>NC_056057.1:60902176-62152176 GCF_016772045.2 Ovis aries | reverse complement strand
ATTGTCATTTCCTTCTCCGCTAGAATATAGATCAATGGTTTTCAAACATTTTGCTCTGAATCCCCAAAAGAAATTTGAAAAGCTATGTACCTTTCTACATTTTAATGGATGTTAAAATATTATTAAGGGGTATAAGTTCCATTAGTTGCAAGGGGTACAATCCCAGAAAGATTGTAAATATTACAATAGAAAAAATACATTAATCTTCCGTATGTATCCAAAAGAATCTAAATATTATAATGACTTATACCTGCTCTCATCTACTTTAAAAATATATGATCAAATTCATCTTTCACAGTGAAAAATTTCCATTGATAATTCCTTTCCTTGAACTCATATTTCAGCGAAAAGTCTACTTCACTGAATTTTCCTTCCACTAGAGTTTTACCCCAATATAATGTATTTTTATGGTTGAAGGTACTATTTCACACTAAAAATATGTATAAAATTTAAATAAAACCTTTACTTTCTTGTGAATAAAACATTGAAAGTGTTTTTAAAATTCTTCTGGATAGAGTTTTCTTTATTAGTAAGATTAACTTATCTAAGCAATATGTATTGTCAATTTGATAAACAATTTCTAAATAATAAAGGTAAAATTTTCTTGGAATTCCATCTTTTAATGAGATGGTTGGACTATTTCAATTAATACCTATATCTTTGAAAAATATTACTCATGTAAAGACACAAGGTTCATGTCAAGTATCATGTCTTTTTTTTCTAATTGAAGTTGATTACAATTTGTGTTAACTACTGCTGTACAGTAAAGTGATTCAGATATATATATGTATGTGTATGCATTCTTTTTAAAATATATACGTCTCCATTATGGTTTGTCATAGAATACTGAATATAGTTCTCTATGCTACACGGTAGGACCTTGTTGTTTATCCATTCTATATATAAAAGGTTTCATCTGCTAACCCCAGTGTTTTTATTTTTCATTTTTAAAGATGTAACAGCTGAGAAAACATGCTTACTTAAATAAGCAAAAGAGAATGAAAGGACTTCTGATACGGTGGTGTCATTCAATTCTTTATCTCTTCTGAGTTAAACGTCAAAAATCCGAAAGTGATCAATCACTGAAAATTATTAAGTCTCCCTTCAATTGTGTTGAAAGCAAAAAAACTTGATAAAACTGAGTTGCAAAAACATGTGCTGCCCAATCAATGGAGCCTTTCACTTTCTCAATTTCTGAGAAATATAAATTAAAAAGTTTTACTAAGACTTACCTTTTAATTCTACCTACTACAGTTTCACTTAGAGAGACCTTGTTAAAAACTAATATGCTCAGAAACAATTGGCACGTTGAAATATTGTTCTTTTCAATACACTCTTGCCTATACATTTGAGGTAAAATTCTTTATCTTATTGTGTACCTCATAGACATTTTTGTCAAATGTTGGAGCTGCAGATATAGTTCATTCAAGCTATGAAAAATGTTCTCTGTATAAACCTAAATGGCAAAGTTAGATCTTATTATCAAAGAAATTAACCAATCAGATTTTCTTTCAGAAGAGTATAACTATTTTTTCATTTACTTTTATATTTGAATTTTAAGATAGAGGATGGGGGGATAGAAAAAGATGGATTAATGGGTGGGTGGATAGATGGACAGATGGATGAATAGAAAGAAGGGTAGACAAATAATGAGTAAATGGATAGAAAAATAATCTTAGACTATGCCCAATCATTTTTATCCACAAACTTAACTGCTAACTTGAGAAGTTCTCACCTGCCAGCAACAGCTTACTACTGCCAAATTTCTCACATTTTGTTGAAAGAAAAAGGTGTTTACTTTTACTTGTCTACTTAACAATCCAAATTTAG
Organism: Ovis aries; assembly: GCF_016772045.2. Taxonomy (NCBI): domain Eukaryota; kingdom Metazoa; phylum Chordata; class Mammalia; order Artiodactyla; family Bovidae; genus Ovis; species Ovis aries. Next base: position 62,150,346 of record NC_056057.1, on the reverse strand, counting down.
AAATTAAATAAAACAATAAAACAAGATCTAAACTCATTATAAATATAAACCTAGATGGTTTTGCAAGGAAATATACCTGAATATCAATAGTGATCATCTGAGTTTGGGGACTACAGTTCATTGCATTCTTTAAAAATATCTGTATTTTCTAAAATCTCTATGGAAGTCATATATTCTTTTATAGCTACAAAAAACCCAATAAATTGTATTTTATCAAACAATTTCTCATTGAATAAGCTTTTTAATAGTTGCTTTCTACTGCAATAAGTTTTAGGAAATTATGAAAATACCTTTGTTCTTTCACCTCTCTACTAGGTGTTTTCACAAACTATATCTCATTTAATCCTCACACCAACCTCATGAGATTGGTACTTCCCATTTTACAGATGAGAAATATGAGACTCAGAGAGGTTAAGCAATATACCCAAGGCCTTTCAGACAAGCAGTGATTCAACCACTCATGGGCTAGCTAGTGATTCCTACCCAGATCTATTGAAATTTGAAATTTATACACTGCTGAGTATCACACTGCATACATTAAAATTTTGGATTCTGAAAGTGAAAATTATCATTTGTGTTAACTAAAATAATAATCGCTATACTGATTCTATATGATTTGTGAATATAGTTTCTTAATATTCTTTTCACTTTCTAATGATGTTTTCTGGAGAACAAAGTGTTTAATAAAGTACAACTTGTATTTTCTTTTTGAATAGTTCTTTTGATGTCATATCCAAGAGTCTTCACCCAGCCCAAAATCACAAAGATTTTTCTTCTGTACTTTTTCTGAAAGTTTTTAGTTTTAGTTTTCACCTTGAGGCCTAAGATCTATTTTGAGTCAATAATTATGTATGATTTGGAATAAGGAGTCAGATAGTGTCAGCTCTCCAACTGGTTTCTTTGAAATTTTTGGCTATTCTGGCTTCTTGTCTTTTCTACACAAATTTTAGGATCAGCTTGACAATTTCTACAAAAAAAAAAAGACGTTAGGATTTTGAAGGAATTAATCTATTAGATCAATGTGGAGAGTATTGCCATCTTAACACTATCGAGTCTTCTGATCCATTAGCCTGAAGTATCTCTCCTTTTCTGTAAAGGAGAGATTTCTCTTTACAATTACAATGTAATTTCTCTTTACAATGTTTTATAGTTTTCAGTGTAGAGTAATTGCATTTCTTTTGTTAAATTTATTCCCATTTTTATCATATTATAAATGGAATTGTTTTCTTAATTTCAGTTCTTAAACATTTGCTGTTAATATAAATAAATATAATTAATTTTTATATTAATCTTGAATCTTACCACCTTGCTAAACTTGCTAATTCTAGTACTTTTATTGTAAATACCTTAGGATTTTATATATTCAGGAACATGTCTGAAAATATAGTTTTACTTATTTCTTTCCAATTTGCTTGCTTAAATTATTTTCTTTCTTTATTAAGCTGAATAGAATCTTCAAAACAATGTTAAGTACAAATGGTGAGGTAGACATCTACCATGTTTCTGCTTTTCAGAGAAAAGCATTCAGTCTTCCCTCATTAAAGATAACATTAGTAATAAGTTTTCATAGATGCTCTTTATTATGTTAAGGAAGTTCCTTTTTCTTTCATAACTTCTTGAGTGGTTTTAACATGGGTGAGTGATTGATTTTGTGTTATTTTTCAATTTCTATCAGGATGATAATGTAGTTATAGCTTCTATTCCACTAATCTGGTATATCCTAGTAATTGATTTTCAGATCTTAAAACAACTTCCTAGGATAAATGGCACTTGATCATGGGGTATAACCTAGTTTATATGTTGCTGGATGCAGTTTTTTAAGGATTTTTATGTCTATGTTCATACAAGATATCGGTCTCTTATTTCCTTTTCTTGTGGTGTCTTTGTCTGGATTTGATATAATGTAAAAGATGGAATGATCTGGAAAGTATTCCTTCCTCTTATATTTTATGAAAAAAAGGGAATGAATTTAAATGGGTTGATGAATACATTCAAAATTGCAGCTAAGTTGGCTTCACTTTTCTTAGGCTCTTTCAGGTCTTCCCAACACTTGTACAGTTTCCAAATCAATCAGGGATGTGTGGAGACCTTATCTTGGTCTTCTATGATGCTCACATTGCTAGGGCTTCACTGTTAAATTTCTGGCTGATCTTCATTGTCTCACCTAGGGCCAAAACCTTAAGCTAGCAAACTGCGTGTTCTCCTTGTTAATTCCCAACAGAGTCCATCACTTTTAGCCAACAAAGCCATCTTTGAATCCTGGCTGAATCAAGTCTGTCCCATTAGCAGTAGACCTGCTGGTTTTTGCAGACAGCTCCACGATAATGAAACTACTGTTCTCACTAAGCTGAGGGCCAGAGTAGATGGAGCAGCCTCAGGCAAAAAGGTCAAAGTTTTACTGTTCTTCCTGAAGTGCAAGCAGTTTTTCAAGAATAAACATTCCTCAATTCATTGTGGTCCAATGGTTGATTTTCAGTGTCCCAAAATGGTTGCTTAAGACAGTCTTTCCAGTTTTATGCTTGACCTTTTGCACAGAGGGCTCACCAGCCCCTCATGCCATAATAATCAGAATTCCCTCTTGTACTTGTTTATATCTGAAAGAATCTGGGGCTTATGTTAAAGGGCAATATAATCTGTTTTAATTTACATTTGACATTTTTAAATTGTGAGAATCATACTTTCAAAAACAGGACTTTGTCCAGGGAAAGATTCGGAAGATTTGTTCTCTTTGTTAACATTGAAGAACAATTAGTTCATGAGAGAAAGGGAATAATAGTGGAGTAATTTGTTTTTCTTTTCAAATTTTGAGTGTGAAGGCCGGGAGAAAAAAGCTTGACCCTTATCAACCCCTTCCCCCTCAGGAACAAAACAAAACAAAACAAAACAAAACACCCTCAACCACAGCATTCTCTTCATCTATTAATTTCCACTATATAGTCATACTACGGAGAAGGCAATGGTACCCCACTCCAGTACTCTTGCCTGGAAAATCCCATGGATGGAGGAGCCTGGTAGATTACAGTCCATGGGGTCAGGAAGAGTCGGACAGGACTGAGCGACTTCACTTTCACTTTTCACTTTCATGCACTGGAGAAGGAAATGGCAACCCGCTCCAGTGTTCTTGCCTAGAGAATCCCAGGGACAGGGGAGCCTAGTGGGCTGCCGTCTATGGGGTCGCACAGAGTCGGACACGACTGAAGCGACTTAGCAGCAGCAGCAGCAGCAGCAGTCATGCCTATTTGGTGAATCACTTTGGGATTAAGTCACATATATTCTCTTTTGCAATACTCTTTAGCATTTAGTTTGGAGACTTTTCTTTTTTAATCATTTCTATGAGTGGTTGGCAGAATGATAAGATTAGTGAGTACAGAACCTTAGAATGTGATTGGATATCACTTCTGTGATTATGTTATGTTCTATGATAAGAGAGGGGCTTCCCATTTGGTGCTAGTGGTGAAGAACTTGCCTGCCAATGCAGGAGACATGAGACTTGGGTTTGATATCAGGGTTGGGAAGATTCCCAGGAGGAGGGCATGGCAACCCACTCCAGTATTCTTGCCTTCACAATTCCATAAACAGAGGAGCCTGGTAGGTTACAGTCCATGGGGTCACACCAAGTTGGACATGACTAAAGCGACTTAGCACACAGGATAAGAGAGATTTTGCATATGCAGTTAAGGACTTTAGTTAGTCTACTTTGAGTTAGTCAAGTTTATTGGACCCAACATAATCAGGTGAACCCTGTAAACATAGAGGATTTTTTTTTCCTCCGCTGCTGCTGCTGCTAAGTCGCTTCAATCATGTCTGACGTTGTGCGACCCCATAGACGGCAGCCCACCAGGCTCCACCGTGCTGTTCTTAAAGAAATAGGTATGTTGTTAACTTCCTTTGTAAAGGAGTAGCCTCTAAGAGCTGAGAGTGATCCCGGCTGACACCTTGTAAGTACATGGGAACTCAGTCCTGAAAATCCAAGAAACTAAATTCTGCCAACAACCAGCAAACTTGCAAGAGGACCTGAGTCTCAACTCACATGGCAACGCCAGCTGACATCTCAATTTCAGCCTTGTAAAATTCAGAGCAGAAAACCCAGTTATGCTATGTTCAGATTTCTCATGTGCAGAAATTGTGAGACAGTAAATTTACGTTGTCTTAAACTGAAGAATGTATGGCAATTTATTACACAGCAATAGAAAGCTAATAGACTATGAAATCTTTTTTTTTTTTTTCGTAAGTGAATCTTTCAATAAGATAGCCAAGATTTGAGAATTTGTAGTTACACAGATAAAGACTGACAAGTAATTATTCAGTTTGCTCGGGCCTCTTTGCTTCATATTAGGTTTAATTTTAGGCCTTCTATAGCATATTTTCTGTTGTTTTTTACTGATTTCCCAAGAGTACATAATCACAACTCCTTTGGGTACTTGCTATGTACTGAGCACAGTTGTAAGTCCTTCATGTGTATTTACTCCACATCACCCTGGCTTCCCAGGTGGCTCAATGGTTAAAAAAAAAGAGAAAAGAAAAACAAAACCCTGTCTGCCAATGCAGGAGATGTAAGATACCAGGGTTCGATCCTTGGGTCAAGAAGATCCCCTAGAGGAGGAAATGACACCCCATTCCAGTATTCTTGCCTGGACAATCCTATGGACAGAGGAGCCTGGCAGGCTACAGTCCCATGGGGTGGCAAAGAGTCAGACACAATGGAGGTATGAATATATACCTAAGCCTCCACACCATCCTAGGATGCAGGTCCCATGTAATCTCATCTTATAGACAGGGGACACGAGGTACAGAGGGTGAAGCTGTGCCCTTACGTCACATATGTACAGAGAGGCAGAGTTAGGACTCAAATCCAGACAGTCTGAGCCCAGAGTCCAAGCTCTCTTACTCTTAACCACCATGTCTTACTATTGTTTTTGCAAGCTCATCTAGAAAATGTGGAATATTCAGAAAGTGCTGAAAAGAAATGACAAATCATTTGTAACCTCATTACTCACTGATAACCACACAACCACAATTAGCATTTCGCTGTTCATCCTATCTGGAACAACAGCTATATAAACAGAGAGGTGGGTACATTATAACTTCTGGGGGATTTCACTCCACTTAATGTTTTGCAACATTTTTTTTTCCTCTTTCTCATAGTATATTTAAACTATGATCTGGTTTACTGTGTCTTCCTTTCCCTCCAAAATAGAATTTATTCACTTCTTCTTGAGGAAAAGCATACTGTCTACTGTTTTTCAATTTTGCATACTTTGGGATCTTTCCCCAGAATTGTGCCCCTCTCTCTAGAATGTCTTTGTGGGTCTTCTCTGCAGGGGTATGACCCCAGAACAAGCCAGAAAAACAAAAGGCAGATGTGAGCTTAGTGAAAAATTGAGGTGATCAGAAACCTACCTTCTGCGCCAAGGTTGGGGTTAAATTCTATGATAATCTAAAAAAAAAGTAGAAGATTTAGGAGAGGGGAAATGGGAAAGTGAGGGACAAAGTGCAGAGGGTTGCATGAAGCTGCAGCTGGAAACCAGAGGGCATATGGCTACACCTGGAGCCTCAGCAGGGCCTGAGGGTGAAGGTGAGCAGGCATCAGCAGGGAGTGACTGTGGACGGCCAATACCAGCTAAAGAACTGTGCCAACCATGACCCTTCCATGTGGGAGCTCTGAGGGCCAGGGACTGTAAGAGTCAGCTTGACACACAGTCTCTCCCCAAGAACTAGAGCAACCCTCAGAGAGGGCAGAAGGAAAAGAGCCCTGAATTATCCAGAGAGACTAAATCTAAACCCGCGAGTGGATAGATGAAATGTTTTCTGTCCTCAGCAGTGACTGTGATGGTTTATGAACAAGTGTTCAGATACAGAAAAATAGAGAAAATAAAATTTCTGTCCATGTAAATTGTTATCATAGATTTTCAACCTTCTCTGCTGGCTCTGTCTGGATCTTTCCTACTTTTGTCAGTGACATTGTTACTTTACCATTCCTGCTGGCTGAACGCTTAGGATCACTTCCTGTTTATCATTCAAACATAAAATCACCCTGACCATTATATGTGTAATGTGGGGGTTGGGAGAGGAGGTTTTAACTTACTCCCAAAGCATTTTATATATTTAACCAAACATTAATGATGGTAAAAGGTGTTTTTTTTTTTTAAACTCTTTGAAAAGCTTCCTGAGCACTAAATAGGGCTTAAATAAAAACAAAAAACAAAAACAACCTCAAAAGTCAATGAATACATTTAAATGTCAATGACTTCGAAATGTAAGGATTATTTTGCCCCTAAATCACCCATGTAAAGAAAACAATGTTTTGCAAAAATGGACATGACTTAATATTGATTTCATAACATTTGAAAAGCACCAGAAAGAGGCCCTGCCCATTCCAGCACAGTAGAATCACAGTTTGCTTGGTGATCAAATGAAATGTATAGTTCAGTGCAAAGAAATTATGGTAAAACTTGGGAAAGAGGCCATTAGGGTTTTGCATGGCTTAGTTCTGATTTTGGAATATGTTCAAGGCCATGGCCTCCAGATCTGCTGGTTGGTTCCCACTGCAAAGCTCGTCCTGGCATAGGCGCTGTGGTTGTTAGCTGATGTTGGGGATGTTGGCTTAGTCACTCAGTGACTTCTACAGTGGCTTCTTGTGGAGCATCTCTCCAGTCACAACAGCCCCCACTTCCACGAGCATTGCCACCTCCCTCCATGAAACTGGTAGCCACATCTGCACTGTGAGCTCTCTTCACTCCCACCTGCCTCTTATTCTCTGACCTAAAGACTTAGCCCAGATTCTCTCTTCCAGGAAGTTAGATTGATAGCCAGAAGGATAATCCCTCTCTGTGTGGGTTGATCTCTTATGTGGAAACTCTGGATTATGGGAGCCAATGAGTTGGATGGTACGTAGTCTTGCTTTTTCATCTGAAAGTTGTCGAGATTAGCAGAAGTCCAACTGGCAATTCCTCCTTTATTCCCACCCTCTCCAAGAGGCTCTCCCTCTTAGCACCAGCTGGGAGTGGAGTGAGCTTACTTTGCTGCTTCCTAGGACACTTCCACATTTGGCCAGTGACTAAGGGCATCCCCAGGTCCCCTTTCAGGAGATACCTCCCACCGCCACAACTGCTGAAGGCTCACACTTGACCCACAAAATTGTGGTATGACAAAATGGTTATTTTAAAATTTGGTTTGCAGTAATATATAATCAAAACAACCACATCCTAGGATCCCCTCAACACCTCTTGCTAACTCTCTATGCCTCATTGGGAATGGAGAAGGAAAGGAAATGAGTGTATTCTGTCTACTTTATGGAAGTGGAAGACCAAGTATCTCAGTTCAACCATCCTAGAAATAAAACTGATTTCACTTAAGCCTTTCTCAAGAGCATTTCTGTTTTATAAGCTTGAGGTATTTGTTCTGAGAAAATAGAAGGTGGTAAATAATTATTGGATGGAACCAAATATTGAGTGGGACAACCTCCTAGGCATGTTTCCAATGGGGCCACAGATCTCTGCTTCGAGGCCTGTGGAGAATAGATTCTCATGGAATCTGGGCCTTAAGGTTTTAATTTAAAAGAAGACTTTGAGACCAGGGATGTGTTCTTTACCGTGTATAATGACCGGAAATCATGGTTTTTTTTCAGGAAATAAGACTAAATCAGAAATTTTCTCTACAGTCTCCAGAAATAATTCATCCAAACTTTTCATTTGTAAGAGATGGCCACTATACTTATCCCTTGAGTTCTTTTCCTGGCTTCTTAAGCCAGGATTTAATTTTGGGATCTGCTTATTGAATAATTACTACTCAGACTTTGGCTCCAGGGACTGACCCTGTGAAAGCCTGTTGGGAATCTCCAGGTGTGATATGAATATCAAAGGTCTTACCCTACTTTTACTCCTCTCCAAAACAATAACAACAACAAACAAACAAAGAAAAATACCAAACAACAACTTGGAAATAAAATACCTCAATAAAAGTTAAGTGAAAGAGCCATATCTCAGTCAGTGTTCAATGTTTTCAGGTGACTGTTTATTGCCAACTCTCGACTCACTGACAGAAAGAACAAAACTAAGATTGCTGAATCCTTACTGTGTGCAAACACCATAAATTTACATGTACGATCTCAATTCTCACAGCATCCCCATGAAGTGGGTAACACAGAGGAATGGAAGTGTTAAATAAGTTGCTCAAAGTTTCAGATTGTACAGGATGGAGCAGACGAGGAGGGGGTGGCGGCAGTTCAAAGGTCAAAGTCTACCTTCTTTCTGATATGTAATGCTGCCTGTTGTCCTGAAAGGCAGCTGAGAATTTCAGGCTCTTACAGTTGCCATCCAGGGGGAAAAGATTTCAATCACCAATGAGGTGGGTCACTTTTAATTCAAGCTAGCAACTATATAGCACACTTCTATACACACATATTTGCATACAGAGTGAATGCTTACCTTAAGACTCAAAATTTTTCTCTGCTAGCGAGGTTATTGATACGTTAACTGGATTCTTTTGGCCATGGACGCCATTAAATAGGCGGTTTTCTATGAAAGCCAAAAATTTGACCCCATGATGTCCACATTAAAAATACACAGACTAGGACTTCCCTGGCGGTTCAGTGGTTAAGAATCCGCCTGTTAAGGCAGGGGACGCGGATGTGATACCTGGTTCAGGAAGATTCCACATGTCTCATGGCGACTAAGCAAGCACTCCTCAACTACTGGACCTGAGCAGCCAATGCTCTGCAACAAGGGAAGCCACTGCAATGAGAAGCCAGAACATCACAACTACGGAGTAGCCCCCACTGACCGCAACTGGAGAAAGTCTGAGCACAGCAGTGAAGACCCAGTGCAGCCAAAGATGAATAAATAAAGTTGTATATTGAAAAAGAAGTAAATAAGAAGTAAAAACAGTTGCTGCTAAGTAGCTTCAGTCGTGTCCGACTCTGTGCAACCCCAGAGACGGCAGCCCACCAGGCTCCCCCGCCCCTAGGATTCTCCAGGCAAGAACACTGGAGTGGGTTTCCGTCTCCAAAAAAAAAAAAAAAAAAAAAAAAATCAGTTGAGTTTGTTTTTTAAAAAAATGCACAGAATAATTACTTACCTATGCAGGCACTGGAGTGTCTGGTGGCAGGCCTGTTGCCATAGCCTGAAGAGGCCAGGGTGTGAAGGGTCAGGAGAAAAAGCAGAGGAAGAGCCATAAGGATTTTCCGATGAGACTTCATCTCGGAGCTATTATATCAGGAGACTTCAGGCTGGCAACAGAAGCTGCAGGCTGAGGGATGCTGGATTTGAGGCCCAAGAACGGATTAGTCTCTCTCCAATTCTCTTCTGTCCTCTAACACACACACACCACACTCACATGCACACTTTTCACTACGCAGAACCCAGAGAGGGAGCCACACGGCTTGGGTCTGGGAAAAGCTGGAGGAGCCCCTGGTGCACAATTCTTCTAAGCTGCAAACTGAAGGAAAAACTGCCGCAGGTTGCAGCTGAGGCAACCAAGAGTGCTTTTGCACTTGCTGGCTGAAGTCAGTGGCGGTGAACCCTAGGAACCTTGAAGCCTCCCAGAATCATCCTGTGGCCTGGTTAGGCAGCTCTTCCTCTTTCTTTCTTGCAAAACAAAGCTAAACTAAAAGTAAAACTGAGGAAGAAAACCTCAACCACAAACACACAGCACTTTAGCAATTTGATAGCAGTGTTCAGACTGTAGAAATTACCATCTGTTATATTCAGAAGTTATATCATTTTGCTTTAAACTGTTTTATATGGTGAGATTGGGCTCCTTTGGTGGTTAAAGGATGTTCTGGTCAAGTAGTCACTTTCCTTTGGAGATGTTGGATTATTCCTTCAAGGCTCAAGTTTTCCCAGGGCCTTTCATTGGTGTTCAGAAAATGAACAATGAGATAGTCATGGGGCACTTGACACTGGTGGATTTTCAATCTAGTTAAAAAAAAACGAGCTGAAATTAATCAATTCATTTTTGCTTGTGTATGATATATCTCTTTTCTGAAGAATTTCAAAGTATGTTCAGATCCCTCACCTGAGAATGATTCATTCATTTTTGAGAGGCTGGTTTTCTACTTTAAAGATGAGAACTGAATGCTATTTTTATGAGAAAAAAAAAAGAACCACCTAACTGAAAACTCAACCAGACTGTAGATAAAGACATATAATCTAAATGCTTTGTTCTAAAATAGGATAGAGCAAAGTCACAAGCTGTTTCTTATCCAATAAGATAAGAAGACTGGGGCAAAGGGCCACAATCTGATGGGCCTAGGGATCAAGCAATTAACATTCTCCCTGTTTAGGCTCTGAAGAAAGCTTATTATAAACTTTATAAAATATTATAAAAGCTATCAAGGGACTTCCCTGGCGGTCCAGTGGCTGAGATTCCACGATCCCAATGCAGGGGGCCAGGGTTCTATCCTTGGTCAGGGAACTAGATCCCATATGCTGCAACTGGGATTCTGCATGCAGTGACTAAGACTGGGAGCAGCCAAATACATAAAAATATTAAAAATTATTTAATTGTTTTAAATATTTAATTAAATATAATATTTCTAGTAACATTTACTAGAAATCAAAATTGGTAAAGATTTCTTCTCCTCCTCCTCCCCCTGCTTTTACTTAAGGAGTAACATTTTAAGTAGCAGGTAGAATTTTAGAGTTGTATTCTTTCTAGGATGTAGGAGATACCAACTTTTATGGTTTGAAGATTCCTTGTGTAAGCATCAGTTTAACAAATGCCAATTTGTCAAATCTCTGAATCTGTGACAAACACTAGAGTGCTTCCCTCTTTAAGTCCCCAGCACTGGCTGGGTCAATGACTACCGAAAATGTCTTGCTCATCATGGGCCCTTGACTTCCTTTGAAGCTGATCTGCTGGTTTGCAAGGTCCCTGACCCTGTGGCCAAGGGAAGCTCTAGAGGTCACCAGGACCACCAGAGGTGTCAGGACCTAGGGAAATTCTAGAGAATTCCTGAGGAGGCAGAATCATAGAGTTATTACTAGTACTGCCTGCAAAGACAAAAAGATACTTGTTCAGCTATCCTGTCTGATGTTCACTTCTAGGTCAAGTATTAGACCAGTGGTGGAACCTTTCTAAACTTTGGTTTCCTCATTTATGTTGGGATAATAATATTTCTCAGGATTCCAGGAAGGACTAAAATAGACAATGGATTCATGCTATAAAGCAGTGTGCCCTTCAAGAAGTGTTTGGTAAAACAAAGCTTTGGTTACTGCTATCCCTGCAGGAGTATGAGGAAATCTGCACCCGAGGCCAGATTTCAAGAGAATTATTGTAAGACATTCACAGTAGTTGCAGGCCAAGAAAGAAAATGATACTGCCTGCATTTATTAAAGGCTGCACTTATTGAACACTGTCTGTGTGCAGGACAGCCCTCCAGGAACACAGAGGGTAGTTTGCTAACAATAGGTGGGTGAGGAATCTTTGCATAGGTTCAGAAAGAGCCACTGGCACAGGCTCTGGGCCTGCTGCGGCTTACCTGGTAATTCAGCAGGAACGAATCTGCCTACAATGCAGGAGACACAGGTTTGATCCCTGGGTTGGGAAGATCCCCTGGACGAGGAAATGGCAACCAGTTCCAGTATTCTTGCCTGCAAAATCCCATAGGCAGAGGAGCCTGGAGTGCCACAGTCCATGGGGTTGCAAAGAGTTGGACACGACTTAGTGACTAAGCAACAACAATAACAAGCTGGGCCTCTGGAGGGTCTCCTAGTCTAGGTATATAGCTGTGAGCCAGACTGGGCCACCTCAGGGTGAGGGAAATTTCTGTGTTAAGACAGTGGGCAAGTTTTAGACCCATGGTCATGTGTGCACAAACTCAGGTAGTTTCACCCACAAGCACCCCTGGAATCGTGGTCCTGAGGCAGACTGGATGCTTCGGCTTCGGGCAGGGCGGGCTATACTGGGAATCCTGGGCTTAGTTGTGCAGTGTGGGGACAGTCCTTTGCCATTTCCAGGGCTGAAATTCCTCAGCTGTAGCGGAATGTCAGCATATAGTCGGTTTCCCCTAAATAGAGGTGATTTTCATGCTTGAAGGGTGAATTCTTAGTTGGCAGGGTCAAAAGAGGAACACAGAAATCAGGAAATGACTTGCTAATTGATCTTGAAGGGAGTGCATGTGCCCATACACCGCTAAACAAACCCTGCCTCCAGCTGCCCAGGTGGAGGTGGAAGTTGGGGTGGAGGCGGTGGGCCCTACGGTTTGCACAGACTCTCTCAGACTGCCTGGTCTCCTCTCCCCTGGCCATCTCACTGGGCCCTGAGAGCACGTGGCCTAGAATCTCTGCACACCTTGCTGAAAGGCCCTGGACCTATGGCGTGGTTTCTCACAAAAAAACCCTTGTTGGACCCTGTAAAACGGCCCCTGAGGACCCCCTGCTGTCAGAGGCCCCAATTCTGATTTTCTCAAAATCTTTTTTTTTAGAAAATGAGATTTCTTCCTTGAAGCACTTTGTTACTTACTTCACCAGAAGAGTTTGGATTCAAATCACAGTCTGTCCTGCTGGCAGAAGGCTGAGGATTTATAAATTCTTGAATGTAACACCAGTGGTTTGCTGTGGCTTGTTCTATTTGAATATGCTTCCTGATTAGTTTTCGAACAGAACTGGCCTCAATCACCTCATTCACAGCAAGTTCCTTAATCAGAAAAACAAAAACAAAAGCCCAAAACAAAACTGACCTGCGTGACAGGAGATAGTGTAAAATCTGGTGCTCTCTCAAAAGCGCCTCTTCTCTTTGACTTGCTCCTCTTCTCGACGCCAAGGATCCGTCTCCATGCTTCTGGCTTCCCAGGATTCTCTGCGTGACCCTCTGTTCAAACCAAGCCCAGATCCTTTGCTGGCCCCTCCTCCGCAGTCAGAGTTTATTTATTCTACCTTCATTCAGTCTCTTCTGTTCCCTGCTACAGAAATCCTAAATTAATCCATGACAAGGGGGCATGCCGGCTGATTAAAAGCATTCGGGGCGGCGGTGGGGGTGGGGTGGGGGCGGTGGGGGGGCACGTGGTTCCCTGGTGACTCAGTGGTAAAGAATCCACCCTTCAATGCGGGAGACATTCCTGATCCAGAAGATCCCTCATGTGCAGAGAAACTAAGCCCGTGTGCCACAACTATTGAGCCTGTGTTCAATAGCCCAGGAGTTGCAACTACTAAAGTCCACTTGCCCTAAGCCTGTGCTCCGCACCAAGAAAAGCCACAGCAATGAGAAGTACTGCAGCTAGACAGTAGTCCCCACTTGCTGCACTGAGAGAAAACCCGCAGAGCAATGAAGACCCAGCACAGCCAAAAATGAATAAGGAAATAAAATTATTGTAAAAAAGCATTCTAGGCTTAGGATCAGGTGAGCTTTCATCTTCATCATGGTTTCAGCACTTACTGTATGTTCTTGGGCAAGCTGATCCACCTCTCTGAGTATCAGCTTATTTAACTATAGAATGGGTTATATGATGCCAAATATTATAGGGAAATTAGTAGCCATCATGGTCAACAAAAGAGTCTGAAATGCAGTACTTGGATGCAATCTCGAAAATGACAGAATGATCTCTGTTCATCTCCAAGGCAAACCGTTCAATATCACAGTAATCCAAGTCTATGCCCCAACCAGTAACACTGAAGAAGCTGAAGATGAATGGTTCTATGATGACCTACAAGACCTTTTAGAACTAACACCCAAAAAAGATGTCCTTTTCATTATAGGGGACTGGAATGCAAAAGTAGGAAGTCAAGAAACACCTGGAGTAACAGGCAAATTTGGCCTTGGAATGCGGAATGAAGCAGAGCAAAGACTAATAGAGTTTTGCCAAGAAATGCACTGGTCATAGCAAACACCCTCTTCCAACAACACAGGAGAAGACTCTACACATGGACATCACCGGATGGCCAACACTGAAATCAGATTGCTTATATTCTTTGCAGCCAAGGATGGAAAAGCTCTATACAGTCAACAAAAATAAGACCAGGAGCTGACTGTGGCTCAGATCATGAACTCCTTATTGCCAAATTCAGACTTAAATTGAAGAAAGTAGGGAAAACCGCTAGACCATTCAGGTATGACCTAAATCAAATCCCTTATGATTATACAGTGGAAGTGAGAAATAGATTTAAGGGCCTAGATCTGATAGATAGAGTGCCTGATGAACTATGAAATGAAGTTCGTGACATTGTACAGGAGACAGGGATCAAGACCATCCCCATGGAAAAGAAATGCAAACAAGCAAAATGGCTGTCTGGGGAGGCCTTACAAATAGCTGTGACAAGACGAGAAGCGAAAAGCAAAGGAGAAAAGGAAAGATATAAGCATCTGAATGCAGAGTTCCAGAGAATAGCAAGAAGAGATAAGAAAGCCTTCTTCAGCGATCAATGCAAAGAAATAGAGGAGAACAACAGAATGGGAAAGACTAGAGATCTCTTCAAGAAAATTAGAGATACCAAGGGAACATTTCATGCAAAGATGGGCTCAATAAAGGACAGAAATGGTCTGGACCTAACAGAAGCAGAAGATATTAAGAAGAGGTGGCAAGAATACACAGAAGAACTGTACAAAAAAGATCTTCATGACCTGGATAATCACGATGGTGTGATCACTCATCTAGAGCCAGACATCCTGGAATGTGAAGTCAAGTGGGCCTTAGAAAGCATCACTACGAACAAAGCTAGTGGAGGTGATGGAATTCCAGTTGAGCTGTTTCAAATCCTGAAAGAGGATGCTATGAAAGTGCTGTACTCAATATGCCAGCAAATTTGGAAAATTCAGCAGTGGCCACAGGACTGGAAAAGGTCAGTTTTCATTCCAATTCCAAAGAAAGGCAATGCCAAAGAATGCTCAAACTACCGCACAATTGCACTCATCTCACATGCTAGTAAAGTAATGCTCAAAATTCTCCAAGCCATGCTTCATCAGTACGTGAACTGTGAACTTCCAGATGTTCAAGCTGGTTTTAGAAAAGGCAGAGGAACCAGAGATCAAATTGCCAACATCTGCTGGATCATGGAAAAAGCAAGAGAGTTCCAGAAAAACGTCTATTTCTGCTTTATTGACTATGCCAAAGCCTTTGACTGTGTGGATCACAATAAACTGTGGAAAATTCTGAAAGAGATGGGAATACCAGACCACCTAACCTGCATCTTGAGAAATCTGTATGCAAGTCAGAAAGCAACAGTTAGAACTGGACATGGAACAACAGACTGGTTCCAAAAAGGAAAAGGAGTCCGTCAAGGCTGTATATTGTCACCCTGCTTATTTAACTTCTGTGCAGAGTACATCATGAGAAACGCTGGGCTAGAAGAAACACAAGCTGGAACCAAGATTACCGGGAGAAATATCAATAACCACAGATATGCAGATCACACCACCCTTATGGCAGAAAGTGAAGAGGAACTAAAAAGCCTCTTGATGAAAGTGAAAGTGGAGAGTGAAAAAGTTGGCTTAAAGCTCAACATTCAGAAAATGAAGATCATGGCATCTGGTCCCATCACTTTATGGGAAATAGATGGGGAAACAGTGGAAACAGTGTCAGACTTTATTTTATTGGGCTCCAAAATCACTGCAGATGGTGACTGCAGCCATGAAATTAAAGGACGCTTACTCCTTGGAAGAAAAGTTATGACCAACCTAGATAACATATTCAAAAGCAGAGACATTACTTTGCCGACTAAGGTCCATCTAGTCAAGGCTATGGTTTTTTCCAGTAGTAAGGTATAGATGTGAGAGTTGGACTGTGAAGAAAGCTGAGCGGTGAAGAATTGATGATTTTGAACTGCGGTGTTGGAGAAGAACTCTTGAGAGTCCTTTGGACTGCAAGGAGATCCAACCAGTCCATTCTGAAGGACATCAGCCCTGGGATTTCTTTGGAAGGACTGATGATAAAGCTGAAACTCCAGTACTTTGGCCACCTCATGCGAAGAGTTGACTCATTGGAAAAGACTCTGATGCTGGGAGGGATTGGGGGCAGGAGGAAAAGGGGACAACAGAGGATGAGATGGCTGGATGGACAGGGAGGCACAGTTTCAGTTCAGTTCAGTTCAGTCGCTTAGTCGTGTCCGACTCTTTGCAACTTCATGAATCGAAGCACGCCAGGCCTCCCTGTCCATCACCAACTCCCGGAGTTCACTCAGATTCACGTCCATTGAGTCCGTGATGCCATCCAGCACTCCTTTCCCGCTCCCCATTAATCGTATCCCTCATTCCTGCACTCTGACATTCTTAAGACTTTTAGAGATAAACATTCACACTTGTTGGCAGAGGTATGCCATTTATAACTACAACTGCTTTCTAAGGAGAGTGAATTCTTTTAAATGAACTTCTTTTGTCTGCCGGTCAGCTGACAGTAAATTTGGGAAAAGGAACTGTGGCACGTGAGTTGCTTTTCATCAGTGAGGCAGTAGAATTTGGACACGATGTAAAAGGAAGGAAATAGGAGCAGAAAAGGCAGAAGCAGAATCAGATGAGATACTGGGGTCTTGCTGACTGAAGAGCCAACAGAGAAGTGCTGGGACATGGGGGTGACAAAAAACCCTGAGCTAATAGGAAGTTGTGATATGAAGAGGAAGTTGTTTGCTGTACCATGTGAGAGATGATGCTTTGCCCAGATTCGGAATGGATTCTTGTGGAAATCAATGAAGAAATGAGTTTCATGTTTGGATCAGAGCTGGGCAGAGCAAAGAAGGCACGGGTAGTAACAGGTCCAGAGGCAGAGGGACCAGGAGTTTATATACTCAGGGATTCATGGGTATCCTGGGGAGGGCTTTGGACTTTCTCACGTTATAGATAGTATCATACGCTTTAGACTCCCATATTCTATAGACTGGGGGGAATATGGGCTTAAACTAGTTTTACCTAGATCTGCAAAGTGTAAAGTAGAGTTCGAATGCACAAAACAGAGTAAAATAAATAGGTGAAATAAGCTTGAAGCACATTCATTCATTCTTTTTTTTTTTTTCCTTTTTTAGATAAAAGAAGTTCAGAATGGGCATTTTAGGGCTGTTGGGGTTGTCCCATGGTGTCTTCAAGCACCCAGGCTTCTAATTTTCTGTTCGACTATCCTAGAATTAATAGGGCAGAAAATTTTAGACCTAATATGGCTGCTAGAGCTCCAGCCATCATGTCTATGTTCCAGAGCAGTGATAGAAGAAAGCAGAAGGCTAGTGAAGCTTACACCTTTCTTTATAAAGAGCTTCTTTCTAAATCTCCCCAACACTTTTGCATACATCTCATTGGCCACACATGGCTACCAGGGATGCTGAGAAATAGAGTCATATAACCCCTCCTAGCTTAAGGAATCTGGGGCAGGTGGTCTTTATTCTGATGGCAACATGCTCAGTGAAAATCCAGAGTTATAAGCAGAAGGAGAAAGAGAGTTATTGGGAGGCAACTGTCTATCATGTGTACTATACATAAACATATGTGAATATTTTTCTGTCTCAATTGAATATATTTGATTACCTTGCATTATGAGCTTTTGGAAGATGGAACCCTATTCTTCCCAGTGGTGTTTTCTTAAAAATATGGATAGCAGATGCTCCCTAAAGGCACTTTTCTCTCTAACTCTTGCTCCGGACAGCTCATGGAAAAACATATTGGCAAAAACTTTCATGAAGTCACAGCTGAGACTGAAATGAGACAGTCTAACCTATGGTCAGGACTGTCAGGAGTAAGCCAGGGTCCTGACTTACTAGGGAGTTTGCCACTACATTTAAAAAATATGGATTAGTTAAATCTTTTCTGGGGATATTTTCATGGAAGAAGTGTAAATAAAATTCACTAAGCTTCTAGCTAACCATGAACGAAATGCTAAAAGAAGCTTCAAGCTACATGTGGAAGATGTAGGCCATTGCAGCTGCAGAATGATCTCAGAGGCAAAGTAGCTAAATGTAAGGAGACCTTGAGAACTTGTCTTGAGCTGCTGCTGCTAAGTCACTTCAGTGGTGTCTGACTCTCTGCGACCCCACAGATGGCAGCCCACCAGGCTCCTCCATCCCTGGGATTCTCCAGGCAAGAATACTGGAGTGGGTTGCCATGTGTTGAGCTAAGTGTATACTATTTTATTGCATGAGCCCCAGATGCACACAATGAGTTCAGAGCAGTCTATTACAGGCTTTTTTGGAGTTCTGCATTTGGTTCAAAGGTCTCTCCCTGATATCCCCAGTCACTGTGTCAAGAGTTAGTAGACAGAGAGTAAGGGAAGAGGAGAGAAGATCATGAAATTGCTTCATACAGTGTCTGGCACAGAGCAAGATGCTTACAATGTTGCATCCAAATCCACATCCAAACTCCTGCCAAGTGCTTCCAAAGGGAAGGTGACGGAAGGGAAGCAAAGGGAGGGATGAATATACTTTAATAGATTTTTAAAAAATAAATAACCAGAATAAATATATCCATGAATGACCTTATGTTATGACAATATGGGCTTTTAGAGAAAAAGAAAGATACAAGGAGTTTTATTAAAGATGAAATTAGAGTTGAAGGAAAATAGTAATCTTACTAAAAAAAACACAGTAGATCATATTATCCTGATGCTTACAACCCATCATGGCTCCCTATGGTCCACCAAATAAAGAGTGAATTCTTTGGAAGGGCTCACAATTCTTCTCCTCAGTTTGAGACTTCATCCTTTCAGTCACATTTCTCATCACTTTCCCATGTGTCCTATGTCCTGCTGGCATCAAATTACCAGTGTTGTGCCTACACATGCCCAGCTGCTCATGCTTTAGTGTCTTTGTAAGAACTTTCACTCTGTCTGAAATATCCTTTTCCTTATCTTCCAGGACAACTTCTCCTTTCTGTTCAAGTTTACTTCCTCTCAAAAACCTTCTGTGTCCTTGCAAAGCACAAGTGTTTGATCCATTCTCACTGTTAGCAAGACACTTCAGGCAAGCCTCCACCGGCCCTTGCCTCTGTGGCGTGGACATTAGTGTGGGCATCTGATACTTCTTCCCCCCTACCCCCACCACTGGATGCTGAGGGCAAGTTGTTTAGCTCTATCACTATGGAGTATGCACCTACTCATGGCAGGTATTCAATAAATGAATCACGGGGGGAAAGGGGGGAGCAAGCCAAAAGAAAAACTTTAAAAATATTATAAAAAATGCTATGAAAGATTTAACGATATTATGGCAATACAGTGGAACAGATGACATTTTTTAGCATGTTCTCAAGAGTATTATGCAAAAGGAAAAGCATTAAAGGGATACAATTTTGCGTTCAGAATTAAACCCTCGTGTAAATGCTGCAGAATCATATCAGCAAAGGATGCAAAGGAGGCTGAGCACCTGAGTTAGGATTTGAAAGGTAGTCCCATAACTGTGTAGCAGAGAAACCAAGAAGCGACAGTGTTATGCTGTCAGAGAGAGAAGTCTACAGTCATGCAATTTCCTCCTGATTTGTCATGCCTTTTTAATAAGATGGCAGAGTTGATTTCCCTGCAAACTATGAACCTGCCCAGTTTGCTCTGATCAAGGGTGACCCTTCTTCAGACCCTCATCCCTCTATCTTCTCCTGAAGTCATTAATTAGACAATCTGCTTCCCCTGGTGTTTTCTGCTTTGCTGGAATACATTTCAGGAGTGGCTGAGCCTTTCGGGAGATACCATCTCACTGTTCTGTCGCACTGACACCCCTACCCTCCCAGTATTCAAGTCAAAAAGAATGGAAACATCTAACCGGCTGTTTCCTGTACACCTGGCTCCTTTGAAGCATCTCCCTGAAAACTGCCCAGTGGAGGTAAAGCAACCATTTGGCACCTCATTTTAAAAGCTCTGGTGAGATATCTCTCCCAGGAGGTTAGAATACCTTATGGCTGCAGGCCATGAGATAAGAAATCCACTTAGTTTTTGATTCAGAAATTTCTTTTCCACTCTTTGATGTGAGAAAGTGCTCAGACTTTAAAACAGACCTGTGGGTTTAGAAGGCGGACCTGACTCAAGATACCCATGTGGAATTGATCTCTGCCAGGCTTCAACCAGCTATACCAAAGACAATCCCATTAGCACATAGCACCGTGAACGACGTCCTTGAATTCCAGCACGCAGGAAATAGTTCATTCTCAATCAGCAACAGCAGAAAGCTTTAATCCCCACATTGTTAGCTCTGAAACTTAGATCTTTTACTTCCATGGAGTCAGAGGTCCTAAATTACATGACTATTAATGGAAAGAATCAAGTAGTGGTCCTTTCTCTGCATTTTCTTTCATATGTAAATTTTAATAAAAATATAAGGAAATATTGTATTGATGAAAGACAAGATTTTTCAATAAACAGCTTTCAGACATTCAGCATGAAAACAATTATAATAAAATATGACAATGTTTGATTTAGTGCCAATATGTGGCTTTTAAATAAAACCAAATATATTTCTTATTAATTGTCAAGGAAATTAAAAAGTCAGCCTGATTTGACTGGATCCACAGTCTTCAAAGGGTTGTAGAAAACTCTTCATTGAGTCATTCAACATATTTATTGATCATCTGTTACTGATTGCCTGATGGCCAGGTAATGTTGCAGGCATGGAAGTTAAGAAAACTCACAGATTCCCATCCTCACTGACTTTACATTCTGTGGACTCACAGTGGACCCCAAGTGCCATATGACAAATCAATTTATTTAAATATGATTGAGTTCAGGCGAATTGGAAGTGGTCAAACAGGAGATGGCAAGAGTGAATGTTGACATTCTAGGAATCAGCAAACTAAAATGGACTGGAATGGGTGAATTTAACTCAGATGACCATTATATCTACTACTGTGGGCAAGAATCCCCAAAGAATGGAGTAGTCATCATAGTCAACAAGAGTCCAAAATGCTGTACTTGGATGCAGTCTCAAAAATGACAGAATGATCTCTGTTCATTTCCAAGGCGAATGAACCATTGAATATCACGGTATACAACTCTATGCCCTGACCAGTAACACTACAGAAGCTGAAGTTGAATGGTTCTATGAAGACCTAACAAGACCTTGCAGAACTAACACCCAAAAAAGATGTCTTTTTCATTATAGGGGACTGGAATGCAAAAGTAGGAAGGCAAGAAACACCTGGAGTAATAGGCAAATTTGTCCTTGGAGTACGGAATGAAGCAGGGCAAAGACTAATAGAGTTTTTCCAAGAGAATGCACTGGTCATAGCAAACACCCTCATCCAACAACACAAGAGAAGACTCTACACATGGACATCACCGGATGGCCAACACTGAAATCAGATTGATTATATTCTTTGCAGCCAAAGATGGAGAAACTCTATACAGTCAACAAAAACAAGACCAGGAACTGACTGTGGCTCAGATCATAAGCTCCTTATTGCCAAATTCAGACTTAAACTGAAGAAAGTGGGGAAAACCACTAGACCATTCAAGTATGACCTAAATCAAATCCCTTACAATTGTACACTGGAAGTGAGAAATAGATTTAAGGGACTAGATCTGGAAAATCCCATGGATGGAGGAGCCTGGTAGGCTGCAGTCCATGGGGTTGCTAAGAGTCGGGCATGACTGACTGACTTCACTTTTCACTTTCATGCGTTGGAGAAGGAAATGGCAACCCACTCCAGTATTCTTGCCTGGAGAATCCCAGGAACAGAGGAGACTAGTGGGCTGCCATCTATGGGGTCGCACAGAGTCGGACACGACTGAAGTGACTTAGCAGCAGCAGCAGCAGCAGATCTGATAGACAGAGTACCTGATGAACTATGGATGGAGGTTGGTGACACTGTATAGGAGACAGGGATCAAGACCAATCCCCAGAAAAAGAAATGCAAAAAGCAAAATGGTTGTCTGAGGAGGTCTTACAAATAGCTGTGAATGAAGAGAAGGGAAAAAGCAAAGGAGAAAAGGAAAGATATACCCATTTGAAAGCAGAGTTCCAACAAATAGCAAGGAGAGATAAGAAAGCCTTCCTCAGGAATCAGTGCAAAGAAATAGAGGGGGAACAATAGAACGGGAAAGACTAGAGATCTCTTCAAGAAAATTAGGGATACCAAGGGAACATTTCATGCAAAGATGGGCTCAGTAAAGGACAGAAATTGTTTGGACCTAACAAAAGCAGAAGATATTAAGAAGAGGTGGCAAGAATACACAGAAGAAGTGTACAAAAAAGATCTTCACGACCTGGATAATAACGATGGTGTGATCACTCACCTAGAGCCAGACATCCTGGAATGTGAAGTCAAGTGGGCCTTAGAAAGCATCACTATGAACAAAGCTAGTGAAGGTGATGGAATTCTGGTGGAGCTATTTCAAATCCTAAAAGATGATGCTGTGAACATGCTGCACTCAATATGCCAGCAAATTTGGAAAACTCAGCAGTGGCCACAGGACTGGAAAAGGTCAGTTTTCATTCCAATCCCAAAGAAAGGCAATGC
This sequence comes from Ovis aries, assembly GCF_016772045.2. Taxonomy (NCBI): domain Eukaryota; kingdom Metazoa; phylum Chordata; class Mammalia; order Artiodactyla; family Bovidae; genus Ovis; species Ovis aries. Next base: position 62,128,002 of record NC_056057.1, on the reverse strand, counting down.
CAAAGAATGCTCAAACTACCGCACAATTGCACTCATCTCACACGCTAGTAAAGTAATGCTCAAAATTCTCCAAGCCAGGCTTCAGCAATATGTGAACTGTGAACTTCCAGATGTTCAAGCTGGTTTTAGAAAAGCAGAGGAACCAGAGATCAAATTGCCAACATCCGCTGGATCATCGAAAAAGCAAGAGAGTTCCAGAAAAACATCTATTTCTGCTTTACTGACAATGCCAAAGCCTTTGACTGTGTGGATCACAAGAAACTGTGGAAAATTCTGAAAGAGATGGGAATACCAGACCACCTAACCTGCCTCTTGAGAAACTTGTATGCAGGTCAGGAAGCAACAATTAGAACTGGACATGGAACAACAGACTGGTTCCAAATAGGAAAAGGAGTACATTAAGGCTGTATATTGTCACCCTGCTTATTTAACTTCTATGCAGAGTACATCATGAGCAATGCTGGGCTGGATGAAGCACAAGCTGTAATCAAGACTACCAGGAGAAATATCAATAACCTCAGATATGCAGATAACACCACTCTTATGGCAGAAAGTGAAGAAGAATAAAGAGCCTCTTGATGAAAGTGAAAGAGGAGAGTGAAAAAGTGGCTTAAAGCTCAACGTTCAGAAAACTAAGATCATGGCACCTAGTCCTATCACTTCATGGCAAACAGATGGGGAAACAGTGGAAACAGTAGCTGACTTTATTTTTGGGGGGCTCCAAAATCACTGCAGATGGTGATTGCAGCCATGAAATAAAAAGACACTTACTCTTTGGAAGGAAAGTTATGACCAACTCAGCATATTTTCATACTGTTCATGGGGTTCTCAAGGCAAGAATACTGAAGTGGTTTGCCACAACCAACCTAGACAGCATATTAAAAAGCAGAGACATTGCCAGCAAAGGACTGTCTAGTCAAGGCTATGGTTTTACCAGTAGTCATGTATAGATGTGAGTGTTGGACTGTGAAAAAGCTGAGCACTGAATAATTGATGCTTTTGAACTGTGGTGTTGGAGAAGACTCTTGAGAGTCCCTTGGACTGCAAGGAGATCCAACCAGTCCATCCTAAGGGTGATCGGTCCTGGGTGTTCATTGAGGGGACTGATGTTGAAGCTGAAACTCCAATACTTTGGCCACCTGATGCAAAGAGCTGACTCATTTGAAAAGACCCTGATGCTGGGAAAGATTGAGAGCAAGAGGAGAAGGGGACGACAGAGGATGAAATTGTTGGATGGCATCACCGACACAAAGGACATGGGTTTGGGTGGATTCCCGGAGTTTGTGATGGACAGGGAGGTCTGGAGTGCTGCGATTCATGGGGTTACAAAGAGTTGGACACGACTGAGTGACTGAACTGAACTGAACTGAGATGGCGTATTAAAAAGCAGAGCCATTACTTTGCCAACAAAGGTCCGTCTAGTCAAGGCTATGGGTTTTGCAGTAGTCACATATGGATGTGAGAGTTGGACTCTAAAGAAAGCTGAGCACCAAAGAATTGATGCTTTTGAACCGTGGTGTTGGAGAAGACTCTTGAGAATCCCTTGGACTTCAAGGAGATCCTGCCAGTCCATCCTAAAGGAGATCAGTCCTGGGTGTTCATTGGAAGGACTGATGTTGAAGCTGAAACTCCAATACTCTGGCCACTTGATGTGAAGAACTGACTCATTTGAAAAGACCGTGATGCCTGAAAAGATTGAGGGCAGGAGAAGGGGATGACAGAGGATGAGATGGTTGGATGGCATCACCGACTCTATGGACATGAGTCTGTGTAAAGTCTGGGAGTTGGTGATGGACACGGAGGCCTGGTGTGCTGTGGTCCATGGAGTTGCAAAGAGTCGGATATGACTGAGCGACTGAACCTAACTGAACTTAACTGAGTCATTTTTGCTTTTTTGTCATTATTCATTCACATGATCAGAACAGCAGCTGTATGGAGAATACCTCCTTGGGAAACTCACAAACCTACCATTTCCACAGGGCAGGAAACTGGCATCCTTTATATTACTCTGCCCTTGAGTGGTCCTGAGGCTGAGCTCTACAGTTCACATAGACTGGTTCATATGTTGATTTTTAAGTACATTTCATAGATAAAATGAAACAACTTCTTGTATCAGTAATTTAATGACATGAGGACTTTTCTCTGATCACCTGATATAAAATATCTTCCATTTTATAGTCATAGACCCCTTTGGAAATCTGATGAAAAACTATGGATCTTTTTCCTGGGGAAAAAACATATATACAAACACACAATTTTACATGTGAATTTTAAGGCGTCATAGATCCTTGAAACCCACTTATTTATTTTCCGGAAATTCATGGGTCCTAGGTCAAGAACCCATAACTTGGAAGATCTTAGTTTTCTCAACTTCTTATTCTGCATTTCACAGTTGTGAAATTCCTACGAACTGGTGTTTTCCTCTTTAAACTTATCCCCTTGGGTTGAGAAATTTTGTAAAGTTTGAAAGTGAAATGAATGTGTTAGCCATTCAGTTGTGTCCAACTCTTTGCTACCCCCAGGGACTATAGCCTGCCAGGCTCCTCTGTGGGATTCTCCAAGTAAGAATACCAGAGTGGTTTGCCATTCCCTTCTCCAGGGCATCATCCTAACACAGGGATTGAACCGGGGTCTCCTGCATTTCAGGCAGGTTTTATTTTACCGTCTGGGGCATGGCTATTTCCATATTAGCCTTTTGATAGAAGCTCTTCCTGCTAAGCAAGGCAGTCAAAATGAACATCAGCCCTATGGGTGGCTGCTGTCATTAAGCAATGCGCAGGAAACTCCAGCCCAAGGGCCGATCTTTCCCCACACCAAATGTCATATACTGGCTTTCAGTTCTTCTTTCCAGTTTGTAGCAGTAACATCAAAGTTCTTTTACAACTTTTCTTTGCATATTTGAGCAAGCTCTGTTATTTCAGTTTGTATTCTTTTTTTCGCCTTTCATAAAGTCTGCTCAATACCTTATCACGGTCATTCAGAAAAGAGACAGTCTCCCTTTTCCCTGCCATGAGGGAATGTTTGCAGAGGACAAAATGGTGACTTTAATTTAGAATTGTTTGTGAATTCACTTTTCACTGTGGTAGCCTAGATAATGGCCCTCCAAATATATCATGTCTTAATCTGGATATATTTTACTTCATAAGGCAAGAGATTTTGCAGATGTGATTAAGTTAGAAATCTTGAGCTAGGGAGATTACTCTGGAGTACCTGAGTAGGCCCAGCATATTATGAGGGTCCTCGTAAGAGAGAGGCTGAAAAGGCAAATTAAGGGTAGAAGATGCAAAGGGCAAAGTGGGAGTGATGCAAAAAATGGATCAAAAGCCAAGAAATATAATGCTTTTAGCCTTTAAAAGCTGACAAGGAAAGGAAACAAATTCTCACTTAAACCCTTCAGAAAAAGTGCAGCTCTGCCAACACTTTAAGTTAGCATCCAAAACCCAGTTTGGAATTCTGAGCTCCAGAACTGTAAGATAATAAATTTGTGTGTGTGCATTTTAAAATATTTATTTATTCATTTGACTGCATCAGGTCTTAGTTGCATCATCTAGAATACTTCGTTGTGGTGCATGGCCTCTCTAGTTGTGGTGTGAGGGCTCAATAGTTACGTCACACAGGCTTAGCTACTCAATGGTATGTGTGTGCTTAGTTACCTGACCAAGGATCGAACCTGCATCCCCTGCTTTGCAAGGAGGATTCTAAACCACTGCACCACCAGGGAAGTCCAAAATTTAAGCTCCTAAGTTTGTTGTAGTTTGTTACAGCAGCAATAGGGAGCTAATACAGTCATTGACTATTTCATTCAAAAAGAATAAAAGAGTAAAGTAGAAACAAGACCAGCCTTCCAGAGGAACCTACCTGTGCTCTGTCTGGGAAAACACCTGGAATGCAAGGTGTCTGGAGTTCGCCTGTGTGTATGCGGTTGTTTCTCCTCACTGACTGTCTCTAGACGGTTATGCCTTCATAGTTCTTGTTTGCACTTATGCCTTTCTGTCTCCTCTCTGTCGTCTTACAGTGTAGATGCTTCCCTCCTCTCATTTAATGTCTTCATTTACTTGTGGGCTGAAAACCAAACGAATTGTGATTCACTTTAAAAACAAAAGAAAAGAGGCTTTGAATGAGAGCTCACAGAATCTATCAAAGGGCCATATGACTTTTAAAGGTTTTACTGTGGCATCTGTTTTGACCCTAGAGGTTCCATAGTTTGTCATCTTTGCTTAGAATAGTTTGATATTCTGGACAAGAATTCTCCAAATAAAAGAGAGTTAGCTCTGTATTATTAGATATAAATCTCACAAGTAATTTTATATCAATGAATAATTACTATGGTGCCATGCTATCAGAGGTTAAGAGGAAGTTAATTGGAAGCCTGCTTACCTTTGTGTTGCCTTGAAGCATCTTGAAGCAATCTGAACCTGTTTCTCCCACTATAAAATGGGCTTCATAGCACCTGCTCTCTCTTTTTCCTTACTTGATTCTTACAACTGTCAGATGAAATACTTTATGAAAATGCTTTTTAGCTGCAAAAATGTGATAGAATAATACTTGATAGCTAAAGTCCCAGTGAAATTTTTATTTATTTCAACCAGTGTTTTGATATATCAAGGTTTTCTTTATGCCATTTGGTAGAAATTCATTCATCCATTCTTTTATTTATATAATACTAGCTGAGCATGTTTATATTTCTATTTTGTAATCCCTAACTCAACTGCCTGCAGCTTTCATATTGACTGAAACTTAAAGAATTCAGAACATATCTCTTTCCAGTGACCTTTGTCCTAGGGCAGCCAGGCCTTGAAATTTACTGGCCTAAGTAAGTGGAAGAAAATGACATAAGAGGATTTCAGATCAAACAAAAAGGAGAGAGGGAAGCCTGCCTCTTCTGTGCCAGCAAAGTAGAAGAGAAGGACATCAGAGGTGAGTGATCAAGCAGTCACAAATATATACACAACTTCTCTTCATCAGCCAAACTAAGGGTCCTAGGTGTCAGAAAGATTGGGGGGTGGGGAGTCAGAAGCAGAGAGGTTTCACCCTGCTTTGGGACTGTGAGGGGACACCATCCCACAGAAGGAATCTCTCAGCTGCATGAGGTGCCTGTGGCTGAGTAAGAGGTGTGGTGAGGCAGGTCTGGCAGGGAGGAGGTCTGAATTAGAATTCCCCAGTTTCTCTCCTACCACCCTGAAATCTCCTTGTTTCCCTTCATCCACTTGCCATCTGGAACAGGAGGTGGGGTACATTCCTGGCAGTCCAGTAGTTAAGAATTCGCCTTCCAAAGTAGGGAGTGTGGGTTTGATCCCTGGTTGGGAAGCTAAGATCCCACATGCCTCGGGGTGAAAAAACCAAAAGATAAAACAGAAGCACTAGTGGAACACATTCAAAACATGAAGGAAAAAATGGTCCACACAAAATAATGTTTTTTTAAAAAAAGGAAGTGGTAAGGAGGTCTGGAAGGTTGAGTGTTTCTCTAGCAGACCTGATCACCTCAGAGAGATTACTCAATCTCATGGAGACTGAGATTTTACTCACTGACACGCTTAAAGTGTAACCTCCATGCACATTATCCACAGGATGAAAGGGAGATTCTATCATTAGGAGAAAATAAGGAAGCAGTATCTTAGTCACATAAGCTGGCATTGTGTACAATTTTTGACCCAAGTTAACCTGGCAATGATACCAAGAATGGAGGGGCTTGTCGTGGGGTGACCCAGCCCTTGCCCTGGAATAAGCTCTGTTAGTTCAGGCTTATGAGTGACCAAAGGCTGAAGGACGAAAGGCCGTAACTGGAGAGCCAGGGACCACTGAGCCAAAAGGTGGCTAACTCAGCTCAGGGAGCAGGGGGGCTCCACCGAGGGGGCCCGTCTGATTACTGGAGGCGGGAAATGTGCTCACCTCTTACAGGAGTGAGGCTCGCGAGGCCATGGCACTGGACTGCAGAAGCCTGGCACCTTCCTCAGCCATTTCTAGTTGTAAGTTATGGGAATCTATGGGAACCAGTTTGAGCAAAGTCTGCATTTCAATGGCTGGGTAATACAGAAAGAAGCTCAGGGATACCAAGGGCAGAGATGCCGCAGGACTTAAGGAAGGCACAGGACCTGGGGACTATAAGAAATCCAGAATGGACGTCCTCCCTGTTTTTCTCTGAGCCTTCTCGTCACTCTTCCTTTTGGCTTGGACTGTCTTCCCCTACCCATATTCAGCCGGGATAGCCACCAGGAGCACATGAGTTTACACGTTTCAGGGTCAAGTTTCTCTCTCTCCCAGTTGAAATTGTGACTCATTTGCCGCCACATCAACTCTGGCTGGGAGAATGGGTGATCAGGTGCAAAACCGCTCCCAAAGCAGTGTGGCTTGCAAGAGGGGAGTGGCAGTGGGCAGAAGAGAGCCTGTTACCCCTGGACTCAGGAAAGCAGAGTCAGCACTCTCCGAGCCATAAGTCAGGAAACACAGCTGTAGGTGCTGACATTTTCTCTCACTCTTTTTTTTTTTTTTGGTCACCTTAAAAAAAAATGAAGTGGAGCTGTCTATGAGAAAAACAAAATTAATTGTAGGGAAACAAACTAAATCAGGAAATTAGTTTAACATTGGAGTTTCACAACAGGTTGGTGTACTAGTTTTCTCACGGCTCCTTAATGAGTTTCAGGGAGAAAAATCATGGTATAATTTTAATGTGATTTTGATTGCTTTATTCTCAGGTCAACCTGAGAAGTTTTTTATGATGCTAAATTATTCTTTTTTTTTTATAAGAAACTTGCATAGATAAAAGTATAAGTACTGGGGTGTCTAGGAGTTGAGAGGAAGAGGATAGAGAAAATAAGTGTGAGGAGACAGTGAGAGGTGCCAGAAAGAGGGGCTTTCTCTCTACTCCATCATAGCCAGAGCTGGACGTACTCCTGTGTTTGATTTTTTAATTTATTAAATATTAGAGATCCATTCAAAATTCAAGATGAAAAATGTAAAATATTTTCTGTTATTTCTATGGATGTTTTAATTTTTCTGCCTTAACATTTTGAAGTATGTACACAGCAAAATGTGCAGATTAAACATGCAGTTCAGTTAGTTTTGACACATATATATGTGTATCATTTTATTTTTAAATGTATTTTCTTCGTATGACCTGACTTAATCAACCCTCAAATAGCTTTAGCATAATAGTCAAGATTCATAAATCAAATGAATCTTTGTAATTTTGAATTTCATGAGGCTTATTGAAGCAGCTATGTGAATTACCATTTTAATGCCATGCTCCCCACACCAAGCTCGCAACCATGTTTGGCTCATAGAATGTGAATAAACTTCTTCTAGTTTGAATTAAATTGTTTGCTTTATTCATAAAATTAAGTTGCTCAAGTCTTTGCCTCTGGTAATAAATAACTCTTAGTTTGGCAATTTTGTTTGAGTTATTTTTAACCACACTTTATTATAAAGGTAAATCATTTTTATTGTTCAAAGGTGAAAAAAAATGTAGAAAGTCTTCCCCCCACATTTCCTCACTAGTAAGTCTATTCTGCATATAACCGATATTTATAGCTTGGTATACATGCTCCCTGGCATTTTATGCATATTAATTTTTAAAGTAAAAAAACTACTGTCATACATTTTTATAAACTGTTTTCCCTTTACATTCACCAATAAACATTTGTCTCATGTCAACAATTATACTTTTATACTTCCATTTTAAATAAATGCATATTAGAGCATGGAATTTGCTTAAAAAATAACCTATTGTTGAAACCTTGGAGTATTTCCATATATTTGCCATTAAAACCCACATGATGTTATACATCCCCAAAGTAAAAACATTTTCCAGTCCACTAATTATTTCCTTAGGATAAAATTAATTATATCACTGCAATTGCTTAGTCAATGTTATACACTTTTTTTAAAAGGCTGTTTTTCATATAGCAAGGTTTCCCATGAGAAATTCTTCGCCAATTTGGGCTTCATCAGATGCATAGAATAGGTTTATATTCTCCTCTTATTTCACTAACAAAGGAAGAAAATATGTCATTCCTTTAATTTGTATTTCTCGTTACTATTTAGGTTGGGCCTTTCCCCTTATGTTTATTCTCTCTACATATATATTTTCTCATTTTATTTTTAGAAATTTAAAACACAAATCTTCATTTGTATTTCTTTTTGGCTGTGCTGGGTCTTCATTGCTGTGCACAGGCTTTCTCTAGCTGTGGTGAGTGGGGACTACTCTCCAGTTGCGGTACAAGGCTTCTCACCGCAATGGCCTCCCTTGTTTCGGAGCATGGACTTCAGTAGTTGCAGCTCTGGGGCTGTAGAGCACGGGGTAGTTGTGGAATGCAGGTTTAGTTGCCCTGCAGCATGAGGGATCTTCTGGGACCAGGGATCGAAACTATGTCTCCTGCATTTTCAAGCAGATTGTTAACCACTGGCCCACCAAGAAAGTCCCTATATTTTTATTTTCAAAAATGCTCATTTATGTCTTCTTTGTCTTTTTGGATGGCTCATGTTTTTCTTATTGTTGCCGTTTAGTTGCCGCGTTGTGTTTTTTGCAATCCCATGGACTGTAGCCCACCGGGCATCTTTGTTCATGGGATTTCCCAGGCAAGAATACTGGAGTGGGTTGCCATTTCCTTCTCCAGAGGATCTTCTCAAACTTCTCCAGGGATTGAACCCATGCCTCCTGCTATGGCAGGCGGATTCTTTATCATTGAGCCACCCAGGAAGCCACTGATCTGTAACAGGTGTTTGTATATAATACACGGAAACCGTTGCACTTTCATATATGTTGCAGACACTGTTCCCTGCTTGTCATTTGCCTTCTGGTTATGTTTCCTGTTGCAGTTCTGGTGAAGAATTATAGGTCAGCCCTGCAGAGTCCTAAGCATGGAGTGCAGCAGGTCACCTAAGAGCTGGCCGCTCACGCAAAGGATCTTGGAGGTTCTACTGAAGAGGGAGGGATTTAAACATATCTAGGGAGTGAATTTTGCTGACTAGATGAGAGATGTGAGAGTGAGGGGATTCTGGCCCAAATAATGAGGCAGAGAGTGATGCCTTGAACTAGGTGAGGGCCATCAGGTGGAAGCAAGCGTGGGAGGAAGATGATGAAGATTATTACATGGAGTTATCATCTTTGGATTGTCTGCAACACCCAGGTATAGTGGACCTTCAGAGACCCACAGATGAGTTCAGTCTCTGGCACATAGTGGATTGCTCAGTGGGTCAGATCAGCCTGCATCTAGTAGGGTGTTCTCCTTGGTGCCTTTTGATCTCTCAGTTCTTGGTGCCAGCCCCTCCCAACTAGTTTCAATAATCTCAGTTCTGCTTCTTCAGAACCCACAGATCCCAAAGAGAATAAAGGTCACAAGTGACAATCCCTTTACTTCTGACTGAGGGCCAGGACTGTCCCTAGGAGCTTTGTTTCTTTTCTTTTTCTGCTCTGGGGTTTGTATGGCTTTCCCAACTAAGGTAAATATTTGCGTGGATCTGCATGGATTTCCTGGTAGAATTCAAAAAGTGGCTTTTACCCCTTTCTAATCTTCAGCAAGTTCTTTGGCTCAGGTGGAGCAACTCATTTGAACTGTCTTTCAGCCTTAGAAGAGTTAGATGGTCCCTAGAGAAGGTAGTGCTCTGATTAGCAATGGCGTGAAATGCCGCTACCACCCAGCAAGTGCAGGGAGCTGCAGAGCATCCCGTGGGTGCTCATGGGTGAGAGAAGCAGTGTACTAGCTCTGGGGGAACAAAGGTAGGGGGTTGTTAGGTGAGTGGATGGAGGGGAGAGTATTAGAGGGAGGGATCTAAACAGAAAAGCTTGCAGGACATTCAAAACAAAACTCACTTAATTCTGTAGTTTTCAAAATTCATTGCAATTATAAAGCTCACCTTTGGACAAATTCTACGAGTCATTAATCATCTATTACTAGCTATACGGTATTTGTGATCACATTAGAGCTCCATGAGCAATTGAAACTTCCCCTTTGTGTGCAGAATGGCCTGACTATAAATCTCAGAAGAGTTGGTCCATCTAGAAAAATGGTATAGATGATGATATTTGGAAGCAGAAAGAGACACAGACAGAGAAAAACCACATGGATACCACAGAGAAAAGAGGAGGGAAAATTGGGCAATTGGGACTGACATATATATGCTGTTGACTACCATGTATAGAATAGATAACTAGTAAGAACCTACTGTACAGCACAAGGTGACCTGTGCCACCACTTTCCCCTCCTCCTCCTCCTCCCGCAGCAGCTTCCTGGTCTCCAGGTAGTCTGGGCAAGCCCTTCCCGGCAGCCTGTTCAACCCCCACATCCGCAAGTATTCATGACCCCATGCGGGCTGCAGCCCTGGGTCTGGACACCAACAACGTCGGGGTGCCTGGAGCCCCGTTGGCTGTTGAGGTGGCAAGGACACTCACCAGTGATGGACTTTGCATATAAAAAGCCAAGGAGTGGGTTGACTGCATTCAGATCTGGGAGCTCAGGGATATCGTCAGGTTCAGTGACCCCCTCTACCTCTGGTTCTGCTTCCCTGGGGTCGCCTCCTCCTCAGGGGACCCCAGCACCATTAGGCTCCCTCCCTCCTTCCACCAGCTCAGCTGCAGAAGAGAACTGTCTCCTAAGCAAGTTCCATGCAAAGAGCTTCCCTGGTGGCTCAGATGGTAAAGAATCTGCTTTGCAATGTGGGAGACACGGGTTTGATCTCTGGGTCATAAAGACCCTCTAGAAAAGGGAATGGCAACCCATTCCAGTATTCTTGCCTGGGAAATCCCATGGACAAAGGAGCCTGGCAGGCTGCAGTCCATGGGCCCACAAAAAGTAGACATGACTAAGGGACTAACACACATTCAAATATCATGCTCTCCTTCAGCCACTCACAAAAGTATGCAAATTATGGGCAAGCAAGCTTCCTCTTAGGTGCTAGAGAGGGTTTGGAGGTCAAAGGAAGCAACATGATCTACCTCATCCCTTTGATATTTCATGCTATTGTTTCTCTTTCATTCGCATTTAAAACATTATTGAGCACCTACTTCTGCCACGCCATGCCAGTCGTGGACATCTCAGAGATGAATAAAGCACGCTTTGTCTCAGAGAAGCCAATGGGCAGTAGGAGACCAGAGGCACATCAGAGTTTAGAATCCAGTGTCACTGTTACTGTGCAGATGCATGAACAAAGTTCTATGGGATCACCAAAAAAAATGAAAGTAACTCTGTGTGTTGGGGCTTCACAGAGGTCTATGCAATGCAGACTTGTGCAGGTGAAAAGGATTTCAGCAAGAGAAAAGTGTGGAGGGAGAAGCTGTGAAAGAGGAGGGAGCTTTGTATGCAGATGTATGGAGGGTTCCTGAAGACAGTGGCTGGAGCAAGAGAGGGAAGAAGGGAGTGGAAATGTAGGAAGGCTGCAGCATGGGAAGAACTTGGGACCAACCAACCGTGTGCATTTTCTGCTGAAGAAAGAAGTGTCGCCCCTTGGGTTATCTTAGGTTATCTGAGGTAGTTCTGAAAGACCTTGCGGAAGTGGTTTTGGCATAGAGGTTACTTCCCATCCTTTAAACAAGACTGACAGTAGAAACTGAAAGGTTTTTCTCTATTAGCTTTTAATTCCATTTCATTATCAACATCAAATATTTATGCAGATTCTGTAGGGAAGTGAGTCCCACAGTCAGTGAGGGGTAGGAGATACAGAGGTTAATCAAAAGATACAGTCCTTGAGTCTTTATGTTTGCAATTTAAATTAGAAGTACATGAGAAGAATTAATAGTAGGACAGATATATGACATTTTTGTTAATCAAATATTAGCTATAAGGTTTTGCTAGATTCTTTTATTTTGTTTCACCTTAGCACAGTGGCTTTCAAAAATTTTAAACCATGACCCAAAGAAATTCATTTTATACTGTGACTCCAGAACCCATAAGAAAATTTCATCAAGTACTATTGAGATGCACTCTGATGTTTTATATCCTCTTGCATTTTACTATTTAAAAAAAAATGCTGATCACTGACCCTCTAAATTGATTTCATGACCCACTGCTGAGTTATAACTTGCAGCTTGAAAATTCCTATCTTCTCATGTCTTCGAAGGGGTGATGAGTATGTAGGGAAGAGGAATGATATCACAGGTAGTGGGGAGAAAAGGCGAGCATGTCTGTCATTAGTAAAGAGGTGAAAGAAGCAATCACCACTCTAACTTTCTGTGCCTTAAGAGGGGAGTGAATGACCGAGGGGGCTTCACTAGGAAGAGGGCTTTATTTCTTCTAATTAGAAGACAATTTTTTGATATCTGGTACCAGCAAATTTGGAAAACTCAGCAGTGGCCACACGACTGGAAAAGGTCAGTTTTCATTCCAATTCCAAAGAAAGGCAATGCCAAATAATGCTCAAACTACTGCACAATTGCACTCATCTCACATGCTAGTAAAGTCATGCTCAAAATTCTCCAAGCCAGGCTTCAGCAATACGTGAACCGTGAACTCCCTGATGTTCAAGCTGGTTTTAGAAAAGGCAGAGGAACCAGAGATCAAATTGCCAACATCCACTGGATTATCAAAAAAGCAAGAGAGTGCCAGAAAGACATCTATTTCCGCTTTATTGACTTTGCTAAAGCCTTTGACTGTGTGGATCACAATAAACTGTGGAAAATTCTGAAAGAGATGGGAATACCAGACCACCTAACCTGCCTCTTGAGAAATCTGTATGCAGGTCAGGAAGCAACAGTAAGAACTGGACATGGAACAACAGACTGGTTCCAAATAGGAAAAGGAGTACGTCAAGGCTGTATATTGTCACCCTGCTTATTTAACTTCTATGCAGAGTATATCATGAGAAATGCTGGACTGGAAGAAACACAAGCTGGAATCAAGATTGCCGGGAGAGATATCGATAACCTCAGATATGCAGATGACACCACCCTTATGGCAGAAAGTGAAAAGGAACTGAAAAGCCTCTTGATGAAAGTGAAAGAGGAGAGCGAAAAAGTTGGCTTAAAGCTCAACATTCAGAAAACAAAGATCATGGCATCCGGTCCCATCACTTTATGGGAAATAGATGGGGAAACAGTGGAAACAGTGTCAGACTTTATTTTTGGGGGCTCCAAAATCACTGCAGATGGTGACTGCAGCCATGAAATCAAAAGACGCTTACTCCTTGGAAGAAAAGTTATGAGCAACCTAGATAGCATATTCAAAAGCAGAGAAATTACTTTGCCGACTAAGGTCCGTCTAGTCAAGGCTATGGTTTTTCCAGTAGTCATGTATGGATATGAGAGTTGGACTGTGAAGAAAACTGAGCGCCTAAGAATTGATGCTTTGGAACTGTGGTGTTGGAGAAGACTCTTGAGAGTCCCTTGGACTGCAAGGAGATCCAACCAGTCCATTCTGAAGGAGATCAACCCTGGGATTTCTTTGGAAGGAATGATGCTAAAGCTGAAGCTCCAGTACTTTGGCCACCTCATGCAAAGAGTTGACTCATTGGAAAAAACTCTGATGCTGGGAGGGATTGGGGGCAGGAGGAGAAGGGGACGACTGAGGATGAGATGGCTGGATGGCATCATGGACTCGATGGATGTTAGTCTGAGTGAACTCCGGGAGATGGTGATGAACAGGGAGGCCTGGCGTGCTGCAATTCATGGGGTTGCAAAGAGCTGGACACGACTGAGCGACTGAACTGAACTGAACTGAAACGTATAGAGTAGTGTGGATAAAACTATGCAGTGTGAAGTATTCTGAGGTAATCATGGACATTCTTTAAAAAATCGGATGAGTGATGAAATAAGTTTGAGGAATGTTAAAATTTATATACCCAATTTGGATAGCTTATTTATCCATTTTTATCCAATGGATATTTATCCATTAAATATCCTTCCATATTTATAAGCATATTTCAAGAGCTGAAAATACTTCTGGTAACAAAATAAATTTTATCCTTTTTTAAAAATCCAAGAGTTGCTCTTCCTAGGTCTACTAGTGTCAGTGGTAGCAACAAGTGTTGGCCACATCTGCCAGGTGCAGGCCATGTTCATTTCCAGCGCGAAGATCATGAAGCCCAACGTAGAGAAGTTGGAGGAGTCTGAATCGGGCATCTCCCAGGCCCTCTTGGAACTGGAGATGAACTCGGAACTCAAGGCCCAGCTGCGGGAGCCGAACATAACGGCTGCCAAGGAAACTGAAGTTGGTGGTGGCTGGAAAGCTATCATCATCTTTGTTCCCATTCAGCAATTGAAATCTTTCCTGAAAATCCAGGTGTGGCTGGTGCACAAGTTGGAGAAGTTCAGAGGGAAGCACATCATCTTCATCGCTCAGAGGAGAATTCTGTCTAATCCAACTCAAAAAAGTTGTACAAAAAATAAGCAAAAGCATCCCAGGAGCCACACTCTGACTGCCATGCATGACACCATCCTGGAGAACTTGGTTTTCCCAAGTGAGATTGTGGGTAAGAGAATCCCCATAAAACTGGACGGCAGCTGACTCATAACGGTCCATTTGGATAAAGCACAGCAGAACAACATGGAACACAAGGTTGAAACATTTTCTCGTCTCTATAAGAAGCTCATGGGCAAGGATGTTAATTTTGAATTCCCAGAGTTTCAGTTGTAAACAAAAATGATTAAATAAAATATTATTCACAATAAAACCCCAAGATTTAATTGATTAAAGAATCATTTGTGTTCTGTCACGTTATCATCTTGCAGACCATTTGGGAAATGCAGATATAAACGGGCATCATTGCAGAAGACAAAGCTGACAGTGCAGAGTCAAATGGGAGACTATTTGCATCCACGGTGGTTTTTTTACTAATAAAGGGACTAAGCCAGGAAAATGTCTTCTGTAAAGAGCCAGGTAGTCAAAATTGTAGGCTTTGGGAATTCCCTGGTGGTCCAGTGGTAAGGACTTGGTGCTTTCACTGCCACAGGCCCTGATTCAGTCTCGGATCAGGGAACTAAGATCCCACAAGAAAGTAAGTAAATAAGAATATTGTAGGCTTTATTTTTGTTGCAATTACTCAGGTCTGCCATTCTACTGTGTAAGCAGCCATAGACAATACATAAAGGAGTGAGTAGGCTGTGTTTCTGTTCAACTTTATTTATGGACATTGAAATTTAAATTTCATATGATTTTCCTATGTCAAGAAATCTTATTCTTCTTATGTTTTTCCTAAGCATTAAAAAAATGTAAACACCATTCTTAGTTTGCGGGTTATGCAAAAACAGACAGTGTGCTATGTATGGGTCATAGTTTGCCAGTCACTGGTCTAAATCTTTAGGTTTTACTTCTTTACAACTCAAAGGAGAGATTAAGAGTCCAAGTGAGGACCTGGGGAGGCTAAGAGGCTGGAATTTGGGGGAGTCCACTCTAAGAAAAGTTGGTTGGAGGACATTTGAGGAGCTAATTTCTGGGTTACAACTGTGTTATAACCCTCAGGAAGAGGGAGAATATTATTAGAAGTCAGTTGTATTAGTTATGGTAACACTGGCTGCTTAAACAACCCCTAAAGATAATTAAAGTTTATTTCTCACTTTCCAAAATAGATGTTTCTGATGATCAGCTGTGGTTTTCCTTCAAGTGTTTATTAAAAGACCTAGGTTGCTTCCTTCTTGTGGCCTCATCCTCTTTATCCCTCAGTTCTCCATGCACTGTGTTCCCTCGCATTAGTCTATAGATGGGAAAGAGCTTGGAGGATCTTATGTGAGAGGTTCTATGGATCAGGCTTAGAACTGGCACACCTCACTTCTGCTCACATAGCATTGGCCAGAACCCAGTCACATGGCTATAACTGACAGCAAGGGAGTCTGGGAAATATAGTCTTAACCTGTGTGGCCAGGAAGAAGAGGAAATGGATTTGATGCACACTAGTTAATAAAGATGGAGAAGGCAATAGAACCCCACTCCAGTACTCTTGCCTGGAAAATCCCATGGATAGAAGAGCCTGGTGGGCTGCAGTCCATGGGATTGCTAAGAGTCAGACACGACTGAGCGACTTCACTTTCACTTTTCACTTTCATGCATTGGAGAAGGAAATGGCAATCCACTCCAGTGTTCTTGCCTGGAGAATCCCAGGGATGGGGGAGCCTGGTGGGCTGCCGTCTCTGGGGTCGCACAGAGTTGGACACGACTGAAGCGACTTAGCAATTAATAAAGAAGTAGGGAAGACATTCCAATAGAGGGGGCAGCATAAATAAAGGCACAGAGAGGGGAAAGACTGAGGCAAAACAGGGAACTACCTGCCATTTGGGGTCGCCAGGAGTGTTTGTGGAAAGGACACGTTAAAGATGGGATGTCTGCGGTATAGTGTTCAACATTACCCACATCCCCCACCCCCAAACCCCATCTTGCATGGGATAGAAATGGTTATGCATTTAATGTGAAGACTGAAATGAGTATTTGTGCAGGATGTGGGGGGTGGGGGCTGCTCTCTCATTTTCTCTTACCCCTTGGAAACAAAGATCAGTGATCTCAGAGTGGGTGCAGGGAAGAAGAGGCCAGGAGCAAGGCTTGTGTTTGCTTAGGTTCCAAGCCACTGGGCTCTGCATGGTCATGCGCTTCCTGACAATCTAGTGTCTCAGTCCATCAGACAGAGACTGGGAGCCCATATTCCAGGTGTGAAGAATCAGCATTTGGTTGGCATATTCTTTGCCTTCTATCCCAACAAGAGCTTCTGATGCACCAGTAGATGACTGGACACAGAAAACAGCAGCAGGATCAGGTTTTAACATGACTACCAGCAGGCACACCCACCTTGTGCTAAAATCTTTCTCAGGTTCCTGCTGTGCTCTTTCATTTCCTCTTTTTTCAAATGCTTCGAGGAAAAGTCCAGAGCCTTCCAGGGAAGCTGTGACATCCTCCTGGGAACAAGCTCCAAATTCAGTGTGAGCGGTATTAAAGGGTGAAGGAACCTGCCATCTGCATTAACTTCTAAGTCTAGTCAAGAAAATTGTGTCTGTCTGCCCGGGCTTGACAAATCAATCAATCTATCACTCTGTTTCCCGAGTTTCCTGAGAGCAAGCTCTCAGCTTTTCTGTGCAAATACATCCCAGTACTGAGCTCAAGTAATAGGCAGGAGGTTATCAGCAATCATATGAGAAGAGAACATTTCTCTACCATCATAAACAGCACTAAATTGCTGTTATCAGTACAACTTACAGGGAGGAAACTGCCCTTATCCACTAAGCATCCTTCCTTTAGTGATGCTGTCCCTGTTGCTCCTCACAGGCTGCACAGTTACATCACTAAAGGTCACTGGTTGATGCCACCATCTCCCTTTGAGACCCTTTTCTCTCTCCTTGCATTCCCTTCAGTGATGTTTATGCACCTTTTTCTCAGTTTCCTCTCCTGCCTCCATTAAGTCCCAACAGAAACATCCCAGAGCCACTTGAGCTCGTCCATGCAATGATGGACAGGCTTGGCTATATAATTTGCAGGTCCCTGTGCAAAATGAAAATGTGGGTGCCTTGTTGAAAAAGCAGGAAAAAAAGAACCATATGTTGATTTGGTCATGCCATGAGTAACGGGAGAGGTTTTGTCCTCCTGTTTTAGTTTGCTAGCGCTGTTATAACAAGATGCCACAGAGTGGTGCCTTAAATATCAGAAATGTATTTTCTCACCATTTTGGTGGCTTGAAGTCCAACATCAAGCTGCTGAAAGGTTTGGTTTCCCTTGAGGCCTCTCTGCTTAACCTAGAAATGGCCACCTTCTTTCTAATCCCTCACGTGGCCTCTTCTCTGAGTCTGTTCCTCTTCTTATAAGAACACCACTCCTGTTGGATTAGGGCACCATCCTAGGACCTTGCTTAACCTTAATTACACTTCTTAAGGGCTTCCTTGGTGGCTTATATAGTAAAGAATCGTCTGCAATGAGGGAAACCCAGGTTCAATCCCTGAGTTGGGAAGATTCCCCTGGAGAAGGGAATAGCAACACACTCCAGTATTCTTGACTGGAAAATCTCATGGACAGGGTCCATGGGGGTCGCAAAGAGCATGACTGAGCAACTAACACACATACACGGGCACATACACACACACACACACACACACACACACACACACACACACACACACTTCTTTAAAGGCCCTGTCTCTAATTACAGTCAAATGCTGATACACTGGGAGACAGGGCTTTACCATATGAATTTTGGGAGGACACTGTTTGATTCATAACACTCCCCAAAGTAAAATGTGATGTTGTCCCCAGATGAAGGGAAAGAAGCTGTCAGGCATGCAAGAGCAACAGAGGGATCCAATCTTGCTCATCTGTACCCTCATTGTAGCACAAATGTGTTTACCCAGCCCCAACTTTCTTTTCATACTGGTACAATTTTGTTTTTTAATGGTATAAATGTATTAGGGTCAAGGGAGGAGATTTAAGAGCCTGAAGGAGCACCGGTTAATTCTCAGTTAATCTCAGCCCCATTAACCCCCTGCTGCTACTGCTGCTAAGTTGCTTCAGTGGTGTCTGACTCTGGGCGACCCCACAGATGGCAGCCCACCAGGCTCCTCTGTCCACGGAATTCTCTAGGCAAGAATACTGGAGTGGGTTGCCATTTCCTCCTTCCATTCACCCCCATGTCTGCTGTAATAGTATAGGCTGAAAGAAGAGAAATAGATTCTGAGTAAGATGGGGGAGACTCAGGTTTATTAACTGGACCACGAGGGCCCATTTCAAGTGTTGGTCACTTTTTTTCCTTAATCTTTAAGGTAAACTATACGCTGATACTTCTGTGAGATTTACTAGAACAACAGTCAAACAAATTCTTCACTTTTCTTGACATAAATTAGATCTTCCCTGGTGCCTCCCTGTTTTCTTTCTTCTTTCCATACCTCAAATTTGTCCCAATCCTCTCTTTAAGATCTATGGAAGATTAGAGATTTATCACTATATATCAGCTCTTAGGTTTGCCTTCTTCTCTGCCTAGTGCTTTCTCATTATCTGCAACTCATTATTACGTGTATTCAGCAACATATATTTATTGAACACCTACTTTGTACCAGCAATTGTTCTGGGTAATTTGGAAGCATCAGGGAGCAAAACCAGATGAAGATGTCTATGCTAGGAGGGCTTACTTTCTACTAGAGAGGTAGAAAATGCTCCATAAGTGTAATAAATGGATAGATCACATATTGTAGATGCTGACAATGCCATGGGAAGTGAAAAGATAGAGTAAGATAAGCAGAATGGGGAGTTCCAGGGCTTGGGGACATATTGATATATTAGAGTACTCAGAGTGGGTCTCCTGCTGAAGATGATGTGCTGGACAGTCTTCATTCGCCCTTCCAGATCTACTCTTCAATTTTCATCCTGCTCTGTGCCCAGGGAGGATGATCTGTATGGGCTGTACCAATGGGCCTCTCTCTGTGTGACTTCTCATTGAGTTGGGCCAATGGATGACACAGGCAAGGCATTAGATAACAGGAGTGCATTGAAGTCAAGGTTTTTATTCCCCTGGCCACTGCATTTCTAGGCTACAGATTGGCAGCAGCTGTAATCCTTACTGAAGTTTAAGCTCTTTCCAGGTTGCCTCTCTTGGGTTCCAAGGGGTGCCCCCATTGTTGCTAACCCCATGGTGCCTCCTCTATTCCTTATTGGTTTCTATTAAATCTGTCCACATCTTTGTAAAATGTCCCTTTATTGCACTCTCCCATTATCCCCATTTGAATGTACTACTTGTTTCCTGACAGAATCTTGACTTATATAATAATTAGTAGTGAGAGAAGTGCCCCTGGGACACAGCCTCTTAAAATGAGATTTTGTGATTGAGTTGCCTATATCTGAGAAGTATAGAGACAATCTCCATGATGGGAGGAGAAGGAAAGGGATGAGACACTGATCATCCTTGGCATGCACAACTGTCTCCTCTTAACCAATTCTCATACTCTAGTTATTTTTCCATTCCTAAAAGTACATTGAGAACTAATGTACTCAACTGGCAGAATACACACATTAGCTCCCTATGGTGTGAAATGAAGATTACATTGATAGGAAGAGCCAAGTAGAAGCCCCCAAATAATCACCTTAATGCAATGTGATATCCCTGGAGGAACTGCAGAGATTAATGCCATCATCAGAGACTTAGAAGGTGCAGGGTGATTAATTCTACCATATTTCCATTTAACTAGTCTGTTTGGCAGGTGCACAAACCAGATGGGTCTTAGAGAATAATTGTAGATTGTCCCAGACTAAATCAGGTGGTTATGGAAATGGCAGTTGAGATTTTGGATGTGGTATGATTACTGGAGCAAATTAATAATTACTCCTAGCACCTGGTTTTTAGCTACCAACATGAAAATGCTCTTGATGGATAGTGGGAAAGGTAGCTGTCAGTCATTCTCCTTCCTCGGCTACATTAGTGCTTCTTCAATGAGCCCATGTAGACCATGGCAACAGAGACTAAGATGGAGGTTTAACATGGACTTCTCATTCCCAAGGTTGACTTGGTGAGAGTCAATATGGACTGCCCAACTTTCCAAGTGCAGAGGCAACTGAGTCTTAATAAAACACCATTCCCTGAAGTAAGCAATGATTTGTCCTCCCAGGAATAAATATATATCCCAAACACGCATTTGCCTTCCTTTCTCAGAACTCTTCTGCTGGCCTTCCCACTCATGGGTCTACAAATGCCTTATCCATTGACATAGTTTCTCACAAAATGTTGTATCCATCTAATGCACTTATTTGGTGGTGAAGGAGGTATGGCAAAGGGCTCTTACTCCTGTTACCCCAAAGCAGATGACTTGATAGATTGCTGGAATGGTCTGATGAAGAAAGTTCCTTACAAGAAGGTACCATCTTCTTCAGTGTGCATGGACCCAAGAACCAAGAGAAATGAGAGTGGCTTGAGTGAAGTCTGATGTGATCACTATCTTGATATCTGTATTCTATGAAGGGATGTTCTGTCAGAAAAGAGAGTTCTAGTTCAATTAAATCAGGAGCTGAGCCTATTCCCCAGCCATTTTTAGGCTCCTCTTACCAGTGAACTAACAAAGAAGGTGTGGAATGCACAGTACTGGCTGGGGGAGTTGATACAGGGATATTGTAAAACTAATTTCTGCAAAGACTAGAATAAATTCACAACCAACTGAAATAAATGTTTAAGCAAACTAAAGCCACAAAGTATCACAAAAGGAAATGGTTTATGTAAAATATATTAACAAGGACTTTTTCTTTAGAGAAGCAGAAGGTACGGTCTTATGTAAAATATATTAACAAGGACTTTTTCTTTAGAGAAGCAGAAGGTACGATCTTATGTAAAATATATTAACAAAGACTTCTTCTTTAGAGAAGCAGAAGGTACGGTCCCCAGAGTCAGTAGGTAATTACACTATTCTTTTTCTCCAAGAGAAGCATCTGCCAAGATTTTCTCACATCCTGGCATATATTCCTTTGAAATATGCAAGGTTTCCACAGCCATCTTTGTAATTTGTTCTTCATATTCAACATAATCTTTATTCATAGCTACATCAGAGTTTGATGATTGGACCATAAAGTAAACATCATGCCAGAAACATAAAGGCTTTAGCCAAGAGAAGAAATTGCCCAAAATTCTTGTTTGGGGAAGAAGGCTTTTTTTTTTTTTCTATCGGCATCAGTCTTCTGCTGTTCTTTGCTGCACAGGATGCTTTAGGCACCATGATTCTGCAGAAAACCTTGCACTGACTTGACATCAGCAGGAATAATCACTAAATCCCTTGGCCTGCTGGGTACTGGTCTGCCAGACATGGTGTGACTGAGACTCAGTGGTGTCAAGGTCACGACTCAGGAGTGGTAAGGCAGTATCAGTGAGACACAACATTGTCTGGAGGCTGGGTTATTGTCCATCATTGGAGACAGACAGCTTGGCAAGAGAATGATTTGGCTGTTCTTTGGCTGAGTGTACACAGTCTCATCCAGGGAATCTACAAAGCTGCAATAGGAACCAAGGGCAAAGGAAACTTGTGATTATAGCAGCTAGACTAGACCCAGGGCTATAGTGGTTTCAGTAGTCACCTAAGTGCTATTGCCAGCTCTTAAGATAGAGCTACCTGCCCAGCCCTGCCCTGCTTGGCCAGATCCTACAGATTTAAATGGTCTTTGATCACTATGCCCTTGCTGTTCATGTCTTCTCCAAAAGCACTATTGCCAGTTAGTTGGGGCTTGAGTTAAGAGCAAAAATCCTAACTCTGACATCTACCAGCTGTTGTTCCTAAGGCCAATTGCATGGAATTTCCCAAAATCTCAGATTCTCATAAGAAAAATGGGAATCATAATATCTACTTCACAAGGATATTGTAAGAATTAAATGGGATCATGTTTGTAAAGCATCTTCAGTAGCATCCATATCGAGGCTCAATAAATGATAGTGGTGCCAATCAGTATCATCATGGAAACGGTTTCTCCAGAGTCCAGAAGAGCAGAAGATTCAAATGGCCCTGGGGATGGTCTTCATTTCGATGAATCTTTCATGAATTAGGTTGGGCAAGAGTTACACTAATAGGACTCCAAGATGATGAAAATGAGAGATACGTATTTGAGTCACTGGCATTGAACATAGTCAAGACTCTGAGGACTGAAGACTGCCTGTATGAGAAAAGGAAGAGATACAATACATAGCATGAATTATCTTAGGAAAATGACCAAAGTTAAAAGAACCAGAGGAATCAGAATAGCAGGGAAAGAGAGAGAAAGACTGGGAAGAGAGCCTAAATGATATTTCCAAAGCCAAAGGAGAAGTGATGAGAAATCATCATTAAAGGAGAAATCATCATTAAAGAGGTGATGACTAGTAGAGGGGTCATGCCAAATGAGGACTGAGAAAGCTGTTGAATTAGACAGGAAGGAATGAACAGTTTCCAGGAAGTGGCACATTTATCAGTCAGGGTTCAATAAGAAAGGCAAAAGTGGTAGGATACATATGTTGTTTATAAATTATCTCTCAATTATAGATGTTAATATGAATGTGTTATTTATTGATTATGTCAGTGATCAATATATTATTGAGAATAAATATTAATGTTTATGATTATATGACAGTTATAATAATATGTTAATTCTCACTAATATATTTCAGCATTTATTATATGGAATTGGATTATACAATTGTGCTGATTGGCTCAGCTAACCCAAAGTCTATAGGGCAGGCAGTCTGGCAGAAAAGACCTCCAGCAGGCTGACACACTGTGGGGCCAAGCTGAAACTTGCTCACAGTCAGAGAGTTGGGAAAAAAGATCCAATGGGAAAAGAGAGCAATTGCAGGGCCAACTGCTGTTTGCAACTCTAGCTCAGGAAAGGTCTACGTCCTCTTTCAGAGGTCTTACAACTGATTAACTCAGTCCAACCCATGATAATCTCCCTTTTGATGAACTTAAAGTCAATTGATGAGGCAGCTTACATCTGTAGAATCCCTTCACCATAGCATCGAGATTCATGCTTGTTTGCTGAGGTAACTGGGACAACATGGGAAAACAGCTACTTCCTCTTTCAGTCCTCCAGTTTGCATGAAGCAGTGTCTTTTGCAGCCTGCACTGATGGGAAATACCAGAAGGAGACTTCTCTGGTGATTCAGCCTAGACTAGTTGACACACATCACAAGGCATTGTGTGGTGGCTGTGTGGTGGGGGTGCAAAGACAGTGTTTCTAAGAACTTTGGGGAGAAAATGGGAGATATTCACAACAAAAGAGAGAAAAGAGCCTGAAGAAATACATGCAAGGGAAGATTTCAATGCAGAGCAAGGGAATGAAACTGTGGTTGGAGAGGATAAGTAGGAATAAGACTTCAGTATTGTCAAAGGAAGATCTCAGTGCTGGGGAGGGCAATCCACCATGGACCATGGGCCTCCCTACACATTCCTGGTGGGTATACCCAAAGTGAAAGGCCCTGTCTGCTCTTTATCTAAGCTGCTTCTCAGAGTAGTGTTTGCTGTAGGCAGTTTTGAGGGATGAGGTAACATCCCCTCTAGACGAAGAACAGGTTTGCTTCCACTTGTCCCTCTCCCATAACGCAACCCATGGCACATGTGGGCACCCACCATGAACTTTCTTTGCCACCCTGTGGGACTTGGTGGGGAGAATATCAGTGTTGAGAACCAACCAACACAAACCAATGTAAACCTCTGGCTACCTCTTCCACCATGAGCAATATAGTTCTTGGTCTCCAACTGGGAGTCTTGTATCCTCTGCCAGCATCCATAGACTTGTAGCAGTCTAAATTATTTACTTGCAAGTAAAGTCCCAGACTTTTTACAATTCTTGACAAGTAGAGGAGGAGACAAATATTCCTATTTATGACTGAAAGCACTAATTAGTCTTTAAATCTGACAGAAAACCATTCACAATTAACTTAAAATTTTAAATAAATGAATTCTTTGATTCTTTAAAATATTAATTGATTGGTTCTTCTAATCTGGAACGAAAACTATGCGTATCCTTATCTAAACCCCAAAGTCTACCTTCAAATGTATTATCAATGTATAATCTAGTGATTTGGTTGTAGAATCATAAGACTTGGGCTTGAATGTAAGCTTTGAGCCTTATTTTCCTCAAATTTGTAACTGGGACAATACCTGACTCTTGCCGTGTAGCTTCATGGGTCAAGTGAGGGCTTGTCAGTACACAGGTGAGATATTGTGGGCAACTCACAAAATAAAATGGTTTTGTGAGTAAAAATGGTTCTCTCTTCTCTCTTGCAGCTCTTAACTTACACACAGCCTTAGAATTATTTTCTAGTTTTTGCACAGAGTTTTCATATGTTTCTACTTAATCAGTGACCTTCAATATTGTCAGCTCTTTTGATAGTTCATAGAAGAGCCAACCATTTACTGAGTTTCCTAGTCCTCTCTCAAGAGTTCAGCTACTTTGGGCTTAACATTACCTTTCTAGTCTCAGTTTCAATCCATAGTTTTTTAAATGTGCTGCTTTCTGTGTAATAAATGCCATTTGCAAGCACTTAACATTTACAAAGAACACTCACATTTATCATCTCAGGTGAGCGTCCCTTAGTGCATCATGTTTTATATGACAGCGAGATCACAGTCGTCCACTCTGCAGATCATTAAATGGAAATGCTATGCCGTCACCCAAGATCACAGCTTACCAAGGTCATTGGCAAGTGGCAGAGTTGGAACATAAACCCTGGTGCTCTAACTCTGAGTCTGGTTCTCTTCTCACTTTGTCTTACTGTTTGTCGTATCCACTCTTTTCTCCTCTTTTTCCTGTTTTGCCTACCTTTGGGCTGGATTTTCTGAGGTCTCTTTTTGACAACATTTCTTTGCCATGACTCTGTATTAGCCAGGGCTCCTTCCATTTCAGGTGACAGAAAACCTACTTGAAAAAGATTGATTGATGTACAGGGAAGAATGGGGAGTAAGTGAGACAGGCAGTGCAGGGTCTGAGCGCTCACAAATATCATTAGAGGTTTTTTCTCCTTCCTGTTTCTCATCCTGCCTCTTTCTGGTCTTTGGCCTCATCCACTTCCTGCAGATGTTTCCTTTTTGTGGTAGAAAGTATGGCAGGCAACAGCATCTATGTGTGTCGCCATCACGTGCTACTCAAGAGTAAAGAGAGACTTGAGCTCTCCATCTGTCTGTATGGGATTAGCTCCATTAAAGTCAGGTGCTTATTCATGGGACCAATCACTGGCCAGGCAGTGGGGTATTGTGATTGGTCAGGTCAGCATCACGTGTCTATTCAACCAACCAGAAGCTGAGGTTTTGTGTCTGGCAGCTCATTGGAGTCAGTTGATTAGAACAGGAGAAGCACAGCTAACAGAGAAAAAGTAGGGAAGGGGCTGTTCAAGAGCAAAGCAAAACAAAAACCAAAAAACCACAGATGTCAAACAAACCTTACATTTCAGATTGTCATAGATAATTCAAATGTCAAAAAATAGAAAAACTGATATATATTTTCTTTGAATTTTCACTTGAGGTTTTAGTCTTTGCAACAAAGATTATCCACTAAATTTCATGTGATTTAATACCAGTGTAAGCCTTTCATAAAAATAAAACTCTGGAGAAAATACATTTGTCAGACCACACATCCAGATTTAGAGCTCAGTACACGTGGTCTTGGTGAGTAAGGACAGTAGGGTCTGCGGCAGGGTGTGTCTGTCATCCCTCCACCTGCCCACCTACGGGACTCCATTTCTTGGCAGGGAAGCCAGCCTGCTTGAGCACTCGTTGAATATATATTTAATGGTGTGACATTTACACGATGCCAAGGGGACTTTGAAATGACTAAATTTAAAATAGATCTTAATACCTAAAGCAAGAGAGAGAAAGCAGAAGGAAATGAAGTACATTCTGTGCGTTTAAAAGACAGTTTACAACAGAGCTAAACCAAATATGCCTGAAGATTTCTGAGACAGATGTTTATTGTTTTGTCTTTTTTTCCTCTGTCTCTTCCTTCCTCTCCAGTCACAAGTACTAGGCAAATTAGTGAACAATAATAACAATGAGGATATTATTAATAGTGATTACTACTGTTTACAGAGTGCTTACCATGTGCCAAGCACTCTGCCAAAATCTTTTGGTATAATATCTAATTCAGTCCTCAAAATCACAGAAAGAATGTTATCCCTACTTTACAAGAGGAGACCAAGGTATAGGTAGATTAAATATTTTGTCCAAGTTCATTCAGCTGATAATACTACTTCTATTAGTTTCCAATTTCTTCTCCAACAGATTACCACAACTTCAGTGGCCTGAAACAACACATATACTGCCTGAGGAGAAGGCATTCAGCTAGTTAGAGAAAAGCCTGAGATAAAGCAGTAAAAGACCTCACAATTGTTGTTGCTGTTGTTTAGTCACTAAGTCATGTTCAACTCTGTGCAACCCCAAGGAGTGTAGCCCGCCAGGCTCCTCTGTCCATGGGATTTCTCAGGTAAGAATTCTGGAGTGTGTTGCCATTTCCTTCTCCAGGGGATCTTCCTGACTCAGGGCGTCAAACCCCCATCTCTTGAACTGGCAAGCACTGGCAGGCAGGTTCTTTATTGCTAAGCCACCAGGGCATCCCCCACAATACAACACCCCAAATAATATGGATTTTTATTTCCTTCTCACACGGCTGTCTTGCTGGCCTAGGTTGATAGGCAGCTTTGCTATATGGGAACCATCTCATCCCTTTGCCTTTGCACAGTTGAAGATGGGTCACAGGCATGTCTGGTTCTAGCTTAAGGAGACAGAAAGCAAGGATGTCTGGGGCAAGCAATTTTCTTTTAGACAAGTAAGACACAAACTTCACCCCATGGCTACACCTATCCTCACGGGAAATGTAGTTGTTAGCTGGAGAGTGCCAGGAATCAAGAGGAGATTGGTTATGGGAGACGACAAACCGCCTGCTGCAGCATGAAAGGAAGACAGGGCTAGGCTAGGAGGACATTGATGGCCATGTGAAAGCACTTAAACTTTACCCTGAAACCAGTGGGGTATCATTAGCAGCAGTCCCCAGACTATTTGACACCAGGGACCAGTTTTGTAGAAGACAACTTTTCCATGGAAATGGAGGAGGCTGGTTTTGGAATGATTCAAGTGTATTACATTTATTGTGCACTTTATTTCTATTATTATTACATCAGCTCCACCTCAGATATCAGGCATTAGATTCTGGAGGTTGGGTATCCCTGCATTAATGAATGACAGATTTAATCTCAAAAATGCAAATTCTTGCACAAGCGAGGACAGTTAACTGAACAAAGACAAGAGAAGGATATAGGAATTCCATTTAGGATGTATTTAGCAGTTACCTAGGGCAGAAATGATAAGGAAAGAAAATACGAGATGGAATTGAGAGCTATTTGGGGGAATCGACTAGGCTTGGTGATTGCCTTACTGTGAAAATTGGGTGAGAACAGGGGATTAAAGACAATTCTAAAATTTCTGTCCGAGTGAATGGATGTGGCGTTCACCCAGATATATAACTAAATGGAGAAATAAATTTGGGAAGAAAAGAAATAAAATGAGGCAGTTAGATTTGTGTTTTGAAACTCAAGAGAATGATTTGCCCTGAAAATATTGATGTTACTGTGCTCAGTGTATGAGTAGTCATCCAAATCATGGGAGTGGACAAGATTTCTCAAGGAGAGAGGGTTAAGTAGGCAAAGACCCAGAGATGGAACTTTGCAGAACAGATATGTTTAAGGAGGCAACATGGAGAAAAAGCACTCTAGTAGGAAAACTGAGAATGTGCTTCAAGAATAGCAGCAGGAAAACCTGGAGACAGCAGTTTGTGGAAGCAAATATAGGAGTGCTTAAAAACTGAAGATGTGCTAAATTGTTTAATTCTGCAAAGAAGTCAAACAAAATAAGGGCTGAAGATGCATCAGGTGGATTTGGCATTGGGAGGTCATTGATCAGTTTGGTGAGAAGGTGTTCAGTGAAAAGTCAACACAGAAGAGGGTGGAGAATTGGGGATACAAATATAGATGATTCTCCAAGACATTTGGCTTTGAATGGATGAAGACATATAGGGCGGGAGCTTCTTTTTTTTTTTTTTTTAATATGGAAGATACAGGAGAGGGAAAAATTGAAGATAAATATGACCAAAGAGTAATTAATTAATCAAAATGATTAGAAGGACAGAGAGAAATCAAAATGGAAGAAATCAATTCAGCAAGAAAAGACAGACCTGGAGCAATAAACCAATCCATTTTCCCCTTCAATTGTGACTGCAGTCCATTGGGTCACTAAGAGTCGGACATGACTGAGCGACTTCACTTTCACTTTTCACTTTCATGCCTTGGAGAAGGAAATGGCAACCCACCCCAGTGTTCTTGCCTGGAGAATCCCAGGGACAAGGGAGCCCGGTGGGCTGCTGTCTATGGGGTTGCACAGAGTTGGACACGACTGAAGCAACTTAGCAGCAGCAGCAGCAGAGAAAATGTTAGAGTGGCAATCAACTCTCAGTATAAAGGTAGCAAATAGTAAACCAAGAATGGTGAGATCTCATCCATGATCTAAGGATTTATTTCTGGTTTTGAAGGTTAGGACTAGTTGCTAGACATAAACCAAAACTTGTATAATTAGGGAGTCTTCATGGACTAGTCAGTTTAACCACAAGGCAAGGGTACAATATGAGTTGAGTCTAAGTGTTACTCTGAGATATAATTCCCTGCAGGAACAGAATTATCTTAACAGCAAAGAGATGAATTGGAATGTCAGTTTGCTTTTTCCCATTCTTTTCCTCCCTGCAAGTGTTTTCTCCTAAAGTGAATTCTGTACTAAATCACCTTAATGATGTGCCCTCTCTGACTTGGTTGTTTTTCTGCCAGTGGTATCCTTTTCTGCTTTCCTAACTCACCGAGTTTCACTTTGCTGTCTAAACATTTCTCTGGGGAGCTTTTAGGTTTCTACATCCTAATTTCATTTTAGTATCTTCACTGTGTCTTTTGCATTATATCAATCATCTGTTACTTTTGGACTTTGCCTTATGGTACCAAGCTGATTAATATATGATTTTCAAAATACAAATATGCTTGCATGCAACAAAATGCATCAGAGTCCAAAAACCAAAGAAGCAATTTGTGTTTGCCTACAGACTGCAAAACCATGCAGTATAGCGTTGTACTGAGTCTATAAAGTATTGAGTCTATAAAGATGAATTTGGACTTGGTTCCTGCCTACCCAAATGAAGTTTGTTAATTTCCCACAAGAGTGCTGAGTTCATCACAGGTACATATTCAAATGCTGGTTTTCTTTCTTCTTTCAATCCCTCACAGAGTTCGCTATCAAATGGAGGAGACAAGCCTAAATAAATACTTATAAAAGGAGTGGAAGGGAATTTTAGAGAGATGGAATTCCTATTGAGAATGAACTGAGGTGTTAAAAAGCACTTTGCATGGAAAGAAGAATAGAAACAAGTCCACACACTACAGTGTTTTCCAGAACCTTGTTAACAACCACACTTGGATTTGGGGAAATCACTTTTAGTAACATTTACATTTTTGGGTGGGATGGGGCACCTGGATTAAACTTGTTTGCTTCACGAGATCACCAAACAAGGATCTAGGCTATTAAATTTTGTTGTAGAGGATTTTTTTTTGGCCAAATATAGTCTAGATTTTATCCCGCAATATTCCTTGGTGGCAAACTGTTAGTGAAAAAGTCCTAGTCGGTCAATCATGTCAGACTCTTTGCAACCCCTTGGACTGTAGCCCACCAGGCTGCTCTGTCCATGGAACTCTTCAGGAAAAAATACTGGAGAGAGTAGCCATTCCCTTTTCCAGGATATCTTCCCGACCCAGGGATCAAACCCAATTCTTCTACATTGCAGGTGGATTCTTTACTGTTTGAGCTACCAGGGAAGCCTCAAACTTGTTGGTAGCATTTGCTAAATATGCTCTGCTATATGACACCTATTACCTGCTAGGCTTGTGATCCTGATCAAGTTACAAAATCTCCCTTCCTCAGTTTCCTCATTCCCACCAAGTTGGAAGTGGGCTTCAGTTGTTTGGGTTTTTATATTTCTTGAATAATTCATATCGGATAATGTCAGCAGGATAAATGTCTGTAAGTTTTTGTTTCATGTATTTTGAAGCTCTCTTATTAGACATAAACAATTATGATTGCTTGGTCTTCCTAATGAATTGCACTGTTATCATTTTGAAGTGCTTCTTTTTAGCTCCAGTAGTCATTTCTGTTTTGCAATTTCTTCCCCCTGATATCAATATTGTTACTTTGCTTTTCTTATATTTATTGCTTATTTTCTATCTTCATGGTTCAACTTCTGTCCCTTTTTACCTCTCTGTCTACATTTCTGCTACTTCCATCTAACTTCTCTACAGATCTGTCTGCCTCATAGTATCTTCAGCTTTGTAGTTTTTGTTCACTACCTGCTTCTCTGGGTTTCCTGTCTTTCTTCACTCATTTATTCCACAAATAATATTACTATTGCTATTGATGCTACTGCTACTACTACTACTTATCTAGCACTCTTACTACCACTTATACAGCACCTACTATGTGCCAAACTGTCCTAAGTGCTTGACATGTGTTAATTCATTTAATTTGTTGAGTACCTGCTACATCCCCGGACAGTCTGTATTTGGGTATGAGTCTGTGTGAGGCCTGGAGGAACCTTTCACTTTTGCTTACTATTGAAACCTGAGCACTTACCATGGTGTTAGGTATACAAAGGGTGCTGAGTTTTTTTTTTTTTTTTTTAATGCCTGAGCCTCTAGTTATTTTACATTGAAATCTGCAGAACACAAGTTCCAGCCAATCTGATAATCATTCTGTAAAAGGCAGGCTCCCTGCCAGCAGAAATGTTAGTCAAGCTGCTCTTTGAGCCTTAGGCCAGCTTTAGTTGGGGTCTTTGCACCATCTATAGTGAATCTATGACTTGCTAGGTTGTAATCAGCATAGTGGGGTAAGTAGTACAAAACACGTGGTTACCTATGAATTCTTTTGATGGAAACAGTAAAGACAGCATGAGCCACCCAATGGAGACATTCAGGTATATACACATGCATTCGCATGCCAATTTGTGAAGTGTCTTACACACAGTTCATAGATGTGGATAGGGGGAGAATTAGAAAAGAATGCATGTCTCCTTTAATTTTATTGCTGTGTATTCATTAGAAAAAAGAAATATTGAATAAAATATTAACTAGTACCTCAAGATTACCCTGTCAATATTGCAATGTGTGGGGAAAAGGTTTTGGTAGCTGACACGACCTAGGTTCCAGAAGTGACATTAGATTGAATATATAGATTCTATCCCTTCAAAACTGAGCTTAATCTATGATTATTGCATCTTGCTGTAATCACAACCATACCTCAGAGGAAAGAAATTTAACCAACTGCCCTTACACTGAAAAGTTTAGATAATAACAGTAACAAGCAATTACAAGGATTATCTTTTACAGTATTGTTTAAAATGGGGGAGTATTGGAAAGAATCTAAATGTCCAACAACTGGGAACTGGGTAAGCCAACAATGGCAAATTCATACTACAGAATATTTTTCAGCTACAAAAACACTACTGTGAAAGGGTAGGCAATAAACTTGGAAAGATATTAAAACATATTATTAAGC
The DNA here is from genome assembly GCF_016772045.2 of Ovis aries. Classification (NCBI taxonomy): domain Eukaryota; kingdom Metazoa; phylum Chordata; class Mammalia; order Artiodactyla; family Bovidae; genus Ovis; species Ovis aries. Next base: position 62,096,042 of record NC_056057.1, on the reverse strand, counting down.
GAAAACAGCAAGTTATAAGCCATCTACATTTGATTAGTTTTTGCTAGGAAATATCTATCTATTCATTTAGCTAGCCATCAACCAGCATCTACTGAAGGATTTAGTCTTTTAGTGTATAAACTGCTTATCTTAGGATGGAAATATTACGGGTCATTTTATGTTTTATTTTCCTTTCGCTTATCTTTATTTCTGTGGTATTTTTTCTTTACTATTTATTACTTCTTAAAATAAGTAACATAATTGGAATGTGTTATAATAAGAGAGAATAACAGTGAAACAGAGCAAGTGCCAGCATGCTAGAGAGTGTGTATGGGAGAAAAGAAAGAATGATTAATTCAGAGATGGACTGGTGTCTCCAGGCTGCCGCCTACCCACCCTAACTTTGAACATGACACTGGCTTTCAACCTGCCTCTTTCACTAAAGCAAGTCAAACCATGTTCCTGATGACTTAGGATGACTAGTCCTTTTGTTTATGAGGTGTCTCCCAATTGCTCATACCTATAACCTGACATCAGCTCATGCCTGTCTATGTTGAGCTCCACTTGGACTCTACCTCTCTCAGTCCATGTAGTGATAAGATTCTGTTCTATAATGTCAGAAATTGGACTGTAGATGATGCATCAGGCCGTATAAATCTTACGATTGGTTAGGACTGCTTATGGGCTTCTCTGGTGGCTCAGTGCTAAAGAATCCACCTGCTGATGCAGGAGACGTGGGTTCGATCCCTGAGTAGGAAATATCCCCTGGACAAGGAAATGGCAGCTCACTCCAGTATTCTTGCCTGGGAAATCCCGTGGACAGAGGAGCCTGGTGGGCTACAGTCCATGGGGTCACAAAAGAGTCGAACATGACTTAGCAACTGAACAACAAGGACTGATTATGGTACAAATACATACGTACATGTAGCAAACTTCCTTTCTATAACAGAGGTCCAAGCTGACTGCCCATTATCATTTATTAATGCTCTTTTTTTTTGACACCTAAATCAATTTTCTCAATTACTTTAACTGCCCCTGACATATATTATATAAACATGAATGCAAATTTTTGTATATTGAAACTTATATTTAAGTCAGATCTCAATTGCTGAGATTTTCATATTTGGGCAAGTGATTTTTATCTTTATAGATTTATTACTTAATGTTAAAAATTATATATTCAAAATTAAGTTGGTTTTCTAATTCTTTTCATTTTTCTAGCTGTTTCATTTGTCAACGTAATGAAAAACAAAATTTAACTTGCCTGGTTCAACTGAGCAGTTTAATGAAGAGATGGTGCTATGGGCTGAATGTTCACATCACCCTAAATAGATGTTGAAATCCTAAACCTCAAGGTGATGGTATTAAGAGGAGGAGGCCTTTGGAGGTAAGAAGATCATGAGGAGATTAGGGCTCTTCCAGCTAAGAGAGATTCCCTCATCCCTTCCACCATACAAAGTTACAACAAAACCAAAATGGCTATCTAGGAAGTGGGCTCTCACCACAGAATCTGCTGATGCTTTGATCTTAGACTTCCTAGCCTCCAGAAATCTACTGAGAAATAAATTTCTCACTAAGCCACCCAGTTTACGATGTTTTGTTATATAGCAGCCCAAGTTGACAAACACAAAACTGGTTGGGCAGAGCTGAAGAAACCAAAATGGATGTGGAGACAGCCAGGAAATAATAATGTAAGAAACTGTTATTAGCCTTAGACCTAAAGGGTCACAAGGAGGGAATACTGTTTCTGAAACCCAGTGAGAGCTGGTGCCATGGAAGAAGAACCACCTCGTGGGAACTGTGGTTGTAGGGGGAAGAGAGCCACACCGGAGGCAAAGTGCAGAAGGAGAGGGGAGTGAGAAGAGGTTCTTAGTGTGTCTCTCTTTCCATCTGCCAATCTCCTGTTGCCTGTAGCCATTGGGCATGCAGCAAAAAATGCCTGGATAATGCATTCCATGGGTGTCAGGACAGAGACAGGCAGAAGAGGATGGAGAGCGAACGTGAATGGCAAGGGGGGAAATGGAAATAGTGTATTCACTTAACAAATATGTTTTTAACTCATTGTTATGTTCCAGACATTGGGCTAAGTGTACTTGACACATTAAGCTTTGTCTGGGATTTGTAAGTAGATCTATTGGGCATAGATCTAGAGGCAATTTCTTTTTGCTTGAATATTATTTCTATTTACAGTATTTCAATAGGGACAGCTCTGTGTGGATTAGACTTCAATGAGGTTTGCTACCTCTTGCTTCTGTTTGCCATTCTACATAATAGCACACTTCGAAAAGCTGTAAGTATAGAGCAGGCACAAGTTCTTATAATTAAGCCGAGAAACAAAATACACAATTGAATTTTGGAATTTTACATAAGGGACTTTTCTAGGCTCTTTGTTGGCTTTAAAGAAAAAGCACAAATAAGGATGCAGAACACAGGAGACTGGAGGCAGGAACAAAGCAAATAACTTAATGAGCTATTCAAAGGGGAATTCACAAACTCTGCTTCCTGAAGACCTGATGAGAAAGATGGAGGCATTTGGGTGTGAATTCATATTGCTACTGGGAATGTGTTGTATGGAGAAAGGCAATGAATTCTCAAAGGAGAAGGCTGCTGATAAAATTCAAAATCAGAAATTAAGGAATATGCTTCTTCATCCAGAGCTACACAATCCAGGACGTGAAAGGGAAAGTCACTTAGTCATGTCTGACTCTTTGTGACCCCATGGACTATACAGTCCAAGGAATTCTCCAGGCCAGAATACTGGAGTCGGTAGCCTTTCCCTTCTCCCAGGGATCTTCCCAACCCAGGGGTTGAACCCAGGTCCTCTTCATTGCAGGCAGATTCTTTATCAGCTGAGCCATTAGGGAAGCCCAAGAATACTGGAGTGGGTAGCCTATCCTTCTCCAGCGGATCTTCCCAATCCAGGGATCAAACTCGGCGTCTCCTGCATTGCAGGTGGTTTCTTAACCAACTGAGCTAACAGGGAAGCCCGCACAATCCAGTCTGTGGAATAGTAAATGGACTTGCATTTCTCTCTTCTACCCTCTGGCAGGAGAACGGGACGACAGAGGATGAGATGGTTGGATGGGATCATTGACTCGATGGACGTGAGTTTGAGCAAGCTCTGGGAGTTGGTGATGGACAGGGAAGCCTGGTGTGCTGCAGGCCATGGGGTCGCAAAGAGTCAGACTCTGACTGAGCGACTGAACTGAGCTGAACCCTTTGGAAGTTTTAGAGCCCATTCCTTTGTATTTTAAACACTGCCTTCCTCCCTTTCCTTCATAGAAGCCAAGCAAAATAATTCAGATAGTACAAGTGTATCTTATATCACACAGTCGGTTAGTTACTTTGATACTTAATGTAAATTGGTCTTTCTTAATTAATGTGTGAAGCTTGGGAATTAGAATGTCCGTCTTCTGGTTCAGGAAGTGTCCATCTTCTTCCACTGTGTAAACTTGGGCAAGTCACTTACTTTCTCAGAACCTCATTGTCCTCATCTGTGAAATAAGGGTGATGGGCGAGGATCAGCTGGGAAACAGAGGGCTTCCCTGGGCTTTGGGAAGTCACTGATTGCATGAATTGTATAGGCAACTATATCTGTAAGTATCTGTGTGTTCACGGTCCCCCTTGGGAAGAGAGGGTCAGTGTATTTCACTAGATTCTTTTAAGAACTTTGTGATCCCTAAAAACTATTATGTAATTCCAAATCAAAAAATTTTAAACTAAAAAAAATTCTACAACTTCATACACATCTTTGGTTTAGGTTGTAATTTCAGAGCTGCCTCAAGACCTCCCCTTGAGCTTCAATTGGCAGTGGCTTTGCTAATTCTAGGTTTAAGTTTCTACTTTCTTCCCTGTTTCAATGATCTTATAAACACGTAAATCAGATTCTTAACAAGGACATAAGCCATCAAATATATTAGAAGCATTCATATTTAAAAGATTATTTTTATGATACGAATATTCATGTCCTGCTTTATCTATTATTAAAATCACCATTTGAATGCTTTTTTTCTCATAACATGCAAGGAACTACAGCTTGAGATATTTAATAGAATTTCAGAGTAAAAGAAGATCTTGCAGCAGCATCATTCAAAAGAACTTTCTGAGATGATGGAAATTTTCTATAAACTGATACTGTCTGGTATAGTGACCATCAGTCATAAATTTGAGCATTTGAAATGTGGCTAGTGCAACTGATGAATCAAAATTTTAATTTAATTTAATTTTACTTTACTTTAGACACACACAGCAAGTGACCACCTTATTAAACAACATAGTAGTAGAGAATGTCCCATATAACCCATTTCAGGAGCTGAAAGTCTCAACACCTCCTAAAGCAGTGGTTTTCAACAGTAACACTATTGAGCAAGGTCAGATAATTCTTTGTGGGGCATGGGGAGGAGGGCTGTCCTGTGCATTGTAAAGTGCTTATTGTCATCCCTGGTCTTTACCCTCTCAGTTCAGTTCAGTTCAGTCACTCAGTCGTGTCTGACTCTGCAGCCCCATGAACCGCAACATGCTAGGCCTCCCTGTCCATCACCAACTCCTGGAGTCCACCCAAACCCATGTCCATTGAGTCGGTGATGCCATCCAACCATCTCATCCTCTGTCGTCCCCTTCTCCTCCTGCCCTCAATCTTTCCCAGCATCAGGGTCTTTTCAAATGAGTCAGCTCTTCGCAGCAGGTAGCCAAATTATTGGAGTTTCAGCTTTAACATCAGACCCTCCAATGAACACCCAGGACTGATCTCCTTTAGGATGGACTGGTTTGATCTCCTTGCAGTCCAAGGGACTCTCAAGAGTCTTCTCCAACACCACCATTCAAAAGCATCAATTCTTCAGTGCTCAGCTTTCTTCATAGTCCAACTCTCACATCCATACATCACCACTGGAAAAACCATAGCCTTGACTAGACAGACCTTTGTTGACAAAGTAATGTCTCTGCTTTTTAATATGCTGTCTAGGCTGGTCATAACTTTCCTTCCAAGGAGTAAGCATCTTTTAATTTCATGGCTGCAATCACTCTAGGTATCATTAGAACCCAATCCCCAGTTGTGACAATGATTTCAGATATTGCCAAATGTTACTTGGAAGGTATAGTCACCCCAGGTTGAGAAACACTGCCTTTGAGTTAGTTGTCCTTGAGATTTCTTTTTTTTTTTAATACCCAAGGAGCAGAAACCTCATCAGCTAGACAAATTTTGTCTTGAGTTCTTGAAATTATTATGAGGTTATTCCGTACATATGGCTGCCCATAAGTTTTTGTCTCTCATCTTTGCACTTGTTGGCAACCCTGGTAAGCTGTTGAGGAGCAAAGTGAACAAGCTAGTTGAAATGTGTATTAACAGGAAGCACAATACATAGTGTTAAGAGTGTGAGCTCTAGAACTAGAGAGATGGGGTCCAATTTGTGCCTTATCAGGAACTAACTGGGTGATAATTCCAAGTTAATTCAGTTCTCTATTTTTTGGTTTTCTCATCTGTAAAATAAGAATAATAATAGTAACAAGGGTAATTTTGGATTAAATAAAATCATGTTGATAACATGTTTGGTTATTATTACTAACTGTAATAACAATGATACCCTTTGCTCTCCTGTTGTGTTAATAGCTGTTTAATACTTTATCACATGTAATCCTTCCAGTGATTTTGTTACTCCTATTTGATAAATAAAAAATGTTGAGGCTCACATTGTTTAAGAGATATGCCTAAGGGCATGCTTGGTAAGAAAGCTAGGATTTAAGTCCAGTTCATCCACTCATATGTGGAATATAAAAAATGTTAAAAACAAACAAACAAACAAAATAAAGTAAATGAACAAACCAAAGAAACACGTAGATACATAGAACAGAGTAATGCTTACCAAAGGGGAAGAGGTGGAGAGGGAGGTTGAAATGGGTAAATGGATCAACTGTATGGTGACAGATGGAAAATAAGTTTTGGATGGTGAGCAAATTATGGGATATATAGAATAGAAATAGAATGTTATACACATGAAAATTATTAAAATGTAGTAAGTCAATGTTACCTCAATAAAAATAAAAAATCAATCCAGTTCATTTGGTACCATTTTTACTGTTCTTTCTGCCATAAAGAAAGGACTCTGCCTGATCTCATGATCTTACATTCTTTGCCGGTGAGGGATCAGTCTATGTGCTCTAGATATGAAAAGTTTTACATACTAATCAGGGATTTATGTAACCTTTGGAAGAGCCAGGGTGCAAAGATCAGAGAAACCACTAGCCAAAAACCTAAGCATGAAATACTGAAGCCAGAAGTTCTGCATCTGCCCTGGTGTCTAGATACAACCACCGCTGCAGGATAAAGGGCTCTGCTTCTCTTCTTCCTTCCAAAGTTCTCTCACAGCTGCTCTAACCTGGATCCTGTAGGGAATGGCATTCTGGGAAATGTAGTTCTTGCTTTGCTTTTGCAGCGCACAGCAGACCTAGATGCGGATGGCAACAATACTGAGTTGACAATCAACAATCCAGAACACAGTCAAGGGATTCATTTGGTCACAGTAGGTTATAGAAGTCAGGATGATCTGTGGGAAAGTTCCTGAATCCAAATGCCCCCTTCGGCATCATAGCTTTGAGTGGGGAAGCAACTTCACCTCTCAGGCTCTTTGCCTATCAGGATTATGGAAAATAACAACAACTAAATTATTCTCACAGAGTCTGGAACACAGTGGATGCTCAGTACTGGTTCTTGGTCCTGCCAGCTATAAACAGACTAGTGTCTTCTGTGAGCTATTTGCCCTTAGTCCTCTTAAATACTTCAAGGCAAATACTCTTTGCGTAGAGAGGACTCCAATATCCACTCTTCCTTCCTCCATAATGATAGAGGCCCTGGGATATCTTCAGATGAAAATCACATTTCTGGACTGTTTTGAAGTCAAGTCTGGCCACAGCTTCCTTGGTGGCTCAGACGGTAAAGCATCTGTCTACAATGCAGGAGACCTGGGTTCAATCCCTGGGTTGGGAAGATCCCCTGGAGAACTAAATGGCAATCCACTCCAGTACTATTGCCTGGAAAATCCCAGGGACAGAGGAGCCTGGCAGGCTACAGTCCATGGGCTCGCAAAGAGTCGGACACGACTGAATGACTTCACTTGTGCCTCAGCTGGTAAAGAATCTGTCTGCAATGAGGGAGACCTGGATTTGATCCCTAGGGAGGGCAGATCCCCTGGAAAAGGGAAAGGTTACCTATTCTAGTATTCTGGCCTGGAGAATTCCATGGTCACAAAGAGTCAGACATGACTGAGCAACTTTCACTTCACTTCACTGGCCACAGTTCACCTTGGATATAGGTGAGGAGTGATCCATGCAAATTCCAGGTACGGCCTTTGAAAGGAATTGGACTGGCACCGCCTCTCCCTTCTCTCCCTTTTTCTGCTGCTTGTGATGCAGCCATGTTGATGAGAGCCAGACAGCAGTTTAGACCGTGTGTGGGTTCGCGGCCATGGATTGAAGGCAACAGAGCACCAAGAAGAAAGAACTAGTCTCCTTATACTTCCAGGACTGCAGGGTCCAACAAGACAGCTTGGGTTCAGACTACTAGATGAGTAAGAAATAAACTTCTGTCTAATTGCCACCACTGAGGTTTCTTTGCTGTAGCCTGTCTTCTAACTATATTTTGTTGGATTCAGATGCTCGTACATAATCCCTCAATTATGATATTAAGGCAGCCTTGTGTACGGGTGTGAATGCTCACTTGAGACAGATTTTAAGCCAGAATTGCCAATGTCTCACTTAGCCAGCTAATTGCATTTTGAAGACAGATGCTGAAAATGGTAGATGAACAAAAGAAGTGCAAAAATGGGGAGAGGTATGAGCACAGCCTGGATGCCCTGCAGGGGAAGCAGTGGCCCTTTAAAGCAGCACGGTGTGCTGTCCAGGATGACAGGATAAGGAATGCTTTAAATGCACAAGTCAGTGTTATTTTCCTGGCTTTCATGAATACTTACGGTGTTAAAAAAAACAAAAACAATCTTGCTGGATAGAGTGATGCTCTTCTTGGCTGATGCCTGGGTGATCATCTGTGTTTAGCCAAGCCACATGCATACTTTTACCAATAATCATAATTTAAAGATTGCAAGTGTATAAGAGCATCACACTGAAATATCTGTTGCCTTTACAGACATGAAGAACTGGAAGGTACAGCCGCAGTCATTGGGATCTTGGCTGGCACGTTTATTGTGCATTAACTACATCATAACCTCATCGGTTGTACAGGTGTCCTTTCCTTAGAATGTGAACCCTCTGTGAATTATTTGCCTTTGTACCCTCTGCTCCTAGGATGGCCAATAAATATTTAAATGGTTGAATCTGTTCAACCTTTTCACTTTGTAGTACCTTGTTCAGAGTCAAAATTAAACATAGAGAAAAAAATCTGCTTCTTTTTTTTCTTCCAAATGGAGAGTTCTATTTCTACTTTCCCCATGGCCTGGATGGTTAAAGCAAAACTCTTATTAGGAATGCTAGAACCCAGGTACACATATACACACAAAACATATACATACATATACACAGGTATGCAAACAACCCCCAAACTGCTATAAACACAGAGGCCCGCACATAACACACAAACATGTGGGTTGCACACCTGAATTTCAAGTAAACAATGAGTTCTTATTTTAGAATAAGTAAGTCCAAAATATTGCATACACTAATACATATGGAGCATATTTATACTAAAATAATTATTTGATGTTCAGTTGAAACTTAAAATTAGCTGTGGGACCTGTATTTTTTCTGCTAAATACAGCAACTCTAGTTGAGCTATTTCAAAACCTAAAAGATGATGCTGTGAAAGTGCTGCACTCAATATGCCAGCAAATTTGAAAAAGTCAGCAGTGGCCACAGGACTGGAAAAGGTCAGTTTTCATTCCAATCCCAAAGAAAGGCAATGCCAAAGAATGCTCAAACTACCACACAATTGCACTCATCTCACATGCTAGTAAAGTAATGCTCAAAATTCTCCAAGCCAGGCTTCAGCAATATGTGAATCATGAACTACTAGATGTTCAAGCTGGTTTTGGAAAAGGCAGAGGAACCAGAGACCAAATTGCCAGCATCCACTGGATCATCAAAAAAGCAAGATAATTCCAGAAAAACATCTGTTTCTGCTTTCTTGACTATGCCAAAGCCTTTGACTGTGTAGATCACAATAAACTGTGGAAAATTCTGAAAGAGATGGGAATACAGACCACCTGACCTGCCTCTTGAGAAATCCATATGCAGGTCAGGAAGCAATAGTTAGAACTGGACATGGAACTGGACATGCCAAAATCTTTGACTGTGTGGATCACAATAAACTCAAAAATTCTGAAAGAGATGGGAATACAGACCACCTGACCTGCCTCTTGAGACATCTATATGCAGGTCAGGAAGCAACAGTTAGAACTGGACATGGAACAACAGACTGGTTCCAAATAGGAAAAGGAGTACATCAAGGCTGTACATTGTCACCCTGCTTATTTAACTTACATGCAGAGTACATCAAGAGAAATGCTGGGCTGGAGGAAGCACAAGCTGGAATCTGGATTGCCGAGAGAAATATCGATAACCTCAGATATGCAGATGACACCACCTTTATGGCAGAAAGTGAAGGGGAACTAAAGAGCCTCTTGATGAACTTGAAAGAGGAGAGTGAAAAAGCTGGCTTAAAGCTCAACATTCAGAAAACGAAGATCATGTCATCTGGTCCCATCACCTCATGGCAAATAGATGGAGAAACAGTAGAAAGAGTGACTGACTTTATTTTTGGGGGTTCCAAAATCACTGCAGATGGTGATTGCAGCCATGAAATTAAAAGACGCTTACTCCTTGGAAGGAAATTGTGACCAACATAGACAGCATATTAAAAAGCAGAGACATTACTTTGCCAACAAAGGTCTGTCTAGTCAAGGCTATGGTTTTTCCAGTAGTCATGTATGGATGTGAGAGGTGGACTATAAAGAAAGCAGAGCGCCAAAGAATTGATGCTTTTGAACTGTGGTGTTGGAGAAGACTCTTGAGAGTCCATCGGACTGCAAGGAGATCCAATCAGTCCATCCTAAAGGAGATCAGTCCTGAGTGTTCATTGGAAGGACTGATGCTAAAACTGAAACTCCAACACTTTGGTCACCTGATGTGAAGAGCTGAGTCATTTGAAAAGACTATGATACTGGGAAAGACTGAGGGCAGGAAGAGAAGGAAATGACAGAGGATGAGATGGTTGGATGGCATCACTGACTCAATGGACATGAGTTTGGGTAAACTCCGGGAGTTGGTGATGGACAAGGAGGACTGGCGTGCTGCAGTCCATGGGGTAGCAAAGAGTCGGACATGACTGACTGACTGCACTGAACTTCCTCTGTAATCTTACGAGCCCTGCTGGGACAGTTAACTCACCCCAGTTCCAGTATTTTGAAGAAAGGTCCATGAATTCCTGATGCTGAGTTCTGACTAGGCTTTTTTCTTTTGATTCTGTGATTTATTCCAATAGAAAAATAGGAATCTCCCAATGGGAAGCTCCTGGAGAACTGGGGAATCCTTTGAATATATTCAAGAATCAGCTTTTTAGCTTTTTGCAACTCTTAAGTTTCTTTAAACTTAACAGAAACACTTCACTTATTTATTTTGAATCTTTCTCCCTTAATAATATAAGCATAAACACTATGAATTTCCCCTGCATACAGTTTTCACTAGAATGTGGTATAGTCATCATTAGTATTTCCTAAATAGTTTATAAGTGCACTTTCAATTTATTCTTTGATCCTAGAGCTATTTGGGAGAAACAAGACTCAAAAGTTGATGATTTTTCCTATTTTTTTTAAAATTTCTAAATTTTCTGGCTTTCTCACCAGTATCTAGCATATTGTTTGTCAAAATGGTAGTGCCCATTAGACAGTGGATGAGTGAATGAACAAATGAATAAATGAGAAAATGAAGCCTGTGGATTTTTCCATTCTTGAATTTGTTGATGTATGTTAAAATTTTTTTAATGTATTTTTGGCTGTGCTGGGTCTTCGTTGTTTTGCGTGGACTTTTTGTAGTTATGATGAGTAGGGGCTACTCTTCATTGTGGTGCCCGGGTTTCTTACTGTTGCGACTTCTCTTATTATAGAGCACAGACTCTAGGTGCCCGGGCTTCAGAAGTTGCAACCGCAGGCTCAGTAGTTGTGGAGCACAGGCTTTGTTGCTTGGAGGCACGCACAGTCTTTCTAGACCAGGAATTGAATACCCGTCCCCTGCACTGGCAGGCAGATTCTTACCCACTGAGCCACTAGGGAAGTCCTGTTGGTGTATTTTAATCTAATTTTGATGAACCTTTGTAAACGTTTTAAGGATAATTCATTCTTTTGGTAGGATTAAAAAGTTCTTTATTTATTGAACAACTTCAGTGTATGTTTCAAAACTTCTAAATCCTGATGTATCTTTGATTTCTCAGTTTATGAGAAAAATGTTTGTAACATTCCCATGTTTTAATGTGTCAAAACTAGTGATGAGTATGTTCTGGGCATGACTGACTTCAAGGTGAGAATCTTTTAAAAGCAATGGAATAGAGATGATGGCCTCAAAAACCAGAGTCCAAACAAAGCAAGATGAGGTTCAGCAGATAGTATGCAAAATGGCTTTAATCTGTCTGCTAAGAAGGAAAAAGAACTGCTTTTCTCTACTTCTGTGCAGTTGCAAACTCCCATCTTAGTCTAGTGTGAAAGTCACTCAGTCGTGTCCAACTCTTTGCTACCCATGGACTGGAGCCCACCAGATTCCTCTGTCCTTAGGGATTCTCCAGGCAAGAATACTGGAGTGGGTTGCCATGCCTCCAGGGGATCTTCCCAACCCAGGGATTGAACCCAGGTCTCCCGCCTTGCAAGAGGATTCTTTACCACCTGAGCCACCAGGGAAGCCCCAGAATACTGGAGTGGGTAGCCTATCCCTTCTCCAGTGGATCTTCCTGACCCAGGAATGAAAACCAGGATCTCCTGAATTGCAGGGAGATTCTTTACCAGCTGAGCTACCAGGGAAGTCTAGTTCCCTTAAATCAAAGAGGGGCACAAGGAGTTTGCCCTGACACAGAAGTCACCCTCGACAGGCTTTACTAGGTAGCTAGTTTAAAGAGGTTGGAATTCTGTCCCCTTTTACTATTTCTCCTGGCATGAAATTAGGGGGCCTAAGGATGACAGAATCATAATGCTATCAGATTTGGAATGCTAAAGGACCACCTTTATTTTTTGTTTTTCTTTTTCTCCAACAGATACATTAAAAAGCAAGCAAGCTTCATTTCCAGACAGAGGTAGAGTGCTCTAAGGAATTTGGTAAACATTATATGGTCTCTCTGGAAAAGAATATGGAGCTTCGAAAAACTGCCACAGTTTATTATTTCCATTTGTTTTCAAAGAGAAGAATAGTTTTTCACATGGAAATGCTGAAGAGCCCCAGGCCATAAAAAGAGATTTTTTTTTTTTTAAGAATTTTCCTATAGCACATCTTGGTCATGATCTCTTGTTTTTCTGGTCTTTGTGTTTGTCTCTCTCTGGGCTATGTTATTCGACACAGAAAGGTGCACACCTGCTGTACTTCCACTGTGACTTGTACTTTTATCTTTTAAAAATAGGTTTTTTGTTTTATTTAATCCTTTTGCCCTGGATTCTACTCTGTCAGATAATAGTATCACTCCTACCTTTTTAAGTGTTTGCATTCATTTGGTAGATCTCTACCTCCCTCTTTCTTTTAAAACACTCTGGTTATTTGCTATTAGATGCATCTCTTAAAAAATCTTGTAATAATGTGAGGACTATTGTCTTATAACAGGGAAAGTAATCCATATTCAGTGTTTGATCTTGTTCTTGTCATCTCTAAGAATTTAATTTTTTCCTATTTCTTCAATAATATATATATTTTCATTTCTAATGTGTATTTCTGTTCTCTCTCCTTTATGTCCTTAGTCTACTCAGAATTAAATCTCCATCTTTTACTTGTCAATTGCTCTGTTTTGAATTTATAAATTTCAATTTATATGTTTATTATTCTTTTTCTTAGGTCAATATTGATAGAAGCATCAGTTCAGTTCAGTCGCTCAGTCGTGTCCGATTCTTTGCGACCCCATGAATCGCAGCACGCCAGGCCTCCCTGTCCATCACCATCTCCTGGAGTTCACTCAGACTCACATCCATCGAGTCCGTGATGCCATCCAGCCATCTCATCCTCTGTCATCCCCTTCTCCTCCTGCCCCCAATCCCTCCCAGCATCAGAGTCTTTTCCAATGAGTCAACTCTTCACATGAGGTGGCCAAAGTACTGGAGTTTCAGCTTCAGCATCATTCCTTCCAAAGAAATCCCAGGGCTGATCTCTTTCAGAATGGACTGGTTGCATCTCCTTGCAGTCTAAGGGTCTCTCAAGAGTCTTCTCCAACACCACAGTTCAAAAGCATCAATTCTTCAGCACTCAGCCTTCTTCACAGTCCAACCCTCACATCCATACATGACCACAGGAAAAACCACAGCCTTGACTAGATGGACCTTAGTCAGCAAAGTAATGTCTCTGCTTTTGAATATACTTTCTATGTTGGTCATAACTTTTCTTCCAAGGAGTAAGCATCTTTTAATTTCATGGCTGCAGTCACCATCTGCAGTGATTTTGGAGCCCAGAAAAATAAAGTCTGACACTGTTTCCCCATCTATTTCCCATGAAGTGATGGGACCGGCTGCCTTGATCTTCGTTTTCTGAATGTTGAGCTTTAAGCCAACATTTTTGCTCTCCTCTTTCACTTTCATCAAGAGGCTTTTTAGTTCCTCTTCCCTTTCTTCCATGAGGATGGTGTCATCTGCATATCTGAGGTTATTGATATTTCTCCTGGCAATCCTGATTCCAGCTTGTGTTTCTTCCAGTCCAGCGTTTCTCATGATATACTCTGCACAGAAGTTAAATAAGCAGGGTGACAATATACAGCCTTGACGTACTCCTTTTCCTATTTGGAACCAGTCTGTTGTTCCATGTCCAGTTCTACCTGTTGCTTCCTCACCTGCATACAGATTTCTCAAGAAGCACAGGTCATGTATTCTTTTTCTTTTAAAAATGTATTTGATATAGCTTTAGCTATTGTTGTTGTTGTTAAATCACTAAGACGTGCCCAACTTTGTTGTTGCCCCATGGACTGTAGCCTGTCAGGCTCCTCTGTTCATGGGATTTCCCAGAGAAGAATACTGGAGTTGGTTTGCCATTTCCTTCTCCAGGGAATCTTCCCAACCCAGGGGTCGATCTAGCGTCTCCTGCATGGCAGGCAGATTCTTTATCACTGAGCCACCTGGGAAGTTCCCAGCTTTGGCTATATTGCATTAAAATTTGAGATTTATTATAGCTGCTATCATTTTCTAAATCATCCTTAATTGCACTCTTAGTTTCTTCTTGTTTATTTATTTTTGGCTGACCTGGTTTTTGTTGCTGCTCTTGGACTCTCTGTAACTGTGGCCAGCGGGAGCTACTCTTAGCTACAGTGCACAGGCTTCTCATGGCACTTGGCTTCTCTTGTTGCAGAGCCCAGGCTCTCGGGTGCACAGGCTTCAGTAGTTGCAGCGCATGGGTTCAGTAGTTGTGGCTCCCAGGCTCTAGAGCACAGGCTCAATAGTTGTGGCGCATGGGCTTAGTTGCTCCAAGGCATGTGGGATCTTCCCACATCAGGAATCAAATCTGTTTCCTGCATTGGCAGCCAGATGCTTTACCACTGAACCATCAGGGAAGCCCTTAATTTCTTCTTTGACTTCAGTGTTACTTAGCTGTGTCTTTTCAATTTCCAAGTAGAATTTTAAAAATTCATTTGCTATTAATTTTCCGTTTTTTTGCAGTCATGAAAAATTGACTAATATAATGTTTCTTTGGAACTATTGAGATTTGTTTTGTGGCCCTAGATGCCAATTTTTATAAATAAACTATGAATAGTAATAAGTGCTATTCATGATAGACAGTAAAGGTCCAAGATTATGAGTTATATTAATTTTTTATATCTTTAGTAATTTTCTCTATTACTCCAAATTCTAAGCCAGGCATACTAAAATTTCCTATTAGACACATTTTTGCCAATTTCTCCTCTTAATATAATTATGATGTTTTAATGCTAGTCATTCATTGAATAGATTCAGTCATTATTCATGAGTATTTTATCTTTATTGGAAATGTTATTCAAAAATACGAAACAACCTCCTTTGTTTCTTTTAGCTGTTGTTTCTCTCTATTTCAACTTTATTTGGTATTATTATTGCCACCCATATATGCTTTTTTGGTCAAGTATGTTTTTATCCAAGTCATTATTTTAAACTTTTCTTAATTAATTTCAGTTGACTCTCTGGAAAATCCCATATACTTCAATTTTTAAATTTAAATCTGATTTTTTTCTTGTTTTTAAAGCTTCTATTAAATATGCATTGGAAGGACTGTTGCTGAACTCCAATACTTGGCCACCGGATACAAAGAGCTGATTCGTTGGAAAAGACCCTGATGCTGGGAAAGACTGAGGCAAAAGAGGAAGGGGGCAGCAGAGGATGAGATGGTTAGATAGCATCACTGATTCAATGGATATGAATTTGAGCAAACTCTGGGAAATAGTGGAGGACAGAGGAGCCTGGCATGCTACAGTTCATGGGGTCACAAAGAGTCAGACATCACTTAGTAACTGAACAACAATAAGTAATTTAATATATTCATGTTCATTTTAATAATTAATTTCTATCACCTTGACTTTGTAATCTTATTTTGGACTTTAAAACATTTTTTCCTCATTTTCCACTTTTTTTTCTTTTTCTACTTTTTCTTTTTTTTTCACATTGGTCACACTTCCCTAATTGTTTTTCTTTAAAAACTGAAATTTGTAACTTCGCTCTACCAGCGACAGTCTTTAAACTGAAATAAATGTATTTCCCAATTAATATCAAGAATAAAACAATGTATCTTTTGGATACCTGTATGAGCTGTGGGAGATAAACACCCTCACACTTTCTTCTTTCTTCCTCCCTTCTTGTCTACCATCTGTCCTTAATTTTGCCAATAGACAGTGGAATTTCCATCCAGATTAATAATGATAATTTTTAAATGTTATGAACATTAAATTTAAAGATCTATTCTTTTTTAAAATTGAAGTGTAGTTGACTTACAATATTGTGTTAGTGTCAGGTGGATAGCAAAGTGATTCAGTTATATATATGTTTTTTCAGATTCTTTTCCATTATAGTTTATTACAAGATATTGAATATTTTTTCCTGTGTTATATAGTAAATCCTTGTTTTTCTGCTGTATGTATAGTAATTTGTATTTGTTAATCCCAAAATTCTAATCTATCCCTTCCCCCTTTGGTAAACATGTTTTTTTCCTATGCCTGTGTGTCTGTTTCTGTTTTGTATATTGATTCATTTGCATAATTTTTCAGATTCCATGTATAAGCAATATCATATATTTGTCTTTCCCTGACTTCCTTCATTAAGTATAATATTCTCTAGGTCCGACCATGCTTTAAAGAATTATTCTTCAGTTTGCGTTAAGTTCTACTCCAAGCTAATACTAATTATTTAATTCAAAATTTTACTTCTTTTATTGCTCATCACCATTAATTTCTTATCCGACCTCCAGACTCAATTTCTTGGCTTGGAGAATTTGGGCATCAGTACTTTAAGTAATTTTTATTAAGGAAAATACATGGATTCTATGCTTCTTAGCTCTCACATGTATGAGACTCTTTTCTGATGTTCTTGTGCGTGTTAAATATCACTTGCCTGGATGCAAAACCCAGATGTCACAATATTTCCCTCTCACATGCTCTGGTTATTCTCTTTTGACTTCTGGCATTTGAGATTTTTAAAGAAGTCTGGCGCCAACTGAAATATTTTTATATTTGAACTACCACCTGTTCTCAAGCCCTCGGCGCCTGTAAGACTTCTTTTTTTTAATTCAAGTTTAAAAATTCTACTGTATAAACATACATTTCTTTTGCCTGATATTAAAAACACTTTTTGTGCTGAATCTCATCTTTATCTCATCTTATAAATTCACCTGTTTATGTTATCCCATCTTCCAAGGGAAACTTCTATTGTAGGTTTTAAAAGAACACATGATAGACTTACGTTTAATATTTAATAATTCAAGTAGCAAACTGAATCATCTCATTGTTAAAAGTTAAAGCGAGTCAAATAAAATGAAAACTACTCTTAACATTTCCCCAACTTACGTCCCTTCCCCAAATTAAAAAAAAACATACATATTGTTCTGTATCTTTTTCTGTGAATTTACCCTCTTATCAAAATGTATGGCTTTCCCCACTGTTATTTGCATGGAAAATTTCTATTCGTAGTGTTTTGCATTTTGCTCTTTTCAGTCAACAACAGGTAGTGGAGGTCTTCCCACAGCAGCTTAGATCAGGTTTCCTGGGAAACAGAAGTTGAGAGGAAATCTGTGTGTAGGAGGCTGATTAGCTGCTGCTCTTGAGAATAACACCTGGGGGAGAGTAAAGGGAGCGTGACTGGCCAGAAGAAGGTGAACTGCAGCGCAGCCCCAACAAAGCTCACAGCCATCTCGTGTGGGGCTGTGGAGACCCACGTGGATGGGAAAGTGGATGTGAACTGCTCCTGAAGGGGCCACGACCTGTACAGATTATCCCCCCCCCCCCCCCCCCCCCCCCCCCCCCCCCCGCCAAGGGCTGCTCCTTTGGAGGGACTTGGCTTTGAGACATTAGCAGGAAACCCTCTGGGCAGCTGAGGCAACAGACAAAGCATTATAGCACCCACCATGCACACCAATACTTACAGATCTAATACGACTGAATTCGTGTGTGATAACTTTAGGAATAAGTAGATAATCCGAAAAAGAATACTCTGTTTCGGTGGCTGGTCACTGTGATAGTAGATCAGATGGCAAACACTAAGATGTCACTGATACAATAAAAACAGTTAAGATGCATATTTTTAGACACCAAAAGGTAGAGAGAAAAGAACAATAACCCTCATTAACCAGCACCTGGATTCAAAAATTATCAATATATAGCAGCATTTTCTTTCTTTATTTTTATTGTTATTATTGTAAGATTTAAAAATAGTCCCACCTAGTATCCAGCATAGTGACTGTGATTAATAATACTATATTGTATACTTGAGAGTTGCTAAGAGAATAGACCTTAAAATGTATAACACCCCCCCAAAAATGGCAACTATGTATGAGAATAGAGATGTTAATTAACCTTTTTGTGGTCATCACTTCATAATATCATTTTAAACACCTTTGACTTAAGTATACTATATTCATAATATAAAATCTCAATAAAGTTGGAAAAAAATTTTAAATAGAAACTATTCCAGTCATCATGTTGTTTTATCCCTGAACACCACGTCTAAAATAAGATAAACATTTCCTTAGATATAACCACCATGCCACAATTACATCTAGTAAAACTGAAAAAAATTCCTTAGTATCATACAATATCCAATTTCCTAATCAAGGTTCTCAGAAATTTTTAAAAGTCCTTTGCCATTGATCTGTTCAAATAAGGATCCCAACAGGGTCTGTGCACACCATTGTTTGTCTTTTCTCCTAAGTCTCTTCTAGTCTAAGCAGCCCTTTCTCTCCTGGCTTGTTTTATGCTGGGCAGTTGTCTTCTAAAATGTCCTGCAGCCTTGTGGTATCAACTGACTTGTCCTTTCTGTCTATACCTACATTTTCCACACATAGCTAAACTTTAAAATATTCTATTAGATTCTGTTTCTTCTCTTTTTTGGCCAGAGTCCTTCAGAGGTGGTGTTGTGTGCTCCCCATGGCATCATATTGGAGGTGCAGATTGCCCACAAGAACAGCTTCAAGTGATGCTAAAGTGATTGACTGTGCGGATCACGACAAACTGTGGAAGATTCTTAAAGAGACAGGAATACCAGACCACTTCACCTGCTTCCTGAGAAACCTGTGTGCAAGTCAAGAAGCAACAGTTAGAACCAGATGTGGAACAACGGACTGGTTCCAAATTGGGAAAGGAGTACGTCAAGGCTGTATATTGTCACCCAGCTTATTTAACTTATATATAGAGTACATCATACAAAATGCTGGGCTGGATGAAGCGCAAGCTGGAATCAAGATTTCCAAGAGAAATATCAATAAACTCAGATACGCAGATGACACTACCCTTAAGGCAGAAATCTTAAGGAACTAAAGAGCCTCTTGATGAAGGTGAAAGAGGAGAGTGAAAAGCCTGGCTTAAAACTCAATATTCAGAAAAGTAAGACCATGGCATCTGGTCCTGTCACTTCATGGCAAATAGTTGGGGAAACAGTGACAGACTTTATTTATTTATTTGGGCTCCAAAATCACTGCAGGTGGTGACTGCAACCATGAAAGTAAAAGATGCTTGCTCGTTGAAAGAAAAGTTATGACCAACTTAGACAACATATTAAAAAGCAGAGACATTACTTTGCTGACAAAGGGCCATATAGTCAAAGCTATGGTTTTTCCAGTAGTCATGTATGGATGTGAGAGTTGGACCATAAAGAAGGCTGAGCACCAAAGAATTGATGCTTCTGAACTGTGGTGTTGGAGAAGACTCTTGAGTGTCCCTTGGACAGCAAGATCAAACCAGTCAATCCAAAAGGAAACCAATCCTGAATATTCTTTGGAAGGACTGATCCTGAAGCTCCAATATTTTGGCCACCTGTTGCGAAGAGCTGACTGATTAGAAAAAACCCTGATGCTGGGAAAGATTGAAGGCAGGAGGAGAAGGGGATGACAAAGGATAAGATGGTTGAATGGCATCACCAGCTCAATGGAGATGAATTTGAGCAAGCTCCAGGAGATGGTGAAGGACAGGGAGGCCTGGCATATTACCATCCTCAGGGTCACAAACAGCTGGACACGACTGAGAGACTGAACATCAAATGTGATCACTGGCACTGTTAGTCCTCATTTCAGCCTGAGTACTCCCTTTATAAAGTTGCAAGCAACCTTTGCTCTCATGAAGCCATATTGTCTAAATCAGTCCATGCATTTAAAATCCACTAACCAAGTTTCAACTTTTTCACTCTCCTCTTTCACTTTCATCAAGAGGCTTTTTAGTTCCTCTTCACTTTCTGCCATAAGGGTGGTGTCATCTGCATATCTGAGGTTATTGATATTTCTCCCGGCAATCCTGATTCCAGCTTGTGTTTCTTCCAGCCCAGCGTTTCTCATGATGTACTCTGCATAGAAGTTAAATAAGCAGGGTGACAATGTACAGCCTTGACGGACTCCTTTTCCTATTTGGAACCAGTCTGTTGTTCCATGACCAGTTCTACCTGTTGCTTCCTCACCTGCATACAGATTACTCAAGAGGCAGGTCAGATGGTCTGGTATTCTCATCTCTTTCAGAATTTTCCACAGTTTATTGTGATCCACACAGTCAACGGCTTTGGCATAGTCAATAAAGCAGAAATAGATGTTTTTCTGGAATTCTCTTGCTTTTTCCATCATCCAGTGGATGTTGGCAATTTGATCTCTGGTTCCTCTGCCTTTTCCAAAACCAGCTTGAACATCTGGAAGTTCACGATTCACGTATTGCTGAAGCCTGTCTTGGAGAATTTTGAGCATTACTTTACTAGCATGTGAGATGAGTGCAATTGTGTGGTAGTTTGAGCATTCTTTGGCATTGCCTTTCTTTGGGATTGGAGTGAAAACTGATCTTTTCCAGTCCTGTGGCCACTGCTGAGTTTTCCAAATTTGCTGGCATATTGAGTGCAGCACGTTCACAGCATCATCTTTCAGGATTTGAAACAGCTCAACTGGGATTCCATCACCTCCACTAGCTTTGTTCGTAGCGATGATTTCCAAGGCCCACTTGACTTCACATTCCAGGATGTCTGGCTCTAGATGAGCGATCACACCATCATGATTATCTGGGTCGTGAAGATCTTTTTTGTACAGTTTTTCCGTGTATTCTTGCCACCTCTTCTTAATATCTTCTGCTTCTGTTAGGTCCATACCATTTCTATCCTTTATTGAGCCCATCTTTGCATGAAATGTTCCCTTGGTATCTCTAATTTTCTCGAAGAGATCTCTAGTCTTTCCCATTCTGTTGTTTTCCTCTATTTCTTTGCATTAATCACTGAGGAAGGCTTTCTTATCTCTTCTTGCTATTCTCTGGAACTCTGCATTCAGATTCTTATATCTTTCCTTTTCTCCTTTGCTTTTCGCCTCTCTTCTTTTCACAGCTCAACATTCAGAAAACAAAGATCATGGGATCCGGTCCCATCACTGCATGGGAAATAGATGGGGAAACAGTAGAAACAGTGTCAGACTTTATTTTGGGGGGCTCCAAAATCATTGCAGATGGTGATTGCAGCCATGAAATTAAAAGATGCTTACTCCTTGGAAGAAAAGTTATGACCAACCTAGATAGTATATTCAAAAGCAGAGACATTACTTTGCCGACTAAGGTCCGTCTAGTCAAGGCTATGGTTTTTTCTGTGGTCATGTATGGATGTGAGAGTTGGACTGTGAAGAAGGCTGAGCGCCAAAGGATTGATGCTTTTGAACTGTGGTGTTGGAGAAGGCTCTTGAGAGTTCCTTGGACTGCAAGGAGATCCAACCAGTCCATTCTGAAGGAGATCAACCCTGGGATTTCTTTGGAAGGAATGATGCTAAAGCTGAAACTCCAGTACTTTGGCCACCTCATGTGAAGAGTTGACTCATTGGAAGAGACTCTGATGCTGGGAGGGATTGGGAGCAGGAGGAGAAGGGGACAACAGAGGATGAGATGGCTGGATGGCATCACTGACTTGATGGACGTAAGTCTGAGTGAACTCCAGGAGTTGGTGATGGACAGGGAGGCCTGGCGTGCTGCGATTCATGGGGTTACAAAGAGTTGGACATGACTGAGCGACTGAACTGAACTGAACCAAGTTTCTTGTATCCAGTTAATATTTTCTCTCATCATCTTGATCCTCTTTCAGTGGGGCAACATCCTCTTGCATCTTGTCAAGATACTGAAAATACATCTTTTCAAAGATTTATTTGTATGTGGCTGTTTTCAGTTTGTCATGCATTTTCCTTAATTTCTCATATAAAACCCCTCTTATTTGAACTGCTGAAACTTGTCAAATATGTGGCGATTTTTCTTTAGTGAGAGATGTGTCTCTTTCTGAAGTATGGATACTTGTTGTGATTTCAGTCCCTGCAAAAAGAGACAGGCATTTCAAAGGTAGTAGGAGGAAGGGCTATGGTCTGGAGGTGAGTGAACCACACTCCTGGTGGTTCCACATGCTAGTGGGCTGAGGTCTGCCACTGCCCCTGAACCCCAGGGAGTCCCCTTGCATGGGGGGCTCTTCTCTGTTGAGATTGTGGGTGCTAGGGGCTCTGAGTCTGTCCTCTCCACCTTCTAGACTGTTTCTTAGTTTTTAATCTTTGTCATGGAAATTAGGGAGGAATGGGAGTTAAACATGGGGTCTCCCATAGACCACATCAAATTTATCAGCTTAAACAAGGAACCATTATTTATCAATATTTATACAAAGACAAGTGGATCAGTGAGCCGTAACTTTTGCTTAAAGGCTATGCAATGCTACAGTTAGAACATGTACCAAAAAAGCATAAATAACTCCTGTGTATTGTAAGTTCCATTGCTAACTTAGCTGTTGAAGATTTTCTGTTAATGTATTTTCTTCCTCATCTTTCTCCCTGTATGGGCTTCTCAGGGCTATTTCACAGTTCTTGGTCTTTTACAGCAAGATGAACTTTTGCTGTGGAATAGAGATGTTCATTATTTCCCTTACCCATTTTAATTCCCCATTAAACTCCAAAGTGTATAATGGTTTTTACTTTTTCTCTCTGTAGAGTGGAGCACTGCCTACAGCTTGTCTCTCTAGAGACGCTCCTGTTTTTTCCTCTGCTGTTTCTAAATAGTCTTTAATAAGGTGACGTATGATGTCTATCTCCTACTGCTCCTAATTTGGGTTCTCATTTCATCTAAATAATTGATATAATCTGTCGATAAGAAAAGCCAGACCTATATATCTATCTAAGGTTCTGGTACTATCTGTCTATTTTATTATTTTGAAAATATTCACAAAAATAAAACATAGATGCCATCCACCCATTACTGTGCCATGGGCTGAGAAATTTTTTACACCGGGTCTTGCTTTCTAAGGAATTAATCCTGAGCTATTCCATTCAATTTCAACCCAGCAACATCTTTACTTTTTCAGGAAGTCCCACCATGATATTACTGCCTGATATAAATATGGTTGGTGGACTCACAAATCAGGGAATCATGGGACCTACTAGCTCTCTTCCCATACAAAAGTCAGGATTACTGAAACCTCCAAGAGGTAGACATCTCCAAGGGAAACTTTAAAAAAAATCATAGAAAGTGAGCATGAGAAGCAGAAATAAATTGGAATGGTAGTGCGGTTTCTTCCTCAAAGTTCAGTCTTGCTGAGTCTCATTTTCTTCATCTATGGAGTAAAGAAAATGATACCACCCAGCACAGGTCAGAGAAACATGTGTACCTGCTTGCTCAGTCATGTCTGACTCTTTGTGACTCCATGGACTTTAACCCGCCAGGCTCCTCTGTGCATAGGATTCTCCAGGCAAGAATACTGGAGTGGGTAGCCATTTCCTTCTTCTGGGGGTCTTCCCGACCTGGTATTGAAACTCTGTCTCCTGCGTTGTCAGGCAGATGCTTCACCACTGAGCCACATGGAAAGCATAGGCCAGAGAAGAGTCTCAGCTAAGTATCTGCCCAAATCCCCATCCTTCAGTAGTTCTCAGTTTTTTATCTTGTGCAAATAATTTACTGGAATCTACCTTACTACTTTTCACTGTGAAAATAATTTAAAAAAAAAAACCTGTCTTTATGAGCACTTTTAATGTGTGTCTGGTTCTGCTCTAAGCACTATACCTGTGTTGCTTACATTTATCCTCCTCACAATCCTAAGAAATTGGGGTGCCATTATTATCCCCATGGAAATAAATGAAGACCAATCAAATGAAAACAAACATTCAGTGCTTGCTGTAGGAAGGGAGTTGCCCCCCATCGCTTGCACCTGTCAGAGACTCTGGGCAGTCAGGGGAGTGGGAAAGCTATAAAAAGGGGGCAGGCTTCATGTCTGCTCTGATTAGAAGCTGTTGGCATGGAGATGCTGTAGGTAGGCTAACTAGAAGTGGGGCATCTTTTGTGATTTGTTTGAGGAGTATATTCAGCTTTCTCAGGTTGGTTGTGAGTTGAAAGGAAGGACAAAAATCTAGGGAAGCTGGCAGTCTTGGCCACATCCTGACATTTCTGAGCCAATTACTGTACAGGTGATGGTTGGGCTTCCTGGGCTGGTTGCTATAGAGGTAACGGGCCAGAGTTCTACTGTCATAGATAGTTTGACCATTGTTCATTTGCCTATTGTCTCATTCCTACATTGCAGATGAGGAAACCAAGGCACAGAGAACTTAAATGACTTGGCCAAGGTGTTGTAGCCAATAAAGGCAGATTTGGGATTTGGTGCAAAGCCAGGAATCAGGTCACCAGGCTCCACCCCACCTCTGCCCGCCACCTATCCCAGTCCCTCTCCTTGCCAGTGTGATCCAGAGCAATTTGCTTCATTCTCCTTGCCTCTCTTTCCTCATTTAACTAAAAAAACAAACAAACAAACAAAAACAAGCCAATTTCCTTGCAGGGTTTTGTGAGAATTCAAGGAGCTAACAGCTGTAAAATACCTGGTGTATGACAAATACTGGGAATATGTGTCTTACTTCTGAGAGAACGAGAATGAACTTTGTAAAAATAGATTAGTTTGCAAATAAGGTAGACCATTATTTACATTCCCCAATTTTTTTGTTTGTTTTTGACAAGGAGATTTGGAGAGTTTATTTGAAACACTTCAGGCTGCTTTACTCTGAAAGGAGTAAGCTTTATGGCTCCACACCCGCACTACTAATTTAATAAATTGTCTAAAAACTTACCCATCATTTCTGCAAATCCTTTCCATTGAAATTGTCACAGTTTAAAGTCATTTATGCTATTTTCCTTACTCTGGCAGTCCCCACAGAAGCATATGCTTTCTATTTACAGAGTTAAATCCAGAGACCATGAGCTGGTCTGATTAGTTAGAAATGACCAGAGTAGGATGCCCTCCCCAACACAACAGCGACTCTTCTTCATACTCTCAATAACTAGTTCATATCCCCCAAGCTTTCTTGGTGGTTCAGATGGTAAAGAAATCTGCCTGCAGTGTATGAGGTGTGGGTCTGATCCCTGGGTCCAGAAGATTCCCTGGAGAAGGGAATGGCTACCCACTCTAGTATTCTTGCCTAGAGAATCCCATGGACAGAGGAGCCTGATAGGCTACAGTCCATGGGGTCGCAAAGAATCAGACATGACTGAGTGGCTAACACTTTCACTTTTCATACTCTAATTTAAAGCATTTGGTCTTCAT
This sequence comes from Ovis aries, assembly GCF_016772045.2. NCBI lineage: Eukaryota > Metazoa > Chordata > Mammalia > Artiodactyla > Bovidae > Ovis > Ovis aries. The sequence continues at coordinate 62,070,663 of NC_056057.1, read as the reverse complement.
AGCTGGTTTATTTCAGGTCCAGAGAACAGTAATTTGCCCAGCTGCATTGCTGATTACCCAAGGGGCTGCCTGAGCTTCTTTGGGGAATGAATAGCCCAAATCAAAGCCTCTGAGAACCTTGGAGAATCAAAATGCAGAAACCTTGATATTTGCAAGCAAATAGTACTGAGCTCACAGGGAAAGAAAGCGCAGGGGAATAAAGGTTGGATGAGACTTAATGAGTTATTTACAGCAGAAACTTACCTGTGTCTGCACACTCTCTGTGTGACCTGAGTTGATTATAATCTTCTTGAAAACAGCACTCACCTCCCTGGGTTGCTATAATGTTTAAATGGAATAGTAGATACAATGTGCCATAATAAACTCCACACACTCCAGGGGTAGCATGCTATTTTCCAACAGCTGTGTGACCAAATGGTACCAAGATTCCACAGGGTGATTCACCAGCATAATTCACAATCATAGGCATAGATTTGGCTAAACTTATAGTCAAAAGAGGGCTTCCCAGGCGGTGCTAGTGGTAAAGAACTGGCCTGCCAATGTAGGAGATATGAGTTTGATCCCTAGGTCAAGAAGATCCCCTGGAGGAGGGCACGGTAACTCACTCCAGTATTCATGCCTGGTGAACCCCATGGACAGAGGAGCCTAGCAGGCTATGGTCCATAGTGTCCCAAAGAGTCAGACATGACTAAAGTGACTTAGCACAGCACACATGTTGTCAGAAGACCCTTTGATTTTTCTGGAAAAGAAAAGTTCTTTAAACTAGGTCTTTCTTTAAGCTGGGTCCAGATACCCACTGTGAATGGGCAACCAGGATGAGGGCTCTGAGAGAATATTTGGGAGGATAGGAGACTGACATTATTCCTGATGTGCTCTGACGTATTGGGAGGAGATTTAGAGAACCGACAGTCTGGGCAAACACAAAGAAAACTACGTTTAAAAACAAGCCTGCTCTTCATTTTATAAACCAATAGTTGTGCATATTCCTATATGACTCATTTAGAATACTGTTTGTGTGATTATAATGCTAATATTAAATATTGAATTAATAAAACTTTTCATTCAAGTGTAATTGGGATTTGAGGAGAAATGTGTGTGTGTGAGAGAGAGAGACAGACAGACATACACGCACAGAGAGAGAGATGGGAGGAAGAGTGAAAAAGAACTTAATCTTTGTTTCCATAGAAAGAAGTCAATTTATGCTGCCTAGCACTGAAAAATCACAAGTAGTGTTTAAAAAGTATGTAATTGAGGGGTGGTCCTAAGGTGGTGGAGGAATAAGATGGGGAGACCACTTTCTCCCTCACAAATTCATTGAAGGAACATTTGAACGCTAAGCAAATTCCACAAAACAACTTCTGAATGCTGACAGAAGACATCAGGCACCCAGAAAGGCAGTCCATTGTCTTCAAACGGAGGTGGGGAAAAAATAAAAGATAAAAAGAGAGACAAAAGAGGGAGGGACAGAGATCCATCCTGGGAAGGGAGTCTTAAAAAGGAGAGGTTTCAAAACACCAGGAAACACTCTCACTGGCGAATCTGTGGCGAGCCTTGGAACCTCAGAGAGCAACGTAACTGTGGAGAAAAATAAATAAATAATTTAAACTCACAGATTATGTGCCTAAGGCTACTCCCAGTGGAGAAGCAGTGTGGACGCTTGCATCCACCACTAGCAAATGGGGGCTGGGCAGCGAGGCTCAGGCTGCATTGCTTAGGGTAAGGACCGGGCCTGAATGCCCTGAGGGCAATCTGAGGGACCTGACTTGAGATAGCAAACCAGACTGTGGGATAGCTATCCTGCAAAAAGCCCTACAAAAAAAAAAAAAAAAAAAAAAATCCTTTTCATTATAGGGGACTGGAATGCAAAAGTAAGAAGTCAAGAAACACCTGGAATAACAGGCAAATTTGGCCTTGGAATACAGAATGAGCAGGGCAAAGGCTGGCAAGGGTTTTGTCAAGAGAACGCCCTGGTCATAGCAAACACCCTCTTTCAAGAATGCAAGAGAAGACTCTACACATGGACATCACCAGATGGTCAACACTGAAATCAGATTCATTATATTCATTCCAGCCAAAGATAGAGAAGCTCTATACAGTCAGCAAAAACAAAACCAGGAGCTGACTATGGCTCAGATCATGAACTCCTTATTGCCAAATTCAGACTGAAATTGAACAAAGTAGGGAAAACCACTAGACCATTTGGGTATGACCTAAATCAAATCCCTTATGATTATACAGTGGAAGTGAGAAATAGATTTAAGGGCCTAGATCTGATAGACAGAGTGCCTGATGAATTATGGAATAAGGTTCGTGACATTGTACAGGAGACAGGGATCAAGACCATCGCCATGGAAAAGAAATGCAAAAAAAGCAAAATGGCTGTCTGGGGAGGCCTTACAAATAGCTGTGAAAAGAAGAGAAGTGAAAAGCAAAGGAGAAAAGGAAAGATATAAGCTTCTGAATGCAGAGTTCCAAAGAATAGCAAGAGGAGATAAGAGAGTCTTCTTCAGCAATCAGTGCAGAGAAATAGAGGAAAACAATAGAATGGGAAAGACTAGGGATCTCTTCAAGAAAATCAGAGATACCAAGGGGATATTTCATGCAAAGATGGGCTTGATAAAGGACAGAAATGGTCTGGACCTAACAGAAGCAGAAGATATTAAGAAGAGGTGGCAAGAATACACAGAAGAACTGTACAAAAAAGATCTTCACGACTCAGATAATCATGATGGTGTGATCGCTCATCTAGAGCCAGACATCCTGGAATGTGAAGTCAAGTGGGCCTTAGAAAGCATCACTATGAACAAAGCTAGTGGAGGTGATGGATTTCCAGTGGAGCTATTTCGAATCCCGAAAAAGGATACTGTGAAAGTGCTGCACTCAATATGCCAGCAAATTTGGAAAACTCAGCAGTGGCCACAGGACTGGAAAAGGTCAGTTTTCATTCCAGTCCCAAAGAAAGGCAATGCCAAAGAATGCTCAAACTACTGCACAGTTGCACTCATCTCACATGCTAGTAAAGTAATGCTCAAAATTCTCCAAGACAGGCTTCAGCAATACGTGAACCGTGAACTTCCTGATGTTCAAGCTGGTTTTAGAAAAGCAGAGGAACCAGAGATCAAATTGCCAACATCTGCTGGATCATGGGAAAAGCAAGAGAGTTCCAGAAAACATCTATTTCTGCTTAATTGACTATGCCAAAGCCTTTGACTGTGTGGATCACAATAAATTGTGGAAAATTCTGAAAGAGATGGGAATACCAGACCACCTGTCCTGCCTCTTGAGAAACTTATATGCAGGTCAGGAAGCAACAGTTAGAACTGGTCATGGAACAACAGACTGGTTCCAAATAGGAAAAGGAGTATGTCAAGGCTGTATATTGTCACCCTGCTTATTTAACTTCTATGCAGAGTACATCATGAGAAACGCTGGGCTGGAAGAAACACAAGCTGGAATCAGGATTGCCGGGAGAAATATCAATAACATCAGATATGCAGATGACACCACCCTTATGGCAGAAAGGGAAGAGGAACTAAAAAGCCTCTTGATGAAAGTGAGAGTGGAGAGTGGAAAAGTTGGCTTAAAGCTCAACATTCAGAAAAATAAGATCATGGCATCAGGTCCCATCACTTCATGGGAAATAGATGAGGAAAGAGTAGAAACAGTGTCAGACTATTTTTTGGGGCTCCAAAATCACTGCAGATGGTGATTGCAGCCATGAAATTAAAAGACGCTTACTCCTTGGAAGAAAATTTATGGCCGACCTAGATAGTATATTCAAAAGCAGAGACATTACTCTGCCGACTAAGGTCCATCTAGTCAAGGCTATGGTTTTTCCTGTGGTCATGTATGGATGTGAAAGTTGGACTGTAAAGAAAGCTGAGCGCCGAAGAATTGATGCTTTTGAACTGTGGTGGTGGAGAAGACTCTTGAGAGTCCCTTGGACTGCAAGGAGATCCAACCAGTCCATTCTAAAGGAGATCAGTCCTGGATGTTCTTTGGAAGGACTGATGCTAAAGCTGAAACTCCAGTACTTTGGCCACCTCATGTGAAGAGTTGACTCATTGAGGGCAGGAGGAGAAGGGAACAACAGAGGATGAGATGGCTGGATGGCATCACGGACTCGATGGACGTGAGTCTGAGTGAACTCCGGGAGTTGGTGATGAACAGGGAGGCCTTGCGTACTGCGATTCATGGGGTCACAAAGAGTCGGACATGACTGAGCGACTGAACTGAACTGAAGGAAACAAAAGACATATATATAGAAAACTATGAAACACTGGTGAAAGAAATCAAAGAGGACACAAATAGATGGAGAAATATACCGTGTTCATAGATCAGATAAATCAATATAGTGAAAATGAGTATACTATCCAAAGCAACCTATTGATTCAGTGCAATCCCTATCAAGCTGCTGCTTCTGCTGCTGCTGCTAAATCGCTTCAGTCATGTCCAACTCTGTGTGACCTCATAGACGGCCGCCCACCAGGCTCTGCGGTCCCTGGGATTCTCAGGCAAGAGTACTGGAGTGGGTTGCCATTTCCTTCTCCAATGCATGAAAGTGAAAAGTGAAAAGTGAAAATGAAGTTGCTCAGTCGTGTCTGACTCTTAGCAACCCCATGGACTGCAGCCCACCAGGCTCCTCCGTCCATGAGATTTTCCAGGCAAGAGTACTGGAGTCTGGTGCCATTGCCTTCTCCCCCTATCAAGCTACCAATGATATTTTTCACAGAACTAGATCAAATAATTTCACAATTTGTATGGAAATACAAAAAACCTCGCATAGCTAAAGCAATCTTGAGAAAGAAGAATGGAACTGGAGAAATCAACCTGCCTGACTTCAGATTATACTACAAAGCCACAGTCATCAAGACTGTATGGTACTGGCACAAAGATAGAAATATAGATCAATGGAACAAAAGAGAAAGCCCAGAGATAAATCCATGCACCTATGGTCACCTTATTTTTGACAAAGGAGGCAAAAATATAGAATGGAGAAAAGACAATCTCTTTAACAAGTGGTGCTGGGAAAACTGGTCAATGTCTTGTAAAAAAATGAAACTAGAACACTTTGTAACACCATACACAAAAATAAACTCAAAATGTATTAAAGATCTAAATGTAAGGCCAGAAACTATAAAACTCTTAGAGGAAGACATAGGTAAAACACTCTCCGACATAATTCACAGCAGGATCCTCTATGACCCACCTCCCAGAATATTGGAAATAAAAGCAAAAATAAACAAATGGGACCTAATTAAAATTAAAAGCTTTTGCACAACAAAGGAAACTATAAGCAAGGTGAAAAGACCAGCCTTCAGAATGGGAGAAAATAATAGCAAACAAAGCAACTGACAAATAATTAGTGTCAAAAATATATAAGCAACTCTTGCAGCTCAATTCCAGAAAAATATACTATCTAATAAAAAAAAATGGGCCAAAGAACTAAATAGACATTTCTCCAAAGAAGACATCCAGATGGCTAACAAACACATGAAAAGATGCTCAACATCACTCATTATCAGAGAAATGCAAATCAAAACCACAATGAGGTACCATTTCATGCCAGTCAGAATGGCTGCAATCCAAAAGTCTAGAAGCACTAAATGCTGGAGAGGGTGTGGAAAAAAGGGAACCCTCTTACACTGTTGGTGGGAATGCAAACTAGTACAGCCACTATGGAGAATAGTGTGGAGATTCCTTAAAAAACTGGAAATAGAACTGCCATATGACCCAGCAATCCCACTGCTGGGCATACACACCGAGGAAACCAGAATTGAAAGAGACACATGTACCCCCAATGTTCATGATAGCACTTTATAATAGCCAGGACATGGAAGTAACCTAGATGTCCATCAGCAGATGAATGGATAAGAAAGCTGTGGTACATATACACAATGGAGGATTACTCAGCCATTAAAAAGAATACATTTGAATCAGTTCTAATGAGGTGGATGAAACTGGAGCCTATCATACAGAGTGAAGTAAGCCAGAAAGAAGAACACCAATACAGTATACTAACACATATATATGGAATTTAGAAAGATGGTAACGATAACCCTGTATGGGGGACAGTGAAAGAGACACAGATGTATAGAATAGTCTTTTGGACTCTGTGGGAGAGGGAGAGGGTGGGATGGTTTGGGAGAATGGCATTGAAACATGTATATTATCATATGTGAAATGGATCACCAGTCCAGGCTCGATGCATGATACAGGGTACTCGGGGCTGGTGCGCTGGGATGACCCAGAGGGATGGGATGGGGAAGGAGGCGGGAGGGGGGCTCACAATGGGGAACACATGTGCACCCATGGCAGATTCATGTCAATGTGGCAAAACCAATACAATATTGTAAAGTAATTAGCCTCAAAAAAAAAAAAGTATGTAATTTATTAATGGTGGTAGTGATAGTTAGTCACTAAGTCACGTCCAACTCCTGTGACTCCATGGACTATAGCCCACCAGGCTTCTCTGTCCATGGGATTTTCCAGGCAAGAAAACTGGATTGAGTTGCTGTTTCCTTCTCCAAAGTATCTATCCAATCCAGGGAACAAACTCACATCTCCTGCATTGCAGGAAGATTATTTACTGCTGAGCCACAAGGGAAGTCCAATTTATTGATAAATGAGTTAAAAAAAAAAAGTAGGAGTTTAAAAAGTTGCAGAAGGTGGTCTCCCAGAAATAAAAATTTGAGATTGTGGGCGATGACTGTGGGATTGTTTTGGTTTGGTTTGATTTTGCACTCTTTAACTCCATATGCATACATATTTAACCTTGATAAAAAATAAAAACTAAGTTATAAAAATTATGGTATTTGATCTGGAGAAAATCAATGACAATTTTCTTCTTTTCCTTGGTAATTTATTGTTCTGAATGGATTCCAAGACTGAGTAAGGGAGACAAATTTTTTCTGCATGTGACCATACAAGTATATTGTGTGTGTGTGTGCATATGTGCATGTGCACACACATGTGCATATGTGTGTTCATGGGCATATAACATGCTTGTTCACTTACATTTGCTGAAATGAAGGGATATGCATTCATACATATTAATGCAGCCTGGCTTGTAAGAAGCAAGAGAGTAAATAATGTGATGCTTATTAAAAAAGATAAGAAGCAATCTAAAATAATGGAATTCATAAAAGGAGCCATAAGCAAAGATTAAATTTTAAAAATTCTAACTGAACAATTCTTTAGAATGTAACAGCATTGCTTAGATTAAATAATTGAGGTTATGGAAACAAATAATGGTTTACTTTGCATTTATTTTCTATAAATAGATCTAATGATTATCACTGTTAAGAATGATCTATTATTCATTATAAAACTTATAAACAGAATTAACAAGTTCTTATCAGTTTCTAGAACAAATCAAAGAAAAAAGCACTGAAGGAAATAAATATTTAAATGCCATCTGATATTTTTAAAGAGAAAATTTGTATTCAAAATGTATAAATTTGGTTGATTAAAAATTAACAGGAGTCTTATAAAGACTTGTGCAGTAGTGTGGTATTGGAGACTGCTGCACACTCCCAGAAAGAAATAAGTTGTCAAGATAGAATTCTGGAAGGGAAAGTGTGCACTTGATTTGAACCCTAGGTACCATGCAGCCCTAGAACTTTCTAGCTCAGGTAGCATGGAGATGATCAACGATGAACCCACCCCATTAACAAAAACCACATATAGTTGACATATATGTACACATATGTATATATAATTAATTATGCAAAAGTACACACAGAACTCTGATGTTAATCCCTGGCTACTTTTCTCTCTGAGAAAGTAATACAGCCATCCTTGGCCAGTTCTTTTCCTGGGTGTTACACATTGTACTTGACTCATAAAGGAGATGACCAATTGTTCTCCTTTGTTGTAATACTTAGTTAGAGTCTTAGCATTTGACTGTGTTTCCTACAGATATTAATATCATGGTTACATTATGAATCTTCATCACTGATTTCTAGAATGGGGATCGCTTGCTTTTCCTCACTTGGCTGATGCTGTGGGTATAGATTCTGTGATTATCTGTTCTGGCTGTTACACCCCATGCTCTCAGCTCTGATGACCACGTGCTTGGCATACTGTAACAAGATGAAGAATGCTTTAAATTCCTTTAGGAGGGAAAAATCATTTCTGGCTTAGAGCTGGAGATGAAATCGTTCCTTTTTTGTAAAGAAACACAGGCACTGAGATATTTTCTATGCAGGACAATTACACCCTCCCAGGAGCAGAGATTCAATGTGACACTGCTCAAACGTTTCACACTTGGTATCATCCAACTTGCAGTGGAATATTTAACTTGTTCTTTTTTCCCCTTTCCAAGCTGGAGAGATGATTGTACAATGTCAGTAGTTTCCAGTTTCTCCAAGGTATGCATTCACATTGGTTTTTATCAATTCTCCTGTCCCCATATTCTGATAACAAAACTCCCTTTACAGTTGAGAACCCATTCCATGAGATTTATGAAACTGACTTCTCTGTCTTACTGCCCCTACAGGGAAAGGGAAAAGATGTATATTAGGCATTTAGGGAGTAGAAAGAGAGGGAAAGCCAGTGTGGTAGGAAATTCCATCTTCAGGACTTCACCCAAGTAAGAAGTTACAGGGACAGGCAGCATCTCATTTGCTCCCAAGACCTTGGTCTTAGCACACGTGAATTCTGATATGACTGTTTTAGTGACTCTTTATTACTCTCTATTATTATTTTTGCCTGCCCTGTTTCCAAACTTGTTTGATGATCAGGCTCATCTGAAGAACTTTCAAGTAAAGAAGATGAACAAAATGAATCCAAATCTTCTGCAAAGAGATCTAGGCAATGAGTATTTTTCAGAAGATGCCCAGGAGTTTCTTAGCAGGAGCCAACTTTGGAATTCACTGACCTGCATAGGCAGTGTCACCCATTAATTAAACCATGAATTAAATGACCAAATTTCTGATTGCTGCAGAAAGTGGACAGGATGATGTGACATTTTACAGCATCCATGTGTGTTCCTGCCACAGGGAGGGCCTGTCTTCAGATCACATCAGGGAGAGCAGAATGAATTCCACTTCCCACTCTATGGAGGAGGCTAAACCTAGGACAAACTGAGCAGAGAGGCTATATCTTCCAACAGAATGTAGTTTAAGATAAAAGTCATTTAATTAATGGATGACACTGCTTATGCAGGTCAGTGAATTCCAGCATTAGTGGCTAATGCTTTCCAGGCTGTATTGGAGAAAAGTAAAATCTCTATCATTGAAAGTGTGCATAATTAAGGTGATCAGTGAACTAGTTCGTAAATTGAGGATGCAGGACTTTGCTTCAAAGCAGGCATCTGATCTCAAGGCAAATGATCCTGGAGTAAGAATAGAACAAGACCCACTACAGATGGCCAGCAGATCTTAGACTATCCGGACAGAAGAGGAAGCCAGACCAGAATGGAGAAAACTCTTTGCCATATGGGTAGCCAGCTTCCAAGATGGTTTTCAATGACCCCTGTTTTCTGATATTTATACCCTGGGGGAGTCCCTCTCACATTGAACAGGGTTTATTTTTTATGAGTCTAGGTTGTGAAAGGCTACAGCTTCTATCTTGGGCACTCTTCTCCTCTGCCTATGCTCGTTCTCTCTCCTGGTCTATTTGCTCCAAGGGGAACAGGTTGTGGGTAGTTCTCTGGAGAGACCCTTATGGGGAGGAACTGATATCTTCTGCTAAGAACTGTGTGACTGGTCTTGGAGGTGGATCCTTGATCCTCAGTCAGTTCTTCAAAGACTGTAGCCCCAAATGACACCTGGGATGTAATGTAACCTCATGTGAGACCTTGAACAGGAACCACCTAGCTAAGCCACTCTCCATTTCCTGACCCTTAGAAACTATAAGATATTGAAACTATTTGTTTCAAAGCAATAGATAACTGATAAGCAAGCCAGCTCCACAATGAGAAGGGTCTGTAAACTTCTTGTCAGAAAACGCTGTCTATTCTTGAAGCTTGTAATTTGCTGATTCTTTAGTCAATTTAAAGTGCATAGTTTATATTCTAGAATGTTGGCCAGTAATTCTTGACTAATCTTTTTGTCACTATGATTCACTTATTCGGTAAGCATTTAATCACCTACAATACCAGATCTTATTTCGGGCTCCATGAATAAAACACGAACAAGACTGACAAAGACCTTACCCTCACACAGTTAATTTTATTGATGACCATAAAAAGTAAACACATAACTTAAAAGGTATTTTCATGTAGTGATAATTTTCATGAAGAAATAAACATATGCACACACACACACGTAGGTTCTTGGTGGCTCAAATAGAATTCAGTAAAGAATCCATCTGCCAACGTAGAAAACATGGGTTCAATTCCTGAGTTGAGAAGATCCCCTAGAGAAGGAAATGGCAACCACTGTTGCCTGGGAAATCCCATGGACAGAGGAGCCTGGTGGGCTACAGTCCATGGGGTCACAAAGAGTCAAACACGACTTGAGTGACTACCACTTACTATATATATATATATATATATATATATATATATATATATATATATATATGTACAAATGAAAAAACTATATATGTATATAGTTGTTGCTGTTGTTTAATTACTGAATCATGTTCGCCAGGCTGCTCTGTCCATGGAGTTCTCCAGTCAAGGCTACTGGAGGGGTTGCCATTCCCTTCTCCAGGGGATCTTCCTGACCCAGGGATGAAACTCAGTTCTCCTGCACTGCAGGCAGATTCTTTACCATCTGAGCCATCAGGAAAGCCCTATGTCTATATCTATATCTATCTATCTCTCTGTCCATGTATCCGAATCACTTTGCTGCACACTTGAAATTACAGAATTGTAAATCATCTATGCTTCAATTAAAAAATAAATTAAAAATTTAAACAAAGAAATAAACATGTGAGCTGAATGAGAGTAGATGCAGAGCCACGGTGAGACAACATCTCTTGATCAGGGGGTTGGGGAAGGTCTCTCTAAGGAATGGAATTTGAGCCAGAAATCTAAGGATGAAAAAGAGTGAGTTAGGAAGGGCCTGAGAAGAGAAAACCAGGCAGAAAAGAGCAAAAGCAGGGCCCTACAAGTGGCAAATGGGACTGTGAAGGAATACCATCCTTACAGGGTCTTTCCTACCTGCTAAGGATTCCTAGATGTTGGTACCCAGGTGAGCAGATTTCCCTTCAGCAGGTTGCTAATTTACAGCATCCAGGTGCTTGCCTTGGCACATTGCTAATCATCATTTTTCTTCCCTCCAGCATCCTTGGTGCCCTTTCTGAAGAGTGAGAAGAAATACTCTTGTAGATAGCTTTATTGGAATCTTGTTTCACAGACCAGAAAAAAGAGGCTATTGTCCACTTCACTAGACAGTGAAACTCCTTGCTCTTCACACATAGTAGTTTTTAATAAGCATTTTTTTATATTCTTAGCTCATTATCTATCTGTGTCTCCCAACTCTGAAAGAATTGAGAGTTTTGGAGACAAGAGCAAGTCATTCTCATACCCAAGTCTCTGGGGAAGCAATCTCATGTCTTAGCACTCCAACCTGCCATGTGAATGAAGGAGTGCCACTGGGGCAGGCGCATATCACTCTGAGCCCTGCCTCTCATTCCCTTGCTGTTGCTAATCCTCCCCTCAGTCCCATTTTGTGAGTCTTTCCATGCTTCTTAACAAAGCTTCCCATCTTTAGGACATGAGTCTGAGTGAACTCCGGGAGTTGGTGATGGACAGGGAGGCCTGGCGTGCTGCGATTCATGGGGTTGTAAAGAGTCAGACACGACTGAGCAACTGAACTGAACTGAACTGATATGCCACGACACAAATGAATCTCACAAAAATAGAGTTGAGTGAAAGAAACAAGACACAAAAGACAATGTAGTATAGGATTTCACTTGTATAAATTTCAGAAACAGGCAAAACTCATTTGCAGAGTTAGAAATCAAGATAATGGCTGTATTTGGAGGGTGATGAGGGGCTGGAAAGGGGCTCATGGGGCTTTTGGGGTTCTGGTAATGTTCTGTTTCACAATCTGAATGCTGGTTACTCATTTGATAAAGATTGATCGAAGTGCACAATAAATATTACTGTAATCTTTCCCAGGTGTATTCCATAATAACTTAAAAGTTAACATGAAAAACCCTCCATAGATGAATGGACAACCAAACTGTGGTGGATTCATGCAATGGAATACTATTCAGTCATAAAAAGAAATGAAATTCTGAAACATGCTGCCACAGGGATGAGCCTTGGAAATATTCTGCTAAGCGAAAGAAGCCAGTCACAAAAGGCCACATGCTGTGTATTTCTATTTGTATCAAATGTCCAGAATGAGCAAATCCATACAGACTGGAATGGAAGCAGATTAGTGGTTGCTATGGGCTGGAGGCAGGACAAGTGGGGAGTGGCTGATGATGGGTATGGAATCTTTCTGTGGAGCACTGAAAATATTCTAGCCTTAGATAATGGTATTGCACAACTTTGTGAATATACGAAAAATTACTGAATTGTACACCTAAAAAAAAAAAAAAAGAATCTGGGCTTTCCTGGTGGTCCACTGGCTGAGAATCCACCTTGCAATGCAGCAGACACCAGTTCAATCCCTGATCCGGGAAGATCCCACACACTGCAGAGCCACTAAGTCCATGGTCCATAAGTACTGAGCCCACCTACTGCAACTACTGAAACCCCTGTTCCTAGAGCCTGTGCTCTGCAACAAGAGAAGCCAGCACAGTGAGAAGCCTGCACACTGCAGTTAGAGAGTAGCCCGCACTGCTAGAGACAGCCCACTTGCAGCCATGAAGACCCAGGACAGCCAAATATAAATAAAAATTTTTTAAAAAGAATCTTACCATATGTGAAGTATATCTCAATTTTTATAAATCCTCTGGAGTATTGGCTTTTCTACAACCATTAAGACACGTAGGTCCTTTAAGTTATTGATTATCTGACACAATTTGTCCAGCTCTTTCAAACTGTAGATTCTACATTAGTTTGACTATCCTGGGTCTAGAATCTTAAATTTTTATTTTACATAGAGTGTGGTATTGTCATTGAAAGCTTTGTGGATCACCAAACTGTTTTAAATATTCAAAGCTAAACCAGTAGATTGAGGGGAGTCAAGTGTTATGTACAGTGACAAGCACTAAAGCTCTGCTCTGCTCTCTTTTTCTTGGCTGTGCTGGGTCTTCATTGTGGCTCTCGGGCTCAGGAGTATGTGGGCTCAGTCGTTGAAGCACATGGGTTTATTTCCTCCATGGCATGTGGGATCTTAGTTCCCCAACCAGGGATTGAACCCACATCCCCTGCACTGGAAGTCAGATTCTTAACCACTGGATTGTCAGGGAAGTCCTTGCTCTTTCTAATAATTTGTATTAATATGCCCATAAACATATGTGTTACAGAATGTGCGTGTGTGTGCTAAGTCACTTCAGTCATGTCCAACTCTTTGTGACCCTATGGACTACAGCCCTCCAGGCTCCTCTGTCCATGGGATTCTACAGGCAAGAATACTGGAATGGGTTGCCATTTCCTTCTCCAGGGGATCCTCCAGAGCCAGGAATTGAACCCTCATCTCCTGAGGCTCCTGCATTGGCAGGCAGGTTCTTTACCACTAAGCCATCGGGAAAGCCTGTGTTACAGAATGTTTTTCTATGATAGATTATCCAGTGGGAAAAAGCTAACACTTGTCTAACTGAATAGACATACCTTAAGATTCTCAAATTTGTTCATACTCTTTGACCTAGTAATCCTACTTCTAGGAGTCTATCCTACAGAGAGAATTAGAGATGTTTATTCATATTAAATGCCCAAACAATAAGGAAAGAGCAAAGAGGGGTGGAGGCAGGGCCTTCCAACACCCAAGAACAATTCTGGGCACAGAGTCTGAGGGAGTCAACCTGCTCCCCAACTCCCCCCCCCCCACACACACCCCCACATGTTCCCTGGAGTTAGAGGAATGTTGATAATAGAATTTCACAGATACTGAGGGAGACATGCCGAAGTCACTAATCCAAGCAGTCCACCAAGTATGTGACAGCATTTCCTGTCTCTTTCCTTTTCTGTTGCCCGCCTCAGTCTTCTAGCTACTCTTATCCCATTTGCTCAGGGCCTGACCCTGGCTAACATCCCTAAAGACATATTGACAAGCTTTTGGCCTTGACCAATTAAAGTCAGCCGGCTAGCTCTGATCCGGAAATCCCTCTTGAAGTGGCATGGAGCTGTGTAAATAAATATTTGGAAACAGGACAATGAAAGTAGTTGGAGTGTTAAAACAAGGACATCTTCACTCATTCGCACCAATGAATTCTCTGCCAAACGTTTGATCTCCGTGCTGTAGACACATAGAAGCTAAGTGAAAGGAGTGGAAGGAAGAGAAACTAGCAACTTCACCCCTCCTTGTTTAGATTCCAGTTCTTTGAAGAGGAACACGGCAGGGCCAGAGCAGGTGAATTTCCTACAGCCGTGCTCCATGGAATTCCAACATCTGTCTTAACGTAGCAGGAGACAGTGTCAGTATTTTAGAGGCTATGTACTTGTAACTTGTTCTATTTTCTATCTTAAAGTCAAAAGAGATCCAGACAGCATAGGAAAACATCCAAAGGAGTGTGTAATAACTTTAACAATTATTTAATTAAAACTATTGTTATAAATGTAGCAAATGTTTATTATTTAAAAAATTATATTTGCCCCGCCATTCTGTCTCTCTCCTCAGAAGTAACAATGATTCATAATAACTTCAGTGGCTTTGTATGTATCTATTATGCAGATACAGATGGATAAATTTTAGTACAATAAAGCACTTGTTCTCAAACTTTAATATAAGTGATCATCTGAGAAACCTGTTAAAAATGGAAATGGGGCCTAGGTTGTTTTACAAAAACCTCAAAGATATTGATGCAAGTGGTCTGCAGAGCAGACCATTGAAATCTCTCTAGTCTTTTACTCTTTGAGTTCTTTGGAGTCAAAGATTATCAATCCCATGCCTCCTTGTAATGTGGTGGAGAGACACATCATTCCAACTCTTCAGATGTGTATCTGCAGAAGCAGCTTTCTTGACTGGGAAGGGATTTCATTTTATAAGGAAAGAGGGTGTGTGTGTGTGTGTGTGTGTGTGTGTGTGTGTGCGCAAGCATGGGTACATTTGCACATCTAACTTACTTTAGAATTGTTTTAGAATTCACTTAGAAAAACCTATATGGCAAAACTTTGCAAGGGCAGACAGAAAGGAGGTAGGGTATATGGTTAGAACGGAGAAGATGTCTAGTCTGTTTTTCACAGGAAATAGGGGAATTCTTTCCAGGACCTTAAGGCAACAACGAGGAAAACAACAACAAACAGCAGGAGCAATGACAGACAATGTTAAGAATAAATGAAAGAGAAATTAAAAAGAGAAAACCTAGTAAGAAAATGACTGTAAGAGATGGGCTAAAAATTTAAGGTAGAAAATTTGAAAATGAATAAAAGAAAAAATTTCTTTATGAATCAATGAAATGATTAAAGTAAAAATTCAAACATACAAAGGGAAGGTTTGGAGATAAAAATTTAAACAATTGAAAATAAAATCTTCTGCTCAAAAGCTGAAATGAAAGTCAAAACAAATCCAAGTTTATATAATGTAATGTAAAGTACAATGTTAAAATTAAAAACAAGTAAGAATAATAAAAGGGGACACTCTGAGCTCAGAAGGTTAAATGTTGAATGGGAAAGCAATTAAATAAGACTTGCTGTTGTTGTTTACTTGCTAAGTTGTATCTGACTCTTTTGGGACCCTGTGGACTGACTGTAGCCTGCCAGGCTCCTCTGCTCATGGGATTTCCCAGGCAAGAATACTGGGTTGCCATTTCCTTCTCCAGGGGATCTTCCCTGGAGATGTCATCCCCAAAATGACATGAGGAAAAGCCATTTTCAAGTTGAGATATTAAAAGTAACAATAATAACGTGAAAAGTGAAAAACATAAGCAAACAAGTAATTTGCTGCTAGGGCCGACTGTGGACTCTTCTAGGCCTCAAAGTGAAAGTGAAAGTCACTCAGCCGTGTACCACTCATTGTGATCCCAAGGACTATACTGACCAAGGAACTGTCCAGGCCAGAATATCAGAGTGGGTAGTCTTTCCCTTCTCCAGGGGGTCTTCTCAATCAGGGATTGAACCCAGGTCTCCCACATTGCTGGCGGATTCTTTACCAGCTGAGCTATGGGGGAAGCCAGGTAGGAGTCTTTCAGCACTGAGAGTGAGGGTCTGCCTCACTGAGCTTTGGAGACTAGATCTGCAGCCCAGTCACTGTTTCAGAACTTGAAGACCAAGTCCCTTTTGTCAAGGTCAAGTTTTGGTGGGTCTGCACCTTCAAGGAAGAAACCAGTAGCCTCCTTCCTCTCCTATCTCCCCCACCACTAAAAATCTTTATTTAAGACCATGGCTTGTCATTTTCTTTCAGGTCACCTTCCCTGATTTGTGCAGACAATGGAGCAGGGGGCCAGCTTGTTCAAGCAGTTGAGATTGTGGCAATCTTCTCTCCTGGCACAGGTCCTGGGGTGGCCCTGGGTTTTCGAACCTCCAGGACCTAAATTGAGATTGAGTCACCCATCTTGCCCCAAATGTGTTCCTCCCAGTCCAAGTTCACTCTGGTGTTTAATGTGTAACCATTGTCCTGATCAGTGAAGCAAGCCACTTCAATCACTCTGGACTTCTTCCTTGTGTTCACCCCTGCAAACAATGGGTCTCTGAGTGCTGCCTCTTTTATCTCTCACATCTCTGGTCTATCTTCATCATGTATGCACTTTACAAACCTTCATTGTAACTGAAACGAGTGTGAAGAGATAAGCAAGGGGTTTGTGTTTTTTGTTTTGGAGCTGGGAATTCATGAAAACAGTAGCTTGCAGAGATGTATACCATCTCAAAGGTGAGGGTAAAGAGAACTGGGAAAACTGAGCATCACAGAAAAGATTGGTTAGCACTGGACCCAGGCAGATGTGCAGACGCCAGAATTAATTCCACAGAACTGGCTTTGCTCAGTGCCACCCTACTTGGCACGCTTTTCTGAACGCGGTGTCATCTTAAGCAGCAGAGGTGGACAGTCAGCTTCTCCATTGATTGAATACAGTCTAGAAAGATAGTCTTCAGAGTTCCTGTCTTGCTTAACATTTGTTTTATTCAAAGGAGGACAAAAAGCTCTGAGAGACAACAGAACGCCTGGGGCCAAGAGGCTTTTTAGTAATTCTTATCAATCCCTCTGGCTTTCCAGGTGTGGTGGCTCAGCAGTAAAGAATCCACCTGCCAATGCAGGAGATGTGGGTTTAAGCTCTGGGTTGGGAATATCCCCTGGAGAAGGAAATGGCAACTCACTCCAGTATCCTTGCCTGGGTAATCCTGTGGACAGAAGGAGCCTCATGAACTACCATCCTTGGGGTCTCAAAGAGTTGGATATGACTTAGCAACTAAACAACAACAGTCAGTCTCTTACCTTTATCTCCCACAATAGAGCAGAGGCAGCACAAATCACATATTACTGCTTTTAATGCAGGAGGCTTCAAGTCAAGGGGCTGCAGGACACGGCCCAGAGCCTTTTCTCTTACTAACCTGATTAGATACTCAATCTTCCGATGTTCTCTGAATCAGGCCAATGCTTATACACCACTGCATTTCTGGGCTCCCAAGAGAAGCTCTGGACTTAGCTCACATCAAAGCACTTTGAGTTTAAGATGCTGTGAACTGATAGTATCTGGAGAGGGTTACAGAGGTGGGAGACGAATATGTGGTTGCAGAAACTTCTGGCAACAAATTCTGACACGGACATCTTTAGGAAAACACTGCCTCTTGTTTGAAAAGCAGCTCCAAGTGGATGTCATGCTGACAATAATCAGATTTAAAATTAGCCTTAACATGCCTTCATCAAGGAGGCTTAATTGCAGGGCCCAATCAGTAGACAAAATAACTGCGATGGCAATTTTGCTGACAAAGTAATTCTAAACAAACAATTTCAGAATGAGCAAAATCTTCTCTTTGGAATCACTTACTTTTTGAAGTCACTCAAGACTTCCTCCCTTCAGGCCCATCTCATGCTCCAGGTTTTTTTATTTTAAATGTACAAATTCTGAATTTGCATTATTTCCTTTCTCCTAACTCTAGGAATTCTTATTTTTTGGCTGAATATAGAACTGTGGTATAGGGAGCACTCTATTTACCTGCTCTGTGGTCCTGGGCAAGTTGCTTATCCTGAGTCTCAGTCTTCTCACCTGTAAAGCGGGGGAAGAATGCTTACCTGAAAGACTGTCAAGAGGTTTAAAATAAATGAAGTGTGTAAATCCATTTTTATTTCTTTTCTCTTTCCCAACCCAAATGGCTCTGGGTGTGCTCAGCCTAATGTCCCTAGGGACATTGCTGCTGGAAATTTAAATCATTTGAAAATAGAATTAGTTTGATGTCAGCAGCAGCAGAATATTCCCCTGTCCTCAACCCCTATATCTACTTTAGTGATTCTCAACCAGGGAGAATCTCAATTTTTGGCCCACCCAAGGGACATTTGGCAATATCTGGAGACATTTTTGGTTGTTGCAACTTGCCAGGGGCGGGGGAGAGGTGCTACTAGAATTTAATGAGTCCAGGGAAGCTGCTAAACATCCTACAAAATATGGGGCAGCCCCCACATAACAAAGGATTAACTTGCTCTAAAAATCAGTAGTGCCCAGGTTGAAAACTTGAACCTAGAGGATATACTCTTATTTTCAAGAGTATATACTCTTGGTACATACTCTTATTTGTGAGTTCCCTGAATGTAAGGCATGTGCCTTATACATCTTTCTTTCTCATAGAGAAGGTTTGAAAGACAGTTGGGAAAAATACTCCAATGGGATTGTTCTTATTGTTGAATGTCGGGGGAAGATCTCAATTCAGTATGACTTTGCCTGTATTTCTTTCCTCTTTCGTGAAGTTGGGCTCTGTTAGCTTTTCTCTAACATCCTACATTGTCTCATTTCCTTTTGATTTTTTGACTTCTACCCATTTGATATACAGGATTTACTTGAATTCATTATCCTTCTCCTCTGTTCATACTGGATGCTGAGAAGCGTGGAAGCATCCATATAGGAAACTTAGGAGAGATATTCTGGTGTGTGAAGTTGAGGATGCCCAGATCAACCAGGGGAGTGACCATATGAAATGAGATGCCAAATATTAAAAGAAGCTAAGTAGAATCACTAGATGAGACCTCAAGGAAACCTGGCTACACTAAGGATGCAATTGTATGGATAGACTTATTTTCCCTAGCTGATTCCATTCGGTTGACTACACAAACACTTATAGATGTGTGGAATTACACAGTATCTGTTTATCTATTAACTATCATTTACCTGTCTAATATATGGATAAATGCCTAGAAGGGGCATATATTGAAATATTAATGCTGGTTATCTTGATTAGAACTCATTTTTTCCCCTATATACATGCTCCCGAATATTCTAGATTTTTTGTGAGTATTTGATAAATTGAAAAATAATAGACATAGTTTCAGAAGAATTTGAAGAGTTGTTTTCAACATGTATGCCTGAACTTTGTATGCTGAGGCTTTCTCCTCCTCTGTAAATTTCAAGTTAGATGTTGGCAAGCTGCTGCTAAGAGATAAATTGCTCTCCCACCGCCCCAGCTGAGAGTCATGTCTGGGTAACAGCTGCTTTGATAATGACTTTATTTTGTGATGGATGAATTCTGGGTTGCTTTACAGATGTTGAAATGACTTGGGCCAACAAAATTGCACGTATGCCTGTTCATTTCTCCTCACTCCTCTCACAGTGGGTGTGGGAAACAGATAGCCCATTACAGGACAGAAGGGATGGTGTGACCTGGCCTTCCTCTCCAGAGGCAAGCGTCAGCCTTGGGCACTTGCTCTTGGAGAGCTGCATGAAGCTGGCAAAATTATGCACCAACGCAGCGGTATTGCCCCACAGTAGGCTCTGCTGGGGTACAAAACGCCACTCCCATCCTTCTCTTACTCCCTCTTCCATTTTGCATTCTGCAGTGATAGAAGATTGCTCTTTTCCAAATGTAAACAGAAAAATGCAAAATCCAGTCTTGAGGAAAAAATGGTCTCTCTTCTGACCTTGCTCTCGTTGGTTCTGCCTGACTCCTAAGTATGTTAACTTAGTTTCCATTTTTAGCTTTCTTTCTGCTGGTTGGGCCACTGATCCTGGTTGTCCAGGTAACATCCAGGGTCTGGTCCATTTGTTCAACATCCGCCACTACCACACAGGAAAGTGGAGGTAAGATCTAAATGGTGGAAATGAGACAGTAGCGATTCGCGTGGGAAAAGCGCAAATGATATAATAGAAGGATCCACATGGTCATCAGCTAGCCTAGAAAGAGGAGTGGAGTGTGGCTTGATTCGAACTCAAGCTAGAAAGGATTCAAATGGACATGTGTTTGATTTTTTGGTATCAGAAAGGTCTAGCTATGAGTATTTACTACTTACTATTTTTTTGAGTATTTACTATACTGAAGATATTGTGCTGTGAAGCTTATGAACATGATTTGAAATAATCCTTCAATAGTTGTTATAAAGGAATTGTATAGACAAAGTGTTACAAACAAGGAAAAAACTAGGTCACACAGCAAGGAAGCTTTGGAACTGGAATTTGATGTAGGATTTCACAGCCTATATATTCTTAACAACTGTGTAACCATAACATTGCTCCAAAGTTGGACTTCTCCTCAGCACACATGTACATTCTCATTTTCTCTCTCTCTCATGTGTTTTTCCTGGTATCATATTTTGTGCTTTTGCTTTAAAAAATTATATTTAGTAGCATCAGTTCAGTTCAGTCACTCAGTTGCATCTGACTCTCTGCGACCCCCTGGCAGCACGCCAGGCCTCCCTGTCCATCACCATCTCCCAGAGTTCACCCAAACTCACGTCCATCAAGTCAGTGATGCCATCCAGCCATCTCATCCTCTGTCATCCCCTTCTCCTCCTGCCCCCAATCCCTCCCAGAATCAGAGCCTTTTCTAATGAGTCAACTCTTCACATGAGGCGGCCAAAGTACTGGAGTTTCAGCTTTAGCATCAGTCCTTCCAAAGAACATCCAGGACTGATCTCCTTTAGAATGGACTGGTTGGATCTCTTTGCAGTCCAAGGGACTCTCAAGAGTCTTCTCCAACACCACAGTTCAACAGCATCAATTCTTCAGCGCTCAGCTTTCTTCACAGTCCAACTCTGACATCCATACATGACTACTGGAAAAACCATAGCCTTGACTAGACAGACCTTTGTTGGCAAAGTAACGTCTCTGCTTTTGAATACGCTGTCTAGGTTGGTCATAACTTTCCTTCCAAGGAGTAAGCGTCTTTTAATTTCATGGCTGCAGTCACTATTTGCAGTGACTTTGGAGCCCCCCAAAATAAAGTCTGACACTGTTTCCACTGTTTCCCATCTATTTCCCATGAAGTGATGGGACCAGTAGCCATGATCTTTGTTTTCTGAATGTTGAGCTTTAAGCCAACTTTTTCACTCTCCTCTTTCAAGTTCATCAAGAGGCTTTTTAGTTCCTCTTCACATTCTGCCATAAGGGTGGTGTCATCTGCATATCTGAGGTTACTGATATTTCTCCCAGCAATCTTGATTCCAGCTTGTGTTCTTCCAGCCCAGCGTTTCTCATAATGTACTCTGCATAGAAGTTAAATAAGCAGGGTGACAACATATAGCCTTGCCGGACTCCTTTTCCTATTTGGAACCAGTCTGTTGTTCCATGTCCAGTTCTAACTGTTGCTTCCTGACCTGCATATAGGTTTCTCAAGAGGCAGGTCAGGTGGTCTGTATTCCCATCTCTTTCAGAATTTTTAAGTTTATTGTGATCCACACAGTCAAAGGCTTTGGCAGAGTCAATAAAGCAGAAATAGATGTTTTTCTGGAACTCTCTTGCTTTTTTGATGATCCAGCAGATGTTGGCAATTTGATCTCTGGTTCCTTGCTTTTCTAAAACCAGCTTGAACATCTGGAAGTTCACGGTTCATGTACTGCTGAAGCCTGGCTTGGAGAATTTTGAGCATCAGATCTTGCTAAATCTCTTAGAATTTTTGATTGATAGCATTGTTTGTTTCCAAAAATGAAATGAAGTGAAATGAAATGAAGTAAAATGAAAATAAAATAAAAATTGATTATGTTCTTAAGATTTAATTCTGTAAGAATTCTCTGCAAGTTCAGTGAGGTCTTACTTGCTAGACTGTCACAGTTTAAAAAAAACTGTGATCGGCTTCAAGAGACATTTTAAATGGAACACATCAAACCAGAGTTTATTTATTGAAAGTGAGCTACAAA
The DNA here is from genome assembly GCF_016772045.2 of Ovis aries. NCBI lineage: Eukaryota > Metazoa > Chordata > Mammalia > Artiodactyla > Bovidae > Ovis > Ovis aries. The sequence continues at coordinate 62,048,386 of NC_056057.1, read as the reverse complement.
CTATGTATTTTAGTCTGTTCAGGTTGCTATAACAAAATTCCATTGACTGGGTGGCTTATGAGAACTTTATTTCTCACAATCTGGAGCCTGGAAGTCTAGGGTCAGGGTGCCAGCTGGTCAGATTCTGGTGAAAAGTCGTTTACCAGTTTGCAGCGACAGCGGTATTATTCTCATCAGTCATATCCAAATGGTAAATTGTATTAATGTTAAGGAGTATTACAAAATCACTTTCTTTTCCCACAGTTTTACTTGCCTGATATTTACCTGCCCATGTGTACCACAGTGAAAATGTATTTGCTGGTATTTGCCCATCTCTATATTTTCAACTATTCCATGTCATTTTATTTTAAGCAGATATCTTATAACCAGTATTTGTCCAGATTTTGCTTCTCCAGCCAATCAGAGAAAGATTTGGTCTGGTTTCTATTTTTGTTTTTACATATTATACTTCAAATATATGTCATTTTCCTTTTTCTGTCCTTGCAATGACAATCAATTTCACCTTTATCACAGCACACACATTCTTTTCTGAACTCAGTTTGATCCTAGTAATTTGATTAATAAGCTAAGCCTTCTTAAAACTGAGGCATCCTTACTTCCAACTGTAAAATAAGTCATGGGATGTAATGTACATCATAGGGAAATGTCAATGATATTGTAATAATTCTGTACGTGACAGATGGTAACTAGGTTTATCCTGGTGATTGTTGCTTAATGTAGAAGAGTATCAAATCACTATATTACACACCTAAAATTAATATAATATTGCATGCCGATGACAACTCAGTAGTAAATAACTAACTAAATAAAATGGCTTGGAAAAACAAAGAAGGAAAAGCTGGATCCAGAGAATCTGGATTCAAATCCTAGTTTTGTCACTCACGTTTCCGCTAAGGGACTTCTTCCAGTCACGTGTTATTGCTGCATTGGCAGAATGTTGTAATGATATTGAACTTATATAAACAAAATTATAAAAAGTTTTAAAAAAAAGAATGAGTCACCTTGGACACACATTTAATCTGGTCTTGTTGCTTCTAGATCCACTCTTTCTCAACTTGTCTCTTGTGCTGTGGCCAGATCGAAAGTGGTGATCTTAAAATGCAAATCAGTTCATGGCCATTTACCGAAGTATCTATGTCAGTGGCTTTGGCCACACAAAGAATATAGTTCCAACTTCTGGGCCTGCCATTCAAGGTCCTTGCCCTCTTTTCCAAGCTCATCTCTTACTGTTCTCTCTCCCACACTCGTGTCTGTTCCAGCCGTAATCCATGCCCTCTTTCTAATGGCTCATGCCTTTGATCACTTCTCTTTAGAAAGTGCTGAAGGACTGCAGTTAGGTGCCCAGCACTGGGTTCAAGGTGGGGCATGAGAGTGGTGAGAACCACTGGCCAGATGTCTTCTTTTATGGGGCTCCCAGCAAGTGAGGAAGACAGTGAAAACTCATATGATCACCACAGGATAAGCAGAGGTGGTTGTGGGAGCACAGAGCAGGAGCCCACAACCTTAACTTTGATGGCTAGGGAAAGTGACGACCAAACTGGAACCCAAAGGATGAGTAGGGCATGAGCCTGGCCTTCTTTCCCCAGTCACCCTTCCAAGCCTCTCTCAGGCCTCACTCCCTCTAAGTGGAAGCAGTTGCCTCCTGCTGTGTGTTAGCTCAGTGTTCTCTACCTTACGGCCCTTTTAGCCATGGGTTGCACTTATTCGTCTGTCCTTCCTGTTCTAGGCCGTGAGCCTCTGGAAGGCAGAGTCATTTCTTATTTACTTTTGTATCCCTGTACCCTGTGCATGGTGCACAGTGAGTGCCTGATCAAAGTGCATGAGATCTGGTTCCTGGATCCTGCTCTTCTCTGCCCAGCACATCTCCTAGTCCTGGACCCACTCCATACATTCCTGAGCCGTTTTCTGGCCAGACTTTCCTTGGTTGCTCGACTCCCAGAATCCTCTTCTGTTACTCTGTCCCTAAACTGACTCCAGCATTCAGAAGGCTCCTTCTCTGGTGCCCCATTGCTTTCACCCCCAAGGGGCTGCAAGGGTAACTCTTTTCATTCCACAAAATACAGAATGACAGACAAATAGCATCTACTAAGAAGTATTTATCGACGGTGCTTAGTCATGTTCAAGGCTTTGCAACTCCATGGATGTGGCCCACCAGGCTCCCCTGTCCATGGGATTCTCCAGGCAAGATACTGGAGTGGTTTGCCATGCCCTCCTCCAGGGGATCTTCCCACTCAGGGATCAAACCTGGGTCTCCTGCTTTGCAGGAAGATTCTTTACCTTCTCAGCCACCAGAGAAGCCTATTGAAGGTGATAAGTGCTTTTAATAGCATGTCTTCTCTGAGATTTGGTGCCTGGGAAAGGATATTTTCTTATGAGGTGATAGAAATTTAATTTAAAAAATGAGAGCTATATATCCCAACTTGCTTCCTTGTTTACACTGACTTCCAGGAAGCCCAGATTTAGATTTAACATTCAAGTGTATCACCTCTATTCACATCATGTTTCTGGTAGAATTATCTCCTTCCTTCATTTGGGTGTGTTTTGATTATTTTTCTGAATTAAAAGAAAAAAAAACACTCAAAGTGTTCATTTTCTATTTTAAGGTCAGAAAAAATTTAATTCTGTTAAGATAAAAATATAGAATATTACTACATTTTCATATAGAATTATACCATATTTGCTCCACCCATCTACACCCAAATTTATTTTAAATTGTGGTTTTATTGCAAGTTTGGAGAAGGCAATGGCAACCCACTCCAGTACTCTTGCCTGGAAAATCCCATGGATGGAGGAGCATGGTAGGCTGCAGTCCATGGGGTCGCTGAGGGTCAGACACGACTGAGCAACTTCACTTTCAATTTTCACTTTCCACTTTCATGCATTGGAAAAGGAAATGGCAACCCACTCCAGTGTTCTTGCCTGGAGAATCCCAGGGACGGGGGAGCCTGGTGGGCTGCCGTCTCTGGGGTCACACAGAGTTGGACATGACTGAATCGACTTAGCAGCAGCAGCAGCAGCAGAGATCATTCAACCACTGTGTATCCAAAAGGAAAGGAGAGGATGTGTGAGACGGAGAGGGCATGGATAGAGGACCAAAAGGATGGGAGGGGATTTATTTACTGAGTGATGACAATTTCCAGCCCCATCATCCACAGGCTTCTCAAGTCATGAAATTTCCATTTTAGAATGAGGTAAACAGCTCTCATTTCTTTGTTTGGAGATCAGCAAACTCACTGTCTCATGATCCCCTCTTGCTATCATTTCCTAAAATCTCCCATCCCACCTCCCTTCAAGTATTTGGTCTTTCAATTAAATTACTTGATTATAACTTTTCTGATTTTACAAGTTTTATTCTTGTTGCATTCCTAGTATCTAGCTCTAAACATTTTTGATTATTGTATGAATATTTATTTCCTTTAAGTTAAAGGTTTATGTTAATTCTCACCCAGGAATTGAACCCGTGTCTTTCATGTCTGCTGTGTTGCAGGTGAATTCTCTACTCACTGAGCCACTGGGGAAGCCAAATATTTCATAACTATGACAAGATGGAACAAAGGTATAAATGTCAGCTACTCAGTTCATTATGGAACAGGCAGGCAGGAAGATGTTTAGCGGATAGTTCGAAAGTGGTTTAGAGTGACTTTGCAAATAGACTCCAGAAGCATTCATTCATGCACTTTTTCTTCTGCGATAGTCATCAGATTTTCCTATCCTTAGTAGTCACTTTTGAGTTTGAGAATGCCAACTAATTACCCTTCCCCCTATAGCTTCTGAATAAGAGCAAGAGAGGAACTAAAGTATCAATAGATTAAAATTCAATGATTAATTTTATTTCAGGTAAAGCTGAATTGGAGAATGCAGCTTAGCCATAATGACAAAACTGGGCTCTTCCTTCAGTGTTCCTTTGGCTTGGCTAATTTGTCCAGGCTTAGAATCCTGTGGGGATGGGGGCTGAGCTGGGGGTGGGAGGCTCACTGGCCAGGAAAGCCTTGGGCAGTGTAGGTTGAGAAGAGGGGGTGGCCAAATGTGGACAGTAACCCAGCACCATGTTGCCACAAAGTGAAGGAATGAGGTCACACTCTCAGGATCTCACTAGTCCTTGAGAGGAGGGTCTACAAGGTGGCAGAGTACTCTTTTTAATAACCATAAAAGGGTTAGTTTCTATTTAATGCACCAAAGCAAGAGCAACAGAAGAGAGAAGGGCAAGAGTCCCTGGATCTCAGGTACTTGGTCCAAAAAATTCCCTTTTTCATAGATGAAGTCTGGTAACTCCTAAGTAACAAATGGTCTGACTCTTGTCTCCTTTCTCTTACCTACCATTTATCATTTTATCAGGCTGATGGGTAAATCTATAAATGCTCCTGATGTGAAGGACATACATGTTAATATCATCAAAACTTAATGTAAAGGAAGCTTCAACCTGACACTCAGGCATGAGTGCATTGATGGGAAGCATAATTACTTGGGAATTACTATGAATCATAAAGGAAATTTTTTTCCTGTAATTTATGGAGGGTTCATGTCATCTCAACCCAGGTTAGCCTGTAATTGCACATCTTGGTGACAATAAGAGCAGTGACCTGAAGGCATCTAACACTTCTGTTGTGAGTCAAGAGTGGCTTGTGCTGTGAATTCCACATCATTTGGACCTTCCTGACATTTCTTCCAGCTGTTGGAGTTTATGATCCAGATATGCCTCCAATGGATATAACCTCAGAAAAATCCTTTGCTGGCCTCTGACCCATATTTCATTAATTCATGGTTAGATTTATCTAGTTCTGTGTTGATTTATTTCTGGTCTGTGGGTCTGCATTCTTTTCCATTGATAAATTTGTGCCTTCAAAGTGTGGTGTGTTTCATTTGGACAGTTTTATAAATTATATAATGGTAAGGAAGAAAAAAATAAAAGATAAAGTCAGTCAGGAGGTAACAGTGTAAAATGAATAGATTATAAATACATATTTTTAATTTTTTTAAATATCTGTTTTTTAAAAAGTATTTAATATGATCACTATACAGCATGTGAGATCTTAGTTCCTTGGCCAGGGATCAAACCCGTGCCCCTGAAGTGGAAGCGCAGTCTTAACCACTAGACCACCAGGGAAGTCCCTACATTATATTTTTATGAAGTAGGTCTGATTCTCTAGCTGACTTGAGATGGTCTTCTTAGAAGGATCATTCTTTACTGATGCTCAGAGCCTCCAGCAAAGGTCAAGAGTCCCCAAAGGCAGTGGTTCTCAGCCTTTAATATGCATGAGCATCACCTGATTCTTCAAGGTTGGGGTGAGGTTTAGATTCTGCAGTTTCAACAAGCTCTCAGTGATGCTGATGACTGAGCAGCAGAACCTAAATTACCAAATCAAAACATCAGCTCTCCAACTCATCACAATTAATTTTATTCCACAGCATGTTTAGAGGAATGTTATTCTCAGGAAGATGTTTAGGACTCAAATAATTAAACAAAAAAACCTGGAAAGTACACACATTTATGTATTCTTCTTTTCATTAAATATATATCTGTTTGGCAAAAAATGTTAGACTCTTTTATACAAAAACAAAGCAAAAAAAAAAACAAACCACCAACCCCCAAAACCAACAACCCAAACCGTTTGCAAATTGTCAATACCTGTAATAACTACAATGATGTAAACTTGGATGTCTGACAGTTTGACCATCTTGTGGAACCTGTGTTGCAGCAGAACCTCCCAGACCCTTACAAAGCAACTGCCTATCATCGAGGCTTTTAGATTTAGTACATTAGAGATAAAGCAGGACGACTGATTTCAGCATTGTGCTTTCAGCTAAGGGGCTGGAGGAGTATGTGGCAATGAAGAAGGCAGGTCAGGGCTGGGGCAGGGAGAAGAAACCCAAGACTAGCGGAGAGACAGAAAGGGTGGTCACAGTCACAGGGCAGACGTGATGTGGCCACGGGACCCTCAGATTGTGTCTGGTGACCCAACGTTTGCGAGAACTAGGATGAGGCAACTGCTGCTGCTCTTGGGACCAGAGAGGAAGTGGGCAGGCAGAGGCCAGAATGGGGGAGGGGGGGCATTTAGAAGCAGATTTCAATTCACATGGAACTGGTGGTGTGAGCAGACCCTAGAGAGAAGGGGAACGAGGAGTGGTGTTTGTCTTCTCAAGTAGCTAGATCGTTTCCGGTTCTTCCAGACCCAGAGCTTGAGGCACACCCCTGTGTCTGGCTGCAGATTGGGAGGAGGTCTGGGCTGCTGGCTTGGAGCCTCTAGGAGGGGAGGACTTGCCTGCTGGAATGAAGATGGAAGGGCCCTTTGGCTCTCTCATTGGTGGTGGATTTTGCTTTTCTCCCACCTTCGACTGCAGCGACGGGAGGTGACCTAAAGCAATGGAGTCTAGAAACAGAATCGGGGTGGTGAGCAGGATGCCACGGAGGGGCAGAAAAATGCCAGAGTTAGAGGAGGCAAGGCCAAAGGAAGTGTGGACCCACAGCGTCCCTTGACCACAGCGGATTCCACGGTGTGGGCGCCTTTTCATTCTTCTCTCCTATTAGCTAAATCTTCCAGTTTTGGAGGGGGTGCATCTGGGCCCAGGGTGCTTCAATTACAGTCATAGACGAAGTCATAGTTGCTGGGCTCCTTGGGGATGGGTGGAGGCGCGTCGGGGATCTGAATGTTTTCCAGGTCCAGGAGGCGGAGCTTGATTTCCATGCTGAGCAGCGTGTCCAAGTCATTCCGTGTCAGGTCACTCATCATGTCCTTCCCCAGCAGCGCATTCAGCCCATCTGTCCAGATGCAGTACTGGGGAGAAAGAAGGTGACAATGAGAACGACTGATGACAACGGCGAGAGGAGTAACAACAGCTAACACCGACTGATCACTCAGCAAGGGCTGGGCTCTGTGCTAAGGGCTTTGCCTACATCATCATTTGATAGTCAGCACCTCTATGAAGCTGACACTTCTGTTAGCATCTCTGTTTTACAGATGAGGGAACTGAGACAGTGAGAAATTAAGTCACTTGGCAGTACGTGGAGTAGGTGGGATTTGAACTTATGCAATCTGCCTCTATTGTCTGCACTCTTCCATATAAATAATGCCTCCCTACACAGCAGCAGGAGGATTTGAGTTTTTTCTGCCTGTGCAACAGACTATCTCTAACATCCCACCACTGAATCAAAGAGTTAAAGGTATTGGTAGAATATATCCTAACACTCCTGGACTCGACATCAGATCAAACTCTCCTGACTCCGAGCAAAGTTCTAATCTAGAGTTAATATCTGACTATCCTGTTTGATTTCTGCACTCAAAACGATAGTCGAACCCCAACCTGGGGCTAACGGTGGTCCCACCTTTGTATTTCTTAGCAAAAGATTTAGGAATAGCTCAGTGCTGCCCAAGGTCTGGTGGACAAAATGACTAAAATTATTGGGTGATTTTAATGGAAGGTGGCTTAGCTGCCAGTCTATGGACCTCTTCTGCCTGGGTTTCTGGTTTCTAAGGGTTTTCTCCTCCATGTCTTTGGAGTCTGATCCCTGGGGACATCACCTGTTTTGGAAAGCACTCCATAGTAACCAACTAAGAATTTGGTTCAACCCCTCTCATTAAAAATTAATCATGTCCTTTGCTTCTCCAGTAGGCTGCTTCATTTATCTGAGGACTTGCCTTGTTCTTGTCAGCTTCCCTCCAGAGGCTGAAATCCTGCTCTGACCTGATATTAAAGCCATAATACTTGGTGAAGAACTAGCCTCTGCTGCAAACATCAGAAAACTGACTGCATTCTGGATGTTGTGCTTGGTTCACCTTTTAGGATGTCCTAGTCCTATACAGGGCTTCTTTGATACCAATTTCACTGCTCTTCCTGTGGGACTGGTCTTCCTTCTAGAATGTGTTCTAGATTATCCCCTCTCTTGCCCTTACTGGGTCAAGTTGCAATTCCAGACCCTACTTAGCTTGTCTTTTGCACTGTGGTTACCTGGGCTATGTTCCAGAATATGACAGCAAATCTCAACGAAAAAGCACTACAAGTTGGCACACACTATACAGATCTTGTTAAGCCGAGAAGGTGTACCATGGGTGTGTTATTAAGTCTGCCTGAGTAGGGCAGTCCTGAACTGTAGAGCTTCGGTTCGGCCTTGACTATGGGATTTCAGACAGAGCACTTAACCCATCTAAATATCAGCTGAGGGCTAAGGGGTTTCTGGAAGTATTAGTTATCTTGTGAATGCCTTAGATAGATTCTAAACACATCTAAACGTTTGTTTCTTCATAAATAATCTTGATAAAAATAGAACCCAGGATCTACTCTGTAGATCTTGATCATACAAATCTTAGGTCACGAAATTTTATTTAGACAAGCTTCCAGCTAATTCGGATGTATCTCCATTTAGAAGCACCACTGAACCCCATGCTCTTTGAGGCCCCTTCCAGTTTAGACACTGTTTCATTGTAAATCTAAGTGCTGGGGTTGCCACTCTTTGTACACAGCCTTCCCAGTCCTGGCTAGCTTCCTAGTACAGATTAATTTAACACTGGAACACTTCTGTGGTGCTTTTGAGAAGCAGCAAGCACAGAAAACTTTTTTAAAAAGCATCACGATCAATAAATAAAAACTGCAGTACTGAATCTGAGTTGGAAATATCAATATAAATGTATGATGTATTTTGTCTTTTAAAAACATAACTCCAAGCTCTGTCTACAAAAATGCCTAAAAATAATCACCAGCTCAGTAGTAAAAGGCACACTGAATGTCCAGATTCTGGTTGCTAAATACCAAAAGGAGTCAAAACTCCATAGAGAAAAGGCAGGAAATGCACAAGAAGAACCTGGAGTATCTTGTCATGCCAGAATGCCTGAAAGCTTCCAGGGTCATCTGTCAATAGGACTCAGAAGCCAACCAGAGGTATTCCTACTTTCTCTGTAGTTGTTCAGTTGCTCAGTCATGTCTGACTCTGTGCCACCCCATGGACTGCAGCACGCTAGGCTTCCATGTCCTTCACTGTCTCTTGGAGTTTGCGAAAACTCACGTCCATTGAGTCAATGATGCCATCCAACCATCTCATCCCGTTGCCCCTTTTCTCCTCCTGCCCGCAATCTTTTCCAATGAGTTAGCTCTTCACATCAGGTGCCCAAAGTATTGAAGCTCCAGTGTCAGTCCTTCCAATGAATATTCAGGGATGATTTCCTTTAGGATTGACTGATTTGATCTCCTTGTAGTCCAAGGGACTCTCAAGGGTCTTTTCCAACACCACAGTTCAAAAGCATCAATTCTTTGACACTCAACCTTCTTTAAGGTTCAACTCTCACATTCATACATGACTACTGGAAAAACCATAGCTTTGACTATACAGACCTTTGTTGGCAAAGTGATGTCTCTGCTTTTTAATACACCATCTAGCTTTGTCACAGATTTTCTTCCAAGGAGCAAGTGTCTTTTAATTTCATGGCTGCAGTCACCATCCACAGTGATTTTGGAGCCCAATAAAATAAAGTGTCACTGTTTCCATTTTATCCTCCCATCTATTTGCCATGAAGTGATGGGATCAGATCTACTTTTTCTAAATAAGATAATTTGGACACTGATAATGACAATAATGGCAACCTATTGAAATGTAGGACTTCCCAGGTGGCGCTAGTGGTAAACAAGTCATCTGCCAACGCAGGAGACATAAAAGACATGGGTTCGATATCCTGGAGGAAGGCATGGCAACCCACATCAGTATTCTCACCTGGAGAATACCATGGACAGAGAAGCCTGGCGACTTACGGTCCATCGGGTCTTTAGAGATGCCCAAGGGGAATATTTACAAATAAAATGATGACATCTGGATGAGCTTTGAAATAATCTGGGGTATGTCAGCTCGGTGTGGGCGGGGGTACAGGTAAAACCTCATTGGCCATGAGTTGATAATTGCTGAAGCTAGGGGATGGACACTGGCAGGAAGTCCTGAGTCCAGGTTCTGCTTTCTTCCTTCCAAGCCACGCAGTACAGGGCTCAGACAGAAGGTGTTTCTGGAACAAGATCCCTATTGTTTAAATCCAGGTTCTATCACTCACTACTTGTTTGATCTGGAAAAAGTTTCTTAAGTTCTCTGTGGCACATTACTTTTTTTTTTTTTAATAAAATAGGAATAACATTAGCTTGTTTCTTTTACAGTTACAGAATGAAGATTGAGGGAGGTGAGGCACACAAAGCATTGAACGGTGCCTGGTTCAGAGTATTCCAGTTATAATTACTATTGTCTTTACTATTGTTGAGGTAGTCAGTTTTGGGAGGCTTCTCTCTCCTCCTTTGATCAGTGAGGATCAAAGAATCCTCACTGTAATAGAACTTTCTGCTTTATGGGGCAATTATGCAAAGAAAATGAGGCAATAGATGTGAAAGTGGTCTGAAGAAATTAAAAGTATTCACAAGTGCATGGCATTTTTCTCCTCACTGCATCAATAAAAAGTGGCAGATATGAATAAAAATTTGGCAGTCTCAGAACATTTATCCTTATCTGGAAATTAACGTACACTGGGCAAAAAACAGCCTTGTATAGATTTAAATAGCATCCACAGTTCTACTATTTTAAGTGGTTTCCTATATATCTGTATATATCTTGAATATGGTGGCCTGTGCACAACCACAATTTTATTTAAAAAGAGAAATGGTAGGACACGGTATCTATTTGCAAGAAGATGAAGACAAAGTCATTCCCTTCCATGAACTAAATGTCAAGTAACACAGAATTATATTTAAGCACCAGTTTAAATGCAGGATTTGCATCTAATCTTTCTTCTCTTTTGGGGTGTACAATTTTATTCAAAAGCTTCAAGCCAGTAAAAACAAAAACAAATACAGAATAACTTCTAAATGAGTTAAGTCTCCCTGGGGAAATGGGGAACAAAATTCAAGTTCTATTAAAATGTTCCTTCCTTTCTAAAAGCTTTTTATGTCAACACATGCACAACAAAAAATTTGAATGGTATCATCTAAAAATAAGAGTTTCAAGCATGATGTTGGGTTCTAGCTTACAAGAAAAAAAAATTAAATCAGCCATAGCTGCTACTTCATCTTACAAATGCATTTTCCTAGATTTATGCAAAATATTTTAAATATAGCTGACAGTGTACTTTGAGAAGAGAAACAAATTATACATATAACAAGATGTCAAAAAGGAATAAAAGCATCTCAAAAATAAAATTCCAACAGCTGAGACAGTCCTAAACCTCTTAAAACAACTTAAACATGATAAAAAATCTAGTTCTCAAATGTTTTAAAGAATTGAGACAAATTTATCATGGGAAAATTTTGACCAAAACCTAAATATTCAATAAAAACCAAGCCATAGCTAAGGATGATATTTTTTCTGTAACAGTTATGTCCTTACTATGAAGCACTTATACCTTCTTCTTTACCATAAACTCTTGATTAAGCTAAGAAGAAGCTGAATCTGTTTAATTTGCGGTTTTTCGAGAGGTTTTCATTCTATTCTAAGTCAACAAAATGTGCCTTTGCTCATAATTTTTCTCAGGCAGACTTAAAAAAAATTTCTTTCCAGTATTTTTTTATCTGCTGTTTTTCTCAAGAAAATATGACATTCTCTCATAAATTAACCCCTGGAGACCTTTACCTCATGCTTGTCAGGAGCTATGAAGTTCAGTTGGCAGTTTGAGTCATACAAGATCGAGAAAGCGAGTTCAAGCACCTCCTGCAAGAGATTAGAGAAAACACCACATTGAAGACAATTTGCACGTTTTGTTTTTCAGTTACAAATAGCTGCAGATTGAACATGGAATAGCGCTTGTAGTGGGTCTAGGCAAGTGGAGTGGTAGTGAGGCTGATAGGAAGAAGGACAATATGTTTCAAGATTCACAACACATTTCCTTCTGTTCATGAGAGGGCTGCATGAACCAATTCGTTCAATTCTCAAGACAGTGCATGGAGCAAGTGTTACCATTCCTCTTTTATGGGAAGGAGCTCAGAGAGGTTAAGTGAGTTGTCCAAGGCCACACAGCCCCAAAGCTATGCTACTTTCCTATCTTCAGCACCTCCCTCCCAGGGAGACCATGGAAAGTAGTAAACTCTTTTGCAATCAGCAATGTTATGGGCTGCTCTATCTTTCATCATTTCCAAAAAGACAGATGTTCATAGTGGGTATAAACTTCCTAAAGCATGGAAGCTACATAGGAGGTAATGAGGCTTCCGGATGAATCCACTATCTTTAGGTAGTATGTCTGCCCTTTGAACTCTGAACTACTGTAGAGCAAAGGCTATACAAAACCTAGTTTTATCCTAGAGTAGCTGCAGGGTATAAAGGAGAGTATGGGCATGAGTGGCAGAATAGCTGGATTCATCCATTGGTGAATGTCTCTTCATTCGAGTGCCTGGGTTCGTTCATAGTACAGACTATGAGACAGACCCAAAGGGCCAAGGACTAAGTGAGGCTGTCATTCCATTGTAGCTGAATGACCTTGGCCGAGACACTCAGTGTTGTACCTAATATGTACGCTAAAATATGCTTCTCAAATTGTACATACTATACAATGATAGATATAATGATTATTCTACTGGATTGAGCGGTCAGCAGGTACACTCTTTGGAAGATGAGGGTCACTGAACGTCTCAGCACCCTGTATTGTGTTTGTGTGTGTGTGCTAGTCATGTCCAACTCTTTGTGACCCCATGGACTGTAGCCCACCGGGTTCTTCTATCCATGGAATACTCCTGACAAGAGTACTGGCGTGGGTAGCCATTTCCTTCTCCAGAGGATCATCCTGACCCACGGATCGAACTTGCATCTCCTGTGTCTTCTCCACTGCAGGCAGATTCTTTACCATCTGAGCCACCAGGGAAGCCCCTCTCAACACCCTAAAAACTCCTAATTTGGAGGAAAGAGCCAAGGGAGTCCACATCGATGCTCTGCATCAGTACAAAAGACAGTGTTAGTCTACCTCCTGTCTCTGTGTCTATTAGGCACCACTGATGGCTGCCCCTTTCCCTCGTGGTATGATCTGGGAGCTGCATTCTCAGTAACCACCCACAGGCATTCTTTCTTAGGGAGGTAGACCTCTCCACATCCTTCTCTACCTCAACACCTGTCAGAGGATTTGTCTTTGGCCAGTGACTCACAGCAAGAATGCTCCAGAAAGAAGATGGCAGGGAGAAAGATGAGGTCACTGCCTCTAGATTTCAGAATTCCAGATGAGAAGGAATTCTCCCAAGCGGACTCCAAAGGCTCAGCATTAGGTGTATTCCTCTCCTGACACAGTCAGCCATCAGGCTGTTTGTGGTGCTCATGAATTCTGTGATTGGCTCGACTCTAGCTGTCCCCTCATTAAGGGAAAGCAGCTTTTGTTCTGAGCCCAGACCTACCAGCATCTCATCCTCTTAGAGTATCCTCACCCTACCAGAAATAGAAACAAGTGAAGGAAAAACTGCTGAGTCACAGACCAGGATCTCTTCTGCAAGACTACCCACTCTGAATTTTTCATTCTTTTTTCCCTTAGGATTCTATTCAAGTAAAGATCAATAAAATTGGAAAAGAGTTCACCAACAAACAAAAACAATTTCCCCATAAGTTTAGCATCTCTTTCGGGTCTTTTAGTGCATAATGAAAATGGTCATGGGTCCTAACAGTGGTACCATAATTGGTGTCATCCTTTTAAAAAAGCCTGTAAGGCAGCCCATATCAAGAACAAGCCGTCTCACTTTTGGAGTTACTCCTAAAAAAATTCAAAAGTAAGCAAAACTGTATATACTATTATCTGTAAGAACATAATAGAACAGAAAGACAGAACATTGAGCTCAATCATGTCCAACTCTGCGACCCCATGCACTGCAGCCTGCTAAGCTCCTCACTCCATGGGATTTTTCAGGCAAGAATACTGGAGTGGGTTGCCACTTCCTTCTCCAGGGGATCATTCCATCCCGGGGATTGAACCTGGGTCTCCTGGGTTGTGGGTGGTCTCCTGCATTGCGGGTGTATTCTTTACCAACTGAGCCACCAAGGAAGCCGTAAGAATGTAATTTGAGGAACTAAATAAATGTCCTCCCTTCTTTGGGTAAAACATTAAATAAAGAAATCACAAATTAGCAACCTTGTGAAATATATGCTGCTAGGCATTAAGTATAATTACAAACATTCGATTTTAAGTGGAAAAACAAACAAGAGAAATGAACATTATTTACATACTGATCACAGCTAGGAACAATGTCTAGCTGTGGTTGGAGACTGGAACTGAATATGTGAAATGAAAATAATTATGTTAAGGTGCTGGGATCATAGGTGATTTTTTTCTTTTAAAAAACTGAAAACATTTTTCAACAAAATGTTAAGCTCTAATCTCCTAAATTCATAAAAACTGTTCTTAGATGAGAAACATTGATATACATGATGATTTCTTTACTAATCTTAGTGTCATCCCCTGGAAAAACTCTGACTCGTACTTAATAGATTGAAGAGAAAGGAGAGGAGGGGCTTTGCTTCTGGACACCCAGTCAGTACATCATAGCAGCACCAGGTGACCTTCAGACGTCAACAGGAAAAGGTGAAACTGACAACGGATTTCTGATTGATGGTAGACCATGCCTGCTGCTCTGCTTAGGGCAGGCACATAGCTAGTCATCCTCTTGCTTACGACAGCAGGTGTGAGCATCCCCAGAGCCCAGACGTGGCCTCTTGACTGGGTGCTGAAGTCACTTGAGACCAGAGTGTCAGTGTGGTTGTCCTTTGTGACACTTTCTCTCCCACAGGGCATGGAGCAGGAAGAGAAAGGAGAGGGGGCTGCCAACTTTAGGTTTTGCCCTTCTAAGGCATTTACCAGGGAGGACGTGAATGAGAGGAACTGTCATGACCTAGATTTCTGATAAACACAGGCAGGGAATAGGAAATTCGTGAGAATGTCAATCCCCACTTTAATTTCACCAAAGCTGCCTGGGAGGGGTTGGAGGAATTACTTCTCTGAGTCGCACGCCTGCGTTAAAGCCTGCTATCACTTATAATGAGTTTTATTGACGTCCCCAGTTGGCTGTCATTGAGGCTTTGGTGGAGGTCAGCTCTGCAGCACTTTGAGCCGGCAGGCTGCAGAGCTGGCAGCGATGGCCTCTCGGGCTAACACTCTAGAAGCGGCCACCTGTCCAAACTGTCTGTGAGGGAGAGAGGTGCCAGGAGGCGGCGGAGTAAGCAGTTGTGGATCTGGGGCAGCATCCCCCTCAGGGCTTCTTGTCACACACCACAACACTCTCTTAAATATATGATGCTCTGCGGTCTTGCTACTCACTACCTAAGGTCTTTCATTCACTCTGGATCTAAGTCAGTGAAAAATCATGTCCAGGAGTAGCTTATTTCCGTCCTCCGTCTCACTAATTCATACGTCCTCCCCTCATGTGTGGAGGAAGGCCTGGGATAAGCCAGTTCCGTGGTTGGAGGATACAGGAGGAACTCACGCTATGACTTCTGACCCCACTCAACCTTCTGGCCCTGGGTCTACTGACAAGGCATACAGGGTCAGGGGATGCGCAGAGAAATTCTGGGCATGATGGTGTCTTGATTTGGGGATTTCCACCTTCTAGGGTCACGTGATGGGCTGATGGAATATGAGAGTAGAGTTTTATACAACACAATTTCACTGTAAAGTGTTGGCTTCCACTCCTTACTTTATTTTGGGATGACTTGTCTAGTTTGGCCATCTCACCTGCCATTCACTTTAATTATGTTGGTTCTCCAGCATCTATCCAGGTTATCTTGAGGGCAAAGCATTTCGATTACAGATGTGGATATAACTTGGCATGTGTGTGTGCTAAACATGGCCAGAGAAATAGTAGATTTCATAGCTATAAACACTGCGGTTCATCTATACACCTAGGAGTTTGACTTTCTACTTTAGAAGGCAAAATCAGTCATTCATATATGATACAGTGAGAGGATCTTGCCTTCTGTAAAGTAGCTTTATGTCTGGGCCCCATCTCTCCGAGCATTATTAGCCAATAGTTCTCCAACCCATTTTCATCTCTGTCCCCACCAATCCTACCGTGAATTCAATGTTTCTCAGTCAGAGGATGTTCATCAGATGTCAAAAGGCCACATGCACCTTTCATCTATTGTTTCCTTCTCCTAGAAGGTCTTCCCCTCTCTTCTTTTCAAAACCCAGCTCAGACATCACTCCCTCCATGAACCTTCTCAAAATCCCAGGCTCCCTTTGTTTCTAAATTTACTGGGCCATAGGCACCATTGGATCATAATAGCATGGAGATCATTAAATCTTGTATCTGCTCTAGACACAAAATATCAGGGGCCAGGTCGTATTTATCTTTGGATTCCCAGCACCCGGCACAGTTCTGGTATAAAGAAAATACTCAATATAGTGTGAGTATGAATGATGAATGAAGTAACTCTGAATAAAAGGCTTTTTACTTAAGATCAGGATTATCATCTTCTAATATAATCTGCTTCTTATTTCAGGTACATTAATCATACTGGAAAAATAAATCTGGGCTCTGGGCACGGTGAAATGGAAGCATCTCTCAGGTCAAACATATTCCTATCCCTTTCATTGATATCTGGTTAGAGTTTTCCTCCGGTGATTACATGCTAACAGGATAAGTACCAGGACTGCCCACTTTCAAAAATACAGTAACAAATCAACTTTATTTCATGAATCACAGAGTTTGAATTTAGAATCCTTAATCCTTAAAAGTCAAATTCTTCCAATTCGACTTCCATTCACCCATGAAAATTCTGTTCAAGTATCAGGGATTTCCTACTCTCTGTGTGAAGAAGCCAATACTTCTTGTGTCCACTGAAATGTGTCTGTTGCACCAACTTCTTTTAAACAAGTTGGACAGCTCCAGGGGGACAGGGCCATGTCTGCCTGTGCATCACTCTGTGCCTACAGCCCTCCCATCTCAAGGGCTCTAATGCTGACTGAGTGAAGGTCTCTATGGAAAAAGACCTCTGCCTCAAGGGAAAGGATCAGTCCCTTTTCCTTTATCTATTTCTTGGACCTTAGACTGTGCCTGGCATGTCAGCTGTTGAATGAGCAAGAAGTACTACCAGTTACCAACAGATCTGAATGTCCAGTTTGCCCTGCTCATAATTAAGCTAATGAAGAGTCCTGGGGCATAAAATGTCAGACTCTACTGCCTAGCTGGAAAAGCTGAAGAGCCAGCAGCAGGCCTTGGTTGCTGCCCACTGCCATGCCCTGAGAGACCTCCTGTGGACACACTTTGGCCAACCCTCCTTTTAAGTTGCAGGTCTCCTCTTTCCATCTCATCCCATCTCATCCTCCACTGCCCCCTTCTCTTTTTGCCTTCAGTCTTTCCCAGCATCAGAAGGTATGGTTGGATAGCATCACTGACTCAATGGACAGGAATCTGAGCAAACTCTGAGAGATAGTGGAGTACAGGACTTAGTGACTGAATGCAACAACTCCCCTGTCCTATCCAGAAGTCCCAGAGGTAGGGAGGAGCAGGCCTCTGGATCCCTGGGGAAGGGGTGTGAGTGGGTTGAGGAAATAAATTATTAGAATTTGGGGTTTCCTTTCTGCTTTCTTATATTTTCCCTGATGCATCAGATATATGAACACTATTAATTACAAGACAAATTATTTTCATACAAATGAAAGAGCCAGGCTAGCAGAGCTGCTACTACCTCTCTTAGCCCTCTAGGTTAGCAAATCCCAGAAAGCAGCCTTCATTTGAAGTCTTATCTATGTGTTTACAGCAATGTGTCCCATTTATCAATCCATTCTTCCATCATCCAACCACCTCTCCATCCGTCCATTCATCTATCACTTATTCATCTGCCCACTTGCCCAGTTTTCTATAAGTGTCATCACAAATTTTAAAAATAAGGTTGGAAAAGTCATTCACTCAGTTTGTTTTGTTGGTCTCCTCTAAAGGGAGAGGAATCTGAAACAAGAAGGCCAAAATCAGCCACATACATCCTAGGCTCAAATGAGCTCATCTCCATACCTGTTTTGATATTGATAGCTTGTATCTTTCATTTTTTTTGGCTAGTCAAGCTAGAAATTTCAATTTCATTTATATTTTCCAAGGACCAAGTTTTGCTTTTGTTGATTTTCTCTACTATTTTCCTGTTTTCAATTTCATTGACCTCTAATATTTATTATTTCTTTTCTTCTGTTTTCTTTAGGCTTAAATTGCTCTTCTTTCTCTAGTTTTGTAAGGTGGAAACTTTACTAATTTTAGACCATTCCTCTTTCCTAATATATGCACTTAATGCTATACATTTCCCTTTCATCACAACCCACCCATTTTAGTAAGTTATATTTTCATTTTACTTAGTTTAAAACATTTTGTTATTTCTGTTTAGAATACCTCTTTGAACTATGGGTTATTTGGAAGTGTGTTCTGAAATTTCCAAACATTTTGGGGATTTTCCATCTATCTTTCTGTTATTGATTTCTAGTCTAATTCCATTGTGAATTAGAATATAGTTTGTACGATTGTTACTTCTACATTTGTTAAGATCTATTTTATGACCCAGAATGTGGTCAGTCTTGGTGAAAGTTTCTTGTGAGCTTGGGAGAAATGTATATTTTGCTGTTGAGTAGATTTTCTATTAATGTTAATTGGATCAAGTTGATTGATGGTGCTGTTCAGGTCATCAATATCCTTATTGATTTTCTGCTCACTTGATCTATCAATTACTGACAGAGGGTTACTGAAGTCTCCAGGATAATAATGGATTTGTGAATTTCTTCTTTCAGTTCTCTCAGTTTGCCTCATGCATTTTGATCTTTGTTCATCCCATTACTTTCACCTTTCTTAGTTTTTATATTTAAGTGGGTTTCCTGTAGGAAAGCAAGAAACTTGCTTCTTATCTACTTATCTACTTGCTTCTTATCTACTCAAATAATCCTGTCTTTTAATTGGTGTATTTAGACCACCGACATTTAAAATGACTATTGACATAGATTATGTCTGCCAAGTTTGTAACTCTTTTCATTTGTTGCATTTGTTCTTTATTTTTTATTTTCTCCTTTTTCTTTTTTTAAAAACCTTATCCTGTTTTGAGTATCCTTACTTCTCCCTCCTGTACATTTTGACTTTTCTGTCATTCATTTCACTTATCCAGATGCTATAGATATAACACATTTTAAAATTATTATTTTAAGCACAGAGTTACCTTTTAGATTAATTAATAAGCAAAATATATATACTTTTCTTTTACCTTCACATATTCCTTCCCTAATACTCTTCCATTCTTTACGTAGATTCAAGTTCCTATCCTATAGAATTCCCTTCTGGCTGAAGAATTTCTTGCAGAGTAGGTCTGCTGGTAATGAATTCTCTTGATTTTGTTTCTGAGTAGATCTGGTTGTGAACTCTGGATGTATGTGACTCAGTGTATCCAGATTCCATGGTGGTGGTCTTCCCCTGCACTATCAATTCTAGGATGGAAGTGACAACTCCTAGGCTCTTTACATGTTTGAGTTGAATGAGAAGTGTTTTAAATAATTTTCTGTGCCTACTTAGAGCTCTTGAGTCCTGGCAAGTTGCTTTGCTACCAATTACACCACCCCTAGCCTTCTTTAAGTTACAGACTCTTATTGCTTCCAAGTTCCCCAAATTGTGTCCTGGTCAGTTCCAAGTGTTATATAACCACAGGGACCTCAGCCGGAGCTGAGCAGAGCTGGTACTTCCCAAGACTATACTCTGACTTCAGGTGGTCTTGAAAGAAGGCAAATCATGAAGGCTGGGGACTTGCTGCTTTGGTTAAGGATGCTCTTCTGGAATCTGATGAGCTGTTGGATCCCTGTTTCCCCACGTTGTGGAGAAGAAATAAATGCTGTGTAACGAATAACCTACAGACCCTAAGGTATGCCCTTATGTGGCCCAGTGCTTTATATGATGGCACTGTGATAGGCTTGACATGGAAGGAATTCTTACGGACTACAGGTGAATTATACTTAATGTAACTTAAGAAACAAAACTCTTGTTATCAGTCTTTGGCTGTATCCTCTCCTTTATTTTCTTCCTAAATAGTACTTTTGTAGTACTTTTGATTTTCCTCAACCATGGATCTTATGCAGACATAGATTCACCTTCATCTTACAATGACTGAAACTACAGGGCAGGCATAATTCATGTCAACTCTGATTGATAAATAGGATATGTATAATGTTTATACTCTTCTTAGATACTGGCACAGGACAATAAAGAAGCAGCCTACTGATCAATGTGATATTTTTGGTACCAAGGTGTCTGAAGCCTCCAGATCAATCTGATTAATCTTGTTCATATGTGGATACTATGGATCACAAAATGCCAAAAGGTGACAAAAACTGCTCCCTGATGGCCCCTCCAAGGGCAAATGCCTCCAAACTGGGGACAGAGGAAATTGCTCTGCCTCTTCAGATAATGCTGCCCCCACACCTTCTGTTACGGGATGTAGGCTGTCATGGTGAACAGCATGATGGGAAGGGTGAAAAACATTGCAATGTGAAGAGTATCCAAGCAATATACACCTTTGGGAACGTTTTCTCCCTTGAGCTGAATCTGAACTGTTTCACAATATTTCCCATGATGTTGAAGAATAGTAGGCCTTGACAATTTTTCTCATATTTTTGGGAGTCATCTGGTCTCTCTTCCATTTCCCAGACTTCTCTGAGACCCCACAGGGGTAACTAAGAAGAAGGAAATGGAAGCGATTGGGGAGGAAATGCAGAAGGGAGACTATGAACATAAATAGGGTAGGAGGGGCCCAGAGGATGGAGACGCGTGGAAAGACTTGAGAGAAGACTGGTCACATCAGTGAGGGCAATTCCTAGGGCTGCACATGGGCAGGAAGTGGGAGAATACAAGACGTGGTAGGGATTCAGCAAGTGATCAGAGAGAGAGTAAGACTGAGAGATGTAAAAGGAATCAGGGAAGGAAAGGAACTGAGTTTAAGAGACGTGTAACTGCCTAGCACATCTGCGCGCACACACACACACACACACACACCAACCACACAGGCATAGCTACCAAAGAAGGGCCCACTGTAGTCACTAACTGCATTGTGCAGACAGAACTACTTAGAATAATTTGGAAATCATACCTTATTTTGTTTAAGGGCACCTTTCTCTTTCATATGAGGGCAGTCCTTTCCCGTCACCACAGCTTTGATATCTGCCACCGGCACTGAAATTCGTAAGAGAAAATGAAAGTAACTACATCATGTGACAGCGTAAGTATCCATGAAATAGCAAGAGTAAGTATCATCGAGTCTGTTGGTACAGCAACCATTCCCAGACACTATAGCAGGAAGAGAAAGGAGATGAAAAGAGAGAGAAGTCAGGCAGGCTCCAGGACAAGGAACTAAAATATACTCTTAATATTCTGGTAGAAAGCATTCCTGGGGAGAAAAATCTATGTTCATAAGTAGAATTTGTTTCAAGAAAAGAAATACCTAAAAAAAAACAGATTGCACACAACAATAAAAAAACCCATCATAGTTGTGTTAAAAGTGATGGCATTAGAAGAAACAATAATGATAATAAGTAATAGCGGTACTGATACTGATTTTATGGAAGACATCTACATGCCCGGAGCAAATGCCAAGTGCTTCCTATAGACTGGTATCTCTTACTATAGTAGTGACATCACTTTAGTTTCTGAGTTTTGGATAATAAAGGGAGGTAACCCTATCACAAAAAAATCTATCAACATAAACCATTCTGAACTCTCACTCTCCAAATTCTCCCTCTTGCCATCTCATTAATTCTCACAACCATTCTGTGAGGCAGGTTTTGTTATTCCTAGTTTATGGACAACAAAACTAAACTCAATTAAATAAAGGGAACATTCCTTTCTGTTAGGGAAATGGTAGCTGGCACTTATCTTGGAAATCCTGAGAATAATGCAGTTAGATAAAATGATGTTATCTATCGTCTTATTCAGGACTTGTGGGAAGATAAAAGATATGGAAAGGCTTTTGCCCTTAATGCTTTTGTTAAGATCATCTGATGGAGAGAAGGCTGCAGGATGGTTTGGAAACTTAATTTTAAAAAGGGACAGAGTTATCTGTCCCTTTCTAACTCCTAATCTTTCAGTCCCTCAAGGGATTCTAGGGGCTCAGTTAGGATGTGCAGAAGCTTTGATTCATCAATTTCTTGGACTCCTCCAATGACGAAGATAATGAGAGATTTCACCATTAAAGTTCACCTACTTTTATTGGGGCGTTGGGTTCTGGGGGTGACATTTAGATGGAGATAAAATAAAAAAATATGTAGAATATCAAAATGATATAACAGGAAGGCTCTTTAAAAGCTAACATTTTCTGGGTACCCTAAAGTTGCTAAGAACTGTCCAAATCCGTGATACCTCCAGAGCTCTCTTGAACCCTAGCGAAGAGTGGTGCTGTGATGAAATCTTCTAGGATTCTCTGACGGCATCCCCTGCTCTCGGTCCCAGCACATGGGCTCCTCTAGCTTGGACTCCTGGTTCTAGATTCCTTGGTAGATAGGACTTGTTCTCACTAATAACGATTCTGGGCACATGGAAGACCATGCTTCTCAGCAACTTTTGCATTTAGGTGGGGCTGGATAATGATTAGCTCTGGTAATGAAACATGAGAGGAGATGGCCTTGCTCTTTTTCTGGCTGAGGCAGTGAGAAGCCCACGTCCATCAGCCTCTCTTCCCCAGCCGCAGGGACTGGTCAGGCCACGTGGTCCCTCCAGATGGTGCAGCTCTGGGATGTCAGAGCAGCCGTCAGCCTGTGTCCCTGTGATCATGCAGAGCAGTCCTTTGAAAGCACATGTCAGTTATATAACTGAGGAGCAAGAAATAAACTCCTGTTGTGAGCCAGCGAGGTCTGGGGGGTTATTTATCCCTGAAGCTTAATGGCAATGCAGCCTCTTCTGAGTGGCCTGACCCTTGACCTCGGACCCCCTTCCTCCCCTACCTGGCTGCTAGGGATCGGCATCTTCTTGTAGACAGTCCCTGTGATTCCTGAACTTTCCTTTGATCACAGCCACTGACTTCAGCTCTTCTCAAATCCATTTTCATAACCAACAATCAACCCTGTTCTCAGTGGCCAACCTGGCTACCTACTTGCTATTCAGGGAGGAGATACTTGGGCACTTTGGGAAGTTGGGTTTACTTAAGTGTTTACTTTTCAGTGGAAGATGTACCACTGAAGTCAATTTGTGATATAATTAATGTACAAACTCCAAAACCCTTCTCAAGCTTTAGATGGAGTTTGAGTAGCAAGCACCTTCTAGAAAGTCTTCTGCTGTTCAAATATGTAACGTGCTCCGTGACTGAGAGAGTGTGTCTATGACTGGTAAATAGTAAGTTACCCCTTGGCTTTGAAAACCCATCACGTGGAACAGGACAAGGGGAACACAAAGGTCTGTCGTGGGAGCAGTCTTCAGAATCTCTAATAAGAAGGCAGCAGGGGACAAAAGGCATGCTTCCACCGTGCTGGTGGCAGTCCATATTTCATGTTTCATATGTATCGACCCTGTCAAGGGGAAAAGCTGCTGTATTTCTCACAGGATTGTGGCTAAAAGGAAAACACAAAATTCTAAAAATCTAAAGATTGTTCTTTGGAGAGTTTGTTGTTGGATGCACTGGAAAATTAGGCATTGGAAAGGCCAAAATGTCACCCACCAGCAGAGCTGGACTCACAAATTTGGAATCTATACTTTAGGAGGTGACAGAGGGCTCTTGATTACTTCAAAATAGGACCATTTCCATCAGGTCTTTTTTTCATGTGGGAGCAGCATAATAAAGTGGGGTTCAGAGATATGAGAACCACAAAGGTCACCATTGGTTCCCTAGCCCCCACTCTAACTCCTTGGGGCCTGCCCTCATATCTTTCAGTGCCATTTTCAGTTTGAGCTGGATTGAGACAATGTAATCCAACATTTTCATTTTATAGATGAGAGGACTGAGGCCTAAAGAGAAGAAATATGTCACACAGCTAGTGAGGGACAGAGCTGAGACAGCTGCTTTTTCTTCTATTCCATGGTCTCTTGCTAGGCCATGATTTTCTCCTATGTTTGGAAGATGTCAGCTCCCGAGATCATGCTAAACACATGTCAGACACAGCCCTGGAAGTGGTTATCACTTCAGATATGTTCAGGAAGCTCTTTAATGGCTAATATCTGTGGGAGAAATTTTAACTGTGATTTATAACAGAAATGCCACTGAAAAAGTAAATGTGGCCATCATGATAAAAATTGTTCTAGCTTTCACCCTTGGGAACGAAAAAGTTGAGGCAGAAATCACCTCAGGAAGCCAGTAAATTGAGGCAGAAATCACTCCAGGAAATAGCCAGTAAGCCATGATCACTTGCTGTAAACATAGCTCTGCTGTGGCAGAGATACAGAGGAGGGGCAGGCTGATCCCAGGACAGTTCAGTAGAGGATCTGGCCTCTAACTGGGCAGTCTGGAGTGGCTGGAAGAATCACAGAGCCTGGATTTGAATTCTAGATGCACCTACTGGCTATACCACTTTGGGCTTAAGTTCTTGGAGCATAAGCTTCCTTGTGGGTAAAAATCTGGACCGGGGGCTGGATAGCTGCATTCAGGTCTTTGCTCTGTTATTTACTAGACACGTGGCCTTCAACAGGTTACTTAATTTTTGTGTACCTCTGTTTCCTAATCTGTAAAAGAAGGGCAATGGTATCTACTGCTTCAAGTCATGGGGAGGATAATTTGTTATTATGTAGAGCTCTTAGCACAGTGCCTGGTATAGAATAAGCACTCCAAATATATTATTTGCAATTATTCTTATTATCAATAATCAGAGTTAATTCTCTTTGTAGATTGAGGGCCCTGAATTACTTAGCATGCTTCAATGACCCAAATCGCCCCACTCTGCTTTGCTCTGGCCGCCGCTCCTCTCCTCTGTGGTAAGAGGCTTAATGGTCTTGTGTGAGGGACTGAGCCCTCTCCTCCCGGCCCCTTTGATGCAGGAGTGAAGAGCGCTGGCCTAGATTCTCTCAAAGGGCGGTTCTGAGAGGTGGGGGCACTGCTGGAAAGCAGTGGAGTCTGGTTATAGCGGGGTGATGAGAGTCTGCATGCCTGATGGGAGGAATGTGGGGCGAAGGGAGCTAAGGAGATGTGGACTTTTCAAGGGCCGTGTTTCCTGCCAAACAAAAGGAATATGAGAGAAGAGATTTGCTAAACTTTTAGGCACGAAGACAGCTGAGTAGCCCTCAATCTCCACTTGCACTCTCTGGATTAAGAGGGTTCAATTACACTGTTTGATTCATCAATATCTCAATATTCAGCTGGTTAACTTAAGGGGTGGAAGACAATTTTCCCATTGGTCTCAAGAGAGGGCAATCGTACATGGCAAGAGCAATGGCACTTGAAATTAATTAAAGGAACAGCTCATTTTTCTAGTGGAATGAGGTTTTTGACTTTGAAGGGCTTCAAGAGGATGGATTATTTTGCTCCAGGCAGAATGCAGAATTGGAATTAAATGCAAACCAGGTGGCAGGCCTGAAGCAGCAAACTTTGGTTTCCGAGGCTGGGGCCTTCTCATTTCCTGCACAAAACAGCTTCATCTGATTTCATTACATGAATATTCCTCCTCTCTGGCCCACCTGGCACACAGATATAATCTCTTTAATACACACACATCTACACACGAACACCTGCACAGGTATGCATTCTGGTTTATCTTACAATGGGTAAACTGTTTGTAGAGCACCTCTTCTGGAACTCTGAATTCCTAGATTTCTAAGGCCACAGGGGAAAGGGCGGACAAGAGTTTCAGAGCCACAGTCGGAAGGGACTGCTGCAGTGCTTTCTCTGAACAAGCATCACGGCCATGACCAGAAGCTCTCCAGAGATCTGCAGCTCTGTCCTGGCTCTTCTGCAACCACCCTGGCAAGCTGGCTCTCCCTGGCATCGGCACTCCAGTTTCCAGTCCTTGGAGATGCAGGCCTTGGTAGAGCTTGGGGTCATCAGCTTGTGGACAGTCTAGAGACGGCCCCTATACAAGGCTTAGGTGCTGTCCACGCCCTGACCTTCTCTAGGGGGAGAGCTACTGACTTCCTAAGCAGCAGAGCCAGCTAGAATGAGAGTGCTCCATTTAAACTGCAATCTATGGGTTGAGAAATGGAATAGATCCCTATAAATATGGGGATAAAGAATACAATCAGTGCGTGGGGGAGCCGACTCACTGGGCCATGTGGGTCAAGAATGAACCCAGATGAGTTTTCTTTTTTCCGGCCCAGACCACTTTCTCTATTTCCTGGCCAGGTTAAGAGAGAGGCAGTGGGAGAGTCTGTAGAGAGCTTCTGGTTGCTACGGCCGACAGTAACCTCAAACGCTTCATTTTACCACCTTAAAGCTCTGATTCCAAGTGGCTGGCCTTTGCACAGTTCTTTTGAGCTCATGAGAGAGGATTCTCAGTGAATTTTTCACCAGTTAATAGCAAAGACAGGAAAATGAAGACACTCATTTTTAGAAATGCCATGAGATTTTCATACAGCTAATTTAGTGCAAGGGGCTGTCCTTTATTCCAAGGTTAGGCCTTTCTGGTCTTTCCTTTTTTTTGTGATCGAGTTTTTAAAATGAAGGGAATGTGATATTAAATTTTAGTTAGGTTTTCTTTTTTAATAGCTTTTATTTTTTTCCCTGCCAAAACCTGAAGTTGGCAACCCACTATCCACTCAGTTCTTTATTCTTTTAAAATTTTTATGTATTGGTGAAAGCCAAATTTAGGGACCCACTGGGAAGCATATCAGATAATATCTAGCCCTGCAGTTCTCACTTTAAATGCACATGAGAATCACCTGGAGGCCCCATGAACCCAGAGACTGCTGCTCCATTCCCAGAATTTCCGATTCATCAAGTCTGGGAGGGAGGATCTTGGAATCTGCATTTCTGTAAGTTCCCAGGTGATGCTGCTGCTGTGGATAGTCCAAGGAACACAGTCTGAGAACCACTGTTCTAGCTTGTCCATGGTGGGATGGAGGTTTTCTGAGACTTAAAGGGAGGGTCCTTATCACAAAAACAGAGGCCTAGAATGACCCCACAACAGGAAAGTATGTATAGACACTGTCCCAGACTCTGCAGTACTGGGTTTCAGATTTCTTTCCTTTCCTGTTAACAATGGTAATAACATGGGCTGAGGAGGCAATGCTCCCATGAAATAAGATTGCTTTCTGAACTAAATGACACTACAAGGACCAGACTGTCCCATTTTTAAGCTGGAGGAAGAGAGAATATTCCAGGTTGTCTGTCTGATATGTCAGCCTAGAGCCTGAGTGTGTCAGGAATTTGCTACTCGTGGTTTATTTTCCGCTGTGATGGCTAAGAGCTGCAAGGAAGACAGTACAGCTTGGACTTCCATGGGCCCTGGGGCGATTTTAGGGAGGTGCCAGGATCTAGGGGTAAGGATTTTATCTGTGAATTATATGATTCATGGCAAGGTCAAGGTGACTTTAAAAAGCTATTTTAAAGTGTCTTTACTTTTTCCTCACTGTTTGATTTCTCTACCTGAGATATCCTCTGACGCTATGTTTAACTTTATCTCATTTCTCTTCCAAATTAATTCATTACCTTTGTGTATTAAAAAAATTTTGGGGGGGCCATGCGGTACATTGGATCTTAGTTCCCCATCCAGGGATCAAATATACACCCCCTGCATTGGAAGCATGGAGTGTTAGCCACTGGGCTGCCAGGGAAGTCCCTACCTTTATGTATTTTAATGTTTCCATAATACTTTGTTTAATTTATATACCTTGTTGTTGTTTAGTTGTTAAGTCATGTCTGACTCTTTTGTGACCCCATGGACTGTAGCCCGCCAGGCTCCTCTGTCCATGGCATTTCCCAGGCAAGAATACTGGGGTGGGTAGCCATTCCCTTCTCCAGGGGATCTTCCTGACCAAGGGATCGAACCCTTGTCTCCTGCATTGGCAGGCGAGTTCTTTACCACTGAGCCACCATTCAGTCAACTGTAATGAATAAAAATGGTAGGGTATCAAACACACAATTCAGGTGAGATTATTTTGGATCATCAGAAAAAGACAGCTGACAATCAGGTTTATGCTGGTTTTGTTTCTTAGAACAGCACGTGGACAGGAAATATAAAAGTGGATGTTGGAACTCTAGATTTGTATCTTTCAGGACAGATGGGTGAGTATTCCTTTCCCAAACCACAAATCCACCAAGGTCTTGTGCTTGATGAGATGGCTCGGGCCAGGACTCACAGCAAGGTGGGCCACACCCAGTGGGTTCACTTAGGTTAATAGTCTTTCTGTATGATATTCTGTGACCAGGAAACAACCAACCAACCAACCAAAACTCAGGCCTCCTACACAGAAGAGACACTTACGTTTGTCCTGCAAGGAATCATGGGGCACTTCTCCCTGGGGACTTTCTTCCAGATCTCCATAGTGCAGGACCTTGTGGTTTGGTGAAAGCCGACAATACCAAAACTTGTCTGAGGGAAAGACAAAAAGAAAAAGAGAAAACACAGATTTACCAGGTAAGTGATTCTGATTTTCAAAAAATCAGAGCCTTTCCTGACAGAATAGGCAGTCTCTTTGATTTTAAATCTTCAGAAAGGGATGAATTCTAAGAGCCCTGGCAGTTGGTCCCTTCTCAATTTTTGTATGCAGTTAGCTCCTGTCCTTCCAGGTAGACATTTGGTGCCACTGGGAAAGTTACCAGATCCTTTGAGGACAATGGCAACAAGTCTGAGGTGGTGACTTCCAGAGGAGTATTTCATCAATATCTATAATGAGGAGGGCATGATTAATTATTCAGTTAGGCCTGACAAAGTAGGGAGAGAGATGAAGACAAAAGAGCTTTCTCAGAATTTTTCTGCTTCTACTTCCCTCTGTGAGATTCTAAGACTATTGAGATATTTGTGCCATATCTCAGCTGGCATAGTAAAGCCTTTACCCCTGAGGCCTGCACACACAAACTAATCATGAATATATTGTTAGGATGCTAGTAATCCATACACAAGAGGTGGGATTCATGAGGAACCACCCCAAGTCAGAAATGTATCCAAGAATGAGGATGTCACATTCATCTCCTCTCTAATCTGTAGAGTTTAGCTCTCTTGAATAGGCTTGATGAGTACCTTAGGATCATCCTTATAATTAACTCCCTTAGCGCAACTTCATCTGCTCCCCCAAAATGTAATAACAAGTTTTTAATGAGCTTGTGAGTGCTCTTGCTAGATAAGAAACTTAAATTGTGATAGTGATCTTTGTGTAGCTCTCAGGACAGAGGGAGACGCTGCCTTCTCTGGGAAGCCCTCTGTGATTATTGCAGCCAAGGGGACTCTCCCCACCCTCTTAGCTGCTCCAGTGTCTCCTTTGATGATTGGTACCCTCATAAATCCCTTAGTATTCCCATTATCTGCCATAGAACTTAGGCAAGCCACTTGCCTAGTGGGGACATGAGGAACAGTTATTAACCAAAGAAGAAGACTCCAGGACACGTAACAGTCCCGACAGTGTGGCAAGCCAGGGCGCTCCGACGACAGCCACGGCCTTCACGGCTGCACTGCACCGATCCCTTGGCACAATGCCTGCCATGGAGAAGCTGCACAGTTGCTATGGGCTAAATTGATAAATGAAGACCCAAAAGGGCTCAGTCAAGATGTGTAAGTCACAAAACATCCGTGACCTGTAAACCCTTTGTGCAATTACGTAGTTGGCAAACATGGTGGCCTGGGTCAAATCACCCCATTACTGTGTCTACCAATACAAATTGTTCTGAAGCCAATCTGACCAGAAAGCGCTCTATACCATTTAACAAAACTGTTCTTTTATCTAAAATTGCTTTCACCAAAAAATTATGTCTTAACTACAGTTCTTTTAGTAGAAAACCAAGTTTTAAAAATGGAGACAAAAGTCATACAGTGAACAAAGGAAACGCCCAACTTGATCCACAAAAGCAAAATGCTCTGTGATTCCTTTCTCAAGTAGAAATAGGGTTTGAGAATTCCTGAATGTAGGCTGTATACAGCAATCCATATATTAAAAAAAATCTAAACTCCAGTGGAAAAATTTGAGAGGAAAGAAAATGTTATTTGAAGGCTAGGAAAACATCTGGAATTGCTAAATTTTCAAAATTCTGTTATATATATACACTCAACACACGGAGGGCATTTCAAAGGGAGAAAATAAAATCATTCCCTGAATAATTCATAACCACTTCAATTAGGCAGCTTTCCATGAGGAGAACATATTTGAGAGTTTGACTTGTAATTCACAATAGGAAAACTGCAATCTGATAGAAGTGGTCTAAGCTTCAGCCATGAGCACCAACATGGTTCTTGGGGGCCTGGCATGATGGACTATAGAGATCTCTTCAACCCAAAGGACTTTCCACCTTGTCTAAATAAACTGTGATGACCACAGCTGGAAAAACTTCCTGGAAAAACTTGCTATAGTGCTTTCCTTCCCCTGCTACCTCTGAGGTGGGACTTTGGCTAAGTTAGCAACTGTAACAGGGTAACAGAAAGCTGGGAGGGAAGCTGGTGAGCAGTAGCACTTGGACACGCTGGTCTTATTTTGAGTAAGGTCTTAGCCTGTTCTTTCTAGAAATCCTTCACTTCTCAAGCTGAGGTAAACTCAAGAGACTAGCAGTGCTAACATGAAGCCCAGGAGTCAACATGGCATAATCAAAGAAGACTGTCATCCTCAACATATTTGGGGGAGCGTTAAGAAAGTTAAGTGGTACAAACATATATTGTGGAGCTAAATGCTGCAACACTTCAAAAATTCACTGCATATACTTTCATGGCTTGTCTATTTAATAGGTTAAGTCTGTTTCTTCAGTGACTATTTGCAGAGTGCCTACAGTGCTCACAGGACTCTCCTGGATATAGCAAAAGTCATCAGGATGAAAGGCAAACATGAAGGACAAAGCCAGAAAGCTCAAGGAGAAGGAGCTCTCTCAGTTCTTAGTGGCAACTTGAAGAAAGATGGTGGAAACACTTGTGTCTCAGGTCTGGGAAATATGGACAGTGACTCAGCAACTCTGCCTGTACTACAGGGAAAAACAGAAAAAGGAAAGATCTCTGGTGCAGCATATTTCTACATTCAGAGACTACTGGAATCAGTGGCTACTTATCATGATGGTTGAAGATAATCATCTTCTTTGCAATGTTGTAGTTGCTATTTGTTTAAAGAAACACAAAAGGCTACTTGGAAGCCTGGAAATCTACCATAACACTACAGTGTAGAGTTGACAGATTTTCCTCCTTCCAGAGGACTAAATTCTCTTGACTTCTTTTTTTTCTTTGTTTTCAGATCTGAAATCCCTGGGCTTCCCAGGTAGCTCAGTGGTAAAGAATCTGCCTGCCAACATAGGAGACGTGGGTTTGATCCAGGGTTGCGAAGATTCCTGGAGAAGAAAATGGCAATCCACTCCAGTATTCTTGCCTGGAAAATTCCATGGACAGAGGATCCTGGCAGGCTATAGTCCATGCAGTTGCAAAAAAGTTGGACTTAACTGAGCATGCATGGGCACCAGAAACCCCTGGTGTGTATGCATTTATTTATATATTTATTTATTATTATTGGAGTATAATTTCTTCACAATGTTGCTTTAGTCTTTGCTATACAATCAAGTATACAACTATACTTGAATCAACTATACATATATATACATCCCTTCCCTCTTGAATCTCCCTCCACCCCCACACCTCCCTGCTGCCCCGCTCCATCCCACCCCTCTAGGTTATCACGGACAACTGAGCTGAGTTTCCTGTGTTACACAGCAGTTCCCTTTAGCTATCTGTATTCCACATGGTAGTGCGTATATGTCAAAAAATTTTCCCAATTTGTCCCACCCTCTTCTTCTGCCCTGGAATCTCTGGACTTTTAAGACACCACTATCTTTTGGTTTTCCTTATACCTCTGACTACCTCTTCTCTTATCCCACAGAAGTTCCTCTTTCTCTCTCTACCACCAAAATGGTAGAGAGCAAAAGATCTGTGCATCATCAATGTGAGTGATGTTCTGCTCCTCCCATTAAATAAGAAGTCTTAGATGGATGACAGAATATTGGAAAAAGGGCTGAAGGGCTTGGGAAGGTTGTTCTGATTCATAGACAAATGGGTGGATGCTGAGCCAGTCTCTCCCTCAGGATAAAGGCTGGAGTCATTAGCTCTGGGAAGGTTTAGAGGCATCATAACTTGAGTGTCCGTCTTAAAGGCAGAGCAGCTATAAAGGAAGCAGAGAAGCTGGCTCCAGCCAGCATAGCACACTGACTTGTTGGGTGAGACAGTTCCAGCATTAGCCACTGGTGGCAGCTTGATTTGCAGTTTCTTTAATGGTAAGCAAAACATGTATCTTCTTTTCAAAACCCAGCATGATGTTACTAGTTCCCCAATCCCTTTGGGCAATGAATGAGTGGATTGTGTCACTGAAAGCAATTAGCAAGAAGCAGTGAGAACATTAGCAAAGATTGTTTACTAGCCTTTAAAGAGAAAGCAGGAGTTAATATGGAGGTCTTTCAGTCAATTACAAATGTTACTACATTAATAGCCATTTTTAATTCCCCAAACTGAAAAACTGAAAATATGGAGATAATTTTGTGCTTCACTTTTTTCCCTGTGTGTATGTATGTGTGTATGTGTGTGTGCGTGCGCATGTGTGTGTATTTGAAGGATCAGAGAGAAAGGCTGGTTTCAAAGCTCACAGCCTGATAAGGTCTCCAGGGCTGATTAAAGTTATTCCCAATGTCACATAGATCATTATGGAGCTAATCACCCCTGACAACTGTAATTCTTGCAGTAATATTTGATAGAAGTTTCTGCACCACTGCAAATACTCTGCACCTGCTTTATTTAATAGTAAGAAAAGAAATTTTGAGTTTTATTTAATTTTAATTAACTCAAATAGCCATAGGTAGCCATACGGAACAGTACAGTTCACTGCCTGTCTTCGTATCCAAACTGCAGAGAAGTGTAGAGTTGGCCAGCAGGTCTTTAGGGCAGATGGGCAAGCTGAATAATACCTACCATTGTTGAGCAGGAAATGTGGTTTGTAAAGTGAGGCACAGGCCACAGCAGGAACTGAGTCCTGACTGCCTCTATCATGGACTCAGGGACATCCTTGCTTTGTGTGCAAAGCCTACAGCTGGCAGCTGGCTGCTGGCCCAGGGGGCCCTAGGAATCCTGTGTTTGGGAGACAAGTGACCTTTACTAAAGCGAATTCTTATGGCACTTCCACTAAGATTTTGAGTCTTTCCTAGGTTAACCTACAATGTGCAATGTCTTCAGTGTGCTCAGGGGAAGGTCCGCTTCAAACCTTCCCATGTTACAAAAACATAAGCGATCCTACCGATGTTTTTAAAGGGAAATATTCTTGAGTTCAGTGAAGGAAGACAACAACCACAGATCCAGAACGAAGGTCATTCTGCCTTTCAAATCTTCCTCACTACACTGAACATTTTTCAGAATAGAGACTCCTGTTTTGATTCAGAATTCTGCCTCCCCGGAGACTCTCGTTTCACAGCAAAAGATAACTCCAGAGCCCTGAAGACATGTTCAAGATGTTTAGCTTAACTGATGCTTTGGGGTCCACAGACCTTAGTTACACACCTGGCCTTGACACATCAGCTATGGAGTCTTGGCCAAATTATAAAAATCGTTATGGACTCCTTTGGTTCCTTTGTTAGATAACACTAAAAATTATATGAGTAAAACAGAGAGAGAGTACCTGTCATTCATCTTTCACAGAGCCAGCTCTCAAATGTCAGTACCTTGGTATCTTTCAGTTAACAGTAACCCCTCTCATCCACACTACTGGATGATTATCTGTTATTCTGAGCTATTGGAAAGTGCCTTTTTTCCTGAGAATAATCTGGCTTTTATTCTTTTGACAACATACATTATATATATATTTGCCTTTTTTTTTGTAAAAATGTGTTATGATAAGGTTTAATGAAATATTAAAAGAAAGCTTAAGTCCAAGAGGAAGAAACAACCGGTGCCCCCGAATGGGCCGAATGTACCACTTGACTGTAGGTCTTTGGAGTGAAATGAAAGGGCAAGCAGGTACAGCAACTGTGGCTGAAGCGCAGGAGCATGCCAACTCCTCTGGGTGCTCGTTTTGTTCATCCCTGGGTTTCAAATTAGATTTGTCAAGTTAATGCTTAGAGAAGGGATGCTGGTCAACAAAATGGGCACTGTCTTCAAAGAGAAGTAGAAATTTCATACTATGATTTGTTGAAAATGACACTCCAATGTGTAGCCCTGGGCTCTAATCAAGACTATTCAATGGAAGTGATTCTGAAAGACCCTAATCTCTGAAAAGGAAAGAAAATAGGAGGCAGTTCCAAGCCTGTAGAGTCTCAAGAAGCAAATAATGGCTCGCATGTAGGCAGCTTCTGAGATTTCATCTTAACTCTCTTGAGAAGCCCAGGGAACACAGACGCAAGGCAAATATATCTTAAAGGACTGTGGACGAGAGGCTTTCACACTCCACAGTGAGTGAGGGACAGAGTGAAGCAGATACGTGACAGTCACTGCCAGTCCATGGCTTATGTTTAAAAAACCTATATTCTAGGGACTTCCTTGGTGGTCCAGTGGTTAAGACTTTGCTTTCCACTGCAGGTTCAATCCCTGGTCGAGGAGCTAAGATCCCACATGCCTCCTGGCCAAACAACCAAAACATAAAACAGAAACAATATTGTAACAAATTCAATACAGACTTTAAAAATAGTCCACATCCAAAAAAAATCTAAACATCAAGAAATAAGAATGTATATTCTGAGTAACTATAAATTAAAATACTAAATATCGTTAATGAATGTTTGACAATGTGCTGAGCACTGGACTAAGTGCTATGCATGCATGATTTTATTTAACTCTCGAAACAATTTGATGTAGAAACTGACATCCTCACTTGACAGATGGGAAAAAGAAGCACAGAGAGATTTATTAGGTTGCCCAGGGCTAACCAGCTAGCAGGCAGGGAGGCAGGACATGAACGCAGCATGGAGCATCTCCCGTGATTTACTGCTTCTCAGTTCTTCTGTGGTCAAAATCCCCAGAAATCCACATTTGTATATATCTCTATTGGACTAACCAAGCAGCAGAGTTGCACATGAGGCAGACAGAATGATGGGCAAGTAGAAACTCAGGGACCTTCTCGCCAAACATGGCATGATAAAGGGCTCTACATCTGCGCCTCCCCTTTGCAGTTGTGTGGGACAGGAGGCTCTTTCCTACTTTCCCCTAGAAAGTTAATATGTAAATCCACTCATCTGTGTCTAACTCCCTGTCAGACAAGTTTAGAGGGAGTGTGGTCATGCACGGGCTCTTTGTACTTGCTCTTTAACCAGAGATATATTTCATGGGTGTCCCCGTCTCATATCTTACCTTTCTCAAAGGGACTTTGAGAAATAATTTTACTTCTCAAATAATTTTACACCTGCTACTGCTGCTGCGTCACTTCAGTCGTGTCCGACTCTGTGTGACCCCATAGACAGCAGCCCACCAGGCTCCCCCGTCCCTCGGATTCTCCAGGCAAGAACACTGGAGTGGGTTGCCATTTCTTTCTCCAATGCAGGAAAGTGAAAAGTAAAAATGAAGTCTCTCAGTCGTGTCTGACTCTTAGCGACCCCATGGACTGCAGCCTACCAGGCTCCTCCATCCATGGGATTCTCCAGGCAAGAGCACTGGAATGGGGTGCCATTGTCTTCTCCATGTCCTCATTAATGTGTGTAAATCTGAATGGAATGTTTGGATGGGGTGATAGGAAACCAATTTCAGCACAGTCTGCTTTGAATCTCTATTTTTAAGCACACAAAGCTAGTCACCAGATTTTTTAAATCAATTTACCAAACCCTAAAAAGCCTTCCTTTCTGCACTCGGAAGGATGATTTTATACTAAACACAGATGGTCATGCTCCCTAGGGAGTTTAACTAATAAATTTATAGTCTAGATGCTAATCATTTTTTGTTCATTAGGTAATTCATTTTTAGAAAACTGAAAAAGTTGAACATTTGGAAATAACACTTTCTTAGCCAAAAAAACTGTATTTATGACATCTAGAAACAGAACTATTCTAATAGAATCTACTCATTTCAGCCTAGAAAAGGAAGTCTTGTGTTGGAGTAGACTGGAAGGCTAAATTGGCTTCTTTGAATTATCATTATATTCAGAAGAATTGTACCAATAGCTGGCTACGAATGGGGGCATTTGGTGGCATGGGTCTATTTGCTACCTTTCCCCTCCCCCACTTCTGTGCTCTCTCCCCAGTGTCAAGTAAATAAAAACTTTATAAATTACCTAATGTGGGCAATACACCCTGACTATTGATTTTGCCAAAGGCAAAGAGGCGATCCGGGCATATAACAGACAACCCAGCTAATGAAATAGCAGACCATCTGATCTTGTACTCCCACTTCAGGGATGAGAAACTGTGGACCTGAGAGGTCCTGTGTCCTGCCAAAAGACACTCAAGTGGTTCCTCACAGAGTTGAGAAGCCTAGAACCAAGCCTACTCGCCCCCAGCTAGCTCCTTGTTCTTTCCTACAGGGTCTTCCAGAATAAAAGAGCAACTACCTTCTACCCTCCTCGCCCCGCCCCCTTCTTTTTTAGCTGCTTTCTAAGAGATGCATTCACGACCAATTTTCTTCCTCACAGTAAATTCAGGAGACAAGCACTGTCATCCCCATTTCACGGGGGAGCTGCCCAAGGTCATGGAGCTGGACAGAGGAAGAGGCCGGACGGTGCTCACTCCATCTGGCTCCAGGGCTCCTGTTCTCCTCACTGTACCACACTCTTCCCTGGAGAAGCATCCACTCTGATGAAGGTGCCCAAATGCAGGGGATGCAGCAAAGAAGGAGCAGTGAGCCAGTCCTTCCATGGCTGAAAGGAAGAGATAAGTGCCTTCCTCCTACTGTGAGCCTTTCTCAGTCCCAGCTGTAATTCAGCTCTTTCTTATTCTGCCCATTGTCCTCTCCTGAGGCCCAGCCTGAAGCTCACTGTCATCAGTGAGGGTTTCTTATCCCCTGGGAATGACCTGCATTTTCATTTGTCAAGGAAGTTCTGCCTTTGGACATTTCTTAATATGATTTTTAAGGGTTGCATTTGAAATACTTTGAATTTACTCAATAGTCAGCACAAAGCCATTAAAAGTAAATGGCCAGGAGGATGGGCTCAGTATGAACATGTGAAGTGATGTATGTCATTAGTGGATGGGCGCTGTGTCTAAGCAGGGCATCCATCAGGTTTCAAAAACATCTGCCAGGGTTTCTCCAGGGCCATAACTGATGTTTGTTCTTGGTACAGTTACTAATGCTTATTCTTTTTCCTGACTGTTCCCCAATCTCTTCACCTCTCCCTGAATCTTATATTTCAATTTTATTTTTATTTGTTTCTAGGACAGTATGATACAAATACCTTGACTTTGCAATGAGCCATATGTCAAGAAAGCAATCAAAGGAGTTTATTCTTTCTGGCTAAGAAACAGCTGGAAATGCTTCCCATCTACTGGAACTAGTTTAATGGCACCCATTTGGACTCAATATTTTGGGCTTAAAATTTATAGAGACAATTCAGAAATTTCTCTTGCAAGATTATGAAAACTGATTCTATCCCATCTCGGTTCACTGTTACTTATACTATGAATAAAATATTCTGACCTGGAAGAGAATCAGTAAGAGGATTTGAAAACAAGGGCCACCCATGCTGAAAATTCAAAGATCAAATCCAACAGTGGATGCTAGCGCTCCTGACAGCATAGTGAATCATTAAAAGTTAGGGCCATAGAGATGCTGGAGTTTAAATCCCTACTCTTCTGTGACTGGGCAAGTTACTTTGTACCCCACTGCTTTAGTTTCCCTCAGTGCCTTAGTTTATCTATCTGTAAACTGGGTGTAATCACAGTAGCTACTTCATAAGGTTACTGGGAAGATGACATGCATTAACATGGGTCAAGTGAGAGCCTGGCACATGGTAAACACTCGGTAATGATGGCTGTTGTGGGACCACTACTGGCAGACATGAGGCATGAAATGCTTCAGGTGACTCTTCAGTTCCATGGGTCTTCTGCTGACTTTAGATTTTGATTCCTCCTGAGTCTACATGGGAAATTAAAACTTACCTGGAATAAGTTACAGCAATTCTTGTTCTGAGTACAATGCTGCTTAGCCGACCCTGAAACCAACACCCTTACCCATGTGATTCCTTAGGAAGCAGGCCACTATTCTTCCTTGCTAGGTCTGGAAACAATACCTTGCCTCCGCCGGCAGTTGAGTTTCCTAAAGCAGGTCCCTTCTACGAGGCGGTTCAGGCGTTGTTGTTTGATCAGCTCCAAGATTTCTGGCTGAATCTTCTCCTTTAGTTCCCTGTGAAAGGATAAACACATATTCCACAACACACCTTGAGAATAGCACTTGGCTGAAAGGGCACCATGGCAGAGAGGGCAGGTGCATAAAAGCTCCATCTTTTCCTGAACATCCCCAGACCTCCTAGGTTGGTGCTTTAGAGAATCATTTATTAAGCATCAGTAAACAGGGTTATCTGTTGTGGTAACTGTATAGATTCTCTGACATTTACAGAATACCCACAAGAGCCCCAATCACTTCAGTGACGTTTTTCTAGACCGATGTCTCCAGAGACATTTTGTCTCTTGTTTTATAAAGTCACAGATACAAATTTATGCAAAAATTCACTTAGTTCTTCTGAGACAATGAATCTCTGGTCATATTCTACTCCTTACAGCAGATAGATAAACTCCTAGACTACATATGTGGTCTGACCAAACAGAAGTGTTGGACAACCATGCGGTGACCATTGTACAGCAAACAGTGTTGGGTGAAGCAAAGGACCACTTACAAAGGGGAATAACATATCATCCGAGATTTTAGCCCATAGAGATTGGGATAATGAGGGCATAAATTAAGGATTATTTGCATCTTGTCTCAAGCTAATACAATGTAATTTTAGATGTACTATGCTGTAAAGATATAATAATGAGTACACTGGGTTGTAACCCCCCCTTTTTTTTTCAAGAGCAGAGATTTTTTTATCTTGTGAAATCTTAGTTAGCACCCTCGTATTTCAGTATATTAAAGCTAGAGTCTTTCTAGTTGAGGATGTATAGAGATACCTACAATCTAGCCCTCAGAGCAGTGTTGAAAGCACTGACCCAAACTCAAGAGACCAGGATTTCCATCTAGGCTCTGCTCATGACTGGCATTTCATGTAGCTCCTCTAAGTCTCTCCTCATCCGTAAAATGGGAACAAGAATGTTTCCTTCCAAAGGGGCAGTGTGAGTATAAGTGAGCTGTAAGTGCTGGGCAGGAATGCCAAGTGTTTCTGGATTTGCTTAGATAATATTCTCGCCTTTCCTCAGGACAAACATTTCTTGTGCCCATAACACACTGTATTCAAGGCTCACATCTTTCGTAAGCTTCAGCCTTAACTCTGGGCTCCCTCTGGATCGTAGGCAATCTATCCTCACGTGGTATTCTGTTCCCAGGTATGAAAGGCCCTACACATTCAGTCAGTGTGTGCTATGAGCCAGGTAGTGTACTAGGCAAATGTAGCTCATTTAACACCCTTCTCTCCTCCCCACCAAAGAACCCCTGACTTTTGGGAACAGGTATTTAATTTCATCAGGCCCATCTCACAGATGGAGAAACAGCTTACAGAAGCGAAGCCCTGAATAGGAGTACACAATCAAGTGTATCTTGTGCAAACTGCTTCTATTCACTCCTGAGAAAAAAATAGAGACTAGAAAGTGGTATGAAAGGGTCTGTCCATCTAACCAGGTATGCTAGTAAGCTGTCGATACATATTTGGACTTGCTGCTAAGTCGCTTCAGTCGTGTCCGACTCTGCGTGACCCCATAGACGGCAGCCCACCAGGCTCCCGTGTCCCTGGGATTCTCCAGGCAAGAACACTGGAGTGGGTTGCCATTGCCTTCTCCAATGCATGAAAGGGAAAAGTGAAAGTGAAGTCGCTCAGTCGTGTCCGACTATAGCGACCCCATAGACTGCAGCCCACCAGGCTCCCGTGTCCCTGGGATTTTCCAGGCAAGAGTACTGGAGTGGGGTGCCATTGCCTTCTCCGTATTTGGACTTAAATGGCCTCAAATACCAGGGCACTTGATGCTGTTCCATCTGACCAGTTTTAAAGCTGAGTGTGGATATCTACCCCAACGGTACAGCTTGGTGCATTTGCTCTATGCGCATTTGCTTTTCTGATGTGGGTCTCACAGGGTCTCATCTCAGGCATTCAGATTACTAACATTACCTATTATCAGCGTTCAGTTTCTGTAGAATGGACTCAGAATTGCAGCTTTGATGAACCCTGCTCTGAATGGACAAGAAGGTGGAAGATAGCCAAGGTAGTCACACATGACAATGAATCACTGCTCCTGGCTTCAAGTTGGGGTAATGAGGTGGAGAAATCATGGGAGAGAGAAACTGGGAATTTCATCAATTCTTAGGTTAGAGATGCATCTTTAAAGGATAGTTTTCCTAGGCTAGAGTTAACTATTAAAATGGAGATGAAGATGCAGAGATGAGGACCAAAAGGAGGAATAACTGAAAGAACTCGATGATTTATGATTTTCAGTGTAAGAGCCAGATGTTGCCATCATAGCACCTTCCGTTATGAACCATCTCTGGGGATGGATGGTCAGAATAAGTGGATCTGCTGCTACACAGGTTACCTTTTCTTGTTATGAACCCCAAGGACTCCGAAACATGTTTAAGCAATGAGGGAAATGGAATAGCTTTTTTCTTTTTTGTAAGTGATGTCCTCTTCCTTCCCGCAAATGGGCTCAGTAGCTGCAGACTTCATTCATATTAGGAAAACATATGTAATCCCTACATGGTGTTTCTGTGAATGAGATATGACCTCTGGGGGAATCCTGGTAATAACCATGGGCTGAAATTGGGCTTTGACATTCTCAGCTTGGGGTCAGTGAGGTCAAGGTCATGGGTTCACTAGCTCTGCTTTGATAAATATTCCTCTATTTCTAGCTAAAAGCTTTGTAAATAAATAAAAGGAGGAAGATTAAACAAGGTAGAATAAATGAGTGTGTGAAGAGCAGTTCAAAGTCTAGCACTGTCTCCAGAAGAGAATTCCAAGTCTAAGCCCAATGAGGCCAGTGACATACGCAGAGGACAGACAGCACCACTAGACTGGCGAGCCTCCTTCCTGGACCTGGTGCTCATCTAGAACAGAGGCTGCACTGAACACAGGCATTGGCTGTGAAAGCCATGAGCAAAGCTTGTGACCAGTCTTTAACAAGGATGTAGATTTGCAGGACAGGCAGTAGCCATATTTCTGGCTCTCCCTGCTTTTCCTTTTTCTTCCTCACCTACTTGTACTGGACACTCCAGGATAAGATGAGGTGTAAACGAATATATTCACAGTGTCGATCTTACCATTTCTATGTTGACAGTGAGACAACTTGCTAAATTCTGGTTATCGACTCATAATCAGAGTGACTATTTCTCAGAGTGTTTGTTAAGTGCAGGACATATACTAAGGGCTTTTCATGTATTACTTCACTAAGTCCTCTGAACAACTTAACAATGTAGACATTTTATCAATTTAGTTTTAGAAATGAGAAAAACAGGTTTAGAATGGGTGACAGAAGTTGACTGAGGAGCCACATTTGCAAGTGATGGCCTGGGAATCTGATCCCGGGTCTGCTAGCTCCCGGATCTGCGTTTTCCACATTTGCTACTCTGCTTCCGTGGTGTTTGTCCCTGCAGCTCCCCTCCCCCCAACATTATGGCAAATGATCTATTTGGGGACCTTTTAAACTTTTTTT
Organism: Ovis aries; assembly: GCF_016772045.2. Classification (NCBI taxonomy): domain Eukaryota; kingdom Metazoa; phylum Chordata; class Mammalia; order Artiodactyla; family Bovidae; genus Ovis; species Ovis aries. Next base: position 62,006,688 of record NC_056057.1, on the reverse strand, counting down.
ATATCCATTAATTCAGATCAATTGTGCAGATGAACTTATCCTCCCCATAAAGTCACACGATGGAGAAAGGGATGGCAACCCACTCCAGTACTCTTGCCTGGAAAATCCCATGGACAGAGGAGCCTGGTAGGCTGCAGTCCATGGGGTCGCTAAGAGTTGGACATGACTGAGCGACTTCACTTTCACTTTTCCCTTTCATGCATTGGAGAAGGAAATGGCAACCCACTCCAGAGTTCTTGCCTGGAGAATCCCAGGGACAGGAGAGCCTGGTGGGCTGCCACCTATGGGGTCACACAGAGTTGGACACGACTGAAACGACTTAGCAGCAGCAGCAGCAGCAGTAGCAAAGTCACACAAAGTAGAAAGTAACAAATACCTCCTTCTGAAATAATTAGTCAAGAGCTAAGAAAGAAAACAGAGCTTCTTCAACCCACTGAATACACAGTCTTCCAAAATATTTGTCCACCCAGAGCTTGCATTTTTCTTCTCAGGAAATATAAACATTTTATAAAAATGAGACGCACGCCTCAAGGGATCTTCGTGGCTCTGAGATTTGCCTGCATGCTGTGCGCAGCAGTCAGGCGAGGGGGAGGGGATGGTCAGCAGTGTTCTGCACCAGAGATCAACCATCCAGCCCAGCCACTGCCCAGTCTGCAAAATGAAAAGCTTGAACTGGATGACCTTAAAGTCACTTTTCAGTTCTAAAGTAGAATTCCTAAGCCCCAAGCTTGGGTTGTCTCCTATGTGCTCTCGTGACAACCCACCCTCCTGCACTTCCTCTCACCTGGCACAGTCCCTGATAATCCCTGCTAATCTCAGCTTTAAAGCCTGGCACAAGGACAGCCAAGTGTCTCTGGTTCTCTGCCTGTCCCAGCACCTCGGGACCTTGCAGGAAGGAGTTACTCAATACATACTTGTTAAGTGAATGAATGAATGAATGCAATCATACATGGTTCTCTGCATTTTCTTTGTTGTGGGTTTATCCCATGAGCCACTGTGGCAGCATTTAGACTTCATCCAACTACAACAATGAGTTCCTGTCTAGCAGATCATTCTACAGAGCATCACTGGAGAAGCAGCTGGAGGCTGGTAGCCTCCTGCCTACTTCAGGGGCCAAGGTAGGGACCAGGCTGGTTCATGACCTCCTCCATGAAACAGCTCTGACAAGTTTTTATGACTTTACTAGAGCTCTGGTGGACCATGGTGTTTTCAGTCCCATGCCCAAGTGATGATGCCAATGTATATACCCACAGGAGATTTCTTTTGTATTTTCAGAGCTTCTCTCTATACAGGTATATAATAATAAATGTAAAGATAAGAGTTTCTTATAATAAAGGGAAAGCAAGGGAAATGAAACTTCAGAACGTCATTGCAGAGCCTTGAGACGTAAAGATATGAAGTCAAAGCAGGAGCAAAATGTTTGTACTTGACAAGCACTTAACAGTCTTATTTGGAACAAAGTCATGGTCAAACATTAATTTAGAATCACTTGGCCTTTTGGATTTAACTGAAGTGGTCCCTTAAGACTCTCTTTAGGCTTTAAGAATTGTTGTCAAAAGCATAATAAAATCTTCTTGTGTTCACACATCTGCTGAAACAAACATTATGAAATCCAACATTTCAGTACTGTGGGTCCCAGGATGCGGCAAAGGGCCTCTGTCCCTCCTTGCAAGAGAGAAACTACATCAGGTATCACCTCACACCAATCAGAATGGCCATCAATGAAAATCTACAAATAATCAATGCTGGAGAGGGTGGAGGGAAAAAGGAACCCTCCTGTGTTGTTGGTAGGACTATAAATTGATACAGTCACTATGGAGAACAGTACGCTGCTGCTGCTGCTAAGTTGCTTCAGTCGTGTCTGACTCTGTGCGACCCCATAGACGGCAGCCCACCAGGCTCCCCCGTCCCTGGGATTCTCCAGGCAAGAGTACTGGAGTGGGTTGCCATTGCCTTCTCCAGGAGAATAGTATGGAGGTTCCTTAAAAACTAAAAATAGAACTACCATAGAATCCTGCAGCCCCACTCCTAAGAATATGTGTGGAGAAAACTATAATTCAAAAAAACATATGCACCTCTATGTTCATAGCAGCACTATCTACAGTAGCCAAGACATGGAAACAACGTAAATGTCCATTGACAGAGCAGTGAATAAAGAAGATGTGGTACACAGACACAATGGAATACTGCTGCTGCTGCTGCTAAGTCGCTTCAGTCGTGTCCGACTCTGTGCAATCCCACAGACGGCAGCCCACCAGGCTCCCCCGTCCCTGGGATTCTCCAGGCAAGAACACTGGAGTGGGCTGCCATTTCCTTCTCCAATGGAATACTACTAAGTCATAAAAAAGAATAAAATAATGCCACTTGCAGCATCATGGATGGGGCTAGAGATTATCATGCTAAGTGAAGCAAGTCAAACAGAGGAAGACAAATATCATTTAATATCATGTATATGTGGAATCTAAAAAAAAAATGAATGATATAAATGAACTTATACCCAAAACAGAAATAGACCCACAGACACAGACATGGCCACTTGTGGTTACCAAAGCAGATGAAGGGGATAAATTAGTAGTTTGGGATTAACATATACACACTGCTATGCATAAAACAGATAACCAGCAAGGACCCACTATATAGCCTAGGGAAATATGTTCAATATTTTATAATAACCTATAAGGGAAAAAAATGTGAAAAAGTACCTATCTATCTATCTATTACTTTGCTGTACACCTGAAACTAACATGACATTGCAAGTCAACTATGTTTCAATAACAAACTCTTTTAATTAAAAAAAAGAAATAAACTCCATCTCTGAGGAGTCAGCTCTTTATTCAAAGCTCTTTCTACTTGGTATTCAGGGGCTGTTATCTTCGTCTATTAATAGCTGATGACCAAAGCGAAACCCCAGCTCTGCCTCTTACGAGTGCTGCCTGCTGCTTGATGTGGATATGGCTTAGGTTTTACATAGATGTGAGCTGCCAAAGGGGCTTCCCAGGTGGCTCAGTTTTAAAGAACCCGCCTGCCAACGCAGGAGATGTAGGAGATGTGGGTTTGATCCCTGGGTCAGGAAGATCCCCTGGAGGAAGAAATGGCAACCTACTGCAAATGACAACCTGCTCCAGTATTCTTGCTTGAGAAATTCCATGGACAGAGGAGCTTAGCAGTGTACAGTTCATGGGGTCCGAACTGTCGCATACAGCTAAGCGGCTAAGCGTGCGTGAGCCGCCAAAGGCCCTGAGGAAGCATTTCCCTCCCCTGCTGCCTAACCTCATCCCCACAAAAGCCCACAGTTCTGCTCTGCAGCTTTTAATGATGCTTCTTAAGGCTTGAAAACAAACACAGAGTAGATGCTATAGCTTGGCTATGTTTTTTTCTGTGCACTTTTTAAAACTTCATCTTAGTCTTGCGCTTGGCAAAGCAGCTCTGGTAGGGGAAATGAAGAATTAGCTAAGGGATCTGTGGGCTGGAGTTCAAGTCCTGGATCCTACACTTGCCAACAAGGTCCTCTCCTCTCTAGACTATATTCTGGTCCTCAAGTAGAAATAAGACTCGCCTTCCTCACACAGCTGTGAGGACACGATACAGCATAGGGAACACGAGGAGGGAACACTTTGCAAATCGCCAAGCACTAAACATATCAGATATATTGGAGCAAGAAACAGAAAGCAGGGATAAAGAAAAGGAATCAGAGAGAGAGAAAGAGATGTTGAAGAGGTGCTTCATGACACCAAGGATGTAAGATGGTTTCATAGGAAAGTTCAGAAGAAGCCACATTTAGTCTTTCGAAGGAAGAATAAGAGTAAATGTCAAACACCTTTACTTCCCATCCTGTTTCCTATTTTCTTTCCTATGAAGTATAAGGTAACAAAACTGACCTAGTTCTAAGAAAAGGACACAGGAAGATAAACAGGTCAATACTAAGAAAAGATAAAGGAAACAACAGTCTAAAACAGTGTTCATGTTCAAGGTTTAGAACATCACAAAGATGGAGATGAAATTACAGAACCATTGCAAGTGCGCCTGATGCAAAGTCCTGTGAAAAGGAGCCCCCTGATTCTTCACCTGAGGCCTCTGGGTTGATAGCTACAAGAGATGTTCTGCTGATAGCCACGGAAGATGCTCTGATGCGAAGCAGAGCCAATGGGGCAGGGAGACAGCGGGTCGCTCCCTTTCAAGCTCGCGCTCCCTCCCACTCATGACACTTCAATGTTCCTCTTGTTTTAATTATCACTAAGTCTCATTTTGGCTGGAGCAGAACATCTTGCCATTCAAGAGTGCCTACATAGAATATAGCTTTATGGACAAAACAAAAGAGATTGTCCCAAGTATTAGAAAAGTTTCCAGTCTTTTCAGCTACAAATCCTGAGAGGACTCATCAGTAACTGGGTCACTTCTTGGTTTAGATTCTCCTGCCAGCACCTCCTGTCTCCACCTCCCCGTAGCCCACCCCTGCCCAGCCTTTCTCAAGGAGTTGCTGAGACTTCAGGAACTGAGTAGAGATCTTTCATTGGCTTTCCATGCAACACAGCCCAGCTGGGTGATGGGCTTTCACTCTAGAAATGGTGCGTCAGAGCTGTTGAGAAGGCAGAGGTCAGAGGTAACTTACAAAATCGGGCGAGACTGGAAATCTTCCTGGTTCATCCTCTCAGACTGGCGGATTTTCAGGATTTCTGTGTAGCTCAGGTTCTGCAGTTTGCTCTTGAACTGGTCCAGGGAGCTAGGCTTGGTTGTAAGAGCTCTCATAACCTGTTCCTTCACCACCTGCATTACCTGTGAGATTGAAGGAAGACCATAATTTTCCTGGGGATTGACCTTACTCATTCAGAAAAATCTTTCACAGATTATGGTTCCCTAGCCCTTTCATTTGCACTTTCGGCCCTAACTTGGAGTGTGCTTTTCCAGAGAGTCAACTACTATGATATACAGCTTCCATTTCCTCCTATACTACTGGAATTGCAAGGAAAAGGTGGATTGACTAACTCTGAATTGGGAAGGGAGAGGGAGACTTAGGGTGGGAGGGTATATACCTATTCATTTGCTTGATATACTGTATGACTGTAGAGGATGCAAAGTCAAGGAAAAAAGGAGTCTTAGCAACAGCCAGAAGTCTGCATAATCATTATTTTTTTCCAGGAGAAACTCTCTGAGACACAATTAACTGTGGAAGTTTGGTTGGCACTGGTTCAAGTGAATGTGAAATAATACCTACACCAGTCCCTCCTGGATTGCTTTCGCCATGTAGTTAAGGTCTGAGTGTTCATACAGATGATATATCCAGAAATGTGTATGTGGTATTGCCTCTCTGAGCCAGGCACTGAAAAGAGAGGTCTACTGAATTAGAACTGATGCATCCCATTGGAAGCCTCAAGAAAAAAAAGAAGAATATGGTAATTGGCTGCTTCAGGACAGGTCCAGGCCACAAGGAGACAATTAACCATTGCCTCTATTAATGCAGATTCATCTTCATCCAAATATCTAGAGCAGGAAAAGACCAGAAAACACACAGAGGTATCCAAGAGACTGTAACCTTGCTGCTTCTTTTTTTCAAATCCTCCATTACAGATGCTAACAACAATTGTTGCCTTTGATAACATACCTACTATGAGCCAGATACTACAAAAGGTACTTCATATGTATTCTTTATTTTAATCTACTCAAATTCAGGACATAGGTATCATCATTATTCCTATATGCAGAAACTGAAGCTTTGAAAACCTTAACTAGTCCAAAATTCTATAGATGATGGGTAGGTGGTTGAGCTGAGATTTGAACTTAGGGCTGACTGTAAATGCTGTAGTTTACTGCCTTCATACCAACATTCTGGGGTCATCTGCAACTTAAAAATAAGAGTAGATCACCAGTGCACCTCAATTATGTGCTAGGTTCGGTGTCAGGCACTTTGCTGATCATCAACTCATTTAATCCTCTTTTCAATACAGTACAGTATATGTTTCTACTACTACTTTAAAGATAAGAAAATGGACTCAATATTGGGAAAAGAATCTGAAAAAGAATAGATATATGAATATGTATAATTAATCACTTTAATCACTTTTCTATACAGCTGAAACTAACACAACACTGTAAATCAACTATAATATAAAGTACAACATTGAAAAAAATATATACGAAAATGGTTACTGAGAAGGATTGAGAACTTCTCGAAGGTCACACATATCTAGTAGAGATCTAAGATACCTGTATGGTGAACAGAACATACACTGAGTGTTGAACAGCCCTGGGGTACCACCTATCCCATCATTATGAATGTGATCTCAGTATGCTCCTATGGCTTCTAAACAGTTAGTCATTCAAAAATTCAAGCACAGTAGATAGTAATTGCTCACTGATGGGAAATAAAAGAGTATTAGCTGCTTGTCGTGTCTGACTCTTTGCAACCCTATGGAATGTAGCCCACCAGACTCTGCTATCTATGGGATTCTTCAGGCAAGAATGCTAGAGTGGGGTGCCATGCCCTCCTCTAGGGCTTCTTCCTGACCCAGGGATCAAACCCAGGTCTCCTGTGCTGCAGGCAGATTCTTTACCATCTGAGCTACCAGAGAATCCCACTCACTGACTAGTCCCACCAAAATGTCAATATTTCATGAAATGTTATTGAACAGAAGTAACAGTTTTACAGGATGGAAAAGACTGTGGCAACCAGAACTTTCAAACTCGAGTGATGGCCAGGTGATGGGAAAAAAAATCTCACCATCTCAAGTAATATTAGGCAGCTGAAATGTCCTCTACACACTGGACAGCCAGTTACACTGGCTGAGCTCTGTTTAATGGCATTGCCCCTCTCTGATGGTACAGGGTGCTTTCTCCAAGTGGATGTCTTTCACGTAGCTGTCCTATTACAAATAAGGACCTGTCCAGTGATCTGCTGGGGTCCAGAGGCTTTGAGAGGCAGAACAAGAAATGAATCCTTCTTGGTAGCAAAACCAAATGTGCCCTCAGAAAAACCAGAGCCTTGGGGGAATCCATAAGCCCACGAGTCCTCTTAGCTCAGGGATGTCTGATAGCTCACTCTTTAGCCATCTGCATGCACACTGCTTGCCCTTGCCCTCGTGTAACCAGGAATCCCATGTTAACCACACTTTCCTTTAGTCAACTGAACATGGCTGAACCAAGGGTAAGATGAGTCATAGGTGGCTGGGAGACAAACAAGTCTGTCTATTTTCAAGTGCTTTCAACCTTTATTTTTCCTTATATGCTTCTAACCTTTAAGAATCCATGCCCACAGTAAGACTACCCACTACTAGGTGATCTATTTGCATTTTCATAGGGACTATCAGGCACGAAGTATTTTATCACAAGAAATAAATCTAATTGCAGGAATCTTGAGAAACTTCAGAAGAAAATGCAAAGGATGACAGATCTGTATCATTCACTATGGATCTGCTTTATCCAGTAGGCAACACTGTTCTCAGAGGACTGTGTGCCATGCTTGCCCTGTAAAGAGGCTGCTGGTGATACCTCTGATGTAAGACTCTTGAGAGTCCCTTGGACTGCAAGGAGATTCAACCAGTCCATTCTGAAGGAGATCGGTCCTAGGTGTTCTTTGGAAGGAATGATGCTAAAGCTGAAACTCCAGTACTTTGGCCACCTCATGCGAAGAGTTGACTCATTGGAAAAGACTCTGATGCTGGGAGGGATTGGGAGCAGGAGGAGAAGGGGACGACCGAGGATGAGATGGCTGGATGGCATCACTGACTTGATGGACATGAGTTTGGGTGAACTCCGGGAGTTGGTGATGGACAGGGAGGCCTGGTGTGCTGCAACTCATGGGGTCGCAAAGAGTCGGACACGACCGAGCGACTGAACTGAACTGAACTGAAAGGCATGAAGGCAACTGTCCTCCAGGCCACTGACTCACGGGACTTTCTGGGGCCATGGCTGGATTACTCTCTGCAGTGTAATTCCATGGGTTTTTAGGGTTACCACAAGTCAGACTTTATTTTAAAAAATATTTTTATTTATGTATCGGGCTGTGCTGGGTCTTACTTGTGGCATGCAGGATTTTTATCTGTGGCATGTGGAATCTAATTCTCTGATCAGGAATCTCTGACTTAGCCCCTGTGCATTAGGAGTGCAGTTTTAGCCAGTGGACCACCAGGGATGTCCCAATCAGACTGTATTGATAGAAACTTTTAACAAAAATTTGCTCGAGAAGCATCATTTGTGAAATCAACATAACAAACACTGCTGAGTGCTCATGGCAAACAGATGGAAACAGTGTCGGACTTTATTTTTTTGGGCTCCAAAGTCATTGCAGATGGTGACTGCAGCCATGAAATTAAAAGACGCTTACTCCTTGGAAGGAAAGTTATGACCAACCTAGATAGCATATTCAAAAGCAGAGACATTACTTTGCCAACAAAGGTCCGTCTAGTCAAGGCTATGGTTTTTCCAGTAGTCGTGTATGGATGTGAGAGTTGGATTGTAAAGAAAGCTGAGTGCCAAAGAATTGATGCTTTTGAACTGTGGTGTTGGAGAAGACTTTTGAGAGTCTCTTGGACTGCAAGGAGATCTAACCAGTCCATCCTAAAGGAGATCAGTCCTGGGTATTCATTGAAAGGACTGATGCTGAAGCTGAAACTCCAATACTTTGGCCACCTCATGCGAAGAGCTGACTCATTTGAAAAGATGCTGATGCTGGGAAAGATTGAGGGCAGGTGGAGAAGGGGACAACAGATTATGAGATGGTTGGATGGGATCACCGACTCAATAGGCATGAGTTTGAGTAAACTCCAGGAGTTGGTGATGGACAGGGAGGCTTGGTGTGCTGCAGTTCATGGGGTTGCAGAGTTGGACGTGACTGAGTGACTGAACTGAACTGAACTGAAGGCATGGTCTTAGCCTTGTGTGAACTAAGGGTCTAATAAGAGAACCAGGATGAGCAAAGATTATGACAGTTGAAATGTGGATGTGACAGAGCAGACGGATGGATAAACATTGTTGGCAGATGGGAAGGTATTTCAAAGAAGAGGATGTCACATGAATTTAGAATAAAGTATGCATATTCAGTGATGTTGAAATAGGTAAATAACATGGAAACTACCACATCTTAACTGCTTGAAACCTGGGCTGTGTCTGAATTGGAACCAGTTACATAAACATTGTTTCATGCCCCCAGTGTAACGGAAGAGAGGAAAATTTCCAGTTGACCTTCCACCTGATCTGCTTCTTTTTTTACTCAGGCAAAATGCTAAATTTGGAATGCTTTACAAATTTTGAAATTGTGACCATCTCATATCTTGCAGTATAAATGGTGGCTAAATATGGTCAAGGCTGAATTATAACACTTTGTAGTTTCATGTGAGGGGCACTGCAGGAGCTGCCCCTTTCCTCATTTAGAGAAACTCAGAGTTGAGCCAAGGTTGTAATTGTCATCTCCTAATGTCATTTGACCTTCTAGCGGGAGGTAGGACATGTAAGAGAGACAAAGATATAGCAACTAGAACACCAAAAACGAAGAGGTTTTAAAATAGAATTAGGTTAACGCTGGGGGAGTCTTAACAGCTCTCTCCACTTTCCTCATTTTATAGATGAGAAAACACAGGCTCAGAGGGCCAGGTGATTCTCTTATTTCATGAGTTTCTTAAGGAGCTGTCAGAGATGACAGTCCCTAGACTACGTGTGACTAGACACAATGATAATGCTAGTAAGAGGGCATGTAGCATGAACTGACCAATCAGCATCCTTCCCAGACTTTTCTGACTCGACTTGAGGCAGAACTGCTCTTTTCGCCTCACATTGAGAACTGTGAGAATGTCCCTTAACATACGGCAGAGTGGAAGATAATGAGCCTGATGCCAGTAGAATCAGACACAAGAAAGTTAGAAGCGTGTGCACGTGTGTGTGGGGGGGTGGAGAGACAGAGAAAGAGAGAGACAAGGAATGTGTTAATAATGGTGATGCCATGTGCATGTGCTAAGTCACTTCAGTTGTGTCTGACCCTTTGGACTGTAGCCTGCCAGGCTCCTCTGTCCATGGGGTTCTCCAGGCAAGAATACTGGAGTGGGTTGCCATGTCCTCCTCTAGGGGATCCTCCTGACCCAGGGATCGAACTTGCATCTCCTGCATTGCAGGCAGATTCTTCACCACTGAGCCACTGGGGAAGCCCGATGATGAAGCCATGCTGCTGCTGCTAAGTCGCTCCAGTCGTGTCCGACTCTGTGCAACCTCACAGACAGCAGCCCACCCGGCTCCCCCATCCCTGGGATTCTCCAGGCAAGAACACTGGAGTGGGTTGCCATTTCCCTCTCCAATGCATGAAAGTGAAAAGTGAAAGTGAAGTCGCTCAGTCGTGTCCGACTCTTTGCAACCCCATGGAGTGCAGCCCACCAGGCTCCTCTGTCCATGCGATTTTCCAGGCAAGAGTACTGGAGTGGGGTGCCATCGTCTTCTACAACCACAAAGTCAGTTCAACCCTGGTATTTGCTGGTTTGATTACATCAGCCTTTTTTCTGGAAATGGTTTGAATGGGATTCTTGTCACTTTCAACCGAAGATCTCAATGAACATAAGCAATGAAGTATGCAGGAATACCAATTTAAGAGGCTGACGTTGCCCAGATTGGAGGAAAAATAGGAAAAGGGCACTGGGTAGGAACAATAAAGCTATTGTGAAAACAAATAAGTTAAAATCATCTTCATTTATATGCTCATGGTTGTACCTTTGCATGGAAATGATACTCCCTTATGCAAGTATGGGAAACTCTTCAGCTTCTACTTATACTCTGCACTTAAAATCCACTGTTAGAATTCCATTTCTTTTGCTTAAGACTTTGATCCCTGCTAGATGTAAGCATCCATAAGTGGAACAATCCTTTAAATCCCCAACAATCATTTACACTTCAGTTTGAAGAAAATATAGCCCTTTTCTTAGGAGTAGGTTGATAAGCGTGAAGAGGTCTGGATGGCACTGGCCCCAGGAAAAGGGAAGCAAGCGGTAGGTATACAGGATAAAACAGCAGCCAGATACTGGTTTTGCCTACCTCACACTTTTTTGGCATTGGCCACTGTTCTATGACCAAGAGCAGTGACCTGAGCTACAGATGTCATTGTTTCCTTAAGAAGTGGCAAAATAGTCAGAGGGGTCAACTAGCCTTCTATTCCTTTGCAGCATACCTTCTACAAGAACTAGAATTAATGATGTGAAGTCTCTGTTAATGCTTTATGTGTGCAATTTAAATCAGGATACTCACAACCACCATCTTTAACCCCATCCTCTTTGGAAAACCTTTAATCATTTTCTGAAAAACCCACAGTGGTGTTGCAGAGGCATGAGCAAATCAATGAACTTAAAACTTCTAATTACAACATGTGCTTTGCCACAGACATCAAAGAAAACATACTCTTAGAATTTGCATTTGGTATTGACTGATTATTCAGTCAAGGTCTGAACCGTGCCTGTGGTCTGAAGCGTGTGTTTCTGGAGTCTTCCCAGCACACGCTGACTATAGTAACATCATATGTTACAAAAGAAGTGGGGGTCCCACAAGACACTTGTACTTTAAATGGAGAAACCTTTTAGCTCCTTGGCAGAGTGGGTTAAAGGTGTAAATGCTGGGTATCCCTGAACAGAATCAAGCATGCTGGCAGTCTAACGGTGCTCTGGTTTCATTGTTGTTAACTGCAATGAGCTTCTGATCCATGGAGCCTCTGTGCCCTCCTGGTCTCATCAGCTCTTTGACCCTGACACACCAGTTACATCTTTATCCAGCATCATTCATCCATTCATTCAACAACTGTTTCTGAGCATCTACAATGTAAAAGGCCCTAAGACTGAATGTGCTTGTGTGGAATGAGCTCCTGGCCTGGGAAAGGGAAAGATTTGCAACTCCATCTGCATCTTCCAAGAGAAGAAGTGATGTCATAGTGGCGAATGGGCAAGATATTCATCCCTCAAATATTTCCTGAGCCCCTCTCAAGTGCCAGAGGGCTGAGGGTGCAGAATGGGGACTTTGGTTGGGATTTAAGGAGAGGCCAGATATGGACATGAGGAGGAGCAGGGAAGAAGCCGGTCTCAGTGGAAGAAATGGCATGAGGCAAGCTCAGAGAGAGGAGAGAACAGCTCTGGGTGGAGAAGAGTGGCTGGTGGTTTCATTTAATTGGAGAAATGAGGTGGAGCTGAGAGGGAAGGCTGGGAAGACGGTAGGTGGCTTCACTGACTAAGATGAAAAATGTGGATTGTTTTTTCTATTACTAATGAAAAATCATCAGAGGATTTTGGGTGGTGTGATGGAATTCAGTAATGTATACTGGGACACAAACAAAGGTATCTTTCTTCCTGGGCCAGCTGGGGAAAGGAGGGATGTCAGCAAAGTCTACACGGTTGAGACAAGACTGTTGCTGGGACTTGAAGGATGAATGGGAGTTACGATGTAATGGAAAAGGAAAATGTCCCTCCAGGAAGAGGCACTGGCAAGAGCAAAGGCAGGAGGTAGGCCGTGCATGACTCAGGTATTAGAGAAAATATGCTTTTGGAGTTCACGTTAGTAGTTTTCAGCCAAAGGATGGGTACTGGTTGCAGGGCAGCTACACAGCCTTTAGAGCTCAACACACACAATTTCGAAACCAGGCTGCCAACTTCCTCAAGACACTCAATTCCTCCCAGACTCATTTCTGTCATCTGTAAACTGGGAGAATGAATCATTTTAGATTCATCAGAGTGCTAGTGATAAAGAATCCTCCTGCTGATGCAGGAGATGCAAGAGGTGCGTGTTCAATCCCTGAGTTGGGAAGATCTCCTGAAGTAGGAAATGGCAGCCCACTCCAGTATTCTTGCCAGGAGAATCCCATGGACAGAGCAGCCTGGCAGGCTACAGTTCATGGGTCTGCAAAGAGTCAGATACAACTCAGCAATGAAGTGCACACACACACATACACACACTGTTTATTGTTAATGAGGTAAAGCCTAAAACTGCATGGTATATTGTAGATAGTTAGCAAACACTAGTTCCCCTTCTCAAGCTTTAGTTTGCTCACTGTGAAGTGGACATAATAGTAGAGTCCACAGGGTTGTTGTAAAATCTAAACATATTATGTGCAAAGCATCTGACACTGAATGGAACATACTAGATTTATGACAAATTTGAGTCCCCTTACCTTCTGAGAATGAAATTATGTCAGAGGTTCCTCCTATAAAAATATTCCCAGACCACATCTGTATTACCTGGCAACTTGCTAGAAATTCAGCTTCTTAGGCCCACCCCAGGCCCATGGAATCAGAAACTTTAGGGTTGGGCCCAGGAATCAGTGTTTTAATAGCTGCTCTAGGTGATTCTGATGCACCTTCAAGTGTGAGAACCTCTGATCTCAGCAGATGTCCAGCACCACTTCTGAGCCTTTAGTGTGGCCTCTATAGAGATTCTTGTCATATGCCTATAAAGCAATGAAGTTAATGAAGTTAATGACTAGTGTACCTGTAACCCCATCTAGATTGTAAATCCCTGGAAAGCAGGCGCTGTTTCTTGTTTGTATTGTGGCCCATGGTACATAACAAGTATCTTCCAGACTGTAATGACCGATAGGCTCAATACTAAAGATTCTCAGGCTTCTACTGTTCATCTATAGAATTAAACAAATGCAACCTTAACAGAACTCTAAGGCTGCTAACACACCTCTCAGAGAGCACTTTTCCACAGCCTAAGGAATAACATCTGTGGCTTTGAGATGGTGTCTTAGGGTTCCAGAGGTCGTTCTGGGCTTTCTTCCAGAGGTGAGCTGGAAGGGGCTGATCTGAAGTTGAGTGAGGGGTTTTGGAAGAAGCCACGGCAGTATACCACTCAAAGGGATGCTTACAAACATACAATTACCCAACCAGTGGTGCCCGTTAAATGGATTTATCTCCATGATGAAGAGAAAAGGCTGTCTTAGAGAAGACAGATGCCAATGCGGCCCAGCTTTAAAATGACTCATGAGGGAGAGTTCTCATTGCTGGGTTTAGGACTGGAACCATTTTTCTTCCCAAAATGTTCTTTACATAAAACAACAGAAGGCTCAGAAAACTTGAGGGATTCTACCTGGAGAGGAGTCTGGGGGAAGGGAGACCCCAGATACCCACGTATAAGCAGGATACTTTTCTGGAGATTGGGACTCACTCCAAGGTTAGAATGTGGGGAGAAGTGGCCTTGCCTAGAAAAAGTTCAGGAAGTTAGGGTAAAAACTGGTGACTTACCTGGCAGGGACAGTTACTGAACCAGATGTAGGCTGTCAACTGACCTCCATCCTTTAGAGGTCTTTAAACTTAGGATAGCTTCTGGAAACTAGAGATGATTTCACTTTATAGTTCTGCCATAGGTAGGGAACGGACTGCCTGAGTCAGTTCAAGCAAACAAGAGTTTCTGCTGAGTACTATCAAGTGTATTGGCATGCTGCAGCCAATGGGGTTGCAAAGAGTCAGATATGACTTAGCGACTGAACAACAACAAATCAAGTATATTAAATGAAAGAAAGAAAAAACAAAAGTGATTTCTTAGCCCAAGGAGCCGGATTTAATTTTTCTGTATTTATCTTGGGGCAGTTTGATTTACAGCAGAGGTTGGCAACTTCTCTTAAGGGCCAGATAATAAATATTTTAAGCTTTGTGGACCATATAGTGTCTGTAGTAGCTACCCAGCTCTGCTGTGGTGCCATGAAAGTGACCACAGATAATAAGAAATGATGAGCATGGCTGTGTTCCAATAAAACCTCATTTGACAAGATAGCTGGTGGACTGGGTATACAGCCTGCAGGTGGGAGTTTGCTAACCCCTGGTATAGAAGAAAAATGCCTGGCTTTAGAATTAGGCAGTGCTCATTTCACAATCTGACTCCATCACTCACTTAACTGGGCAAATTGCTCTAGCTTCTCTCAATCTTGTTTCCTTGTCTATAAAGTGGAGGTGAATATCTCTAGTTAGGATTAGAAGATGCACAGTATTTACCCCATTACACTATACCCATCATTAGGAGGCTTCCTGTGAATCACCAACAGCTTATCGAAAGGAAAAAAATCTTCCTTGCAGCATGCAAAAATCCTCATGACAACCCGGGGGGTTCATAACATGTGCAGGGCAATTCAAGATTATATTTAGGTTGCACTGAATATAAATTGATTCAGACAGATTAAAGAGTTGCTTCTTTAAACAGTTTTCTCAGCTCTTCCTCAAAATGGTTTCAGGGACTGGAAGACACTCTGGCCCATCCTTGCTTCCTTCTACCACACCTCCTACTGGGGTTGGACAAGTGCAGGCCCCTGCTGATGGGCCTGACTCTCTAGGGCCTCATGGTATCAGGCTTAACGTAAGTGAATAGAAACTGTTCTGAAATCACAAATCAGCTCAGCTGGTGTGCAACCTCCAGCCCATTCTCTATTTCATCCTATGTCCTCAAATTATACCAGATGAATGTGAAATAGTCTGTTCATTAATAAATGAAATAAAGTGTCTCTGCACTTCATAGAGGACATGATCTAAGCCTGGCATGTGATAATCATAAGAACCAGCAAGCTATTTAGCCTCTCCCTGCCTCTGATGCTTCAGCGGGTCTTAATAGTTCTCTGAGCTCCTGTGAGTATCCCTCAGAGGGGGTGTCGATGACCTAATTCTGAGCCAAAGCCCAGTGCTGTGTGTAACGTGGGCTGTGAGGTCACCACAACCGGACCGCTCTAAGAAGGCATTTCTGAATCCAGCAAACACTAGGCTTACTATGCATCAAATCTAAAGCCAAGATATGAACCCAGGAGCTGAGAATAAGAAGAGTTCACTGAAGACTGGGATGCTCCATTGGTTTGACTCCTCCCAAGTCAGAGTCTGGAATGCAAACTGCTGACAGTCTTGTTCCTAGGGCCCCATGTATCTGTACTGTGCTGGTATTGCAACTCGGAGTTTCATTATGCCTTTGATGAGTGATGAAAGACAAAGTAGCAATGATCCAAACAGTGGAACTCTCTGGGCTGGGGAAGCTTAATGTACATGAAAGTTGGGAATTTTGCTAGGAGGATTATAGTTTTCAGAAGCGTGAGATGCTCATTCTCCTCTTAAATATCTATTCTTTTCTTCGACTTCACATTGTTATCACTGACCCACCCCTGGAGCCCTGCCTCATCACCTGATGTGGCTTCCCAAGAGCCTCTGGCTTCAACTCTGCCCTTTCCAGACCCTCTACATAGAGGCTGGATTATTTCCAAAAGGTAATCTCATCACTGCCTGTTTGTGAAGACTGACTCTGTCAGTGTGACCACGTGGGCCCTCCTGGTTCCTTCCACTCCCCTCCAGCTGATGCCTTCTATACTGCATCACCCTTCAGATTCCATGATCCAGCCACACTGAGATCCTCCCAGTGCCTTGAACTTCATCCTGTAGCTTCACTTGTGCTTATTTCCTCCTACCTGTGACTAATGACCTCCTTCCAATACCTGCTCATTCTTCAAATCTAGAAATCCATCTCTGACCTGCTGCCCTCTCACTAAAGGCAATGTCGGACCACCTATTCTCCCCTCATAGGACTGTATCATAATGTTATGGGCACTGTCCTTCTTGGGGATGACTCTTGTATATTCAGAGTCTGCATGATCCGATCACATAGTAATTTACAAAAGGTCTGTTTAATATATGACAGATGGACAAATGATTAAAAGAAGAAATAGCCTCAAAATCAGTAATCCCCAACCCTCAGTCTACAACAAAATCCAAAATGAACCTTTGCCTGGCCTCACCCCCATAGATTCTGATTCATCTAGCTGGGAATGGGTTTCAGAACTGAAAACCCACTGGTCACGCTCTACAAAGCTCCCCAGGAGGCACTAATATTCAGCTGAGGTTGAGGGCTACTGGTCTTAAACAAGGAGGCATAAGAAGGTAGGAAGTAGCAATGATGACTGCCATTTCAGGAAAAAGAGAAAGGGACGTTCAACTTACAAATGAGGAACCCAGAGCTTGGCTTGTTACAGCCCTCAAGGGCTGGCCTTCAGGTACTAGCTACAGTGTGGACAGGGTGAGTACTCTCACCTGGGACAGTCAGAGAGATGGTCAGGAGACTGCATCGGATCTGAGCAGGCTTGGACAGGGCTCTCTGATGCCACCCTCACTCAGGAGCTGGGTAACTTTCCCTGGGCTACTTCTCACTGAGGTGGCCCTAGTCACCATGGTGCAAGCATCTGCTACCTGGCTCAGGTGCTGCTCAGGGACCCACTTTAGCAAGGGCAGCCACCGCCCTCCCAATAAGCCCACAGTCCCCCAGGCAGCAATCAACATCAGCATTTCCAGATACATGGCAGATGCCTGAGTGCCAACACTGAGTGAGCAAGCCTGTGGTTGGCAGTGTCCAGACGGGCCTGGGGAACCTGATGGAGGGCTATTATTAGAGAGACTATGAAAAATAACTTTTGAAAACTCACCCCGAGAGCAAAGCAGATGGCACCAGAGCTGTTAGAAATGGAGCTAGCTGCTTGGCACTGCCTTTTCCTTGCTCAGAACTGCCCCTGGTTTAACTACAAATAAAGTAGGAATCAGATGGCAGGGGGTAGTGATGCTCAGGCAGGTTCAATCATCCTGAGAATCTGATCATCATCCAAACTAAGAGCTCTGAGGGCTTTGCCATCAGCCCCCAAATAACTTATTATATGATGTCTGATCTGTGGTTCCATGCAGGTGCTAACTGGGTGATTTCACATCTGATGATGAAGACACAGGCACTAACAGCTGCCCTGCTCTTCACAAGAAGGCATTTTAATTTAAGGTTTCAGGCTTCTTTACAGCCAGAAAAAAAAAAAAAAACATTTCAACTAGCAATTCATCTCAAAATCAATTAGAGCTGGCTTTGTGGAAGAACAATGGATGTGGAAGAAACATCCTTCTCAGTTTCTCCAGCATCCACAGGGAGCCAGTTCAAAAGAGGAGGCAGAAAAGGTGAGGGCTGGGATTAATGCCTTCCCTCTGCATCCTGCCCTTAGAGCAAGGAAGATCAAGAGGCAAACAGTCCTGTGACCAAGCTTCTTTTCCCCACTGAAACAGGGAGCCAGATTAATACAGCCATCAGGCTAGATTTGCTGGTTAGCTAATTGAAGGCTCTGGTGGACAGCAGGGAGCTATTTTCACCAGTGTCTGAGGATGCTTGCCTCAGGCAAGCAAAGTCCCTGCCAATCACATTAGTGGGTGGCATTTAATTCCATGGCTTTGAATAAACAACATGTCAAGTAAGTCAGTCAAAATGCATGACCATGTGTGGTGAGAGAGGCAGAAACCAATGGGGCTGGTTTTCAGGCCATTAAAGTACCCTGAAAAGTACGACAGTATCGTACAACAGCCGACATTCAGGGGCTGGCATAGATTGAGCAGGAAAGAAGAGTTAATGACTGGAGGAGGGAAAGGAGATGGAAGATGGTAGAGCTGAAGGATCATCAGTAATAGAAGACGGAAGGCAGGATGCCGTTTCACTCACGCTAGATATTCATGGCACACACATTCACATCTTTGAAATTTCACAACTTTGAAGGTTCTTATGGCGAAGACTTACTGTAAATGTACTGTGTACTTACTGTAAATGAGGGTGAATCTTGAAGCCTCCCACATTTGGCCCTCCTAGCAGGTTTGCATAAGCTATTGAATAGTGACAAATGAAAGAGGACAACCCACCCCTCTGGAAGGGAGATTGAATAAACTTTTCATAAGCAGACTCCTCAAGCAAGAACACAGGGGAAATGGGGTAGAAAAGGCAAGGTCAAGGTTTCTATAAACCAGCCTTGCCTGGTGAGGCAAGGCTGCCGAACTCTGAAGACATGGGGATCATCGCTTCGACAAGTCATTCTGGAAGGACAGTGCACCAAAGTGAAAGTGCTGGTGGATGCCTCTCGGCAGACAAACTGTGCAGGGGGATGGCCACGCAGCAGAGCTCACTGGTATAAACTCTGACATACAGGAGGGAATCTTCTTGCCATCCTTCTCCAAACACTTTTTCCTTTTCAGTACTCATCAAATTAAGAGTGTGATATTTTTTCCCTCTCAGTGGTCTTATTTCATTAAAAAAGTAATTATAAACTTCAACATTATGAAATATTTCAACAGAAAATAATACAGCAGATACTCATCATCCACCATATTAATTTTATTTGTGTCAACATTTTGCCATATTTGTTTTAGAGGTCTTTTTTAAAGATATCAAATGCCATAGGTGTCATCCTTTCCTCATTCTACCCTTGCCAGGGATATATTCCTTCCGTAGATATTTTTATAATTCTACATATGCCCATATCCATAAATAACATGTAATATTTTCTTGTGTTTTTACAGTTTAAAGCAAATGGTATATCAAATGTTTGTTTCTATAGTTTACAGTGTGATATTATAAGTGGACCATTCTTCCTTGAGAAATTTAGAAATGCTTTTTACTTTCCAAACAGATTCAGCTGAATCATCAACAAAACATATGAAGAATAAATATGTTTTTATTTTCTAAATTTTCTCTAATGAGTTGTCAATTCCGGGTATGGCATTAGAAGCTTTAGAAGTACAGTTGACTGTTGAACAACATGGGTTTGAACTGTGCGGGTCCACTTATTTGTGGATTATCTTCAAAGGAAATACGACAGCTACATGATTCAGAGCTGGTCGAATCCTTAGACGTGGAGCCACACTTACAAGGAAATGCCCAAACTACATATCATATGTGGGATTTTGACTGTGCAGAGGGTTGACGTCCTAACTGCCAGGCAGTTAGAGTCAGCTGCATGTATTCAGTCCCGAAGTGCTGGAAACACAAAGAACTAGATCCAATGCTCACTCTTACAGAAGTCAAAGGCAGTCGGGAGGAACAAATAGATGTGAACAAATAATAACAGTGGCCCTCAATAAGTGCTATGGATGCGAGTTACCAATATAATTTGGGGGCAGGGCAAGCAAAGAGGCGATTTAGCATACCACTGTTTTTCTGTGCATACAAATATGTTATTGCTCTTGTCTGATCACTTCAAGGACTTCACTTCCCAGAGTGTCCTGAAATTACGTATTCACTGCTGGTTCCCCTTTGAAGGAAGAGACTATACCTCATTTTTCTTCTCATTGCTAGTAGGTTTTAAAATTTCTCATACCTGGAAAATATCCCCTTCGGTGTAGTAAACCAAAGGTCAATTTGACTGTATTTCTGAATTACATGTTTTAAAACATGATTTCTGGCCCGTCCTGGTGAAGTCTGGGGTCAAATCTGTGTGATAGTTTTAAACAGAGGGAAAGAGAGGGTTTGTACAGTAGCAATGATGGATTAACTCTGGTTAAAACACTGATGTACCAACGTCCTGCTGTATTTCTCCCAGATGGTTGTAAATTGGGACATCTCATAAATCCCCAGGCCTTTCCTTTTCCACGGCTGGTTATTACAGAGTTCCAGGGCAGAAGAGCACTTTCCAAAGTAAAGTAATTGTGAGCTATTTATTATCTTTAAAGGAGAACCTGTCAACCACCATGGCCACAAAGCTCAGACGATTAAAACCGCCCAAAGTGCCCTGATTCTGCAAAATCCTTTCAGTCTTTTGGTGGTTTGGATCTAATGCATCCAAGAAGGCAGCTACTATCATAGAAATCCACTGGGCCTGCCCTGTTTTCACCTGAATGTGACACCCCCTTGCCGTGCCTATTGATGGGTCCTTTGAAGGAAACAGCCTAGATGGCAATTATATAGCACATATCTCAGCATTCTTCTCTCCCATGACAGTGGCAGACATGACTAATCCATCATGGCACTTTCTTTCCTGCTGAACCAGAACTCTGTCTGCAGGCAAGTCACTACCAATCAATTGAATTTGGTATTCACAATAGCACTTACCTATCATCTCTGAAGGAAACGATGTTGGTCAGCAATAGTTAATTTTACCTAACACATTTGATTGTTCAATAACTTTGGATTAAATTTTCTTAAAAGCCCCAGTGCCCCAAACCAAATTTCTTGAGAAATAGCTCAAGTTCTTTCAGGATCTGAACTTATGTTCAATGGTATGTCCTTGTGAAGGTTGTTCAACCCAATAACTAAACAGTATTTCTATCTCACTATCTTGGCAATTTGAAGTCAACAATAACACCTCTGGAAATGGTGTACTATTCAGGGAAAGAACCTAGTTACGGGTCTAAGAACAATGCCAAACACTCAGGAGGGGCCAACACATGTTTGTTGAATGTATAAAATAGTGGGAAGACATAGGTCTCCTTGTTCAAACTGTAGACCTTCTGATGTTGAGCATGCTCACCTTTTCCTTTCTTTTCAAATTTCAGTTAGTATGAACATCTGATAGGTGAAGAAAGTGAAGTCACTCAGTCATGTCTGACTCTGTGACCCCATGGACTGTATCCTGCCAGACTCCTCGATCAATGGGATTTTCCAGGCAAGAATACTGGAGTGGGTGGCCATTTCCTTCTCCAGAGGATCTTCCCAATCTAGGGATTGAACCCAGGTCTCCCGCATTACAGGCAGACTCTTTACCATCTAAGCCACCAGGGAAGTCTGACAGGTGAAAACTGGGGTCCAAGAATTTTCTGGGGGATATGAGGGGAAGACAATGATATCTATTTTTCCCAGTGGTGTCTGCTGATGGGATAAACAGAACCATTTTCTCCTAGAAGGAATGCCTGAGAACTTGTAAGAACCAAAGATGTTAGGAGTCAAAGGGGACAAGTGTCACTGAGATGGTGCAGAAGACGACACTCCTTTGAAACCAAACTTGAAACCTGGTGACTTCAGTTACTTGGTAGCCACCCATATTTCTATACAGGCTAGTAACTATAGGCTAGTATGTACAGGTGCACAAGGATTGATGAAATGCTGAATAAACCATGATACTGCAAATGTTACAAACTGTTTATTGGTATTTGTTCAAACTTCTTTTTCTGAAATCTCATATTCTCAAAGTAACTTGTCCTTTTGGTTTCTTCTTTGAGTATAAAAAAAAATGAAAAGTTCTTACCCTCAGGGCAATAATTATTGCCCAATAATTTTGCCCAAACCAATAACTATATTCCCTAAAAGTGGAGGTGAGGCTTCTAGAAGATCTCAGGAAGGATCCTGGAAGTTAAAGGAAACTTCCGTGCTAGTAATAAATAAATAAATGGATGAGTAAGTGAATAAAAGAGACAAGCAAATAAAAGGGAGTGTGATAGCACTGAAGAGTAGATGTGGTTCTCCACAATACCATCTGTGTGCTGCTCCTTCTGCCTAAGGCACTGCCCTTGGCTCAGATGGTAAAGAATCTGCCTGCAATGTGGAGGACCCGGGTTTGATCCTTGGATTGGAAGATCCCCTGGAGAAGGGAATGACAACCCACTCCAGTATTCTTGCCTGGAGAATCTCATGGACAGAGTAACCTGGCAGGCTATAGTCCATTGAGTCACAAAGAGTCGGACACGACTGAGCGACTCACACACACACATAGCCAGTGGGGAATGGGGGTGAGACAGGCACAGAGGTACAGGACTTAGTGCATACAAGAAATTATATACATGGCACAACTTCAGAATCCTAATGTTTTACATTTACTAGTTTATTAAAGATATGGTAAAGGATACAGATGAAAAGCCAGATGAAGAGAAACATGGAGTGAGACCTGGAAGGTGCCAAGTGCCTTCTGTGCCCATGGAATTGGGGTATATCACTCTCCTGGTGTGGATGTACTCACCAACTCAGAAGCTCTCCAAACCCTGTGCTACTGGGATCTTACGGAGATTTCTTCATGTAAGCATGGCCAACTATTACTGCCATTTCCAGCCCTTGTCCCATATCTGGAGGATGGGGCAAGGCAGAAAATTCCAAGCTTCTAATCATGGCCTGGTCTTTCTGGTGACAATTTCCATCCAGGAGTCCACCCAGAGTCAGCTCAGTAGAATAAAAAATTCTCTAAGAACTCTTGTCACTTAGGATTTCCAAATGATTTGGGAGCCTTGTGTTAAAGAAGGAGTCAAAGACAAATATTCAAACAAGAAATACGTTAGTGATCTTATCTCACAAGAAATTAAAAGGGTGTTCAGAATCCTAAAATTTTTAACTGAGTGGAACTCTAGAGGTCAGGTTGCAGCATGTGTCAAGGTAGAATTAAATGATTTACTCAAAAATCACACACTGGAGAGTGGCATAGAGCCCAAAGCTCCCAATTCCTACCTGACAGGTGAGACCATTTCCATCTGGGGTGGTTAGGAAGCATCCTATGAACAGAGCAGGTTCTGGTGGGGTTCTTCAGGATGGGTTTGATTTAGATCTAAAGACAGAAGCGAGGGGGATGGGCTTTCCACGCCAACTGAAAAGCAGTTTCTTAAGATCCCTTTGGCTTTAGTGAAAGGTCAAAGGAAAACAGCGACCACTGGAGTCACACAGAACTGGGTCTGATTCATGGTTCTCTTACTTTTGCCATCTGTGTGTCCTAGAGCAAATTTTTTAACTCTCCAAGTCTCAGATCCCCAGTAAACTGGAGATCACAGTATAAATATTGCAGGGTGATGTAAGAATTAAAAGAGTATTTGTTGAGCAGCTTTTACAAGACCATACATACATGAGAGGCGTTGTCTATGCTTATTTACTTCGGGAGGTGGTGGTGGTGGTGTAGTCGCCAAGTCGTAGCCCACTCTTGAGAACCCATGGACTCTAGCCTGCCAGGCTCCTCTGTCCATGGGCTTCTCCCGGCAAGAATACTGGAGTGAGCTGCCATTTCCTTCTCCCTCACTCAGGGACAGGGACAGGAAATTAGCTGTGGGAGACAGGACACACTCGAACTATGGATGCCTATAGCTGCCAAGTAGAAGAATCTGAGCTCTATCTTGTAGGAAGTGATGAAAAATTAAAATCTTTGAGTAGAGGAACCAAAGTCATAAAACCAAACATTAATAACTAAGCCAGGATACCTGGTGAATTTTCTTGTCTCATCTCCTGTGTAACCTTGGAGTCATCCTCTCATCTCTCGATTTTCTCCACCCAAATGGATTTGGGCATCCTTATAACTTTTGAATTAAGCATTTCAGATAGGTTAGTGAAAAAATGCCTTCTAAACAAGGGGATTATGTGTCTTCAGGAAATACATATCCCTAAAGTTTCTAGCAAGAAGTTGGCAATGGAACTTCAGAAATGTTTTCTGTCAGTTCTCAGTCAGTAATAGGGAGAAAAAATCTGTTCTAGAAAGGACAAAATAAAGTACCATGCCCAATTTTGGCACACCACTAAATGGATAAGACTCCAGTTAGCACCAAGATATTTTCTCTATAACTTCAAAACGAACGTCTTTCTTCCTCATTGTCTCACATAAAGGATAGAAAAAGGCAAAGAGGAAAAGTTTTGAGTAAAGAAATGGATGCTAAGCCAACATGAAACAACAGGTGAATGAAATGAGAAGGAAAAACTAGAGGAACATAAGGCAAGGAACACTATAGACAAAAACTTTTGTGTGTGTGTAGAGTTCATTTGATAAAGAAAAAGTAAAGCTACAAATGCTTGCTCTTTGGCATAAGATCTTCAAAAGGAACATCTCAAAATACTCACATGAGTGCCTTCTGTCTGAAGATGTGGCTGAGAAGGCTCCATAAGCAAGTTATAAATGGCAGGTCCCACAGCACAGGGAAATGATGCAGTTATGCAAGTATATCAGTAACATGCCTTACACAGAATTTGGGGTACCTACCAAGAAACCACACCCCAAGGCATTTATTTTGACTGCAGAACCTGCCTCTTCCCTAGTTATGACAACCAAAAGTCATACCACTGTTTCCAAATGACTCTCCTTTCTCAAGAGTCCACCTCCTGTGCTCCCTCAGCCAACTTTCAGCTATTTGTCTTTGGCTAACTGGGCTTCTAAGATGGGTCTGCAAATGGCTTATTCCATACACATCGTTAATCAGTGCCAAGCTAAACAGGCTCCAGCCCCAGCTGATGGTGCAGTGTCTTGGCTCATCACCCCAACAACTAACAAACAAACATGAGTGATGACTATTGGGCCAACACCAGGCAAAGAATGCAAGGTGCCCAAGTGAGTCTTGCTTTAGATGTTACACCTAGGAAGGCTGCCTGACAAATACTGATAGCCAATGTAGAACAACAGGTGAATGAAATGAGAAGGAAAAGTAAGAGGTACATAAGAAAAACACTATACATAAAACCCTTTTTGTGTGTAAAATTCGTTTGATAAAGAAAAAAGTAAAGCTATAAATAAATGCTTGCTCTTTGGCATAAGATCTTCAAAGGAACATCTCAAGATACTCATATGAGTGGCCTTCTGTCTGAAGGTGTGGCTGAGAAGTGAGCTTGTTTCAGACATGTAGTGTTAATAATGTACCATCAGGTGAAGCTTGCTGGCTTTCATTTAAAGTGTTGGGACTTCCCTGGTGGTCCAGTGGTTAAGAATCTACCTTTCAATGCAGGGACCGTGGGTTAGATCCCTGGTTGGGGAACTAAGATCCCACATATCCTGGAGTTACTGAACCTGTGTATCACAACTAGAGAATCAGTGTGTTGCAACAAAAGATCCCACGTGTTGCACCTAAGATCAAATGCAGCCAAATAAATAAAGTGTTAAATCATAAAAAGGTTAAAGCTTGGGTCATCTATTGAGTATATCCAGTGACCTGTGTGACACTGGATAAATGGATCTAAGCTGTCATAATTGCCACGCAGTAAAGGAAACTTAAGGGTGGCTTTGTCAGCAGTCTTGTTCAAAAGGACATGAAAAGGCACTGAAACATAAGAAAAGGTGCCTGCTATGTCTATGCCTTACTAAGAAATGCTCATGTTTTTAGGACAAAAGATGGCATGCCCATCGAAAATCAACCTGTAAAGGCAGCATGTTTAACTATCTCTAATATTAATGCTACCAAAGATGGGATAAATCACAGGAGAAAGATAGGAGCCAGTTGCTAAGCCACATCCAAAGGGATTTATTTTTGAAATTATCATAATAGAAATGATAGTTAAAGCTGGTAAGGTACAACCCCTAGGGATGTTCTGGGTATAAACTGACCCATAATGGGTAGGGCGAAAGAGATAAATGAAGTGGAGGGAAAACTGGAACACTGGGCAGTAACTAAATGGGTCATATGCTGTCTCACTTCATTATTTTGATGTATTTCCTAAGGTCCTTTAGCTATGCAGATTGGAAATATCATGAGTTTCACAAACAAGGAGCTCTTCAGTTAATTTGTCATCTCTGAGTCTTAATTTCTAAATTAAATTAGAAAAGGCTAATTAAGCCTAAATACAGGTAGGAGCATTCAATTAGAAAGTCTAAATGAAAGTATCTAAAATAATTTCTGACACATAATAGGTACTTAATAAGTACTAGTTTCCCCTCTGCTTTTCTTCACGTGTGAGGCATGTATTACTTCTACCTCCCATTAAAGCTTATTTTGTACATCTTCGTTAAGCTGTCAAAGCTTCTCAAATTCAAGATTTGTCCAACTATTTACCCCTACAGCACCAGGAAGCCCACTCAGGAGGGGTGCAATAAATGCTCACACAAAAATGACTGAAAGACTCAACCCATTAGGCAAGGGGCATCCCTGCATGCATGTTTTTATAATCTCCTGAGTTCAACACCTCTACTAACATAATGATCACACTGTGTGCAATTTATAAATCCACATTTGCCTCTTTCACTAGACTGGAAACCCTCAAGGGAGACCTAGTACTTAATATGCACCCAATAAATAATAGATGACACTATCTTTAATGCACCTTTGTATCTTCTGGGGGGACTCTGTTGATCTGAAGCACTACTCAGTGCATTAGAGGAGAGGAATGCCAACATTCCTCAGCAGGAGAACAAAATGTGTGAAAAAGTTTATCTTGTGAGAACATGTACAGAGCTTGTAGAAAAAGAGTTAAAATACAGAGACAGAAGCTGTGGGATGTTTATACTTTTGTCTAAACAAAAGTGAGCTGACTTCTGGACATAGAATTTAACCAACTTGAGCAGAGAATGCAGTGGAAGATGACGTGAGGTTGTTCTCACAACAGCTTTCTCAGCTTATGAAATGAACTGGGACAAGAAAGACTACATTTGTCAATAAGTAGTAACAGAGTTTGAACAACCTCACATTCTGTTAGCCGCGTTTTGGAGGAAAGTCAGAGGAGGAGTTTATAACACAGGCAAAGAATGGGGTCATAAAAAAGATATGCGTAGTGTACAGAAGAGTTAAAACGAGCCTGTGCTCCAATTTTTAGGTATATAACTGCCTGTTGACGTCCTATTGACTTGGGTCGGTAATAAACCATGTGGTTGCAATTGGACTCTGATCATATAGCAACAGTAGAATATCCTTGACAGTCTCTCAGCATGTAACTTGGCAGCTCAGAGATTTGCATCGAGTTTTAAAGTTTCGTGTCCCATTTAAAGCAAGGAGTATTATCTTGGAGCTCCTCAAATTACCTGTAATTGTGTGTCACGTTTTATGAACGTGTACATGTGCTTTTCTACCCCCAGGGAATCCGTGGCTGTCATCAGACCCTTAAAGCTGGTCATGATGAAGTCCCAAAGAACCACTGATTTAAACAGAGTAGCAAAAAAAAAAAAACAAACAAACCAGAGCAGAAGCTGTGTTTCTAGCTTTGAGATCTAAACTGATTTCTTTGTTTAAAAGCATTGTCTTAGAAGTGGCCCATAAATACTTCTCACACATTTCTAAAATAGAACTTATTATCTTCCTCTTAAAACTGCCCTGCCTACAGCATGTCCCATAAGGATTTATGGCGTCCTCCTTTGGACTAAAAATACTGATGTCATCTTGGACACCTTTCTATTCCTTAGCCTCTGTGTCCAGTCTTCAAGTTGTGGCTCCAGCTTCTTCATGGTTCTCAGCTCTGCCCTTTCCCTTCTACTCCCACTTTGTCTCTTGAGGCTCCACATCCCTCGTCTGGATGACTTCAGAAGCCTCCTAACTCCCTCTCTTCATGTTCAGATCCTCCCACCAGGTGCTCAGCAGCATGAAAGATAAACTTTTCCATGTCAGAAAAGATGGCCCCCATCACAGGGCCTCTGCCTGTGTATCTTCTAGTCTCACTGATTGCCATTTCCCAGTTCAGATACTGCCTTCCAGAAACACCAAGTTACTGGTGATTTCCTTGTTCTTCCATGCTGATGTCTCTTTTTGAAATGTTCCCTCTTTAATGGGCTAACTACTCATCCCTTACGCAAGCAGGCCTGTCACCCATCACGGCCCTGATCTCATTCTATTAAAAGGCTTAGTTTAAGGGAACACCCCTTCCACCTCCACCATACTGTCATATTCTTTGGGCAAGGAAGCTTTCTATTAATTGTGTTAGCCCCAATACCTAGAATATTGCCTGGCCAACTGAGAATCTGTGGCGTACTCATTGTCTTCTGCTTGGGGTATCCTGAAGACATAATGGCTGCTCTGTAGGCTTAGCTAACAGAGTCAGCTATAGGAAACCATTCTGAAGGGAAAACAGGTCACAAAGGCTCTACTTTTGACATGGAGAATATAAAACCCTGCTTAATTCCAGGAGTTCTGCCCCTCTGATACTGACCTGAGTGTCAGCCAGCTGAACGATAATTCAGTCTTACCTGAATTTTTTATATGCATCAGCTTCTCCCAAAGTATAATATTATTTCTTCATCAACAGCAGTATTTGTGGTATAAGGAGCCAATGACTTGCACAGCTAGGTCTGTGTGACCCTGCCCAATCTCCTCATGCACACAGCTATTTTTTAAAACTTATGTTCCTTTATACAGCTTAAGGCATTTTGCATCTGAACTTACTTAGGTGAAACAGGGATGATAAAATCTACCCCAGAGTAATTAACATAAAAGGCACGGTACATATGAAAGTACTTCATAAAGTGTAAGGTGTTATGCAAATACCTTCTTGCTTTCCATAATTTTAGAATGATCATGAACATTTGAGTAAATGGCTTCTTGGTGTAAAATGCAAGATCCCAGAAGTTCAAGTTGTGAAAACCAACAGCTTTCATTGAACAGAGTGCAGTTTCATTTAAAGATTGGCCCTAGTAATAAAAGGCCCTAGGAATAAAAGATTAAATATACCTAGTCTTGGTCATCTTGCTCAGGACACCAGTCATAATATATGCATATTTGAAATAAAGCTACTCAACAATGTTATTTAACATATTTATTCTTTTAGTTAAGCAATAGGCAGGAGAAAGAGTGATTGTGTACATGGGATTCTGGTCAGAAGAGTGAAAACAAAGATAATCAATGCTGACACCACATTTGGCCCCTGTTTGTGTCCCAGATGCACACTCTCTGAGAATAGAGAAGAAGCTTTCAATCATGTAAACCTCCTCAGCTTGCAGCCCAGAAAGAATTCATGAATGAAGACAGAAAGCCAAGTTGAATCAACAACTTTGGAGAACCAGAAGGCTGGACTGCTGTTTTCCAATCTTTCTATCTGAGGCAAAACCAAAAATAGCAGGGGCTTGTGTTGGAAACCCAGGAAATCAAAGCAGGAAAGATGCTGAGGGCTGAGTCATGGCAAGTGACCTCATCAACAAGGAGGCTGAATGTAGCTATAAACGACAGATGATGCGGCTCTGTCTGAAAGCAGGAGGTAAGCACCAGAGAGATGGAGAGGATCAAGGCATTGATGTGATGCCCAGCGTGAGATGGAATGACTTATGAAAACTTTCCTTCCACACAGAACTGCTTAAATGAAGTTCAAGGAGGCTAATCTTTAAAAGATGTAATGTTTATGTGGAGGTATCCTTAATGCAGTGGGAAGAGTCCTGGTTTTGGAGTTTTGCAAAGCTCTGGGCTTTGGGAAAAAAAACCTTTGGGCTTTTCCACTTAAGCTGACATGGTTCACTTTCATCACCTTTAAAATGGTATTGTAATACCTCCCTCCCAGAGTGGCTGTAAGGTGAAACGAAATGAGGCACCAAGCATGGTGACTAGACCAGAGCACGTGTTCAATTAATGTGTGGAATCTCCTCCTTCCTTCCCCAGCAGACAAAACGCTTAGTGTAGCCAATTACTGTAATGTTACTTTCTTCTCTGATCATTCCCAGTTATAACATCTTTGCCCAAACAGAGAGATTAGATATGGTCTGGTTCTGCCTTCAACCTAAGCTGGTGATAATCTTGATCATCTCCTGACATATGGCCCTTCAGCCTGCCTGCTAGAACAGGCAGGTGCTGCAAGACGGAACTTTAATTGTGAGAAAATTCTGCCGCAGCTGTTAAAATATGCCTACCTCACAAGAGTTTATAAATTCAAATAATGTCAGTGTTTTTCAAAATGTAAAGCACTATATAAATGTAACGTAAGCAAAGAGATGAAAATATATCAGTTTATATTAAGTAGTCTAGTTCTCTAAGGCAACGCTTCTCCCCCTCCTCCCCCTTTATCAGTAGAATCCCTTCCAAATAGATCTTATGTATTACCCGGTACTTTACACCAGGGCTTCCCTGGTGGCTCAGATGGTAAAGAATCCGCCTGCAACGTGGGAGACCTGGGGTCTATTCCTGGGCTGGGAAGATCCTCTGGAAGAGGGCATGGCAACCCACTCCAGTATTCTTGCCTGGAGAATCCCCATGGACAAAGGAACCTGGTGGGCTACAGTCCATGGGGTCTCAAAAAGCCAGACATGACTGAGTGACTAAGCACAGCACATTACTCAGTACACACAACAAATGAAGGCAAAGCTTGACTGTGCAAACTGGAAGAGGGGCCTGTGTGCCCTTCCAGTCCCCAGCTCCTTCTTCCATTTCTCTTATACCATGAGACACTTGAACCGTACTGCAGGGCTCCTTGGAGAGAGGAAGCTTGAAATCCCTTGTTCTAAGGAGACACAGAGCTCTGATATCAGCCTTGTACTTTCCTAGAAAAAGGCAGAGATGTCACAGAGAAAGGACTGGTTTATAGTGTTATTTGAGCGAAATGGCTCAATTTGAGTCCAAGTAGTAATTAGCTTAATGAAGGCCAAAGCTGTAATTATGACCAGCCTGGTGGTAATGCAGTCTGAGATACTTTGCAAGAATTTCAGGGCAGAAAGGAAAATTCAGTGAAATCTGAGGGACACAGGCTGCAGACTGGAATTTTTGAGAGATCTCTGAGTGAAATTCACAGAATGTCTTTAGTGCAAATAATACTTACCAGTTTAAAAGTGTGGTGGACACCAAAATTTCATTATTAACAGCTTATTAATAGTTTCAAATCTTGCTGTTAACTGATAGTTATAAACACTGGGATTCCATTTCCTTACCTACAAATATGGGAATCAAATCCTTATTCTGGGTGGGAAAGTACTTCATAAGATCCTAAAACCATTAACCTTTAGATGAAGAATTGTTGGATTTACCGACATTAAATAGTAAGCATATTTTAAAAGATACTGGTAAGTTATCAGGGACAAATAACAAAACTGGGAGTTAATTATTGCAGCAGCCAGAGCTGACAAAGAATTAATACCTAGAATTTAGAGAAATAGAAAAGTGGATGAAGGGCATAAAAATGCAGTTCTTAGAAGGTAAGGTAAATAGGTAAGAAGCACATGAACAGAAGCTCAAATGCACTAGTTTTTCAAGGTATGAAAATTAAAACAACAATGACGCGCACTCTCAGCAGTCAGAATGGCCACATGTTCACACCCAGCGCTGGAGAGGGTATAGGGAGGGGAGACCACCTGTGCGCTTTTTCCATTTATTAATATAGGAACAATCTGAAGCTAATAATTATATCACATGACTCTGAATCCCAGCTCCTGGGTATGCATCCCCCAAATAATGCTTAACACGGGTACCCAAGGGTTACAAATGAGGATGTTTGTTGCAGAATTTTTCGTGACTAGTGGAGATCTGGAGGTGGGATAGATGTATATCAACTGGAAGGATATAAATAACGTGAAATAACAGCAATGAAGTATTATGAAAATGTTGGGAGTCTACATAATAATAGGGATCTACCTGAAAATATAATGTTCAGTAAACACTAAGAAACATTCTTACTTTTTATAGCCTATTTGTACTATCGATTTATCATTTACAAAAATGACAATATATACATACACCAATAATAAGATACATTTTATAAAGACACATGCACATTTGAGTTCCAGAATATGTAGGTAGTTCTCCGTTGGGGAGGGGAATGGGTTTGGGAGAGATGGTGAAGGGGAACAGTAACAAAACACAAGGTAAACCTTAGGAGTGTAATGGGGGGACAGAAGGGAGGCTCAAGGGGGAGGTGATATATTTATAATTATGGCTGATTTGCATTGTATGGCAGAAGCCAACACAACATTGTAAAGCAATTTTCCTCCAAGCAAAAAATAAATAAAAAAATAAAAGGAAAGTCTTCCATGGACTTACGGTGATAAGCTATGGACTGAGGAGTATGCAGAACCCAAATCTGTATCTGAGGGCTAACTCTTAAAATGTTGGCAAGTCCTTGTGAAAATTAGGTTAAATCTATACAACAAATTACCTGGCATATTGGAAACACCTATTTGGTTCCTGTGACTCAGGAAGTATGAAAGGAATGGGGTTTTCTTCCCTTAGTTTCTCTAATAATTTAATCTATGAAAATAAATGAGTCTCAAGAAAGCGAGGAACTAAGAGTAGGACTCAGATATGGGTGTAGAAGATTTGTACTCAAATCTGGATGCATCTCAGAACCACCCAGACGATTTACAAAAAAACACAGATAACTAGCCTCCACACCCACATCTCCCAGGATGGAGGGGATCTTTATCTCTACATGGGGGAGGCAATGGGGATCAGGGCTGGGGTCTGAAGAGCTGCATTTGAAAAGCATTGCCCTCATGCCTGTCTGTCCACTATATTTCAGCCACTTATGTTCTTTGGATCATTGCTTTTAAAACCTTCAACAACTTTTGCTAAATAAAGCAGCACTGAATTGCTCAAAAAGAAATATATTTCAAAATATATGACTAGTGTGTACAGTATGGTACTCCATCTGCTCTTCCAAAATACTTGAGTTTTAGAAAATAATGTGTAGATAGATCTATAAATTGCTACCTCCCACAAAACAAAGTAGACTCGCTTTAGGGGGTATGGGAAAATATATTTTTTCTTTTGGTTTATCCATAGATAAAGATTTATCTGTAAGAGCAAGCAAACCTGGCTTCCTTTCTTCCTTCATTCATTTATTCAGTCATTCAGTCAACACCTGATGATGGTTCACCTAACTCAAAGTAAGTCAACATCTGTAATAAAAGTATCTTGCACAAATTCAGCAACTTGTCTTCTCCTAGCTCAATACTCAGCACGTAAATGTGCATCTTGGGTTGGATGGTCCTAGAAGGCAGAGAATGCAACTCTCTCTGCTGGATGTCACTGTGTGCTCATGGACTCCAGCATTTGGTTAATAATGACTAGGACAATCATCCTCTTCTAAGATTCTTTTCTTTCCCACAGTATTTAGTACCATGCAGTTTCTGCCTTTCCCAGTGCTGTTCAGATACTAGCTTTGAGCCTTGAGGCTCAAAGATGAGGCTACCTACCCCTCATCTTTCCCAAACCAATCTTTGTCACCAGTGAATGAGGTTTTGACTGGCTCAAGAGAAGTGGCATTTAGTAAAAGAGAAAGAAAGTCGGATAACTCTGGGTTTGAAACTCGGCTTTATCATCTACTATCTGAGTCTCAATCTCTTCATCGGTGAAATGGGATAATGACATCAACTTTGCTGGGTTGCTGTGAGCATCACATAGTGAATGTACAGTGCCTGGAACAGACTAGACCTGGAAAATACGGAAGTGAGGCTGCTGCTGCAAGTGTATTGCTACAAAACCAATATCTAGTCCTCATGTGAGCTCTGGCCCCCCAATGCTCACAAAGCTCCAATTCATAGCTCAATACTTTGTGATTCATGCTGGGCTCCTGTGGAACAGTTTCTTCAATCCAAAGTTCTCAGGAAAATGGAGCCCACCCCTGCACCATGATACTATC
The DNA here is from genome assembly GCF_016772045.2 of Ovis aries. Classification (NCBI taxonomy): domain Eukaryota; kingdom Metazoa; phylum Chordata; class Mammalia; order Artiodactyla; family Bovidae; genus Ovis; species Ovis aries. The sequence continues at coordinate 61,972,797 of NC_056057.1, read as the reverse complement.
TTAGCTGCAACTGGAACAACCCATCTGGCCATTACCAAACTTCTTTCCTTAGAGGCCTAGCCCCTGTCATCCAACCATCCAGCCTGTCATCCTTAAATCTCTAGCCAACATCTTAAATTGAGATCTTAGATTCTATGGACCTCTCAGAGCTATACTGTATCACACTGAGAACACTCCACGGGTTGCCAAAAGCCCCCAAGCCCTTTTAGACACCAGCAGTAATCTGATTAGGATGCTTGTTCTTCCTGCTGGTCATTCTAGCCTGAACTAATAAATATCTAATAGCTTTCACCTCCAGGGGTCAGCTTTAGACTTCAACCTCTAATCTGGCCTCTGAGACCTAGATCTCACCCCTTCTACTGTGTGTAATATGCCCATTGACTGAGCCTTTCAAGAACCAACATATAGGGTTCTGGACTTACACACAAAACAATTTGTTGAATATGAGTCAGTGAGTCCACGGAAATGTATGATGGAACAAATGAATGCGTCACTCCTCATTTACAAATGAGATTTGGATTGATTGGGTAGCTGGACTGTTGCCCAGAGCAGGCAACTATCACCCGGCACTGCCTCTGGAGAGAAACACTGATCTCATGTACCTCTGAAAGGCTCATGTTTTCCCATTGTGCTGATTTGTGGATATTTAAAACAACTGCTACAACATCCAAAACTAAAGACAATGTTCTTTAAAATTAAATCATAACACAGTGTTCAGTTTATACCCTAAAACATACTCTCTCGCTCAATACATTAATTTTCATATCTGCATAATGAAATTCACGTGTATATGCATATATTTTAATGAATATCAATAGATCATTATGGTTTTATGCAGGAAAGGTTTTTTAAAAATCTGGCATGAAACATATACATATTAAGTCACTCTACAAAATGGTAATTTATGAACAGAATTTTCCACGTTGTTTTCTGCCATTTAACTTCTCTGTTGTTAGACTGACGATCTTGTCTCTCTTGAAATGTCATCTGTTTTGAGACGTCCTTTCTGACTCCCCTATGAGTCACTCTATTCTCTGTTCACCCAAAGCTCTTTTTATAGGCCTCTGTGAAAATATTTAGATGATAATTTCTGTGTCCGTGAGAAGCAGTGCTGCCCTGTGGTTAGGAGCTGGACCACAGGACCAGATCTGCCTTTAGAACTTAGCTCTGCCATGTGGTCTTGTCAAGTTACTGAACCTCTCTTTGGCCTCAGTTACTTCAACTGTAAAGTGGGGATAATAACAGTTGTTCAGTTGCTAGGTCGTGACCAGCTCTTTGCTGTTACTACTATTATTATTATGACTACTCCCTTTCCACCTTGTCTGTGATCTCCCTGACAGCTGATGAGGGTCTGTTTCTTGCACTTGGCTCAAGAGTCAAGTATAATCATTAGTGAGTGAGTGAGTGAGTGAGTGAAGTCACTCAGTCGTGTCCGACTCTTTGCGACCCCGTGGACTGTAGCCCACCAGGCTCCTCTGTCCATGGGATTCTCCAGGCAAGAATACTGGAGTGGGTTGCCATTTCCTTCTCCAGGGGTAATTATTGGTATATTGTAGGTATTCAATAACTATCAAATGAACTCTACCAAATCCCTTATTTTCAACACAGAAAAATTCCTAAGTGTTCCTCAATGGAGCAAGGATCCAGATAAGGTTGTATTTTAGTCTGTTTGAACTGTTATAACAAAATACCAGGAACTGGGCAGCATATATTCAACAATGGAAATTTAATTCTCACAATTCTGGAGGCTGGGAGTTTAAGATCAGGGTGTCAGTATGCTGGGTGGGGGCCCTTTTTCCTGCTTCATGGCTGACATCTTTTCATTGTGTCCCCAGGTGGTAGAAGAAGCTAGAGATCCCTGTGGGTCCTCTTTTATAAGAACACTAATGCCATTCATGAGAGCAGAGCCCTCATGACCTAAGCATCACCTTCCAAAAGCCCTTTTCCTAATACCATCGTCTATGGGGTTTGGGTTTCAACATATTAATTTGGCAGAGATACAAGCCTTTGGACCATAGCAGATTCACTGTAGAAATCGCCATATTTATGGCAGTCATTTATCTTTCAAAGTTGCATGTCTCTTGAAAAAGTCCTTGAAAGAAGGATCACGTTGACTCGAGGGCATTTGCTGGGCTTTAACTATGAGAATGTGCCTAGGTGCGGTTGTTCCAGAGAGTGTGGCAGGACTTCTTTGCATGGTGCTGACCTCCTTCCCTTTCTTATGGCACTCATCTCACACTCTATCAAACACTTGGAATTCTCTATAGTTGCTCTTTGCTAATTATTTTTTTGCCTGTTCCCTTATGAAAGTGAAAGGGTTAGTCACTCATTCGTGTCTGACTCTTGGCAGCCCCATGGACTGTAGTCTGTCAGGCTCCTCTGTCCAGGGAATTCTCCAGGCAAGAATGAGGCAAATTTCAGGGAAACAAAGTAAGGTATCTATTTACAGTAAAATGGTTGAAAGTTCCAATAATAATACGTAGGTGGTCAAGTGTCTAATTGTCCAGCTGAAACACTTTAACGTAAAAGAGGAGGCTAAATTGAACAAACTATTCTTGAAAGAAAACATTTTCTCTCAACCTCCAACTACACAGAAGCTCATGAACTTCTATTTATTATTTTACTTGCTATCCTTAATTATTATTATTATTTTTTACTTCTTCCCTTTTAAAGTCAGATGTCACAGACTGAAGAAGAAACAACAGATAATTGAGTTTCTTTTATCAGCCTCCTCCACCAGGCACTTTAAGAGACATTTTATTTATTCCTGGCTTTTGGGAAAATTTCAGCCTACGGATTATTTGTCATTTTTCTCATTTTGGTCAATTTGTCATTTTAATTAGTTTTATTCTTGGATTCTGGGATCTTTTCCTTCTGAAAATTAAGAAATCTTCCCAAACATGACTTGAAAGAGGAAGAAAAGCAAAGGGAAACAAGGAAGACAAAGAAAAATATGGAAACTTCCATCTTAGAATGTGTGCTTTGTGCTAAGTCACTTCAGTCGTGTCCAACTCTGCAACCCTATAGTCTGTAACCCACCAGGCTCCTCTCTCCATGGGATTCTCCAGGCAGGCATTCTGGAAGGGGTTGCCAAGCCTTCGTCCAGGGGATCTTCCCGACCCAGGGATCAAACCTGTGTCTTCTATGTCTCCTGCATTAGTAGGTGGGTTCTTTACCACTAGCACCACCTGGGAAGCCTGGTGGGACTACACCTTTCTCTTTTTTACATCCCCTAGATGCCAATTAATTAATTAATGAAAACTAAGGGAGATTATTCAAACTTCGAGAATAGAATACAACTTTGAGAACTAATGGTTTCACTAACCTGAGTGAATTTTTTTCTGAACTTGGACTCACATCTTGCAGGATAATCTTCTATGTCAAAATTACAGCCTCAGGTAGAAGAGTAAAAGTAAAGAGGAAACTTATTTTCAGTTTAGAGAAAACAGTTCCAAGAATGCCATGGCAACTGAAAATGAAAGAAGGGAAATCATGACAAAAACCCTGTGTTGACTAAATTTGTAGCAGTGGAGGACCTGGTCTATGGGCTTAGGATTGGCAAAGCTTTCCAAAGAGCAAGAGGTTGGGTGGGGACCTTGGAATTTTCAAGGTACCTTCTGGAATTTAGAACTGCAGGGAATGAATTAAAAAAATTTTTTTTTCTCAGGAACATCAAATTCTAAATTACATCTTTGGGACTGGGATCATGCATTAACTCATTCAATTACATTCAGGGGATGTCCACTTTATTCTCAAGTACTAGAAATTGAGAAAGGAATATAAATAATTATAATCTGGCATGAGGAAAACCATAATAATACCATAGGTTATTAAGCAGGGAAGTAGCACCAAAGATAAGATCTTTCAAGTTAGGTCAAGTAGGATGAGTAGGAATTTCCCAGGTAGAAGGGAAAAGAGGAGAGACATTTCTGGCAAAGTTATGAAAAACCCTGGCATATTGGGAAAACTGAAAATAGTTCTGTATAGCTGGAACCCAGACAGTGAGGAAGCTGGCCAGTGGAAAGACTGGCAACGAGGCTTCTGTGGGCAGATCACACAAGCCTTCTGTTCCAGGCCGAGAAAGCTGGATTCCCTCTGCAGGAACCACCAAAGCATCTAAACAAAGAGTGAGATGCCCTTCTGAGCTATGTTTTGGAAGGTTCCCTACTCTAAATTCTACCTATTACAGCTAGGTTTCACTTCCAATTCTAAGTTTAGTCTTTATTAAACATTTACAATTTAGACTGTTACCCAACAGCCCTGATCTTGTCTCCATGGTTTAGCTCATCTTTCCTAGGAGAAATGTCCTTTTTTCTTCTTTGGAGGTATGTTGGATCTGGGAGCAAGAAGCTTACAAGTCCACGGGCTGGAAGCCTCGGACCATTTAGTATGAATCTTCACCACCTTATAGGTAGAAACGAGGGTGAAACAACCTAAGCAGTACAAAAAGAAACAACAACCTCTTCCAACACCAAAACAAACAAAAAACAACCCCTCTCACACAAAAAGCTCCCCCCTCAAAAAACAGAACCACAGAGATCTTAGGACCAATATGTCCTCTACGCACTGCCTTAAAACATAGACACACACACACACGCACACACAGGTAAACAAAACCAAATGGAAACACTGAGTGGAAATGTGTTTTCTTCCACTAAAGCGACACATTTGGCAAATGTCTTTAAAGAACATATATTTGGTAAATACAATGCAAATATTTCATGACAAAAACAGTGTGCATTAAACTTACTACATGTTGTGGGGGAAAGAGGAGGGTGGAGAGCATTTGTCTTGGAAAAAATTAAGAGAGTGGAGGGGGAATGTTGCCCCCACGGGGTGAAGTGGATGCAAAGTGGGCCCCAGGGAGACCAGTGGTCTGGGGGACAGCTGATCATTTAAGAAAAACTGAAGGCAGGGGCCATGGGAATGGTTGTGTCTTCTGGGCAGGGGTCTCACTGCGGGATAATTTTGCCCATCCCCCACCCCATGGACCATTTGGTAATGTCAGGCCACAGCAGGTGGAGGTGGGGCGTGCTCCTGGCATCCAGTGAGCAGAGCCTGGGAGGCTGCAACACACCCACAGTGCAGAGGACAGCCCCACGACAAAGGATTATCCCAAATGTCAACAGTTGAGGCTGAGGAACCCTTGCACTCATTCTTGGCTGCACTTCCCATGGCTGCGTCTAAAGACTACTGCCAGCAGATTTTTAAAAAAAACACTGTAATGTCTAAAAATAAAATCATTTTTATACTTCAAGGAACAAACAGAGGGATCATTTTTTTTTTTCGTGACTCTCTCAGTGCTTGAACATTTCCAAAGGCTGGAAGAGCAACCCTGCCTTCTATACATAGCTCCCAGGCTCTCGGATCCTCTCTGAGCTGGGCTGCGCCAGCCCTCTCTGGGCCAGATGCTGCTGCTGCAAAAGATAAGACCTTAATTTATAAAAGGATGCTATTCCTGGCAGGTAATGGCCAGAAATTTCCAGGAAAATCATCCTTTCTTATCTCCAGCCTCCCTCCCACTCCATCATGTAGCCCCTAGCATTTAATCCCTATTTTACCCCCTACTCATTTCAATTTTCCTGGACCCCAGTTCTGGGCTCAAAAGCCTAGCAAGCATTTTCGCCTTTTCTTTCTCTTTGCCCCAACTCCTCTGACTCTGAATGCAAAGACAGGCTGGAAAATGAATTTTCTAACAAGCAATTTTTTTAAAGGCAAAAGGTCCATGTGCCATTAAGAATCCAGAGTCCGGCCTGACTATTACCTCTGATAAATCACCTCCTCCCAATTTTCTTCCAACAAATGAGGGCTGTGAGGGCTGCCGGGCTATAGCAGAAATTTGTTTAATGACAGTCTCTGGAAAATTAGCCACTGGGCAATGGTGGGGGAAGCCTCTCCCTTCTAGCCCCACCCCTGTGGCCTCTTTTCCACCCTAGACTCAACAGCCACAAGGAGGACCAAATACGTGACGCCTCAGGGCCAGAGGAATCAGTCTGGATTTTCCGTGTGTTCTGCTTCTTCCCGTATCCCTCCAAGTCCCCTTCATCTTCATTCCTCCATCCCTGGAACCCAGTGCAGTACTGGCTTGGCTATACCTGCAGGGTAGTATTTTTACCTTCCTGCTCTCCTTTTCCTGACCCAGTTACATAAGGAATATCCCGGCTGCCCAAGGCAAGGAGGTGGAGGGAGGGAACTCGGAATTCGTGACCGACCAAGACTCCGTCCTCATTTCTGCTCTGCTGTGTAAGCCTCAGTACAGTTCCCTGTTGTCAGGACGATGGCAGACTGTCCCACAGGAGGACGGGGCTAAGACTAAGGCCTATCCCTTTGTTTTACAGAAGCGCTAGGCTTGGGCCTGGAGTGACTGGCTCAAGATCACACATTTTTTCAGTGGCGAGATTAGGGCCCAAGTCTCACTGGATGCCTGTCTCTGAAGAGCACAATGGGCAATTTTTCCTTTTGTCTCACATGTGGCAGGGTTAGGGTAAGTCTTTGCCTGGGCCCCCAGAGTTTCATGGGGGAAAGGACCCACTCCAACTAGCAATAGAATTTCAGATCTTTGCCCTTTTAACTTTGGGCTTCACTCAGTTGTTGTCGTCCAGTCGCTAAGTTGCATCTGACTCTGCGACCCCATGGACTGCAGCACACAGGCTTTCCTGTCCTTCACCATCTCTCAGAGTTTGCTCAAACTTGTGTCCATTGAATCAGAGATGCCATCCAACCGTCTCATCCTCTGTCATTCCTTTCTCCTCCTGGGCTTCACTCAGAATTGCACTTAAATCTCACATGATTAAACCTTCCCATCTCCTCCTTCTCTTCTTACTGTGAAGAAGGAGAGGATGGAGAGAAATCCAGTACTTGGCACTTGGCACCTTGTTCTTACTCTACAGAAGGTTGCATTCATGCATGCTTTCATTATGGAAGGGCAAGTAGGAAACATATCTGCCATTGGTAATTAGTACTATCATTTCACACAGTACTTTCCGAAGCCCAGAGGTTGTCCTTCAATGTTTCCAAACTATTATGTTCAAACTCCTATTTGACTCAAAATTTGTAGCTTTCTATATAACTAATGCCATGGAATCCCATAATTCATTGTGTTTTCTACCTTTTAAATTAATTTTGACCTAATTCCACACATACTGGGGAAGAAGAAACTAATTTTGAAGCAAACAGCAAACAATTATTCCTGAAGAGATTGGTCACCATGAAGTTTTCTGCTGCTGTCGTTGCTTAGTTGCTAAGTTGTATGCTGTTCCTTTGTGACCCCATGGACTGCAGCCTGCCTGGCTCCTCTGTCCATGGGAATTCCCAGGCAAGAATACTGGAGTGGGTTGCCATTCCCTTCTTCAGGGGATCTTCCCGACCCAGGGATCAAACTGGTGTCTCCTGCACTGGCAGGCAGATTCTTTACCACTGAGCCACCTAGGTGCTCAAATACCCAGTCTTCTAATCTGAAAAATTATAATAACAGCAATACTGCCCCTTAGAGAGCACTGACCACATACTAGGCACAGTTCTAAATGTTTTATATGACTTAATTCATTTAATAGTTTTCAACAGCCCTAGGAGGTAGATACTATTATGATCCTTGTTTTAGAGATGAGGAAACTGAGCAACTTGCTTAGGACCAAACAGATAATGAGTGGCAAGATAGGGATTTGAATCCAGGCTATTTGGCTCCAGACTCCTTAACCACCAGCCTATCCTGCCTCAAGAGATGCTCTTCGGCAACAAGCTTAATGGCCAAGGAAAAATACAAAGAATATATTACAAATTTGTAGACAACTGGAAAATTCAAGATTCTTTGCTTAACCTAGAGTTCCCTCAAACTTGATGGACTATGAAAACTTCTTCCTTTTATACCTGCTTACAAAATCTCGAACACATATTTCATGGGATGTAATTTAGAATCCGCTGCTCAGCAACAATCCCACACACAGGAATCCTTATTTAAATTAGTGCTAGTAAAGTTGCAGAGCCTTCCTAGGCTAATTCTCACACTAACAGCAAGCAGGGAGCTATAATAAACTTCTCTTGAGAGAAGTCATTATTAGCTGTCCACTGTATGGCTTTATCACACCTCTTATTGCTGAAGAGTCATGCAGATATCCTAATTAACCAACTGATTTCCCTGGATTCACTCAACCATTTTTGGCAGAGTATTTAGAAAAGTGTAAAAGGTCGCACTATTTTATATCAAACCAAAAAATGAGGGGACCAGGACTTGGGAATGGACCAAGGAGTGATTGGGACATTTCATGTGTCTATGTTCCTCTTTTCTTTCTCAATTCCCCTTCCCAAAATGGAAATTGCTCCTCTCATTTTCCCTTTGAGTGGATTTTCATTTCCAATTTAAAGAATCTGAGTAACTCCTGCCAGATAAGACTGGTGAATAGCACACCAATGCCCTTGCTGTCTGTGGCAAACTAAACCCGTGTCCCAGCCAGTGGGAGAGAAGCAAAACCACAGGCCATTCCTTGGACTATGGCTCCAAGCCTCACATCCGGGGCAGCTACTGCTGTTGTTTTTTTAAAAATCAATTTCCATCTTCACTTGTGAGAAGGACCCACAACTAGTAAGATTTACTCAGACATTTCAAATCACCAGCTGTAATCCCCAATAGACAACTGCAATCTGGGAGTTTCCAGGTGGTTTCTGAGCTCTAAGAAGGACGAACTCTGATCTATGGGCACATGCATGGATATACGTCAGGCAGAGCTCAGTCTGATTTCTAAATCCACCACTTTTTAGTTGTACAACTTTGGGTGAACTGGGTAAAACTTTCTCATACGTATGTTCAAAATACAATTCGCAAATTCCTTTTTGATGTGGTTTGAGTAAAGGCTGTGTTTGCGTTCCTGACGACTGCATGGACATAGCCTGACAGGTTCCTCTGTCCACCAGATTCTCTAGGCAAGAATATTGGAGTGGGTTGCCTCCTCCAGATCCTCCTGACCCAGGGATCAAACCCGTGTGTCCTGCATCTCCTGCACTGGTAGGTGGATTCTTTACCACTGTGCCACCTGGGAATCCCACAGGGTGGAGAGATCACAAGGCTATTTCATAGGGCAAGAAGGGGTTATGTGACCTATAGTAAACACTTGAGGAAATTCCTTAATAAGTATTGGTCATTTTTATGGAAACATATTACCTAACTCTAAGAAGTACATATTATATATTATTACATGTATTTTGAACAGTTTTTAATGAAGATCTAGTTAACGTGTAAGCAACCAAAGAAGGCACAGATCAATGATAGCTTGTTGAGGTCCATAATTTTAGAAAATACCTTAATTGGCTTCTAACATTCTTTTCCACAGGAGAGTGCTTGCCCTCCCTTCCTCTTTTACAGAGCAAATTTACCTTAGTAAACTAGATTAAGAGCAGCAAGGTGATAAAGTAAACTTACACCGTGTTCATTTATAAATGTTGACACAATCCTTTTTTAAAGCTGCAGATAGTAGTATACAGATCAGATTTATTTCTGAGAAACATAAGGACATTTATAAGAACAAGTCACATTTCAGGCTACAGCTGCCTTTTCTTGATCCCAAGAGCAGAACACCCAAACATAATACTGGACACCAAGCAGTAAATACATAGTGAATGGACAAAGGCTGTATCTATGAGCACCCTGTCACCCCCCAGTGCAGCTGGGTGTACCGCTTCTCTCTTTTACCTGCAGTCTACTCCATCTTATTGAAGATGGGGATTACACAAAGCTCAGAGCTGGAATAGCAGATTTGGAAGCTTACAGTACACAGCTAGACAAAACTACCCACTGTGGTATCACATCCAGTTCTACTTTTGGGAGACCGTACCAAACCATTCTGTTTCTTTATTTTTTTGCAAAACACATGCCTCTTCTTTCCATCCACGAGTACAGCTCTAGAAATCAAACTTGAAGGAACTAGTTCATACTAGAGTATGAATGATTGCTAGAGGCCCATAGGCTGCTGCTGCTGCTGCTAAGTCACTTCAGTCGTGTCCGATTCTGTGTGGCCCCATAGACGGCAGCCCACCAGGCTCCTCCGTCCCTGGGATTCTCCTGGCAAGAACACTGGAGTGGGTTGCCATTTCCTTCTCCAATGCATGAAAGTGAAAAGTGAAAGGGAAGTCGCTCAGTTGTGTTTGACTCTGCGTCCGCATGGACTGCAGCCCACCAGGCTCCCCCGTCCATGGGATGTTTTAGGCAAGAGTCCTGGAGTGGGGTGCCATTGCTTTCTCCATATTTAAAGGACTTGGTTACTTTTTAGGACTGTCATTTCAACTACTGCAATAGGCTCAAGGGGGAGAGATTTGGGGGTTCAAATTCAGAAAATAGGTGACTGGTCTCTCAACTCGTCTGGGAAACCAGATTTAAATACAACCTGAATAAATCGTATCAACTTCTGATTATTCAGAAATCCAAACTTCATCTCTTCATGCTTTATCATTTTCTTTGGGTATTGGTAAGTCCCTGATAATCTCAAAAGGCAAATGAGGGAAAAGAATATTCAGAAGTTTCATTTTTTGCCACTTGTTAACTAAGAAGATAAAGCTCCTTGGTTCAAGTGAGGCTTCAAGATTAACTCCGGCATTCATAAATGTATCTTTCCTCTGCCCCAGAAAACAGAAAGCTGACTGTCTCTTGCCACCCGCACTTCCATCCAAGAATAGGATTATTTTAAGACATTCTGAATCTCCTCCTACCTTCTACCCTGCAGACTCCAGGGCTTTGACAGTAACGCTTATCCTTCTCCATCCAATCAATAGGACTTTAAGCAAATCATTCAGTGTAACCAGTCAAAAGGAACAATCTGTATAAATCAGGTGCAGAAGGCAAGTCCAACAGCATTAGTGACACATAAACAGCATTCTATACTTGAAAAGTTGAGTCTCTGATAAAAGCGGTGTGTTTTGCCATCCTTTTTTAAAAACCCTGATCCAGGAAGCACTGATGAGAAAAGCAGCAGGGTAGTGACACCCTGCAACCAAAAGATAACGTCGACATCTATTTCAGGCCCTGCTTGGTTCCCACTGTCTCGTTAATAACACTTGCCTCCAGAGTCAGCCAACCATCCTCCATGCCTATTCCAAGTCCTGGCCATAAATACTAACTATGGTTTAAAAATGCAATCAATCTTCCCACCCATTGGGCCAACTGGAATCAGACCACCAGGGAATCAGATGACCCTTACTGAAGAGCTTTTTCCTACTAGACTGAATGTGAAAGAGAGCTTTTCTGAATGGCAAGAATGTACCAAAGTGTGCATTGTATACGTCTGACACACACAGAGCTGCTCAGCATGTGTGTGAACTTGTGTGCCTGCACAAATGTGGACAAAGGACTAGAAGCACAGGAGTGACAGACAGTAATGGCAGCATAGCCATACCAGCCACCGAAACCCAGCACTCATGGGACGTCTTCTCTGGCCAGCTACTGAGTAAGCGATGCACCTGCCCTAGCAATGATGTTCTCAACTTCGTATTATCAAGAAAGGATAACTGAGAGGGGTTAAGAGCTTTACTCAAGGTCACATGGCTAGTAAGTAGCAAAATGAGAACCAAACAAAAGATGCATAGGACACCAAAGCCTGCACACCCTATAGCTGCCTTCGAGGACTGACCTCAGTGTGGGCAGCTGCAGACTGGGGTGTGGACTCACTTCCAATGTCCAAGGCCAGCCATATTGCTGAGCTTTGCCCTCCTCTGCAATATGAATGGGAGAGTAGGTGATGCCATCTCCTCTTAATCCCCTAGGATTACTTCTGGTGAACCTCCTGCCTCCCAAATCAGTTTTCTGAAAGAGGATGAATACATTTCAAAGTGTTAGTTAGAAAATTCCTCACTCCAGGTTGGAATTAAAATTATCATGTCACTGTTCCTTAATGGGCAAATTTACCATGACTCTTAGCATCACATTTTAAACCTTTACTAAGCATCTTAAAGTCCTCCAGCTGAAGGCTCAGTGTGGTCCAGCTCTGAATGGGTTGGCACCCAGTCAATATTTGTTGAATGAATGAATAATGAATGGTTCAACCAGCTGATGAATTTAAAAGAGGATATGACTTAAAATCACTGTAGCAGAACAATATAAAAGTAGCTGGCAAAAGTATATTGAAATGTTAAGTATTAAAATCTATGGTAGCCAAATCCATGTTACTGGTTTCCAAATGCACTTGAAACATACCAGTGCTCCATGAGTTGCCTGGATATGGGCCAATGCTTATCTGGTCAGTGACTGACTCCCAAAGTGTAAGGAGGTTCACCAGCTTTGCACACCCCTTTGGGGACAATTGAGAAAATGAATAGCCTGTTGCTCGATGAGATCTGAGTGGCCTAATGAAATAATACACCTCCACAAGGGCCTAAATGATGTTTGGGGATTCTGTTGCTCATTAGATAGCATCTTGTTGTGAAAAGAACTGGTCAACCCACAGTGAAGAGTGGTGGGAAGAACACATAGTCACTGAGCAGCCATGAGCTTGCTCCCTCTCCCTCTGTTTCTCTTGCAATTGAACTAAGTACCATGGTATATGTGATTTCCCAGCCCATGGCCTAGCTGACATTGACCAGGGAGTAGCCATGGCCCCAGATGTGTCTAGAAACTTTAAGCGGGCTATTTGGGGCCCAAGACAATTTTGTTAACAATATCAATAGCAGGTCAATGTCATGAAATTCAAAAACTATATTTTGCTTCCAAATTCAGTGAATTTTATTCCACACGCCTATACTTGGCATATTTTAGGATGTGCCTTTTTAAGATGAAAAGAGTTAAAAGCCTACCGCCCTGCAATTCCCTCAAGTTAAAGCTATTTTAAGTTTCCTAACCTTTGAAGGTTTGTTTCTCTTATGCTGTCATTAAAATTACTTATGCTTTTAATTTGCTGAGTTGCATTTAGCAGGAAGCCTCCCAAGCCACATGCCGAGCTTCGTTACTTCCTCCTGTCTTCCACAGCACTGTTCCCCATAAGAGTAAGCCCTAATTGAAATGTCCACTAAAACAGCATAAAATCATCTTCTACAGAATATGCTCAGGTACACCACATTTTAATGCTGTGTTTTTAGACACATCTCACTGATTTTTTAAAGTAAACTTAACGCACTTTTCCCCTTTCACTGAGAAAAGTCCACCATCCCAATCACATTATATTTGCCATTTCAAAAAAAAAAATCAAGTTTGTTCTCCATGGTGGGAAGGGCCTGCTTCCTTTCTTCTGCACAAGGAGGGCATACAGACAAATTCAGTGGACATTTCCAAACAGCCTCACCTGTGAGATGAGTGTATGGGCACTTTCAGTTTCTTTCTCTCTGCTTCCTTCTCCATAATATTATTAGTCAATGGAAAGGGTTAGAATGAAAATGAGTTTCTGGCTTTCCAAGAGCACTTTGTTCATTAACATCAGTTTGATAGTTGATGCCTTTATTCTTAACGTTGAGTTTGAATAATGTGGAATCTCTGGACACCATCACTCTAGTGAGAATCATTTTACAGTGAGAAAGACAGATGTACGTTTGGAAAGAAAAATGCTTTCTTTAGAACAGGTAAGGCAGCTTTGGGGGATTCATCCCAAAGAGTCCATCTTCTAGGACTAGTACCAGCTGTGTGAGCTGTAAGAAGCACCATTTGAGATGGGCCTGTCAGTATGAACTCGTGACCTTAAATAAGACCTATTTATCTTTCTAAGGCCCCAGTTAATCACAATGCTAATAAAGACTCTGTAGAGTTGTTGCAGGATTAACTTATAAACACATGGACAGCACCTAATGGCACATCCAGCACATAGCAGATTCTCCGCATATGTAACCTGAACATAAATCCAAAATGTGAGCTGTGACCTTGGGCACACACAATAACCTCCCTGAAAAAGGAGGATGGTGCTACCTATTTTACAGAATTCATTTAATGACCATCTGTATGTATCAATTAGTAACTGGTCTAATATTAGATGCTAGGAACTTTTGTGTGTTTGTGGCTCTCTTAAAGATATGAAAATCAGAAAGTTCTGTATGATATAAGGTATTATTTCAGGTAACCAGATACTAAACACAAAAAGCTGTGCGGGCCCAGGTGGTAAACACATGCTGAGATGTAACATGACCTGCTCTTTAGAGGGTAAACCTTACTCATTCATTCATAAAACATTTTTGTGGGTAAGTTAAGAGGCAATGGCAACCCACTCCAGTACTCTTGCCTGAAAAACTCCACGGACAGAGGAGCCTGGTGGACTACAGTCCATGGACTCGCAAAGAGTCGGACACGACTGAGCAACTTCACTTTGACTTTCACTAAGAGGCAGGCAAGGTGTTATTTAGACCCAGTTTAATAAAACATGGTCCCTGTCCACACACAAGAGAGGGCTCCCACACAGTTCTTGGCTCAGCATCCTTCATAGTCAGTGTCAGTTTCCTTTTTCCCTTCCTCAAGGAGATCTCTGATTAATTGGGAGACAAATGAACATCAGTTCAAGGATTGGGTAATAAGTGCTTAAAGAGAGAAATGTGCCTAATGGTTCATGTATGGGAGGGGAAGGGCTTCCCTGGTGGCTTGGTGGTAGAGAATCCCTCTGCAATGCAGGAGCCACAGGAGATGCGGGTTTGATCCCTGGGTCAGGAAGATCCCCCTGAGGAGGGCATGTCAACTCACTCCAGTATACTTGCCTGGAGAATCCCATGGACCGCGGAGCCTGGCTACAGTCTGTGGGGTTGCAAGGAGTCAGACACGACTGAAGCGACAGAGCAGGCAGTACAACCCTGGTCTCAAAGAGTGTGCGGGGCTGAAAAGGACCTTTTATGCCACTCACTCTGCTTGAAGAAGACGTTACAAGTCCAGGTGGCAGGCTGGGAATGTCTGTACTCCAAGCTCGCTTAGAAATGGGCTTCCTTGGTGGCTCAGAGGGTAAAGCGTTCGCTTAGATATAACTATTTACAATGTCACAGACTTTCCATAGCTAACATTTTGTGGGAACAGAGTGAAACTGTGATATTTGCAAGGACACTAATCCGCTTGGCTCGAGACACCCCAGACAGGAATGACTACTCACTTTCTTCCCAGAAGACCAGGTCACTTTCTCCTTTAAGAACTGGAAGAACTCCAAGTCTATGCTTTTCTCTTGGAACTTGGATGTGAGAAGATGAACTGTAGCTCCCACCAATCCTCTAAGGTGAGAAGTTAGTTGAAATCACAATTGTATGAACAACAGTGACCCATGCTTGTCTATCCACACATACCTTGAAAGCTCCCTGGGAAATACTTCTGTGCTCCAGAGAGCTACAGCGAGAGGTGCATGACCAATACAAGCCTTTGGAGGGAGACAGCTCCAGAATGAGGCAGTAGATGAGGGTAACACTCTCATGCACTCAAGGGCTCCAACTCTATGAGAATAGGGCAATTCCACAGGAACCTTCCAGACACATGTACAACCTGGGGAGTTTGGAGTCTAACTACTAGGCAGGGAAGGCAGGGGCTGGAGAACAGAATGCAGGGAGGCAGGGGCAGGTGAGTCCCAGCCACACCAGAGGGCTCATGGTTTCAGGTCTATGATTTTTACACTGTGTTCAAGAGATATGGAGGGAGTCACCTCAGAGAACTGGGGGTCAGGGCATCATTTAAGTGACAATAGCTCTGCCTTTAAAAGTTCTCCCTTAGACATCTACTTCCTCCCCTCCTTCTTTATTTCTTTTTCTCTCTCTTTCTTTATTAGAAAAGTTTTGACTGTGGAAATGTTTGAAATTTGCTAATTCAGCTTTCCTGGTCCATTCATTACTGGAGAGAGCCCCATGGGAGTGAAGCCAAGCGTTGAGAACAGGTCTTACTCTTAGAGGATATTTGCAGCAATAGGAAGAGAAAGTAAGGTCTCACAGAGATTGGGACAATATGACAAGGAGCAAAGATGTAGAGAATTGGGGACAAGTCAGGTGACAAGTCATATTCCTGGCATCCTATAACCCAGGTTTATTATGTGCACATTTAAGTCAGCTCTTCATCACCCGGGACAGCGGGATCAAAGATAATGAAATACTTTCCCAACTGGCTCAGAAGCCAGAGAGGTCTGAGGAGTGGACAACATCTGCCCTTGCTTTAGAAACTCTGCAGGAAGGGAAGGGCATGAGCTGTACAGCACTTGCACTATTTTCCACTCCCTGAGCACACCTGTGAAGCCAAACCTGCTGGGAGTGCCTTCCAAGGGAAAAGAGAACCTTCAGGCATGGCTTGGTAAGGCTAAGAGCTGTTTACTTTGGGGCATTATAAACATTAATAACATTTGGGATTATTTCTGCTTTGGATGCAAGTAATTGAAATGATTGAAATGGAAATGAAAACATGTGCTTTTGATGATTAGGAGATGAAAAAAGAAACAATTAGCATGAAGGTTAATAATGGGCAAAACAATTTTTTTCCTTGACAATACAGATGCTCGCAAGAGGAAACGTCCTTGAAAAACTTTTGGATTTTGTAATGCTCCACTGGTATCGCTAGAAAAAATACTTAAAATAGCCAAGGGCCAGAGAAATGCTAAAGGAAATTCACAGAAGTAGTTTAACTAAGGGTTAGAGACAAATACCCAAACTGTCCCCAAGGTCTGAGCCTGAGGAAACTCACTCTCATTTCTCATCACTTGAGTGAGATGCTGGGCATGCAGGAAAGTTTCAGTTCTTCCATCTTGGACATTGTTTCTGCTCAACCATAATAGACACCACCACAGTCTCCCTCACTGCAAGTTGTCTCTTGAGAGGTTATAAAGGTATTACCTTGTCTCTTCCAAAAATGAATCCGATACCTAACTGGTCTGACTGCAAAGTTGGAGGGTAAAACTCCACCATCTCCATTCTTACTTGGGGAGTCAGCCTACCTGCTATCTTGCTCAGAGTGCATTAAAGCACAAAAAGGAAGCCAGCAATCCAGTGGTTTTATTAAGGGTGTCTATTCAGGTGAGGGGAGAAGGCAATGGCATCCCACTCCAGTACTCTTGCCTGGAAAATCCCATGGGCAGAGGAGCCTGGTGGGCTGCAGTCCATGGGGTTGCTAGGAGTCAGACACGACTGAGCGACTTCACTTTTACTTTTCACTTTCACTTTTCACTTTCATGCATTGGAGAAGGAAATGGCAACCCACTCCAGTGTTCTTGCCTGGAGAATCCCAGGGATGAGGGAGCCTGGTGGGCTGCCATCTATGGGGTTGCACAGAGTCGGACATGACTGAAGCGACTTAGCAGCAGCAGCAGCAGCATTCAGGTGAGGGGATTCCCTAATAGCTCAGCTGGTAAAGACTCTGCCTGCAATGCAGGAGACCACGGTTCGATGGAAGATCCCCTGGAGAAGGGATAGGCTACCCAAGCCAGTATTCTTGGGCTTCCCTTGTGCCTCAGCTGGTAAAGAATCCACCTGCAATGCAAGAGGCCTGGGTTCAATTCCTGGGTTGGGAAAATCTCCTGGAGAAGGGAAAGGCTACCCAGTATTCTGAATACCCAGTATTCTGGCCTGGAGAATTCCACGGACTGTTAAGTCCATGGGGTCGCAAAGAGTCGGACATGACTGAGTGACTTGCACTTTCACCTTTTCATTCAGGTGGGGAATCCATTCTCCTAGCCAAGGCCTCCTAGAATTTTCTCTCGACACTCAACACCTCAACAGCCTTATTCATTCACAGAAGCACATCACGTGAGGCTCTTGGCACTCTTATAAGAAGGTGCACAATCAAAGGTGTAGAGACCAAGTTTCTAAGAAGCTGAGACTACGTAACTAGTCAAAAAGGCACACAAAGAGCTCAGCCACTCCAGTAAGGGAGGTGGTACCTGCTACATGAGAAAGCCAGAGACATTTGGTGATGAACCTTAGTCTAACACTCACAGGCTATGTCATTTTGGAAAGAAGTAATCAACCTCTCTAAATCTCTGTTATTTCATCTCTACACCTGTCTTGCTGAGGTGGACGTTAGTGGTAACTTACATAGTCATTGCCCCCTTTTCTTTCCTAAGAGAAGCCTCATTTTATTCAGATATCCACCTATCCTCTGGGAAGTCCTTGAGCCTGAGTTAATGCTAACGCTAACCCAGTCACCCTGACTGCAGGTGCCGATCTGATTGGTCTCCTCCCCACGCTTTTTAACACTATTTGGTTTGGAACAGGGTGTGTATTCAAATTCAAGCCAAAGAGACAAGCAGAGCTTTGGCTAGGTGCTTCCACAAATATTCTCACTCTTTCTGGGATCATATTCTAAAATGACCCCTCTCTCATGGGATGTTGTGGTGTGCAATGTCCAGCACCAAAGCTGCCACACAGATGGTTCTTTTGGTTCTACCAAAGCAGAACCCAGGGAATCAGAAAACGGGAGTCCAGGGAATCCAGAGCTGCAGCCACTCTGGCCTGAGTCAGCTCTGAATTCAGTCTACATTTCTAGCTTTCAATTATGCGAGCCAATACATTTTCTTCTTGTTAGAGATAATAAACAACTGCAAATTTTCTGTTACTTGAAAATTAAAGTATATAAAATAATAAACACCTATAACAACTTGGCAGAAGATAAATAAAAAGGAGATGTCCTGTGCTTAGTGTAAGACTAAGTACAGGGTTTGCATTTAAAACACGCTAGTTCTTTTTGCTGTAGTGTCTGTCCTGGCTGCACTGCCTTACCTAGATTAAGGGATTCTCCCAGAAGACTTATTTTGGTTTTATTCAAGCACAGGGACATCAGTGGCCTTATAAATGTTGAGAGGCTTTGTTTTGTTCACTACTGGTGTCTAGGAATTGAGGGTGCTGAGGACAGGGAGAAAAATACTATGGATTGAATTGTGTTCCCCCAAATATAGATCAAAATCCTGATGCCAGTACCTCAGAATGTGGCCCTGTGTGGAAAGAGGGTCATTACAGATGTAATTAGATAAGATGAGGTCACATAGAGTGGGGTGGACCCTCAGTTCAGTATAATTGGGTTTCTTATGAGTACGTAGTGATGTGAAGACATAGACACACAAGGAAAATGTCATATGATGACAAGGGCAGAAACCGAAATCATGTAGCTGCAAGCCAGGGAACTCCAGGGACCACCAGCAAACCACCAGAGGCTGGAAAGAGGAAAGGAAGGATTCCCTCACTGGTTCCAGGAGGAGCATGGGTCTGCTGACACCTTGATTTTGGATTTCTAGGGTCCAGAACTGTGAGACAGTAAATTTCCACTGTTTTAAGCCACCATGTTTGTTGTGCTTTCTTAAGGCAGTTCTAGGAAATGAATATAGTGCCTAATAAGAAACATGTAATAGAAAGAAACCAGGTGGAAAGCAAGCATTTAAAATCATCTCTTTAAAAAAAGAAAACTTTAAAATGTTATCAGGTGTCCTCTCTCTACCAGTTTATGCCAGGTTGCTAAAACTCTAAAAGTTTCTCCCTAAAAGCATCCCAGTGGCCCTTATTTAAAAATATAATCATTCTCTAAGTCTTTTCTTTAAAAATGGAATTAGATGCAGCAGTCAGATGTATAAATTAGATAAAAGTGCAGCTCCTACAGCTGAAGAAAGCTGGGGAGATTCAGACCTGCTGCCAACTCTTTATAATGACCCCTGAGTGCCCCCAATACAATCATCTGGGTTCCACAGCACTTACGCTGAGAAACACTGTTCTAGGGCATGCAAATAATGGGTGCTTATGGCTATATTCAGAAGTACAATAGGAGTTCTCATAAATGATTGCCGTGTAACTGACTTGCCATATTAAGAAACACTCTCCATCCTTTCTGTTAATATACTGACTGATGCTCAAGCTGATGAAAAAAAGTGAAAGTGTTAGTAGCTCAGTCATGTCCGACTCTTTGCAACTCCATGGAGTGTAGCCCATTTGGCTCCTCTGTCCATGGAATTCTCACCAGGCAAGAATACGGGAGTGGGTAGCCATTCCCTACAACAAGCTAATCGCCTAATTGCTGTTATGCCTCTGTGCTTTGGGCTTCCCCAGTAGCTGAATGGGTAAAGAATTCGCCTGCAATGCAGGAGACACAGGAGACATGGGTTCGATTTCTGGTCAGGAAGATTCCCTGGAGAAAGAAATGGCAACCCACTCCAGTATTCTTGCCTGGAAAATTCCATAGCCAGAGAAGTCTGGTGGGCTATATAGTCCACGGGGTCGCAATGAGTTGGACTCGACAGCACACACAGGCACAGCTCTGTGCTTCTGCTTCTACCAGTTGTGGAGTGAGATTTTAGGGTCTGCCAGTTACACTTGTTAGTGTTTCTGCCAGTTATACTTGTTAGTGTAATTATGCAATTTGGTTGCATATTATATACACTGATGAAATGTGGGTGTGAAAAAGAAAATGCTCTCAGTTGCATGATTTAGAAGGCTAGGGGAAAAAGTGGCTAAAACAAAATCAACCTGCTGTAGGGTTGGGTGTGGGTGGGTCATCACAAAAGACTGGAATCTTCTGTACTTGGATTGGTTCCTAAGTGCCTTCGAGATCTCATTCTACTTTAAGAAAACTGAAACTGGAAATCGTGGATGATGTCTTTTCAGCCTGGTTTCTCAAAGACTGGTCATTAAAATCTCCAATCAGCAACTCACATTTTTAAAACGTGAATTGATTTGCATTTGTATTTTTCAAATTAAAGTAAAATATTTAAGGCCTATCTATATCATGTTACCATAAGCATTCCACAGTCTTTTTTAAAAATTAACTAATCTGATGCCAATTCCAGCTGCATAGGATAAGAGGGCCCTTAATGCAGTTGCTTCATTTTTCATCCTTTGTTCTTAGATGGGCAAATGCTGTTTTGTTTTCTTTCTGAACCTAGTTGTCATCAATGGTCATCTAGAATGTAAGTTTCATTAGGGAGGGGATGTTTGCTTTGTTCAATGAATGATGTTCTAGAATAAAAAAATTCTATTGATTCAAACATCAAAGACATTGTTAATTTTTCTAAACAAGGAAAATGTATTTGCTTGCATAATTTTTAAAGCTATTAGAAAATAGAAAATGACCCATAAATCACCTTCTTTGTAGATAATTATACCTTAGGAGTGAGTCTCAGGAAAGACTTTGTTGGTTTCCTGGCCATATCATATGTAGGTCAAAGACTTTGTCACTTCCCAGAGACAGAAGCCTGAGGCCTGCTCCCTACCCTAACCCAGTCAGGTGAGGGCCAGCACTCTTAGAGCAGCTCTACATACAGATTCGGTATGTTTCACCTCCTGCAAGCGGAAGTCTACAGAGTGCAAACCCCAGTCCAACATGGATTTCTGTGTTTATTGTATTCACTTACCCAGAACTGCGTTTTCTGAATTTCTCAGGGATGACGTAGTAATAAAACATATCAGCAGTATTGTAGTGGTTTTGGAGTATTCCACATGCATATAAGCGTCCTCATCCCCATTCAGATTGCAGATAAACTCTTCCCTTGGGGAGCTGCAGCCACTCTGAGAAAGTCAGGCCAGAAAGGAGAGAACACGGAGTGTCATGGTGCACTCCCCTGCTTTTAGCTGAGGAGATTGGGAGCCAGAGGGGCCAACAGGCTGGCCCACAGCGTGCATGGAATGGTATCTGACCTAGAGTGAGAACGCAAATCTCCTGTTCTAATCTTTGCCACACTGTATGCCCCTGGAAAAAGGAACTAGGAAGAGGAATCTAGAGTATGAATGAGTTCCAGAGGCCACCCTGTCCTTACATGTGGCATGTACACAATAAATACTGGTTGGTTTAGCTGCCTGACTGCACAGGTGGCAGAAGGCTGAATATTATGGGGTGTGACCAACATCAAGACTTTGTAAATGAGAAGAAGCTGGAGTGGCATGTGATCTTGCCATCCTCCGAACCCCATTAGCAGCTGGGCAAGTGGAGATCAAAGAGACAACCTTTCCCAGTTCTGAGACTGTAATCTCTGGAGGGACTTCTGAAAGGAGAACATAGCCTAGATTGGCTATTAACCCACAACTTCACAAGGGTTTACAGTCACGGCAGGGCAAATCTGGTGAAAGCAACATCAGACAGAGCAGGCCAAGGAGAGCCTTCCGCACTCCAAGAGTAGGAGGAAAGGCAGTTGCCTGGGGGCTTTACAAGTCTTTCATTTACGAGGGTGATTATCTCCATGGGCTTCCCTCATAGCTCCGTCGGCAAAGAATCTGCCTGCAATGCAGGAGACCCAGGTTCGATTCCTGGGTCAGGAAGATTCCCCTGGAGAAGGAAATGGCAATCTCCACTAGTATGCTTGCCTGGAAAACCCCACGAACAGAGAAGCCTGGTGGGCTACAGTTCATGGGGTCGCAAGAATCAGACACAACTTAGCGACTAAACCACCACCACAATCTCCACAGAGAGGCTTACAGAGAACAGAGAAGCACAAAGGTACCACCGAGGCTGCTTTCCTGGTTGTGACTGTTTGTCTATTCATCAGCCCCTGAGAGGGTCACGCTTAGTGATCTGAAGCACAGGCTTGGGCAGGAGACACCCATAGTTTAGAATACTGGTTCTGATGCTGAGCAAGTTATTTAGCATTTCTTAAAGCTTCAGTTCCTTTATTTGTAAACTGAGGGGAAAAGGCAACTACTTCAGAGTTTTGTTGTAAATATTAAAATAAATAATCAATGCCAAGTGCTTAGCACATAGTAGATGTTTAACAAATATTGTCTAATGAATAATAAATAAGTAATGCATGTGCGCTAAGTCCTTTCAGTCGTATCTGACTCTTTGAGACCCTATGGACTATAGGCCCATATTCTCCTCTGTCCATGGGATTCTCCAGGCAAGACTATTGGGGTGGGTTGCCATGCCTTCCTCCAGGGGATCTTCCCAACCCAGGGATCGAACCCAGGTCTCCTTTGTCTCCTCCATTGGCAGGCGGGTTCTTTATGACTAGTGTCACCTGTGAAGCCCAATAACTAAATAATAATAAAAACAGGAAATTAATAGTCTTAAGGAAATATGAGAAACTTTCATCATCCGAGTCAGTCACCTGAGTGCCTAGCAGAGGCACACTCTCTAAGCACTCACAAAGCACAGGCATTGCGGGGCTCTAAGAAGCACTCCACAAAAGGAGTCTCTTCACCAGCAGGGGAGTTACGCCATGTACATAATTAGCTTTTAAGTGAGGTAGAAGATTATAAATGCACAAGACAGGCTCAGTTAAAGTGTGATAAGAAGTTGGGAGAGGAAAAGACAGCTTCTAGCTGGGGAATTCAGAGCAGCTTCATGAACAAGGTGGCACTGTCCCTCAGCTACGTGGTCATATAGGGTTTTCTTAGAATAAATTCTACTGCTCTTTGACACCATGCCTTTCTATTAGCACAGGTGTAAAAAGCTAAGAGTAGTTTCTTTAGGGGCTTCCCAGGTGGCCCAGTGGTCAAGAATCGGCCTGCCAATGCAGGAGACTGAAGGTCAGTCTCTGGGTTGGGAATATCCCCTGGAGAAGGAAATGGCAATCCACTCCAGTATTCTTGCCTGGAAAATCCTATGGACAGAGGAGTATGGTGGGTTGAAATCCATGAAGTCATATAAGAGTCAAACACAACTTAATGACTTCACAGCAAGTTTCTTTAGGATTCTCTGTGTCAGCATTTCTCAGAATATGCTTTGGGTAACACTAGTTCCATGGTGTGCTCAGTGGAGTAGGGGAAAGGAAACTGGATAAGAAGGAAAGAATTCTGTGATGTATAATTTTAAGAAACTTCAGTTAATATACCCTCCTCCTGGAGGCTCACTATATGTATCAGGATATATGAGTTAAATCTAAGATACCACAAACACATTTGGTCATGTAACACCTTTTGTCTCTTAGTATAATACCTACGGATTTTCTAGTTCACCTTGGAAATTGTTGCCTTGAATGAGTTGCATGCAGTGAATACCATGTCAAACCTAACCACATTCAGGCAATCTAGAAGGAAAGTCTGTAGCTTCTGGCTTTGTGCCTTGTGACCACACTCAGGGAAGATAATCAAACAGACACTTTCAAATGATTTAACTCATCTTCTGCATCTTCTCTGCAAAACACCCCTACATGGCCTGTCACAGCACCTTGTGAGGTGGACTTTGTCTGTCTCCTTTCCACAGGCAAGCAAACTAAAGCTCAGAGAAGGTAAACCAGTGTGCCTAAGACTGCACAGCTGAGCAGGACTTGGGATCTGAGTCCTAAGCCTTCCTGGTCACTCTACCCCAGTTGTCTTAGATGTACAATAGTGCTATAAAGCTAGGATCACCTTAGTTTAGGGCTGGGTGATTCTAGGGAATAGGATTTCAAGGACAGACATAAGTAGTAATCTATAATTTATACAAATCCAGTGGACTATACGGTCATCACCTTATCAACAGATATTCAGAAAGCCACTTTTTTAAGGTCCAACAGTCCCAAGCACTCTCCTGTTCGGCCAGATCTCCACACACTGCTTCACCACCTGGTGGACACTGACCACAGAATTGCAGGGTCACCGGGCCACATCCCACCCTAACTCACTAAATGGTCCCCTCCTCTGCCACATCTGGAAAATCTTTCCTGTTCTACCAGGAAGCACTACTGCATGTTAGTCCTAAGACTCCTCAGCTATACATGGAAGCAACAAAGCGATTTTCACAAAACATCAGTCAACAGTCCTTGAAATAGAAGCATGAAGTTATTACAAGTGACGGTTCTCCAACTGTGCTAAGACTCAGAAGCGGTGCTTTCCCGGTCTCAGGGGACCAACTGGTGCCACTACCATCTGAGAAAACCTACGACGTGGGCTGAGAATTTCAGAAGAGATACGGAGAAGATGTTTTCTTTGCTGTAGACAACGAATTATCTCAGTTGCACGAAATCCACAGATTTACACCATGAATGAGAAAATCTGGATAAATGGCATGACTTACTCCCCTTAAAGGAAGTGCTTCCTTCAACGGAGGAGTCACTGTATTTTAGTTTGAAGGGGTCTTAACAGGAGATCATACACGGCCTTGCATGTTAATTAGGAGGTTTACTGCTCCAACCAGGACGCTCAGACAGTAAACAATCTGCCTACAATGGAGGAGACCTGGGTTTGATTCCTGGGTTTGGACAATCCCCTGAAGAAGGGAATGGCAACCCACTCCAGTATTCTTGCCTGGAGAATCCCATGGACTGAGGAGCCTGGCAGGCTATAGTCCATAGGGTCGCAAACAGTTGGACACAACCAAGTGATTAACACAACACAGCACCAACTGCCCCAGCCAGGACATTTTTAGGCTCCATGAAAAACCTGTACGTAGGACGAACACTTGCTGAGAAAAGAAACACAAAGTATAGGAAGCCTGAGAGTTGTTATACTATCGGGTAAGATGCTCCCAGAAGGAGGGAGGAAGAGTTAGAAGAATAGGGTGGCTGTTTCAACATACCACTGAGAGTTTGCAGAGTGCACTTGCAGGGATAAACTGCCATGACAAGCCACCTTCAGATCACAGCAGCAGCAGGCTGGCCTAGCAGGATGGTGCACGGTGACAGAGACCTCAGCTACCCGTGGAACCTGGATTTCCATCTCGGAGGTGCTCTCTATGAATTGCTCCCCCCTTATTCTGAGCACCAGATTCTTTATTTGCACACCAGGGAAAACCTTTACCACATGGTTAGAGGATGATGAACATGCAAAAGAGAATGAAACAAATTCACCAAAGTCCTTCCCATGTATGCATTCATGGTCACTTACTTGGGTGGGCTATGTAATTCTGGGATTGTCAACGATATTTTTAAGTATTAAACAAACTGAAATTATCATTAGTATTTGTATAAATTCAACCTTATTTGCCCCACATCCGTTCTTAAGCTCTGCCTTAGCTTAGGTACTATGCTAGTCCTAACACAGAGTTACTCACTTTCCCCTTGTCTACGGTCCCTTCTATAGTGTTCTGGATCATCACTCATGGACAGGTCTTCATCCAATTGTTTGAGTCAGAAGGATAATGAAGGACAGACAGTCATTCAGTTTCATTAATTGATATTACCAATTAGATTAGATTTTGAGATCAAAGACAGTCTTGCTCCTACTTCCATCCCCAGCACCTGGAATAGGACCCAGTGTCCAATCGCTGCATAAGAGGGTTTGGTTAAATGAATGATTGGAGTGTATGTCTGTATCTTGAATTATGGAACTGTATTATATGCCTCTAAATAATATACTCACCCCTTTCTAGGTAAACAAGAGTATTACTTTGGATTTTGGGGAATACCTTGCAATTTTTTTCAATTAAAGAACATATGTTCATAATAATAAAAAAGAAACGAGACCTTCGCTCCGGCTCTACATAACAACACTCACCCTCTCTCCTGGGGCCTCAAAGGCCCCCTTTCTGGCTTTGTGTGGAAACTGGCACAGATGCCCTCTTGATGAGGCCTTATGTACTAGACAATAGTTGTCCAATCCTTTATGAAGATGCCAACGATGTGACTGGTTTCATAGTTAACAAAATGATCAGGGAATTGTTCAGAAAGCCAGGGGTGAGTGAGAGTAGGATGGAGGGAGCAAGTACCCCAGGAGGGCATCTTTTCTCAGTGCCATCTGACACTGTCACAAACACACGCTTATCTCATGCTGTTTGAATCACTCTCTCTATAGGAATTACTTATTCACCACAGCAACACTCCCCATTTTAAACATAAAGAAATTTAGGCACAAAAAGTTAAGGAATTTGCTACAGATCTCTCAGCAAGTAAATGGCAAAAAAAGGAGGTGAGCCTGGCCATGTGGCTTGAGTTCCTTCTTGCAAGGTGACATCCTGCTTCTTAGATATCACAGTCCTAAGAATTTGATGATTATTCTCATCTGTATCATAACAACTGAGAAGCTGAGATTCAAAGAGACTCAAAATCTTTCCCAGAGTCCACCGATTCACATAAGGAGTGCACAACTCAAAATGAAGCCTGTCTGATTACAAAGCTCTTACACTTGGCAGTATCCTACTGGGGCTTCCTATATGGTATGTTTGCTCCTTCTTACAGTTTTAGTGGAAGATGCCTCATTATTTCCTAGGCTGAGCACCTGGCTCAGCTATACTGTTGAATATCAAGCTGTAATTTTATGAGGAAGAATTTTTCTGGTCTCTTCCCTAACATGGAAATGAGATTCCCTGATAATAAGAGCTCATAGAGTCAGCTCCACTCCCCAAACATTGGTCTGTTGCCTGCTGGCTGCTGGGTGCTGTACAGATTGCTCTGGAAACAGAAGGCCTGGACAAGTCTGGCCTGGGAGGCATTCAAATCCCTTATTGGAAACAGGCCTTTATCCATGGAGACAAGGCTTGGGAGGAAAAGCCCAAAGCCCTAAACCCTAATAAATTAGTAGTCCTTCTGAGCGTGGAAGTATAACTAGAAGGTAACCAGACCAGAGAAGCCAAGGAGACTGCTAGTGGTGATCAGTTGCCCAGGAGAGGAATGAAAAGCCCTGAATTCACTCTGTGAACACAGAGCAGAGCAAATATACGTGCTATATTTTATACTGATGGCTGACTCCTATCAGCTTTGCTCTCCTCTCTTGGGATAAGACTAAAGGGAAAACCCACAGACAACATTGCTGTCATTGTTTCATTATTGCTTCATTATTTATGTGCTATTTCCTACTGCAGTTCTCCACAATATCTTTCCTCCTAATTTCCTATTTTGAATTGTTCAATCGCACGGTATCTATTGGGTTTCCCTGGTGGTTCAGAGGTAAAGAATCTGCCTGCAATGCAAGAGATGCAGATTCGATCCCTGGGTCAGGAAGATGCCCTGGAGAAGGATATGGCGATCCACTCCAGTGTTCTTGCCTGGAAAATCCCATGGACAGAGAAGCCTAGGGGGCTGCAGTCCACAGAATCATGGAAGAGTGGGATACGACTTAGTAACTAAACAACAACAACATGGTGTCTATTATTATCATTTGCTTTCTCAATACCTTTTTTTTTTTTTTTTTTCTGCTTTGCTTCACTGTGAGGCTTGTGGGATCTTAGTTCCCTGACCAGAGATTGATCCCAAGCCCTCGGTCATGAAAGTATGGAGTCCTAACCACTGAACCGCCGGGGAATTTCCATCAAAATTTTCGTGGAAGGGGAAAATAATAATTTTTGATTACTACCGCTATCTTAGGCACCTTCTAGAATCATTTGCCTCACCTTATATGATTTATAACTTGTCTGCTTCCAGAAGGAATTGAAAAGGCTTATGACAACACAGTGCACTAGATCAGTGAGCCTTCAGAAATAAGAAGAAGCAGGAAATACACATTAGAGAAGGAAGGAAGTATACTCCAAACCAGAGCCCAGCCACAGTGACAGAGTGTTTAATTTAGCACGAAGCTTTCTGGGCATCCTTAGAACGATCATTTAGAATGCCATTACTTTAATCCACATTATTCCAGCTATGAACACTTAGCCCCAAATTTAAGAATAAGAAGGCCTCGATATTTTTCCAAGAGTGGCTCACTGCATTCTCGTGGGTGTGGATGCACTGAGATGACCACTGGGCCAACTTCTGCAAGATGACTTGCTGATGTAAATGGTTCCTCACCCCACCCATTCTCTTTCAGGTCAGCAGCCATGGTGCACCCACACACAACACCCAACATCTACCCAGAGCCCTTGAAGGCACTATTTTTAGCGAAGCAGCCACACAACACACAATCCAGAGTGACTATGTGCCTCACTTCACCTGCTTTTCTTTCCAACAGGATGAACTTAAATTAGAAGGGGCCAAAGAATCCCCGTATCAGACAAATTTCCACTCTGACTGCCAAACCTGAAAGAGCGACATTTTAAAGAAACCCTTTTGGAATCCTGGAAGGAACGGCACTGGAGGCAGGTTATTGAAATGACTGATTTCCACCTGTCCCTGCCTCTGCCTGCCAAAGGAGGATGGGACAGGGACAGCCTGCTGGCACAGCAGAGGTGGCCCGAGCTCACAGCAAGAACAGCAAAGTTGACAGCTGTGCTTTTCTGCACCGAACACCCTGGGAAAATCAACGCTTGGGCAGCCCTGCTGCCATCTGTGGAGTTTCTACAGCAGACAGGTTATTTATAGAAACTTGTTTGTGCAAAGCCAATATTTACCTGTCTGGGCTGTCAAAATTTACAATTCATCTGTGCCATTAGCCTGCTGTTTTCCTGTTAATAATGGAAATTTCCATCACCGGGAAGAGAGGCTTGGGGTAGCTATGAGGGCTGCACTGTGTCCCAGTAGGTAGAGGAATGAGTAGTATTAATGGTTATAGGGAAAATACATCTGCTGTCCAAGTGGCCACCTACCCTCCTGCTTTGCTGTGAAGACAAAGGGTTGTCAGGACAGAAAAGTGGAATTCTCCCAGTCACTTCATTATGGTTGAAGCCTTAAAGCCACCCCTGGCTAAAATCAAAATGGCATTTGATTCAACAGCCTTTATGTGTGTGTGTGTTGTGTGTGTGCATGTATGTGTGTGTGCATACAGGTGGGTGTGTGTTGGTCTGTAACTTCTAAAGGAAGATACCGATAGGGGATAGGGGTGGGGTGGTTTTCCATAAATTCCTATCCTTTCTTTCTGAAACCATCAAGACTCTATTTGTCACTGAGAACAGCCTTCTCTTCTACCTCACTAATCATCCTCTTCAGTATCTTTCGTGAGTTTGTGTTCATCTGCATGTCACTTAGATGCAGTTACAGGTGAAGAAAGTGAACTGATGGTTCCCAGGGTGTAAAAGGTGGGAGGGACAAACTAGAAGATTGGGATTGACAGATAAACACTGCTGTATATAAAATAGATAACTAATAAGGGTCTACTGTATAGCACAGGGAACTCTACTCAATATTCTGTAATGATCTATATGGGAAAAGCATCGAAAAAGACTGGATATATGTACATGGGTAACTGATTCACTTTGCTGTACACTTGAAACTAACAGAACACTGCAAATCAACTATACTGTAACAATAATTAAAATAGAAAATAAACGCAGGTGCGCAGTCCTGGAGCCTCTTTCTCTTCTCGCTCTCCACCTTCTCCCTCGGTCTCCTTTATTCAAACGATTCACAGTTCTATCTCATGCTTATGAAACCAATTTTGTATCTCCAGCTAATCCCACTCACCTTTGCTCATCAGTCCCTCTAGCTCTGCACAGGACATGACTTCCATGTGTATGCACACAAATCCCTTCTCATCTAGATCAGAAACTGAACTCATCTCTCCCCCAAATCCTGGTTTGCTGTTATTCCCATAATTCTCTACTTTGGTTGGAGGTTCCAATATCCACCAGAAATCATATTCAATGTCTCACTTTCCAACTCACTCTCAATTACAATCAACAAACCACCCAGCTCTGTTGATTTCACAGCCTAAACATTGATTGATTCCATTTCCATTTTGGCCTGTACCTTGATTCAATCTTGTATCATGTCCTCCTTGGATTAGCAGCCACCTCCTAAACCTCCTAAACTGGTCTCTCCTCTAGTCATCTGGGACTTTTCAATCCAGAAAGTTTTCTTTCTAAAGCACAAAGACCACAATGTCTACTTGGCTTAATATACTTCTGCAGTCTTCCATAACCCTGGGACAAAGCCTGAATCCCACAGCAGGTTGTTCAAGTCCCTTCACCAGCTGACCCAGCTCACCTCTACAGCTGTATTTCTTGATGCTTTCCTGCTCACACACAGATCAGTGATCTGGAAGCATTCACAGTGGAGCAACCACATTCCTCTTCCTGGAATATCCCACAAGCACCTCTGCCCCCAGGATTCTCTCCTCCTTCAGGATGTAGCTTGAGGATATCAACTAAATCAACTATGTTCATGAAAAAATTCATGAAGGTAGGGCTCAACTGACAGAAGATGAGCGAATACTTGTTTGTGACAAACAGCGAAGTGGAGGAGTAAGTGTTCTTTTGATTTAATTTTCCCAGCTTCTGTGATAGTTCGTAGCATGCAGTAGATGTTCAAGAAATGCAGACTGAATAGAGAAGAGGTAAAAAGTGGTGAATAACATAACTAGAATGAGTAGGATCTTGATTTTATATGGAATTTATCTTACAGCAGCTTATAAGCACTCTAAAGGACATTTTGCCTTTAAAATTGTCTGGTGAGATAAATGGGGGAGAGAGAGAGAGGGATGTTCTTCTGTGCACTGATGGGGAAGGTAAGGGAAACTAAGGCAGTCTGCGGGATCCAAGTGCACATAAGTTTGTGCAGAAGAAGCTGGACTCCTTTGGCTAAACTCTGGAGCAAGAAGATGATCTGTCATCTGGCTAGTAAGTCAGCCAGGTATAGGAACTCTGCATACATTATCATTTTATCCTTACAAAGGTTCTACAACATAGATGAGAAATACAGAATTTTCATTATGGCCAGCTAGATGCTAAGTAAATGGGCTGGACTTACTCAACTGCTCACCTTCTCGGGTTCTGGCTTTTTTGGTCCCAAGCTCTCTGTTCCCCCTGTGCTTTGTTACATCTCCTTTTCATCCCTCCTGTCTATCTTACTACTTTTTCAAAGTTTAATTTTAGAAGATGAAACCACTGGCATTTCCCAAATGAACACAGTTTGAGCAACAAAATGCTATGCATGGTGTCCAAACAATGAGGTACATGGCTGATGGGAAGTGATTGACTCCTGACTGGCTGGACTGGCTGACAGGCCCATCATTCACAGATGTGAGAGAGGAGGCGACATTTCCTTTAGCCTCATGAGTGAGACTCAGGAACTGAGCAGCCCACAGGCAGCTTTTTATGTAACCAGCCCACCATCTCTGCAGGAGACATGAGGAGTTAAAACATCTGTTTTCCTTCCTCTTCCCTCCTGCAGTTCACTTTTCATGGTGGGTGACTGGGCAAAGGGTCACTTACCAGAAGGTCCCAGGTTTCTCAAATTTCCTCCTTTGCCCCTAGCCACTCCTATCTTCTGTCTTTTGGTCCAACCTCCCCTGGATTTGGGTTCAACCTCCCCTGGATTCCAGGGCCGGCTGTGCTTCCTGGATCCAGGCAGTTTACCTCTTTCTCTCTACTTCTTTGCTCATTTCTAAGGGGACGGTAACAAGTGTGCACCTCTCAGCAAGGCTGGGGACGGACTCAGTCTTTCTTTAGTAGCAACACTGATATACACAGAGATATAGCCATTTAGGTATTCCTCAAACCTTTGCGCACACAAGACACGGTACCTTAGGGACACAGTCCTTATGGGGATCAGCTCAGGGCATCCTCTGTCAAGGCTCTGGGATAGACTGAAGATATAGCCCGAGAGTTAAGCTGAGGATAGGCTCCAGGAAGCTGTTACAGTGGGATGTGTGCCCAAACAGTTGGGAGCAGGGGGCTGAGATAAAGGCCAGGAGGGTATGCCTACCTATTGGCCCTGCAGAGCAGTAGATGACACCTCTATTCCCCTGTCACTCAAGGCAGAAATGGAGGAGGCAATTGTGACCCCTCCCACCTCTGTAACTTCTCTCTACTCATAGCGGGACCATCGGCTTCTCTCTAAAATATATCTTGGGATCACTTTCTTACCTCTATGCCCTACTGCCTTGGTCCAGGCCACCATCACCTACTGTCTGGACCACTGCATCAGTCTCCTCACTGGTCTTCCTACTTCTACTCTTAAGCTGCCGCTATCTGTTCTGGGTTCAACAATGGAGATCATCTTAAAAGTAATTCAGATCTCATGTAAACATATATCTCTGCTACATCTATAGCTGATTCACTTTGGTGTACAGTAGAAACTAACACAACATCATAAAGCAATTATACTCCAGTAATAAAGTAAAAAAATTATATTAAAAATGTGCAGGGGCAAACTTCAAATTAAAAACAAGTAACTCAGGTGAGTGCATCACGTTGCTTAACATGCTGCAGTGGTTTCTCACATTGCCTAGACTGAAGTCCAACCCCCTCACCCTGGTCTACAAGAATCTGCATGATTTGATCCCTGCCCAAATCACCAACATCATCTGCTGTCACTTTCCCCCTCATTCTGCTCTGGCTAAAGTAGTCTGGATATCACTTCCTTGAACAAACCAAGCTCTTAAACCAAGCTCTTTCCTGTCTCGGGTCTTCTGCACCCCCTGCCTGGAATGTACTCTCCTCCACACACTTTCACATAACTGCTTTGGTAAATACAGACTGCACCAGAGGTCAGGGATTCAGTCGAAGGACCTGCCTCTCTAACAGGCTGTAGGTGAAACTGATGGTGCTGGTCCAGGGACCACAGCTCTCTCTGACCACACTGTCCAAAAGAAGGTTTCCCCTACCCCTGGTAGATTCTGTCTATGCCCCTTTTTGGTGTACTTCATAGTACTTTATACATTTGAGACCATTCTGCCTTGTTTATTCTTGTGTTGCCTTTGCTTGTCTCCCCTTATAGACTGTAAGCTCCATGGAAGCAGAACCATGTCTCTTTGGCTCAGCATTGCATCCCCAGTGACTGGTGCAAGGCCTGGCAAATAGTAGGTGCTCAATAAATACTTGTTCAAGGAAAAACAATACAAAGGGGGATATAAAGGCCAGAGCAAGAGACTCTGAACTCAAAGACCTCTACATGAAATTAGCAAGGAGATTGCAGCAGGAGCTGGTTGGGAACCAGAGAGGAGGGTCTGGGCACCAGCAGCATGTCCCCAGGCAAGGGCCAGTGACTGCTGAACAGGTGTGTCCCTATGGCAAACCCACTGCACACAGATGCTCAGCATCAGGTGGAGGCCTATCTCCACCCCTGGGGCCTGCCGGGCTCAAAGCAGAACATGGATCTTAAGAAGAACCTCCCAGAGGATCCAGGTAGATTTTAAAGGAAATCAGTCAAAGAGGCCATCAAAGGCCCTTTAATTAAATGTTCTGCTTGGTAACCTCAGTGATTGTTCAGTCCCTGAGGGGTCAAACATGGCACCTGGCCATGGGGGGTGAGAGAGACATGGAGTTGGCCCTGGAAGCTTCGGTGGCATTTTAATGAATGCTACAGAGAACGAGAAGGGTA
This sequence comes from Ovis aries, assembly GCF_016772045.2. Classification (NCBI taxonomy): domain Eukaryota; kingdom Metazoa; phylum Chordata; class Mammalia; order Artiodactyla; family Bovidae; genus Ovis; species Ovis aries. Next base: position 61,938,940 of record NC_056057.1, on the reverse strand, counting down.
GGCAGACAAAAGCCGTGAAAGATGACACTAATGAGTCTTATCTAGCTATCTGGATTTACGTGATGAATGCCCAGCACAGAGGAAACGTTTGATTAATAAGAGAGCCTCTCTGTATCATCACTCTCACCTTAGAGTCTCCAGGTAAAGGGGTGGTTGTAAAGGGGCTGACTTGCTTTTAAGCAAGGTTCAAAGAAAAAAACAATCACTCTAGACTCAGTTATAAAAATGAGTGGAGGGAAAGTGGGAATTGTAATGGTGCTTTTGGAAAATAAAAGGAAAAAAAACATCTTAACACGTTCTTTCTATCACAGAGAATCTCAAGAGAGGTCTACTTACATAAGAGAGGTTCAACTGGCATGTGAATGGATGGGGAGGGAAAAGTACAGACATCAAAGAAGACGGGGGTTCTTTCTGCCCTTGAGAAGACAAATCTCTTCATTACCCCCAAAGCACTGATCACGGAACCCAAAGGAAGGTGATAGGACTCTTACGACATTTCAATACCATGAGGTCAGGGGTCGAATGGTGGACGATAGGTACTGCTCTCTTCATATAAACATGAACATCACACACAAACCCCAAATGAGTTGTGCAAATATTTTTTAGGTCTGCAGTTAATGTCTGAAAACCCCAACTGTGACAATCTGTTAGATATATTTATGACACAAGTATGCTAAATTCAATGTAATTAAGTTAGGATAGCAATATTTTAAAATGTGATCCTCAATGTAATCATTTACAAAAAAAACACTGTTAAAAATTTTAGTGCACATCTTTATAGAACTTTTCATAAGAATAGGTTTAGTATAATATTGTACATATTGTTTTTAAAACCTTTTCTATATAACAACATAAACATCTTTTCTATATAAAATCTATGCTAATGCATCAACATCTTTAAAGAAAACAGTTTTCTATTTACTTTTTTCCTATTGCTGAACATGTAGGTGGTTTCCAATTTAACCTGTATTGAATGTACCCACAGAAGAGTTTGGCATGTTATGGGGATGTGTGTTAACATGTTGCTGAATGAATGACTAGATTTCACCTTTCCTTGCTCCAGACCTGGGGAACAGTATTGTGTGTGTGTGTGTGTGTGTGTGTGTGTGTGTGTGTGTGTGTGTGCGTGTTGGTCATCTCAAGGGTAATTTTGGAAAAAGAAGTAAATGTTTCAATCCAAAGTTACTATCTATCTTTATTCAGAAGCTAATAGATCTGTACTGAAAATTTTAGTGCTCTGGACTCCATGCCTAAAACTTGGATACTTGCTCTGAGTCTCAGGCAGGCTTTCTAAAAACACTGCTGTTGCTCATAAGTGCGTAAACACACAAGCTGCTGGAAGGCAAGAGAAGCCCATGTGCAGGCTTACATAGAGCATTAAGCCATCTCCCCTCATCTTCATAGCAGTGCTGCGAGCTAGGTGTGTTGACCTCCTTTACAGTTGAGAAGTGGAAACTAGGAAAGTAAAGGAATTGCTGGAGGTCACAGAGCCACCAAAGTATCAGGGTTAAAGTTCAGACTAAGTGCTCAGAGTGCCTTCTACTGATGGCAGATGCCCCTGGGCAAGGCTGATGAGAAGCAAGGGGAAGGACAGGCATCTCTGGAAGGCAGTCCAGGGATCGTTGGACTGACAAATGAAGGATGAAGATGATGGGCAAGGGCCAAGAGGGCCCAGGTGCAGGAGTCTGTGCTCAGTAGCAGGTAGAGTTTTCGGTCCTCCACCCCAAACACCATCACAGAACTTCAAAAAAGTAGTGCCAGCATGCATGCTTAGTCCCTTCAGTCGTGTCTGACTCTTTGTGACCCCGTAGACTGTAGCCCTCCGGGCTCCTCTGTCCATGGGATTCTCCAGGTGAGAATACTGGAGTGGGTTGCCATGCCCTCTTGCAGAGCATCTTCCCAAACCTGAGATCCAATCTATGTCTCCTGCATTGCAAGCGGATGCTTTACCTGCTGAGCCACCTGGGAAGTGCCCCCCCACACCCCCCAAAAGTGGTACCTTCTTGTTTTGGCCTAAGGCAGTGAGGCAAACTTCAGGTATGGCACGTGGTCAAAATGAACCTCAGACCTCCACAAGGAGTATGTGCACTTTCTCTTAGAAGATAAGAATCCAAGGTTCTGTTAACAGGCAGGCACTTTCTGGCCTGATATTGCTAAGTGCATGTATTTTTTCAGCTCTTTTGAAACTGTTTTTCTAAAAATGGTTTCCTTGAACCACCTTCCTTGGAATCACAGAGGGCATTTGTTTATTTGTTTGTTTTTTAAGGCAGATTCTTAAACCGTATCCCTATTAAATCCTACTGAATCAGAAATTTTGCAGGTGGTTTCCAAGATTTGGCATTTTTACAAGTATACCAGGTGAGAAATGTTTCTAGGTACTAAAATTTGAGAATCATTCTCTAAATTCATTGTACAATTTCTGACTTTGGGGTCTTAACAAGACAAAGTTTATAACTGAAAGATTAGAGTCAGTATCAGCTGTCATGTCTATCATGCTTTAAGGCATGAAAAGGCTTTCGTGTTACCTCATATATGGTCTCTGTGTAGTTCCGCTTACACAGAGGAAGAAACAAATGCCAGGAGGTCATGTGACTTTTGGGCTCACGGCTCCTAACTGCTCACAATAGGAAGTAAACCCTCTTCTCTAGGTGCAAATCCTCTGCTTCTTTTTTTGCATCCTCTCATCTCTCTTAATTCTCACCAGTATACCGCTTGGTCTCATTCCTCAAAGATGGAGAATCCATTTTTAAGAGCAAATTCTCCAAGTAAAAGCACTTGGAAAAGCAACACGGTGAGCGGGCATCTTCTTTTATGAAAACACTTCGTGATGTCTTGGAAGCATGTATATATCTTTTTGCTCCCCTTAAATTCATCAAACCTGCCATGCAAAGGATACCAATTAGAGTTGTGATATCTGTCTGTCCCTTGCTGCCTCCTCGGGGTCCCAAAGGCTACCCTATTCATGCCTCTAGCCCTCTACTCAGGTTGTTGCTTCCGCTTTGAATTTCTCTCGCATGACCTCCATCCCATTCCTATGGAGGTGGCAAATTCCGAATCATCTTCCAAAGTCCAATCCAAGTATCTTCTGCTCTTCGTAGGTTCTCAGCTGCCCCTGCCCCATCCCTTATCCACTTTCTTTTTACCTCCAAGAGGATTAACTGTTTTCACATCCTCTACTAAAGTCTAATGGAATTCAACAGGGCAGTTGGTTTATGTCCGTCTCTACTGCTAGACCACTTGATGCTTGAGACAGATCCTTTTTTCATTTTTATGTCTCTCTCTCTCTCTCAGTCAGTACTTGATGCACAAATAGATGCCTGATTCAAATTTATCTCTCAATATTTGTTCCCTTTTTCAAAACCTTCTTTTGTCTAGGATGTCCTTAAGGCTATAAACATTTTGATTCAGGAACAAGTCAGAACAAAAACCAATAATTCTCTCCAAATTCTGCATTCTTTTCTTCTCTTTTTTGAAAGAAAACAATGAAGTCAGAAATTTTCCAAACAAGGCCTTGGTCTCTTCTGTATCCAAGACGTAATTTTAGATCCAAATGCCATCAGATCAATCCATGTATTAAATGCTCGTAAAGGACAATTCTGAAATTGGCTAGGTTGCTTATATAAAAAAAGGTCAGTTTATCCAAGAAGTTTTGTTTTACAGCTTGAAAATGCACTGAGGTATACAAGAAAATGAGTTTGACTTTGAGACTACCGAGTGAGGCCATCTCGCGACAGCCTGTAGAGACAAGGCTTTTTAGCAGTTGTTGGAAAGACTATCATCAGAAATATGTTGTGCTTACATACAGATGATTAGCCTACATAAACCCATCAGTTGGGAAATTTTTCAAAACAAATAATGGGTGGTCTATAGGTTTGATTATAGGGCAGAAAAAAAAAAAAAAGAAATGATTAACTGCAGTGAGTCTCCACTGTCCTTTCACATCAGCTACTTCTCTGGTAGTCTGAGTTTCCCAAGTCCAAAATGTCTAGTGGTGAGCAGAGGAAAATATAATTTCCAAGTTATGTTCTAAGTAATGTTGTCAATTTCCCACCAACTATGTTCACCCCAAGAGATAGCCAAAGCTATTTAAATGCTATCAGCCTTGTTTCTGTGGAAAGGATGACACCAATTCTTTTCCAACGTAAATTTGAAGTATACTCCGTCAAAACAGTACTTGTTAAAGCATTCAACTAACCTAGTAATTCTGAAATAAATTCAGGCAAAGACCCCAAATATCACCCCAAATATTAGATTTTCTAATCTAGAGAAGATAAGGGACAACTGAAGGAATACGATTTCTGGAAACCTTGAGGTTGCTCTTGACAAGTGGGAGGCAAAACCCCTAGAGCTCCCCAGCCCCTGTCAGACCACGGTCCTTGGCATCCAAGGAGCCTTCCAAGTACTTCCGGTTTCTGGTGCAATTTCTGCTCTTCCTCCTCCAACCGTTCCCACCTCCTCATGAGAACCACCAATGAGACCAGTCCCAGCAAAGAACTACTGTCAGTACGGAGTAGCCCACTCTCTCTGAGACTCTACTCGAATCAGACTGTCACACCTCTCATTCCTCTGTGTCTCAGTCAAGACTCCAGCTCACTCCTCATCACCCAGACTCTCACAGATCTGCATTCCCAAAGGTTCTTTGTATTCCCTACTTTGCCTGAAGCTCTGGTCACCCCCTCCTATTAGCTTCAAACCTTTCCAGTGTGCCCTCTGAAACCCAAGGTCTGTCATCAGTAAATTCCCCTGTGTCTTCTGAAAGCATTTGTTTCTCTTTCTTGCCCTGATGGAAATCTGGATGACTTTCTAGGAGACTGTTTCTCTTCTGTAGGCTTCTCCAGTTCTTCCTTCTACCTCTTGGTACTACTGGTCTTGGAGATTGGATAAGTTGTCCTTTTTCACTCTTCCTGGCTGCATCCAGACCACTGTCCTTTCTACTCCTTAACCCTTGTCCAGTTCCTTTGAGATCCCATCAGATTATACTACTCACTAGCCCTCCTTGTGTTATTTACTCTCCTCCCCATCATGCCCACAATTTATTAAAGATTTTCTTACCCTCTTCCCCATTGCCATCGTTCTGTTACTATTCTTAGTAATCCCAATGTCCTCACAGAGGATCCATCCAGCATCTAGCTTCTTAGTTCCATGGCCTCCTCAACCAATGATCTTGTCCATTATACATTCCAAAGTCACTCTTTGCTGTGATCGTATCCTAAACATTGTCATTGCTGATACAGAACATTAGCCAAAGTTTCAAGTTGACAACTACTATCGCAATTCATGGGGTCGCAAAGAGTCGGACACGACTGAGCCACTGAACTGAACTGAACTGAATTGATCTCATCTTTACAACTCACTCTTGCTAATATGTCCATTCTGAACATTCTCTGAACTTACTGTGGCTTCTGACATTATCATTTCCTTCCCTATTCATGTCTTCACTTTTTTATATCATTTATATTCCATTATAATTATAATCACTCCCTTACATTTGCTTCCAAATACCCAGCACCTCCGCCCTCCATCATACTTGCCCAGCAAATCACCGATCCCCCTTAAATCCTCTTCTCTGCTCTGCCCTTCTGCGGAGCTGGGTGGCTGAAGGAAGCATACAGTGGCGCAGTCTGGTGTCATTTAAAATCCATGACCGTGGCTAACAAGGGAGTTCTTAGTTCTGTTGGCAGCCCTACTGTGTGCTTCCCCAGTTGATCCACTCTTCATAGCTTCATTCCACTCGTAAACCTCCAGGGCCCCACCCCTTCCTTCTTAGTTTTCATCAGGTAACTGATTCTCATTTCAATAAGAAAGTAAAACCAATCACAAGAAAACTTCTCTAATTAGGCAGTGAATCAGAGCTGAAACTGCTTTAATCATGAGCACCAATGACCTCCATAAGGCCCTTTCTGATAGATAATTTAGTCTTCATTCCACAATAGTGTTTGAAACACATGATTACTGCCTCTTCCTAAAAAATTCTTTCTTCTCCTGACACTCATAATACCACATTTTGTTGTTGCCTGTGTGCTTTCTATTTTTTCTTAGTATCTGTTATTGAGTTTCTCTCTCTCTCTCTCTCTTTTTTTTGCCATATCGGATGGCATGTGGACTCTTAGTTTTTCAATCAGGGATCAAACCTGTGCCCGTTGCAGTGGAAGCATGGAGTTTTAACCATTGGACCGCCAGGGAAGTCCCTCATCTTTCCGATCTCTAATTGTTGGGAGTGCCCTGAGTTTGGTTCTTGAAGCTTGACTGTCACTCCCTAGATGAGCTAGCAATTCTCAAATTATGTTCTGGTCCCAGCCTCTTTGTAAGAGTCAAATGCATCTATTGCACTGCTCTCTCCACATCTGTACTTGGATGTTTGTCAGGCATCTCACACCCAACAGCTCCAAACTCAACTTTTTCTTCCTCTTCCCTCTCCTCAGATCTGTTCTTTCCCAGTGTTCCTCAACTCTATACATGGTGCCATCAGAACCGAGAGTCATGGTTAATTTCATTCATTCTGTCCCACCCCTACTCCAGTCAACATATCCTATTGGCTGGGTCTGGAATACAGATTAAAATGCGACTGCTCTCTGTCATCTCCAACCCTTCCACCTTAGTCTAAGCCACCATATCCCTTGCCTGCTGATCCCTGCAGCAACAGCATCCTCATCTCTCGAGTCACCTTTACTCCTCTGTAGTCACAGTGACCCTTTAAAACCTATCAGATTCTGCCACTCATGTTCTCACCATCTCCAAGGGCTCTGTGTCTCACCAAAAACAAAAACCAGGGTTCTTTCCATGGCCCTGCAAAGTCTGGGCCCTGACTAGCTCTCTGACTCAGTCCCTACCACCCTCCTCCTTGTTTACTACCCTCCAGGCACACTGACTGCCTTGCTGTTTTTTAAACACCAAGCTTGCTCCTATTCCAAGCCCCTTGAACCTGATCTTTTTTCTTCCCAGATTGCTCTTTCTCAGCAATAATTACATAGCTTTCTCTCCACAGCTCCAGCGTCACTTCCTCACAGAAACGACCCAAGGGAACTCCAACCAAAACAGCAGCCCCAACCTTTCTCTAAACTTTCAGCCTTGTATAAGTTTTTCTATGATGTTATATGGCATTATCTATCCATCTATACATAGATATAATTAATAACACTAAATTAATTACCACATAACTAATTATTGGAGAAGTAACTATATAGAAAAGTTATGACCAACCTAGATAGTATATTCAAAAGCAGAGACATTACTTTGCCAACTAAGGTCCGTCTAGTCAAGGCTATGGTTTTTCCTGTGGTCATGTATGGATGTGAGAGTTGGACTGTGAAGAAGGCTGAGCACTGAAGAACTGATGATTTTGAACTGTGGTGTTGGAGAAGACTCTTGAGAGTCCCTTGAACTGCGAGGAGATCCAACCAGTCCATTCTGAAGGAGATCAACCCTGGGATTTCTTTGGAAGGAATGATGCTAAAGCTGAAGCTCCAGTACTTTGGCCACCTCATGCGAAGAGTTGACTCATTGGAAAAGACTCTGATGCTGGGAGGGATTGGGGGCAGGAGGAGAAGGGGATGACAGAGGATGAGATGGCTGGATGGCATCACTGACTCGATGGACGTGAGTCTGAGTGAACTCTGAGATGGTGATGGACAGGGAGGCCTGGCGTGCTGCGATTCATGGGGTCGCAAAGAGTCGGACATGACTGAGCGACTGAACTGAACTGAACTGAACTGAACCTGAAAATGATACTTTTAAAAGGCATTTTGAGAACTTCCCGGGTGACTCAGTGGCTAAGGCTCTGTGTTCCCAATGCACGGGGCCTGGGTTCAATTCTTGGTCAGGTAACTAGATTCCACATGCCCCAGCTAAAATATCCCATATGCCACAATGAAAATCCAAGATTCTGTGTGCTACAACTAATACCTGGCACAGCCAAATAAATAAATAAATCTTTTATCGAAGGCAGTTTGGAGATTCCTTGAAGTAGATAAGACTTTGATGAAGATCAGTGCTGTTCAAAGTGTGGTTGTAGAGCAGTGTTAGTCTATGAACTGTTTGAGATTTGACCACAAGATGAAGAGCTTGCATGAGAAATCAAGTCAATGTGCCGCTTCCTTCATTGAGAAACTCTTACCAGGGAAAAGGTATAAACTGAACTACACTGTATGTTTAATACATAGTTGATTTACATTCTGTTGCAAATCAGTTACAAAGAGCTCACTCTGAGTAATGCTGATGTAGACCATCTAGCCCAGTATCTCTTGCAACTTTTTCTTACCTCTGGTTTTGAAAACTATCTTTTAATCTCTGAGCATGCCTAGAGATAATTAATTGCCCCTTCCACATACATATGAGGCATACATTGGTGACAATTTTGGAATATATGTATTGATGATATATATCAAGAAAATAGAGGATAGATATGAAAGAAGACAAAATAGATTTTCTATTGAGAATCATGTTGCAATGTATATACCATGATCATAATTGGATAGATCCAGTGGGCTAGAAAAATAGGTAATGTCTACTATTATAAGCTTCTTTCAGGTTGAGTATGAAATTTCTTTCTCCTTTTATATCTCCATAGAGGAGTATATTACACAAAATCTTCACTCTTTGGCTTGCAAACACTAACTCAGCAGATATGAACAAGGACTTCCCTGGTGGCTCAGACGGTAAAGCATCTGTCTACAATGTGAGAGACCTGGGTTCGATCCCTGGGTTGGGAAGATTCCCTGGAGAAGGAAGTGGCAACCCACTCCAGTACTCTTGCCTTGAAAATCCCATGGACAGAGGAGCTTGGTGCAGGCTACTATCCATGGGGTCGCAAAGAGTCAGGCACGCCTGAGCAACTTCACTTCACTGATGAACAAGGGCCTGGGGACCCACAGCGAACAAGACAGAGACTCTGGCTTTGTGAAAATTACATTTTAGTGGAGACAGAAAGAAAAGTAAACAAAATTGTTTTAAAATTCCAACTCTGTATCTTCTAGGAATAATGCTAATGATATTAATGACTATATAGAGTGTTCATATTACCTCGCCTGAGAATTAGGGAATTTTAGTCCACCAAATTCCTTGAGGATTAGCAAGCTGCAGCTGCTGCTGAGTCGCTTCAGTCGTGTCCAACTCTGTGCAACCCGATAGACGGCAGCCCACCAGGCTCCCCCGTCCCTGGGATTCTCCAGGCAAGAACACTGGAGTGGGTTGCCATTTCCCTCTCCAATGCATGAAAGTGAAAAGTGAAAGTGAAGTCGCTCAGTAGTGTCTGACTCTTAGCGACCCCATGAACTGCAGCCTACCAGTCTCCTCCATCCATGGGATTTTCCAGGCAAGAGTACTGGAGTAGAGTGCCATTGCCTTCTCTGAAGGATTAGCAAGAGATGGGTTAAATAAAGCTCTATTATAGCAATGTCCTCTTCATTTTCACAGATGTGTTTTTTCTTTAAAAACTCCACCATAAATCTCAAGAAAACATACAACTGTTCCAAAATCTTTTTCTTTTCCTTTAAGTTTGACGATACTTATGAATATCATTTTCTGTAGGAAATATAAAGCATTCAGTGATTTTTCAGTATTTCTCTAAGAAAGCTATATTTTAAATATCTTAATTGAAAAAAAAGTTTCACATGGTGCTTTAACCAGATTTAAATGAAATGACCTCCTGCGCTTCTACCCCATGAAACAATACTTCATACTTTTACACAGCCAAACATGTAGTAGTCTCTAGAGCCAGTCTCTAATTTACACTACCTGTTTTGTATTAGCTGAGAAACAAGAAATCCTGACTCAGCAGGAAAAAGCCTTCATAGCTTCAAAATTGTGTCACTTAATTAAATTAGGCTTTCTAAAAGGAAATAATTTTCTAATCTATACTTGCAAACATGCTGCTCTTTGGTAGAATGCTTTTGAAATTTTTCCTAAAATAATCACATTGTGCTGGATAATTTTAAACCGTGGCTGAGGGGAGTTTCCAGCTGTCTCTGGCCTCCTGCTTTACAGTGGGTTCCAAGCAGATCAGTGCTTCCTATGTGCCCATCTTGGGCTTCATGAAGGGTCAAGCTGCTCACATGGAAATCACAGGGAAGGTTTAAAACATACATATTCTCAGGACTCAGCCAGGTTACTAGGCCCAGAAACAGACACCTATAAGCCAAGCTGCAGGGTTGGAATTTTACCTAGAAAGCAATATGGCACCATCACAGATGTGGAGGTTGACCATGGCATCATCAGATTTACATTACAACAAAATATGACAGATGGGTTAGAGGGTAAGCCAAACGCAAGAAGAGGAGAACATTTTAAAAATTCTATAGGGATCCACTGGCAGATTTTATTTTCTTAGGTTCCAAAATCACTGTGGATGATGACTGCAGCCACAAAATTCAGACAACTGCTCCTTGGAAGAAAAGCTATGACAAATCTAGACAGTGTATTAAAAAGCAGATACATCACTTTGCCAACAAAGGTCTGTATAGTCAAAGCTATGGTTTTTCCAGTAGTTATGTACAGATGTGAGAGTTGGACCTTAAATTAAGCTGAACACTGAAGAATTGATGCCTTCAAACTGTGGTGCTGGAGAAGACTCTTGAGAGTTCCTTGGGCACCATGGAGATCAAACCAGTCAATCCTAAAGGAAATAAGTCCTGAATATTCATTGGAAGGACTGATGCTGAAGCTGAAGCTCCAATACTTTGGCCACCTGATGAGAAGAACTGACTCATTGGAAAAGACCCTGATGCTGGGGAAGATTGAGGCTAGGAGAAGAGGTGACAGAATGAGATGGCTGGATGGCATCACCGACTCAATGGACATGAGTTTGAGCAAACTGTGTTAGATAGTGAAGGACAGGGAAGCCTGCTGTGCTATAGTCTATGGGGTTGCAAAGAGACACAGCTTAGCAGCTGAACAACTAACAATAGGGATCCAGGGTCAGTCATCTGGGACCAATAAACTAAATGGAAGAAGTCAGTATACAGATTTAAGATATTTTTTAGGAGACAGAATGTAAAGAACTTGGTAACTTATTGGATATGGTAGGCTTTGAGAGATGAGAGGAGCTGATAATGCCGTCCATGGTCTGGCCTGAGTGACTGATTTAAAGGACTTGATGGCATTGGGGTGGGAAGAAAGGAAAAGCAAATGATAACTTAAAATTCAGAGACTCATATATGAGACAAATGATAATTTAAAACTCAGTGTTTTGAAGCTGCCTTCCTTCTGTATAAAGGATGGCTTCACATCATCTGCAGTTAGAGTCAATCAGCAAAGGTCTTAAGAAAAAGTTTTGGGTACAGGTGTGACTCAGTTAGAACTGGGATAGTTATCCCAAATCACTGTTCTCTCCACTTCCAGAGAATTATTACAGAAAAGTATGAAAAGACGTAAAGACTGTTCATCCCAGCATTGATTCTAACATTGAAAAATCAATAACAACTCATGTGTCAACTCTGGAAGATTGGTTAAACAAATAATGATACACCTGTACACTAGAGTGCCACATAGCAATTACTAATGATATCACTGAACAGCCTGTCTCTATGTTTAAAGAATGAAAAAAGGGGACCACATAACCAGCATAGATTGTGTGATATTCTCATAAACATACCTAGAATAATGTCTGAGGGAACAAAGATTAAAATCAACAGTGTTTTCATTTGGATAGATGAATTATAAGTGTTTTTCCTTTAAGAATGCTTTCATTTTCTATCTTCAACTATAAACTTGAATTAATTCTGAAAAAGTGACAGTGAAAGCCTTAGTCGCTCAGTCATGTTCAACTCTGCGACCCCACAGATTGTAGCCTGCCAGCCTCCTCTGTCCATGGAATTGCCCAAGCAAGAACACTGGAGTGGGTTGCCATTCCCTTTTCCAGGGCATCTTCCCCTCCCAGGGATCAAACCCAGGTCTCCTGCATTGCAGGCAGATTCTTTACTGTCTGAGCCACTTACCAATTAGTTCTACATGAATTAGTTCTGCATAAAACATACACTATTAAAATACAGTCTTTTTCTTATTAAAGAAAAAAAACTATTCAATTTTCATGATGTCAGTTTTTCACCTACACATCTGTTATCCAAAATACAAGTGTCTCTTCAGTTAGCAACACAGGTGATGTGCAACTGAGGCACTGACAAAGAGTCACCTTTGAACTGAATGAGGACCAGCGCCTGTACGTGAGGTGCACAAGGGCAGAGAAAGCCAGCACACAGAGCCTGCCCTCCGTCCTGCCCCAGGGTGCTTTGTGTTAAGTCCTTGGATTATAGGAAAGCTATAAACCTGGCTGGGTACTTTAACTCCTACCTTTAACCATGAAATTCTTGTAGAATTATGCTTTAATGCTGTGCCTGTGACTGACATAAAATTCCGTGAAGACCCATTTCTAGAGACTCTGAAAACTAACTTATATTTGTTTTATATCTTACTTTGTAGTATAGTTATTTGTGTATGTTTGCTATGCACCTTATTAAACTGCAAGCTCATGGAAGGCAGAATTTATGTTTGATTATGGTTTGTATTCCCTAGAGTGTCAATAGTTTGCATACATTAGGTATTCAATATTCATAAAGAGAATTATTGATGTTTCTTGTATACGACCCAATGGAATACATTATGTTCGAATTTATTTTAGAAGTTCCTTCCCTTAAGAACGGATAGCCTTCCCTTTTAACTAACCAAAATTACATAAGCCATCATTTTCTTTCTTTTTTTAACCCTGGCCCTGAGGAAACAAAGAACTACATTTAAAATTCTCAGTTCCACTATTACTTCATTCTCCCTCTAAATGGTCTTGAGCTTGAATGGACTGTGTTTAGGCATCATACATGTAAGTTACCTCAAAGCCATTTAGGAAGTTGATGGAATAAAAATATGAAGAGCTTAATCATAAGTGGTTTAATAATAAATAAGCCAAAATGAAAAGTAAATTTAAACTAAAATGAGAAATACTGAACTTCCATCATGGGTCACCAGACAGTCCATCAACTAGCTTCCTTATCTTTGACCTCTCTACCTGCCACAACCCCCAGCTCCTCCACATCCTCGCGGGGCTCCAGCTGGGCTGTCAGACACATCTTGAATACCTTTGCATTAGGGCTTTCAGAAGCTTTCTTTGCCTGAAACACTCCCAAGCTCTGGACAGATGAGACCACACCTTCTCAGCATTCTAATTCCTTACCTGACTGTTCTTCCTGTGTTAGCCCTCTCTCTAGGACCCATCTTTTCATCCATCATTCTTTACTTTAGTTATAGCACCAATCACCTCCCGGTTGCCTGGCTGTCTCTCTCATCGTCTCCCTAAGAGCAGACTCTTGGTCCTTTCTGTTCACTGTTGCATCCCCGATGCCTAGAAATGATGGCTTACAACAGGCACTGGAAAAAACATCTGTCTCATCAAAGAATGAATGAATAATTAAAGGCATTTCCTCCCTAGGTTATAAAGAAGAAACCTTGTTCTTTCTCCCAGCAGACTGTTTGCAAACTCAGCTACGGGGAGACGTGAGGAAAACACTGGAAAAAAAGCTGGGGGGAGGGAAGGATCTCTGAGATGTTGTCCAACCTCATTTACATCACAGAAGTGTACTTTCACGCTGTTTACAGTATGGGTTCTGTGGCTAAAATAAAATGTGAAAAGCAATGATCAACATAAACGATAAGTCTGCAAAAGAATCCTGTCTCTAGTTAGTACTGAAAATTGGAATGGCATTGCTATAAAAACATCATCCTTAACGCTATATTTTGCAGTGTAAAGATGGCAGTGGAAAGGTTCAAATGCTACTGAAACCCATTTAGAACATCATTTCCTCCGAATTACCTAGCAGATCATTAACATCTCTTTGAAACATCCCGTTTGCCTGTATGATATGACCTTAATGGGAATCAGGCATATCTCCCCACATGAGGAGTGTTAGACTATTAAACATATACCACTGGATAGAATGCTTACATTTTCATGTCTTGATCCCCCCATACTGCCTGTGTTAGTATTTCATTTTTTTTTTCTTACAGAATGCCTTCAAAGAAAAGCTCTGAAGGAAAAAATGAATACAGTTCATTTATTTTTAAACTCTGCCAAATCATCTCAGTCAGGCAATAGAAAGGAAAAGCGGCAAGTGCTTGTGGTGTAATAGCGCCATATTTTTTTCTGCAGCTTTTCCATTAATTCTCAGGACCTCTGGCTGCCTTCCTTTCAGAATGAAACCTCATTTACATCTTACATTATCTTGCCTACTTTCAGTCATTCATTATTGCAGAAGTCACGCTACAGTGGCATTCTGCCAACATTAGTTTTAATGTCACTCTTACATGACTGAACTGTATACCTTGGAAGCCACTTGTGAGATGGGAATGAGACTTGAATCAATGGGTAAGCTCAAAGGTTATTTATATTTGAAATCCTTGAGTCGCGCTGAATATTAGGACCACAGGTTTTTCAGGTGAGACTTCTGAAAACCTGATCCATACATGCTACTCCTAAGATAATGCTCTTTCACATGATAAGAATCCTGCTTCCCAAAGCGGAGGCAGGGATGGGCACCACCTGTCTGTGATTCCTCAACAACAAGGCTCTTTCCTCTCTTAATCAATAATGATAACAAATCTATTCTCTAAAACTTTACATGGAGATGATAAATGATGAGTAATGTGTTGATATTAATATGAACAGTCTCTTCTTCCCTGCAAGTACTATTAACACCAATGAATTGAATTAATGTGCCATTTGACAGTTTTGAACAAGGAAGGGGTGAAAAGGGATTACCAAAGACTACAAAGAAATAATGAACAGAAACTTTGACCATGAAACAGATTATTCTACAAAAGGGGCCAGAATAGACACACTGGTTAGAATTAGGGCCAGTTTTGAGACCCATTAACCAGCTGGAGAATGTTATAGGCAGCATGTTGATGAAACCAGCTGGCTGTTCTGAACGGAATGGCGGTCTAGAAACTGAGAAATCTAAGGCATGGAGGATGTTTAGAAATATGAATTGAGAATAATGAAGCAACAATTCCCAGGCCAGTCTGTCATTTGTACTCATATACTGGTAGGTAGTATGACGAAGAAAAGTAGCAGCAACTGTTCTCACAAGTGTTCAGTGTAGAAAATTAATACAAACACTTCCGGCTAGTTTATAAGAATTTATCTCTTCTCATGTTGCCTTTCTTTTCTATACCATAGAAGAATACATACCCTAGGTCAACAGACCCAAACTTGAGTATTTTAATGATGCTTGTTAGATGAAGCATATATTTTAAGGTATACCCTTATGACGTGGAGCCCAGCAATATGTTTCATTAACAAGTCCCTCCATTAACCCAGCCTGGCACCAGTTTTCAGCCCTGGCTCTTGGGTAAGTCATTTCAGGAGATTTGTTAAATTGCCACTAGGGGGAGTGTTTGCCAAATTTTGTGCTTCTGGAAAAGGGAGGGTGTCCATTGCTTCCGGAAGCTCAGAATAACAAAAAGAAAGGATAAAGGATCAAAAAAGGAAAAGGAGTCAGTGTTCCTAGGTGAGTAAGAGGCATTTTTAGTAGCAATTTAAATATCTGGCAAGAACAGCTGACTTCCTAGGGATTAATAACGAAAGCCCATGATGGAAGGCCTGGGACACTATATCCCTAGGGTTTTGGAACCTTCCGCCTTTTGTATGCTCTTGTGCGCTAACTGAGCTTTACCTAGGATAGTATAGCATTTTGACACCCCTAAAATTCATTAATACTGTTTGAGTCACCCAATGCCTGCTTTCATCTCATTTTCAATGATGAGTTTTTTAATTCATGTTTCCCCTATATTTTCTTTGAGAAAACTGTCAATGGTTATTATTTAATAGAAGTAATTCTTGGATTCACTATTGTTTCTGTTTCCTAGTTTATTATTGTTTTTTATCTTTCTTCTTGCCCCTTCTTTGTTCCTTTGTTATTGTTTTTCTAACTTGTCCTTGATTTATTTTCATTCTTTCTATAAAAATAATGATTTTTAGGGCTATAAACATAACACATAAAGACAGTTTTGCCTGTATCTTGTAAGGTTTGGCATGCCGTGTTCTCACTGTAACCATTTTCTAAATAGCCTCTAATTGTAGCTTTTATTTCTTCTTTAACTCAGTAGTTACTGAAAAGCCCGTTACGTTGAGAATTTATTTAGGATCTTTGGCCATGTGACACATTTTCTCTAAAAGGTTGCATAGATCCTTGAAAAGAAGGCACACATTCAGTGTAAGGTGTCAGTTCAATGTGTACCTACTGGGTGATACTTATGTTTTAAAAATATCCTATATATTTAATTTGATAATATATTAAGGATGCAGTGATGTTTTATCACAACTATATTTTCACGCATTCTTTTTTTCTTAACTTTTCCTTTTCTTTTTGATGATATTGATACGTTGTGAATAAAGATTCACGACTATTTTTATTATTTTCATTTGAACATTTTATCTATGAAATGATTCTTTATCCCATTTGATGAATTTAAGCTTAATTTCTTCTTTGATGTCCATATTGCTATTCCTATTTTCTTTCTTTCCAACTTGTATGCTCTATTTTTCCTTCAAAATTTTTGTCTATCGTTTATTGAGGTGGTTACCTTGTGACTAGAACATGATTGTATATTGGTTTATAATCTAACTTAAGGTTTCTATCTTTCCTTAGGAAGTTTCACTCGGCGTGTATGTGGCCACAGTAGTCGGCAGTTTTCATCTCTCACTTCCTCTCTAGCTCTGTACTTTAAGTTGGTGCACATCAGAATCACTTGAGTAAGCTGGTAGTGGTGGTGAGGTGTGTGTGTTGTTTTTAAACACAATTAAGCCTCACTTGCAATTCTGGTTTATAAAGTTAAGGTGATCCAGGGGCTGGGTCTCTCAATTTTTAAAAGAATCAATAGGTAATTATAATGTGCACCAAGGAATGAAATCACTGCTTCAAATATTTCCAAAACAAACTCTAAATTATGTTATCTTCCATAATCAAATTCAGAGTAAACACACTTTCCTATATTGATAATACTGTAAAAGGTTTTTATTTTTACTGTCAGTAAAGAATCCATCTGCAATGCAGGAGACCTGAATTTGATCCTTGGGCCAGGAAGATCCCATGGAGAAGAGAAGAGCAACGCACTCGAGGATTCTTGCCTGGGAAATCCCATGGTCAGAGGAGCCTGGTGGGCTAGAGTAAACGTGGTTGCAAAGAGTCAGACACAACTTAGCAACTAAACCACCAAGACCAATATTTTATTAAGATTTATATTTAAAAAATTCACTTTGATGATTAAATTAAAGTAAGTATAAAAGTCATTGCATACTTACAGCAAAAATATGTACAAGAGAACATCATATTAAAAGTACAAGTCTTCTTCTGGCTTCCTCCATCTCATTCTCCAGTTACGCATTCTTGACATTGTCTTATTCATTTTCCAGACTTTTTTTCATATATGCAAACATACACAAATACATGCATACACCCAACACACACACACACATACACACAAATACCAGGGGTAATATGCTGTGTATTATCCTCCTACCTTTTTTGTTCACTGAGAAATATCTCTTGGTCATTTTCCCATATAAAATATAGTTCATTCTGTATAATAAGCTCATATTATCATAATTCATTTAGACACATGCCACTTGGGTATCAGACATGATAGCTTGTTTTGAGGAAGCCCATGCAGGCGTAGAGTGCATTGCTCTTTGCCAAGAGATATTTTTCCAAACACAAGTGACAGAATGGTGGCCTACAACTTCATCTTTTTGAAGCTCTCAATTTTGTTATTAACTGGATAATGCCGTTCAAGATGATTTACTATGTCATAAATTTTTTCACTCTTTTCTAAGATCCTGAGAGCAAAACCTAGATTGTATTCTCTTTGGATTCTTCCCATTTACCAAACACAGTACGAGGCACTTAGCATTCACTTGATAAATGTTTTGTTGAATCAATGCATATTGATGACAATGCAAAATGACCACACTTCTACTACTCTTCTAAGATAACAGCAAAACCATTTCTTATTTTCTGTTTCCTCAAATGCAAGAACAAAATCCCAAACCCAGTGACTTAGGTACGTGGTTGTTTAATGTCAGAGCTGGTCACTCAGCCTAGAATCCCTTCACCAGAACTCTGCCCTGTGGGATCAGGAAGAAGCAGGGGTCACTCAGAAGAACACAGAGAAACAGTGTAGGCTGCCTGTGCGAGGAGACATTGGGGAAGAAGCCAAAAGAACTGGATACCACGAGGGGCTCACCATTCCAGCTGTCACTACCAAGGGGATGGCCCTGCCCCACTGAGAAGCTCCTTGCAACTACCGAGGACTTGATGGTCAGGCTATCTTTGATTTTACAGTGAGAGAATAATTTCAGCTGAAGGGAGCTTGAGAAGGATTACCTGGAGAGGTCATCTTTAGCAAAGAATGAAAGGAATAACATTTTGAGTTCCACCAAACACTATCTAAGAGGATATGCCAATTATCTACAAGTACTTAGCAGGCTTTAGCACCAAGGTGAGGCATGAACTGTGTAAGGTGCTTTATAGAGGTATGAGAAAATCTTGGCAGGTGGTGGTAATTAAATTTGTTTTTGTTTTTCAGTCGCTCAGTTGTGTCTGACTCTTTGTGACCCCTTGGACTGCGGCACACCAGGCTTCCCTGTCCTTCACTATCTCCCAAAGTTTGCTCAAATTCATGTCCATTGAGTCAGTGATGCCATCCAACCATCTCATCCTCTGTCCTCCCCTTCTACTCCTGCCTTCAATCTTTCCCAGCATCAGGGCCTTTTCTAATGAGTAAGCTCTTCACATCAGGTAGCCAAATTATTGGTAATTAAACTACTTTGAGAAAACTTGCATTTCAGCTGGGGCTGTCGGAAAGCCTCCCTTATCTGTTACACAAGGGTCCCAAAGGATATGCTGAAGTCATTTAAAGCCAAACCAGACCAGTTATTTGAGAACATAAGAGAAGAACTAGTTTTAAATGTGGGGTGGTGGTGTTAGGAAAGGAGGAGATAGCTAGTTTAATTAGTCACATATGTCCTATTGCTTTGAAGGGTTGTAAACACCTCACTTCCAACTCTAGTTAGGAAAGACAAATCATCAAGATTTTAGTGACTCAGAAAAGCAGTATCATCGAGAGATGTAAGTTAGCTTGGCATTATTTACCTACCAAATCTACTTTGAGATGTGTTTGGTCAGCTGTGCCTGGCTTCTGTGACTGGCTGTATTTGTCCAAAGGCTAATTAGCTCGAAGGGTAGAAAGATCAGTGAGTTAATCCATAATCTCAAGTGACTGATGAAATCTAACTGCCAACTGGTACCGGAGCAGATACTTTTTCTTTAAAGGATTAATAGGGCATGCTGGCTATTCTCAAATATTAGCCTTTGCGAGAATAAGACAGGATAAAGCAAGAGAAAAGATGATTAGAGATTTTTTTCAAAAACCCACTTCAAACATGTATATGGTCATTTCACAAATAAAACTTCCAGGATTCCAGAGGAGCATGCAGGTAGTACTTCCTAGGTGATTCATGGGTCCGAGGTAGTTGTTCTTTCGATCTCCAATAATGAACACTTCATTGCTGAGCACTTATTATGTACCATTCTTTCACGTGGTATTATCTCTCTTGGTTCTTACAATAACCGTATCAGTTCAGTTCGGTTCAGTTCAGTCGCTCAGTCATGTCCGACTCTTTGCGACCCCATGAATCGCAGCACGCCAGGCCTCCCTGTCCATCACCATCTCCCGGAGTTCACTCAGACTCACGTCCATTGAGTCCGTATAAGGCAGGTAATATTATTCTTCTGTGAGTCCTCATGGCTCAGAGGGTAAAGAATCCACCTGCAATGCTGGAGACCCAGGTTAGATCCCTGAGTCAGGAAGATCCTCTGGAGAAGGGAATGGCTACCCACTCCAGTATTCTTGCCTGGAGAATTCCATGGATGGAGGGGCCTGGTGGGCTACAGTCCATAGGGTCTCAAAGAGTTGGACATGACTGAGTGACTAACACACACACACACACACACACACACACACATTATTCTTCTGTTTAACAAGTGAGGCTATTTGGTCCTGAGGTCACACAGCTGGCAGGTAGGATTTAAAACCCAAAAGCTCTGGCTTCAGAGTTTTTTATCTGAAATACTCTGTTGAACTTCTCTAAGGGAAAGGAAGGAGATGAGGGGCCAGGACCAAAGCTTCCCTGGTTCCACGCCTCCATCCTCAGAGGTACTCTGGTAACAGCTTGTGTCTTCTCTTGTGTCTTTTCACGTCATCTTCCCTTCATGCATGTCTTACCTCTGGATCCAAATTTCCCCTTTTTATTGGGACACCAGCCATCATGGCTTAGCGCCCATTCTAATAACCTCATTTTAACTTGATTACTTCTGTAAAGACCCTACCTCCGTATAAGGTCACATTCTGAGGTGCTGATGGTTAAGACCATCATAGCCTTTTAGAAGGAGGACACAATTCAACTCCTGACATACACCAAGGTTGCTGCTGCTGCTAAGTCACTTCAGTCGTGTCTGACTCTGTGACCCCATAGACGGCAGCCCACCAGGCTCTCCCACCCCTGGGATTCTCCAGGCAAGAACATTGGAGTGGGTTGCCATTTCCTTCTCCAATGCAGAAAAAAAAGTGAAGTTGTTCAGTTGTGCCCAACTCTCAGCAGCCCCATGGACTGCAGCTCACCAGGCTCCTCTGTCCATGGGATTTTCCAGGCAAGAGTACTAGAGTGGGGTGCCATTGCCTTCTCCGACTAAGGTTGCTAGACAGGTTTAAACATCGCTTGTCTAGGACAACCCACAGTCAGGGCAGCTAGAGCACAGCACAGCCTCCCAACAAGTCTGCAGGTACATCATGAAAAGCCCAGCCTTCTACCTTCTCAAAGAACACGGCTGGCTGTCAGAAAGGCCAGTACAGAGGCCCCTGAAGGGTATTTCTGATCTGAAGTACTGAACCCAGATGTCTAAGAAATCACTCTTTAGCACTGTTCTATTGGAGTCCCACACTTCCATCAGCTAGCCCTCAAGGTTGTTGGAGAATAGCTTGATTGAGGGGTGACATTTACACTTGGGGCTCAGTTTGCCCCATGAGAAGAAAAAAGATTCCCTCCATCACTGAATGATCTTGAACTATGGAAAGCCCCATCCCTGATCCTGTCTTCTAGAGCACTGGTCTCCTAACTCTCTATTTTTAAAAAATCTACATATTCTTTAACACATTTTTTTATTGACTTAGGAAAATTTTTTATTGAAGTTGAAACAGTTGCAAAAAATATAATTTTCAGTGTATCACAGTGTTGATATTAAAAATATAAAATGGTTGCATTGCTTTTAAAAGTGTATCCTTGGATATGCATACAAAACTGATTTGATATCCATAATTGCTCATTTAAACATATGTGAATAAGTTCTTCTTTAATAACTGGAAATTTTACATCTTCATTTTTCTCATTTAATACAGGTCAGCAAACTTTTACTCTAAAAGGCCAAATATAATTTTAAGCCTTCCGGGCAGTCTCTGTCAGACCTAATCAACACTGCTATTGTAGCATGAGGGCAGCCACAGACAGTACGTAGACAAATGGGCATGGCTAGATTCCAACCAAATTTTATTTACAAGAATAGGCCATGGCTTGGATTTGGCCCATGAGTCACTTTTGCGAACTTCTGTCCTAGAACTCAAATTCTCATCCTGTTTCCCATTTTTCCCATTCTATCTTGATTCTACTCATAAACTGTGTTTTCATAATAGAATTTTATGCTTAAATGTTAGCTGTTAATTATGCTACTGTACTTCTCTGAAACAGAATATATATATGTGTGTGTGTGTGTGTGTGTGTGTGTGTGTGTGTGTGTGTGTGTCAACTTGGAAGTCATATATATATACATATATATATGTTTTATATATATATGAAAGCTTCATATATATATGTGACTTTCAAGTTGACTTGGAAGCCACATATAATGACTTCCAAGTTGATATAGGAGGCTTGAGAGTCAGAGAGACCTGGATTTGAACTCCATTCTTCCACTTACTTTCCTGGTGGCTCAGACGGTAAAGAATCTGCCTGCCACTCCAGTGTTCTTGCCTGGAGAATCCCAGGGATGGGGGAGCCTGGTGGGCTGCTGTCTATGGGGTCGCACAGAGTCGGACACGACTGAAGTGACTTAGCAACAGCAGCAGCAGCATTCAGGTGAATGCTGAATGCTGAATGCCTGGGTCAGGAAGATCCCCTGGAGAAGAAAATGGCAACCCACTCTAGTATGTGTGCCTGGAGAATTTCATGGACAGAGGAGCCTGGTGGGCTATAGCCCAGGGAGTCGAAAAGAGTAGGACATGACTGAGGGGCTAAAGCTTTCACTTTCACTGCCATTTACTAGGTGGATCATAAACTAACTCTTCTACATCTCTGTCCCCTTACCTGTAAAAGGGGATATAATGTCTTTTAACATTGCTGTTAGCACGATACTGAAACTATGTTAAGAAAAAGGATGGAGACTGAGAATCACACTAAAACCTTCCTAATTCTCGACTTCTATTCATCCTTTGAGTATACAGGGATGCACTTTTTGGTAAAAACTTGTATCCTGATAGACCATGGCATGTGGTAATTTAAAAATAAAAGTTACACTAAAAATACTTTTTTAAAGGTTTGAGAAATTCCATTAAAAGGACCTAAGAATATGTAAAGCGCCTAGCACAGAGAAGGCGCAATTCATATGCCCACCAAAACAAATGTTTCTAACATTACTCTGGCCTTGAAGCAAGTGACTGGGAGTGAGTTTATGAAGGACATAAATTAAGCAGGGGCGGAAGAAAATGATAGTTCGCTACACACAGTGTGATTATTGTATAGTTTCCTATAGTGCTCAGATATTGAGCTAAAAGATTTTCCTACCCACTGATACTTATACCTCTGCCTAGGAGACATGGAGTTGCCACAGCTCTCGATCACCATAGCTGCATTATTTCTTCTTTGACAATTCTAACAGTTCAGAAACCTCTGGTAAAGTGAAAAAAAAAAACTGGTTCATCCAAGTTTCACCTTGTAAGTTGTTTTGCAAAACTAAAAGAGTGCACAGCTCTTGTGTTTGCTCTTACAATTCAGCTCTTCTGTGTTCATTTCTAACTCTGTGCCAGCAAGGCCATAAATAGAGACCAGGAGAAAAGAAGGCAGAAGGTAAGGACAGTTATTGGCCAATTTGTTTTCATCAATTTCTTTCAAGTTTTCAAACAGCTCTTCCAAGGCCCTAATTTTTGAAAGTGGATATTTATTCTTTATGCAGATGGGCATGGAAATAAATGCATAAGTGAATGCATGCATGAATTAATGAATATACAAATAACTTGTCTGTCAGAAATTTTTCTTATCATAGCCTCTGTATTTTAGGCAATTCCAGTTTTGACACTAATGATTGCATTAAAAATAAACCTCTGTGCAGATTAATCCATAGATCGTCATAGATTATCTATGTTCACAGATAATACTAAGGCCTAGAACTCATACACAGTAGGCATTCAGCAAGTATTGATTGTTGAATAAATTGAGAGAGCAAGGAAGTGTGGCCACTGTCCTTTGTTAACAGAGACATATTAGCAAGTCCATCAGTTTCTCCGAGCCCCATTTTTTCTACTTGTAATAAGGTAACTGCATGGTGCTGCTCCTCTTCCCATCCACAGGACCACTAAACCCAGATGCAGAGCCCCAGTAACTACCCCAGTACCCCCAGGCTGTCACCAGACTAGATTTATTTGACATCCTGGGACTCAGGTTTCCTCAAGATCTAGGATGTTACGGGAATACAATAAACAGATCACCAGATGTTACAAAGGAAGAAATCACACCTCCTCTCTTGATAGAATGTATAATTCAGGGGTATGAAATTCATGGCTGGTGGTGGTAGAGGGTGGGCAGGGGAGGGGAAAAAAGCTATCAAGAAGTGTCTGAGAACTTGCATAGAGAAGAACTCAAAATATGCATGCTTTCAAAGCTTTTTCTTATGTTTTCTAGAAGAAGGACAGAATCGGTGTTGTATGGCTAAGGCTTGGCTATCCAGAAAGATTTATGGGCCATCTGCAGAGACACAAGAACATCTTGACTTACAAATGTAAACACCACCAGTTATTTATGGCAGTTCACAGTATCCCTGAATGCCACAAGGCATCTGCCTAGAAGCACAATATCGTTTGATCTTGACTGGCTTCCAAAATCAGGAAAGTATACATCATCATCCTGGAGCTTCTGGTACTCTGCTTCCAGAAACATCTTCACAATTATCCTTCCTCAGAAAAACAAGGCTGAGTCGTTAGGAGATATTAGATTTTAAATAATAATAGTAATACTTTATGTCATAATTCACAAAGCACATGGAACATGTTAATTCATTTGTTCTTTAGACATTTCTATTTGTCAGATTAGTGTAAATAATATTTATATTTTATCTGTGAGGGAAGAAAATACTAATAATTGGAGAGGTAACATGGCAAGACCTAAATCTTAGTAGTGGCTAAGCTGGGACTTTTATCTTGGGCTTTGGTGCTAAGGGCTTCCCTGGTGGCTCAGTGGTAAAGAATCTGCCTGCCAATGCAAGAGATGCCAGTTTGATCCCTGGGTCAGAAAGATCCCCGGAAAAGGAAGTGACAACCCACTCCAGTCTTCTTGCCTGAGAAATCCCATGAATTACAGTGGGCTTGTGGGCTACAGTCCATGTGGTCACAAAAGAGTTGGCTACAACTTAGCGACTAAACAACAAACAACAGGGTTCTAAGGGCAGTGCTCTCTTCTGGGTGGCCTCCAGCACTAGCAGAGCTGGGATCGCCTCTGTGGTTTAAGGAGAATGGCCCGAGAGCAGACAGCAAGCGCCCTGGTTGTCCAAGTAGAGAATCTTCCATAGCCAAAGAGTTCTGAGCTAGACATTCTATGAGACATGAAAAATACATGGCTTCTACCCAAGGAGTATACTCATACTGTTTTCTCCTTACGTAGTGTATTACAGCATACTAACCACTCACACAGACGTCACTCTAATTTTCACTCAATAGCCCTGTGAGTTATGCATCTTTACTCCTGTTTTAACAAGATAAGGAAAACTAGGACTCATAAAGGTTAAATAATCATCTACACAGTGCTTGGAAAACTCAGAATGGATAGGGATGGTCTATAAGGTGGTCTTTGCAAAGTTTGTTGGGTCTAATTTGCTAAGGCATTTGAGTCTGGATCATGGAATCAATGAGGGTTTTGCCCCTCCAATCCTACCACTCTCTATAGCTGGAGGGGTATGGCCCTACTCCCATTCTTTGGGGTACTAGAAAGAGTACCAGCAAGATACCCCCCAAACCCGAGTCTCAAATTAAAGCCTTAATGTTGAGGAATCTAGGGGGAGTACCAGTGTCAGTGACTTTCAGATGCTTCCTGCTTTGAAATCACTCTTTGTAAATGATAAAGCTTCTGAAATGCAGATTTCACTTTACTGGCCCATTAGACAGGAGCAGGCTCTGCATCACCTGCTGGGACCTCTGGACTGGGCTGGCTCTAGATAGAAATGATTTGTCCCAAGAGGCTCTGACTGAATGAAAGCCAATAGCTGATGGGTGCTTCATTCCAATCAGGCAATTGGATGTTAGAATTGCCCCAGATGCTATCTCAAATGTTCAGCTAGAAGAATTCCAACCAAGTCAGAATGAAATTTTATTTCATTATGCTTCCAGGTCTGGGAATGATGCCAGTGAATTGCTCTCCTTGACAGGTCCCTCATCACTTAGAGCTCAAAGGAAGAGAGAAGTGAGCTCCCAAAGTGCCAGGCTGCAGCCCTCACTGTCAGATGGCAACACCTCCATGGAACAGCTGAGCAAGGGGCTGAGGCAAGAACTGTCATCCCCTTATTGCTGAAACTCTGCATACTGATGATAGTTCCCTGCATGTTCCTTTCCAAAGTCTTACACAAGGCACTGAGCTGATGAAGCGGCCTAGGAGAGGATGAAAAATCCATTTCAGCTTTAAGCCAATTCTGATCCTTTGGCAGAGGCTGACTTAGTGCTGTGTTAAGAAGGATTCTGAAGCTCTATCTGGGTACAATGAGAAAGACTACTATAATCAATGGAGCATGGGCCCTCAAGGACTGAATGTTTCCAACTTGATACATACATGACCTGGGAAGTCACCAAGTCTAAACTCCTCCTTACCCATGTGAAGATGCTGAGGGGCATAAGGGTTAAGTGACTTGTAAAATTTAATTCTTAAAGTAGAGATGACAATATGAGACTATTGCTCTGTCCTCTATATGATACTTTTCTAGTCCTGACTTTCTAGGCAAAATAAGCTAGTGAACTTCTAAATCCTGTGGTAATGCAAAAGCAATTACGGTAATGATAATTTTACTTATGTAACATACAGCTAGTTCCCAGTGTCTCTGTAATTACTGAAATCCCACAGCACTTCTTTTCATTCATGATTGAGTGGATTAGCTCTTGGCTTGGCCAAATATCAGCAGATTCACATACCAAGTCATCTTGCTCTCAAGAATCAACACTGCCAATGGTTTAATCTACTTGGTTTGCCACTGTTGTCTCAGAACAAAAATTAAGTCATGTCATAGAAAGAAAGAAGTTGCAAAGGACCCACACAATTTCACCCAACCAACACTTGTTGAGTGCTTAAGTGCACAAGGCATTCTCCTTGACGGTTCTGTCCAACATGCTAGAAATGGGTTGAGTTGAACCAGAAGGCATCCCATTTCTAGGGATGGTATTTAACTGTATGGAATTTTTTTCCTTTCTCAATTTTTTCTATTATTTCTAAAAGAGCTCTTTGTTAATGGAAGGCCTAAACGCACCAAGCTTGGAGTGAGCTTTATCCTTCCACTGGCAGACTGGGCTGAAATTGTCAATGTCAGGATATCTTTAGGAGGCTGGAACTGGATACTTCTATGAAGACTTTGTAGCATCATTTTGATCTAGTTATTGAAGAGGTTGATTCTGTTTTCATGATTGCTTTTATATTTATACAAAGAAAACTTTAGATAAGGATGCCATCTGATGTTGAAGGTAAAGATCTTAAGACCAAATTAATTGCAGGAACTATTCAGTCATTAATTTATGTTGTTGTTGCTCAGTTGCTAAGTCGTGTCTGACTCTTTTGTAACCCCATGGACTGTAGCCCACCAGGCTCCTCTGTCCATGGGATTCTCCAGGCAAGAATACTGGAGTGGGTTGCCATTGCCTTCTCCAGGGGATCTTCCTGACCCAGGGATCAAACCCATGTCTCCTGCATTGGCAGGCAGGTTCTTTACCACTGAGCCACCAGGGGGAAGCCCTCAATAACTTTTATAGGTAAATAAAATTTGCAGAATTGAATAAGATGACATCAGTTAAATCATCCCTTAGCCTCAATTATGCAAACAGAATTATCTGTTTGCAGTAAAGTTACCTTCTTATTCTGGTTTGCTTAGCTTATTATTAAAATAAAACTCATGTTCCCTGAGCATATTAAGTTGAAGGAAGTAGTGCCAAAGTGCAGCAAGTGGCAAGGCCAAGATATCTGAGGACTGAAAAATGCCACGGATGGTGTGTTGACTTTCTGCAATGTGGAATGGCACACCTTTTAATTCCCCCATGCCAAACAGTGCAATGGAGCAACCAAGATTTAGCTATATGCTGGATGTGGCACAATGGTTAAGGGCAAAAGTAAACACATCTGTGAATACTAATGTGTGGCTTTTCTCTTTGTTAGCAAGGCAAGCCCGCTTGGTACCTAATGGAGATAAAAGAGATCAAGGTGCCACGGCCTGATGAGTAAGCGAGAAATCTAACTGACCTAGTTTATAAGGAGAATTCTCCGAGGGTTCAACACTACACCGTCCAGGAGAGCAGCCACGAACCACACATGGTCGTGGGAACCTTGAAACATGTGGTTCGTGAGACTATGCAGTTGAGGTGTTTTGTTGTTTGATTTGCATTTTTTTTAAATTTGAAATTTGAAATTTTATTTAATGTTAGCTAATTTAAATTTTAAAATTGATACTTCAGTTATTGGAAAACTTCTAAGTATGTTTAGAACAACTTCTATTCCTGAATCTACTTTTGTAACTGTAAATTTTGTGAAATCTAAATACAGATTTCCCGTGAAAATTCAGTCTCCAAATTGTGTTCTGCTCTAAGTGTAAAATATATGTCAGACTTCAAAGGCTGAGCATGACAAACTTGAATATAAATATTTTGTTAATAATTTTGTAGTTTCAAATAGAAAGGATAATATTTTGGACATACTGGGTTAAATAATATAATTTATTAAAATGAACAGATTTGGAGTTTGGTTTTTTTTTTAACTTTTTAAATGTGACTACTAAAAAAATTAAAATGATATAAATTGCATTGTATTCCCACTAGACAGTGCTGCTCTAGAAAGAGATCTGGCGTATTGTCTCTGGAGGACATTGTTTATTGAATGGCTGTTAAATGTGTCTTCTACACATATGAATTGTTGCTGTTGCTGTCGTGTCCAACTCTTGTGTGACCCCATGGACTGTAGCCCACCAGGCTCCTATGTCCATGCAATTCTCCAGGCAAGAATACTGGAGTGGGTTGCCATTTCCTTCTCCAGGAGATCTTCTCGACCCAGGGATCGAACCTGCATTTCCTGCATTGCAGGCAGATTCTTTACTGTCTGAGCCACCAGAGAAGCCACACATATTAATACCTGGTGTAATACTAGAAACTGCATAATATTAGACACGAATAACAAATTACCCATGTTTTCAAAAGCTGCTATTAAGACCCCTCCAGATTCCTTTTCCATATAGTAGTATAAGCTTGCTTTTATGCTGCAGTTTCATTTCTTTATCTGCCAAACTGAAAATTTTGAGGTCAATACTTTTTCTTTTTCCTTCCAGGAACCCAACCCTTCAGACACCCAACCTTTCCTTTCATTTTTCATTAGTAAGGCTTCAGTGAAGATTGCCAGTTTGCAAAACAGACGGAATGTAGATGCTGTGGTTAAAGTGGGAACTGAAGACTCACCCCTCTTCCACATTACCCCAGTTCTCTCAGTGATGGCAACTCTGAGGTGCATAGTTTGAAATCTATGTCACTTGATGATTTCCAGGCCTAATCTTGACCTTTCAGTTGCTTCGTCTTTGTTTGTCCTCTATCACTAACTGGAATCTTTCTGAGCTGGGGCCATCACTCCTGTTTGCCAGGTCTTCAGAAAGCATGGTAGCCCTGGTGATTCCCATAGCCATTGTGGGTCATGCACATCCTGGCTGCTCTATTGTTCCTGGCCCTTAACAACCCTCGCCATTGCTATGGCAACTGCAAACCATTCCTGGCAAATGCAAGCAAAGGGCAGCCATGGAAAGGGTGAACTCCCACCTCTCACATATGGCCG
Organism: Ovis aries; assembly: GCF_016772045.2. NCBI lineage: Eukaryota > Metazoa > Chordata > Mammalia > Artiodactyla > Bovidae > Ovis > Ovis aries. Next base: position 61,909,587 of record NC_056057.1, on the reverse strand, counting down.
AGGAGGAGCTGGTCTCATATAGAAATTGACCCGCTTAATACCAGTCAAATAAATACTCTGCAGAATAAGGTGGCGCATCATACAGGAGCATGGTGTGGTGGTGGGGCTGAACAAATGCAGCATTTTGGTGACAGGCTTTCACTTAGTTCAAATTTTTTTTCTTAAATGGTGTTATTAAAAATTGACTCAACTACCCCACTGTGCCTTTCTAATTTGACTTTAATTATTGCAATGACTCTTTAATTCAACTCCCTGGGGTCTGACTCCACTAGTCAGACTCGATGACCTAGGAGACCGCCTTCCTCTACCCACTTGGGCTCCGTCCACCCATAAATTCAGCAATGTGGTAAATCAATGTGTGTGAAAACACCAAGCACTTGCCAGTTTCTAGCTGGATAAACGGAAACAAGTTCTTTACATTTTTGGTGACTCCATCTCCTCACTTAGGAAGTAAGGAATGCAAGTAGTCCTGTTGGGCTGCTATAAAGATTCGATGAGCTATTACATCTACATAAAATATATTGAACTGTGCCTGGCACAAGGCAGGTTAACTACCCCTGTTGTAATTGATTTTATTCCAACTGCTGGGAGAACTGAGGAATCTTATCATCCCAAGTCAATGTTAAATTTCAGGCATTAGATTCAATGTATTTATATTCACTCTGACTTATATTGGGAAACTTTGACAGTCACTTAAAAATCTAAGGGAATTCACTTTTTGGTCTTTATATTTATCTTTCTTTTTAAAAAATATTTATTTATGTATTTGGCTATCCTGGGTCTTAGTTGCAGCATGCAAACTCTTATTTGCAACATGTGGGATCTAGTTCCCTGATCAGGGATCGAACCCAGGTCCCCTGAATAGGGAATGTGGCGTCTCAGCCATTGGACCATCAAGGAAGTCTCTACATTTAACCTTGTAATATGTCCCACATCCTACAAATTCCAAGAAGAGGTAGTGGGAAGAAACCTTCTCTTCCAGGAGCAAACTAAACAGTTACAAACATGCAACTAATTCTGGTCCTTGAAAGAACATTTTCATTTCAAGTCCTATAATTCTAGCTTCACCAACCCTCTAAGCTCAGGAGTGAGAAAACCACCATGATCTATAATGATTTCCAAAATTTTTTAACTCAGATCTTAGGTGAGAATATCCAGGGCCTCATTCAGATACCGAAATCATTGCTTAAGCCAGCAGTTGAGTGAGACATGGCTGTAGCAGTACATAGTGGACCCATTTGCAAAAAGGAGACAATGAACTTGAGCGCATAATAAATTCTTGGCTAGTCACACAGGGCAGAGATCTTACTTGACCCTGAAATGGGCTGTCCCCAAAATGTTATGTGATTCTGCATAAAGGTATTTTCTTAAGCCAGGGGAGAGTTTCATAGCTTTCAAATTCTTAGACTTCCATGACAAAAAATAGGCTAATAACTACTCTTATTCTTTTTTTTTTCTTTACATTTTGACTGCTTCCATAAAAGGCTATTTTTTCTCATTTGTGCCAACAGGTGCCAGTACTTCACTCATGTCAAATGACACCAGAGGGGGAGAGAAGAGATCAAAAGAGGATGGAGGGTCATTCTAATGAGGTGATGGTCACTTAATGCAGAGCCACTAGAAACCAGACTTTGTCCAAATTGTGCCTATACTGAGGTGTACGGGGGCGGGGGGGGGGGCGGTGAGATGCAGCAGAGAGACGCTCACACTCGCCTCCAATCAGGTGGCATTCTCAATCAGCACACCATCCTGAGCAACTTGGGCTCACAGGACAGCCTACATTTCTAGAGAGCTTCGGTTAACAGACAAGACACTGACCTGGTGCGGCCAGCTTTCCCCTGTGTTGGATGCAGTCACGTGGAGTTGGGAAACTCTCCATGTTCTCCAGAGAGTCAACCTTATCTCTTTACTGGTCACAAAAGCCGAAGATCTTTCCTAAACACCAATCACCCTCTCTCTGGTTTCAAGTTTTCTACAGGCAAAACCTTCCTACTCTTTTGTTTTTTTACCCGTTCATCACTGAATCCATTTAGGGCACAGCAAATTCCATGCTAGAGCCATGTGAAGATCTACAACACTCTTCTGTCAATAGGACCTTGTTTTAAAGGACAAGCCAATGAGACTTCCCATATATGACTACTTTACATGCATCTATTTATGAACCAGGTGATAATGCCTTTTTCTCTTTTTTCCTCTGTTATTTGAACCCAAGTGGCCTGTAAATAGAAGACATCAAGTGTGCTGTCAGTCTCCCTGGCACATAACGCGGGAAATCGCGTTAAAAAAAAAGTCACAGTAATGAAGCTTCAATATCAACAGAGATGCTGGGGAGAGGCTTTTAGGTAGAGCTGGAAGCCCCAAGTTCAGCCCCCACTCTCTGCACCCAAACCAAAGGCAATGCCTCTTCTCTCCACATTCGGAAGGACTGTAGTACCCCTGGAATCCTACATCCTGCATCTGAGGATAGTGCTTGAGTTCCGTTTCATCACATATATATTTAAGTTTGCAGCTAGAAGGGTCCCTAAAGGCAAAGAGTTTCTCCTTTCACACGCCGCCCACCGCCCCCATTGCCTGTTTACAGCATTGCTTTCTTATTCCTCCTTTTTCTACTCAACAAAATTGAAAATTTCATCACCAGTGTCAGAAAATTAAACCCCAGGGAGCAGAGCACTAGCTCAGAGCATCGGTTCCCTGGCAAAGAGCCAATCCTTGAATTCAACTTTGCAAACCTTCTCTGGCTTCAAAGGATGCAAAACAGAGTCATTTAGAAGCATGCTTCTTGACAGCCGGAATCTCTCTAACTGTACTCTAACTCTTTCTGCAATTAATTTTTTAAAAAGAGAGAGAACATATTTCAATTTGGAGACAGATTTCATGAAAGAAGAAAGGGACCCGACCTAGCTCAGCTGCATACTTCCCGAGCAAGAACGGCAGTGCACCCAGCAGAGATGCTCCTTTCTTTGGCTGAGGGTCTGAAGAAGTGTTTGACAGACCATTGTAATAGCATCTCTCTTCACAATGCAAACACCGGCAACACGGTCAAGCAGCTCGCAGCTCAGCTCCGTGCCTGCACCCTTCTCTCTCCTCCCAGCCATGCACAGGATTGACTCTCATAAATTTAGTTTTAAAAGCTTCCTCTTTTGAAATGGATCCGTGCCCAGGAAGATAAAGCAAAACTCACTCCTTACACTGATCCTAGCAAGACAAACCAACATCCCAGTAAAACACACAGTCAACTACAAACCCGATCATACCGGAGCGATGCATGCAGTCTTTGGAATACAGAGGCTCACACATCACGGGAACCCCAGCCTAGAGTGCTTATTCTTATGTGTGCTTGTTCCAATTCACCGTTTTCTTGGCAGACAATAAGACAAAGCTACATTTTAGCTCAGGCTGCTAATACCAGCGGACAGATGTGTAAGACTGAGGTTTACTCACCAAGCCCCCGTAAGTCCATCTTTCCCCAACTACAGATACTGCTTCTAAGCTGCAGTTGCCACCAGATGACTTAAAGTTGACCTCCAGAAGAACAACGTGCTGGAATACTGGATGGTTCCTGAGTGAGCTTGTTCACAAAATAGATTTCCAGTTGAGCCATGTGAATGGAGACCCGCCGCACACCTTTGAATGGTATACACTTCAAGTCCGGAAAAATAAGCATGTAGCTTTGCTTATGTTTATGGAGCTGGAACCCAGGGGTGCTCTGATTGGCAGAAGTCGCAGAAAGATCAGCCAATCAAAGGGAGCCTCCATTTCAGGGAAACTCCTGCTCATTTATTTAGCATCTTCAGAGATCATCGGCTTTTCGAGGAAGAGCTTTTCTCTTATAGCACCACAAGAGAAAACAATAACTTCATTTAATTTTAGTGCCCTATGCTCTTCTATCAATAAAGAGATAGCTCCTCTTCTTGGTACTCCTCAGCACTCCCCCTTTTCTTATAAAGAACTAAAAACAAAAGAAAAAGAGGAAGAAGAAAGAGCTAGTGGTGGGCTGGAGATAGTTCATATTCATCAGCCTCCACCTTGTTGGGAGAAAGGAGGGGGGAGCTCCCAGGCTCAATAATTACTGATTCTGTTGCCATGGAAACAGACTGGCTGCAGCAAGTTGGATTCGTGTAGAACATCTGCTGCCAGACCCACAATCTAACTGCAATCTCATCTCTCCCCGCTCCCTACTTTTATTTGATTGTGAGTTTGTTTTCTCCCTCCTTTTCTTCACATACAGTTTTTGTCCAGAAATGTCATGTAACAGCCTCACTCTGTACACACAGTACCAGCACGCCAGGGGTGCTCACATCCCCAGAAATGCGTTCATGCAAGAGTGCATCCCAGCAGGGCTCCCCAGGGAGGATTCATCCTCTGATTCATACTCAGGATGTAAACAAACACGCACAGCCCTCTCACTAAAATTTACTGTAAGTCACCTATAGAATGAGTGGAGTATCTTTTAAAATATTTGTCATCTAACAGCGCTAAAAGCCCTCAAATAAAAGTTTTCGGTGGCATTTCTCGAGGGCACTGTGGTGGTTCCTAGCAAACCTTTGGAATGAAGTGACTAAACCAGGTGCTTGTGGAAGAAAGCTTGCACAAACCCTTAAGCTCAACTACTTCTTTGCATTAGCACCTCACCAAGGTACCCTCAACGCTGGATCTCATCCTGGGGATTTCCTCAGCCCCTTTACAACCCCTCTGACTCCTCCCTTTGCAGGCTCCAAATTCTGGTTGCACGACCAGTTAGTCACTTTAGATATGCTGTTATATTTCTCTATAACAGCAGGGGCCGCCACTGAGCAATGAATGGCTGCTTGGTCTGGTCAAACCCAGGGGATCTCACACCTGGGTCTGCAGGAAGCCCTTGACATGATGGAATTCTACAGAAACTGATGGAAAATGGCAAGTGTCAAAGGAGGTTATAATTCTGGCTTAAGTTAGAGAGAAAGAAATTATTTTCTGTCCCATCATCATGAATCTTAAGAAGAATCTTTTCTTAACCATCTCTACAAGCCTGGTGACCTCAAACCATTAATGACACTGGCCAGCCTTCCTAGAGGGCTACAGTCCCTTGCTCTTGGAGCCAAGGTGAATTATTCACTACCACACAGACAGTGTCTAACAAGCAACAGTAGCCCTGCACCTCCTTTATTCCTTAACGACTCTTGGTCCAAGCCATCTGTCTCCAAGTGCTCAGCTCTGGCCCAGTGGTCTTGATGTTATATTTGCTCTTTCAAGAATCTGAGTCCTGGCTTTCCATTTTGTTTCTCTGTGCCACTGTGAGCTTGGGAAGGAATTCTCACCTGGGTTCTGCCTCTCAGGCACCCAGCAGTCTTTCTCAGCTCTGTCCAGACTACCTCAACACTCCAGGGTCATGCATATCTCAGATTTCCTCTACCACCTTTCTGGAACCTTTCTAAGCTCCCCTGTCTACCTTCCTCTGCCATGGGGACATCTGCGCATTGCCCTCTAACCCTCCTGAGATTATCCAAATTGCTATTGTTTTTATGCAGAAACGTCATTCCAACCAGGTCTTCTTCCCTGGTTGGAGATTTAATCAAAATTGAATCATTTGTTTAACAAATATTTAGTGAGTGTTTACATGCCAAAAGTAACTGTGCTCATGACAAAACAAACTAGCCCGTGTTGTCCCTTACAGCACAATGACCCTAGCAGAGAACACAAAAAATATTAGAATGTAACTTTCATATGGAGAATGAAGGAGAGCTGTGTGCTAGAAGCACAAATAATAAAAGGCTGAACGTAGTGAGGTAAGGCAGAATACTTCGGAGGAAGAGATATCTGAGCTAAGATCTAAAGGAAGAGCAGAAGGTAACGAGTTGAAAGCAAGGGGAACAGTGTCTCAGACATAAGGAATAACACACGCAAAGGGCCCTCCTAGACACACACTGCCTACAAGGGAGGGTGACAGTTCTGAAAACCTGAAACAAGCCAAATGCGACTGATCAGAGTGAAAATGATTAAAAGGTTGGTGTGAAATGAACCCAGACAAGAAAGCAGAGGCCAGATCTGCAGGGTCTCAGAGATCATGTCTCGGAGTTGGTTTTTATCCTATCACAATGAAAAGCCACTGAAATACTTAACTCAATGACTCCCTGACTTCATCCCTCAACACATCTACATAACTCAATATATTCCCCAGTTAATCTCAACAAGTTAACAGTCTAAGTGAAATAGCTGATTTCAAGGCATGCATAACATGTTGAACTGACCTAGCTAACATTTACGAGTTAATAGTCTGGGTAGCACTCCATCTGGATTAACCAATTTAAATCTTACAACAACCCAGTGAAGTATTATTATGGTCCCTATTATAACAGTGTGAGGAAATTAAGGAAGTTAAGTAAGGTTACCAAGATAAAAAGCAGCAGAGCTGGGATGTGAATCCAAAGATTCCAGCTCCAGTTTCTTTAAAAGAGATCTACACGGACCACCTGGATCAGAATTACCTGGAGCTCTCGGCCAAATGTGGATTCCTAGGATCTCACTGTATCCCTCCTAACCTACAGTCTTAGGAGTGGAATCTAAGAATGTTTTCCCAAGCTCTCCAGGGGATTCTTGTATACACCACAGCTTGACAATCACTGCAAGAGGGGTTAGAATAAGGAAAAAAAAAGACTAATCCTAAATTAATCTTTAATGCATAAAATGGAGAATGGCATGTATATGTGTGTGTGTTTTTGAGAATGGGGGTGGGTCTCACTACTCCAAGCCAACCCAAAGAACCCCTTTACATCAGAACAAAATCACATTCCTTTGACTATCAATTTTTGAGTTGAGAGTAGGTACCATACATAGCACAGTTTGGGGCTCAGTAGCTCTGCTGGTGTTGAAGGGCTTCATCTTTCAGTGTCATATCTTTTGCCTTTTCATACTGTTCATGGGGTTTTCAAGGCAAGAATGCTGAAGTGGTTTGCCATTCTCTGAGTCTCTTGGACAGTGAAGAGTTCAAACCAGTTAATCCTAAAGGAATCATTCCTGAATATTCATTGGAAAGACTGATGCTGAAGCTGAAGCGCCAATACTTTGGCCACCTGATGTGAAAAGCTGACTCATTGGAAAAGACTCTGATGCTGGGATAGATTGAGGGCAGGAGGAGAAGGGGGTAACAGAGAATGAGATGGTTGGATGGCATCACCGACTCAATGGACATGAGTTTGAGCAAACTCTGGGAGATAGTGAAGGACAGGGGAGCCTGTTATGCTGCAGTCCGTGGGGTCGCAAAGACTCAAACACGACTGAGTGACGGAACAACAACAATACCTGCTGGTGAGCAGGCATCTGAAGAAAGAGCATGTAAGCTCCTGAAGACCAGATTCACCAGGTAAGATTCACCAGGTAGTTAGAGATGCTATCAGACCTGCCGGCAAGAAGACAGGTAGAGCTCTTATTACCTGAATGCTATGAAAGTGTTTTAGTTGCTCAGTCATGTCTGACTCTGTGACCCCGTGGACTGTAGCCTTCCAGGCTCCTCTGTCCATGGGATTCTCCAGGCAAGAGTTCTGGAGTGGGTTGTTATTTCCTTCTCCAGGGGATCTTCCTGACCCAGGGATCAAACTCACGTCTCCCGCATTCCAGGCAGATTCTTTTACCACCTGAGCCACCTGGTGGCTCAGATGGTAAAATGCTAAGAACTGTCATAAATTTTCTTTGGGTAATTTTTTTCTAGAAAATTCATTTTTAAGACAAAATTTGCAAAGACAACAGAGAACACTTTTTGGCCTTCAGTCTGATCTACCGCCTCCTCTATTTAAAAGTTAGCAAACAGGCACTTTGGTTCACCTAGCTACTTCTGAAAAATAAGCAGCTTTATCTACATTTCCAGAGGAGTCACTTTATACAGAGTAGCTACATAATCTTCAGAAAATCTTCCCGGGATTTTTTCCCATGGAATGTTGTCTAGTATTTTTGTTACTGAGATTCCAGACTGGGTTAATCAACTTGGCCATTATTGGGTATTCTTCCCTTTCTACGCTTTGTAATGAAAAGAGTATATACAAGCTTAAGGAGCTACTGATGGATATAAACTATTATACAGAGAATGGATAAATAACAAGGTCCTGTATAGTACAAGGAACTATTTTCAATTTCCTGTGGTAAACCATAATTGAAAAGAATATGAAAAAGAATATGTATAACTGAATCATTTTGTGGTACAACAGAAATTAACACAACATTGTAAATCAACTATATTTCAATTTAAAAAGAGACAGCTGCTAATGAACCTCAAAAAAAGGGAAACCTAGATTTTACTGCCTTGATATTTGAACTTCTGCTTGTCAAGTCCCCAAGAAGTGGTACGGAGCATACATTTAATGGACTTGTACTCTAGAGGCTCAAAATGTATTATTGGTAGCATATCATCAGCTATGAACACGTTCATATTTATTATATGCTGCCCACGGACAGAAGAAGGAAATCACAGCATCAAATATCTGGAAAATTCTGGGAGAAATAAATGCCACCTGGGCATCTGAATAAAATCAGAGAAAAACATCTTTCCATTTTACCCCCACATTACAGCCTGTACTCTGTTTCATTCCAGGTAGGCACTGCTGGTGCCATTTATCCTGTGTTTTCTAGGGGAAGATTCAAGCTAATTAAATTCTACTCCTTTCCATAAACATGATTTATCAAATGTATTGTTACCAGATTTGATGTAAGTCATATAACTTTGCAATACTTTAAAAATAAATACATAAATCAAAAAGGATTCTGTTAGGTGACAATATATTTGGGGATCATAAGATATAGAGATTATGGTGGAGTGATTTCTAAATTTGCAATCTACATTTTCCTCAGTCTACCTACAGGTTTTAGCTAAAATGAACACTGTTTATATTGGGCATTTAAAAGAGAGCTGAGGAAGATTCCATTTACTGAGTTATAAAGAAGTAGCACTAACAGCAAATCCTATCTGCCAACCCCTGGTCCTAAACAGGTCACTTCCACAAGCCGGACATCAGTTTTGTTAGGATGCATGTTTCATTGCTGGCAATGTACATGATGGTAATGACCACCTTAATTCATGATATGGTTACACTGAGATCAAGAAGATAGACTCCCATAAGCAAGGCATCTAGAGCAGATTCAACTGCCCCACAAGCAACCTAAGACACGTAATTCACGTTATGAGGCATTAGTATGAAGTTTATGTCCCTGAACCTTGCTATTTTTGTGTTTCCCTTAGAAATGCTTAAAATATAAGCAAAATCTACAAACACTTAAACAAAAGCAGACCCACAAAATGCAAACCCATCCATAAACAGGTCTCTAATCCATGCACTTCTTCCCTCTTTCAGAGCAACTGACCTCTGACAGGTTGTGGCCATGATTTGGATTCATAAGGTTGGAGAGTCAAGGTCTAGAAGTCCTTGGGTGTGAAGGACTTAACCAAATGAAATCATCTGACCTGAGAAGAACATGGGGAGCAGAAGGTTTTTTTTTTTTTTTTTGAAAAGTTTGAAAGTGGAAGTTGCTCAGTTGTGTCCAACTCTTCGTGACCCCATGAACTATACAGTCCATGGAATTTGCCAGGCCAGAATACTGAAGTGGGTAGCCTTTCCCTTCTCCAGGGGATCTTCCCAAACCAGGGACCAAACCTAGCTCTCCCACAACATTGCAGGTGGATTCTTTACCAGCTGAGCCACCAGGGAAGCCCATGCATACTGGAGTAGGTAGCCTATCCCTTCTCCAGTGGATCTTCTTGACCCAGGAATTGAACTGAGGTCTCCTGCACTGCAGGCGGATTTGGTACCAGCTGAGCCTGTAAAGGAGCCAGAAGAGTAAGGCCTAACATCGTGCAGCTCTTAAATTTTGTCTGTCTTTAAAGGAATAGTGGTGAATTCTGAAAGTGTATGGACTTGCCAGCTCAGATTTTTCAAATATACTATGAAAGTGCATTCCAGAATTGCAGGCTGATGAAAAATCATGCCAAAGGGAAAATGAAAATGCCAAAATTCTCAGCTCAGCCTTGCCAAGCATGTCCACTGCCAATATGGTGGCAGAGAGCTGCTGGGCCAATGGTAGGATATGCTCTAGATGATACAAAATGGGAAACAGCTTCTTCACCACTTGGAAAAGGGACGCTTCTGGGCTGTCATCACATTCTTCTTGATTTTTAGATCTAATGCATAAGCAAATCTCTCCCAATTCTGAGAAAACATAGAATTTCACAAGCAAATAATTCTATCTTTTGAGAATAAAATTAGCTTCTGATATTCAGTAAAAGGACCAATTTCATTTCAGTCAGCAGATATTATATCTATTGTTTTGTGAAATGGTTAACACTGGATGCCCTCATTCTCTCTGTTCTTTCTTCTCACAGATTCACAGATAAATTATGTGTCCTGGTCTCTAGTTATAACAGGCATTACACTGCAACATAACATGGTAAACCAGGGATGAAGTGGAAAGTAGGAGGGTTTGCTGAGCAAGAGGAAAACCAAGGAGATTAAGAAGATAAGTAGATGTGGTTTATTTAGGCAAGGAGGGAGGAAGAGGAAGGCGTACAGACATCAGTTTCTGGGGCGTCAGGTTCTAAGATGTGGAAGGGGATGCTGCAAAGCAAAAGGAGTTTAAGGGCCTGAATTAAGGTCCAAGAGGTCTTACAGAACCACGTAAGAAACCAGAAGGGGAGGACACCCACAGGACCAAAGGGATTCAACATATGAAATTCTACTCTGAGCCCTATTTAAACTCAATTATTTTGCCTTTGTCCCTTAATAAAGACTGTGTTCAGAAGCCAGACACATTACAACCATGCAGCCACCATTTCAATACCAAAACAACCCAGCAACTCTCTAGGAAAACCAACTCTGAGTGTTGTGACCACTCATGGCAAACTGGCATCACCACTATAAGGACAGACTCATTCTGAAATTCAGCCCTTCAATATTATCAGCTTGTAAGAGCCAGATTACTTGCCAACTGTTCTCTATTCTACTTCCAATTAAAGAAAGCTATGAAATGTGAACCATGACCCCTAGGCAAATGATATTAACAGGTTATTCCCAACTCTCAGGAAGAATGAGCTTTGCAACCTAATTTGTGCAGCAATTAAATTCAGTCCAAAGTATAATTTTGTTTTATTGCTCAGTACTTGCCTTCATTTTTTAAGTCAGTAATTGCAGGAAGGAGTTAATTTGATAATATAAATAAAAATTGGCCCCAAAGGGCAATAACCCATCCATTTAGATGCAAAAATGCTCTCCCTCCAAGTCATTCCACAGCAAATATGAAACATGATTTCCAAAATGCATTGCCTGTAATACTCTTAATGCAGTGACAAGCGAAAGAATTGTGAAGCAGATATTTCAAACAATGACATATGTTCAACTATGAATAAGTGCTCTTGTTTACATTTGGGGGCAATCTATTGTGTGTCAAACATCTTAGTTTTTCTGTTCACACGATGAAAAAATATCTTTCACCAAAGAACTCCAGTTTGTAATTAAGGAATCGGGCCTCCATTCATTCAACTAATATTTAGGAAGTACTTATAATGTGCTTTCACACGTTTCTTTAAGGTTGTTTTTTTCAAGTCTTGGATACTGAAGAATACAGCTTTAATATCTTAAAAACAACAGAGCTCTGTTCATTAAGTTTTCTCTTCATGTATTCATTCTATTTCATTTCTCTTCCCCGCCAATTCTGTTCTGCTTACCTGGTGTCTAGTCATACATTAAAACCCTCCCAATAGAGTGCCTCTCCCATATAATTCCTCCTTTGAATTATTTCCATACAATGTATATAGGTTTTTGCTGTTGCGTATGTCATACTATTTTGTAATTATCTCTTTCCAGGGCTATGACCAATTCTGTGAACTCCTTAGAGTCTGATTTATTCACACAACACTAGAAACACCGTCTCTACATGTCTCTGATACCTTAGCCAAAAATATAAAATCTTTTTGCAAACCTTTACACTTAGGGAAGTGATAAAATCCTTCTGAGTACTTCTCTGTTATTCTACCCAACCTCAAGGATAAAGTTATGAGATGAGGATATCTTTGAAAACATCTCAGTGACTCATCTCATGTTTTCTCCCATTCCTTTCTCCTCCTACTTCTGCATCCCGAGGGGCCTCAGAGAGATAGAAAAGAAGTTAGATACCTCCCCTCCAGGAACCCATTTTACAAGCAGCCCAGGTGCTGGGACCCTCCCTCTGTGAACTCGCTCACTTTCTCAAGGATGTCACATTTGCTTAGAACTTTTTTGCAGTTAATGAGTCTTCCTCGAATGGAGCCTCAGAGGGTTTTGATCTTAGTACCAATCAACTTCAGGCTGAAGATGCAGGGCACAGGCTCAGCTGGCACAGATGGCTCAAATACATGCTTTATTTTAAGGAAGAATAAACAAACTTAGCCTGAATTGATAATGTGGGCTGTTGTGGTCAAAGAATTCCCCCTAGACCAGCACCACTCAGCAGATCACAATTGGAGCTTGATGACAGTTCTGTATTCTCATACTTTAAAGTTGTTTATAATAATATGACTGTAAGAACATTCATGCTCAGTAGAGAACATGCTTAACATTATAAACTTAGTAAAACAGAAAAAATTACTATTAATCACACTATGAAGAAGAAACCATTGTTAAAATCATTCAAATTTCATGTTGAACACTTCTTAGTTTACATTTTTACTTGGTTAAGATATAGTGTTGCATCCTGCTCCCCCCACTACATTTAATGTAATATTTTAAAATGTTTTCACAAATATCATTTTTAAATGACTAAAAACATTTGACACATAAATAAATGTGGCCATAAATTAATTTATCATGTTCTCATTGCTGAATTATTGAGTTAATTTCCATTTTCTTGCTGCTGTAAATAACAATGAAATGAGCATCTATATGTTTTCATTTTTTTCCCTGGAATGTCCATGATTCTAAACACCTGTATTGTAGTGCATGACTTTATAAATTAGTTTATCAATTATTGGTAGATTTCCCAATAGGAAATTTTTCCCAACTTGTTTCTTAAAATTCTGCTGAAACATCAAGATTTATGCCAGCAAAATGGTAGCAAGCAGCCCTCTAATGTCATTGTGGATGCCAATTCCTTCTTTCCTTTTTGCAGAGGGAGCTCCAGGTTTTCCAACTGATATAAACAAGGGAGGAGAGGAAAGGAGGTAATCAGCCTCACAAACAACTGGGGACTAGGTCTCCCAGGCTATGCTACGGCCTGTGTTTGTAACATCTCATGCCCTGATCTCTGAACAGGAGCACACACCAGCACAAAATAATCAACTGGTTTTTGTCAAGCACTAAATACCATCAAAACCAAATGCAAAGCTGTTTTTAAGGTGTACACACACACGTACACATAATTTCTTTCCTTTCTCTCCTAGAAGTGCCTGAATTTTCTTCCTGTTCCAAAGAGAAATCATCACTCTGTAGTATCTTCCTTCTCCTGCTCATCTTAGCTACGCAGTAATACCCTTCACTTAAGATTGACTTTATTCCATAATTTGCCAGGTTTGTTCTAGGGTGAGCTTTCTAGAACATTATCAGTTTCTTTTTTCCCATTTGTGGCTGGATAAAAATTTCAATCCATTTAATTCCCTGGTGTCTCAGATGGTAAAGAATCTACCTGCAATGCAGGAGATGCAGGCTTGATCTCTGGGTCAGGAAGATCCCCTGGAGAAGGGATAGGCCACCCACTCCAGTAATCTTGCCTGGAGAATCCCATGGACAGAGGAGCCTGGTACGTTACAGTCCACAGGGTTGCAAAGAGTCAGACATGACTGAGTGTCTAACAGTTTCAATTTCATTTCAATATTTGTTGAGTACCTGTATAATTTTTCATAGGCACCTTGGGATAGAAAGGCAATACAAAATTTTTCCTTATTCTCTGGAGTAGAGTCAAGAAGGAGAAAGTACATGTGACTATAAACTAAGACCATGGTTTTCATGGGTCTTTTTAGGGTTCTTCTGTATTGCTGTAGGGAGGCATGAGGTGGCTACTTCAGAGATCAGGAGAGATGTGGCTAGGGACTGGCTTGAAGCAAGATAATTGAGTAAAGGAAGTTTTCAAACTCAATGTATGGCCAAGGATGTGAAGTGCTACAAGAAAAGGAAAAATAAAGTGCACCTAAAAGAAAAACAATTAATTCTACCTCCTTGGAAGGGCTCTGCAGAACTCATGGGCTGAGTTCTGAAGGATGGGCAGACTTTCAATAGAAAGAGTGATGGGTCTTCCTTGTTGAGGGAACATGGGTAGAGACCTGGACATTCCAGGCACATTGGAGGAGCCATCAATATGATGAATTACAGGTTAGTAGGGGGTGAGTTGCAGGGTGTAATAGACATTTCATTTGGAAAACTGACTTGCAATAAAATATTTTGTCATCATGCTATAAGAAGAGGAAACTAAACGTTTCTGAGTGCAAATATGTTATTAGAAGAACTGTGTTCTGAAAAGGTATTTCTGGCAGCTAGGGAAAGAGAAATTATAGGTGGGCCGAGTGCAGATTCAGGGAGAACGTTAAAAGACAAACAGGCTCCACAAGAGATAATGGTGGCAGGAAGCAGGTTAAAAGTGGTGAAAGCCAGATGACCCTTACTCATACACTCCTGGACCCACAGGATCTGGGGACTGGGTAGGAGAAGAGGTGAAGAAAGCCAGGGACCACTGTAAGGTTCCAAGACTAAGAGACGAGGGGCCACTCCTAGAGTTGATGCATGATTGAAGATGAGAGGCTGTGGGACAAGAAAAAGGCCTAGGGGAATGCCTAACCTTAAGAGTTGAGCAGCGGTTGCAGTGCTTTGCGAGTCAAGCAATGGAGATGATCCCAGGAGGCACAGGTGGGGACACAAGCCAAAGCTCTAGGGTCATGGAACAGGATGAACATATGGAAACAGGCCGTCAGACTTGACACTCAGGGGTGACTGCCGACCTAAATAAAGCAACTTCAGTAGGTGGACTTGGGTGAATGTCAAACCACAGCAAGTGCAGGAGGTGGGCAAGGAGATGGTGATCTCTCCTGGGAAATTTGGCAGAGAGGGGACAAAAGAGCCTGTAAAGAACCTGAAAGAGGAATCTTGAAGGAAAGGAGAGATTTTTAGGTTAAGAGAAGGAACTGAAGAGGGAGGAGGAGAGAGAATGTCAATAAGTATAAAGGAGAAAGGGATAAAAGATTTATTTTTATACATTTTTTGATGTCTTTTTTCATCAGAGCAGAGATTCTTAACAATGTGACTTCTTTCCAGTCTTAAATTAGAACTCAACAATTCTTCTCAATCTCCACTTGCCTCTAAGAAATCCTGTCTTTTATGGCTAAAGAGGTTTTCAAGTATTCAAAATGTGTATTAGTGCATTTTAGAGAGTCATATTTCTCTTCTCAAGATGTTATATTTTTAGCTGCCTTTAAATTTTTTTGCCTAAAATATCACTTGTAACTGGAACAATGCTAATTATTTTACTTCATTTAATATATACAGTGTATTGTGTATATACCTTGTGCATGTGTTCATATCCAAAGCCACAGTAAGATAGTTTTTAAGAAAAGAGCAACTAACAGGGTCATGTGCTTCAAAGAAGGCAAATACGAGAGAGGATTTTAAAATGTCCATCAGAGGTAATTCTTGACTTTGTCAAAACTGGAGGCTTTTGTGGCTAAAGAGGTTTCAAGTATTGACAATATAACTTGTGTATTTTAGAATTCTACTTCTCTCCTTTTGCTGAATTATATTTTTAGTGAGGGCAGAAGACAAGTTGCAGTGGATTAATGAATTAATAGGAAGAAGAAAAAAGAAATGGTACATAGATGGAACTATATGAGAAAACCTGGCTTGAAGTGGATAGAGGATCAAGGAGTTACTTGTTTTTGTAAAATGCAAGAGATGTGAGTACCTTTTTATCATGATGAGAAGACAGCATGCAAGAGGATGATGCTGATGACGGGAAGATTAGAAGGGACACTGGTGCAGATGACAAGGGAGGGAATTCAAAGCCCAGAAGGAGGAAGCTGCCTCAGGGGCCACCTCTGTCTAGACAGGAGATGGGTGATAAGTGCAGGTGTAGGAGAACCATCCAGGGTCAAGCACTAAATGCAGAACTGGACTAGAATCCACGCCACCCACATCTCATCTGGAGCACCGTGTAATCCTTATGGAAATGGCCCAAGTGCTTTATATATAGATTAGGATGAACCATAAAGAATGTTCAATTTTGCAATTCAGAAATGGTCAAATATCTGCCATTTCATATGATCAGGCTCATCTTGGCTCATTTAACTACATATTCAATACAATATAACTATATCAAGTTGTTATATTAAGTAAAATATCTATATTATTTCACAGATAAGAGATTGAGAAACAAGGCAAGGTAATTAATTGATCCACCCAAGATCACCCAACAAGGAAAAAATGGTGCTAGAGTTTGAATCCCACTCCTTAGGTTCTGGGTCAATGCTGCTCTTACTGAACTTACTGACTACATTTCTTCTTTCTTTGTGAATTTCCAAACCCTCCTCTTGGTTCCTCAGCAGTGGGAGGGGGTTGGGAGTGGGCAGGTGAGTGCAGTGAGGGGTAGGGGTGGGAAGTCAAGGTTGAGGCCATATCTGCAGCAGCTTCTAGGGTCTTTTATCAGCCAAGTCTGTCCTGAAGTGTTCTATAACGTGACAGTTTAATGAATACAAAATTTTAGTGAACTGCGTCAAAAAACCATCAATATCTTTTATTCACAGTCTCATGTTTTCTGGTACATGCACGAGTGAATTTTATCTGTCTAAAACCATCCCTACATTTCTAACTGATATCTGTTTAGTAGAGGCTTGGAACAAACATCCAGAGTCGCTCAGTGCCCGATAAACAAGCCAGATATCTTTTTCTAACACATTTGAGGGCAACGGCATCTCCATTTTATATATATTTCTTATCGCAACAGACACATTTTAATAAGCAGAGCATCTCTGAGACATGGTTCTTATCCTTTTCTGCTTTTGCTTCAAGAACACACAGTGGCCTGGGAGCTTTCGGACAGAATCCCATGCTCTGTGATTCAAAAAATGGAAATCTGGCATTATATGCCAATGACATTTACTTCTGTGGCAGCTCAAGCGGCAAAAAGCCATATGCCATACACCTCGATTCCAGCCAAGCCACGCAAACGGGTATGTGAAAGGGAAATAAGGAAATCAGGACCAGAAGAGTTCTAGGGACTTGACTGCACTTTAAACACACAATAACTGTGGCAAGAATCAAATCTTCCTACTCTTATGAAGCTCTTAGGGAATGCAACATTTTTTCTAATTTAAGAGAAATTTGGGAGGCAAAGGTAAAACACAAAAGATAATTTTTATAAACTGCATGATGTCCTCACATTTACTATCTGACATGCAAGACAGGTACAGGTTTCTTGGGAGTGCTTGGGTAGAGAGTAATCATCTAAATGGGATGAACTGCTGAAAGGCATGTCTGTCTCCCACACTGGAAAGTCTCTTGGTGGTCATCTTGTGAAAAGATAAATGCCATTATTGGTATTATTTTCCCCTGTGGCGTGGAGAAGAAACAAGACAAGGGGGAAACAGAATACTCCACAAATGGCCAGGGCATGTGGGTTAAGCAAATCCAATAGTGGATATAAGAAATAAGGTGAAACAATTTTTTGTTTTGTTTTTGTTTTTGTTTTAAACCAGGGTGGGGGAGGGGGGGTCCAACAACTCTCCTTGGAAAAAAGAAATTTAGCTTATTTTGCAACTCTTCAATATTTTTGAAGCTTTCTCTTTATCTTATTTTAAGTTACAGATTTGGAAAAATAATATTCATTTTTCTTAAAACATGAATGGCAAAATCAGTTGTAACTCCCTCAAAGTTCTGACATCTTAAGAGGAAATTCAGAAAGAAGGATCTAGAAGGGTTTTTCAAGATCTACTGGAATCCGGGACAAGAAAATTCCTTATTCTGTAGAACTGCAGAATTCTTAGTAACTGTAGTCTCTAGTAATTGAACAACAGTGACCATCCCACACAAATGATATAAATTAATTCAGTTTATTGGCTGGGTAGGCCATTTTAAATAATTAGTAAATTAAACATTTCTGGACATTTATTCATTCAGTCTTCAACCACGCAAAAAATGAGACGAGACTACTTTAAAAATAATGGGAAGATATTAAGATTTAAAACTATAGTTCTTGTTTCCAATGACAAATTTAACTTAGAAAGGCAGATCTATAAATACACTACTACTCTTAGCTCAAAGATATTTTCCAAAAGAAATTTTGAATTCCATGTCATGGGGGCAGAGGGGGCAGAGGTGCAGAATTTCAATCTGAATGAAGAGGAGACAGTAACCATCCTCCTGAGGTGGCGCTTGTGCAAAATCCTGAAGTAGAATTTCAACAGGCAGATGGCAGAAGGTTATTTCTGGCAGAGGGAAGGATGATGAGCAAACACCTCAGCTAAGAAAGTATGATGGCACACGCAAGGAATGGTGGGCAGTCCAAAATATGCAGAGCTTCAGATAGGTACAGGTGAAGATATGGGGATGAAGCAGGGAAAGTATTTTAGGCTAATAAAAGAGAAATGTGAACATCTTGCTAAGGTTAGGAAACTATATAAGTCAGGCAATGGACAGCTATAGATGGATTAAAATCAAGAATGATACAGATCTACGTTGGAGGACATTTGGAAAGTGGGAAGGTTTTAAAGCTAGGAGAAAAATTACTGAAATAGCTGGTTTCTTAGTCAGCTATTAAGAGTGCTGTGTAACAAATAATCCCAACAGCTAAGAAATTCTTCTGTTCACAGGTCTATAGGTCAGCTGAGGTGACAGTGTTCAGCAAGCTGTAATTTCATGGGATAGGTAAGGAAACTGCAGTCTATATGCCTCATTTGGGAACTACAATGAAGGATTAGTGGCTGCCCAGGCTATAGACTTTATTTCATGATGAAGGTAGAGTGCAAGAGCCCAACCCAACCACAGAAGCCATAGTCAGGCCATGGCTCACTTCCCATCCATGAACATCTCACCGGCCCAAGCAAATCACTTGTACCAGATTTGGAGAGAAGAGGAATATCAGAACCAAGGCAATGATGAGAAGGCAGAGGAATCAACAGTGGTTGTATTGACTCTGGTCACTGACTGGTGGTTTCAGAAAAAGGGACTAGTCCATAAACTTCCAAATAGAAACACATTAGACTGCCAGCTCCACGAGGGCAGGAACCATTAGTCTAGTCCTTCTCTGTATTCTTAGTGCCTGGGACAGTGCCCACTGTGTTGCCAACACACAATAATATTTGTTGAAAGGATGGGCAGCACTTATCTAAAGTGCAGTTTGTATATTAACACTAAAGAGATGGGAATACCAGACCACCTAACCTGCCTCTTGAGAAATCTGTATGCAGGTCAGGAAGCAACAGTTAGGACTGGACATGGAGCAACAGACTGGTTCCAAATAGGAAAAGGAGTGCGTCAAGGCTGTATATTGTCACCCTGCTTATTTAACTTCTATGCAGAGTACATCATGAGAAACGCTGAACTGGAAGAAACACAAGCTGGAATCAAGATTGCCGGGAGAAATATCAATAACCTCAGATATGCGGATGACACCACCCTTATGGCAGAAAGGGAAGAGGAACTAAAAAGCCTCTTGATGAAAGTGAAAGAGGAGAGTGAAAAAGTTGGCTTAAAGCTCAACATTCAGGAAACAAAGATCAAGGCATCCGGTCCCATCACTCCATGGGAAATGGATGGGGAAACAGTGGAAACAGTGTCAGACTTTATTTTTGGGGGCTCCAAAATCACTGCAGATGGTGATTGCAGCCATGAAATTAAAAGACGCTTACTCCTTGGAAGGAAAGTTATGACCAACCTAGATAGCATATTCAAAAGCAGAGACATTACTTTGCCAACTAAGATCCATCTAGTTAAGGCTATGGTTTTTCCAGTAGTCCGGTATGGATGTGAGAGTTAGACTGTGAAGAAGGCTGAGCACCGAAGAATTGATGCTTTTGAATTGTGGTGTTGGAGAAGACTCTTAAGAGTCCCCTGGACTGCAAGGAGATCCAACCAGTCCATTCTGAAGGAGATCAGCCCTGGGATTTCTCTGGAAGGAATGATGCTAAAGCTGAAGCTCCAGTACTTTGGCCACCTGATGCGAAGAGTTGACTCACTAGAGAAGACTTTGATGCTGGGAGAGATTGGGGGCAGGAGGAGAAGGGACAACCGAGGATGAGATGGCTGGATGGCATCACTGACTCAATGGACGCGACTCTGAGTGAACTCCGGGAGTTGGTCATGGACAGGGAGTCCTGGAGTGCTGCGATTCATGGGGTAGCAAAGAGTTGGACATGACTGAGCGACTGAACTGAACTGAACCAAAAGTGAACTACTGATGTGGCCATGCTGTGTATATGATGGTTGTGGGAGAGTAACATTGAATACCTTCTATATCCCAGATATTGAGTAGATACCAATAATACAGGAAAATCAAGGCTCTACTCACTAGAAACCTCACAGTTAGACAACTGCAGCTCCTTGTGGGGAGTTTTAGATATGGGTATTCACAAGGACAGAGCAAGGGGAGCACTTGAAGAGGATCTGCATGAGTTGTTGCCAAAAGCCACAGTGGCTTGAGAACTTTCCTTAGGGAGAGCGTTGACTGGGTGTAGGAATGATATCCGAATTGACTACCCACCTAAACGACTTCCTCCCATGTACTTCACTAAGCACTCACTGTCATTTTTAATTTTACCAGAACTTCAAGGAAAATACATAGAAAAAGCAAAAGAAAGGGGAGAGGGAGGAGAAGAAAAGAAGAAACTAGCAGTTTGGAATTCTCATCTCTCATTCAAATTTCCACATTGATTTTTCTCTCTGGTAACAAATAGCTAGAGAGACTGTGATAAAATTGAGCCTTACTGGGTACCCTCTTTTTTGCCTCTCAATCTTAGCTTCTGTTTTTGACCTGTTAGACCCAGTAGCTTATGTCTATGCTTGGAGATGGAGTGAGCAGGCCAGCCTCTGGTGTCATGCCATGCAGGTAACTGCTTTAGCTCCTATTTAGGAAAGTGAAGGTGGAGAGTCTTGACTCATCATTCATGGCTGCTCAGATGTAAAAGCATGACTTTGAGAAACCTACACAGGCACAGAGTAGTGTAAATGAGCAGTGAAACTATGTGCATTTAAATAATTAAATAAATATTTTTACTCCTGACCTCCACAATCTAGTATTTTCACAGCGGGCATGTGGAAATCTCACTTGGGATCTTCTAACTTCTCCTACCTCTTGTATTGGAGTCTTTGCAACTGGCTTCTGACACTTCTGTCTCATTCTGACTCCTAATCTCATTTTATCTAGGGCCCCTCTTTGCCCTCTATCCCCTGGCACTACCCAACATCTAGCCCCCTCAGGTGGCAAGAAGTGCCTTACATACTCCTGTTCCTCCTTATGATACACAGGTCTCTGAGGCGTGTGTTCTCAACTCCCTTTTAACATAATTTACTGTGGTGTTGGAGAAGACTCTTGAGAGTCCCTTGGACTGCAAGGAGACCCAACCAGTCCATTCTGAAGGCGATCAGCCCTGGGATTTCTCTGGAAGGAATGATGCTAAAGCTGAAACTCCAGTACTTTGGCCACCTAATGTGAAGAGTTGACTCATTGGAAAAGACTCTGATGCTGGGAGGGATTGGGGGCAGGAGGAGAAGGGGAGACCGAGGATGAGATGGCTGGATGGCATCACTGACTCGATGGACGTGAGTCTGAGTGAACTCCGGGAGTTGGTCATGGACAGGGAGGCCTGGTGTGCTGCGATTCATGGGGTTGCAAAGAGTCAGACACGACTGAGTGACTGAACTGACTGACTGACTGACTTTGCAAATACAAGATAAATATTTTCTTTTAAACCAAAAAGGACTTGGCATTTTTTGAGAGATTCCCATCAAATGGTACTCTTCGTAGCTATCCGTCCCTGTTTCCTATCTGCCCTTTACTTTAGAATGCCTAAATCTCATTATGCCTAGCTTAAAATACAGGTAATTTCCTTTTAATTGGATGTATACTAATAAAATGGTTTCTGTGCCATTATCAAAGCCCTCACATGATCCACCATGGAATATGGAATTCAGGTCATAGGAACCAGTTAGCAACTCATACAGTGCCCCAAAGTATAGTTAATAAAAGGGAAAAGAAGCTTCCAAAGTCATTGAATAGAGTTATAGAGAACAGTTAACTTAAGGAGTTGTCATCATGTTCATGTTCAGGAAAGGTCTGCAGTTGAACCAAGAGACATATACATGGCGGTATAATGTATCACATAGAGAATACATATAGTCAATAATATTGTTTTAATTCTGTATGGTGACATATGGTGCTAGACTTGTTGCCATGGTCATTTCAGAACATACAGAAAATTTAATCACTATGTCGTATCCCTGAAACTAATGTGACATTGTATGCCAATTATAATTCAGTTAAAAAAAAAATATATATATATATATACTTTTAAAGGAACTGATATGTCTCACCACTGTCCAGTAGAAGAACCTATCAATTCTTTGCTTCTCATAATTGGCAGATCTTAATTTAGCATACAATCCACCTGCCAGTGCAGGACACACAGGTTTGATCCTTGGGTCAGGAAGATATCCTTGGATCAGGAAGATCCCCTTGGGAAGGAAACAGCAACCCACTCCAATATTCTTGCCTGGGAAATCCCACGGTCAGAGGAGCCTGGTGGACTACCGAACATGGGGTTGCAAAAGAGCTGGACATAAGTTAGTGACTAATCAACAACAGCACATTCAGAGAAAGATGCACCGAGTCTATGAAGACTTTGGAAATGAGAAAAGCCTTGTGCACATAAAGGAAACTTCAAGATGTATATTTACTATTGTCAAGCTTTTCCCCAAATTATTCATGAGACTCAAACACAGCAAAGATTATTTTTTAAATGTTTCCGTTTTAGAAAATGTCAAGAGAGCAAAACATGTTAGCTGTGTTTCCAACCAACTAAGCCTATCAGTCAGCTTTTAAACAAATTGTAAACAGTTTAACCATTTCTTGTGAAAATTACAAGAAGAAAGTCAACAAAATCTAATTCTTTCTGGATGATTCAGGATCCTTGTATACAACCCCTTCAAAAGGACATACACTCAGGCTGTTAGTGACACAACCTCAGGATGGTCCCTGCAAATGAACCACTTTACAGTCACCCCTGCTTTCTCATAAAAGTTGCACGGACCTTGTGCAGCTGGGACCACTAAGATGGACATTCTATTAAGCTAGTCACTTAAATCACAGGGAGAAGCCTGAAAGCATTTCGTCGTCAGCTTTGCCATGAGTTTTCGTTTTCTTTTTCAGAGGAATTTAGAATCCTGTGTCACCTGGTGCTTGCGCCAGGCCAGACTGAGCCAAGCAGTTTTGTGCCTGACAGGGCCCAGGGCTCAGAGCCCAGGTAGCTGTGGTACTGTTCCTGCTGTTCCCTCACAGATGAGGAATCTGCAGCTGACAGGGCTGAAGCCCTTGCACAAGGTTAGCCAGCTGACAGTAGGGGACCTGGGCTCTTGAAGGACCAGTGTGTCCATCTCTGAGATTCTGCTAAGCTCCTGCATTACCTGTGGTACATCTGTGGGCAGGCTGGGGAGAGCATCCCTCATAACCACAAACTGCACAAGAGGACTTCCTCCTCACTAAGAAATGTGCCCCACTGTGGTCAAAATCCCCCTTTGTGGCTAAACCAATGGAGGAGGAAACGGCAACCCACTCCAGTATTCTTGCCTGGGAAATCCCATGGACAGAGGAGACTGGTGGGCTACAGTCCACAGGGTTGCAAGAGTCAGACATGACTTAGTGACTAAACTATCACCACCACCCCTCTGGGAAATCAAAGCTGCTCAATCATACTGCACAATCCAAACGCAAATTACTGTTTGTCCCTTGAGATCAGCACTTCCCATATATATGGGGCAATTTACAAACCTCACCACTGAGGGTCTAATTCTGTGATTCAGGGAAATATCATTGTTATTATTATTATTACCGCTACTCAGCTTACAGATAAGAAGGGACTTGGCAGCTAAAGGACATGTTCAAGGTTACATTTCAGGTAAGTAGCCATGCTGGGACTGCCTGCAGGCTCTTCTGTTGCTCTCCCCCTGGGGAGGTGAAAATTAGTTCTTGGAGGAGCAAAAATTCTTAGTCTTTTAACATGGAAAGTATAGATATACATATATAAACAAGTAACAATATATCTGCATAATTGAAATTTCAGGAGGAGGGTGATTAGGTTTAAAAAATATGTCTGAAAGCTCCTTAATGGGGTTGTGATGCAAACTTGGAGAAATACTGCTTCACACTGCAGCAATCTTCCCATCTTAGTAAGGACAATGTTACCTATAATTAATACATTTCTGCTTAGAAAGTGTACACGCTGAGATCTATTTAAGAAGATACCTCTTGAAAACAATAAATTAGTACAGTTGATCTTTCTTGGTCTTTTCACTGTCTCTCAACAGCATAATTGATATTGATGAGGACATGCCATGATTACTGTCCAACAGAAAGTGGCAAATTACATGAAAAAGGGTAATACCACCTTAAATGGATACCTTAAACACACTGAAACACAAACATACGCACACACACACACACAAACCATTTGCTACCTATGCAATGGGAAACATCAAAGGAAAAAATAAACCTGTTCATGTAATACATTTGCTTCCGGAGATTTGATTTTCTTCCTGCCAAACCCAAAGACCTGTGTGAAACAGGAGAAGCCTTTTGAATAAATACTTGTAAATGGCCTAGACAGCTGAAAAATGGATAATCCCATAGGAAATGAGGGCCCTTTAAAAGACTTCTCCTCTACTTAAATATTCATGTTTCAATTAAAACATACACCTACTTTATTAACCACACCAGGCCTGGGTTCAGATCAATAACGGCAGCACTAGTTGGAATTCTAATGAAGATAAACAACGCTGAGTCCCCCCCAGCTTCCCCTGGGCACAGATGCACAAAGCCTCCTTTCACAACTTGCTCCAAGATATTTTACAGTCACCTGCCTCATGCAAATGAGGAGATTCATGTTTATTCATGGTGAGAGTTACAGACCACCTTTCATTCCCTAGGCCAGCTCAGCTAACCAACAGAGCGCTGTCTGCACCATGACGAAGTTGAGCTGGCCTAGGAAGGGGACTTCTGAATAGCTAATTGCCCCCTGAAAAGCATGCATAGAAAGTCAGTAAGCTGGAAGCAGTTTGGGGAGAAAACATATTCCCCTTTTTCATTTATGCGGTCACCGCCTTTGAGCTTTCAAACAATCCCTTTTCTATACCACATCATAACCCATCAGATGTGACTATGGCCCTAGATAGTGGTTATTTTCCATGGATAACCTTCCAAGGGACTTCTCAGGATGTGTCCGCTGTCTTGTGTCTTGTTCTCCAATCCTCCCCAATGCATTTTCACCCACTGACTTGGAAGACTGGTAGCTGCGCCAGAGGCAGCTGCAGCTTTGTGTGATGGGCCTGGGTTCTCCCCGTGCACAGCCTCTCCTCTTTGAAGGGACGATTTCTCATCTGTGAGCCTGACAGCATACACTCTATCATGTGTGCTTTGCTTATTACGCTGTTGGGTAGCATTTTAAAACAGTGCTTTCACTCTAGAGTGACTGCATTTTTCAGATCATTAGTTTCTTCAGTTTTGGTAATTTGAAGGCATGGCAAAGTCATTTGATTTTGGTTTTTAATGCCCATTTTGACAGCATGTGAAGTAACACTAATGCTGTGAACAAATATTTTGATGGTATCTAGTACGCTCAGCCACCCTGGGGAGAAGTCTGGACAACAAGGTAATTGCTGGAGAGGCCTTAACTCTCACCAGACATTAAGTTCATGAAAACTGTACCCGTTGATTTTTAGGCTGCTACTCATGGCTTGTCATGGGGAAAACCAAGGTACCTAATAAAGACGTTTGGAGAAAAACACTGCCAAATTTTCAGCTTCAACCTTATTTCCACCAAAGTTAGACGAGTTGTTTAATTCAGTTCAGAAGTTAACTGGGGCTACATAGACAGCTTCACTTTGCTTTCTTCCCCCTCCCTCCTCTTTTTTTAAACATAATGGCTAAAAAAATGTCTTCTTGTGAAAAAGCAATTTACTTGTATTTCAGAGACAGTATTTATCTTATTACATACAAAAAGAACACTTTACAACTGCATATGATATTTTACTTCCTCAAAGTCTTTTTACATTTATGACTTCACCTTGAGATCACACCACTATAAGAGAAAGTGATGGAATTCTGGTATCCACTTTTTTTTTTCCTCCAATTTCCAGGCATAGAGCTCCTGAGGAACAGAGTCAGGATTAGACCCTGGGCCTTGTAGACTGACAGACACACCACTTCATCAGCACAAGTCGTGAGTTGGTGAAATGTGTTACATGTGTCAACTGATGGTAACTCTATGGACATGATTTACCTTTAGTGATCAAATCTACCTTAATGAAAATCTTTAATAGTGCTGGCTCCACCCCCCAAAATTTAAATTGTCTTGTGGTACAGTTGGACACCGGGATAACAGAGCTTTCAAAAGCCCCCTAGGTGATTCTAATGTACAGGCAGGCTGAGAAATGCTGTTATTCATAGATACTGAGTTTGATGTATACATATCCTTGTTCAAATTTTTCAAGTGGAGCAGTCCGACACAAAAGCTTGAAATGAGATTCCCATACCTGAAATATCCAAGTCACTTGCATCCTCCTTCCTAACCCCCAACTCAAAAGTAAAGGCTTCAGTGAAATGACTATGGGGCCACTTGCATTTCAGGGGATCCAGCTGTGCTTTAGCTCTTCTCTAATGCCCCTGACAATGAGTGATGCATGCTCTGAAATATTGGTGATAAAAGGCAAAAACACAGAATACAAACTCAATGGCCTGAATCAATGGATTACTCTGCAGAGACTGCTATATTGAGAAACTGAGAGTACTTTCAAAGCATAAATATTGTAATTACTCTCTAATTCTACTTCTCTTGAATAAATTTTAAAAAAAAACACCACAAAAACATTGCATCTGCTGCTTCCCAGGTCTGGAGACAGCTGCTTTTCCAAACACTCACTTTCAGCAGCAGTGTTAACTTCCAAGCATTAGGTATCTACCAACGAGTGTCCTCAACAAAGTGGGTTGTAGAAGAGATTCCTGGGTCTGCAGGAATCTTGTATTGTTTATTGGGAAGAAAAATCAAAATTTTAGATTGAGAAATACTGCTTCTCCACTAATAAACCAAAGGAGGCAAATAGTTAAGCCTTTCTTAGAGAACACTGTATCTCAGGTCAATGATTAAATTCACCACCCATGTTTTCATTCAAACAGGCAAAAGCTTGAGAAGATGTCCAAGAAAGTTCAAAGAAACTGTGTCTTCCGTTAGACTCTTAAAATACTTCTGAATTTCCATTTGTATAATCTTAGGAAACAAGAAAAACATTAAATCTACCAGTAACACCAAACCCACATTTGTTCCTAAACTCAGTCTCTTCTGCTACCAAATTAATAACAAGAAGAAAAGTGAACTGATTACAATTTCAGCATTTCTCTTTTCCAAATTATTATCTGGTAAAGCGAACAGTGGCTGATAGGCAGCAGGAAAAAAATCAGAGAAGACATTCTTCACATTTAAGTAAAGGCTCTCACTCAGAGTCCTTCCCCACCACTGCCCCCACCCCCTGGCCCTTTTTTCTTGTTTTTGTTAAGGCCAGCAACAAAAAAGAGACATAAAAGAAAAAGGACATAATTATACCTGCCTTTGAGCAACCACTAGCAGAACTCTGCAACTGGTATTATGCTAGTCTACCAGAAAAATAAACACCAGAAAAGCTCATCTTTTCATGTTTCATTGATTTAAACTGATACTCACAGATACAAATCTATTATATTTACAACTTTAGTGCACATTATGGTAAGCAGAATAATGGCCCTGTGTTGATGTCCATAATCTAATCCCCATACTCTGTGAATGTATTTCCTTTTACAGCAAAGGGAATTTAGATTGCAGATGAAATTGAGGTTGCTAGTCGGCTGACCTTAAAATAGGAACGATTACTCTGGATTACCCAGGTGGTCCAGTGTAATCACAGGGGTTCTTACAAGCGAAAGATGGAGGCATAAGAGGGATCATAGTGAAGAGAAATGTGGTAGAAAGGACTGAACTTGCAATCGCCGGTTTCAAAGACGGACAAAGAGGGCCGTGAGCCAAGGAATGCAGGTGCTTTCCATAGCCTGGAAAAGGCAAGGAAATGAATTCTCCCCAAGAACCTCCCAAAAGAAACATGGTTCTGCTGACATCTTATTTTAGCCCTGGGAGACCTGTTTTTGGCTTCTGAACTATGGAGCTGTAAGATAAACAATTTGTATGGTTTATGCCGCTACAATTGTGGCAATATGGTACAAAAGTATTAAAAAACTAATATACATGTGATTAAAAGTATATGATTGATACACTTTTCTGGTTACAAAAGTAAGACATGCACAGTATTTAAAAGAAAAAAGCAAACACAGCAAACATTTGATGTAGAAAATTTAATGCCTTGTCACACCCATCCCTGATCCTCCGCTGATATCCATTCTTGACCAGTGGGCATGTGGAGTGGGGCTCTCTGCCTCTCAGGCCTCCAGTTGCCTACCCACAACCATAAATAACCACCTCTACTTGGCAGCAGATGTGTAATGTCAGAATTAGTTTATGATTTGTTGCTTAGCCGCTCAATCGTGTCTGACTCTTTTGTGTCCCCATGGGCTGTAGCCTGCCAGGCTCCTCTGTCCATGGGATTTCCCAGGCAAGAATACTGAAGTGGGTTGCCATTTTCTTCTCCATAGTTTATGATTGTCCAGTGCAAAAAAGATGACACTAAGGCTACAATAGGAAACTGTATTTGAACCTGGCTCTTAGATCTTGCTGAAGAATGTTTCTGCAACCATATAAGTTAATTAAACAGATTTTCACATGACCCTTTGGGGCCCTTACTGTCACCTACCAGGACCTCACCCTACGCAAGGAGAAAATCATCTTCACCTACCCGAGCACACAGCTGCAATGAACAAAATGCATCTGAGAGCCAGGCTCACCTCCTCCCTCTGGCCCTGCTCAGCACCTCCAGACTGAGGCCTCTGATTTCCTTTGTTACTGATGTACTCTTGACTTCATGTCCTAAACTTATTAGTTCTACAGTAATTAAGTACTTAAGTCTAAGTACTCATTCCCTTGAGCCATTCCTTTGCAGGAATTTGCTAATATTTTCTATACACCTCATCTGTGCATAGATCAATAGCAACGATATTAGATTTTATCTTTCACAAAAAATGCAGATATCTAAAATTCTGGGGAAGAAGGCTAGATGAACCCTCCTCAGAAAGCAGATGGATACCTGGTACCAGAACACATGGGAGCCAGTGACATCTTCTCCTGAGGAAGAGGTGTCTCCAGGACACAAGATCTGAGGACTGAGTGACTTTCAGAAACAGTGCAGCGTGGGAAGAGCTGCATTGACCCAGAGCAAGTGGCTACAGCACTCTAGAACTCTCAGAGCCCACTGATTTAACTCTCCACTTGGTTTGGTTTGATTGAACAAAGGTCTCCGTGCTCCTTCTTCCCTCTCTCCTAAAGATAATTTGCACCTGATTTGCGAAGTCCCTCATAATCAAGTAGAGTACACTTAGGAGGCTGCAGTTATAATCATAAGGGAATTAATGGGCTTCTTCTTTCTCACTTTCCATCCCAAATCATGTCTGTCCTTGGACACAGTTGCTCAGACACTTGCAGCTCTAGCACACAGTCTATAGACTAGTGTTTTCCACAGAGGGGAGTCTCTGGGGCCAATTTCAAGGACTTCAATAGATGGCCCAAGCAAATATACAAAAGGATTGAAGATCACTTAAACAAACCAGTACACAGATTAAACAACAATTAAAACGTTTCTAGAAGTGGTTATAACTACGATGAACTGCAATAGGATAAACATGAAGACGTAAAACAGGACATCAAAATCACAAAATGTGGGGGAGGGTAAAAAAGGTCCATCTTTTAGAATGCGTTTGAACTTACATGACTATCAGTCTAAAGCAAGCAGATAGAGTTATGGGTAAACTTTCTTGAAAACCAGGGTAACCACAAATCAAAAACATATAACAGATTCACAAAAACAAAAAAGAAAGGAACTGAATCGGTGGCCCAGAATGACTGAGATGGAATGGTGTTCATTCTCTGTTACCAGTGCAGGTAAGATCATTATGCTGATAGAGACAGGTTCTAACCTTGGGGAAGCCTTGGGAAAAGTGTCCTTTCCCTGGTTTTCTTTCTTTTTAGCCAATATTGGTTCAAGATGCCATGAACGTGAAATATGGTGGAAAGAGGGACCAGATAGATGTAAGTTCAGAGAAAAGGGGACTGGGAGGCAAAGACCATGAGAATATCAAGTGACACCAGAATTCAGATATTATGTTATGCCCCAAGCATAAGCTCATGAAGGCCCTGCAGGATGACTCTGAGACCAGGCACTTAAGACTCAGAAACAGTTCTGTTCCCAGTACCAGGCCAGGGAACATGGGTGATGGGGGCTAATCAAACCCAGAGCCATGTATATTAGCAAATCAGAATTAAAGTCTTATGCACACCTGCCCCAACCACCAGTTGTTAGTAGCCACGTCATGATTGCTAACAAGGCTTTGATCTAAGGTTAAAGATTTTGTTTATCTTGAAAAGTGCACAAGATGTATCCCCTTTCTTTAGTTGATCAACACTCTTCTCTCCACCCAACATTCACTCACAAGTGGAAATGTGAGATTCACACTCTCCACAAAAACCAAATGCTTTCTGTAAACCAAGAAATGTTCCATTTCAACTTCCTCAACTTCCTCAAAGAGGTCTTGCATTTTAATAAAAACTCTTTGTGACAGAGAAAAGGGCAGTTATTTCAACCCATCCATAACCCAGAGAGACACCAAGTGACCACAGCAGCCTTCCTCATCTCATTCTCTCCGTAGCAGTCACCTGCACAGGTGAAAGGGAGGGATATCCCCCAACCAGATCTTGTACTAACAAGGCATCCCAGCTCAATGCCATTAAAGGCAAAGTTCACCTTATCAATATTTCTCAAGAAAGAGTCTCTGCCTGTGGCTTCTGCTTAGTGAGTCAAAAGGAACAAACTGTTCCAAGCTTATCCCTAGAGAGATAAGAACATCACTGGCACACAGGCTCCTGTTTGCACAGGTATGCCTTCCTTTTTCCATCCTCAAAGCCACCTAAACTCATAGCCATCCCCATTCTCCTTTCACGCGCCACAAAGAGACCATGCTAAGGGTGGGGAGGAGCCTCTTCCGGGACATAGGAAGCTGCTGCCTCTGCCTCAGATTCCTCTTACCTTGTTGAAGTCTTCAGAAGTCGCCCTCATTTCCTTCCATGTCTTGTTCAGGAGCTGGATACAGATGCAGAAAAACTCCTCAAAGGATCTGTCATGGGTGAAGAACATCGGGTGGAAATCGTTGCAGGTCTCACTAGCTGGAGGAAAGAGGAGGGAAAGAAGGGAGGAAGTTGAGAAGGAAAATGAAAAGACACGGCCACATCCCCCAAAGGGAGACAATGGGAGGCATATTCGGCTCAAGCCACTGTGGAAAAAAGGCACTTAGAAAAGGCAACCAGAGGCTAGCCCCCATGAAACCTCCAAGTTGAAGGTCAGATGATCAGACCTGCCCTTACGCAATATGTTGAGTGAAGGAAGCTAGCTCATAGCTCTTCCCGTGTCATGATCATTACGGCTTTGGTCCAGGATGGCTGGTGTTGAATACGGGCTCTGCATCTGCCTTATTGATCTTATAAAGATCATTCAAACTGCCCTGTCAGTCACAGCGCCTCCATCACCCGTAATTTCCCATTTTTCAATGGAATAACTGGCAGAAGATGAGCTTTCCTGAATACACAATTAATTGCAACTTTGAAAATAGCATCCTTGAATTATTTCTCCAGGGGGCTCTTTTCCCTCTTATGGCAGTAAGTAGGGGACATCTGAGATCATTAAGCATCTGATACCATTAACCATTTGTTTGACATTCCCAGATACAGATGGCTGGGGGTCAAAGCAGCCCAAGTGTCTTTGAAGGTTCAGTTCTGGACCAAACTGTGAAGTCAGTAAGACTGCCTTCAAACCACCTCATTACAAAGCTTCCTTTGTCGCGGTCAGACCCAATGCTCTGAATTCTAGGTGTGGCCACCTGTCTCCTCTTCCCAGACCAGCACACCAGCCCCTCCCTTCTCCTCAGCTCTTTGTCAAGCTTACATTTTTACAGTCCTTGTACATACGTTCATTTGCTCTTTAGAATACCTCTGACTGTTCATGTCATATGAATAAGGCTACTGGAGCCCAAGGAAGTATGCTTTGTGACTCCCCTATCCCTGATTCCCCAGGGCCAAAATAGGATTCTACTTTTTTTTTTTCTTTTAATATAGGCTGTTGCTGCTGCTGCTGCTGCTGCTGCTGCGTCGCTTCAGTCGTGTCCGACTCAGTGCAACCCCATAGACGGCAGCCCACCAGGTTCCCTCATCTCTGGGATTCTCCAGGCAAGAACACTGGAGTGGGTTGCCATTTCCTTCTCCAATGCATGAAAGTGAAAAGTGAAAGTGAAGTCGCTCAGTCGTGTCATACAGTGAAAGAATTTCTATTTTAATTGAACTCTATTTAAAGGCCAGTTAGATCTCAAGGCCCCAAATGGTTAAATTTCAAGCCCTGGAAGCCCAGGAGGGCAGGAGGGGTGGGGCAGGAGTAAGGTTTACAGCACTTCGGAAAGGTCAGGGTGCCCTTCATGTATTTGAACACAGACATTATTTAGAGAGAATCCCCTGGGGAAAGCTCCTGGTGAGTGAGCCCTGATCAAACCCACGGGGACATGCTCCGCTCTGGTAGGGGCACACCTATACACAAACCTCTTTTGTCTTCATCCTTTAGAATACATAGTAAATGCTGCTCTCTTCCTGAGAAGGCAGGGGCATAGGCTAGCAGCAGCCAGCAGTCACACTAAAAAAGTTTGCGTCTGAGGGCAAAAGATTTGGGTTCAAGTCCATCCATGACAATAAGGAGCTCACTTCACCTTTATGACTCTTGATTTTTGAAACTAAGAAGTGGGAATGAAATCTCCACTGCTTTCCCCATTCATGGAAAAGTGCTTTAAAAAGATACAAAGAGACATAAATATGGAAAAAAGCGGTGGTGATGACAATGAAGGTTGTACCAGCAGATCATTTCCAGGAACATGGGATGTTCTCTGATGGCCCTCAATTCTTAGTCAAGCCTGTTATTACATCTCAGAAATTAGAGGAAAGAACATATGAAGTTAGAGGAAAGAACTCCAGCTCATGTTAGTGGTGACTGGCTGACTGTTAGTCACAATCGTGTCTGACTTTTTGTGACCCCATGGACTGTAGCCCATCAGGTTCCTCTGTCCATGGAATTCTCCAGACGAGAATATTGGAATGGGTAACCAACCAACCCTTCTCCAGGAGATCTTCCTGACCCAGGGATCAAACCCAGGTCTCCTGCCTTGCAGGCAGATTCTTCACTATCTGAGCCACCAGGGAAGCCCATGACTGTGGTAGAGATGGCAACATTGAAGAAAGTGAAGTCCTGACCTGATATACAAAGCTATTTAGGGAACTTGAAAAGTAAACGCAGGAGGGTTGTGTGTTTGCTGCCCTAGGCAATGAGCTGTCACTCTTACTTTCATAAGCACTGAAGCCAGTAAAATTTACAGGTCTACAACAGCACTTTAAAGCGCTATCACCATACAAAAACTTATTAATCACATTATCACAGTACCTTTTTCAGGACTGGTGTGATTATATGGGTACTTTATTCCCTAATTAAAGTTTTATGGGACTACTGGTGCTGTGCAAGCCAGACAAAACCGAGAACAAAGAGCCCTGCTCTTGCTTGGGTGAAGAGGGATGAAAACAACATCCCTAACATTAGGGATCAGGTGGTAGGAGATTGTGTGTAACTCACAAGGGCTCTAGGGGTGTTATCTTCATAACAATCCAGGAGGTAGGCATGATGCTTATCCTCATTTTATATATGCTGCTGCTGCTGCTAAGTCGCTTCAGTCGTGTCCGACTCTGTGCGACCCCATAGACGGCAGCCCACCAGGCTCCCCTGTCCCTGGGATTCTCCAGGCAAGAACACTGGAGTGGGTTGCCATCTCCTTCTCCAATGCGTGAAAGTGAAAAGTGAAAGTGAAGTCGCTCAGTCGTGTCCGACCTCAGCGACCCCATGGACTGCAGCCTTCCAGGCTCCTCCGTCCATGGGATTTTCCAGACAAGAGTACTGGAGTGGGGTGCCATTGCCTTCTCTGATTTTATACATGAGAAAGGTGAAATTTGCAGAAATTAAGCCTTCCATCATGTCAACTAAGGCAGGCGGCCCCAAACGAGCATTGGAAACCTACAGTTTTTGTTGACCCAGCAGCAGCTTCCTGCCTTAGTTGACACCAAGAGCACAGGGCATTTCCATGTGATTGATGCTTTGAAAGTTAATTTCTCCACCTACTCTCCTAGATCTCCTTGGATTCTTCCTTCAACAGAAACCACGATCTTGATGCACAGCCCGGTGAGGCTCACAGCAAGTACACAGCCAGCACCTGTTGATGGATAATACCTGGCCATGTGACAGTACCAACAACAGCCATACCACTGTCATTAGCCACATTTCAGGCCCTATTTTCCTCTAGGAAAATAACATCAATTTCTTTTTATTTAAATTAGAAACAGTGTTAGAAGGGTTATGAAAGTTGTCCACAGTCACCCAGCTTTCAAGTGGCAAACTCAAACTCAGTTGACGTGGCTCCAAAGTCCATCATCATTGCCCTTACATTGTTGTGGTGACAGCCTATCACTGTTGTACATCCAGCATTCTACACCAGAGCCATGGTTTTCAACCTCCATAAGAGAACGGCTTTGCCATTCAAGAACCTTGGGACTCATCCCTTGTGATGAGAAATGGGCATACAACAAACCAAAAACAATTTGCTCCCTCACATGTTACCAAAGAAATAATGAGAAAACTGATGTATTTTGGGATTTATAATTCAAAGGTGTTCCTGCACTGAAGGCAAGCAAAAAGTGATATTTTTTTCCTCAAAAATATTCAAATTGCAGACATTCAGGATTGAGGATGATTGAGCAGGAAGGATTGGTCCAGATTATCTGACCTATTTTCCTCTTTCATTTTTCAGGTAAGAGCAGTGAGAAAGGCAAAATGGATTGTCCAAGAGTTCGTGATGGCAGAAAGCAGGCAAAGATGCTGGGAGTCAGGCTGCTGGGGTTCAAATTCTGGTTCTATCACTTTCTGCTGAGTCAGCTGGGCAACACATTTCATCTGTCATTGCCTGAGTGTTCTCATCTGTAAACTGGGGGCAACAATAGAACAAACTTCATCAGGGGGCTATGGGGATCAAAAGGGAACATGACTACAGGAAGTAAGCTCAGTGCAACTATAGGCCAACAAAATTATGCTGCTCTTCATCCCATAGCAAGTGGGCTTCAGCCCAGGCTGTCCCAGTGATATTGCATCAGCTCACAGAGGTGGCTTGATTCTCTTGAACAGGGTCCTTAATCTGGAGATTTAAACAAACAAACACACACACAGATAAAAATAGGGAAGGGAAGGTTTATTACTGTTTTTTAAGGAAAATAGAAACACTTTTTGAAGAAAAAGAAATGTTGAATTTGTAGGCAATGACTTTATAAATGAAATTTAAAGAGTAATTTTAAATGAGACAAAAATAGACTTTTTTAAAAACCAAGTTGTTTTTAAGCACACTATTTTTAACACAATGAGATTCTCTTTTATTAAAAAAAAAAGGATAAACTCACTGTTCTTTTAAGTCTGGAATGTTAAGGTATTTTCAGGGCTGGGAGTAAATGAGTGCTTATTAATTTGCTGACATTTAATTCACTTTTAAATAGGAAGCTTAGAAAGCTTCTGTAATCCACACACTTTTGTTTCTAGAATGAAAAATAAGAATGCTATACACTTATGCAGCATTTTTGCCTTTCAAAGTAGATTTGTTCCTATTTTCCGTTGGATACTGTAAGGTGAGGCAGGTGTAGTCATTGGAGCCTCAAAGAACAATGGCTTTTGTAGGGTAGCAAGTAAACAATGAAAAGTGAATACAAAGAAAGGGTTCTAGTGCTGCCCTGTGACCTTGAGAAGGTCATCTCAGCTCCAGGGCTCCAAGTTTTTTACCTGTAAATGAGACCACTTGGTAAGGTTCCTGCCAAATCTAAGATTATAAGACTACACACACGTACACACACACACACCATAATGTATGTTGACGTCCCTAATGTCCACTAGTAATTATAGAACTTGGAGATTACACCTGCATTGAACTTTATGTCCTAAATTATTATTTCCTGGAATGACAGGGTGGCTACACATTTCAGTTAGGGTATTAGGGCATCAGAGTGGCACTTGATAGGCTTAGAAATGTTTGATAAGCTAGTATTCAATCTTTCTTTCATAAGAAAAGTGTTAGTTGTTTTCAGCCCCTTTCAATCTATTAATATCACCGAATGCAGACCATTACATAAGAAAATTACACGACTAAAGATAGAATGACAAGATGACACAGGAAAATGCATATAATTTCTGCTCTTTCATGGGAATTTTCTCAGACAAATGTAATGTTTGAGATGCTGAAAAGCTCTCTTCCTGGTTTCGATGACCCTTGTTATACTCAGACTGTGAACTCACTTGCGAGTGACTACAGGGACATATTTTGGTGGCACTAGGCAAATTCTGAGTATTTTTACCATGAAATAATGAGCCATTTCAACTAAACCAGTCTTTGGAAATGGTGCACTTTTGAAAGAGAGATAAGCACTGGCCTAACACAAAGGGCGTTTTGTTTTAAAATTCTGAGCTACAGGAAGAAGGGGATAAATCATAAACACAAGAGTGCCGTGAAAACTCAGAATGGCTGCAAGATCTTACTAGGTAGCCACAGCATGGAAACTAGAACTATTTGGCTCTAGGGTCAGTCTGGGAAATATATTGATGAATTCACAGATGCAAATGTCTATTTATACCTCTGCACAAAATCTTACCCTTGTGGCCTTTGAATTTTCTATTTTTAGACTGGGTATTCCTTAATAGCTTGGCTTTGGAGTTTTGGTGCTGTGTGGGAAGAGGCTCAAAGTTCAAAACCTTTTGTAGGTGGGAGAGGTAAAAAGAGGCGAGGAGAGTGAGGGCAAGGAATGTGAAAAGTTCCCCACTGCTGAGCTCCACCAGTGCAGAAGCTTTCACCCCAGCTATTTCAGGATAGGGGATCAGATGCTTGAAAGCTGCTCAGCATTTCCCAGCTCCTGAAATCTGGTTTAACAGAACTCTGGATATTCTTTTCTATCCTCTCTCATGCCTAAAAATAGTATGAAATTGACACTAAAAAGACATATCGTCTAATCCAGTGCTCCATTGTTCACTTTCCTTCTGGGCTTTTTTTTAAGGACATGGAGAGAGAGGAAAAAAAAAAAAAAAAACCAACTAGTGTTAGGGCTAAAAATCAGACTCTAGCATTTAAAGATAAACAATTCACCAAGAATAACCTGAGGCCATAGCTCAAGCTCACAGTTGTGTATTAATAAAAGAGCAGAGATTCTAGAGTGAGGTTGGTCTGGGTGCAAATCTACTGAATATCAATGTGACCTTTACCAACTTACTCTTCCTCCAGGGCTCAGTTTCTTCATTATAAAAAAGATAATGCATCTTACCTCATCAGATTGCTGCTAAGATTAAATCTAAAGTGATACATGATTCACATATTAACTGAGATAAAATAAGCATTAGTAAGTGCTACTTGTTACCAGTTTTAATAGCAAAGTAATTATTATTGTACTTAGCTAAAATGGCAAATTTGGAGGCATTACACTTGCAGATAGACATTATGAAACTATAATAATTAGAACAGCTTGATATTGGTCCATGAATGGAAAAACAGAACAACAAAATAGGATAGGGAGTTCTTATCTTCAAGATATAGTCTTATATGTACAATCACTAGATTTATGAAAAAGGTGACACTATAGTGTAAAGAATTTTCAAAAACTTGTGCTGAGCCAATTACATATGCATCTGAAAAATGAATTATAGCTCCTTACCTCATACCATCTACAAAAATCAACTCAAAGTAGATTATAGGTCTCAGTGTGAAAGGAAAAACAATGAGGCTCCTATATAATACAGGAGAATAATATTGATAACTTAGAAGTAAGCAAAGATTTCTTAAACAGGACCAAAAAAATCATTAACCCTAAAGAAAAAGGTTTGATCTGCTTATATTAAAATCAAGAACTCTTGTTTATCAAAGGGTACAAGAAGGATGGCAACTTCAGGGTAGGAGAAAAACTTGCAGCATTGTCTGGCAAAAAACTGATATCCATTGTATATAAATACCTCTAATAAATCAATAAGGGAAAGAAAGACAATTCAACAGAAAAATAAGCAAAACGTAAGCAGATACTTCACAAGATATCTAAGTGTCCAATGAACACATGAAAAGATATTTGGCTTTTTTAATCACCAGAGAAATGCAAATTTAAACTACAATGAGATACTTCCAAATATCACCAGAATGGCTACAATGAAAAAATTAAAAAAAAATAATTAAGTGTGGATAAAAATGTAGAAAAAAAATAGAATTCTCATAAACAGTTGTTAGGAGTGTAAATCAGCTCAACCACTTTGAAAAGCAGTTTAATAGTATTTAGTCTGCCTAAGAAACTCCAGTACTTTGGCCACCTCATGCAAAGAGTTGACTCATTGGAAAAGACCCTGATGCTGGGAGGGATTAGGGGCAGGAGGAGAAGGGGACGACAGGATGAGATGGCTGGATGGCATCACGGACTTGATGGATGTGAGTTTGAGTGAACTCTGGGAGTTGGTGATGGACAGGGAGGCCTGGCGTGCTGCAATTCACTGGGTCACAAAGAGTCGGATACGACTGAGCGACTAAACTGAACTGAAAATATTCATACTCAATGATACAGCAATTCTACCCAAAGATATAGATCCAAAAGAAATGCATAAACTGGTGCTGCACAAGAAAGGTATCTGAATGTTCATAGTGGCTCTATTTGTTATAATCAAAATCTTGAAACAGTCAAAATATCCACTCAATATGTTAAATTTTAGTTTATTCATATAGCAATATTTGTTGTTCAGTCGCTCAGACGTGTCCAACTCTTTGCAACCCCATTGACTGCAGCACTCCAGCCCTTAAATTAGTTTCTCTTAAATTAGTTTTCTCCCTCCATCCCTCTCTCATTTCTTTCATTCATCTATAGATCCTTCCTTCTTTCTTTCCCTCCTTTCATCCATGCATGTGCATGTCCACCTATCTGTCCATCCATCTGTCCACTGACCCATTGATTCGTTCATCCATCCATCCATTCATCCATCCATCCATTCATCCACTCATTCATCCATCCATCCATCCAACTAGTAAGGTGGTTAAGAACAGGGTCCTGGAGCCAGTCTGCCTGAGTTTGGACCCTGGCTCTGCCACTCATTATCTATATGACCTTGAGCTCAAGAAGAAGCAGAAATAAGTAAAAGATGAAGAAACCAGCAGGCATCAGATCATCTAATTCTTTGTAGAACACATTAGGGAGCATGGGCTTTATTCCACCTGCAATAAGAAGCCATTAGCAGGTTTTGAACTGGAGTGGAATAAAGTAACAACTTCCTATCACCTTTCTTCCTCTACCTTTTATCTCTTTTTTAATGGCATTAAAATTCAGGCAATTTGAGGATCCCTGTTATTCTGGACTCTACTTGATACTTCAGTGTATTAAGGGCGAGTGATGAACTACATAAAAACATTAGTGCTAAGTAGTTGGGAGTCACCAGAACTGAGGCTAGAATTCTTTCTCTATACTTTCTCAACTGAGTCCTTTATGTCATCAAGTCTGTGTTATTATGATGAGAATAACAGTAATTTACACTGTAGAACTGAGTAAAGATATAGTGAGAGGAGTCCCATAAAACACCTAGCATAGTTCTTGGCATATAATAAGCACTCAATAAATGGTAGCTATAAAATGCTGTGCAGAATACAAATATGATGTGCAATTTTCCCCAAAATCTTAAATTTAGATTCACACAGGTTTAGTCTGTGTGAAATCTTGTTCACTTGAACCTCCCTTCATGAAAGTAACAGATCCCCTGGAAAATTATAGAGCTGCATCTACCAAATGACAAAATGTGCAGAATTTCCAGGAAATTATGATTTCTAATAAGAATGAGCTAAGTGACTCCTAGATGTTGGCTTACAATTGAAAAATGGGCTTTCTGACATGCTCTGTGTTTGTACTTCTTGGTCCTCTGGCTGAAACTAAGACCGGCAGTAAAACAGATTCTGGATCCTGACACCTTCTCTCTTGACAAAATAATTGCTTCTGGATTCACTTATAGGTCTCTGAATGGTCTAAAGAAAAGAATATAATAGGAAAAACTGACTTCTTTGGGAAGAGTATCAAGTTTGTAGTATGCTTTAATAATACAAAACCAAAGTGAAAAATCTAATTTGCCGACCTGGGTGAGGTGTAGCTGCAGCACTGGTAGGCACAGTGAACGATTAGGAAAGAGGAAAGTTCTAGTTGGGTGGTAAATAGTCCAAGGCAGGGCAAAGGAGAGCACATCCAAGAAGTGATTTCTGCATGCCCTTAATTGAAATTTCCTTTATAAGGAAAATTATTCTCAGAAGCGACATATTAAGAGACTGTCATACAGCAAATTTAGCATGGATATAAATAATTGCCTGTTCAACCATGTGAGATGGGCACTCGAGGGTTATGTTGGGATAGAGGCTGATTAATGAACGGCTGGGATGTGCCTCACCAAAGCCCCAGCAAGAAAGAGCTGTGTGCCATCACATGACCATGGATGACATCTTTACTTGAGGCTCAGGGCCTTAACCAGGGCTGGGGAGCTGGCAAAGAGGCTGAAAATAAGTAACCCTAAGTCCAAAAAAAAGCAAATAAAGGAAAGAGGACATGTCAAGTCTTGCTTATCACATACATTCTTTCATGTCTTTGGTACTCAGTAACTGCTGCTACTGCTGCTGCTGCTAAGTCACTTCAGTCGTGTCCAACTCTGTGTGACCCCATAGACGGCAGCCCACCAGGCTCTGCCGTCCCTGGGATTCTACAGGCAAGAACACTGGAGTGGGTTGCCATTTCCTTCTCCAATGCATGAAAGTGAAAAGTGAAAGTGAAGTCGCTCAGTTGCGACCCCATGGACTGCAGCCCACCAGGCTCCTCTGGAGTGGGGTGCCACTGCCTTCTCCACTCAGTAATTGAGTCCCCTTAAAAACTTAGTGATTACCTGTAGGTGTCAGGGCAAAATGCAAATGATTTAGCAAAGCATTCAACACTTTCCAGTTTGCCCCTACTCCATTCTCCTAACTTTTCTCAACTGACCTAGGAATGAACATTAAATTCAACAATAAAGTCATCAAATAAACTTCTCCACTTATATCTGTGGGGCGGGGCTGCCCCATGGCTCAATGGGTAAAGAACCTGCCTGCAATGTAGGAAACGTGGCTTCAATCCCTGGGTAGGTAAGATCCTCTGGAGGAAGGCTGGCAACACCCACTTCAGTATTCTTGCCTGGAGAATCCCATGGGCTGAGGAGCCTGGCGGGCCACAGTTCATAGCATTGCAAAGAGTTGGACGTGGCTAAGCAACTACACAGGCACATACACTTGTATCTGCACATGTTAAGCTCCTGGGTTTCCCTCTTCATGAAGCCCAGTGAGTCAACCTTCAAAGTCCTTCCCTTTGCTAAGTCACTTCCCTCCAGCCCTGCCCAACTTCTGCTTCCTTTGCGTTTCCAGACCTTTTATTTCTTCCATCTGTTTGGAATCCCCACACTTGATTATGAGCCTCCAAGACACAGGAATCCTGATTCAGTAATTTCTGCATTCTTCACAGTGCTCACATGACCAGCCTTCCACAAACACATGCCCACAATCCCTTCTCTGGTTTCCTCCTTCTTCTTCCTCCCTAGACATGCTTTTCTTCTGTGTGGTTTCCATTTCACCCTACTTCGTGCACTGTTAATAAAATGGGATAAGAGAAGTTCCCAACGTTTGTATAACACACATTTCGGCACTCTTGCTGTGATAGGGCCACTTTGGAAGGCCCCACACATGCTTCACCCACTACTTTATTTTTTATTTTATTTTTTTTTTAATTTTTATTTTTACTTTATTTTACTTTACAATACTGTATTGGTTTTGCCATACATTGTCCAACCTACAAAATGACACAGTCCTCTGTATTCTGTCCACCAATATCCTGAAATCCAAGTACAGGTGCTCTCTTAATAGAAAATGAGCTATGGAGTCTGGAGTTAGCATGTACACACTGCTATATTTAAGCTGGAGAACCAACAAGTTCCTACTGTATAGCACTGCTGCTGCTGCTGAGTCGCTTCAGTTATGTCCGACTCTGTGCGACCCCACAGACCGCAGCCCACCAGGCTCCCCCGTCCCTGGGATTCTCCAGGCAGGAACACTGGAGTGGGTTGCCATTTCCTTCTCCAATGTATGAAAGTGAAAAGTGAAAGTGAAGTCGCTCAGTTGCAACCCCATGGACTGCAGCCCACCAGGCTCCTCCGCCCATGGGATTTTCCAGGCAAGAGTACTGGAGTGGTTGCCATTGCCTTCTCCGCTGTATAGCACAGGGGAACTCTCCTCAGTTATGTGGCAGCCTGGATGGGAGAGGAGTTTGGGAGGGAATGGATACATACATATGTATGGCTGAGTCGCTTTGCTCTGCACCTGAAACTATCAAAACATTGTTAAGAAGCTATACTCCAATATAAAATTAAAGAGTTAAAAAAAAGAAAAATGAGGAATTTTAAAGGGAAGCAGATTAATCACATAAATGTAACAACAACAACAAAAACGCCTCAAATCTGGTATGTACCCAAATTATGGTATATAACCCTCCTCTGTAGATCAACTGCCAACAACTAGTCCTGCCCTAGGGTAGGCGCCTCTTTTCCTCTCCCCGCCCACCTCATTTACCACATGTGGCTTTGAGCAGGAGCACGGGAACTCAGTGCTGATCTCAGGCCCTCATCAGACTTCATTACAAGGAACATATGGCCTCAAAAATTGCAGGACAGTGTTAACAATGTGTCCCCCTACCCATCGGGAATTAAAGGGAATATGGGGGATATGAACAGAATAATCCAGGGACAATCATGCTTTTGCCAAGGCGGGCTTTGAGAGGATGAAGATTTCTATCAGTGATCAAAACAGACTTAAACCCCTAATTTTTTGCCTATATATAGTTCCATCAATCCTCTTAAAGAAGAGTGCATATAAGGAGTATGGCTCTCTCCTACCCAGGGTCACGTGGGCAGGTTTGTGCAGAGGGGCCAAGCAGTGCACCCACAGAGCACCAGCCCAAGAAATGTATCCTCAAGCATCGTGTTAATAATGTAGGAAAAAGGCTTCGCACAGGCACTTGACTGAGATTTACCCCAGAAAAGAGGAAACGAAAGGATAAAGCATTACATATCAAACCAGTAACAGCTGGCTGGAAAACTTGAAAAGGACATAGTCTGAATTACCAGTCACTTGGGAAATCTGCCAGAGCAAGTCAGAAGGTGAGTAGCCTAGAAAGCTGTTATTTACTTGATACCATTGCAGTGACCATGCAGAATGGTTCCAAGCTCCTTACAAGTATTTTCTCATTTAGTCTTCATAACAATTGCATAAAGGCGGTACAGCTATTATCACCCCAACTGTACAGATGAGAAAACGAGGCACAGAAGAGTGATGTTGCTTGGTTCACAGAGCTAAGAAGAGGCAGAGCCAGGATTTAACAATAATTTGGGTCCAGAGTCCTACTTATCAAATTATTCAACACACATTAATTTCCCTCTATGGAAGATTTTTACAGCAGAAAGTTAATTCTTTCTAGAATGCCTATTTACTGTGATATAAAAATAAATTTAATTCCATTTCTTTCTTCTCCAAGCCATTATTTTAACGAACACTTAATCTTAAAAACTAAGGTAATTTTTGGATATGCAATTCCTACAGTTGGTAAGAATGGTGCATTTTCCAATTTATCTATGGCAGACATGTATTCCCATGAAAATGTTACTGTTTTAACGCCAGAGGAAAATTCAACAATCCATAGACTTTTAATTTCAGGAAACTTTTATTTGTTCATTGGTTTCTTAATAAAAAAGATAGAAAATTTGTCTCTATTAATGCAAGGACGATTAGGAAAATCAAGCTAATGAGACCAATTTATTTTTAATCAAACAATTCTACAGCACTTAATATACACCAGCCTCTGTTCTCTGTGCTTTACAACTATTAAATCATTTAACTCTCATATGAGAATTCCATATGAGACAAGTTTGATTCTCAACTCTGTCTCACAAGTGAGGAAAACTGGGGCACAGAGAGGGTAAGTAACTTATTTGAGGTCACACAGCCAGAGAGAGACAGGGCAGGATGTAAGTCTGGAGGCCTTCAGCCTGCAGAGGCTATTCTCTGAATATGTGTGTAGTCAGTGTACTTGGAGGTCCCC
Source organism: Ovis aries (assembly GCF_016772045.2). Taxonomy (NCBI): domain Eukaryota; kingdom Metazoa; phylum Chordata; class Mammalia; order Artiodactyla; family Bovidae; genus Ovis; species Ovis aries. The sequence goes on along the minus strand of NC_056057.1, from coordinate 61,864,961 downwards.
TTGCCCCAGTAGCTTTCTAGTTGCTGCTGCTGCTGTCCTAACCATTATGGAATGAGAGCTTCATCAGTATTCACATAATAAGGCCATTGAGCTCCTTTGACCCTGAGTGATCACACACATATCCATAACTACCCCAGATGTCTCAGGTTTAGGGTAAGTAGCCAAATTATATTACTTCTATTTGTTAAAAATAGCCCCATGCACTCTAATTTCTTTTAAAAAATTATGTTAGAACTGAATTTCTATTTCACAGAAATAGCTTCAAACAAATAAACAAAAAGCCAGGCATCAGTGTTTTGGTGGTATTTTGGGAAATAAATTTGAGTAAAAATGTGGCACACTCACTCTGGGTGTGCTCCCAGAGTGCATCTCATTATCTTGAATACATGGACATCCAAGAAGTGAATACAGTTTTGCAGTTGATAAAATTATTTTCACTATTAAAGAGCACTAATAAAATGAGGTTTAAGTTCTTGTTACTGCTTTAATGAGACTAGTTTTTCATCTTATAGACTGTGGGGCTAATTAGTATTCCAAGGAATGAAACATTGGTTTCTTGTTGCTGGGCCTATGAGACAGGTTCACATACATAGCTTCTGCCTCAAGAATGTATGTCTGTAGTCAGTCTTAAATGGATGGCAAAGATATATTTTAACCCTTTGTTATCCACATTCTTTTTATATTGAATGTCTGTAACTTTTTCCTCCATGGTCTTGCTGACATATAATAAAAATTAACTTCTAAAGTTTCTCTAATATCCTTATATATTCAGGTGGTTATTATCCAATGACAGACTGCCTGCCGTTGAACTTGTTCTAAGCCAAATCCAACAAAGGTTATTTTGGTCTTCAGCTTCTTAGCCATCATCTTTTTCTTTCTTTTTAAACTCTCACCAAAAAGATGCCGTTTTAGATAAGAACATATCTTAATGAAAAACCGAACTAAGGATGAGACTAAAATAAGATGCTTTTAACTTCAAGAGGATGATTTTCTGATGAAAATTCTCAGCCCTTCCTTCCATATGAAATAAAATTTAATGCTCTCAGACACTTTCATTTCCTTTCTTTGTAGACAGTTATTTTATTTTACTTTTTGGTCATATGATCTTATTCTTCATGTTTTGAAATCATTTTCTCCCTTGCCTGGGACAAAAGCATTTGAGAACTTTGATTTTATAAAAATTCCCAATTCTCTAAAAACAGAGGGTGTTTCTGACCTCACTCCCATTCTCTTACACACATAAGTGATCAGGACACCTCCTGTGGTCATTAGAATGTACACAGGATGCCCAGTACAGGTACCCATGTTTCCTAGCAAGAAGGACATTATATCTAGCATGTGGAGTCCTTATAAACGCTGTTGAGGTTATTTGGCAGCTGTTAAGACTCAAGAGGGTAAAACATAATAACAATAGCCCATTAGCACTGGATAATTGTTCTTCTTCCCAATCTCACTGTTCTTTCTTGTCTTCTTCATAGACTTGTTTTTTGTTTGTTGTTTGGGATGGGGGTGGTGCTTTTCTCTGCCCAAGGTTCTGTTCTCATCTTTCTTCTTTCTCTTCACTCTTGCCCTAGGAAAACTGAATTAGCCCCCCCGCTCCCGTGGTCACCATTGTCAAATCTCGTTTTTGAGCTCAGAACTTTCCCCTGAGCTTCAGACAACCAGTTGCTTACTGGACATGCCTGCTTGGATATCCCTTAGTCACCTCACACTCCAAATGGCCCAAACTGAACTCACTCCTTCTATCTAGGCTGGTGCCCAGTCTCAGCAGTCTGCTATGCTTAGTCATCCAGGGTCGGCTGGACTCCTCTCTCAGTCACCTTAGTATTCTGAATATATTTCCTCCTTTCCCCTCCTGCTGCCACGGGGCAGGGTTCAAGTGTTCATTGTCTGCTGTGCCAGATGGCAACAAAAGGCCTCAAGACGGCTTCCCACCCTCAAGACAGGTTCATGCTCCTCACTGCCCCACATGAGGAGTTCATGAAAATCTAACTACTGCCATGGCAAGACACAGAGAGAGCAATAGCAAGCATTTAAACTTATTATTATTAGTGCTTGATCATAGTGAAAATAAGTCACTCTACTTAAAGTCCCAGCTCCTCTCAAAGTCTTTACTGTGTGTACCCTGCCTAGCCCTTAATAGGCCCATTGCACATTTTTTAAAAATAAAACTTTCAGAATGTATTTATTGGGGAGAGGGAGAAAACAATTTCAAATTTTGAGAAGAAAATAGAATGACCAAACACATTAAGTCAAATAAGCTGTTTACAAGACTTCTAGACTTAAAGATAAATTTCTCCTCTGCCTGAAACACCCTGCCTTGTCTCATTCCCTGGTTGTTGTTGTTTAGTTGCTCAGTCGCATATGACTCATTTATAACCCCATGGACTTAGCTCACCAGGTGACTCTGTCCATGTGATGTTCCAAGCAAGAACACCGGAATGGGTTGCCATTTCCTCCTCCGGGGGATCTTCCTGAGCCAGGGAACGAACCAGTGTCTCCTGCAATACCTGTGGATTCCTTATCACTGAGCCACCTACTCAGTGACAACTCCAAAGGTCTTTTAGCATCCAGTGCCGTTACCACCTCTATGGGATGCCTTTGTTCTCACTACCTATAGTCTGATACCTCTAATTGTCTCCATCTCACCCTCCATCGTTCACACCATTCTCCATCTGTTTTTGTGTCTTTCCATAAAAATTCTAAGACTCTGGAGGTCCAGGACTAGGCCTTTTCTGTCTTTAGAGTCTCCAAAAAAGCTTATGGAACGCATGGTTAGATGTGACACACTACTTGTCCAGGGGACAACATTATTGAAGCTGCAACTTTCAAAAAGTCTCCATCTCCTTGTTACACTGAAGCACAGCACTGAAATCTCATATTCTTGCCAGCACTAGTTAATCATTAAACATTTCTCCCCACTAACAAAACAAAACATGACCACAAGAGAAGGCTCTGCAGAGACCGTGCCCACACATTTCAATGCCTGGGCTAAAATAACCATGTAAGTGTGTAGGACTCTTCATCATATCGTACCAGGAAACGCGCCCTCCCATATTTAAAAATACACTTGTTTGGCTTGATTCAGGCTGTTCCTCATTCCATGCCTGCATGAGTCATTGGAGAAACATCCTATTAGAGGGCACCCCACAGACTGGCTTCCTTTGTATGTTTTCGATGAGTCAGGACGTATGAGTCACAGTTCACTCTTATGACAAAAGGAACCTGTTCTCCCTTCCTTTTCATTACTAATATTTTGTGGGCTTCATTGGCACCTTTTAGAAATATCTAAGGGAGCCAGGGGCAGCTGGAGAAACGGCATTATTTATTTTTCACAAGCTACTCTACTTAAAACACCTTTCACCAGAACAGCAGGATACAGTGGAGCTCTAACACATCCAGAGTTGACGCGGCTCCCGGGAGGCCTGCATGTGGCTCTTGCTGCTACGCCATGCCATCGAAGCGGGCAGGAAGGCTCACAGGAGGCAAAGACATGGCACAAGGCCCCTTGCAGGACAGGTACCTAGAAACGGTCTCCCAGAGCTACTGTTGATAAAAGGCCAGTTGGCTTCTCTTTCTTGGCTATGATAGACAAATGCTTGGCTAAGGAGAGTGACATTTCTCAGCATAATCAATGGCCAACTAGTGAGCACAAAGCTGAGTGGAAAGACAGTCAAAGAACTGCAATCATCTAGATGTCATCCAGGACACTCAGAACCTGCCAATGGAAGAATTTTTAAGCTCCATGATAATTAGAAACAACAGAGGTTAATTCCTTTCATTCCATTCCAGCAAATCTTTCAAGTGGCTATCCACAGAGATAAATCGGGCATGGAATCAGTGGCAAAACAAAGTACAGTGAGTTATATACGCCACAAAAGAAGAATATGCAAAGGGTCGTGAGAGTCCCGGGGAAGGCTCAGTTTATTTTCTTAGAGGAATTGGCATTTGAATTGGACCCAAGGATGATAGTTCTGAATGTGTTTTTCCTTCAGAACCCAGTCAGGCTCATTTCAAATTCATTTACATTCAGACTCCAAATTCCATAATCAGCATCTCTGGGAAGCCATTTAAAAGCATGCATAGAAGCCTGCCTGCAAGGGAGATGCTTCTACCCAGTTCTATCAGGAACAGTTTTACAGTGGCCAATAAATGAAATAGAGAAGAGACTCACTAAGTCCACATCGTTCTGCTTTCCAGGGGATCCTGATGCAGTGAATTCTGCTTCTGCTTTAATAGAAGGTGATAAAAATACTTGCCACCCACTTACCTCAGAGGAACACTGCCGGGATGCATAATGCTCAAAGCACTTTCAATTTTTTAGGTGAAAAGTGCTTTTTGAAAACAAAGCTTTGTGATCATGAATGTTTGATAAAAAGGAAGCAAAAACACTGTCTAGAGCATGTGTTTGTCGGGGTCGGGGGAAACCAGACACTAGATTATAACTTACAAGAAAGTCAGCATTCTACAGTCAAGCCCTGAAAGTCTTTTCCCAAGGGGTAAGACCGTAACTATTCAGGGTACATTTAATATATCAAGAAATGAGGCAAAATTGGTGTCTTTGATGATAGAGGTTTCTGGTAAGAATAAAGAATAAGGAAAAGGAATGGCAATTTGTCCCATGATGAGGTATGGAGGACATAAATTTTGCAGGCCGAGATAATCAGAATTGACTCTTAAAAAGCCAAAAAAAGAACACACAGAGGACACTGGGAGAAAAACTTTGAATGCCCAAGAACGAACGGGGTAAGTGATCCAAAATATTCAGTACTGCAGAATAAAGACAACAGAAGATAAAGGAAAGTTGTAAACAGTGAGTAACTCTCTGAATTAGACTACAGAGCTGTGTAGAAGGAAGAAATTAGACCCTTAGAAGGCTTAAGTGATAGTCCACTCTCTAGTACCAAGCAGATATATGTTCTCTATGTGAATGACTTAATTTCTCACAACTTCACACAGCTGAGAGAATCAAAGGAGAAAATGTTAAAAAGTATCATCAAAAATGTGCCGCTATCTACAGACATCAGGGGTGGTGACAATGGAGCTGAATTGGTGAGAATGACAAAAAACCAGAAGAAAGTTCACAAAGGAGAGCCACACATTTTGGTGGTAGAAATTTTTCTTTTTTAAAAAATACATGCAAAATGCTGGTGTTGAAGGAAGACTTCTGGAAAGGATCTAGTAACCCAGAAGGGATATAACCAGGGTTCGGACTTCGATGACAGGGAAATATTCAGGACATATTTTCAACAAATTGAATGGGGACGAGAAGACAAAAGAAACAAAAATCATGTTGAGAGCCTGTGTCTGCAGAAACTGTAGGAGAACAAAGTGGCCAATGTAAACGGGAAGCTGAGGAAAGAAGGTGGTAAAATGGTGGGGTTATTAGAGAATAAAAGATAAACTTCTAATAAAATAGTAAAATGTAAAAGTGAAAAAATACTAAAAGTGAAGTCGCTCAGTCGTGTCCAACTCTTTGCGACCCATGGGCTGTAGCCTACCAGGCTCCTCTGTCCATGGGATTTTCCAGGCAATAGTCCTGGAGTGGATTGCCATTTCCTTCTCCAGGGGATCTTCCCAACCCAGGGATCGAACCCAGGTCTCCTGCATTGTAGACAGACACTTTACCATCTGAGCCACCAGGGAAGTCCAATATTATAGAAGAAAAGATAAGCTTCTAATAAAATAGTACAATGAGGGGTTAAAAATTTATTTATGGAATTTTCTGCATCTGCTAGTTAGCCTCATGGAAAATAAAATGGAAACTCTTTTATGTAAAAAGAGTAGAATATGCCCTTTAAGAAAGCAGATCTGCAGTGAAGAGGTGTCTCGTGGGATTAGGTTGACGTCAACAGTTCCTGTGCATCATGTTTTCTGTTATTTTCAATAACCTCAAAAGCTTTTTAGTTTTACTCCAGAGTAATATTTATGTTTGCATTTCCTTCTCCAATTCATCCAAAAACCTGATTAGGCGTTCTTTCACTGGGTTCTAGCCAGTTCTATCCACTCACGCCTATGACCGAGGAGCCTGTTATCAGGGGAAGACACAGTCATCGCCTGTGATAAGAACTCAGCAAGAGGGGCCAGGAATCAGGCCATCAGATGGCCTGAGCAGAGTGGACACAGGCTTGCAGCCATTGGCAAACAACCTTGTAACACAGACTAGAGAGGCCAGCTTTGTTTTTGAGGAAATTCAGACATGAAGAAGAGGGATAGGGTAGTGAGAAATGAACTGAGGGAAATAACAGTCTGTGACCAAACGTATAGGAATCAGGCATTAGCCTGACTCCATCATCACCCAAAACCCGAGTCAGAAGTCAAATTTGGTCTGTTTTCTAAGTACATGAAAATAGATATATGACAATGGGTCAGCTGGAGCAATACATTAAATTTATATCTATAAATATTTCTTTCTATCCCTACTAAGTTCTAGACTTTTCCTGAGTATTTTTCATGTATAATACAGAGATTCTTACTAACAAGATGGGTCATTTTCAAAAGCTTTCTTGTTTTTGCTTTAAGACATCATCTTATTTTGACTGAATGAATGATATTGCAAAATATACTCAGATACATTAATCTATAGCTTTAGGATATGGCTAATCTGGGCAACTGACACTTCCCAAAGTGTTAATATAGAATAAAGAAACTACAGAAATTATGGAAAACACAACCTATATGAAACACACTGATTGGACATTGCAATCAAGAGGACAATAAACATTTCCAGAGAGGACAGTCCCAATTTATCAGACACTATGCTTAAGCGAACCCATCTGCTCTGCCCATCATCCCCCATATCTGAAAAATATACATTCTTTAATTCACTTGTATGGCCTGTGCTTTTCAATCAGGGGACCACACAAAGACTACCTCAATGGAAGCCAAAGAAAAAATAAGCATGAAGGAAGCCATGGGCTCCTTGGCAACAATTGCCTCAGCCCCTCCACTTCTACGTGTATCTCTCACCACCCCTTCTTTAAGACAGTTTCACCTCTACTTCTTCCCACTTGGCTCAAATACCATGTGCACTCAGCCCCAGACTCATCCTGCCCCTGGAACCTTTAGGTCACTGACCTGCCTGTGCAGATTCTTATACCCTAGCACTCTACCCAGGTGGTGCCCTGGTTTCTCAGAACAGTTTCTCTCAATGTAATAGAAATTTTGTTCAGATATTTTGCTGGTGACACAAAAGATGCTCATATTTTGGAATGGATTTTCTTGTCTCCCTTAATTCTTACCATTAGAATTGTAACATTTTCTGAATAATCTAAGCATCACCTATACCTTGGTAGCTACAGATGTTGGTATGACAGGTTTCTTCCTTGCTTAGAGATTTTCCTTCTAATATCACTTTTCTAAGCTCAGGAAACTTTGACATTCTTTTTTATTCTTCAAAGGATTAGAAAAATTCTGGATGAGGTTTAGTGAAACAAATCATTGCTGCTTTAGGTAAGTACGATTTAGTTTGCAAGGACACTCACCTGGGCACACTAGATCACAAAATGGGGGGCACTTTACATCATATGTTTATGAAGGGGTGAGATGTACAGATGTATGATATGCCATGGTCTGAGGTAAGGTTAGTTTTATTTCAAAATGTCAGTGCTCTTTTGATGATAACAGCCATACTCTCTCCATGCTCCCTGAAGCCTCCTTGGCACTCTGTCCATAGATCATGAAGAAGCGAGACATGGATGGCGTCTACACCAGGGCATTTCTTGCCCTGAATCTCCACTGTCGGTCCGGCTAATGTGGGTGGATAGGATGTTCAGCCATCTGTATCTTGGCCCCTTTCCCCCACAGAATTGGAAAAAAGCATCATCATCATATTTTTACTTAATACTGACCAAGACATGAGGGGAAATTGAAATTCTGTGAAGGCAATTTTGACCTTTGAAGTTAAAGAATCACCATCAGAAGCAAGCAATACAGAACACAAAGAATGACTCGACATCATCAGAACTAGGAAGGAAGGTATGTTTTGGTGGTCACTATGCACTTTCCTCATGGAAATCTTCCCATAGCCTGATTCCAGTTGATTCAATCTATGCCTAATTCCTCCTGACCATTTATAATCAACACTATGACCCACATGATTCACTTGGATAAATGAATTTTTTGGTTTTACATACTCTTGACTTGTATTTATCGCCTCTCTTTACAGGAGCAACATAATGTTGATTTAAGATAAAATGTAGGCTCCAATACAAAATCACTGGAAATGCAATGAATTTAAAAATCTCATTTTACTTGGGAAGGGTGTTGCATTATAGTGTTTTCCAGAAGAACTTCCTGTAATCTTGGAAGCATGTGTGTGTGTGTGTCTGTGTGTGTGTGTGTGTGTATCTAGTGAAGCGAAAGTGTTAGTCACTCAGTCATGTCCGACTCTTAGTGACTGCATGGGCTGTAGCCCACCAGGCTTCTTCATCCATGGGATTTCCCAGGTAAGAATACTGGAGTTGCCATTTCCTTCTCAGGGGATTGTCCCAACCCAGGAATCGAACCCAGTTTTCTTGCATTGCAGGCAGATTCTTTACTGTCTGAGCTACCAGGGAAGCACCTGGAATGTTGCTAGTATGACTGAGAAACTAAATTTTAAAATTTTATTTATTTCTACCTAATTCAAATTTCAATAGTCAGATGTGGTGAGTGGCTAACCTACTGGACAGTGCCATTTTAGAAAGACGGATATTCGGCTTAGGCACCTCCTACTAGGCAAAACCATCCTCGGAGCACAAAACTGAAACCAAGTAGAAATAACCTGAGATCATTTTTCTCATCAGTAGCCCATTTGCCACAGACTGAAGGGGTGATGTTCAAAGCAGCTGTGATGGTGTACAAAGAGTTCTTGCATAGATCTTCCAATCCACAACCAACAGAAAGGAGACCACATGGAAAGGAGTTAGTATCATTATGATAAAAACATTAACTGACACAGAAACAGCAAAAATATGAACACTAGTGCACCCGACTAGATCAGTGTGTGCCTGATACGATAGACAGCACTGTAAGAGTGACACACGCCTCCTCCTCCCCAAGATAGGACTTCATCGGCAGTGTGCCCTGGTACAACAAAGCCAGTCCCACACCTTCCAGCTCCTCCACACCACACTTGAAGGACTCATGCTTCTCACACTATGCTGCCCCCACGTGGTGTATTTCTCTGCCAGCGAAGGAGAAATAGGACATTCTATTGCCCACCCCATCAGTCAAAAATGGTGGGTATAAGGAATAAATGCTGTGTTTCTTTCTACTTGTATCATTACCATTCAATATAAGTCTAAAAGCTATTTGCAAATAGGAAGTTGGGAAGATCAGGAAACAGTGTAGCATATATAATAGGTAATGTCAACATCCTGTATAGGAGAGGGAATAAGGAGAAACAACACTCAGGTTACATGGTTGCACGACCTTGGCTGTCTCTATAATGTCCTTAGGGGAAGGGAACAATGCGAAGATTAATGTTGCCATTTGTCATTTTATAGCCATAAGCCTGAACACATGAAGGCCTTATTCATCATGCACAGAGAGTAGGCCCCTGAAATATACAAGGTATATTTCAAACAGGAAGGTCTTTGCCTACATTGCTGAACTACTGTGGGCTGCTGAGTTATCACCGAAACATTTGAGGTCTGTATGTGGCAAAGGAAAGCAGAGGCAGGGGTGGGGAGGTGGGGTTGGGGAGGTGGAGGGCAGTGCGTTGAACAACGGCCATTGTGTTTATGATGCTAAGGACAGTGTGGACACCTAGAAAAGATGAGTACTTATTTGGTCACCTCACACTGCCCACCACCATGGCAGGTACAGGAAGTCTGCCGTCCCTGATCAGTGCCTCAGAATCTCCATTCGCTTCTCTCTTCAAACCACTAGTAAAACAGAGAAACAGCTGCAGAAAATTGGAAGCAATAGACGGGCCTTCTCTCAGCTAATAGAGCATAAGCATGAAATAAACTGATTGATTTCCTGAATGTATTAACAGAACACCTCAGGTTTCCTCTCCTGTGTCCCTGAATTTTAACAAAGGCTGGAAGGCAGCTCTGCTGACCATGTTTCTGAACCCTGGATGCATGCTATAATAGTCTACTTTAAAAAATACCAGTGCCACTGGAAACAGATGAGTGGTCTACAGGGCGTGGGGGAAGAGGCTGACTGAAAGTGGCCCATCGATTTTTAGGGTGATGCGAGTAATCAGTGTGTTCACTGTGGCACTGGTTGCATGACTGTATGTATGTCAAAACTCACCGACCTGTGCACAAAGAAAGAAGAACTTTACCAAATGTAAATTATGTCTCCATAAACTTACCCGCAAAAAGCTACTGATGTTTGGGCCTAACCCAGATAAATGAAATCAAGCCATCAAAAGCATGAGTCAGGACATTATTGAGAAGCTTCCTAGTGATGGTTCTCACATGCAACCAGGACTAAGACCAATGCAAGTCTAGAATTTGTGGCCACAGGGGAGTCACATGAAAAAGGGGCTGGGCCAAAGACCAGCGGTGTGGCTGGCTCTAGAGAAAGATTCAGGTTCTCAGTTTTGAGTTTGTGAACTACATATTTCTGCCTCTTCATTATAGGAATGGCATCCCCATCATCCAATGAGGGACTAGGAACAGTCACTCTCTTGTATACTCATCAGACTCAAGGGCGGGTGGTGATGCATGGGATGCTTGTAAGGGAAAGTGCTGCAATCCACTCATTCTGTTGAACAAAGACTTAAACAGGTGCTTGTTTGTTTGGTTTTGATTGTTTCTTTTTTTGGTGATATAGCAGATAGGCTCTTTTGGGGCAAATGTGAAAATCCTCCATGAGGTGTGGTTTGGGAAGAGCTCTGTCCCAGCAACCTTACTACTTCTCTCTAACCTCTCTGAAGATGAGTGTCCTTACCGTTAAACAAGGACAAAGATTTCAATGGCCACTGCTCTCCCTCAGATCACCTGGGACGCTCAGAACAGCCAACCTGCAAGAAAGTGATCTATCAACTGTATCCCATTAAAATAGCTGGCGTGAATTGCACATTTACTGTGCTAAGCATTTTCACATCATTATATACTCATCCTGAAGTATCATAGGTAAGACTATTAACTGTCTTCAGTTAAGAATAAGGATGTTGGGACTTCCCTGGAGGTCCAGTGGTTAAGACTTTGCATTTCCAATGCAGGGGTCAAGGGTTCAGTCCCTGGTTGGGGAACTAAAAGATCCCACATGCTGCATGGTAGGGTCGAAGGGGGAAAAATGAGAATGTTATGGCTTTGCCACCATCTCCACCATGCCAATAGTACATTCCACATTACCTTTTTACTCTTCCTGAACATCCCTCTTGTTTGATGTGGTGATCACTTCCCCCCTTCCTCTTGGCTCTTTGGACAACTGATTGCCTGCTTACTGGTTCCTCCTCCCATTCTTAACCTCCAGGCCTAGTGCTCAGTCCTGCACATCTAGGCTTCTCTAGCTGTCCTCACTCCCTGGGTGATGCAGACTCATCCAGTCTCTGGGCGCTGAGCCCTCTCCCTGCAGCCAGACACGTATTTTCACTGCATAGCTGTCAGCACCATTCAGGTATCTCACAGATACCTCAGAAAGACAGCCAAGCCTGGGTTCCTGCTTTCCATCCTCACGCTCTCCCCACCCCCAGTCTTCCCTTCTGTAGTAAATGACCAAAGACCTGGAGGCATCTTTGGCTCCTGTTCTCTCAAACCCACATCCAATACACAAGCAAATCCTGCTGGCTCTTTCCTGAAAATAAATTCAGAAGCTGACTACTGGTCACCATCTCCACCACTATGCGGTTTAGCCTTGTCACTAACTGCCTCATATGGCCCCCTAACTAGACATCCTGTTCCACTCTTGCTACAATCTCTTTTCCACAAAGAATCCAGAGGGATCCTTTTATAATGTAAATAAAATTAGCAATACAGAAGGGAATAGAATGAAAACTCCACAAGACAGGCCTCTGCCTCTTCTGTTCATTCTGTACTCCTAGTGTCAACATCGGCTGGCTGGCACTTTTGTGAATATTGGTTGAGAGGATGAATGAGTTTGCAGTGGCTTCATGTTCTGCAGCCGGTCACAGTGCTGACCCAGGATCTAGCACGCTCCGTGACTTTCTTCTGCAGGCTGTATGGTCTCTTGGTGGAATAGTAAGTCACAACTATTGAGCTGCTTGATTACTTCTAGCTTTACTTCTACACACTACACAGAAAGGTTCTAGAAAAGCTACTGTGAGATCAGCAGAGCCTAGAGTTAGATGCTGAGTTTCACTACTATGTCCTTCAATACATGTACATTGTTGTTATCCTCATCATAGGTGTCTCTACTCTTACCATTGTGCTGAATTCAACAGCTACTAAAACCACTAAAAGAAGAATTCTTTTGTCCACACTATCTTCTGGGTCTTCAGTCTGAGATTACTGTAGAATTCAAATAATCCTCAGCTATTTAGAGGTTTAGACACATTCTGAGTCAGAGTTTGAAGCCTTCAAAATAGTCTATAGTACCAAAATGGTTAGGAATGTGTGTAAAATCAAAATAAATAAGTATGAATTATAAAAGTAATACTGGAAGTGGTGTGCATGAATGTAGTTGGCACTCTGTTATTTACTACAACTGTTTCAGACTATTTTTTAAATTCCCATGCTAGTTTCTGCCTGTGTTTTGCTCAAACAAAGTGGCTACACAGCTGGGCTCTAGGTGGAGGTAATCTAGAGCTAGAGTCTCCCAGTACGAGGCTATGAATGCTTTACTAGGATGATCAATAGAGACCCTTAGAAAGAGTAATTAGTTTAACACAGAGACACACTATAAGCTAGGACTGACTCTGAGCCACCTAGAGTATAAATCCATGATTAAATATAAAGTGTGTTCTGGGTAGGCTTGTGGAACAGAAATGGAACATTAGTTAAAAACCAAGGAAATCTGAAAGTATGGACTTCAGTTAATATTACTATTATTGATGGAAACAAATGTAATATTCCAGTGTAAGATGCTAATAATGGCAAAAACTGGGTAGTGGGTATGTGTAAATTTTTTATATTATATTTGCAATTTTCTGTAAATCTAAACTTTACTAAAAAATCAATTTCATTAAAAATATTTAGTGGCACAAGAAGGTAAGATTTTGCATTGTCTGCTTACTGCCCCCAAACTTATACCATTATTATAAAATTTTCTTTATTTGGACAAGACAGTACATATATTTTTTTCAAATGACAGTGGTTCAAAAGCTTTTTTTAAAAGGTCCTCTTGCTGACTGCTTTTGCTCTGCAGCAATTTGCCTGCCCTTTATTCTCTATTAAATCTTAAAAATACCACTTATTTGCAAGAAGGAAGAATTATTTATATATTCATGCACTGCCTCATTCTACAAAGGAATCAAGGAAAGGAAAAAGAGTTAAATAAAGTCTTTCTTTTTCTAGAGTCCCTAAAATAACCTACAAGACAGTCTATATTTCCATGATAAAAAAGTATATTTTATGCAATAATTCAGAGTTAACAAAGTATTTCCCCACAGATTAGCATACATTAGGTAACCACTGTGAGGCTGAGAATTATCTCTTCTTTAGGGACAAGAATACTGAGGCTCTGAGAGGCAAAGTAAAACCTTCCAACCCATGCAGGGCTTTCTACTTCCTGCAGACCTCATGACCTCTCTTTCATTCAGCTGATCCTGGAGCCACTGCCATCACACCAGATGCAGCCTTCAATGAATTAAATCCACAGACACATCTTGCCAAATTCTAAATCAATCCTCGCTACGTCCACCTTTGCATATACACCAGTCCCCAGCTTTCTGAATGTAAATAAGCCGAGAGCCGGCTGATCTTTCCTTGTCACCAAACACATATACTTTATCTGTCTCCTTTTAAAATTATACAGTGTGTATAACTGTCCAACAATTATACACAATTTCAACAGATTAACTCAAGGTCAGCCTTGGAAAGAGAGAAAACTGCTTTCTGTACATACATAGTCATGTTTGTTAAAAGTCAGAACCATCTCAGATGACTGGAAGAAACATCAAGTATTCTTTGCATAAGGAATCCCAAGACATTTAGCACTTACTAATGAGAAAAGAAAGGGGGCCCAGGCCTCTGCCCAGCCACCTTCTTGTTGGAGAACACAGCGCTGTGCGCATCCCACTTGGAGCTGCCTTCCGGGCTTCAGAACAGCTGAGAGAGAACCCTGGTGTGTCTGTTCTCATTAGAGCAGCAGTTTAGGTTTGATGTTTTTGACATGTCATAATCATCGAGGAATCAAATGGAGGAATGAGAATGATGAAAACAAGACAAAACAAAAAAATCAAAGCGTGAGATGAATCAAAGACTGAGGCAAACGTCTGCAGTTAACCCCGACGCTCTGAAACTCATGGAGAGATCAAGGGGAAGGTGACAATATGTACCTTGCTTGAGATTTTGACACATTGGGAAAGGAGATCTTTGAGAGATCAAGGGAGTTTCGTGAGCCAAATAACAGCTAATGTAAATTTGCTTTCTGATTTTTTAAAGAGAACCTGGGAACTCTCTTTGTGCAATTCCAGCACAAAGCACAGAGGGGTTTTCAGGATCCTTTCAGCTTGTGGAAGAGGCTGTGAAATGCTGGGAACAACTCACTAGGTGCCACTAATGAAACAAATTCTCCTTCTATGTTTACAACTCACAGATTACCATATTAAAAAATTATGACTTAGGATCAATCAAATGTTACACTTAAAAAAAAAAAAAAGAATCTGCACAATTTGTCAATGGTAGTTGTTGATGCTGCTTCTTCAGCTTGCAAAGGAGAAAGAGAAAGCACTGAGCCACAGAACTGAATATCTAGAGGGGCATGGCTAGGACTGGCTACCTTTCTGTCCCCAGCCTCTAGCAAAACATGTTTGTTGAATACAAATGACCTGGCCTTCCACTTTAGAGGCCAATTGAACAAAATAGCTTCTTAAATACAGAAATGGCTCATTAATCAATGTACCTGCCTGTCAAAGAATTTCCTCTCTATTTATCTGATTTTTGCTATCTTGTGTAAGCTTTGAAGCACACAACTGAGAGAGCTGGACTGACCACAAAAGAAGGTTCAATAATGGAGAAGAATGCCAGCTTGGCCCCAGTTAACCTGGGTCCATTTTAGCTTATGAGAACTTGAGGTATTCAAGGGGTTTAGAGGAGAACAAATGCACAGTGAGTGGATGCAGTTACCCAGTGTCAACTGTTCCCCATGGGATTAATATATCACTCTTCAAGGATCTTCCCCAGTAAAGAAATTCTGGCTGCACCACAGCTGCCAACTCTTCCTGGCTGGGTCATGTGACCTACTCCAGTTAAGTCTCTTAAGTATAACCATGCATGCCACCACAAATACATCTAAACTGTGCCTTAGTTCAGTTCAGTCACTCAGTTGTGTCCGACTCTTTGTGACCCCATGGACAGAAGCATGCCAGGCTTCCCTGTCCATCACCAACTCTTGGAACTTGTTCAAACTCATGTCCATTGAGTCACCGATGCCATCCAGCCATCTCATCCTCTGTCGTCCCCTTCTCCTTCTGCCTTCAATCTTTCCAAGCATCAGGGTCTTTTCCAATGAGTCAGTTCTTTGCATCAGGTGGCCAAAGTATCGGAGTTTCAGCTTCAGCATCAGTCCTTCCAATGAATATTCAGGACTGATTTCCTTTAGGATTGTCTAGTTTGTTCTTCTTGCACTCCAAGGGACTCTCAAAAGTCCTCTCCAACACCACAGTTCAAAAGCATCAGTTCTTCAGTGCTCAGCTTTCTTTATAGTCCAACTCTCAAAAACCATAGCTAAATTAAAAATAAACGTACCCTGTGCATGAGTTTGACAGACTTCCCTAAATGAAGTATTTGAAATTTAATGCTTATTTATTTATCACCAAGAGACCTTTCTGCACTCTCTTTCACAGATGGGATATGAAAGGATTTTCTTCAGTGAGCCTAATGGGTGTGATGTGGTCAGACAGGCCCATCAGGAAAGCAATCACTAGCTTGATACTCTAACATTTTTGCCTTTTGATTTACTTGCAACTGCTTTACTCATAACAATTTACAGTGATTTAATTTCCTTCTAAGTTGTTTTCTCTGTCTTCAGATTGGAATGTCGACCTTTAAGATAGAGACCACCACACTTGTCTTGTTAATGGATAAATACAAAAACACACACTGTACCACCTCGGACACAGCTGGCACATAATACATATTATTGAATGAACTTGATAAATAAACGCAGGATCTGAGTTGGAACGAGGTGCTTCCTGAAGCCTGACCACTGCCAGAGTTGCTCTGGGGTTCCCAGGATCCTTTCCCCAAAAGGTCCCTAGATCAGCTTTCCCAAAAGGATTCTCTCTGACTGCATCACTTCTCCCTGGAAAGACCATTCTGCTGTGGAAAGGATTCAGTGGGGTGGCCTTTTTATACTTATTAATATATGGGGCATATTCAACACCCTTCATCTTTGTGCAACCAAGCTTTCCTATTCCAAAGGAAACCAGGTGGCAGAGGCAGGGAGGAGGAGCTTAAAGGTGCAGAACTGTCCAGCTTTCCTTAAAGAACTTACAAATTTTGATTGCCAACCACACACTTGCAAAAATGAATTAGCTGATTTTTGTCTCCAGATCAGCCCAGGGAAAGAGACAGGCTTATTGAGAGAAAACAATGAAATCAATTTCCTTTAATACATTTTTGGGTGAAGAAATACATCCTGAAATGAAATGGTCTCTACAAGGGCTATTTCAGGCTTTGAACTTTCATACTGAAGACTTACTCCTACTAATATCGTCAGAACAATCATATCCTGCTATTCCCAAGGTCTAGCCTTGCTGAGGGCTTTCTCTAAGTTAAGCATTCTGGTAGATATTTTGCATACATTAGTCCAATCATCCTCACGAAACCAAAGGAGAAGGTATTTTTATCTCCATTTTAGAGACAAGAAAACTGCTATGTAGAGGTATTAGTTTGACCAGGGCCACCCAACTATTAATGGTAGAATTATGGGGATGTGAACCCAAGACATTTTATCCTGAACACCTGTTCTGTTGGAAAATAAACCTTTTCATCTGTTAAAAAATTAATACCTTTAATGAGATACAGTTTATGTACCATAAAATTCACCCACCTAATGGTGAAATTCAACATTTTTTACTGCACTTTGAGAGTTGTGTAGCTATCATCATTGTATAATGTTAGAAGATTTTCATCCCACCAAATGAAACTTCAGACCCCTTAGCAGTCAATTTCCATCCTCCTTTGTTTTTAAATCTTATTTTCCACTTTCTGTCATTCTGGCCACTGAAAACAATTTTGTTTTCTTTAATAAATTAAAAATGTTGAATCCTAGCAATCAGTTGACACTTTTCTCTCCAAATGTGGCTTTCTTTTGGGAGTGTGTCTTATCATTTTCTTTAGAACAATTGGAGAAATCAAGAGCTTAGGTCAGCAACCCTATTTGCCACATCAGATCATGGGGTTTAAAGACAACTGCCCTCTGGTCCTCCCCTTGAGGAGATGGATCCATCACAGATTTTACTTAGTAAGAAGATGTAAGGTCTTCAAGGACAGATGATACCTAGGTGTTTGGTAAGAATGAAAACTACCTCCCAGTCCTCTTTTTCAGTAGTCTTACAAGAGCCTTGAAAGAGCAGGTGGAAAGAGAGTCAACAGTTGCTGTGTCCCTACAATGATCCATAACGCCTTAGAGCAAGTCTGCTGCTGCTAAGTCACTTCAGTCGTGTCCGACTCTGTGCGACCCCATAGACGGCAGCCCACCAGGCTCCCCCGTCCCTGGGATTCTCCAGGCAAGAACACTGGAGTGGGTTGCCATTTCCTTCTCCAATGCATGAAAGTGAAAAGTGAAAGTGAAGACGCTCAGTCGTGTCCGACTCTTCGCGACCCCATGGACTGCAGCCTACCAGGCTCCTCCGCCCATGGGATTTCCCAGGCAGGAGTACTGGAGTGGGGTGCCATTGCCTTCTTTGTAGAGCAAGTCTACATGGTAGTTAACTTCTATCAATGGTTGTAGAAGCCAAGTTCAGAGGCTGACTTGAGGTATTTTTATAAGAGTCTCATCTGTGCTGTGGAAGAAAGTCAAATATTTTTTCATGGATATTTAGCTTGCTCTAAATGAGGTTAACTACCCTCCAGGGGGACACAATTTAACCACAGAAGATAGCACAAATGGAGGGCCCAGTTTACTCTAGGGGCTTCGGGCAAATGCCCTGCCGTAAATGTGGAATCTCTCATGAGAATTCTTCCTTTGACATGTTCAGCTTCCTTCCTCCTCTGGTTACTACATGCTGCTTGATCAAATATTGTTTCCTTTCAGGGTGGATATATGTAACACCAAAATGTGTAAAAGAGCTGCAGTGCTAAAAAGCGGGAAGATGATGAGAAACAGGCCTTGTGTACTTGGCCTCCTAATCACATTGGCTAAGATATGATATAAACAGCTTTCCAAATGGACACCAGGACATCTTTACTCTGGAGATTATTCTTCTCAGGGGAAAAAAAAAACCCAAAAACTTTCAAAGAGAATTTATTCAATAAGTGGACCAACTTTTTAGTAATCTGTATAATTTTTCTAAGCCTAATAAATCTGACCTTGAATTTGACCAGATGTTAAAAAAATGGCCTAAATTTTGAATGACCATAATTTCTTTCACCTCAAAAAAAAGTTCTTTATGTGAATTCTTCTTTAATCACAAAACCTTATAGGATGAACCTTGAGGATTAACTATATCATTTGTTATATTTCCTAAAATCAAGTTTCTATTTTTTCCCCTTGATTTTAGGGAGATTTTTCTCTTTCTATCCATCTCATATGTATCATAGAAAGCATTTACTAAGTGCATAATTGGGTATAGCAATGTTCTATAACTTAATAACTAGTGAAATCTGAATGAATCCTTTCCTCAAGGAATTTTACATTTAAATTCTAGCTATAAAATTTATGAATCTTAAATGGTTTGGCTTCCATGCAGGGCTTTATATTAGTTACCATTATATATCAGAGATTTTCCAACTTTTCTCTCCATTATGCTTTATGTTCCTTTTCTCCATTAGTAGTTCCTTCTCTTCTTTTTAATTTTATGTTCACAAATTTTTCTCATTCGAGCTTAATCATAGATCTCTGGGTCCATAGAGAAAACTGCTCATTTCAGACAATTTCTCTGTGTCTGGTGAGACCCCATAGGAGGACAGAAGTACCTTCCCCCTGTGTGTCCAGCTGTGTCCCTGTCTTATCTGCAGAACATGACTGTCTACTCTGCACAGCCTGAGTTTATCAGATTTCTCCTTCTGTGGTCAAGATGTTCTGTCAGTGAAGTTCCTCTAGTTGTCATGTGATGGCCTTTCCTCAAGCTTTTTCATTCTTGCAAAAACCATGGTAAAGAATTGATATCTCCAGCCGCCAGAACAGGACTTCGTATGTATAAGAGAAACAAAAACAGAAGAAAAATTCTAGTTTAATATCTAGTTTATCAGTGATGTAATCAAACCCTTAATATGCTTTCTCAGCCACATACCCATCTAATCCAATATTTGCCTCATGTCTAAGTCTACCAAGAATTAATGAATATATACCATGAGATGATTTTGTATGTTATTAGAAATATAATTAATAGGTCAAGAGAGCTCTAAGAACATCATGTTTCATCTACTGAAGCTCTCTCAAAATCTCAAATCTCTTCCATAACTTATCTATCTTAAGGAGTCAGTGGACTGGGGTCAAGGCAGGCTGGGTGCCAATCAGATTTAAGAAAGGCAGGCAAAGTCGTCAGAAAGCTTGATGTAAGGGTGTGATCTATATGGTATGGAGCCATAATCCTGAGGGATGACAACAGGCAATGGATGCAACCTGAATTGTTGCAGGGCAGAGATAAGTAAGGGGCTTCCCAGGTGGTGCAGTTGGTAAAGAATTTGCTTGCCAATGTAGAAGACACAAAAGATGTGGGCTTGATTCCTGGGTCAAGAAGATCCCCTGGAGGAGGGAATGACAATCTACTCCTGTATTCTGGCCTGGAGAATCCCATGGACAGAGGAACCTACTGTGCTATAGTTCATGGGGTTGCAGAGAGGTGGATATGACTGAGTGTCTGCAAACACACACACACACACACACACACACACACACACACACACACAGAGAGAGAGAGAGAGAAAGAGAGAGAGAAGTAAAAAGCAAACCTTAGCCTGGGGGAATGCCTGAAAGGCCCTGCCTTGATTCAGCACCACAGAGAGCACCAAACCACATGCCCTGCTTACAGAGATTCTCTGCGTGTACCAGTTAGTTGCTCAGTTGTGTCCAACTCTTTGCAACCCCATGGACTGCAGCCTTTCAGGCTCCTCTGTCTATGGAATTTTCCAGACAAGAATACTGGAGTGGTTGCTATTTCCTTCCCAACCCAGGGATTGAACCCAGGTCTCCTTTATTGCAGGCAGCTTCTTAACCATCTGAGCCACCAGGGAGGCCCTTGAGGTCCTCTAATGATGACAAACTAGTCTCCTCCACAGAGAAAACCTGGAACCAGCACCTGTGGTTTATAAGATGTTCAGCAAGTGTCTTGGGA
This sequence comes from Ovis aries, assembly GCF_016772045.2. Taxonomy (NCBI): domain Eukaryota; kingdom Metazoa; phylum Chordata; class Mammalia; order Artiodactyla; family Bovidae; genus Ovis; species Ovis aries. The sequence goes on along the minus strand of NC_056057.1, from coordinate 61,844,398 downwards.
TGAGTGTCATGTAGAAATAACCAAGTTCTCATTTTTTTTTCTATCCTTGAAAGTAGGTTTGTTAGAATATTCCTATAAAAATCTGCATTTCCAGACACGGGGAGAATTCATTTTTAAAAATTTCATAACTAACAACAACTATGAAAGACTGTCATGTAATTTTGGTTCAAACATGATGAGCAATACCTCAAGACTTTGCAGTACATATTCATTTGTTTTAACAAAATCAAACAATAGACAAAATCTGTGGTTTAATTTCCTAAAACTCTATATACATTGGTCCTAGTTTACCTCTAGAATTACATGTGGTAAATCAGACATTTTTTCACTTGGCAATCTTTGAAACAGTTGAAGAAAGTTCTTATTTCTCCTCTTAGCTTTTTCTACAAAAGGCTAATCATATCCCATTTCTTCAACTGTTACTTACAGACATCATTACTTTCTTCAATATATGCTTATTTGCCAAGGACAGTCTTAAAATAGGTGTCCCAGAATAATCCCTAGTATTGCAGGAATTGTCTGAGGCAAGTGTATCTATCATCAGACTATTAACTCTTCTTGGATTTGGAAATTATTTTGGTGAGTACAGCTTGAGACTGCACTGGTTTTACTTAACAATCATTTACTAAGGGCTTAACTGACAATGTCATCAAGTAAAATGCTCAGGTTCTTCACCCAGAAAGATTGATCGAAGTCATTTCTCTGGTTTTAAAATTGTGGAACTGATTTTTTTAAATTGAAATGCAGAATTTTGTCAAAGGTAATTTTGATATTTATCCCACTGTTTCAGCCTACTAGGACATAGAAAAGTCTTTAATTTTGAAAAGCTCCTCTTGATTTGGATATTCTGAAAAGTCTGATAAGTATAGTTTGCATTCCTTTATTCAGACTATGGATTCAATTTCTTAAAAAGATATAGCCAAAGACAGACCCATGTACCCTCCAAGAAAATGATTCTAAGAAATTCTTAAAACATTCCTTCTCTTAGACACTAGATACACTATATTTAAAAGCACCTGTCTAATTTATCATATCAATACTTAGGACAGAAAAGAAAGTGATTTTTGGTAAAACTGAATTAGGGAACCCAAATGACTCCAAGTATTTGCTACTTTCTCTTATGAAAACCAAAACCTAGGCTTTTTCAATAATCCATTTAAAATTTTTGTCAGTGGTAATAGTTTCCAGAATCCACTTTTAAAGATAATGAAAGTGATAACTTTCACCCCCAGTCCCTTAGCATACACTGATTAACTGCCTGCCACAAAGACATAAGAAATGGGTTCTATTTTCAAAGATATGGGAAGAATGGGGAATAGGTTATGTGCACCATTACATTGGTGTTAGTAACAAAAGGCAAAATGTGCTAATATTTTATTAAATACTTTAAGAAATCATAAGAGAGTATGTGAAATAGAAAATTTTTAGTATTTTATATAATCTCAATTCAAGTTATATTTAAGAATTTATGTTTATTCAAATTATACTCAGCATACCCGGGGGATTTGTATAAGATATAGTATATAATTAATCCATATTATATAGGGATCTTCCCTGTAGCTCAGACGGTAAAAAATCTGCCCGCAATGAAGGAGACTGGGGTTCGATCCCTATCCTCTGGAGAAGGGGATGGCAACCCAGTCCAGTATTCTTGCCTGGAGAATCCCATGGACAGAGGAGCCTGGTGGGCTACAGTCCATGGGGTCACAGTCAGACAGCACTGAGTGACTAACACTATACCGCTATACTATATATTATGTAATATTTTACAGAATCACTGGATTTCAAAACTGGCAATAATGGTACCCTCCCCTTGCAAACAGCATGCCTGCCTGTAGTAATTTGGAGGAAGGCACCACTATGTAGCAATCTTTAATTTTTGGCACCTCTCCAATCTTCATTGAAAATCTGCTTTAAAATTTTCAATTTTCATGGCCTGTAAATGTGAAATAGACAAGCTTCTTTGGTTCAAACATCTTTCCAACTGTTCATGCACATATTAGCATATGTATTGCATTTCTTGTCCTAGCAATAATGCTACTGCTTATAAACAATGGAGTTAGGCATATTCCATTACCCAGGGAACAGATTTCTAAGGAGCTTATCATTTAGCTTCCCCAAGATACCCATGTCTCCCTGTCAGCCATGTCACAAGCAGTTGCGGCTCATCCTGAAATGTAAACAGTGAACATTAAAATGAATATGAGAAAAATGGCTTCTGTGGCCAGTGAATAAATAGAGAAAATGATAAGAAGCAAAGAGCTGGAGTGTCTATAAAATAACTTGTCCAAACTAGAAGCAGGAAAGTATACTGCATAAACACAAGTTTTAAAGATTTAGGTGAACTCCTTCTTGACCACTTACTAGGAATGGGAATTTAGGCAATTTGAATCCCTCTCAGAACCTCGTCTCCTTCGTCTTTTAACAACTGATGCTACAGCAGAAGCCAAAGACCCATGAGTCCACACAGGTATGTGTGCCAGCCTAAAATCAAAGCTTTAGCACTCAAGATACCAACCCACCCCCTGCAGACTCACAGCCCAGCAATTCTTCCCAGAACTAACAAATCATGGTCTCCACCATCCATTTGCAGGATCTGCTCCAACCAGCCTGTGAGTCAGTGTTCAACACAGTGTTAGATCCAGTCCTCCCGCAGGTGAAAAGTCTTATTAGGTCTGTCTCCTGAGATTTTGAGGGTAAGAAATTGTTTGGGGAATGTACCTGCGCACCACATCTGTAATAAGTCCTATAGTCTCAGGTCTTGCTGTGCCCACAGATGCATTACTGTGTACAACTAAGCTGAGCCCAATTCTAAAGGGCACCAGAACCACCTGGGCCATGTGAATGGTGCCCCCTACAGCTGGGTAGTACCCAACTATACACAGTGGGCTGCCAGTCTTTCTAAGGCGGATGCCTGCTCATAGTCTGGGCTGAAAGATCAACCTTAGATTTCCATATTTCATTCTGTACAATCCAGTAAGATTTAGCATTGATCTTAATAGTAATCAGCAACCAACCAATCACAAAATATTCAGTAACCATTAGTGCTTCGAGAGGAACAAAAGAAATGCAAAAGTACAATCCTACCTGGAAAGAATTTATAATACTCTTGTCTCTCTCAATAATAATTCAAGAAGAGTTTAGTTGGAGTAAAATTTGTGGAGTAGTTTTTATACTTTGGAGGAAAGGTGATTTATAAACACAAGCTATTTTATTGACTATAGATCCCGAGCTGGTTCTTTTTATGAGGTCAGTGTATCCTTGAGGAAAGAAATGCAGTGATTAAAAAGCAACAACAGTTGCAGTTTCTTCTAAGTGACTTTCTTGACAGGAGCACTAGGTAGGGTCTGCTTTTCACACATGAGTTCACAACGAGATAACTAATTCTGGGAGCACCATCCTTCAGAACTCCTACTGCACACACTGTGATTAGACCAAGAACAGCTCCCATGGAAAAGCTGAAACCCAACTGTGATCTGTTAGATGGGGGTGTGCTGCCTGTTAAAAAACAAAATAGGATATCCCTACCACAAAATAGGTCTAGATAATCTGTCAATTTTTAAATACAAAAGGTTCCTCTGTGTCCAAAGGGATCCCGCTCTGGTGCCTTATGACCCAGGCTAAAACAGGTAGTCAAATGCTTACTCAGAGAGAACCAGACAAGAATACTGGAGTGGGTTGCTGTTTCCTCCTCCAGGGAATCAGCGAGAGCCAAGCACCATTTACCAGAGCATGATGCCACCTTGTCTTTAGATAATCTCAATACAGGAAACCCTGGGGTGGCTTGCCAGGCCAGGCCAGCCTCTGGATACTGAATGTGGTATACAGATCCCCCTGGCAAACCAAGAGGCCCTCATTTCACAGGGGCAATATTCCTATCTGAGAATATTTGGTGGAAGGATTCGACAAAGACTGTGAGCCATTAGAAAGTCCAGAGTTGTGGTCTAATTTCACACACAGCCTATAAGGATTTTTCAGAGATTTCTGAAACCCATGGTAATTTTCTTCCTTTCTACTACTCCCAATAAAGGACAAAGGGGAAGTGTGGGGAGAGGCCTGTGTTATCAGGCATTATGCTGCTATCCATGGGCATCTATCAGTTTGAGATGTCCTGTCCAGGCCACCTGGGGTCTCTGTAGGTGAGAGTCTCCAATAAGAACTGGATGCTGGAATCTTTTCCAAAGCCCAGTAAGCCACCCTGAGACAAGTTCCCTTACCTTTGCTCTTCTGTGTTTTCTGTATTGATGAAGTCTCTTAATGAACCCAAGTCTGGATTCTGATATGCTCAGGGAAACCACCACATCAGTTAGGGGCTTTTACAGGAAGATGTTCTATAAGACAGGGAGCCTGATGACCCACAGTCCTCTGCAGTGCTTGTTGTCATGAGTGCCTTAACATAATTTCAACAGGAATATGAACCAATGTATCAGCTTCTTGCATACAGGACATCATAAAAATCGGATGTATCAATAGTAACAGTAGTAGTAGCAGTAGTAGCAGATATTTCATGGCCTATTAATTAGCTGCTATATTTTCCTCTTTCGTTGTATGGCAGAAGCCATTTCTGTGTTTCATTGCTTTACAGTACAGCCATCAATAGTATCTCACAGAGCCAAAGAATGATTCAGTACTATGTTAGTCATTAAGAATTATTCTAACTGGCAAGGAGATTAAGCTTTTAACTCCCACTTAAGGAAATATGGCTTTGAAGTCATGTGAAGGAGGCCCTAGATAGGACAGCTTAATTCTAGGCAGGTTTCTTTTTTCCTTTATTATCCTTTGCCTCCTTCAAATTTTCCTGCATGAGGCCTCATTCCACCAGAGCAATAGTGATAGCAATGCCTTCCATTTTCCTATTAGTTTCCAATGGCTCCAAATTACCAATCTGAGTTGGAAATGGAGAAAAAGCAAATTAATGATGAATAGATGACTTACCTAAGGGCAGGCATGGACTGTACCTTGATTATCTGTTGGCATGTTAGTTTTGACAACAGTCACTTTTAGAAGTTTCCATATTATCATTGCAGGAAGAAGTTGGCAATGAGGAGAGTTATGTACAAGGAAAGACATATATTGAGCACCTTCTATGAATTAGGCCCTTTGTTAGGGACTTTCATATCTGTGACCTCTTTTGATCACAACACAGCTATGAGATGAGACATCACTGTTGTTGTTCAGTTGCTAAGTCATGTCTGACTCTTTGTGACCTCATGGACCGTGGCATGCCAGGCTGCTCTGTCCTCCACTATCTCCCACAGTTTGGTTAAATTCATGTCCATTGAGTCGGTGATGCTATCTAACTATCTCATCCTCTGCCACCCCCTTATCCAGGTCTTTAAAAGCTGGTGCAGCAGGGCTTATGAAAGTACTCATCTGAGGTCACAGAATCAGCAAGAAGCAAAGCAGGGATTTAATCATCTAACTGAAACTTTGGCGCTGAGAAAGCAACAGGAATGTTTTTAATCGGGCATAGTCCCTTTCCCTTTGTCTGGTTAGAAATGGGCCCATAAAATTCTATAACAATCAACCAAAACTTAAAAACTTAGGTCAACAATTATTTTGTGCTTTACAGCTGACATAATGTTAGACCATTACCTTTATTTAAAGTATAACTAAACCAAGTAAATTAACTTGTCAAAAATGTGGGTTAATATCCCAAGTTCTAGCCCAATATGGTGATGGGCTGGGGACAGGGAGGAACAGAACAGGAGGAGCAGGGAACTCAGACACAGGTTTCTGACCTCCAAGGCTACTCAGGCTAAGTCTGATTTCCTAGAGCACATCTGAATGACCATTTTGATCCATTTCAGGTTCTGACCTCCAAAATTTGCTTACTGTTTTATATTTGCTATTGGGAAGGAGATACCTGGCATAATATCAGTTGTGTTTTAGGAAAAAAAAGTTTCACCCCCAGTTTTCACTAACAGAACAGAGAACCAAAAAATAGTTGGAATAATGGTGATAAGAGGATCGTTTTGTATGGAAATCAAGTAAAATAAGGGTTTTAAGGAAGAAGGGATTAGAGGACTTCTCTGGCGGCCCAGTGGTAAAGAATCCATCTACCAATACAGAAGACACAGATTTGATTCCTGATCAGGGAAGATCCCACATGCCGTGGGGCGACTAAGGCCGTGGGGCGACTGAGCCCCTGCGCCACAGCTGCTGAAGCCCGTGCAGCAAGAGAAGCCGCTGTCCCGAGAAGCCTGAGCCCTGCAGCCAGGGAGCAGCCCCCACATGCGTGGCCACTAGAGGAACTAGCCCTTGCAGCAATGAGGACCAAGAGCAGCCAAAAATAAAGTAAAACATAGACAAAATTTAAAAATAATTTTAAAAATGTCCATGCCTGGGCTCACACCCAGGGGCTCAAAAAAACAAACACACACACACACACAAAAGAGAAGAGATTAGAAAGGAACAGATTTAAATGGTAATAAAGATCTTAATCTACCACTCACTATTGACTACCACGAGAGATTTACAGAGATGGCCTCCTTTCTAAGCACTAGATACAGTCAGCATTTACAGATGGAAAAATATATGTTCTAAAGAGAAACCCTCTTTCTTTCCTCATACAGTAAACCTAAAAAACAGTCAAAGAAAGTGAGTCGGGTTGCCCACAATCCACTCTCATGGTGGAAGTACCTACTGGCCCACCCCTTCCTGCCTCCACCCTCCTTCTCCCCTTTCCTCTCTGCTTCCCTCTCGGCCTCTTTCCTCCCTCCCTAAGTTCCATCCTTCTTTCCTTCCACAGTGCTTTCTTGCCACCATCTACAGAACAGATATCAAGTTGGACTCAAGGACAGAGTGATAAAGCAGACAGTGGTCTTCAAGAACTCGTGTCAATAAATAAAGTCATTTAGCAGTGGGGTGACTTGAGGCAGTATTGTCTGGTGCATTTTACTATAAGAATGGATTATGTTAAAATTAAAAAAAAAACAAATAAAAAGAAAGTATGTTTGAATCAGTACAATAAAAGAAATAAATACTCATGGGACTTTGTGACTCAAGCATTTAATTGATTACCAACCTTAAGAGTTTCCACATTCTAATATTTTTCAATCAGGCTTTTATTCTTTTAACCCCTAATATTCTGCAACTAATATCATCCCAAGTATCAGCTTCATCATCTAAAAATTGAAAATCACACTGAAAGACAACTCATGACTTTGGACAGAAATAAACTCTGCCCAGGTTATATTTTATTCTATGGAAAGTGTTCAGCATTCAACCTGCAGCATCCTAGTTGACATAGCAGCATCCTGTAATTACCTCTAAAGGCCATTTGATTTGATAATATATTCACCACCATGTATAATTTACATAATGTTTTACAATTATCCATTAATATGCAAATGTTAGGCTAAAGATTATGTGGCCTAGAAATGCAATGCAAGTACTTCCCTGATAGTCACACTCTGTGTGCATATAGATATCTAACCCAAGAGGCCCTTCAGTTTTAGCAAAGAAATGATTCATGCTGGTGGAAATGAAAGGTGAATGAACAAAAGTTATCACCATACACAAAGCCATGTGACATTCAATCAACAGTTGTTCAGTTTGGGGCACAAGGTTGGGCACCCAGAGTATGGGGATGAACAATATTTTTCTCTCTTTCAGCAAGGGCCTCTGCGATGCTAGAAAGCCTATCAAAAGTAGCACCAACCAAAGGCAGGAGGTAAAGGTCAGACACAGGCATCCTTGGACTTGTAATTACCATGAAAATAACTGGCCGGGTGAACACTGTGACATACTAATCAGATAAACTAGTCTGAAAATCAATCCTCTTCTCCTTTGCCCAAGAGTAATCCATCTAAAAGGATAAGGAAATGAAAGTGGGAAAAGGAAGACATACGTATATCACTATAGCATCACTGTTGATGTGTTAAATGTACTAACACAAGGAAATTCAGTTATGTTCCCATAGCAACTGCAGCTCGCCTCTTGGACCTGGTAAATTAAGTTATGGAAATTAATCCTATTTAGAGCACAAGGAAACACTGCCCCTAAGCAAGGGAAACCACAGTTAGGTTGATCTTCATATTAACCAAGTAGCCAACACTCCTCGAGAGGAAGACCGGGAGGAAAGACTCGCATTAGGAACTCATTATGGGCTGTTGCTCAGGGAAAACATTTGCGTTAGCAACTCATTAAAGGCTATTGTTCGAAGCTATGGTTTTTCCAGTAGCCATGTACGGATGTGAGAGTTGGACTATAAAGAAGGCTGAGAGCTGAAGAATTAATGCTTTTGAATTGTGGTGCTGGGGAGGACTCTTGAGAGTTCCTTGGACTGCAAGGAGATCAAACCAGTTGATACTAAAGGAAATCAACCCTGAAAATTCATTGGAAGGACTGATGCTGAAAGCTGAAGCTCCAGTACTTTGGCCACCTGATGCAAAGAGCTGACTCACTGGAAAAGACCCTGATGCTGGGAAAGATTGAGGGCAGGAGGAGAAGGGGGTGACAGAGGATGAGATGGTTGGATGGCATTACCAACTCAATGGACAGGAGTTTGAGCAGACTCTGGGGGATAGTGAAGGACAAGGAAGCCTGGCAAGCTGCAGTTCATGGAGTTACAAAGAACTGGACATGACTTAGCAACTGAACAACAGAGTAATAGAAATGTACTAGCTGGGGAAGGTACAGTGCATGTGGGCCCAGAGACATCAAAGAGAATGAACAGACACCTTTGCCCTGAACGCTAGGCAATTTTATGTCATCCACTCAGTAAGAGAAGGATCCCACAAAATGCACACTGTAACATACTATTTATTTGTGAATGCCAATTCCCTTTAGGTTTGATTAGAGTCCAAGAGAGAAAAGAAGGTCTGGATCTGAAACTCGTGTGAAAGGCAGAGTTTTAAATCTTATGTGATTGTCAGTTCACATGATGTTCACCCTTGAACAAAGTCTGATTGCAATATCTGAGGGGAGCTGAAGACTGCATTTTAAATCAATAAGTAGCTTTTAGGGAATATCGAAACCATGACTAATATTAATCCAATTAGGATTTCTTTATTATGCCAGCACTCATTTTCAGGTTCAATAAGGAATCTAAATCCTTAGAAAAGTTGCTAATAAAAGATTCCAAACTTAGTACTGAACAAAGTTTAAAATATTTTTAGACATGCTTGTACTTTCTCTCTCTGATGAATAGAACAAACCTGCACGGTAAGTGAATTGCAAAACTGTCAGCCAATGCCAGCAATATCCAAAAGTTACACATGCAAAGAGGTCAAATGACAAGTTATTTAGTAATACATATTCCAGAACCAAGCTCATAAGTCTATCTCTTCACCAGGATGTCTGCCTTCATCCTGGACTCCTTTCAGGTCCACATATATGACCCTTGGCTTCTGTGCTTTCTGGTTCTGCCCCTCCTGTTCCTGCCTCTCTTTTGCATGGTCCTCCTCTTCCTTTGAAGTGAAGAGAAAGTGTTAGTCACTCAGCTGTATCTGACTTTTTGTGACCCCCATGGACTACAGTTCACCAGGCTCCATGGGATTTTCCAAGATTCCCTTCTCCACGGGATTTTTGAGACCCAAGGATCGAACCCAGGTCTCCTGCATTGCAGGCAGATTCCTTACTGTCTGAGCCACCAGGGAAGCTTTCCTCTTCTTCTACGTGGTCCCTAAAGGAAGGTTTCCTGCAGGTTTATCTCCTAGACCTACACTAGTCACTCTCCAAATTCCCTCCAGGCAATCTTCCCAATACCATGACTTTACCACCAACTCACAGGGCAATGACTCCCAAGTTAGTATCTCTAGCACAGGCTTTCCTCCTGTGTTCTATGATCTGAATATGTATCTATCTGGACAGTGAAAGCACTCCTAGAAGACTGGAGGAACAAACCAAGAACTGGAACACTGCCTACCTTGAACAGCAGTCAGGCCATCTGGGAAGAAGGGACAATAAACCATGTAAGACACTGAAGGAAGGTCTGGAGCCAGACTTCCAGGGCGCTGTTTACAGTTTTGCAGTTACCATTGGGAGTGGCATGTCCATTAATGGAAATGTTTATGCACTTATGCTTCAGCTTTGGAATCTAGTATTTAGCAGTTTGAGAACAATGGCAAAAACTGGGCAAAATGGACTCTTCCTCGGCACAACGTGACTCTGGGGTCATTCTCTGATAAGGCTGTGATTTCGGGTCAGTGGATTTTAATGCCTCACATACTGATACTGAGAAAACTGGACTCAAGGGCTCATGCCAATTTTAGGGTAGAGCAAAATTAATAATAACAATTAAGGAACTGGAGAGCAATGTATTTGAGATTTGTTTCCAATACTTGAAAATCCACTTGCATTAGCCAGTTAGGAAAAACTAGGAGGGTACAATCACCTGCAGGAAGAATTACAACTGATTGGACAGAGATGCCAATAAAAAGGACTTGGGAATAAATTCTCTATCTGAGCAATATTCAGGACAGAAAAATTCTGCACAAGCTGTATTGATGAAGCAAACTTTGTCAGAATTTATAAAGGATTCCATAAAAAGGGGATCCATGTATTCTACAGAAACTCATCCATTTGTCTTTAGATAAAGCTGTTAAATCCACAGAGGTCACTGGTCCCTGGTGGGCAGGAGACAGCCCAAACATTCATCTGCAGATACAATGTTTCAGAAGTGAACATTTTAATCAAATGATGCAAAGGTGCCCTCTCAATTGAAAAGAATGAGAATAATTTACATGATAAAGATCACCCCTAGTACATGTATGTGCTGAGCAACTTACAACTTTCAGGAGGTCTCTAGGATGTGGGGTTGCAAAGATGAGCAAGATTTCTAAACACATATGCACCAAAGATTGGCAGAAATGCAAAGAATATTAACAATGACTATTGGGATGATCTTTTATATTTTATTTTCTAACTTAAAATTTTCTAATTTCACTACTATGTTTAGGAAACTGTTTCACCACCAGAAAAAGAGCAAAGAGGTTTAAGAAAAAATAAGGAGATAATTTCAAAAATGACTTTAGATTGTTAAACTAAAACATCTTTGTTTCTAAGTTATCTCTATTAACTTTAGAATCAGAAAATGAACAAACCAAAAATAGAAACTGTTAGTCTAGAATATCTTGAAAACTCACATAAAAAAGTTCTTAAAGGGAGAATTTCTCTATTACTAACACTGTAAAGGTTTAAAAGTTTCCTAGAAATGAAGCTGATCAGTATGTTCTTATAGGCTCTCCCTGGACTAGATTAATTCACAAATCTCAAAAGAATGAGTTTGAAATGATTCTAAGCAGGTTATCCTCACCTAGAAATAAAACAGTTCACCCTCTACCTGAGGTTATGAGAATTCCAAATTCAATATGATGGACATAGCCACACCTTCTTCCATCACAGTTGACACTGTGCCCCCTCCACTAAGGCATACAAATCTTAACATTTGTTTGAGTAAAACATAAATAAGGAAATCAACCTTACAAAAGAACAAAACAGTGACAATTCAGCTAGCTCAGACATCAGCATGATACACAATATTTAAACGTATAGAACTGATGGGGTAGGGCACTAACAATGAGACACAGGAATGTTCAGGCTGGGTTTCCAAAGGAGGAGATGGTGCTGCCGACAAAAAAAAATGGGGATTCTGAGGGGTCCTAGAGAAATCCCCTTTAGAAAGTCTGGGTCCCTCAAGTAAATATTGCTCAGTAATGGTTCTGCCCCGGAGGTCATCAGATGGTTCCTCAAATTATTTGAAGACTGAAGATCCTAAATACAAAGGTGGCTGATGGAAATTAATTATAAAATACCAGTTTGAAATTAAGTAACAATTCTGCCTCTGAATATAAAAGTGTTGATGACTTCATTTAAAAATGATTGGTGGGTCTCTTGTCCTCAAACGCCTGGTTACTCCAGTTGGAAGTCAGAACCATGACAATCCGGCAGTGGCCTCTCCCAGGACACACTACCGCTCACGTGTCTGCTATTGCAGCTGCTGCTGCTTGGGGCAGCTCCAAGTATGGAAATGACTCCACTCCAGCTCTGCACTGCCTGGAGTGGTGAGAATGATTGCTTTTACTTTCTACTCCACCATCTGGACAGAGTCTCTGCCCTTCCTCCCCACTGGGTCCAACTAGAAAAAAATGGGGATACATATGAAAGCTTGCTTTATCCATACCTTGCAGTTCTGTTCCTAAGATGGATCTATTTAGAAGGAAAACTATCTGACAGCTATGTGTGTCAGAACTATCTGACTATCAGAAAAACTATCTCACTGTGCTCTGTGATGGGTTAGGGGAGGGGTAGGAGGGAGGTTTTAAAGGGAGGGGATATATATGTACTGTTGTTTGTTGTTTAGTCGCTAAGTCATGTCTGACTCGTTGGTGACCCCATGGACTACAGCCTGCCAGACTCCTCTGTCCATGGGATTTTTCAGGTAAGAATGCGGGAGTGGGTTTCCATTTCCCTCTTCAGGGGATCTTCCCCACCCAGAGCCTGAACCTGTGTCTCCTGCACTGGTAGGTGGATTCTTTACCACTGAGCCACCAGGTATACACGAAGCTGATTCACTTCGTTGTACAGCAGACATTAACACAACATTGTATAGAAATTATACTACAATGAATGGATAAGAAAGCTGTGGTACATATACACAATGGAGTATTACTGAGCTGTTAAAAAGAATACATTTGAATCAGTTCTGATGAGATGGATGAAACTGGAGCTGATTATACAGAGTGAAGTAAGCCAGAAAGAAAAACACCAATACAGTATACTAACACATATATATGGAATTTAGAAAGATGGCAATGATGACCCTGTATGCAAGACAGCTAAAAAGACACAGATGTGTATAGTGGACTTTGGGACTCAGAGGGAGAGGGAGAGGGTGGGATGATTTGGGAGAATGGCATTGAAACGTGTATACTATCATGTAAGAATCGAATCACCAGTCTATGTCCGATGCAGGATACAGCATGCTTGGGGCTGGTGCACGGGGATGACCCAGAGGGATGTTGTGGGGAGGGAGGTGGGAGGGGGTTCATGTTTGGGATCGCATGTACACCCGTGGTGGATACATGTCAATGTATGGCAAAACCAATACAGTACTGTAAAGTAAAATAAAGTAAAAAAAAAAAAATTTTAAAGAAGAAGTATCTGTTTCTAGATCCAAACCACTTCGATCAGACTGGCAAAGAAACACCAAATTCCACTCCATTACTTCCTAGCCCCTTCATTTATAATACTGGATAAAGAGCCAGAACTGAAAGCAGAAAGATTGTGGGCTACAAGGATGAAATGAAGAAATTCCAACTCTCAACCTGTGCCTTAGTGAAGCAAAGAAATGTGAACTACTAATAGGCGCTGAAATTTCTGTCTCCCATATCATAACATTTCCCAAATTTTTAATTTATTCCATAACACGTATTTTTATGTCAATGTTTGGGAAAATTACTTCAAATGGAGCCTAGCTCCAATTTTATACCAACAGTTAATGAGAAAATTGATCTCAGACTTAGTAATTAGCTTTGCTAGAATGCTCCTACTCATTCTGTTAAAAATTATGAATTGGAAAAATTTTGAAATCTGATTATGGGTTATGTTCTATTTTGCTCCATCTCACTAGCATAGTCGAAAATTTTCTTATGTGAAGTTAGTCCGATTTCACCCTTTTTAACTTTGAGAACATGAGTTAATTTGCGCGCGCCACTCTGCATATTTATATCTAAATCCTAGATTTGCTTGGAAATGTGAATTTTATCAGTTGTCAGAGGCAACTCAACATGGGATGGTGAGATGGGGAAATAATCAAATTATATTCACACGAAACTTGAGCTGCCTCCCATCTGGCTAAACTTTAAGCTTAAAATAAATGTAATTTTCTCTTCATCACCTCATCCGATTAGACATGGGAGACATTCACTTGGGGGATGAGAAGATAGTAATCAAGGGAGGTAAAAGAGAAGAAGCTGAAACTGCATCATTTTAAATCCTCATTACCCTACCTTCATAGCACCATTTGAAGGCAGAAAAGACTATACTGCTTAACTCTTGTCACTCTGCAGTGCTCCCAGGGCCTTCCACCTCTTGCAGGAGTGTGATAAACAGACCTAAAGAGGATACTGTAGGCTGAGAAAAACTCATATGAAGATGCAATCTTCTTTTAGTCTTTATTTCTTTTTCATCAGTAGGAGAGGGCTTAGACCTAAAACAGGGGTTATTTATCAACTAAATAAGCTCACTAAAAATCACACCCTCTCTTGACTCCCATGGACCTCTGTGAAGTTTGTGGGCCTGTGTGTGCTTGTGTGTACTATACAAATTTGGATAGTATCTATCAATTTGGAATAATGATTAGCAAAAGGGATGGGTTCATCTTCATGTGATCATCTATAGCCCCTTGTTTTCTTGAGCATGTATTCTGGCCATTATTGACTTCTAGAAACAGACGGTGTGATGCATTTCAGATTGCAGGGCATGAGTTTTGCTCTGTTGTCAGGGAAAGGTTCTGATCTATCTCATAAAACTACCATCTAAGATTAAGCAAAGTGTGGTAATCCAGTAGAGAGAAACACATGCCATCTCGTCTCTACTGTGACATTCCTTTTTATATGCCTAACAAAGGGTGGGGGGACACTCTCATCAAGGAATAGTTGTGTGATTCTAAAAGTTGAATAGATTGCTGAAGGCTTATGGCAATCAGGTTAGATTTAACTTCACCAGCTCCCCCCACTACCCCCTGTAATCCCCCAACCCAACTTCCTATTGGCTAAGGACTATTTATCAAAGGCAAAATCAATTGTCAAGAGAACATTCTGAGGGGAGATGGAAGTAGTCTCTATTCTGATTGAATCAGTTCAGTTCAGTTCAGTCGCTCAGTCATGTCTGACTCTTTGTGACCCCATTAACTGCAGCACGCCAGGCCTCCCTGTCCATCACCAACTCCTGGAGTTTACTCAAGCTCATGTCCATTGAGTCGGTGATGCCATCCAACCATCTCATCCTCTGCAATCCCCTTCTCCTCCTGCCTTCAATCTTTCCCAGCATCAGGGTCTTTTCAAATGAGTCAGCTTTTCACATCAGGTGGCCAAAGTATTGGAGTTTCAGCTTTAACATCAGTCCTTCCAAAGAACACCCAGGACTGATCTCCTTTAGGATAGACTGGTTGGATCTCCTTGCAGTCCAAGGGCCTCTCAAGAGTCTTCTTCAACACCACAATTCAAAAGCATCAATTCTTCTGCACTCAGCTTTCTGTACTCTCACATCCATACACGACTACTGGAAAAACCACAGCCTTGACTAGAAGGACCTTTGTTGACAAAGTAATGTCTCTGCTTTTTAATATGCTGTCTAGGTTGGTCATAACTTTCCTTCCAAAGTATAAGCGTCTTTTAATTTCATGGCTGCAATCACCATCTGCAGTGATTTTGGAGGCCCCCAAAATAAAGTCAGCTACTGTTTCCACTGTTTCCCCATCTATTTCCCATGAAGTGATGGGACCAGATGCCATGATCTTCGTTTTCTGAACGTTGAGCTTTAAGCCAACTTTTTCACTCTCCTCTTTCAAGTTCATCAAGAGGCTCTTTAGTTCCTCTTCACTTTCTGCCATAAGGGTGGTGTTGTCTTCTTATCTGAGATTGATATTTCTTCTGGCAGTCTTGATTCCAGCTTGTGCTTCTTCCACCCCAGCGTTTCTCATGATGTACTCTGCATATAAGTTAAATAAGCAGGGTGACAATATACAGCCTTGACGGACTCCTTTTCCTATTTGGAACCAGTCTGTTGTTCCATGTCCAGTTCTAACTGTTGCTTCCTGACCTGCATACAGATTTCTCAACAGGCAGGTCAGGTGGTCTGGTATTCCCATCTCTTTCAGAATTTTCCACAGTTTATTGTGATCCACACAGTCAAAGGCTTTGGCATAGTCAATAAAGCAGAAATAGATGTTTTTCTGGAACTCTCTTGCTTTTTCCATGATCCAAAGGATGTTGGCAATTTGATTTCTGGTTCCTCTGCCTTTTCTAAAACCAGCTTGAACATCTGGAAGTTCACGGTTCACGTATTGCTGAAGCCTGGCTTGGAGAATTTTGAGCATTACTTTACTAGCATGTGAGATGAGTACAATTGTGCAGTAGTTGAGCATTCTTTGACATTGCCTTTCTTTGGGATTGGAATGAAAGCTGCCCTTTTCCAGTCCTGTGGCCACTGCTGAG
Organism: Ovis aries; assembly: GCF_016772045.2. Taxonomy (NCBI): domain Eukaryota; kingdom Metazoa; phylum Chordata; class Mammalia; order Artiodactyla; family Bovidae; genus Ovis; species Ovis aries. Next base: position 61,828,235 of record NC_056057.1, on the reverse strand, counting down.
TTTTCCACATTTGCTGGTATATTGAGTGCAGCACTTTCACAGCATCATCTTTCAGGATTTGAAACAGCTCCACTGGAACGCCATACATGTATTAAAATTAAAGAAGTGAGCGTAAAACAAATACCATATATTAACACATATCTGTAGAATCTGAAAAAATTGGATATAGATGATCTTATTTACAAAGCAGAAACAAACATAGATGTAGAGAACAAATATATGGATACCAAGAGGGGAAGAGGGGGATGGGATGAGTTGGGAGATTGGGATTGACATATATATACTATTGATACTATGTATAAAATAGATAACTAACGAGAACCTATTGTATAGCACAGGGACCTCTACTCAATGCTCTGTGGTGACCTAAATGAGAAAGAAATTTAAAAAAAAGAGGGGATATATACACATGCATAGCTGACTCACTTACTATACAGCAGAAACTAATACAACATTGTAAAGCAACTACACTCCATTGCAGAGCAACTTTACTAAAAAGTTAAAAAACCAGAACTATACAATAGAATACCTGAAATGGGTGAACTTTACTGTGCTATTTACACCTCAGCAAACCTGACTTAAAAGGGGAAGCAAAACAAAACAAAGCTCACCTGTCATTAAAACAGTAGGGGACAACCTAGATGACTCTCGAAAACACTGTATTAAGTGAAAGAAGCGATGCACACAAGGCTACCTACTGTATGATTCCATCTATATGAACTGTAGGTAGAAGTGAATGAATCATTCATCTCTTCCACCCACATACACACCTCATACTCCTCACCACACTTGCAATTCTAGGACAAAAATCGTATTTTTCCCAAAGCCGGCCTCATGGTTTGAGGAAGAAACTAGCAGGATTTCCTGACTGTATTTTAGAGTCTTGAAATGATTATAGTCCAAAGACAAAATCAATTTTGGACATTGTGATTAACTCTCTAAGAGAATTCCAGAGAACGCTCCTTGAAGATGCACTTTCCCTTATTACTTTCCTCCCCAAATTTAATTCGGTTCCAAAATTTAAATAAAGAGGACAATATAAGTTCGATATCATATTCCTCTATTTGCATCTTCCTCTATTTGACATAACTTTAAAAATATACTCATTCTACCATATCTTCTCTACTAACATTAGTTAAAAAGGTCATCTCCTGGAACCCTCAGTTTCTCCAAAATGATTAAAATAAACAAAATGCCCTGAGGTAAATCTCACATTGCTTGTGTTCACATTTCAAACGATATTAGGTCAGACATTATTCTGGAATATTGCCCAGCTATTAAAATTAATGCGTTCTATAATATCACACACACACAATACATTAGTCTATGCAATCAGAGAGGACCAGACAAGTTCATCATACCAAGATTACTGCTGAGATGTGGGACTCAAGAAGCAAACTGAGGATGGAGAGGGGAATTCATTCTCTTCATTTTAAATCTACTATATAATTTAAAGTACTTTATAATATCATGGGCTACTCTTTTAATAAAAGTATTAAAAATAAAAAAAGAATCTAAAACCTTAACAAATTAAATACTATCCTATACAGGCCTTTGGCCACTCAATAATGAGAAGAATGTCTTTCAAAGTGGTTCAAACCTCTACAAAGGGACTTTTTTTAAAAGATCCCTCTGACAATAGGGTTTGGATTGCCACAACTTAATTTCAGAATGCTAGTTAATACGTAGCTCCTCTAAATATTTTTAAAGCAGTCTAAAATATATAAAGTAAACTGATCACCCTACATATGTTTTAAATTAGAACCACCGATTCTCCTTTATTTCAAAGACTCGATCTTAGTCCTCACCTAAAAATCATGTGCCACCTGATAATGTCATCAGTTTCTCTTATTTATATAACATAAAGAAAGAAATAAAGTGTAGTCTCTTAGTCGTGCCTCTTTGCGATGCCAATGGACTGTAGCCCGCCAGGCTCCTCTGTCCGTGGGATTTCCCAGGCAAGAATACTGGAGTGGTTGCCATTCCCTTCTCCAGGGGATCTTCCTGACCCAGGGATTGAACCCAGGTCTTCTGCTTTGCAGGAAGATGGTTTACCATCTGAGCCACCAGGGAAGCCCCAAAATATGTATTACATGTATGTGTGCATGCATGCTAAGCCACTTTAGTTATGTCCAACTCTTTGCGACCCCATGGGCCATAGCCCACCAGGCTCCTAACATAAGGCATGCACAATTCTCCTGTAATTGGGATAGAAGTAATCATTTTGATACATAAAATATAAATGGCTAATTCATACATCAAAAAATGTTTAACATTTCCCATAAAATAGCCAAAATTGAGATGATATTTTGAACTCTCAAGTGAATGATGAGAGTTCTTAGTTTTGTTCTTTTTACAGTAGTAGTGAGCAGACACTCTCTCGCATTCTGTTGCTGCTACTGCTGCTGCTGCTGTGTCGCTTCAGTCGTGTCCGACTCTGTGCGACCCCATAGATGGCAGCCCACCAGGCTCCCCGGTCCCTGGGATTCTCCAGGCAAGAACACTGGAGTAGGTTGCCATTTCCTTCTCCAATGCATGAAAGTGAAAAGTGAAAGGGAAGTCGCTCAGTCATGTCTGACTCTTAGCGACCCCATGGACTGCAGCCTACCAGGCGCCTCCACCCATGGGATTTTCCAGGCAAGAGTACTGGAGTGGGGTGCCATTGCCTTCTCCACATTCTGTTGAGGGGGAGGCAAATATTGAGATAACGTTTTCAGAGGGTAGTCTGGCAACAAGTAATCAGAACTTAAGGGTGTATAAGACTAGCAATTTCACTTCTAGGAATTTATTCTAAGTAAAAGACTAAAGATGAATGTCAGATTTATTTACAAGGATGATGATCTCAGAGGTGTTTATGACAGTAAAAATTAGATAAAACCTCAACATATTAAAAAGACATCTATTAAATAAATTATGATGTATCTACACAGTGGAATGGTATCCAGTCTTTAAAGAATATATCCTTGAAGGATATTTCAAGAAAAAGAAAGATGTTATAGATATGATAATTCTGAGCAAAGAGAAAAATAGGATTCTGACTGCAGAGGCAGAAAAACCTTACATTTTTAACATGTGCATATTTCTGCAAACATATGTATATTTACAGATAATGTGAGGATATAAACATAGATACAGTACAGGGTAGAAGGACACGTATCACTTTGCTTATAGTTGTAATCATGGAGAGGCAGAATAGTGAGTGACTTTAATTCTCTTCTTTAAAAATCTTTCCCATTTTCTGGCCACACTATCCAATGCAATCTATAGATTTAATGCAATCTCTATCAAATTACCCATGATATTTTTTACAGAATTAGAACAAATAATCCTAAAATTTATATGGAACCACAAAAGTCCCCAAATTGCTAGAGCAACATTGAGGGAAAAGAACAAAGCAGGAGGCATAACGTTTCTAGACTTCAGACAATACTACAAAGCTACAGTAATCAAAAGAGTGTTGTATTAGCACAAAAACAAACATATGTATCAATGGAAGAGAATAAAGAGCCTAGAAATAAACCCACACACCTACGCTAAATTAAACTCTGACAAAGGAAGCAAGAATATACAATGGAGAAAAGACAGTGTCTTCAGAAAATGTTGTTAGGAAAGCTGGACAGCTGTATATAAATCAATGAAGTTAGAACACAACCTCACATCAAACAGAAAAAATAAACTCAAATGGCTTTAAAGATTTAAATATAAGATATGACACCATAAAACTTTTAGAACAGAACATAGGCTAAACATTCTCTGGTATAAATCGTACCAAGGTTTTTTTTAGTTTTTTTTTGCCTCCCAAGGCAATAAAAATAAATGCAAAAATAGACAAATGGGGCCTAATCAATCTATGTGTACTTGTACAACAAAGGGAATAATAAGCAAACTGAAAAGGTAATCTATGGACCAAGAGAAAATATTTGCAAATGATGCCACTGATAGGAGCTTAATTTCCAAAATATATAACAGCTGATACAGCTCAATGACAGAAACAAACAACCCAATCAAAAAATAGGCAGAAGACCTAAGCAGATGTTTCTCCAAAGAAGGCAGACAGATGGCCAACAGGCACATGAGAATATGCTCCATATTGTTAATTATTAGAGAAATGCATATCAAAACTCCAATGAGGTACCACCTCACACCGGTCAGAACGGCCATCATTTAAAAGTCTATAAATAACAATTGCTAGAAGGGGTGGAGAAAAGGGAACTCTCCACACTGTTGGTGGGAATGTAAATTGGTGCAGCCACTGTGGAAAACTATGGATGCTCCTCAAAAAACTAAAAATATAGAGTTGCCATATGATCCGGCAATCCCACTCCTGGGCATGTATCTGGACAAAATTATAATTAAAAAAAAAATATGCATGCATCCTAATGTTCATTGCAGTACTATTTACCATGGCCAGAAATGGAAACAACTTAAATGTCCATCAACAGATAAATGGATAGGTGTTATGTATACACAGTGCAATATTATTCAGCCTTTAAAAAGAATGAAATAATGCTACATGAAGCAACATGGATGGACCTAGAAGTAAGTCAGAAAGAGAAAGACAAATACCATACGATGTCACTTATATGTGGAATGTAAAATTTGACACAAACAAACTTATCTCTGCAACAGAGACAGATTCATAGGCACAAAGAACAGACTTATGGTTACAAGGGAGGTGGGGTGGGGGAAGCGTGGATAAGAGTGTGGGAGAGGAAGATGCAAATCATTATATAAAGAATGGATAAATGGTCCTCCTATATATAGCACAGGATATATTCAATATCCTGTGATAAATCATAATGGAAAGAATATGAATATATATATATAACTGAATCACTTTGCTGTAGAAATTAATGCAATTAATTAGAAATTAATGCAGCATTATAAATCAAATAAACTTCAATAAAATAAATTTTTTAAATTACCCATTTCCTGCAATTTCAATAATAGACATACTGTTTTTAAAAATTTATTTTTAATGTGTTGATTTTATAATCTTTATATATATACATATTCATGTGATATGATACTGGTTTTATGTAATTTTTTGATAAAGAAATGGCAGAGAAAAATCAAGGGCAATTTTTATATAATCATTTATTTAAAAATAAAATCTGATCCTATATAAAATTCACAGTATCATAAAGGAAATTTAGAAATAAAATATAAGCTACAAAATATCACTTGGCTAAACCAAAGATAGAAACCAAAGACTAGTGAAGTCTTTTGTTTCTATGGAACGCTTCCTTGTTGAACAGTTTAAAACGATGCATGGAGATTTTGTTATATCTCTAATAAATGGTTATATTCACATGGCTGCACTGATGTTAGACTATAAGTTAATGAAAAGCACAAAGATAATTCCACGATTGACTTCTATGTTATCTTCAACAAATCAGCCAAGTTCCAGTACCAAGATCAAGATGTGCGACATTGAAGATGCTCAGTAGATACTGTCTAATAATTCTGTATGTGGGCTTCTCAGGAAGGGCAGATGAAGAAACATGTGTTTTTTGAGCACAGTTCTTGAGCCATGTAAGTGCTCTACAGAAACCCACTGAATTAAAATTAATCAGGAGGGTCCCCAAACGTTTTGCGCCAATATCCTGGACCATATAGGCTGGGTTCAATTAGACAAAAAACAGTTATGGAGGAAAGTGCTAAACAGCCAAGGAACAAAAGAGGTAGTTTGTTTTTTTAAGGTACTGCAAATGGCCTATATCTAAAGGAAATGCAAGCTGGTTGTGGCAGCTGCTTTAGGGTTTACGTTTTGTTTTTTTTTTTCTTTTTCCCAAGTTGTACAGAGAATAAGGTTAGAAAAGCAGACAGAAGCCAGATTATGGAGGTTTTAAAGGTCCAAAGCAATAGGGGATTTTCCACAGTCCTAAGTTTGAGTGAATGGAAGTGAATGACTATTCAATGATTTTCTTATTAGTCAGGACCTCCAAACTGCTTTCTCATGTCCCACTTATTCTTATTCATATTCCCTCGATTGCATGAAGGGAGCCCAGGAGGAAGGAAGGGCATTTATCGTTTAGCCAGACATTTCTGTTCGGGTTTTACATACAGGCTTTTACATACATGGTGGTTGAATGGCTTTCCATTTGGAACTGTTTAAAACAGAATATTGTCTTTCAGATACAACACGGGTAAAACAGTGAAACAAATCAGAAACACAAAAGCTGTTTTAAGGCTTCAATCATTTCTGGCACAAAAGACTGGACACTGCCCTTTCATTTAAAGATCTATCTTGTGGCTCCCTCTCATGTACATGTAAGAAATATCACACTTAAAATTCTCATTTTCTAATCTGTAAAGATGGAGAAGGCGATGGCACCCCATTCCAGTACTCTTGCCTGGAAAATCCCATGGGCGGAGGAGCCTGGTGGTAAGCTACAGTCCATGGGGTCGCTAGGAGTCCAACACGACTGAGCGACTTCACTTTCACTTTTCACTTTCACGCATTGGAGAAGGAAATGGCAACCCACTCCAGAGTTCATGCCTGGAGAATCCCAGGGATGGGGGAGCCTGGTGGGCTGCCGTTTATGGGGTCGCACAGAGTAGGACACGACTGAAGCGACTTAGCAGCAGCAGCAATCTGTAAAGAAGCACTTCTAAAGAGCCTAGAAATTGGGGCTATCACCAAGAGCTAGAAGTGGTACCAAGAGAAAAGATGGACGTGAGTGGTGAGCAGAAATCATGCAACAGATGCTTATGGGTGATGATCAGCCTCACTCGTATCATTGTGAGGTAGGCAACTCATCCGTTAAGATAAACTCTATTGGAATAACACATCTGAATAAAAAAATATGCAATGCATACATTAATATAAAAACAGACAATGTTCTATAGCGCAGGTAATTTCAAGGTGAATTGCCTTATGAAGGGGCAGGGGAGGAGGCTTTTAAACTTTTTCAACCATGACCGACAGCACAAAATGCATCTTGTATCCCAGTACACATGCAGATGAAACTGATCTAATGAAACACTTGTCTCTGCTACTTGTGAAGCACTCTAAAAATTATTTTATTCCATTTTTTAAAACGCTATTCAAAATTCACTAAAGTGATTTCGTTACCCAAATGAGTCACCATTCGCAATTATTTCAAGAGAGTAATCCATTTGACTGCCTCCTTCCTGATATTTTATTCCTATTTCTTCAGATAAGATGCTTCTAACCACATCTCATGAACTAATCAAAGTTAGAAATCAAATGACTCGAGGCTATGACCCAGAGGAATATTCAGAACAGTAGAAATTATGCTATTATCTTAAGTATAAATACAGGCAGCCACACAGCATAGAGATGGTTAAAAAAAAATGTCCACAGGTCCCCTCCTTACCATCTCATCAGCTACAATGACCAAAGTTATAAGTAAGAAGCAAAATGGGCCAAAATCTACAGGGTTAAATATATTTTGGTTTCAATTTTCTTGTTTGTTTCCTCATCTTCTGAAAACCCTCTAGCCAGTCAAAATAGCTATCAATGTCACTGCCTATGCTTCTGACTTTTTCTCAAGACTAAGAGCAGCAAAGAAACTTGGGCTCCACTCTTACATAAAGAGAACAGTCAACTTGCTCTTATTGGTGATGATCTATACATAGCAGGATTCACCTGCTGGTTTCTAACCTCCAGCTGACTCACACAGTCATATCAATCTGGGCCTGCCCCACCATCCAGGAGGCAGGCCCCAGCAAAGCACAGGGCTAACCCTGGGGGACCAGATTCTCAATGTTTGCCTTCTCTAGGATGAAGGCAACAGGCAGCATCTGTTGAGCTCTTATGTCTGTCAGACACTATGGTTAAGACCCATCCCACCGTCTTCTTCATCCCATATGACATCACTTGTCCTGATTGGGAGGTTTCATTGACTCCCATCTGTCCAAATGATAGTCCCAGAGTCAACGGATTCAACTTTAAATCAAAATTTGTCTTTCCTCCGGTTCCATATGGTGCCCACTAGCTGTCCCTCAATGCAGCCTCTGTGTGCTTTTCATCTATGCTGGATTAATGGAAAGCCTTACATAAGAATCTGGATGGAACTGTACTATAAAGTAGATGAAGCTGAAAGGAGAAAATGTGCAAAGACAGACAAGGAAATGTCATTTCCATGTATGTGAATGTGCTTCAGTGGGGGAAGTTCAGGCCTCGAGTCCAGTCCTGTGGAATGTTGCTGTTAGCAAGTGAGGGCTGAAGAGTGAGTCTGATGTGGGGATGCAAAGGAATAAAGGATGGATGCTCTGGAAGGAGCCTATGTATGTAAAGGTCCAGAGTGAAGAGGAGGAATGTCATGATGGGATTTCCGGAGGGCAAGGGTAGTAAGCCAGTGGTTGATTTTGCATGCCTTTCTAGTTGTGGCTCAGTGTCCTACTCCTCTCCTTGGGAAGGACTTTTCAAGCTCCCTTGAGGTCATACTCTGGTTAGGAGGCCCTGAACAGCCCCTTATTTTAACCCTGTCTAAGACCAGCCAAAAGAACAAGATTCTATTCCTGGCCATATTCTACAAGGAGAAAATCCTTCAGTATGGGACAAAGGAATCCCTGCTGCTGCTGCCAAGTCACTTCAGTCGTTCCGACTCTGTGCGATCCCATAGACGGCAGCCCACCAGGCTCCCCCGTCCCTGGGATTCTCCAGGCAAGAACTCTGGAGTGGGTTGCCGTTTCCTTCTCCAATGCATGAAAGTGAAAAGTGAAAGTGAAGTCGCTCAGTCGTGTCCGACTCTTCGCGACCCCATGGACTGCAGCCTACCAGGCTCCTCCACCCATGGGATTTTCCAGGCAAGAGTACTGGAGTGGGGTGCCATTGCCTTCTCCTAAGGAATCCCCGGATGGGCTGTTAACACCCAACCTGTACGAATCACCCTTGGACCAGAAACTACTTATCCTAACAGGAGAAAATATCCTATAAATTTGGAAGAGAAGAAGGGTTTACAACCCCTTGTGGGTGAATTCCTAAGGCATGACCTTTTGGTAATCTACCAGTCTCTGTTGCAACACTCCTATTCTACCAGTTGTTAAGCCAAATGGGGAATACAAGACCTTATAGCAGTAAACAACACAGTGATCCCTATACATCTCTTCATGGCCTTTCTTTATAACATATTAACCCAAATTCCTGAGGATGCTAAAAGGTTTACAGAACTTGATCTCAAGGATGCTTTCTCCTGTACTCCAGTTCATTCCTCGCCACAATATCTGTTTGCCTTTGAGTGGACTAATCTTGACTCAGGCCAAATGCAGCAATATAACTAGTTGCCTCAGGGGTTTTGGGAGAGCCCACCTGTCTGCCCAGGCCTGGGAAAGGACTAGGGCTTCCCAGGTGGCTCAGTGGTAAAGAATCTGCCTGCCATGAAGGAGACGCAGGAGACGCGGGTTTGATCCCTGGGTCAGGAAGATCCCCTGGAGGAAGGCATGGCAACCCACTCCAGTAATCTTGCCTGGAGTATCCCATGGACAGAGGTGCCTGGCAGGCTATGGTGCATGGAGTCACAAAGAGTCGGGCATGACTGAAGCAACTGAGACGCAAGGGTAGTAAACAGAAGTTTGGATTTTATTCTGAGAGAAAACAGGAAGCAATGGGAGCCATCTTATTTTAATAAATCAGATTAAACAGATATGATTTATGCCCTAGTTAAAGTCCAGGTTGCAGGATGGAGTAGGGATGGATTAGAACAAGCAAGTGTGGAGGCAGTACCATGGTGATCTAAATCAGGATGATGGCAGTGCAAACACAGGGAAATAGGGAGACAGAAGTCTTAAGTGGTCAAAAGGCACAAACTTCCAGTTATAACACAACTAAATACAGTATGGTAACTACAATTAACAACACTGGACTTAAGAATGTTGCATATTTGAAGAATGCTAGAAGAGATCTTAGAAGTTCTCATCACACACACACAGATTTGTAATTACATGAGGTGCTGTATGTTAACTACACTAACTCTGATCATCAATTTGCAATATATACGTTTATCAGCTTCCCTTCCCAAATTATTACATCATAAAGGCTAACACTAATACAAACTTACATGTTGATTATATCTCAATTTTTTAAAAAAAATCTAGAAAGAAAGCTTTAGGTGCTGACTTGACAAGGCTTGGTCACTGACTGACTGTGGACCTGAGGCTGTGACTAAAGATGACCTCAAGTTTTGGAGTTTTGGGGGGACAACTGGGTAAATAGAGGCAGGGATCAGAAATAGCAGCAAGTTTGAGAGGGAAGCTAGAAAGGTTTTACCTTTACTTTTACCAAGTCTTCTGTTATAGTCCACTGGTGGGAAGGAAATGGGATGGAACATATGGGAAAAGAATGTATATTCTCCCTTTGTGACTTAAGTGAAACTACTTAGGGACCATGAATATTTATAAATTTTGTCTGACATTTTTCTCTTTTATTTTTTTCATAAGTCATATCAATTCATTATTAAAATTACAGAAAGCATAATCAGGGCCAATCTATCCATGGTGCTTTGCAGGCACAGTTCTGAGGGCCTGTGGGAATTAATACTCTCCAGCCCATGAAACTGTTTCCATCTGAATTGCTTTAAAAAATTCACCTTCCCTCCTAGGTGGTCACCACAAAACAGAAAAACGTTAGAAGAAAAGGAGGATAACAACTAACACAGAACAGTGAATCCAGCCTGGATTATAGTCATCTTTATGACAATGTAGTCTTTTTTGCAGATTTTCACTAATCTTTTTTAAAAATTTTATTGGAGTGTAGTTGATTTACAATATTAGGTTAGTTTCTACATATACATATATCCACTCTTTTTTAGATCTTATTCCTATGTAAGTTATTACAGAATATTGAGTAGACTTCCCTTTGCAATACAGTAGGTCTTTATTAATTATCTATTTTATATATAGCAGTATGCATGTGGCAATCTCAATCTTCCAATTTATCCCCTCCCATCTCTATCCTCTAGTAAGTTTGTTTTCTACATCTGTAACTCTATGTGTGTTTTGAAGATAAGTTCATTTGTACCTTTTTTTTAGATTCCATATGTAAGTGATGTCATACAGTCTTAAAATATAAATTTTAATATTGTTTTACAGAATAAGCTGCCCACAAAAGCAAAAGCACCTGGGGCTTACAAAAGTCATAATGTGTCTGTGGTATGGACAACTATATGTCATATCTAGACCTATAAGCCTCTGTCATATACAGTAGATCTATGAGATACATGTCCATCTATCTGAGCAACTCCCTACATATCACCCCAGGCCCCACCATCTCAACTAGGTTGCTTGCCCCACTCCCAATTTTTTCAGTGGTTTAAAAAACTGTCTCAAAGCTTGTATCTAAATCTTCATGACTGCTCAGTAGAGTGCAAACGCTTCATCCTTTCTACGGGTAAACTGTAAAGGAATAAGAAACTTTAAATTTTCAGATCATCTGACATAGAACTTCCACTAAGCATTAATCCTCAGGAAATAAAATCAGATGGAATTACAAAGATGGATATCACAATGCTATTTCCACTAAAAAATGGAACATCCCTAAATATTCTGTAATAAGAGTCTGGTTAAATTAATTATAGTTAAGCCACACAATGAAATACTAAGCAGACATTAAATAATACATGTAATTATATATTTATTGTAGGAAGATAGTCACAACATGTGAAATGGAAAAAAATAAGGTATTTCGTATATTATAGTTTAATCTCTTCATAAAGCAAAAGATATATACCAATCTATTTTGGCGGTGGGATCATGGATAATTACTAGTTTTGCTTCTCTGAATTTAGAAATTTTTCAACAATGGGCATATGTTACATTGGATTAAAAAATACTAAAAGTATGTACTCTTTGATTCAGGATCTGCTGGTAGATATTTAACAAGAAAATTATTACAGATGTGTGCACAGATTTAGCCACAAAGATACAGTTCTCTGTCATCATCAGTTTTTCCCTCTCTACTGAATTTTCCCATGAGCATATATAAGTACCATAATTTCTCCCATTGTTAAAAAGTTCCGCTTTAATATAAATTAGTGTAGCCACTCGGAGAAGGCAATGGCACCCCACTCCAGTACTCTTGCCTGGAAAATCCCATGGACGGAGGAGCCTGGTGGGCTGCAGTCCATGGGGTTGCTAAGAGTCAGACATGACTGAGTGACTTCACTTTCACTTTTCACTTTCATGCATTGGAGAAGGACATGGCAACCCACTCCAGTGTTCTTGCCTGGTGAATCCCAGGGATGGGGCAGCCTGGTGGGCTGCCGTTTATGGGGTCGCACAGAGTTGGACACGACTGAAGCGACTTAGCAGCAGCAGCAGCAGCAGTGTAGCCACTACCAGAAGATAGTATGGAGGTTCCTTAAAAAACTAAAAATAGAGTTACCATATCATTCAGCAATCCCACTCCTGGGTATATATCCAGAAAAGATGAAAATTCTAATTTGAGAAGACACATGAACCCCAATATTTACAGCAGCACTATTTACAACAGCCAAGATACAGAAGCAGCCTAAATGACCATCAACAAATGAATCGACCAAGAAGATGTGGTATATATAAGCACAATGGAACATTACTCAGCTAGGAAAAAGAATAAAATAATGCCATTTGCAGCAACGTGGATGTACTTAGAAATTATCATACTGAATGAAGTAAATCAGACAGAGAAAGACAAACAAGCATTTACAGTATAGCACGGGGTACTATATTCAATATCTTGGAGTAATCTTTAGTAGAAAATAATCAGAAAAAAAAATATATATAACTGAACCACTTCACTACACAACTGAATTAATGCATATAATATAATGCATAATTAATCAACTATACTTCAATAAAAATTAATTTAAAAATAGATAATGAGCCCATTAACAGTAGTTTGCTGACTCCTTTTCTAGAACATGTATTAAAAAAAAAAGACTAAAAAAAGTCACACTTGACACTTGACTGTAACTTCCTCTCCAGCTTCCACTTTATTTTTCTGCTCTGCCATAAAGCAAATCATCTTTCAACAGCCCACATCAACACCTATCAAACTGTGTAGTAAAGGACCGGTTTATTTTTCTTTTCTAATCTGTGACTAGAAACAGATACTCGTGGAAAATGAAATAAAATTAATCAATAGAAAAATGATCCTGTGCCTGAATGTCATGACCATGTCAAAGTGCCAGAAAAGTTTCTAAAAGCTGACTTTGTACTATTAATACATCCCTGCAGCGATCCCCAGACACGCTGAGCAGGACTCTTCTGTACTCACTGTCCCAATCCTTCTGCCCTATCTTGCTGCTAACCCATCCAGTCAGGCTCTCTGCCCATCCTTGCACTGAAACTACCATTGCTCAGATCACCTTGAGCTTCCACGCTGCTAAAATCAATGCTCAATCCTCTTTTAACTCCCAGTCTGCAGCATTTTATACACGCAATCTTTCCTTCACCTTTAATTGAACTTTCTCTTGATTATCTTCCTACATCCCTATGATTCTACTCAGAGTCATTCTTCTTCTCCCCAGCCTTCAACTTTGCGGTGCTCAGAGCTCAGTCGTGGAACCTCTTCACTGTTCTCATCACTTTAAACAGGGTCTATATGCTAATGATGCCGAAAGTTAGATCTCCAGCTCAGAACCATCCCTTGAATTCTAGACACACACACACATCCAATATTTGGATGTCTAAAAGGCATCTCAACATTAACATGACCAAAACAGAACTGCTAATCTATGCCCTTCATCATTCTCAATGACAGTTTCTTGCTTCTAACTGCCCATCCTTGACTCCTCTTTTTATTTCCTGGAATTCAACTGCTTTTTAGCATCTCCACTGCTAACACTGGTTTCAGACACCATTATCTCTCAGCTTGGTCACTGTAGTGGAGTATATTAACTTGCCTTCCCCCATAGTCTAATCTCAATAGGAAAACCAAGCCATTTTTTCAATTCATAAGTCCCATAACAGCATATGCATGCTCAACCCATCCCATGGCTTCATTTTTCACTCAGAATAAAAGCTAAACTTGTTACAGCGGCCTACGAAAGGCCTGCAGAGTCTCTCCTTCCTCCGACCCTTTTTATCTCCTGCTACTCTCCATGGGTTCCACACTGGGATCCTTGCACTTTTTTTCTGCTGGATACATCTGCTTCAGGGCCTTTGCACTGATGTTCGCTCTTTCAAGAAAGCTCTTAATTCGATACTACCTTGGTCCCCTCCCTCACTTCCTTCATACTTTTGATCAATGTAATCATCTTAGAGGCAATGTCACGCATCTTCCCTTTTCTGTCTGATCTGTCTCTGTTGTATTTTTACCACATGACATACTTCTTCACTTGCTTATTTTCTGTTGGTCTCCAAGTAAAATATATGCTACTTAAGAGAAGGGATGGCGTTCTGTTTCATTTTACTGTCACAGCCCCAGTACTAAGATGCAAACTGTATTTATTGAGCAAATGTTCATCCTGATGCCCTTCATAAAAAAAAAATTTTAAGCAATTTAAGTATCTTATTGGAGAAGGAAATGGCAACCCACTCCAGTTTTCTTGCCTGGAGAATCCTAGGGACGGGGGAGCCTGGTGGGCTGCGGTCTCTGGGGTCGCACAGAGTCGGACACGACTGAAGCGACTTAGCAGCAGCAGTGGCAGAAGCAGCAGCAGCAGCAGCAGTTGCAGCAACAGTAGCAGCAGCAGCAAATATCTTATTGATATAAGAGATTCACACTTTCAGAGAATGGGATACTATTTATATCTGTATCTACATGATGGCCATAGATATGAAATGGAATACTATTCAACTGTTCAAAGTTTGTATGAACTGCAAATGACTACATTTACTGAGAGGAAAGAAGCCTGTAACATCTTAAAAAGAATCAGATTACCAAGTAATACACATGACATTAGCTCATTTCTTAAAGGAAAAGTTTTTAAAGTATAAGCATCAATGTAAACTCCTAATCCAAAACATTTTTTAAAAAATGATCAAAACAGTCAATTCCACAAGGCCTCAAATCTGAGGTTTCCTCTGACAACATTCATGACACAGAAGGGTAGCAGGATGGGTTCTGATCAGGCCATGTTGGGATGGTCTGTGCAATTTGGTGGGATTCCATGGGCTCCAGTGCAAAGCTGCTCCTTAAACCATTAAATAGCCAATAAAAGCCATAGAACCATCAGAGCTGTGCTTCTCCAAGTGGGGATAAGAATGACTTGCAGAAATGTTAAGTAGCATTTGGATTTAGGCTTGTGTCTTCTTCCAAGTTTCTGGATTATTTAAACACTCCTGTTTCCAAGTAAAGACGGGTAAGGCAGCTGCTTCAGCCCCCGACAGCCCCACCTCATCATGGAGTGAGGCAAGAGCCACCAAACCCAGCCGAGAGGATGACAAGGTGGGAAAGACACGGTGAAATCATCTAGGCAGGGAAGACTGAAATGAGAGGAAGGTTTTTTTTTTTTTTTTTTTTTGGCTATTTCTTTTATCTTTTCTGGCAAAATTAAGGTTTAATTCTTTGCTGGCAACAAACTTGATTTTTTCAAAAGAGTAAAACACTCACAGAGAGAAAGCACATTTAACTAAATTTTATGTTTAAAAGGTGAGTGCACTAATATTTGCAAGTCCTCTGGTCCATGCTGAGAGGTTGCCTTATCACTAGGAGTTCCTCCTCACAAGGTCTTCGCGATTCTCTTTAGTTCTCTTACACAGAATCCACTAACCAATCTAGGCTGTATACATGTAATTAGAGAACTAATGACGGCCAAGTTCTAATTAACTAATGCAGTGGTTAGGGTCACCTTCTCGGGTTCATAAAAAGGATTCTGCTGAACATAGCAGTTTTGGACCTGGTGGCCACTTGGGCAATAACAATGTTTTCACTAGAGGAAACTGAGGACCACATAGGAGACAATATTTATCTAGAGCTGGTCAGTAGTGGATCTATTAATAGAACTAGATTTCAGGTCTTCTAGGTGACTCAGATAGTGAAGAATCCACCTACAATGCAGGAGACCTGGGTTTGATCCCTGGGTTGGGAAGATCCTGGAGAAGGGAATGGCAACCCACTCCAGTATTCTTCCTGGAGAATCCCCATGGACAGAGGAACCTGGTAGGCTACAGTCCATGGGGTCGCAAAGAGTCAGACAGGACTGAGTGACTAAGCAGCAGTACCCAATCTAGGGCTCTTAGCACTCCATAAAGATAACCATTTAACTGGGATCCAAATTACCACAGTGGGGAGAAATGGGGTTGAAAAGAGATTCCCAAACCTAGGAGAGGCCAGTCTTGCTGCCTGGAAATGAACTGGGGAGTTTATAAAATGTGCTGATTTCTGGATTCCATTGCAAGAGTTTATATATCACAGAAGTTGCCCTCAAGTAAATCTGATGCACAACCAAGTTCAGGAATCACTGGCCTGGGTTATACAAGATAGAAGAGCATAGAACCCAGCAGATTTCTATTAAAAAAAAAAAATGCAAGTCATTCTCCTTACTCACTCTATGAAAAAAACAACATAGAAATATGCTCAAAATAGCTTCTTCAGGAGAAAAAAAAAATGATTCACACTTCTAAAGATGCTCAGGCCACAGCTGCAATCTGTTCTTATGGCCAAAACCCTTGGAAAGCCCAATTAAGGGAAGCCACGTTGGGCTTGGTTGCCAAGACCCACCCAAAGCTGTGTTGTTCTCTCTGAAGACAGGGAACAATGACCACACCCTAGGGAGACATGCAGACAGCTGACACCGACCTTCAAGGAGCTGGAAGCTTGGCTTCCTAACCTACAGCTGTCATCCCATGGGGCCTCGGGCTCTCTTCAGGTCCTAGAGGCGAATGCACATGCTTGGGCAGGAGGCATCTCGGGAGGAACAGTTTACTGGCCTTTCACTAGAGTCCAAGCTCTGGGCTGGTTCAAGTCCACCCCATTTCCCATAGCCAGGGAGTGGGTAGAGAAGAAGAAGCAGGCTAAGAGCTGTCTGGAGGCAGACGGGGAATATAATAAATTAGGAAGTCACACAGCTGTGTGTTCTGAAACACAAGATTGAAAATAGATCATGTTTTCCTCTTTGGGGAACATACTGTGGTGTTGATATTTTCTAATTCAAATTTGGACCCAGGAGGCCTCCTCACCAAATTACCCCAAGGCGGAGGAGGAGGAGGAGGGATGAAGAGGAGTCTTTTGGTATAATTCATTTTCACTTACTTTGGAAGAAAAAAGGATGCTGTTTAAGAGGTTTGGGGATAAAGCAGAGACATCATAAAAAATTTAGTGATATCTGAAAAATATTTTTGGAACTAATTCTGAAGCAAATGGAAAGTTACTCTATTTGTATGGTAAATACTTTTTTATTTTTTTTGGACCATGCCACATGGCTAGTGAGATCTTAGTTCCCCAACCAGGGATTGAACCCTGACCCTCAGCAGTGAGAGCACGGAGTCCCTACCACTAGATTACCAGAAAATTCCCATTAAATATTTTTAAAATGCAGATTTATGTAAAGCACCGGACCAGAGGCTAAGCTAGAACATAAATTCACTCTGAGCCTCGTTCTTGGAAGCGCTTACAGTCTGTAAGGAAGATAGGGCATTCTTTAAAAAATGAAAGCAGTATTGATAGTTAAAAGTAAACAGCACAATAGTATCCCATAATAATTAACTGTATCTGATGTCTTTATGACCTCAGCCTACTTAACCTCTCCCAGAGTCCCAAGTCCTTCAATTGTAAATGGTGATGCTATAAGGGTTAAAAGAGTACTGACCTCACGAAATTGCCTGCCAAATACAAAGCATCTGAAAAATGGTAGTGGTCTTGTTTTGCTTTAAATTTATTTATTTATTTTTTAATTTAAAAAAAAATTTTTTTTAATTTAAAAATCTTTAATTCTTACATGCGTTCCCAAACATGAACCCCCCTCCCATCTCCCTCCCCATAACATCTCTCTGGGTCATCCCCATGCACCAGCCCCAAGCATGCTGTATCCTGCGTCAGACATAGACTGGCGATTCGATTCTTACATGATAGTATACATGTTAGAATGCCATTCTCCCAAATCATCCCACCCTCTCCCTCTCCCTCTGAGTCCAAAAGTCCATTATACACATCTGTGTCTTTTTTGCTGTCTTGCATACAGGGTCGTCATTGCCATCTTTCTAAATTCCATATATATGTGTTAGTATACTGTATTGGTGTTTTTCTTTCTGGCTTACTTCACTCTGTATAATCGGCTCCAGTTTCATCCATCTCATCAGAACTGATTCAAATGAATTCTTTTTGACGGCTGAGTAATACTCCATTGTGTATATGTACCACTGCTTTCTTATCCATTCATCTGCTGATGGACATCTAGGTTGTTTCCATGTCCTGGCTATTATAAACAGTGCTGTGATGAACATTGGGGTACATGTGTCTCTTTCAATTCTGGTTTCCTCGGTGTGTATGCCCAGCAGTGGGATTGCTGGGTCATAAGGTAGTTCTATTTGCAATTTTTAAGGAATCTCCACACTGTTCTCCATAGTGGCTGTACTAGTTTGCATTCCCACCAACAGTGTAGGAGGGTTCCCTTTTCTCCACACCCTCTCCAGCATTTATTGCTTGCAGATTTTTGGATCGCAGCCATTCTGACTGGTGTGAAGTGGTACCTCATTGTGGTTTTGATTTGCATTTCTCTGATAATGAGTGATGTTGAGCATCTTTTCATGTGTTTGTTAGCCATCCATATGTCTTCTTTGGAGAAATGTCTATTTAGTTCTTTGGCCCATTTTTTGATTGGGCCGTTTATTTTTCTGGAATTGAGCTGCATAAGTTGCTTGTATATTTTTGAGATGAGTTGTTTGTCAGTTGCTTCATTTGCTATTATTTTCTCCCATTCAGAAGGCTGTCTTTTCACCTTGCTTATATTTTCCTTTGTTATGCAGAAGCTTTTAATTTTAATTAGATCCCATTTGTTTATTTTTGCTTTTATTTCCAGTATTCTGGGAGGTGGATCATAGAGGATCCTGCTGTGATTTATGTCTGAGAGTGTTTTGCCTATGTTCTCCTCTAGGAGTTTTATAGTTTCTGGTCTTACATTTAGATCTTGAATCCATTTTGAGTTTATTTTTGTGTGTGGTGTTAGAAAGTGATCTAGTTTCATTCTTTTACAAGTGGTTGACCAGTTTTCCCAGCACCACTTGTTAAAGAGATTGTCTTTACTCCATTGTATATTCTTGCCTCCTTTGTCAAAGATAAGGTGTCCATATGCATGTGGATTTATCTCTGGGCTTTCTATTTTGTTCCATTGATCTATATGTCTGTCTTTGTGCCAGTACCATACTGTTTTGATGACTGTGGCTTTGTAGTAGAGCCTGAAGTCAGGCAAGTTGATTCCTCCAGTTCCATTCTTCTTTCTCAAGATTGCTTTGGCAATTCGAGGTTTTTTGTATTTCCATACAAATCTTGAAATTATTTGTTCTAGTTCTGTGAAAAATATGGCTGGTAGCTTGATAGGGATTGCACTGAATTTGTAAATTGCTTTGGGTAGTATACTCATTTTCACTATATTGAATTCTACTCATCTTTAAAGATCAACAGATGGTTTTTGATTGAAGTTCAAGTGCCCAGAGTTGGGAGATTCTGTTGGCATTCATCTTCTAATCTACTCCAGCAACCAGGAAAATCCATCCAAAGCCCTCAGAAGCTTTAAAAGGCATCCTAGAGCTTCTGTCCATTGCTGTTCTCTCAACCAATGGGGACTCCCTGGGGGTCAGTTCAACACCGTAGGAAGTGAACTGAAGACTGAAGGTGTGGGTATCCTCCTGGATTTCTTGTGTGTTTGTTTTTGTTTGGCACACATATGTTTTGGTTTTAAAACCTTATATCTTAGCATCTCATCACTATTTCAGTGCAGTCTAACATCTTGATTGTGTTGTTTTAATTCCTTTCTTTTTCTGATCTATTTTATACTGCTTTACCATCTAGTTGAAACTTATAGCATTCTACTTAAAATGCTTTTTCTCTAATTTCATCCCTCCCAGATTAATATTCTATTTTTACAACATCCTAGGGTCTTTTAGCTCATAACCTGGTGTGATACAATCCTACAACAAGTTCTGCAAAGTGTGATTAATGCTCTGGGGGAAAAAAACCAAACAGCCTATGGGTCTAACCCTGGGTTTTGGAAGAGACAGACGTCTGCAGAACTAGAGGAAGATGGTTTTCATGTGTCACATTTTTGGAGTGAGACTAGTAACTTTAATACTAGATTGATTTCCCAGATGAGAACTGAAGACACCATCCATTTAGACAGCCTGCTTCATCTACTGGGATTACTTTACTTTAATGGTTTTTAAAAAATGATGTTTCCATTTATATAAGAAGCAGCATGTCCTGAAATCCATAGTTTTTCATGTATGTAACCACTGGATTTTTGGTAAGCCACATCCCCAGTATTGTTGAACAGAATGGAAGACAATGAAACTCATCATATATGCTGCTGACCTGCGCTGAGAAGGTGGCAGGTAGCAGTGAGCCTCCCTCAGACTCCCAATGGTGAGATGTTCTGAGCCCCGCTCCTGCCGCTGCTCTCACCATGATGCCTCATCCAGTGACATCCCAAACTTTCCTCCCCACAGCCATCCAAGGAAGCCTCCTGCAGGCAGGGCTATGGGCACTTTTTGTTCTCTCTAAGAGACAACAGGCCAGAGCTGGATCTAATTTAAAATCATTTTTATTTATTTGAATTTTTTGAAAAATATATTAAAATTTTTTCTGCAACAAGACACATTTTTTTCATATTTTTCACATACTCCCTATTGAGAATATGTGTACGTATGTATGTATGCGTAGACAGAGAGAGAAAGAGAGAGAATGCGAAAGCAGATATGGTAAAATGTGAATATAATAGCAGG
This sequence comes from Ovis aries, assembly GCF_016772045.2. Taxonomy (NCBI): domain Eukaryota; kingdom Metazoa; phylum Chordata; class Mammalia; order Artiodactyla; family Bovidae; genus Ovis; species Ovis aries. The sequence goes on along the minus strand of NC_056057.1, from coordinate 61,807,409 downwards.
TGAACCAGGGTGAAAGATGTATGTGAATGAATTCTTTGGACTCTCTTGCAAAAAAAATTTTTTTAAAAAGAAATACTTTTACTTCCACTCGTTTATCATTGCTCTTACTTATCAATTCTTACTTACCAATGTTTACATTATTATTCTTCCAAATGAACTCTACCATTGCTCTGTGATGTTCCCATCCCAGAGCCCATTGGTATTTTGGAGCAAGATATGAGCCTGTACATTGACTGGGGAGCTTAAATCTTGATCATAGTATGTATGTTTTCCTCCCAGGAATAAAACACTTATTTAGTTATTTAAAATTTGTGCTTCATATCTTAGTAAACTCTTACAGTTTTCTTCACATTAGTCCCAAGATGTTTTCTGTTAGGATTATTCTGAAGCAGTTTACATTTTTATTGCCACTGCTAGAAAAACCCCTTTTATCCATTTTATAATTAAGTAATTATTGCTGACATATGGAAATGTTACAAAGTTTTGTTTATCCACTATGTAGCTACTTTTCTAAATTATATTAATACGAACATCTTTTCCATTGCTTCTTCAGGGATTTCTAGATAATTTTATTGTCTATAATTTAAAGTACTTTGTTTATATCAATGTGTTATACCTCTATTTGTGTCTATCAGCATCCTTTGCATCCTACTCTAGTTCCAGCTTTTAATGGCAAAGCAATTTTGTTATTACCATTTAAAATATCATGTTGGCTTTTTGCATTGTAGTAGTTTACAAAATGATGCTAAGAATGTATCCTATTCCGTATTTAACAGATGATATTAATGCTATCAAATACCATTTTGGATTACTTGAAATTAGCATTTCAGTTTTCATATAGAGTTTATTCAGATGTAATGGGCACTGTTCTGTTTTCTGTTACTGAGTTGCTTTGGCTTCCCTGAAACAAATGGATCTTTGAGCCAAATTCAAGGTCCACTGCTAGTAATTATCAATACAAAGGTCTTTATAACATGTACTTTGAAAACACTCATAATCTATTTTTTTCCATTTTATTTTTTAATTGCTTTTGTTTTCACCATTTAATTATCTTCAAGTTATCTTTACACTTTTCAGTAAACCCCCTCAACTTGTAGGGAAAACAGGGCCACAAATAAGGTAAAAACTCTTAATGTAGTCGAAAGTACAACAGAAGAGACACAGATAAATTGCTTTAGGAGTTTAGAGGAGGATGTGATATGCTGTTACAGCTGGAGTTCAGGGAGGAATCAGAACAGTCACCCAAATGGGATGTTAAAGACGAACCTGGATGAAAAATATTGCTACAAGGCAGAAGCAGGTGACAACGGCCATCCGTGTTCCGTCAGTGTGTCTGTGTCTCTCATCATGAGGCGGCAAAGCTACCAAGCTTCCCTCTCAATCTATAACCTAATTTGATAGGAGGAATGGATACTGATTGTTTCCAGCTATGTATCTTCTCAAAAATAATGTAAAAAAGGGCAAGTCCTAAAAAAAGCCTATGGTAACGATAACTTTTTCATCCATTTATAATTGAGATGTGCTTGATATATTCTTTCAAACTGCCAGATGTAATTCTTCTCAGCAACCACGTGTCTATGGAGACAACCATTACACTGTGATTCAGAAGGATATACAAGGACAGCCTTCTGACACACCAACAAAACACCCAGAACTTCAGATTCGTACGACAGCCACTGGATGCACAGAAAGAGTTGGCTTTGCTATGGGGTGAGAGGCATTTCAGTGTCTCTGAATCTTTGCATTTAGAGTTACTTCCTTCAATAGGACAGCATTTTATAGTTAACAAAATGCTTTAACTGACGTTCTTCCTCTGATTTTCAGATGATGATGATTTTCCCGTGTTACAAATGGGAGACTAAGGAGCAATATGTCTAGCCATCATGACAAAGGCAAAATCACTGATGTCTATCAACCAGGGCTTCTGATTCTGGATTCAGGAATCAGGCCCTCCCTCTCATGGTACTACTATTATAAATCCTGATATCAATTGTTTAATTTTAGTTTTAGTGGAGTATAACTGCTTTAAAATGTTGTGTTAGTTTCTGCTATACAGTGAAGTGAATATGCACTATATGTATGCATATGTCCTCTCCGTCTTGAGCCTCCCCCCACCCCTCCCCTTCACTCCCACCCCTCTAGATCACCACGGAGCACTGAGCTGGGCTCCCTGCACTATACAGCAGCTTCTCACCAGTTATCTAGTTTACACACGGCAGTGTATATGTGTCCATCCTACTCTCCCAACTCGCCTCACCCTCTCCTTCCCATGCTGTGTCACATGTCCATTCTCTCCATCTGAATCTCTATTCCTGCCCTGCAAACAGGCTTGTCTGCACCATCCTTCTAGACTCCAGGTCCATTCACATCATAAATGACCTAATTTTGTTCCTTTTTATGGCTGAGTAATATTACATTATATATATATTTTAAACTACCACTTTGGAATGACTTTTATACTCTCTCCTATGACATTTTAAATTGGGGCAAAAGTGCATGTAACTTCCTAAATCCAGGCTCAGGCCTTGAATAACTTTTGCTTATTTGCTTACATTAAACTTAAGGCTGAAATAGAGTATGAAAGTATAGAATATAAAGAAGTAGAATATAAACATTTAAGACAGAGTCAAGATCTGAGAGGCTTCAACTTGCCATGGATCATAGGTACAAGCTAGTATTAGGAGGAAAAATGTCCTTACGAGGTTTAATTGTTAAAAGCTAATTTCCTTGAGTTTGCTTTAGCCAGGATGTTCTACGAATGAAAGTGATGGATGTATTTCTCCAAGTACCAAAACACCAATGTCCCAGAGTTAAGTGTCTATTTTAATTGCTGTGCACTCCAGAGTCCTTCAGATTGCTCATCTGTGTTATTTTTACTTGCTAAAGCAGAGGTGTCTGGGTGATGAATTATACAAGGTGCTTCACTCAGCACCACTGGTATGTGATAATAAATATTTCCACTGAAAGACAAGGTAAGAAAATGCTTAAAATTTTCATAGTGTGTGATGCAGATTTTGTTCTTGTATCTCGTTTTTTTTAAACAGAGAAGTAGCTATTAAATTTTAATGTAATTATGGTATAGTCAAACAGCTGAAGATGGCAAAGTTATTCCCGAGAAATATGAAGGCTTCAATCATAAATGTATGTCCATCCTGCCCTTCAGAACACACTGGAGAATAACACACACGAAAGCATAATTGAGGAAGTGGAATATCCATTTGCTAAAAAGAAAATAAAGTAGTAGAGCTCTAGTAGCGAAGTGATGAAAAATGAAATACATTATAATCAAACTTCAATTTCCATTTTTCGGCAACCTTTGATATTGTGACCTAAAAAAATACAGTGTATTTCCTCAACTCCCAATAAAGGCAAAATGATAGAGGGCTATAATCTGAATTCAATTTGTTATAGTTTTTTGCAGCAGTAAAGAAAATGCAGAAAATAGGTTTCAAAGTAAAGGGGTAGAATTAAGGGTTTGAGTAGTTTCCCAATTTTCTTTAGCTACGCATCATCCTATGGCCACTCAGGAAAGACTAGTTTCAATCTTGGGAGAAGCTAATGATTACTATGACCTTTAAATGTTCTAGTTCCCTCTCAGTGATTGAGTTTGACACAAGCACATGGTCATAGTGCTAGCCAAGATACATGAGAAAAAGTTTGCTAAAGGGCCTTTGGATCTGCAGTCACACCACCCTGAACACATCTATCCTATCTGAAGGGCTTTTGAACACATTTTTATACACCTAAAAAAGATTCTCTGGAAGACACAGCCTCTTGTTCCTCTGGACCATGTGATGATAGCTGCCATTTTGCGATAAGCATGAGAACAAATTTGGTAAGAATGGCAGAACCAAAAGATGGAAAGAACTTGGGTCCTTGGTGACATCACTAAACAGATAACCACCCCCAGAGCCTACTCAAGTCTGAAGTTGTGACATTCAATAAATGTTCTTCTTATGTTGGCCATTTTGAGTTGAGATTTTGATTACTTGAAGCTGAAAACCTCCTAATCGACTCTCCATTCATCATCTGTGCTCGGCTAGAGTAAGATAAGTTTGTCTCTGGTCCTGGCACTGCATATTGTCATGCTTGCAAGGTCTTGTCACACCCAGAAAACATTATCTAGTTCTAGAATTTCATGCCTAGGACTGAAACATTTCTTTTTATTGTTAACGTTCTTCTACTGGTTCCCACTCCACTATCTGGTGAAATCCAGACACCTCCGTGCTGCAAATACTTATACCTTGATCCTTGCCTCTCCTGTCAGAATCTCCTCCATTTGCCTGCTCTCTCAAGCTTCCTGCTTTTGCCATACTGAAGTAAAAGCCCTCTGTATCTGCAAGGGACTGGTTCCAGGATTGGCTGGATCCAAGGATGCAGAACCAGCAGATAAGAAGAGCAGACTGTAGAATTCTTTGAACCTCCTGGTCTTTCCATCTACAGTTCTCACCACCTGGAATTTTCAACAGCTTCACCCCCCTGTGCCTGCCTGGTTATTCTTTTCTTTATCTGCATGATTACACACACTCAGATATCTCTTCTTGAACAAGATGGCGGAGGAGTAGGTGGACGTGGAGTACATCTCTCTCTACAGATACATCAGGAATACATCTTCAGACACAGCAGTACATGCAGAACATCAGCTGAGAGCAGACAGGAGTACCTGACCAGCGGGAAAGAATATATAGACCCATGCAAACTTGGTAGGATGAAGGAACTAGGGGGGGAAACAGGAGTGTTGGTAGGACTGGACCTGCCTTGGCGGGTGGGGGAACTGAAGCAGGGGTCTGATCCCCACATCAGGGCAATTGTCTGAGTCAGAGGAGAAACATTTGAGGCTGAAAGTGAAACAGCTGATCTGTGGCAGCCTAAATGGAATGACAATCAGACAGTCCTTGCCGCAGCCATACACACCCCAGACAGGGATGCAGGTCCCCTGGAAGGTGCAGCGGCTAGGAGCTAGAGTTTAGAGATTCTGGAGCAATCCCAGGGCGAGAGCTGCTGTTGACTGTGGAGAGATGGATCGAAGGGATGGAAGGGAGGAGACTGTGGTGGGAAATGCCTGTGGAAGAAAATGGGCAGCTGTGGTAGCAAGGCTATACTGCTGAGTCACGTGTAGTGGGTGGAGACGTCACCATAGCCTCTCTCTCTCCACACACCAGCATCAGCAGTGAGACTCTGCATGAGCAGAGAGACTAGCCCATCAAACCCCTGATGAACTGAACTATAGAGTAGGATGCCACCCAGGGTGCCCCTTTAAGTGCCTGATGCACCAACCTACAGTGTAGGACCCCAGCCAGGGGGTCCCCTCTATGTGCCTGATGCTCTGAACAACAGAGAAGGATCTCAGGAAAGGGAGCTCTTAAGTGCCTGAATGGGTGGAGCTATGGAGAAAGACTTGCCAAACAGGCCTTCTGATTGGCAACTACAAGAGGCTCAAATAAAGACTCTGATAGGACCATAACTCCTGCAGCAGAGGCAGTCCATGTCCCTGCACACTTGGCGCCGCCAGGGTCCCTGTAAGCTAAGCAGCTGCTCCACCTTCATGTTCAACTCTCACTGGGGCAGAGCTGCCACAGGCAAAAAAGGCTTGCATCTATGCACGCAGGGTCACTTTGGTAGTGTCTGACTCTTTGTGATCCTGTAGATTGTGGCCTGCCAGCCTTCTCTGTTAAGGAGGGGGGGTTCTCCAGGCAAGAACACTGAAGCGTATTGGCCAATACTGGTTGCCATACCCTTTTAGAGCACTGTATTTCCTGCTGCCCTAGCTGCCAACTCTCTGAGTACCTGGTGCTGCCAGAACACCTGCGACTCAAGCAGCTGCACCACCTCCACACCTGGTCCTCACAGGGGCAAACCCAAGTCCTCCAGGGCAGCCTCAGGAGCAAACCCCAGTGGATGACCCACATGCAAAGGTGGAAATAAAACCACAGTTGAAACCCAGGGGCAGCGTGGCTAAGGAAGAAGACCCAAAACCTTCCCACCAGCAGTACAAGCTGAAGATTAAATTCACACGATCAATTCGGCAGACTCTGTATCTATGGAATATATAAAAGGTCATTGAGAATTCTCACAAAAGAAAACGCACTAGTTCTGATAGCTGTGGACATTGGAGGCAAGAAGACACAGGAATAGGACCAGATTAGAATCTGAGCTGCCCTCACAGCAGGTCCAGAGATCAGCACAGTGTTGGAGGGCATCCTAGGGAGGTAAGGCGGACTGTGACTCCCAGCGAGGGAAAGGACTCTGACAGCAGTGACTCAAGAAAAACATTTATTATTCTGTTTTGACGTGTTCTGTAGATTCTCTTGGAATTTGTTTTCCCCTTTTTTCCTCTTCTGTTGTAGCTGTGGATTTTATTGGCACTATAAAATCTAATTAAGCTTTTGAGCTTTTTTTCCCTCAGTTAATTAATAACTAATTATTATTAATTATTATTTCATTGTTGTTAGAAACCTCTGCCTCTACACTGGGCTTTTACAGTTCTGTGGTGTTTTCCTTTTTTTTTTTTTCTCTTTTTTTAACTTTAATTTTTAAACCTGTCATTATTTTTTTCTACATTTATTCCTTTGTTTTTTCCTACTATTCTTTTGCCCTTGCAGTTAATCTTTAATGCATATAAATCTTCTTTATCTACCTCTATTTAACTTTGCATATCTATTCTTTCTTTCCTTTCCTCTTAACATATTAGTTTTATTTTCATTGCTTTATTCCCCAATTGGCACCTTACTTTGGTTTTATTTTCCAGTTTGTGCTTTTGTCAGTTTTGTTCTGGTAGATACAATTTTTGGTTTCCTTTGTTCGCTGGGTAAATCTATTGTACTTTATTTTTGTTGGACTGTATTGATTTTGTTTTTGGATGTATGTGTATATGTGTATATTCAGTCACACTTTTTTTTGTTGGTATAAACCTCTGCCTCTACACTGGGCTTTTGCAGTTCTATGAAGTTTTCTTTTTTTCCCCCTTTTTTCTTCCATTTTTTTCCTCTTTTTTATAATTTTAATTTCTAATTTTAAAAAGTCTATTATATCTTTCTACATTTATTCCTTTGCCTTTCCTATTGTTCTTTTCCCCTTGCAGTTAATATTTAATGTATATAAATCTTCCTCATCTACCTCTATTTAACTCTGCATATCTATTCTTTCTTTCCTTTCCTCTCAACATATTTGTTAGTTTTGTTTTCATTGCATTATTCCCCATTTGACACCTTGCTTTAGTTTTGTTTTCCAGTTTCTGATTTAGTTAGTTTTGTTCTTAACTGGTAAATGTAATTTTTAATTTCCTTTGTTTGCCGGGTCAGTCTACTGTATTTTATTTTTGTTGGACTGTTTTGACTTTGCTCATAGGTGTATATGTATATGTGTATATTCCATTATTTTAATTATTATTTGCCTGGTTTTGTAACTGCCATTTGACTAGGGTTCATCTTTGGTTTCTTGTCTTTGGACATTTGTTTTAATCTCACACTTAATGCCGTAACAAACCACTTGTAGACTCTTCGTTTTTGACCAGAGATCAAGCCCTGAGCTTTGGAGTGGGAGCACTGACTCGAAGACCCTAGACTATCAGAGAACTAATCCTAGGGAGTATCAAACAGTGAGAACTCACACAAAGGAAACCACTTCTATACAAGACCCAGCATCACCAAACTACCAGTAGCACCCTGTGCAGGATGCCTCATCCAAACAACTAACAAAACAAAAGTGCAAACACAATCATCAGCAGACAGGGTTACCACCTCACTCAGCCTTGCCCGTCAGAGGAAAAACAAACAACAAACAAACAAAAGTCCTGCACAAATCTCACCCTATATGAAGCTTACACAAACCACTGGACCAACCTTAGGAGAGCAGAGACGGAAAGGAAGAAAGAATTCAGCCTTGAAGCCTGGGAAAAGGAGACCTCAAACACAATAAGTTAAAAAATAATAACAATGAAAAGGCAGAGAAACACTACACAAACGAAGGAACAAACTAGAAACACAGAAGTCCAAATAGATGAAGAGGAAATAGGCAAACTATCTGAGAAAGAATTCAGAATTATGATAGTAAAGATCATCAAAACCCTTGAAAACAAAATGGAGAAAATGCCAGAATCAATTAACAAAGACCTAGAAGAATTAAAGAATAAACATACAGAGACAAACAACACAATTACTGAAACTAAAGCGAAAGTGAAGTCACTCAGTCGAGTCTGACTCTTTGTGACCCCATGGACTGTAGCCTACCAAGCTCCTCTGTCCATGGGATTCTCCAGGCAAGAATACTGGAGTGGGTTGCCATTTCCTTCTCCAGGGGATCTTCCCGACCTAGGGATCGAACCTGGGTTTCCTGCATTGGAGGCAGACGCTTTAACCTCTGAGCTACCAGGGAAGCCCAACTGAAACTAAAAATACTCTAAAAGGAATCAATAGCAGAATATCTGAAGCAAAAGAATGAATCATTGACCTGGAAGATGAAATGGTGGAAATAATTTCTGAAGAGCAGAATAAAGTAAAAAGAATGAAAAGAACTGAGGACAGTCTCAGAGACCTCTGGGACAATAGCAAACACACCAACATTCAAATTAAAGGGGTCCCAGAAGAAGAAGAGATCTCTTTCCCATTCTGTTGTTTTCCTCTATTTATTTGCATTGATCGCTGAAGAAGGCTTTCTTATCTCTTCTTGCTATTCTTTGGAACTCTGCATTCAGATGCTTGTATCTTTCCTTTTCTCCTTTGCTTTTCGCCTCTCTTCTTTTCATAGCTATTTGTAAGGCCTCCCCAGACAGCCATTTTGCTTGTTTGAATTTCTTCTCCATGGGGATGGTCTTGATCCCTGTCTCCTGTACAATGTCATGAACCTCATTCCATAGTTCATCAGGCACTCTTTCTATCAGATCTAGTGCCTTAAATCTATTTCTCACTTCCACTGTATAATCATAAGGGATTTGATTTAGGTCATACCTGAATGGTCTAGCAGTTTTCCCTTCTTTCTTCAGTTTCAGTCTGAATTTGGTAATAAGGAGTTCATGATCTGAGCCACAGTCAGCTCCTGGTCTTGTTTTTGTTGACTGTATAGAGCTTCTTCATCTTTGGTTGCACAGAATATAATCAGTCTGATTTTGGTGTTGACCATCTGGTGATGTCCATATATAGAGTCTTCTCTTGTGTTGTTGGAAGAGGGTGTTTGCTATGACCAGTGCATTTTCTTGGCAAAACTCTATTAGTCTTTGCCCTGCTTCATTCCGCATTCCAAGGCCAAATTTGCCTGTTACTCCAGGTGTTTCTTGCCTTCCTACTTTTGCATTCCAGTCCCCTATAATGAAAAGGATATCTTTTTGGGTGTTAGTTCTAAAAGGTCTTGTAGGTCTTCATAGAACCGTTCAACTTCAGCTTCTTCAGTGTTACTGGTTGGGGCATAGACTTGGATTACTGTGATACTGAATGGTTTGCCTTGGAGACGACCAGAGATCATTCTGTCCTTTTTGAGACTGCATCCAAGTACTGCATTTCAGACTCTTTTGTTGACCATGATGGCTACTCCATTTCTTCTGAGGGATTCCTGCCCGCAGTAGTAGATATAATGGTCATCTGAGTTAAATTCACCCATTCCAGTCCATTTTAGTTCGCTGATTCCTAGAGTGTCAACGTTCACCCTTGCCATCTCTTGTTTGACCACTTTCAATTTGCCTTGATTCATGGACCTGACATTCCAGGTTCCTATGCAATATTGCTCTTTACAGCATCGGATCTTGCTTCTATCACCAGTCACATCCACAGCTGGGTATTGTTTTTGCTTTGGCTCCATCCCTTCATTCTTTCTGGATTTATTTCTCCACAGATCTCCAGTAGCATATTGGGCACCTAATGACCTGGGGAGTTCCTCTTTTGGTATCCTACATTTTGCCTTTTCATACTGTTCATGGAGTTCTCAAGGCAAGAATACTGAAGTGGCTTGCCATTCCCTTCTCCATACTAGGGATCTCTTCAAGAAATTAGAGATACCAAGGGAATATTTCATGCAAGGATGGGCTCGATAAAGGACAGAAATGGTATGGAACAAAGAGAAGCAGAAGATATTAAGAAGAGGTGGCAAGAATACAAAGAAGAACTGTACAAAAAAGATCTTCATGACCCAGATAATCATGATGATGTGATCACTAATCTAGAGCCAGACATCTTGGAAAGTGAAGTCAAGTGGGCCTTGGAAAGCATCACTACGAACAAAGCTAGTGGAGGTGATGGAATTCCAGTTGAGCTGTTTCAAATCCTGAAAGATGATGCTGTGAAAGTGCTGCACTCAATATGCCAGCAACTTTGGAAAACTCAGCAGTGGCCACAGGACTGGAAAAGGTCAGTTTTCATCCCAATTCCAAAGAAAGGCAATGCAAAAGAATGCTCAAACTACCACACAATTGCACTCATCTCACATGCTAGTAAAGTAATGCTCAAAATTCTCCAAGCCAGGTTTCAGCAATACATGAACCGTGAACTCCCTGATGTTCAAGCTGGTTTTAGAAAAGGCAGAGGAACCAGAGATCAAATTGCCAACATCCACTGGATCATGGAAAAAGCAAGAGAGTTCCAGAAAAACATCTATTTCTGCTTCTTGACTACGCCAAAGCCTTTGGCTGTGTGGATCACAATAAACTGTGGAAAATTCTGAAAGAGATGGGAATACCAGACCACCTGACCTGCCTGTTGAGAAACCTGTATGCAGGTCAGGAAGCAACAGTTAGAACTGGACATGGAACAACAGACTGGTTCCAAATAGGAAAAGGAGTATGTCAAGGCTGTATATTGTCACCCTGCTTATTTAACTTCTATGCAGAGTACATCATGAGAAATGCTGGACTGGAAGAAACACAAGCTGGAATCAAGATTGCTGGGAGAAATATCAATAACCTCAGATATGCAGATGACACCACCCTTATGGCAGAAAGGGAAGAGGAGCTAAAAAGCCTCTTGATGAAAGTGAAAGAAGAGAGTGAAAAAGTTGGCTTAAAGCTCAACATTCAGAAAACAAAGATCATGGCATCCGGTCCCATCACTTCATGGGAAATAGATGGGGAAACAGTGGAAACAGTGTCAGACTTTATTTTTGGGGGCTCCAAAATCACTGCAGATGGTGATTTCAGCCATGAAATTAAAAGATGCTTACTCCTTGGAAGTAAAGTTATGACCAGCCTAGATAGTACGTTCAAAAGCAGAAGCAGAGACATTACTTTGCCGACTAAGGTTTATCTAGTCAAGGCTATGGTTTTTCCTGTGGTCCTGTATGGATGTGAGAGTTGGATTCTGAAGAAGGCTGAGCACCGAAGAACTGATGCTTTTGAACTGTGGTGTTGGAGAAGACTCTTGAGAGTCCCTTGGACTGCAAGGAGATCCAACCAGTCCATTCTGAAGGAGTCCTGGGATTTCTTTGGAGGGAATGATGCTAAAGCTGAAACTCCAGTACTTTGGCCACCTCATGTGAAGAGTTGACTCATTGGAAAAGACTCTGATGCTGGGAGGGATTGGGGGCAGGAGGGGAAGGGGACAACCGAGGATGAGATGGCTGGGTGGCATCATGGACTCGATGGACATGAGTCTGAGTGAACTCCAGGAGTTGGTGATGGACAGGGAGGCCTGGTGTGCTGCGATTCATGGGGTCGCAAAGAGTCGGACACGACTGAGTGACTGAACTGAACTGAACAGAAGAAGAAGAGGAAAAGAAAGGGTATGAGAAAAATTTTGAAGAAATTATAGTTGAAAATTTCCCCAACAGGAAAAAGGAAATCGTCAGTCAAGTCCAAGAGGCACAAAGAGTCCCATACAGGATAAGCCCAGGAAGAAACATGCCAAGACACATACTAATTATACTAACAAAGATGAAACATAAAGAAAGAATATTAAAAGCAGCAAGAGAGAAGCAACAAGTAACACAGAAGGGAAACCCAATATGCTTAACAGCTGATCTTTCAGCAGAATCTCTGCAGGCCAGAAGGGAATGGCAGGATATATTTCAAGTACTCAAAGTGAAAAATCTACAACCAAATCCTTGTACCCAGCAAGGATCTCATTCAAAATTGATGGAGAAATAAAATGTTTTTCAGCCAAGCAAAAGTTAAGAGAATTTAGTACCACCAAACCAGCTTTACAACAAATGTTAAAGGGACTTATATAGTCAAGAAATAAAGAGAAAAAAAATGATCTACAAAATCAACCCCAAACAACTAAGAAACTAGCAACTGGAACGTGTGTGTGTGTGTGTGTGTGTTAGTTGCTTAGTCATGTCTGACTCTTTGCAACCCAATAGACTGCAGCCCACCAGGCCCCTCCTTCCGTGGGATTCTCCAGGCAAGAACACTGGAGTTGGTTGCCATTTCCTCCTCCAAAAGGAACTAGAGAAAGAAAGAAAGTGAAGTCGCTCAGTCTTGTCCGACTCTGCGACCCCATGGACTGTAGCCTACCAGGATCTTCCATCCATGGAATTTTCCAGGCAAGAGTACAGGAGTGGGTTGCCATTTCCTTCTCCAAATGGGAACATATATATCAATAATTACTTTAAATGTAAGTGGATTAAATGCTCCAACCAAAAGACACAGACTGGCTGAACGGATACAAAAACAAGACCCATATATATGATGTCTACAAGAAACCCACTTCAGACCTCAAGAGACATATAGACTGAAAGTGAAAGGATGGAAAAATATATTCCCTGAAAATGTGAAGCAAAAGAAAGCTGAAGTAGAATTCTCATATCAGACAAAACAGACCTTAAAATAAAGATTATAAAAGATAAGGAAGGACACTACACAATGATCAAGGAATCAATCCAAGAGGAAGACATAACAACTGTAAATATCTATGCACCCAACATAGGAGCATCTCAAAACATAAGACAGACACTAACAGACATAAAAGGAGAAATTGATAGTGACACAATAATAGTAGGGGACCTTAACACCCTACTCACACCAATGGACAGATCATCAAAACAGAAAATTAATAAGGAAACACAAGTCTTAAATGATACATTAGATGAGATGGATCTCATTGATATCTTCAGGACATTCTATCCAAATGCAGAAGAATATACCTTCTTGTCAAGCACCCATGGAACATTCTCCAGGATAGATCACATCTTGGGTCACAAATCAGACCTCAGTAAATTTAAGAAAACTGAAATTGTATCAAGTGTCTTCTCTGACCACAACGCTATAAGACTAGAAATCAATTACAAGAAAAAAACTGTAAGAAACACAAACACATGGAAAATAATCAACACATTTCTAAATAACCAACAGGTTACTGAAGAAATCAAAAGGGAAATCAAAAACTTTCTAGAAACAAATGACAATGAAAACACAACTCAAAACCTATGGGATGCAGCAAAAGCAATTCCAAGAGGGAAGTTTATAGCAATCTTACCTCAAGAAACAAGAAAAACATCGAATAGACAACCTAACTTTCACCCAAAACAACTGGAAAAAGAAGAACAAAAAAACCCCAGAATTAGTAGAAGGAAATAAATCACAAAGATCCAAGCAGAAATAAATGAAAAGGAAATGAAAGAAACAATAGTAAAGATTAATTAAACTAAAAGCTGGCTCTTTGAGAAGATAAACAAAATTGACAAACCTTTAGCCAGCTTCATCAAGGAAAAAAGAGAGAAGAATCAAATCAACAAAATTAGAAATTAAAAAGGAGAGGTTACAACAGACAATGCAGAAATACAAAGGATTATGAGAGACTATTACAAACAACGGTATGGCAATAAAATGGATAACCTGGAAGAAATGGACAGATTCTTAGAAAAGTTCAATCTTTCAAGACTGAACCAGGAAAAAATAGAAATTATAAACAGCCCAATTACAAGCACTGAGATTGAAGCTGTGATAAAAAATCTCCCCCAAACCCAAAAGCCCAGGACCAGATGGCTTCACAGGAGAATTCTATCAAACATTTAGAGACGAGCTAGTGCCTATCCTTCTAAAACTTTCAAAAAACTGCAGAGGAAGGAACACTTCCAAACTCATTCTACAAGGACACCATCACCGTGATACCAAAACCAGACAAAGACAACACAGAAAAAGAAAACTACAGGCCAATATCACTGATGGACATAGATGCAAAAATCCTCAAAAAATTTTTAGCAAACAGAAATCAGCAACACATCAAAAAGTTCATACACCATGATCAAGCTGGGTTTATTCCAGGAAAGCAAGGATTCTTCAATATATGCAAGTCAATCAATGTGATATATACCATATTAACAAATTGAAAGATAAAAATCATATGATAATCTCAACAGATTCAGAAAAAGCATCTGACAAAATTCAGCACCCATTTATGATTAAAACTCTTCAAAAAATGGGAATAGAAGGAACCTATCTCAATTTAGTAAAGGCCATATATGATAAGCCTACAGCAAACATTATTCTCAATGGTGAAAAATTGAAAGTGTTTCCCCTAAGATCAGGAATAAGATAAGGGTGTCCAGTTTCAGCACTATTATTCAACATAGTTTTGGAATTCCTAGATACAGCAAGCAGAGAAGAATAAGAAATAAAATAAATCCAGACCAGAAAAGAAGAAGCAAAGATCTCACTGTTTTCAGATGACATGATACTGTACATAGAAAATCCCAAAGATAGTATCAGAAAATTACGAGAGTTAATCAGTGGATTTAGCAAAGTTACAGGATACAAAATCAATACACAGAAGTAACTTGCATTTCTATATGCTAACAATGAAAAATCAGAAAGAAATTAAGGAATCAATCCTATTTGCCATTGCAATAAGCGAATTAAATATCTAGGAATAAACCTACCTACAGAGACAAAAAGAACTGTACATAGAAAATTATAAGACACAAAAAATGAAATCAAAGACGATATAAACAGATGGAGAGATATTCCATGTTCCTGGGTAGGAAGAATCAATATCATGAAAATGACTATATTACCAAACAACCTACAGATTCAATGCGTTCCCTATTAAATTACCAATGGCATTTTTCACAGAACTAGAACAAAAAATTTCACAGTTCATATGGGAACACAAAAGACCCCGAATAGCCAAAGCAGTCTTGAGAAAGAATGGAGCTGGAGGAATCAACCTTCCTGATTTCAGATTATACTACAAAGCTACAGTCATCAAGACAGTATGGTAGTGGCACAAAAAGAGAAATATAGATCAATGGAACAAGACAGAAAGTCCAGAAATAAACGCACGCACCTATGGGTACCTTATTTTTGACAAAGGAGGCAAGACTACAGAATGGGGCAAAGACAGCCTCTTCAATAAATGGTGCTGGGAAAATTGGACAGCTATATGTAAAAGAATGAAATTAGAACACTTCCTAATACCATATGCAAATATAAACTCAAAATGGATTGAAGACCTAAATATAAGACCAGAAACTACAAAAATGTAAGACCAAAACTACTTAGAAGAAAACATAGGCAGAACACTCGACATAAATGAAAGCAAGATACTCTATGACCTACCTCCCAGAGGATCAGAAATAAAAGCAGAAGTAAATAAGTGGGACCTGATTAAATCTAAAAGCTTTTGCATAGCAAGGGAAACTATAAGCAAGGTGAAAGACAACCCTCTAAATGGGAGAATATAATAGCAAATGAAACAACTGACAGAAGATTAATTTCCAAAATATACAAGCAGCTCATACAACTCAATGCCAGAAAAACAAACAACCAATCAAAAAGTGGGAAAAGACCTAAACAGACATTTCTCCAAAGAAGACATACACATGGCTAACAAACGCATAAAAGATGTTCAACATCACTCATTATTAGAGAAATGCAAATAAAAACTACAATGAGATATCACCTTACACCAGTTAGAGTGGCCATCATCAAAATGTCTACAAACAATAAATGCTGGAGAAGGTTTAGAGAAAAAAGAACACTCTTGCACTGTTGGTGGGAATGTAAACTGATACAGACACTATGGAAGACGGTAGAGAGATTACTTAAAAAACTAGGAATAAAACCATCATATGACACAGCAATCCCACTCCTAGGCATATACCCTGAAGAAACCAAAATTGAAAAGGACACATGTATCCTTCATTGTTCATTGCAGCACTATTTACAATAGTTAGAACATGGAAGCAACCTAGATGTCCATCAACAGATGAATGGATAAAGAAGGTGTGGTACATACACACAATGGAATATTCAGTTCAGTTCAGTTCAGTAGCTCAGTTGTGTCCGACTCTTTGTGACCCTATGAATCGCAGCACGCCAGGCCTCCCTGTCCATCACCAACTCCCGGAGTTCACTCAGACTCACGTCCATCAAGTCAGTGATGCCAGCCAGCCATCTCATCCTCGGTCGTCCCCTTCTCCTCCTGCCCCCAATCACTCCCAGCATCAGAGTCGTTTCCAATGAGTCAACATTTCACATGAGGTGGCCAAAGTACTGGAGTTTCAGCTTTAGCATCATTCCCTCCAAAGAAATCCCAGGGCTGATCTCCTTCAGAATGGACTGGTTGGATCTCCTTGCAGTCCAAGGGACTGTCAAGAGTCTTCTCCAACACCACAGTTCAAAAGCATCAATTCTTTGGTGCTCAGCCTTCTTCACAGTCTAACTCTCACATCCATACAGGACCACAGGAAAAACCATAGCCTTGACTAGATGGACCTTAGTCAGCAAAGTAATGTCTCTGCTTCTGCTTTTGAACGTACTATCTAGGTTGGTCATAACTTTTCTTCCAAGGAGTAAGCGTCTTTTAATTTCATGGCTGCAGTCACCATCTGCAGTGATTTTGGAGCCCCCCAAAATAAAGTCTGACACTGTTTCTACTGTTTCCCATCTATTTCCCATGAAGTGATGGGACCGGATGCCATGATCTTCGTTTTCTGAATGTTGAGCTTTAAGCCAACTTTTTCGCTCTCCACTTTCACTTTCATCAAGAGGCTTTTAGTTCCTCTTCACTTTCTGCCATAAGGGTGGTGTCATCTGCATATCTGAGGTTATTGATATTTCTCCCGGCAATTTGATTCCAGCTTGTGCTTCTTCCAGCCCAGCGTTTCTCATGATGAACTCTGCATATAAGTTAAATAAACAGGGTGACAATATACAGCCTGGATGTACTCCTTTCCCTATTTGGAACCAGTCTGTTGTTCCATGTCCAGTTCTAACTGTTGCTTCCTGACCTGCATACAGATTTCTCAAGAGGCAGGTCAGGTGGTCTGGTATTCCCATCTCTTTAAGAATTTTCCACAGTTTATTGTGATCCACACAGTCAAAGGCTTTGGCATAGTCAAGAAAGCAGAAATAGATGTTTTTCTGGAACTCTCTTGCTTTTTCCATGATCCAGAGGATGTTGGCAATTTGATCTCTGGTTCCTGTGCCTTTTCTAAAACCAGCTTGAACATCAGGGAGTTCATGGTTCACGTATTGCTAAAGCCTGGCTTGGAGAATTTTGAGCATTACTTTACTAGCATGTGAGATGAGTGCAATTGTGTGGTAGTTTGAGCATTCTTTTGCATTGCCCTTCTTTGGAATTGGAATGAAAACTGACCTTTTCCAGTCGTGTGGCCACTGCCGAGTTTTCCAAATTTGCTGGCATATTGAGTACAGCACTTTCCCAGCATCATCTTTCAGGATTTGAAACAGTTCAACTGGAATTCCATTACTTCCACTAGCTTTGTTCATAGTGATGCTTTCCAAGGCCCACTTGACTTCACATTACAGGGTGTCTGGCTCTAGATTAGTGACCACACCACCATGATTATCTGGGTCATGAAGATCTTTTTGTACAGTTCTTCTTTGTATTCTTGCCACCTCTTCTTAATATCTTCTGCTTCTCTTAGTTCCATACCATTTCTGTCCTTTATTGAGCCCATCTTTGCTTGGAATGTTCCCTTAGTATCTCTAATTTTCTTGAAGAGATCTCTAGTCTTTCCCATTCTGTTGTTTTCCTCTATTTCTTTGCATTGATCACTGAAGAAGGCTTTCTTGTCTCTTCTTGCTATTCTCTGGAACTCTGCATTCAGATGCTTATATCTTTCCTTTTCTCCTTTGCTTTTTGCCTCTCTTCATAGCTATTTGTAAGGCTTCCCCAGACAGCCATTTTGCTTTTTTGAATTTCTTCTCCATGGAGATGGTCTTGATCCCTGTCTCCTGTACAGTGTCACGAGCCTCATTCCATAGTTCATCAGGCACTCTTTCTATCAGATCTAGGCCCTTAAATCTATTTCTCACTTCCACTGTATAATCATAAGGGATTTGATTTAGGTCATACCTGAATGGTCTAGTGGTTTTCCCTTCTTTCTTCAGTTTCAGTCTGAATTTGGTAATAAGGAGTTCATGATCTGAGCCACAGTCAGCTCCTGGTCTTGTTTTTGCTGACTGTATAGAGCTTCTCCATCTTCGGTTGCATAGAATATAATCAGTCTGATTTTGGTGTTGACCATCTGGTGATGTCCATGTGTAGAGTCTTCTCTTGTGTTGTTGGAAGAGGGTGTTTGCTATGACCAGTGCATTTTCTTGGCAAAACTCTATTAGTCTTTGCCCTGCTTCATTCCGCATTCCAAGGCCAAATTTGCCTGTTACTCCAGGTGTTTCTTGCCTTCCTACTTTGCATTCCAGTCCCTTATAATGAAAAGGATATCTTTTTTGGGTGTTAGTTCTAAAAGGTCTTGTAGGTCTCCATAGAACCGCTCAAATTCAGCTTCTTCAGCATTACTGGTTGGGGCATAGACTTGGATAACTGTGATACTGAATGGTTTGCCGTGGAGACAAACAAAGATCATTCTGTCGTTTTTGAGATTGCATCCAATACTGCATTTCAGACTCTTTTGTTGATCATAATGGCTACTGCATTTCTTCTGAGGGATTCTTGCCCGCAGTAGTAGATATAATGGTCATCTGAGTTAAATTCACCCATTCCAGTCCATTTTAGTTCGCTGATTCCTAGAATGTCGACATATTACTCAGCCATAAAAAGGAATGCACTTGAGTCAGTTATGATGAGGTGGATGAACCTAGAACCTATTATACAGAGTGAAGTGAGTCAGAAAGAGAAAGATAAATATTGTATTCTAACACATATATACAGAATCTAGAAGAATGGTATTGAAGAACTTATTTACAGGGCAGCAACAGAGAAATGGACATAGAGAATAGACTTATGGACATGGGAGAGGGGAGAAGAGAGTGAGATGCATGGAAAGAGTAACATGGAAACTTACATTACCATATGTAAAATAGACAGCCAACAGGAATTTGCCGAATGGCTCAGGAAACTGAAACAGGGGCTCTGTGTATCAACGTAGAGGGGTAGGATCGGGAGAGAGATGGGAGGGAGGTTCAAAACGGAGGGGAAATATGTATACCTATGGCTGATTCATGTTGAGGTTTGACAGAAAACAACAAAATTCTGTAAAGCCATGATCCTTTAAAAGCCTTATTATTAAAAGCCTTATTTTAATTTAAAAAATAAATTAAAAAGAAAAGAAAAATCTCTTCTTGAGCGATGTCATATCCCTTCCTCAGCCTGCATGGCTCTCCATGAACAAAATAACTAAACAATGCCCCTAGGAACATTAATATATCTTAAATGTAATCTACAAATAGTAAGATGCTTATAATTATTTGTTTACATGAAAGACTCTCCAGTCAGCACATGAACTGCTAGAGGATGAAATGTATGTTCTAAGTCCTTGTCATCAGTATAGGTTTCCCAGGTGGCTCCATGGTAAAGAATCCTCCTGCCAAGCAGGAGACCCGGGTTCAATCCTTGGGTCGGAAAGATCTCCTGGAGAAGGAAATGGCTACCCACTCCAGCATTCTTGCTTGGAAAGTTCCATGGACAGAGGAACCTGACTGGACCCATGGGGTCTCAAAAGAGATACCACTTAGTGACTAAACAACACCACAGAAGAAGAGCTTTAGCTATTGAATGAATGAGAAATAAAAATAAATATCCTAGCTCTAAGTGTAATTGGAATATAACTTATCTGTTGGATCCTTATCCAGAGGATAAATA
The DNA here is from genome assembly GCF_016772045.2 of Ovis aries. Taxonomy (NCBI): domain Eukaryota; kingdom Metazoa; phylum Chordata; class Mammalia; order Artiodactyla; family Bovidae; genus Ovis; species Ovis aries. The sequence goes on along the minus strand of NC_056057.1, from coordinate 61,787,424 downwards.
ATTAACCTATTTGTATCAGAAATCAAATTTTCTTTGCAGTCCTCAAAAGCTTATTATTGCCTTCGAAACAGTACTACAACAGCAAAAACAACAGTTATCATTGTTAGTTCCTGTTAGGAACAGGGTTTCTTCATAAGGAATCGATTAGCCTGTATTATGCCTCCTATCCTTTGTAAGGAAACCATTTCCTGCTTTTGTCTATTCTCACCCACCTCACATTCACAAACACACCTCTCCTTTTGAAAACGTTCTCCCTCTACTTCAATCTTCTTCTACATGGGGCTGACAATTCTACAACCCAGGCCATGGGGATGTGAGACTACCTCTAGGTCAATAGGATTCTTCTTTTTGTGATTTTTAGAAATGAAACTAAGAGAACATAAGTGCCTCAAACAAGCCCCATGAAGAAAGCTGGCATCAAACCAGTCAATTCTAAAGGAAATCAATCCTGAATATTCATTGGAAGGACTGATGCTGAAGCTGAACCTCCAATATTTTGGCCACCTGAAGTGAAGAGCCAACTCATTAGAATAGACCCTGATGCTGGGAAAGATTGAAGGCAGGAGAAGAAGGGGACGACAGAGGATGAGATGGTTGGATGGTATCACTGACTCAGCAGACATGAGTTTGAGCATGCTCCGGGAGATGGTGAAGGACAGGGAGGCCTGGTGTGCTGCAGTCCGTGGAGGTCACAAAGAGTCAGACATGACTGAGTCACTGAACAATCACAACAGAATGTACAGAATGCAGAAACAAAGGACATGGTTCCAGATCTTGCTTCCAGTTGTCACTTAAATCAGAGCACTTTCCCTCCCTGGCCTAACTTGCAGTTTGTTTGTTTATGGAAAGTAAAATCCTATCACTTGAAAAAAAAAAAAGACTATCATCTTCCAACTAAAGCACAGCCAAGATCTCATTTAACCCTCCCAACAACTATATGCAGTAGACAGTATCTCTATTTTATGGATAAGGAACCAGAAAGCTCAGAACAGACAGAAGCATGCCCAAAGCGTCTGATTAATAGCTACGATTCAGATTAGGTCATTCAGATGTCAAAATGCAAACACTTGACTTCCCTGCCGCTTTCTGAACCACTCTTTGAGCAACCTGAGCACCAATTTGAATTCAGTGACCTTAGACAATAAGCAGAAAGCACAAGTCTTCTCTTCATTAATAAAAATAGATGCTATTGATCTTGGTTTAACTCCTGGGGGTATTACAGACTTCAATTAAATACCTTGATAAAGTGTTCTGAGAATATAAATAGGCATTGTTTTATAGACTATACTACTAAACATTTGCGTCTTACAATGCCAATAATTGGGATGTAGAAAAATAGTGCTTTTTTAAAAGTAATCCAAAAAAACCTTGTGCATAAATATTAGGTATTAGTAATTTAACTGAACATTAATATGTTTGCTTCAGACACTAAGATGTAATTGGTATTTCAGAAGTGGGTTCCCTCTAAAAGACCTTAAGTTAAATCAAAAGGCAAAACATTTCTAGAAAATTGCATCTCCCTACTATTGTAGAAAAATGAGTTAGAATTTTAATTGGTACTTCTTTAGTCTCAGTACTTGCTCACAGACGTAATGTGACCGTGATCTTCCCGGTCAATTATTAACACAAATCATTGATTTGGGAATGGAGAAAAGCAAACACACACAGACCAAAGGGAGATGGATTTGTGTGTGAACCCAATTTTCCTCAGAAGAAAAACAGACATCTCCTCCAATGTAAGGGTATGCTTAGATTTACTTTTTCTATTAGTAACTTATTTAATATGGCAACAAACAAAAGGCAATCCATTAAAAAGCAATTTTCCTCTTACTCCAGGGTGTTTCATCATTTGCTGTCTAGCACTCAATCAGAATGTAGCAATCCTTTAATATTTTATGAGTAGAAAACAACCAATTTGGGCATGTAGACTTCAGAAACGTGGGGGTCTTTGGTAGGCTTGCAAAATGTCAGAAATGGGCTCTGCAGTCAGTAGAGGGTGAACTCAGGTCAACCTGAAAGCTCAGACTATCGAAATTTGAAAATTATGCTTTAGATCAGATAATGGGTGTATATATATATATATGTACATATATTCATGGATATATAAACACACATTTATAGCTAAGAGGAAAAAACAACAGTTTCAGCTCATATACTTTCTCAAGTGGAAGACTGATTCCTGGGGACAGAGACCATATCTGGTTCACCTTTGCACCTACAGTGTTCAACATAGTCTCTGGCATATTGTAATTAATCAGTAGATTTTTATTAAACAAATGAATAAATGCATTTGTCATCTTAGACAAAAGGAAGCCTGCCATGGAGATGTCAGAAACCAGACCTGATCTGGTGCTAAGCAAGTTGCAGCAGCATATTGGAGGCCTTCTCTGCAGCAGAAGGTTCTCACCTTCTGAAATGTTGCATAGTGTGTGGAACACCTCCAGGGATCCCAAAGGTATTTGCCTTCATTCTTACTTGGTTACCTCAGCCCATAGAATGGGATTCTCTCTTGGTTCCTGGCTTGACTACCAGCTCTTCAAACATCTGGAGAGGGTGCTCTATACCAGGCAGAGGTCAGCCTCTAATCTATACCAATTCCCTCCCTCAAAGCACAGAGCTGACATTTACATGAGCAGCATGCTCTGCTTAGACTCTTGTCACAAAAGTTCTTGTCCACACACCAGATGGGGCACCTCTGACAGGGAGGAGGGTCCAAATCAGATACACATTAATCTTGCCCACATATAGCCTGAAATGTGGCCATCTTGTCCAAGTTAGCTTCCCTAGGTTGAATACTGCCTGTTCCTAGGCTACTCCTCTCATACTTAACCCTTGCAATTTCAGACACCAAAGTTACTTGTGATTAAGCCAAAATGAATGCAACTACTCAAACCATCAGCCCAACTCTTTCTGGGGAAATGTAGGAATATGAGCACGTAGTGAAGTCTGCTACTTGTTATTCAAGGACACAAATGTCATAAGTAGCCAAGACAGAATCCTGCTGCCTGTTGTCCCCAGCATTCTCCCTCTAGTCCACCATATTTCTGCTCTGTGCTGACTTGTAGCATAATGGACACATGTCCATTGGGCAAAGGAGAAAAGCAGAAAGCTGGGTATGACAGTTAAAGCTCACAAGAGCATACCTTCTGCCATCATCAAGATGAGAGTAAGATAGCCAAAGCAGGCCTCTGGGGAAGACAAAAATGAAGGCAGGACAAGAAAAGGACATTGCAAGGCAGTAATCTGGACACAGGATATACCAGCCAAGCAGAGCATGACTGTTCTCGTTTCTGAAAATCTTGGGTAGTCATCAGTGCCTTTTAGCAAGTGACTTTCTATACTTTTCCCCATCAAATTGAGATAAACAGGAAATAGTCATGCTTATCAGACAGGAATTCAGGAGGATTTTTTTGATTCAGGACTTTAATTCTTTAGTGGAATACTTAGTAAGCTACATAGCAGACATAATCTCTACAAGTTAGTGAAATGAAGAGTAGGAAGGATGACTCAGGTCAAGGATTAAAGTAAAAATGAAATGTTAGCATTGGTGATAAGTGAACCCAAGCAGACTACACAGACATCTCTCAGGATAGGTTGTTACTCTTTTAATGCAAAAATAACCTAATTTGGGCTCATAAGTAATGAACTTTCGGGGGAGTTCCGGACCCAGTTTGGTTTCTTTCCCCCACCCACATTGGGAGGATGATAACACTCACTGTGCTTGGTCAAACAGGCTCAAATTCTTAGCTTTTTTCCTTATTAAGTTCTACATTTTAAAAATTTACCTTAGCAGTGATGGTAGTCAATTTTACACTGTAAATAAAACATAACCCCCTTTCCAATTTCATCTTTAGATTCCTTCCCATCAATCATTATAGACCATTATTTTACACTCTCAAACAGGTGACTAAATATTTATGCTTTCACAATAATACCAAACACTAGACATTCCTCTGGTATAAATAGCTTTTGCTGATGCCTATGTTATTAAGTCTACAAGAAAAGATTTATATGTGTGTCGGCTCTATAGCTGTTATAGGGAATGGAATTTAGCTGCTACAGGGAGACTCAATGTTAACTATGATTGCAGGCCTGGTTAAATCAGATTTGCCTTAACGGGTTAAAACCAAATTATGCAAGGGAGCAAAAGGCAAGAGAATTATCATGCTCTCTATTGCTAGGTATCCTCTCTTAAATTCTGTAACACTGTGTAAGGGAGGAAAAGAGCAATAAGCATATTTCTGACCACACAGCTACTCATTTCCTTCAATAATTCTATCTTTCATAGAGGAAGGATTCTAAGCAAGTAAAATACTGGAAGCAAGAGAATTTCATTAAAGTGTGCATTTTTCTTTATATAAGAAAGATGTTTCAAAAAGCAAAAAGAAAATAATCTACTGGTAGCTTAAAAACTGGAATTTAAAAAAAGAAACCCATAGATCTTTTCCTAAACAGAGCAATACACACTCTAACAATATTTTAAATTTGGTCACAATACCTGCACATTTTTCCATTCCTGTAGATTTTAATATTTATTCCCAGAGCAGACATGCAGAAATACATACACGGGAAACCTGAGTTAAAGAATGTTCAGTCCATGGGAATGATGCCCATGCTTAGCTGTCAGCACCTTGGGAACCCTGCATGTAGGTAGGCAGCCCCAGAAGCTGGATACCCTGTGGGAAACGAGGATACTTACGCAGCTCGCCCACTTTCAGGATTTCACACAGCATCTTGGTCAGCTCTATACTACTGCGGCCAAAGGGACATTCATGCTTATCTTCTCGGCTACTGTTCTCAAGCACAATCTGCAAGCAGGAAAGGAAGGAGGTCAGAAAGGGAAGTCAGTTTACAGAAAACATCAAAAGTGTTGGCTATATTGTAATAGAGAAACAGATCTACTCCAGACCACCAAACTAAGTTTCTTGGGAGCAGAACAAAATTGTACTGTAAGTATAGTCTCTGTATATAGGGCTGAAAACTCTCTTGTTTTCCAAATCTCCTAAAACCACTCTGTAAGAGGATATTTTGCTCATCAGTTTCCACTTACCCAGAGGTGCCCGTGGAGAGTTTTTAAAAATAGTACAATAAAGACTTTTTACTTAAGTAACAAAACCACTCTCTTATTCTCCCAGTCATATCTTCCCTTTCCTGGGAAGAGTAACTCTCCTTTAATGACTTCAGCTCCTACAGTTTCTTTCTTTTTTTAAAAAAATATTCTTTTTCACTATGGTGTATCATAGGGTATAGAATACAGTTCTCTATGCTATACAGTAGGACCTTGTTGTCTCTCCATTCTATATCTTAAAGTTTGAAAGAAAGTGAAAGTCGCTCAGTCATGTCCATCTCTTTGCAACCCCATGGACTGTGGACTGTGCAGTCCATGGAATTCTCCAGGCCAGAATACTGGAGTGGGCAGCCTATCCCTTCTCCAATGGATCTTCCCAACCCAGGAATCAAACCGGGGTCTCCTGCAGTGCAGGCAGATTCTTTACCAACTGAGCTATCAGGGAAGCCATGTAAAAGCTTGCATCCTGCTAATCCTAAAACCTGCCACTCCATTCCTCCCCTCCAATCCGCTTCCCCTTGGCAACCACATGATTCTGTTTCAAAATAGGTTCATTTGTTTCATATTTTAGACCCCACATAAAAGTGACATCATATAGTATTTGTCTTTCTCTTTTGACTTACTTCACTTAGTTTGATAAACGCTAACTGCATCCCTGTTGCTGCAAATTCCATTTTTTTTAATGGTTCAGCTCCTATACTTAATCACATATTTCCCACAGGAGTTTCCATGTTCTTACAAGAGCTCACCCCGGCATTAGTTGACCAAGCACACCAATGGACATGTGACACAAAAATGGACCATCCAGAGTTCTTCCCTGAGACTTAGCACCAAAATGGGGAAAATTGGCCCAACTATGCTTATATTCCCCAAGAGGTATGAGTGTAGGAACTACCTGAAAGTGAGTCTGAAAGAAAAAAAAGAAAAAGAAAAGCAAGTCAAAATGCAAGGGAAAACAGAGCAGAGGCAGGGGTGGCCGTGGCAGCATTTGAGTGCTGAGCAAAACTACCTCCCCAAATTTATGGTTTATTTGCTCAGCCCTCCCTTTGAAAATTATTTGTGCCATCTAACAAATTCTCTTCTTTCCTTAAGCTGGTTTGAAATATTCCTACTATAACTAAGGGAGCCATTTAGCACATTCATCAAACAAAAGTAAAACATAAAAGGGAAAACTCTACTTCAGGAATAAAGGGCTATCAGCCAACTGTTCTAAAGCACACAAAATAATAAAATAATAAAAAAATTAAGGTTGCCAAACTTCAAATTCATATGTTGACAAAAAGAATCATCAGCTTATTCATCTCTGAAGCACCCTATAACTTTCCCAGTGGGGTTGTCTGGAATGTCCTTAAAAGCTATAGGACCCTCAGTAGGTGTCTCCCAGAAGTGTTTACCACAATGCAGTGACTTATGTGGTTTTCCCCCCAGACTATGAACTTCTTCAGTGAAAGAAATGGTGTTTCATTCATTCAATCAGTAATAGTAATTGAGTACCTATTGTCTACCAGAAAGATGCCTAGACCCATAGAATTGAGAGCAAGACCAGGGCTCTGACCTATAGGAGCATCCACTCTAACCATGGCAGACAGACAAAACAAAAGAGGCAATTATAGAGAGAATAGCACTGATATATATATACACTATTATGTATAAAATAATTAGTGGGAAGTTGCTAAATCACACAGGGAGCCCAGCCTGGTGCTCTGTGATGACCTAGCGCAGAGAAGTGTGGGGTGGGGGTAGAGGGAGGGAAGGGATACACACACACACACACACACACACACACACACACACATGACTGATCTGTGTTGTTTTACAGCAGAAAGCAACACAAAATTGTAAAGCAATTTTCCATCAATTAAAAAATTGATATATTTTTTTGAAAAAGAGGTAACTATAGTTTATAACAAGTGCTACCAAAAAGATTAACTGGTTGAGGTGGTAAAGAGTAACAAGAAAGACCTGGAGAGGAGAGTACAGATAACCAGGTGACTATTAGGAATCCAGGGGTGAAATAGAGTTTGCCATGTCAAGGTCTAGGAGAAAGAATAGTCCAGGCAGAGCTCAAGGACAGAGCCGCCGAGTTGAGCAGGGTATGTTTCAGACACAGTCTCCTCACGTGGCCTGGTCTACGATGTGGAGGGGTCTGGAGCTGTGCAGGGCAGTATTAGGATTCCAGGAGCCTGAGCAGGGAAGAGAGAGCCAAAGGGCGTAGAGGTTGGCTAAAATCACTGCCCCAGGGCTCCAGCGGGTGTCATTTTCAAATTCTGAGATGCTAACCTGGAGAAATAGAGGAAAAGAACAGAATGGGAAAGACTACAGATCTCTTCAAGAAAATCAGAGATACCAAGGGAACATTTCATGCAAAGATGGGCTCGATAAAGGACAGAAATGGTATGGACCTAACAGAAGCAGAAGATATTAAGAAGAGGTGGCAAGAATACAAGAAGAACTGTACAAAAAAGATCTTCACGACCCAGATAAATCATGATGATGTGATCACTAATCTAGAGCCAGACATCTTGGAATGTGAAGTCAAGTGGGCCTTAGAAAGCATCACTACGAACAAAGCTAGTGGAGGCGATGGAATTCCAGTTGAGCTATTTCAAATCCTGAAAGATGATGCTGTGGAAAGTGCTGCACTCAATATGCCAGCAACTTTGGAAAACTCAGCAGTGGCCACAGGACTGGAAAAGGTCAGTTTTCATTCCAATTCCAAAGAAAGGCAATGCAAAAGAATGCTCAAACTACCGCACAATTGCACTCATCTCACATGCTAGTAAAGTAATGCTCAAAACTCTCCAAGCCAGGCTTCAGCAATACGTGAACCATGAACTCCCTGATGTTCAAGCTGGTTTTAGAAAAGGCAGAGGAACCAGAGATCAAATTGCCAACATCCGCTGGATCATGGAAAAAGCAAGAGAGTTCCAGAAAAACATCTATTTCTGCTTTATCAACTATGCCAAAGCCTTTGACTGTGTGGATCACAATAAACTGTGGAAAATTCTGAAAGCGATGGGAATACCAGACCACCTGACCTGCCTCTTGAGAAATCTGTATGCAGGTCAGGAAGCAACAGTTAGAACTGGACATGGAACAACAGACTGGTACCAAATAGGAAAAGGAGGACGTCAAGGCTGTATATTGTCACCCTGCTTATTTAATTTATATGCAGAGTACATCATGAGAAATGCTGGGCTGGAAGAAACACAAGCTGGAATCAAATTGCCGGGAGAAATATCAATAACCTCAGATATGCAGATGACACCACCCTTGTGGCAGGAAGTGAAGAGGAGCTAAAAAGCCTCTTGATGAAAGTGAAAGAGGAGAGCGAAAAAGTTGGCTTAAAGCTCAACATTCAAAAAACTAGGATCATGGCATCTGGTCCCATCACTTCTTGGGAAATAGATGGGGAAACAGTGGAAACAGTGTCAGACTTTATTTTTGGGGGCTCCAAAATCACTGCAGATGGTGATTGCAGCCATGAAATTAAAAGACGCTTACTCCTTGGAAGAAAAGTTATGACCAACCTAGATAGTATATTCAAAAGCAGAGACATTACTTTGCCGACTAAGGTCCATCTAGTCAAGGCTATGGTTTTTCCTGTGGTCATGTATGGATGTGAGAGTTGGACTGTAAAGAAGGCAGAGTGCCGAAGAACTGATGCTTTTAAACTGGGGTGTTGGAGAAGACTCTTGAGGGTCCCCTGGACTGCAAGGAGATCCAACCAGTCCATTCTGAAGAAGATCAACCCTGGGATTTCTTTGGAAGGAATGATGCTGAAGCTGAAGCTCCAGTACGTTGGCCACCTCATACGAAGGGTTGACTCATTGGAAAAGACTCTGATGCTGGGAGGGATTAGGGGCAGGAGGAGAAGGGGACGACCGAGGATGAGACGGCTGGATGGCATCACGGACTCGATGGACGTGAGTCTGAGTGAACTCCGGGAGATGGTGATGGACAAGGAGGCCTGGCGTGCTGCGATTCATGGGGTCGCAAAGAGTCAGACACGACTGACCGACTGAACTGAACTGAACCTGGAGGTTGAGACAAGTGAGCAACATGGCCTGATTTGTTTTGAAAGATCTACAAGTGTAAAGAATGGATAGTAGGGCCTAAGAAAAAAAGTGCAGCCCTTGCGGAGGGCTTATAGTATCCCTGGCAGAGACGAAGGTGGCTCAGCTCTGACTGCAAGGGTGTACTCATTACACAGTAAGTGATTAAAAAAGGCAAGGAGAACACACAAAAAACCATACGGAAAGTGTTTAGGAAAGATAGATAACAGGAAGACTATTTGGAAGAAGAGAAGAAAAAAGGAGAAAATTAAAAGGGGGAAGAAGGAAAAGTAAATGAAAGTGCTGTTTTATTTACACAAACTGGGTTCCAAATAGCAAAGTAACATGAGGCAGCACAGGATATGGAGAATGGTTTAAAAGCAAAGGAGTAGGGACTTCTCTGGCAGTCCCGTGGCTAAGATTATGCCTTCCAACGGAGGCAGATCAGGTTTGACCCCTGGTCGGGGAGTTAAGATCCCACACGCTTCACCAGCCAAAAATTAAAAAAATTAAAAAAATAAAACAGAAGCAATATTGTAACCAATTCAAGAAAGACTAAAACTAGTTCACTTCAAAAATAAATTAATTAAAAAGACCCAACGGAGTAGAATTTCAAAACAAACGTGCAACCATTGTTTTCCTCACAAACACTATGACAATAGCACACATAAATAAACACACACATAACCACACGCACTGACAGTACACACAAACAAATCAACCATTTCCATTTGAGCATGTTCCTTCCAGCATCACAGGTATACCTAACCCTCATCACAACAGAAACAGTTCCACCTGCAGCATCAGAGGCAGTTTCCAAAGCCTTCGTCATTGTGGCTTTATCACCCTTGTGATTGTCCAAGAAGTTGATGAACTATCCCATTTTGTGGGACTTGTCAACTGTTTGCAGCACGTGCGTGCTTGCTCAGTCATTCAGTCACGTCTGACTCTTTGCAACCCCATGGACTATAGCCCTCCAGGCTCCTCTGTCCATGGAATATTTGCAGCACATGCTCACATAAATAATTATGCATTGACTACCAGCATGAATCTAGCCTTTGCTGTCCTTAAGATTTATCATAAAAATTCTTTCTTACAGTCTCCTTAGCCAACACACATTCTTTTTCTCTCAGAAAGCTCATCATAAACTCCAACTAAATCCCTTTTCCTGCCAAGCAGAAAGGACCAACACTGGAGTCCTTGAGCGGCTCTGCCCCTGTTCATGATCTTTTCTGGAAATCTGCCTGAATGTGAACAGTCTCATTCAACTGAGCCTGAATCACCTTCTTCCTTTTAGGTGAATGTTTTCTGGTTCTAACCAGAAATTCCAGTTAAGAAACACAGAAGGGAAGAACAACTATATTCCCATCTATCAGTGAATTTTCATGTTTCTTTGAAAACATCTGTATCTGAGACAGCTCCATCAAGGAGCAAATCTGAACCTGTGGATGATGGGGAAATGAAGGGAGAAAACACAGCAGAAGACAGAACAGAAAGAAAAGACAGGAGACAGGTGGTTTTCAGGCAGCCTGTAGCTCCCACCGAGGACGTTCCCTGGCATTTCACATTAACATTCTGTCAACATTTCATGAGCCCATCAATATTTAATGAGGATGTGATCTGAATACACTGCACGTGGTGGAATTACTGCAGCCAATAAATGTTCTGAAAATATTTCCAAGGCACTGTTTATTAGCAGGCACTAAATTAAGGAGTAATTTAAGTAACCAATATGTAAATCAGCTTGGAAAAATCCTGCTCTTCACTTTTTAATGTACCATCCATCTTATCATATTTACCCACCTGAAGAAAAATAAACTCTCCTTCTTTACTGGTTTTTTTAGACAAGACTGACACAAATCTTTCAAGTTAGTTACCTGCATGGGCTTTAAGGTCAACATTGTCACAAAAATATTCAGAAAACACTAAATTATGAATGTTACTAATAAGATATTACTATAGTGAGAGATCATTCTTAGACTAGACAGTAGTCTTTTAAGTTAATACACTAATATATCTGTTTTCAATTTCAACATTCTGGTATTATCCATGTTTATCTGACATACTTGGGCTTCTATCTGGAAATATCAAAGCATATTTTTCATCTTTATTTTTTCCCCTCACTGTTCGGTTTTAAAAGCAAACAAACTGTAACAGAAACCTCGGTGGATGGAATACATATTTAAACTTGCTATTATCACTTACCTTAGAATATTTCATACAGCAAAAGAAGTTGTAAGTGTCTGAATATTTTATAAAACACTGGATATTTATGCAATATTGAGTATAAAACATTTGATCAAATACTTGAAGTTTACAGAGCATATTTACATATATTCTATCCACTGACCCCAACAAGTCTATAAGATCAATGAGGCAGATACTATTATTATTCTCTTAGGAAAGCTGAAACAACAGGAAGAGGTGACTTGCTTAGAGCATACCTAGGTCATTCCTGAAACTCAATTTTTAAGGTCTTCAATTTCCAAATCTCTTTCTGCCCCATTATAGCTTACAAATTGCCTTCACATACACTTTGCCATGAAACTCAATGGATTTCATGTCTCAAGAGGCTAAGGGAACTTTGATCAATTTTCCTCTATCTCACTGAAGTGGGTCTATAAATCCCAGCCCCTCCTAGACAAAGGTATAAGGTTCTCTCTTGGCTCATTTATCCCCTGAGGGTCAGTAACAATTACTCGGGTGAATGACTTTGTGCAGAGTGTCCCTACAGGCTTTGTTTTCATGCATTTTGAGTTCTTCTTCTGCATTGGTGCAGATGAGAAACCTCTCTGGCTTGGGAGTGACTATTAAGAGCTGAGAACAAGGCCAGCCACACTCTAGTAAACTGCCCTTCTCTGGCTCCTGGGACCACCCTTACACCTTAGCCTCAGCATCACAATGCTGACATTTACATTGTCCCTGGCACACTTTCCTCCACCTTTTCATGAGTGAGCCTCATCTGGGGTGAGTCCGGTTCATTCTGCTTTCCCTGTAGCCAGCCCTGGAGCAAGCCTCAGGGACTTCCTCCATCTCCTCTCATCTGTGGACACTTCTTGTTCACGCCACTTAGCTGAGTGTCACAGGAAGCCTCAAGGTCTCCTCACAGGACACCAAGGACAGTGTGTGAACCTACTTACACCAGAAATACAAGATAGAAGGTCCGAGGTGCCTGTATTCAAGCAGGCATCTTCCACGGGGTTATACAAGTTATATATGAGGTTATACAAATTATATACGAGGTTATACAAGTTATACACAAGGTTATACAAGTACTGCTACTGCTGCTGCTGCTGCTAAATCACTTCAGTTGTGTCCGACTCTGTGTGATCCCATAGATGGCAGCCCACCAGGCTCTGCCGTCCCTGGGATTCTCCAGGCAATAACACTGGAGTGGGTTGCCATTTCTTTCTCTAATGCATGAAAGGGAAAAGTGAAAGTGAAGTTGCTCAGTCGTGTCTGACTCTTTGAGACCCCATGGGCTGCAGCCTACCAGGCTCCTGAGTCCATGGGATTTTCCAGGCAAGAGTACTGGAGTGGGTTGCCATTGCCTTCTCCATATACAAGTACAGACAATGAGAAAGGACCCCGAAACACAAGTCACAGTCTGATAGTTTGGGCCATAAAATCCCAAGACCAAACAGTTACAGTCACCATAGGAACCTGTCCTTGGAGTCTTGTCAACCCCACAAGCTCTGCAAAAACTTGTCTCTTCACCCACCAGAGAAAATGCCAATCTTCTCCCATGTCAAACCAATAAATTAAAAAAAAAAGACCTTTACTGTATCAACAAGTCCCCCCCCCACCCCCAACACAGCGGTACTTCTACATTAGTAACAGAATCATGGAACACCCCAGAATGAAGTGTTAGCCCTTAGATCTCATCATCGACATCCAGATATTTTCTGAATCAACGTGTAAGGCCACCCTGGGGGGTCTTAATTCCACAGAGATTTGGGAGACAAGAGCGAGCCACCTCCTACATTTCCCTTTGTACCAAAGATAATGGTAATTATTACCAGAAAGTCAGAGGGAAAGCTTTAGAAAGAGCACTGCTGCTAAGTCACTTCGGTCGTGTCCGACTCAGTGCAACCCCATAGACGGCAGCCCACCAGGCTCCCCCGTCCCCGGGATTCTCCAGGCAAGAACACTGGAGTGGGTTGCCATGTCCTTCTCCAATGCATGAAAGTGAAAAGTGAAAGTGAAGTCTCAGTCGACTCTTAGCGACTCCATGGACTGCAGTGTACCAGGCTCCTCTGTCCATGGGATTTTCCAGGCAAGAGTACTGGAGTGGGTTGCCATTACCTTCTCCAGAAAGAGCACTGAGCTACCTCAAATGAGCTGCACAAGACCTTAATCATGATCATGAATTCTGAGCAAGTCCCTAAAAATTAAACAGACATACCAAATCCCTAATATGATTTTAAGTGTGCAGAGAACAAAGGAATATTACAACCATAGAAAGTATGCTAAGCAGGAAAATAAACCAGAGCAAATCAGAATCCCAGGCGGTCAGTCTACCCAATCTACCACCAACCACTTCTTCCAGATAAGCATAGTGAGCCCCAGAGTAAATAGCTTTAAAGGTACAGACAAGATGGGAGAAAAAGAGAAACAGAACCTAATATTTATCAAGAACTTTTATTTCCCAGACTTTGTTCTGAATGATTTCACATTATGTCATTTAAGGCACATGTACTACTGTGAGACAGGAATACTGCATGTCCCACTTTACAGATGGAGAAACTGAAGCAAAAAGATGTGGTATAATTTGCCCAGGGTTCATGTAACACAGAAATAAGCAGACCCAGCTCAGGGACTTAGGGTGTCTAACACTAAAGCACACATTGCTGGTTACTGATTCCTACTGAAACACATGATACCAACTCTTACTGAAAAAGGAGAGGGTGAGATAATTATAATACAGCTTTGATCAGGAAAGTCCTTAACAAGGTAACAAATGACTAGAAAATGCGGCTCTAGACAGGTATGGTTTCCCTGCATCTACTTCTAATAGATTTGGTGACTTGATAATGACTTTCTTAATCTCAGTTTTCTCCCACAAAAACAGAAATAGGAATACCCACCCACAAAGGGCTGTAAAGATTAAATGAAAACAGAAAGTGGAGGTAAAGATTTCAGTGCCTGAGACATCTCAAATACTCAATGAGGGAGACGACTGATCTACTATTATTATAGTAATTGCATGAGCTCTTGTCTTACTGAAATATTCTCATAACTCTAGGGTAAAGATGTTGAAAAAAATCAAACAACAAAAAACCAGTCACAACTGGTATTGAAATTATTAATCTTGCTCTTTGGGAAAGTAAGAACTTGGGTGGAATAAATATTTCTGACTTAGATAGGTTTCCTGAAGTTCTTTCAGCATCTTTTTATAATGGTAGTTCTCAAACTTGAGTGAGCATCGGAATTATTTGGGGGCTTATTAAACACAGACAGCTCGGTTGCTCCCCCAGAGTTTGACTTAGCAGGTATGGGATAGAATGTAAGAAAATATAAAAGCAAGTGAACCAAACTCTAAATTCTTTGGAGATACTGGGGGGATTAAAGGAGGAAGTGTTAGCAAAGCATTTTAGAGTTCATTTAAAAATTATTTTTAGCAGCATAGTCTTTAAGAAAGAGAAAACAACTTCTTCCCTGAACCTTAGATGGCCCTTTAGAGATCACTGTCCATGGTATGCCCAGGGCTGAAAAGCCAGACCTCTAGGCCTTCCGAAGGGCCAGTGATACCAAGCAATTCAAATGGAGCAACCAGAGTTGGAGTGGGAGTAACAGATCACCAAGGAAAAGACCATCCGCAGAAGAGTTTGCAAATACTTAAGGAGCAGTTTCCAAGAGCAAAAGAACAATGCATCTCAGGAAAAGGAGAAAATGTATGTACAAAGGGTCAGACTGGTGAAAAACCAAAGTGGAAAGCACACACAGGGAACTGAGATAAATAACAATCTGGACAAATGAGAAGAATGGTATAAAACCCAGTTAATGAGGTGAAATTCTTCCAGAATAAAATTAGGCAATTGCACATACAGAGGCATAATAAAGGCCATAAATATAAAATGGCAAGGAATTGACTGGGTAATGGTGTAGTAATTAAAGCCTGGAGGTTCATAATAGACCTCAAATGGAACATTAATCAACCAAAAAGAAATGCTGCCTGCACTTTGATATAGTGCAACAAAAATAGGATGTGTGAAACACAGCAAGCAATCACATCCACATGCTGCTGAAAAGTCCTCCCTTTAAACATGAAGTCAGGGAGCACCAAGAGGGGAAAGGATTAAATAATAGCAGAGATGACTTGTGTTTGCATCTGTGCCTGCACAATGATGCCACTGTCACCAGAGGAAGTTGAGGCAACAGCTCTGTTGACTGTTCCAGGGGCCAGAGGATAGCAGGGGAAATTCCCTAGCTGATGCCTGCATCAGAGAAACCAGGTTGGAAGATCTCCTCTCTCCAGGTTGGAAGACCACCTCTCCTAGGCCAGTACATGTGTTCCTGGGCCCAAGGATGGTAAAGGTGTGAAGGCAAGTGTCGTGACCCATAGACGCCTGGAGAGGCAATATCTGGTTTATTTAAAGCAGTGGTTCTCTAACTGAAGCAGGCATTAGAATCATCTGGAAGCTTATTAAAACTCAGATTGCTGGGCCCCACCCTCAGAGTTATGATTCAGCTCTTCTGGGGCAAACCCAAGAATCTACATTTTCTAACAAGTTCCTAGGCAATGTGGATGCTGCTAATTTGGGACCACATTTTATGAACCACTGTTTTTAAAGTTATACCACGTCTCTCCTTCCAGTTTCCATCATTAGCAAACCTCCTGTTTTTAAGGATGTGAAAAGCAATGAGAGTAGAAAGAAGAAGAAATTTAAAAATCTGATTTTTTTGTTTTTTATTTTCTGTGACTGATAAAAATTTTATTAATAAGAGTGAAATAAAACCCATAGAAAGAGAATGCAGTTGGTAGTGGCCAGGGGCTGGGGGGAAGGAGAATGGGGAACAACTACTTAATGGGTATATGGTTTCCTTTCAGGGTGAGGATAATTTATGTCTTAAAACCAGACAGAGGTGATGTCTGCATAACATAGTGAATATACCAAATATCACTTAAAAGTTCACTCTGAAATTGTTAATTTTATGTTATGTGAATTTTGCCTCAGTGGAGGGAAAAAAAGAGTGAATATATATGGACTGATTACTATGTGCAAACTGTTAAGCGTCTTAACTCCTTTAGTCTTCATAAGCCATCAAAGCAGGACATGTTACACATAAGGAAACCACACCTCAGACTTTGAGCAATAGTTAAAATGTGATATGCCAGCAAGGTATGATTTCTACACTGCAGTTTAAACGGTTTCTTGGGTGACATGAAATGTGTCCGTCTCCAAACTGGGGCTTAGGACTGACCAGATATGGGCACTAAAGGAGATCCAAAATGGCTCAGGATGACAGTCCTACAGGACACCCAAAAACAGCCACACTCAAGGGAGTGAAACATGAAGGCCTTACAAAGCCCCCAGTATACACTGATGAATAAGGGCTCCGTTGCATATGGCGTAAATGCAAATCACATAGCTTTCCTTGCATTTATTTGTGAAAGCTCACATTTTAAATTATATTGCAGATAAACAGAGGACAACTGTAGGTTGGCTCAAACTTCCAAGCACTCACTGCTCACCTGAAGATCTTGTTAAAATACAGATTCTGATCCAGCAGTCTAGGGTAAGCCTGAGGTCCTGCATTGTTAACCAGTTCCCAGAAGATGCTGATGATGCTGGGTCCAAAGATCACATTTTGAAAAGCAAAGTACTTCCCCAAATGTATCATCTGAATTTTAGCCCCACTCTCCCTCATACCCTTTGACTGACTGATTCATCCAACAAGCATTTCTTTAAGCATTGATTATTGCTAAGTAACTTGCTAGATGCTAAAAATATACACATGAATAAAATACCTTTTTTAGGGACTTGTAATCTATTTGGAAGACACAAAAGGATGGCAGGTCAGATATTCACTTGTAGGGCAGATATTCACTTGCTATGTACCTCTTTTGTGTCCTTCTATATTGTTTGCATTTTTTTACACAGAAATAGGACTTTCTGGGATGAAGGTGCATATGAGAAGCAGTGGGCAGGCAGGCTTAGCTTCATCAAGAGGGTGAAACTTGAAGGAGAAGAAACTGATTCCAGACTATTCTGAGGCATCTCTTTAACATTCCAAACCAGAGGTGAGCTATGGAATGTAATAAAGATTAATTACAACTGGGAAATGGATGCCGGATGAAGGCAGAGAAGCCCCTCTGTATCTTGGGCAATATTAGCAATAAATCACATGAACAAAAGGCAGAATTTTGACTCACTCAGCGTTGCATTACTGAATACAAATGCCTCCTGTCTCCTTCAGTGGAATACAAAGACACCAAGATGTTTGGCATTGTCTGACAGTCACTTTTAGATGAAAAATTAGGCTTGACATTTCTCAAGCCTGATTTCTTACTGAGAAATTGTCACCACTGTCTTAACAGTTATTGCAGTCTTAAAGCTATGTTACACTCCACATATATTTGTCTGAAATGTATTTGGATATAACTTGCTTTACTAAACAAACACATTTCAGGAGAGCTAGTGATGAAATAGATCACACCTGTTTTCTCACTTGGCTTACAGATTTATAAATTCACTCTGTTTTGGAAGTATGGACATGAAGGGATGGAAAGGTGAGGAAGACTAATAAATCGGCCTTTGCAGAAACATTTTCAAACAGAAAAGAGGGTCAATTTTCCAATTATATACATATTAAGTTAGCTGCAATGGAAAAATTATTTATTGAAATCTAATTAAATTAGGTCATACATTGTTTTACTTCAAGTTAAAGGCATGTGAAAAGAAAATCTATCTGCTATTAAATCTAGCTTTTTAGGTGCAATTCATCTCGTTGTATCTGATTCTACATACGCATCCCAAGCTTTGGCTACTTCTGCCGAATGAGAGGTCTCTGCTAGGAGACAGCCCTTCTTTAGAAGTAGGTCCAGATGCGGGTTCCCCGCAGTCCAGAGCTGCTTCCCCTGACACCTCCCTGCCGCCCCCTCTCCTCCTGTGCCTGTCTAAATTGTCCTCCTTTGGACCCAAGCCAGTGCTACTTTCTCCATAAAATCTTATGCAATTCCTTTGTCTAAAACCTCATCCCTTTATCTGTGAGGAATTTACCTCATTTCTCACTGCACTTCTCACTTCCTGCTCCAAATGTGGCTCAATGGGTAAAGAATCCACCTATCATGGGTGAGACTTGGATTCGATTCCTGGATTGGGAAGATCCCCTGGAGAAGAGAATGGCAACCCACTCCAATATTCTGGCCTGGAGAATTCCATGGGCAGAGGAGCCTAGAGGGCTACAGTCCATGGGGTTGCTAAGAATCGGACCTGACTGAGCGACTTTCACTCTCACTTTTCATATATGCCTTATTTCCTCTAATGGGGCTGAGCCTTTAAGGTCAGAAACCACATGTTAGTCACATGTGGATCTCCCACATTGCAGCAGAATCATACATAACACTCAGTTCAGTTCAGTTGCTCAGTCGTGTCTGACTCTTTGCGACCCCATGAACTGCAGCACGCCAGGCCTCCCTGTCCATCACCAACTCCCGGAGTTCACTCAGACTCATGTCCATTGAATTGGTGATGCCATCCAGCCATCTCATCCTCTGTCGTCCCCTTCTCCTCCTGCCCCCAGTCCCTCCCAGCATCAGAGTCTTTTCCAATGAGTCCACTCTTCTCATGAGGTGGCCAAAGTATTGGAATTTCAGCTTCAGCATCAGTCCTTCCAAAGACTAGTGCTCATTAATGAACAATTATCAAACAAGTGAATGAATAGTATAGGGTACAACTCCAGCCAGGCCCACTGAGAGTCCATCACCATCCTTTATGGTGACCACTAGCTGGTGAGAATTGAACATGGGAGTTTCCATAATCTATTATTTCTGTACATTCACATGCATCCTGAGTTCTAATCATCTTCTTATCCCGTCACCCAAATTCCCCATCCTATTTCAGAAGCAACGACTTCTGTATGCTCCCAGCAACCTCGGACCTCACTCCTTTCTTCATCATGGGGGTACTCAGGACCCAGAAGTTACTTGCCATCCAGCCATGCAGCTAGGAATCCAAGCAGAGGGGGAAACTTCATTTAGAAATTCTCTTGAGAAACTACTGCTTGTACATGGACAACATGGCCAGATGAAGGACAAACTCAGAAGGGAATTCTCTCTGGACCAAAGCCCACATTTCAAAGGTCTGCTCAGGGAAACTGTGTACTCACCTTCTTTGTGCATTGTGAAAACAAACATTTACAGAGCATTGGAATGTGTGAAAAATGTCCTTAGTTGGATGTTTACGGAAAACACTTGGCAAGTATTTGCTATAAACGCTTCCTATAAATGCTGAGAATGAAAACCAGCAGAAAAAAAATGTCTGTGATGTGTCTGGGAACCAGCTTCCATAGCAAAGGAATACGCCCTCCACATACCCACCAGGCTCTACTTCTCACCCTCCTGTTACCATGAAGGAGTGGCACAGAATCTCCCCTTTTGGGTTTAGGTGATTGGGGCAGGGGAGGAGCAACATTCCAAGGCCTTCAAGTCCAGCATCCCAAGTTGAAGTCGTGAAAGAGAAGCCTACTCCTGTTTCCTAGGTAGTGATGCTCCCATAGGTTCCTTCTCTCTTGTGCACATTGGGCACCAGCTCTGATTCTAAGTCCCCTGTTCCTGGAAACAGTCCTTCCATACAAACCCCAATTTACTTGCCTAATGATGAGCCTATCCCTAAGTTAATTTTATGATTTGCTGTTGTTAGTTGCTAAGTTGTGTCTGACTCTTTGCAACCCCATGGACTGTAGTCTGCCAGGCTGAATAGGATTTCCCAGGCAAGAATACTGGAGTATGTTGCCATTTCCTTCTCCAGGAGATCTTCCCAATCCAGGGATTGAATCTGTATCTCCTGCACTGACAGATGGATTCTTTACTACTGAGCAGTGAGGGACACCCAATTTTTTATGATGCTTTCAGGTAAAACATAAAAAATGGGGAAAAAAAGACTCAAAGGATTCCTGTATAGCAAGATTAATAGGGATATTTCTTCTAATTACTCTACAATTGACAAAGATTGCTGAAGATATGGGTGGAGAGGGGAAGACAGTATTGCAGGCTAAAGCAATGAATGCTTGTGATTTTCCCAGGAAGCAAACTTGACTAGCCCCAAGCTGCCCTTTGGAATGAACCAAGCTCCTCTTGTGCCACCTGAGGTACATGTGGGGACCAAAGAGAAGGTGGCCACTCTTGTTTCCAATAAGCTTACATGACAGTGTTAAGTGTGTAAGTATTAGGGAGATAAATGACCTCCCAGTTGTTATAGCCCCCAAAAGACTATTTTTCCCCTCATTTCAAAATCCTTTCTTTAAAAAAAAAAAATGACACAGCTCTTAATGCACTTAAAGCTGCCAAGGCAAAGAAATGCAGCTGCCTGGCTGTATTTGCATTTACAGGGGTGCCAGGTTCTGTTCCTTCACTCACACTCTTGTGCGCAGACACCTCCTGCTAACCAAAGGTCCTCTAAACTGCATGTTATTTGAAGCTAATGATAAACATCTTGCACAGCAATTGTTTTGCTTACTTATGAAATTATTTCCTGTAGAGTTTTCCTGGTGTTGAGATGGTAAAGAATCTTCCCGCAAGGCAAGAGGCACAGGTTTGATCCCTGGGTGGGGAAGATCCCCTGGAGAAGAGAATGGCAATCACCTTCAGTATTCTTGCCTGGGAAATCCTATGGACAGAGGGAACCTGGCAGGCTATGGTACATGGAGTCGCAATGAGTTGGACATGACTGAGCAATTAACACTTTCACTAACTTTTCACTTCAAGTCCATTACTAGAAAAGGAATTAAGTCAAAAGAGCTTGTTTGCTTAAAATGTATTTTATTGATATATTTATAAACCACCATCCAGGAAGCTTGTATCTCTTTATACTCCCCAAAGCAATGGGAGAGAATTACCATTAAAATCATTTCACCACCAAAATCCAGAATACTGACAAAACCAAATGCTAGTGAGGATGTGGAGCAATAGGAACTCTTACACACGGCTAGTGAAAATGCAAAACAGTACAGCCACTTTGAAAGAGCGTTTGGTGATTTTTAAAATAAAACTAAACATACTCATATTATTCTGTCCAGTGACCACATTCTTTGATATTTATCTGAAGGAGCTGAAAACTTATCTTCATACAAAAGCCTTTCCATAGATGTTTACTGCAGCTTTGTTCTTAATTGCCAAAACTTGGAAGCAACTGAGATGTCTTAGAGTAGGTGAAGGGATAAATGAACTGCAATATATCCAGATGACAGAATACTATTCACTGCTGAAAAGAAATGAGCTATCAAGACATGAAAAGCCATGAAAGAAACTTAAATGCATATTACTAAGTGAGAGGAGCCAATCTGATAAAGTCATGATTTTCACGATTTCAATTACGTGACATTCTAGGAAAGATAAAACTATAGAGACAGTGAAAAGATAAATTCTTGCCAGGGGAGAATGAGGGCAGTGAGGGAAAAGAGAGGCAAAGCACAGATAATGTTTAAGGCAGTGCAAATACTCTATATAATACCATAGTGATGGATACATGTCCCTATACATTTGTCCAGACCCACAGAATGTACAACAAGCGTGAACTGTATGGAAACTATGGACTTTGAGTGATCACGATGCATCAGTGCAGGTTCATCAACTGGAACAAGTACCACTCTGATACGGATGTTGTTAGTGGGGGAGGCTGTGCATGTGTGGGGGCAGGATATACATGGGACATCATTGTACCATCCCCTCAATTTTTCTATGAACCTTAAACTGTGCTAAAAAAATATAGTCTTAAAAAATCATTCATAGGGCCCATCTGAACCTAGGATGGAAAAGGAAAATCTATATGTCCTTGACATTTTTCCCAGCAGGAAAAAGAAGTGAATAGTAAGCACCAACCTGTCCCAACTACCCCACAGCTCCAGGCTGCCTCCCCAGCCATGGCAGCAGCCACTCCTGAGTCCTACAAAGCTGCACCTTTCATGGGGTACGATGGTGACGAGAGTAGGAAGTGGGGTTCCCTTGTAGGCTCTCGAGGGAAGAATGCCTATGGAAGTTTGCTCAGTTGTGTCCTTCTCTTCGCGATCCTATGGACTATAGCCCATCAGGCTCCTCTGTCCACCGAACCCTCCAGGCAAGAATCCTGGAGTGGGTTGCCATTTTTTCTCCAGGGGATCTTCCCAACCCAGGGATTGAACCCAGGTCTCTTGCATTGCAGGCAAATTCTTTACCATCTGAACCACCAGGGAAGCCCAAGTACAAATTACCAAATGCAATTAAGAAAATTCTGGATTCAGAGAAGCTTCATTCCTCCTCTTTCCACTTCTAAGGCATTCTAGTACAAACAAAGTCTCACATCACTCAGGCGCCTCTCTCTTCCTGCCCAGAATCA
Organism: Ovis aries; assembly: GCF_016772045.2. Classification (NCBI taxonomy): domain Eukaryota; kingdom Metazoa; phylum Chordata; class Mammalia; order Artiodactyla; family Bovidae; genus Ovis; species Ovis aries. The sequence goes on along the minus strand of NC_056057.1, from coordinate 61,764,766 downwards.
CCTTTGGTCAGTTCCTCAGCTTTGCTGACAATAGGTTCCTAGGGGAAAAAGGTCCCTGCTCAAAAATGTCTTATTTGAGAGAAATGATGATTAAATAATAAAACATGTAATTATAGAATTCCAAATTGAGTCAGTGCTGTATAGGAAGTAACAAGGAAAGAAAATCAATAAAAGAGGAGCCTTCAGGACGAAGTACTAAAGAATGAGAGTTATGTGGGCAAGGAAGTATGGGCAGAGAAAAGTGGGGCTAAGACAATGGGAACGGCATGTGCAAGAGCCCTGTGGCACAGAAACACCACCATTCAAGAAATGAAGGTGCAGCCAACTGACTTCCCTGATCTTGGTAATCACAAGTTTATGGACAGGTATGTATGACATATATCTGTGTCTTCTAAAAGCCTCCAAGTATAAGGACCCTTGTACTTACTTACAGAATAGCATTCAATAAATCAGAGAGAAATTAAGCTGTTAAGGCTGTTATATCTGTTACTAATAGTGCTTCAGCTACTTTATCAAATACAAGAAAAATATTGTCTACGATTTATACTAAATTTTGGAATCTTAGTCTTCTTCCTCAAGACAAAGGAAAAATTGATAAAATTTAGATAAAAATTAAAGCTACCTGACAATGTCAAACACTTCTGGGTGTACCAGGTGTGCTGCACAGTTCCTAAGGGGAAAGCTATTTTTACTGAAGACAATGGGACATTCAGGAACACTACCATCTAAATTCTATTATACCAACACAAAATGCTTTCTGATTCGGCAGTCAGGCTGCTGATACTGGCTAGACTCTAGTCACGTGAATACAATTTAAAAATGAAAGTCAGCAGTGATTCACCCAAGTATAAGCATCAGCATATCTGAGGCAAGGCCATCTTGGGGCATACCTGTATAACTGCTAATTTGATTTCTATTCCAGAATGGACAAAGGACAGAAGGACAGCTGCAGTTAGCATATTCCAGATAAAAATCCATCTCTGTGGCTTCTTACCTTGGGGTGACTGGCGATCTGGCCAGGAGGCAGAACATAAGCACCCACTTGATTCAGACACCCACTTAACAGATTAGTGATGTAGAGCACGTAAACAGCATTACATTTGGAGTAAGACAAAGGAGGTAAGGTGGATGGGGAAAAAAGGATGAAATTACAATCTTATATTTGGTGGTGAGAAGAGGCCACCCTGAATCTAGAGGAAGTGAGAGCCAAGGTACATGGCTAAAAGGGGAGCAGATTCCCTGGAGAGGAAGCAGCAAGTACAGACAACCCTCACAGATATTAAAGATTTGGTTCCAAACCACTGCAATAAAGCAAAAACCAAAATAAAGCTAGTCACACAAACTTGTGCTTTTCCAGTGCATATGAAAGTTGTTTACACTATACCATACTCTATTAAGTGCTCAATAGCATTGTGTCTAAAAAAAATGTACATATCTTAATTAAAAAATATATTTGATTGCTAACAAATTCTGACCAGCAACTGAGCCTTCAGCAAGTCATAATCTTTTTGCTCTTGGGGTTCTTGCCTAGATATTGATGAGTGCTGACTGACCAGTGTGGTGTTACTGAAGGCTGGGGTAGCTGTGGCAATTTCTTAAAACAACAATGAAGTCGACCCCATTGATTGACTCCTCCTTTCATAAATAATTCTTCGGTAGCATGCAGTGCTGTTTGATAGCATTTACCCACAGTAGAACTTCTTTCAAAATTGGAGTCAGTTCTCTCAAACCATGCCACTGCTTTATTCTAAGTTTATATGATATTCTAAACACTTTGTTGTCATTTCGGCAACCTTCACAGCATCTCCACCAGCAAAGGATTCCACCTTAAGAAGCCACTTTCTTTGCTCATCCATAAGGATTTTGTCTCTTAAAGGTTTATTATGAGACTGCAGCAGTTCAGCCACATCTTCAGACTCCTCTTCTGATTCTGGTTCTCTTCCTATTTCCACCACATCTGTTGTTATTTCCTCCACTGAACTCTTGAACTCCTGAAAGTCATCCATGAGAGCTGGAATCAGCTTCTTCCAAACTGCTGTCAATGTTGATATTTTGACCTCTTCCCATGAATCACAAACCTTCCTTATGGCATCCAGAATGGCAAATCCTTTCCAGAAAATTTTCAATTTAGAGATAACAACAGAGGAGTCACTGTCTATGGCAACTATAGCCTCATGTGATGTATTTCTTAAATGATAAGACTTGAAAATGGAAATTACTCCTTAATCCATGGGCTGCAGAATGGGTGGTGTGTTAGCAGGCATGAAAACATTACTCTCCACCACAGCTCTTAGGTCAATTGTCAATGACCAGTATAATTTTGAAATGAAATTTTCTTTTCTGGGCAGCAGGTGTCAACACAAGCTTAAAATATTCAGGAAATCATGCTGTAAACAAACAAGCTGCAATACAGGCTTTGTTGTTCCACTAATAGAGTACAGGCATAGGAGACTTAGTATTACGAATTCTTCAGGGCCCTCGGATTTTCAGAATGGTAAATGAGCATTTTCATCAAGTCACCAGCGGCATTAGCACCTAAAAAGAGCATTCTTTGAAACTTGATTTCCCCTCTTTAGCTATGAAAGTCCTAGATGGCATCTTCTTCCAACAGAAGCCTATTTTGTCTTCATCAAAAATCTCTTGTTTGGTATAGTCACCTTCATTCACTGTCTTAGCTAGATCTTCTGGATAACTTGCTGCAGCTTCTACATCAGCACTTGTGCTTACCCTTGCATTTTGATGGAGATGACTTCTTTCCTTAAACCTCATGAACCAACTTTTGCTAGTTTCAAACCTTTCTTCTGCAGCTTCCTCACCTCTCTCAGCCTACAGAATTGAAGAAAGTTAGAGCCTTGCTCTGAATTAGTCTTTGTCTTAAAGGGAATGTTGTGGCTTGTTTGATCTTCTATCCAGACCACTAAAACTTTTCCCATATCAGCAATAAGTCTGTCTAGCTTTGTTATGATCCATGTGTTAATGGGAGTAGCACCTTTAATTTCCTTCAAAAAGTTTTCCTCTGCATTCACAGCTTGACTAACTTGTTCAAGAGGCATAGCTTTTGGCCTATCTGCCTTTGAATAGCGGTGCTGGAGAAGACTCTTGAGAGTTCCTTGGACTACAAGGAGATCAAGCCAGTCAATCCTATAGGATATCAACCCTGAATACTCATTGGAAGGACTGATGCTGAAGCTGAAGTTCCAATACTTTGGCCATCTGAATGTGAAGAGCCTACTCATTTGAAAAGACCCTGATGCAGGGAAAGATTGAAGGCAAAAGGAGAAGAGGGCAGCAGAAGATGAGATGGTTAGATAGTATCACGGATTCAATGAACATGAATCTAAGCAAACTGTGGGAGATAGTGAAGGACAGGGAAGCCCGGCGTGTTGCAGTTCATGGGGTCACAAAGAGTCAGATATGCAATTGAACAACAACAGCTTTCAATATATCTTCCTAACTAAGCTTAATTATTTTTAGCTTTTGATTTAAACTGAGAGACATGTAACACTTCTTTCTCCTGAACATTTACAGGCCATTGTAGGGTTATTAACTGGCCAACTTCAGTCCGGAAACATATAGCATTTATTACTGAAGTTTGTCATCTTATACAGCCATGGTTCATGCAACCCTAAACTATTACAATAGTAACATCTAAGATGACTGATCACATATTATATATTATAAAATACGATAACGATGAAAAACCTTGTAAAGTCTGAAGTATTACAAGAATTACCAAAGAGACACAAAAGGAACAGATGCTATTAGAAAAATATTGATAGACTTGTTTGACAGAGAGTTGCCTCAAACATTCAATTAGTTAAAAAAATAATGCCACCAATATCTGCAAAGAGCAATAAAATGAGGTATGCCTGTTCCAGACCCAGAGATTGGAATGCACCTGGAATGTACAAAGTAGACAGAATGCTATGAACTGAACAGTATCTCTCCCTACCCCAGTGTGTACGCTAAAGGTCTAACCCTCGGTCCTCCAAAATGTGATTATATTGGGAGATAAAGCTTTTAAAGCAGCAAGAAAATGAGGCCAGTTGCATGGGGCTCAAATCCAATACAACTGAGGTCCTTATAAGAAGAAGAGAGAGAGACACCAGGGATGTGAGTACACAGCAGAATGGCCACAGGAGGACATAGTAAGAAGTCCCCTGTCTGCAAACCAAGGAAAGAAGCCTCAAGAGGAACCAACCCACTGGCACCTTGACCTCAGAACTCCAGCCTCCAGAATTGTTAAAGGATATGTTTCTATTGTCTGAGCCACCGCATGTTTTGTTATGGCAGTCCTAGCAAACTAATAACCAAGGGGAACTTCATCAACTTGATAAAGAACATCTATAAAAACTCTACAGCTAACAACATCCTTAACGGTAAAAAAACTTAACTCTTTCCCCCTAACATCAGGATTAAGGCTGGATATTCCTTCTGACTTATTCAACATCTTATTGGAAATCCTAGCTAATGCAATAAGATAAGAAAAGGATATGAAAAGTACACGGATTGAGAAAGAAGAAATAAAACTGTTGGTGCACATGATTATTTATCTACAATCTTTCAAAGGACAAAAAAAAAAAAAAAATCCTGGAACTAATAGTCAATTATAGCAAGACAGTAGTATATTGGCTTCATTAAATCCAACAAAGTGCCACATTAATTAGCAAGATGTTAAAAACATGAGAGACTGTGTGGGAGAGGGACTGAAGTGGTAATATATGGAAACTCTTGGTACTTGCTGCTTAATTTTTCTGTTAACCTAAAACCGATCTAAAAATAATGTCCATTATTTAAAAATAACTTAAAGAGCTAAAGAGGCCTATAACACTTTCCACTTACTTTTCACCTCTTAAAGGGACAGGCAAAAGTGAATAGCAGCTCTTGGAACTTTATAGCATGGCACAGCAATTACAGCAGAAAGAGGAGCAGCCACACCATACCCCCAGCACAGCAGCTACTCAGCCCTCCACAATGAAGGTAGAAAGTGCATAATTAAAAGGGGAACTTAGCTGATGACAGCAGAAAGGAGACAACCTGTCACAGAGCAGGTACTCAATAAAAATGTATTTGTTTAACTAGAATAACGAGACAAACAATGGACAATGTGAACTGAGAAAGAATGGATGTGGAGAAGGAATGAGAAGACATGACTGGGTCTAAGGATAGACCCAGGACAGCCCCTGTTGACTAAGGGTTTAGCTGATACCCTAATGAGCACAGCGTCATCCACACATGAGGCTGCCTGCAGTTTCTAACCTTGCAATTCACACCGGGCCTCGTTTGTACTGTGTCAACTGCATAGAGTTCTTTCTATTGGTTGGTTGCATTTTTTTTTATCAAGCAATCCATCCTTGTGTTTTAAAATCCCACTATGTTTTACAGTTTAAAAACAACAACAACAACAACAACAAAAACCCTTTAGATATAGCTAAGTAAAAAGTTCCAAACCTAATACCCAGCTTAACGGAACAAGTAACTACCGGGTTTAGACCTGCTTCAGATCCCAGTTACTGAAGTAGGTACCGAAAGAACCCAGGTGCTGAGAACTCAGGGCAGATGCACTGCTCTATCTAGCAATTGCTCACGCATGTGGAACCTGCCTTCACTCCTAAGATGACGGGTTGTTTGAGATAAAACCAAGCTCGTGCTGAACAATGATCTCATCCTGAGGCCTGAAGTATTCCATTCAAATCACTGGATTTGGAAGTCAGAAATTCTGCTTTCCAGAGCAATTAGTAAGTCTAATCACATACATTCACACTCTCAAGGGGTCCTGATTGTTTGGCAGTAACAGCTTGGTTATTCACAATCAATGAAATTAATGCCACTATTTTTAAAACATGAAAAAACTATACACAAAAATAAGCCTTCAGGCTGCAGACCTCGGTCAAAGAAAGAGTCAAAATAAAAAGTAAAGACTAAAGTATTTAAATGAATAATTAGACAAAGATTAAAGTCCCAGCAAGGCTTTGCCTTGAGGTCCTTGTTATCCTATGGATTCTGTGCCCCAGATCACCTAGAAAGAAAATATCACCCTAATAAAAAAGGTTCCTTTACATGAAAACTCTGTGTTTAACTGGCAACATATAATTTCATTAAAAAAAATTAGGAGCAATTGCTGCTGTAAAGCCGTTTCAGGGACAAGGGGAGGGAGGGATCTGTCAGCACTAGGGGAACAACAAAAAAAAAATGATGTGCCACCAAGCTTTATTCCAATCATTTACTTCATAGTTAAGTTTAATTACACATTACACACTGTCTTGTAATTATGCCACTTGGGAAACTGCCAATTTTCCCCTTGAAATGTTAAAAGTTCCTTAATTTATTTTAAAGGCTCATCATTGCCTCCATCAGCACCCCGTTAGTGCATGAGGGATACTCGGTTTCTGTGCCCCTTTATGTGCAGGCTGTGGGCAGCAAGAATTCCATTGCATGGTCTGACACACAGCCAGAGGGCTGACTGTGCGGAAAGCCCCCAGACACTGGGCTCATGTATTTATAATCATATCTGATGACTTTTTTTCTTTAATATTTACAACCAGAGAATTTGAGAAGCATGCCTAATCTTTTCCTCTACTCTTGGGAGGTTGAAATTAAAGTCCTTTATTCTCAGCAAGAGAACAAATACCGAATACAGGATGAAGCACCTGCTCTCCAGGAGCTGACAAGGCTGGAAAGACAACATTCAGCGCAGAAATATGAAGCCCCCAGGAGACGGGACAGTAACCAAGTATAACTTTATGCACCAGGAAAAGAAAAAGTCAAGTAAGAGATGTTGAGCATCCATTGTGTGATGACAGTGCACCCAGAAATTCACAAAGGTCGCCAATATCACGGCCACTAAGCCAGGTCCCTCAGGTAGCAGGCAGACAACTAGAATTCATAAAGCAGCCAAACAGAATGTAACAGGGAGTCCTGGAGCTCGCAATTCTTTTGGACAGAGAGTGCAGGCCCTGCCACAGGCAATTTAAATTCTCTTTTCATGAAAAATACTGTGTCAGGTGAGCAAAATAACTCCTTAGAACTTACTTGATTTGCAGTTGCAAACTCTATATGAATCTATGACCCCTAAAAGGCACAGGGTATGGACACGAAGTATGGAAGCAAACTCTTCAGCGTTAAACTCAGCTCTAGCACAAGCACTTCCTTCAGTTCAGTTCAGTTCAGTCGCTCAGTCATGGCCGACTCTTTGCGACCTCATGAACTGCAGCACGCCAGGCCTCCCTGTCCATCACCAACTCCCGGAGTCCATCGAGTTGGTGATGCCATCCAGACATCTCATCCTCTGTCGTCCCCTTCTCCTCCCGCCCCCAATCCCTCCCAGCATCAGAGTCTTTTCCAGTTGAGTCAACTCTTCGCATGAGGTGGCCAAAGTACTGGAGTTTCAGCTTTAGCATCAGTCCTTCCAATGAACACCCAGGACTGATCTCCTTTAGAATGAACTGGTTGGATCTCCTTGCAGTCCAAGGGACTCTCGAGAGTCTTATCCAACACCACAGTTCAAAAGCATCAATTCTTCGGTGCTCAGCGTTCTTCACAGTCCAACTCTCACATCTATACATGACCACTGGAAAAACCATAGCCTTGACTAGACAGACCCTTGTTGGCAAAGTAATGTCTCTGCTTTTCACTATGCTGTCTAGGTTGATTATAACTTTCCTTCCAAGGAATAAGCGTCTTTTAATTTCATGGCCGCAATCACCATCTGCAGTGATTTTGGAGCCCAGAAAAATTAAGTCTGACACTGTTTCCACTGTTTCCCATGTATTTCCCATGAAGTGATGGGACCAGATACCATGATCTTAGTTTTCTAAATGTTGAGCTTTAAGTCAACTTTTTCACTCTCCTCTTCCTTAGCTGGTGTAATCCTGCCTGTGTATCAGTTTCCCCATCCACAAAATGGAAATAATGACAGCGTCAACCTGAGTGAGTTGATGTTGAACATGAATATTGAAAGAGATTTCTCTTCCTTTGCCTGTGTGCAGTTGCTTCAGTTGTGTCTGACTCTTTGCGACCCTACAGACTGTAGCCTGCCAGCTCCTCTGTCCATAGGATTCTCCAGGCAAGAATACTGGAGTGAGTTGCCATGCTTTCCCCAAGGGAGTCTTCTCAAACCTGAGATTGAACTGGTGTCTCTTATGTCTGCTGCATTGACCGGCAGGTTCTTTACCACTAGCACCACCTGGGAAGCCCCTCTCTTTGCTTTGATGCTTTTTAGCATCTGTGAACAGAGAAGGCAATGGCAACCCACTCCAGTACTCTTGCCTGGAAAATCCCATGGATGGAGGAGCCTGGTGAGCTACGTCCATGGGGTCGCTAGGAGTTGGACACGACTGAGCAATTTCACTTTCACTTTTCACTTTCATGCATTGGAGAAGGAAATGGCAACCCACTCCAGTGTTCTTGCCTGGAGAATCCCAGGGACGGGGGAGCCTGGTGGGCTGCCGTCTATGGGGTCACCCAGAGTCAGACACGACTGAAGCGACTTAGCAGCAACAGCAGCATCTGAGAAAATGAACTGTTTTTTATTTTCAGTGTGAATATGTCTTCCTCTGAGAAAGATATAAGTAATAACAGAAACATCTCACTTGTATTCTTTTGGCTGTTTATTGCAGCATATTTAAATAGCTTATCTGACTTTTTTAGGGTCTAGGATTAATGAACAGCATGCTTCTGTCTGGCTATAATGCCGAGAGGTTTTGAACCTTCTGAAATTCTTCTGCTTGTCACTTCTCCTGTCACTAGTCTGAAACTAATGACCACATCTGCAATCTGGAAAGCTTTGTAGTGATTCCTTCACCAGGCTTGATTACCCCTTTAAATAGCATGATGTGAGTAGCAATCAAATATGTGGTTATATGACAATATATAGGAAAAAGACAGCCTCGGTTTTCAAAGGATTTACAATCTAATAACGAAACTGTGATATTTATATAAAGTCTGTAGTAAAATGGAAGAAGTTGCCACCTCTCTTCCTTTTAGGAACAACCTTCTGATCATGCTAGATTTAGGAAAATCAGAACTGAGTATAAACACTTATTTGATGGTCCCATCAACTTCCTGTGTCTTTTAAGCATTCCTCTGATTCTGTCCCTTTACCCATCATGTCAGGAAGAACAGACCTGTTGTATTCATCACAATCCAAGCCCTGAGAAAGGAGGCTGCAGAATGCAAAGAGCCTAAGATTTGGAAGCCAAAACATAAGTTCAAAGTCAGCTGGTCTCCTGGCTGTTTGACCTAGTGGAGCTCTTAGTACTTCTCTAAGTCCCAGTTCCTGAATCTCTGTGATAACACATCCATCTCAGTTGAAGACTGAGCTAAATATATGGAGCACATCTTATGTTACCGAACCTGTACTAGGTACTTATTTTCTCTGAACAATCAGGGGAAGACAAGTATTACCATAAAGAATTACTTCCATCCTGAAATGACCTCTTTAGTTCAGCATTTTTCTCAGGTATTTTTTCCAATCCCAGTTGCTCCCTAGACCTGACCATTGTGTGTTGGGAATCCTTAGTTTTTTCCTTATGACCTCCTGCTTTGTGGCTAACTCTTGGCTCCCACAATAGCCAGTATGCGTCTTGAACCAAAAGAAAACAAGTCATTTGGCCTCAGTAGTTTCCAGTGAATAATTAAATACAGCAAGAATATATGTTCTAAGACCAAAGGTTTTATTTCCAATGGAGTCACTAAGCTTCTTTCTTTCAAGATACTAAGAATTGTCATTCCAGGGAGTAAAAAGAAAAGCAAGATGAAACAATACACTACATGCTGTTATCCATCTCTGAGTGACAGCAGAATCATGGGAGTGAGCCAAGCGCCACCCTCCACCTCTCACAGAGAGTGCCTTGGGTGGGGGTGGGGGTGGGGGGCTCTGGGAATCAAGCATTTCCAGAAAAAAAACAAAAACAAAAACAATTATGCCCACAGTAAATAAGACTCAAAGTCTGAAATCATGCTATGCCTTCAGATTTTACTCTGGGCACAGTGCGATGCTCAGATTTGCAATTTCTGCTTGTGTTCTGTGCCCATCCAAGTGTGGGTTAATTCAATTACATCTGCTGCTTTCATTAATACATGGTTACCAAGTTTATTCAAACAATACATGAAAAACCAGACTGCCCATCAATAAATTCATGTTGCAAAAATATACTTTTATATGATTGTTAAGAGAACCAAAGACCATGATTCCCAGATGATAAAAATGAATTGATCACTGGCAAGAGATGATCTAAATAAAACTAAAGAAACTACTCAACAAGCAATCATTAAAATCCACTGTGTGCCAGGTACCAGAGGTAGCGTTGTGGGCCAGGGGTGGTTCCCAAAGCGTTCTGAGCTGTGGTTAGAAAAATCTTTCTAGCAGCTAGCCTAGAAGGTGGGTTCAAAGAGTGCAGGCTTTAGCAGGGAGGTTATTAAGATAGTATTGTAACAATCTACATGAATAGATAAGAGGGAGAATAGATGAGAGGAAAAGAGAAAGTTCAGAATGGAGAACACAGAATGTGGTATCTATATAGGTTTGGGCTCACTGCCTATTAGAAATGAAGACCTGGACAGGTGTCCCATGTACAAATAGGGTCTGGATATCCCCAAAGGACTATCACCTCACAGCGTGCAGATCTATTTCATTTATGACACCATTGTCCATCCGCTCAATCCAGTATTTCTCTCATCCTTGGAGAGAATCAAATATATCTCAGCTCCAAAATAGTTCATTCCAACTGCTTCTCCCCAGTGCCACGGCTACTGCCCTCATTCAGGTGACCATCGTTTCTCGATAATTTCTCCAATTTCATTTTCACTGCTAGTATTGATTTCTCACGTTTCTTTTCTGGCAGGAGAATGATTTTTCTAAAATTGACTCTCATTCTCTTTCCTTAAAATAGTGCAGAAATTCTTCACTGCCTTTGGGTTAAGGCCCAAACAACTTAATACTACATGAAGGGTGCCTAACGAACCAGCCCACAATTATCTCCCAAGCCATGATCATATCTGCCACTCCCTGCCTTAATCATGCTGTGCTATTTGTGGTTCCTTAAACAAAGCTAAGCTAAGTCACTTCAGTCATGTCCGACTCTGTGCGACCCCATAGACGGCGGCCCACCAGGTTCCCCCGTCCCTGGGATTCTCTAGGCAAGAACACTGGAGTGGGTTGCCATTTCCTTCTCCAATAAACAAAGCACACATCTTTATGCCTCTGTTTGCATGTTTCCTTCTATTTAGAGTACTTTCTCACACCCTTTTCCCCTCACCTGAGAACTAGTACTACCCAACAGGTCTAAGTGTTATGCCACTTCTTCTAGGAAGTCCTCCTTACCTGACATCTGTGTTTGTGATGCTCCTCTGTATCCCCATTATCACTCCTACCCAATCAAAATCCACTGAGTGGCTTGGAAAGTGCTGGTATTTATCTCTTCCCCCATCTCCCCCTACTTGCCATCTGTAGACAGTAAAATCAAGGACAGGACTCATGAGTGACTTGTTCCTTGGGGAACTCCTGTCTCCTCACTCACTGCAGGCTATTTGACAGGTTACTCAGTAAATGCTTGCAGCCTGAGTGCCTAAAGGAAAATGGTCCACAGACTGAGTCACGAGGATCATGTGCATTTGATAAGCAGGCAGAAGGAGAGAAACCCACCAGAGACTAAAACAGCCAAGGGGAGAACCAAGACAGACACCATAGGCTGCAGGCAAAAAAGGGAGAACCGGCCAATGGAAACAGTGTCCAGTGTCAATGGGAGGCCAAATGAGACAAAGGAGGAGGTGGGGGCTCTTCACGTAGCAGAACAGTTTCTGGAAAGTGGTGGGTACCAAGTTTTGAAAAGTGAGGGGCAGGTGAGTTAGAACACGGGTCAAGAAGACAACAGGGAGAAACAAACAGTGCTCGAGGGAACACAGTAGCTGGAGGGTGGTGGGGTGTATCAAGGGCAAAGAAGGAATGTGTGTGTGTGTGTGTGTGTGTGTGTGTGTGTGTGTGTGTGTGTGTACATTAGAATTCTTTTTAAAAACCTCAGCCATAAATCTGACTGGCAAAGTGAAAAGTGAGACTATATATTCAGGTAGAGAACACATGTTTACTGAATGAAAGATATAAATAATAAGTAAATAGCTGCATTTAGATAGGAAATTTACCATTAAAAAAAACACAAATTTTATCAAAATGTAAACTTATTAAAAACCCAAGAGCCCACTTTTATATTTCAAAAGAGACCACTCAGCTCATAGACCAAAATCTATAATTAGCTGCTGAAATGACAAATTTCATTGTCTATATTTACTGCCACTGGGACATCTGTTTTCGTGTGTGTGTGTGTGTGTGTGTGTGTGTGTGTGTGTGTGTGTGTGTGCTCAGTTGTGTCTGACTATTTGCAACCCCACAGACTGTAGCCCACCAGGCTCTTCTGTCCGTGGAATTTTCCAGGCAAGAATACTGGGGCGGGTTGCCATTTCCTACTCCAGAGAATCTTCCTGATCCAGGGATAAAACCTTCTCCTCCTGCAGCTCCTACATTGGCAGGAGGATTTTTTATTACTGTGCTACCTGGGAAGCCTGCTTTCATAGTCACCACGAAACTTCCTTGCGGGGACTTGCCTGGTGGCTCAGTGGATAAGAATCGGCCTGCCAGTGCAGAGGGCACAGACTCTATCCCTAGTCTGGAAGGTTCCACATACCACAGAGCAACTAACCTCGTGTGCCACAGCTGTTGAGCCTGTGTTCTGAAACCCATGAACAGCAACTACTGAAGTCAGGTGCAGCCAGAGCTGATGCTCCACAACAAGAGAAGCCACCACAGGGAGAAGCAGGCACACTGCAACTACAGAGGGGCCCAGTCTCCACAACTAGAGAAAGTCTGTGCAAAGCAACAAAGACTCACTGCAGCCAAAAATAAGTAAATTAATAAATAAAAATTAAAAAAAGAGAAATCTAAAAACTTCCTTTGAAATGCCTCAGATTTTATATACGATCCTGTATTCCTGTTCATTCAGATAAACAGCTTTAGCTTTCCAAATAGCAGTTAATGACCCCGAAGTCAGATAGGACACAGAAAAAAACATCAAGAAAGGGACACTTTTTAGAAAACAACAGATATCTCAGTTATTGGAATGTCTAACCAGAGAGTAAAGTGCATATGGATGAAAAGGGCCATACTTTTCTTTCAAACAGGATTTTCTTTTAAGTTCCTATCAGATATAAAGTTCTATCAGGTTGCTATGGTATTAGTTTAACTTATGATGGTTTAGAGAACACATTGAAGAAAATGGGCTTAAAATATTATATTACTCTTCTTGAGACATATGCTCCTTATGCAATTAACAATACATTGAGCATCAATATTCTAATTTTAGAAACATTCATCCACAAACATTAATCAGTTAATGCTAAATTCAATTTCTAATAGGCTTCTTCTTTTCACACTCAACTCTCTAAGGCTATACTACATGGTATCTAAAAAACATTAATTTATTTACAGTGGGAGCAATTACATTCCTAGAAAAAAATCTGTGTAATAAATGTATGCAGATATAAAACAAATTAAACTTTTTGAAAAAATTATTTTCTTATGGAAAATTATATTTCTGAGTACCTGAGAAATGCATAAAACTTTCAGAGAAATGCATAAAATCCTTCATATAATTAAATTATAAATAATGCTTCAATATAAGTCAAAGCTTGTCAAATTGCATATATAGAAAAACAGATAAAGTTAAAATATTTGAAAAGACCCTGATGCTGCTGGGAAAGATTGGAGGCCGGAGGAGAAGGGGACGACAGAGGATGAGATGGTTGGATGGCGTCACCGACTCAATGGACATGTGTTTGAGTAAACTCCAGGAGTTGGTGATGGACAGGGAGACCTGGCGTGCTGCAGTCGATGGGGTCACAAAGAGTCAGACACGACTGAGTGACTGAACTGAACTGAACTGATAGTGCTTACGGAGAACTCAGATCTGGTGTGACTTTTTTTCAAAGGAGTCACTACCGGGTAGGATAATTTTCCATGCTGCAGACTGTCCCATGTTTTAGAGGGTTGTGGCCAGTAGAACCCCAATGGGCATGGTGACTACCAAAAGAAAAAAAAAGCATGCCCACACATTTCCAAATGCTCCCTGGGGGAATAAAACTCCCTAGTTTGGAGACAAACTGTGGCCCATTCAAAAGGAATGGCCCACATTTATATCACCAGGTAACAACAGTGAAAGGTCTTGAACCCTGGTCTCCAGAAAGCCAGTGCTAAGAGGGATCCAACAGAGAAGGTCTAAGGTAAATGCTCACGTGCTAAGTCACTTCAGTTGTGTTCGACTCTCTGCCACCCTATGGACTATAGTCTGCCAGGCTTTTCTGTTCACGGGATTTTCCAGGCAAGAACACTGGAGTGGTTGCCATACCCTTCTCCAGGGGATCTTCCCAACCCAGGGATCAAACCTACATCTCTTAAAGTCTCCTGTACTGGCAGGCAGGTTCTTTTACCACTAGCGCCACCTGGGAAGCCCCATACAGGCTCATATCCTACTCCGACTTCAGCTTTAGCCTTCGTGCATTAGGATTTTCATTCATTGACTGTTTTCTAAGCTTATATCTAGTCATCACTTAACCATTCACAAATTCTCTTGCCCATTTATTCATATCCTCCTCCATCTCAATCATGGATCTATATTCCTCACCCTACTGTGGTCCTCTCTCTAGAGACTGAGGACAGAGGTCAACACAAATCCAGAGCCTCCAGGGGAGCAGCCTTGATGGGCAGACCTTCTCTGTCACGGTCTCCATGCTCCAGTTCACTCACACTCTGTCTTTCCTGCCAACGCAGAGCTGGGCACCATCTGCTTTCCTTCAGCCCCACCCACAAAGGAATCTGCCCTGGTAGCTGGTGTTTCACTAATCTGTTATGAAATGCAAGAAGGCATTTCTCCTCCCTCCCCATCTCTCCCACACTTCTTTGTTTATCTTATTGTATCTCCAGCATTAGACTGAACAGAGCAGTACTAGACAGAATCCTAAGACTCTTCTCAAAAAGTCAGAGAAGTCTTAAGAGATTTCCATTTCTCTTTGTTATTTAAGGATAAGAGATTTTTCCATAATCAAATAATTGAATTATATAAAATATTTTTCCAATATCTAGTATATGTTTAAATTGTAATCATGTGGAAAAAAAACTAAAAGTTAAAATCCCTACTTTGATGTTCACTTCATTTCATTTCCATTTTTTACTTTACTAAATAACAGAAGCAAAACTCTGGGGCCACTTATCTAACGAGTAATCCCTCCATATGTACAAGTTAGAAATTCAAATTCAGCAGAAAACCTACAACAGTTGAAAGAGGCCACATGCTTACCCGGATATAGGCATCCTGATGGTGCTTGGCGAAGTACAGCATGTTGTCCAGAGCTAACATCCCAGGAGGAGTCTGGGTAAAGTCCATGGCGGGGTTGACATGATTCTGTGATTAAAACAAAAGGTTTGATCAGGTTAGTTCTTCAGCAGATTTTATCAACAACCACTAGAGGTCTGGTTTCCCTCCACAAGACCACAAAGTACCACAAGACAAGCTCCAAATAGTCAAGTAGGACATTTGCTGTCTCCATGTGAGCCTGTTGGGGTGGCAATGAGGGCTTCTTTCTACAGGTGCATCAAAACCAGCTTCTAGACTCAGGGTTGGGAGACTCAGCTGAAAATCAAAATATGGGATTATTCTTAGACATGTGACACTGTAAGAAAAGAAAATAATGCAAAAACAGTTATTTCTGGTGGTTGTGCTCTACTGGAACCAATAGTATTTGGGAAGAAAGACCTGGGATAAAGCTGTATGTGTGCCATTTACCTTTCTGTACCTTAACTTCCTCATCCTCATGAGTGAGGGTAAAGTATGGTCACACCAGTCCATGGTATTTGTGAACTGTCCAGACTTACAGGTCTCTGCAGACACATGACTTTAAAATTCAGAGGTTCACAGGGTCCTAACGTCTGCCTTCTTCCAGGGAGTGCTCTGGCCTTCTCACCCATACAGTGTCAAGAACCACACACAAAAAACCCACAATACTTATAAATATGCCCAACAAATTGTCCATATGCTCAAGATCACTCAGTAAACACCACCAGAGACTCCTAGTCAGGGCAGTAAACCACTTTCCACAGCCAATTGTTGAAAACAATCACCAACATCTGTCTTGAAAATTCAGATCTAAATGGCTAATGATTTGGGGGGCTTCCCAGGTGGCACTAGTGGTAGGGGACCCGCCCACCAATGCAGGAGATGTAAGCGTTGAGGGTTCCATCCCTGGGCTGGAAAGATACCCTGGAGGAGGGAATGGCAACCCACTCCAATATTCTTGCCTGGAAAATTCCATGGAGAGAGGAGCCTGGGAGGCTATGGTCCATAGGGTCCCACAAAGTCAGACACGACTAAAGCAACTTAGCCCACACGCAAGTGATCTGAGGGAAGTCATTTTTCTGCTAAAGAGATGGAAAAGAAATGCTGAAGAGATATTCAAGAAACTACTCTTTCCTCATAATCTAGATAATTTGTATGAAAGAATATATTTTTATTTTGTTCCTGAATACTTTTTAAAAACAGTCTGACCCTCTGATATGCCAGAGAAATTTTGGTCAATGGTATTTTTTTCTAATTTACATACACGAAGAATTTTCTGTTCACTTGCTCAAATAACCCACACTTTTCTACCTCCTTCAAGAATATACAGAAGCTGTCTTTTGCATGCTGATTTGACATTGCTTTATGAGCTAATAACATCAAAAATTATAGGACAGTGGCTGTCTACTGGCCACAGTTCCACAATTTTCAGAAACCTCTGTCCATATCTGTAAAGCAATTTGGGCCAATGTAGTGACTTCAAGGAGAAGGCAATAGCACCCCACTCCAGTACTCTTGCCTGGAAAATCACATGGGCGGAGGAGCCTGGTAAGCTGCAGTTCACGGGGTCTCTAAGAGTCGGACATGACTGAGCAGCTTCACTTTCACTTTTCACTTTCACTTTTTACTTTCATGCATTGGAGAAGGAAATGGCAACCCACTCCAGTATTCTTGCCTGGAGAATCCCAGGGACGGGGGAGCCTGGTGGGCTGCCGTCTATGGGGTTGCAGAGTCAGATATGACTAAAGCAGCAGCAGCAGTGACTTCAATATTTTATTTTAGCACTTTAACCTGATTTGTTTGTTAAGATGTTGAAAACTTTTTTAAATACCAAAGAACTACTAGTTAGGATAAGAAAGATATATTTCATAAAATAAATAAAATTGTAACAAAAATGAAAATCACTAAGCATGTCAAATGCAGTGAGATTCAGCCTTAGTCTGATACTCACTGGTGTACAAGAGTGAGACCTGTATTCAAAAGTGAGGGGGTGGGTGAAGCAAAACACTGAAAATAAATGATCAAAGATGTAGTCTAAAAAGTAACTTGCAGTGAAAATCTTGTAATACTTTCAGTTCTTTAGAAGAGAATAGTAGAACTGCCCTCATTATGTGTACATTTTTATTTTGACTTGAATGTATTCAATTTTCATGAACACAAGTAACATACAAATGTTACTATCTGCTGAGTACTCTTCAGGGCTATCGCCACTTTGGGTTTCACTAGGGTTCTCTCATCTAATAAATAGGTGGTGGGCACTATTGTTATTCTCATTTTATTAATTTTTAATAATACAATGCTGTTTTATTTTTGTTTAATTCTGGAGTAGGAAACTCCAAAATTCATCTCATATTTTTCCTTACATATACATTTTATTGAAGTACAGTTGATTTACATTATATTGATGCCAACATTTAAAGTTATTAGAAAATATTGGCTATATTCCCTGGGCTATACAATATGTCCTTGTATATTTTATTTTATCCATAGTAGTTTGTATCTTGTAATCCCATACTCCAATTCTGCCCTTCCCTGCTTCACTCTCCCCACTAGTAACCACCAGTTTGTTCTCTATATCTGTGAGTCTTTTTCTGTCTTGTTCTAGTCACTCATTTGTCTTATTTTTCAGATTACACACATAAGTGATAGCATACAGTATTCGTCTTTCTCCATCTGACTAATATCCTCCAGGTCCATCCATGTTGTTAAAAATGGTGAACTTTTATTTTTTTTATGGCTGAGTAGAAATCCATTGTATGTATGTATATGTGTGTGTGTGTATACACACATATATCTACATCTATGTCACCTTCTTTACCCATTTGTTTGTGGACGGACACTTTGGTTGTTTTCATATCTTGGCTATGCTGCTATGAACACTGGGATACATGTATTTTTTTGAATTAGCGTTTCAGTTTTCTTTGGATATATACCTGCCAGGGTCCAGCCCCAGTGGATCCAGGGAATTCGAAAGGTGGACGGCGTTGGCGTGGAAAGACTTGTTTATTTATTGATATAAGATTAGATTAAGAAACTATAGCGTAGTAAGAAGATTAAGTGGAGGAAGAGGGCTGAATAGCTTGGTTTACGCGGAAGACCAATAAAATTCCAGACAAGGAATTTGCACCATCTACGTTGGGCCACCGGCGCCCGCTTGAATATCTAAGGGTGCCTCACCTTAGGCTCCCTTTCGTGCGGGTCTTAACAGCCAGGGCAAGTAAGTAGACCTGGTGAGCCTCCACTCCCCAGGTGGAGATTCAGCCTGAAGTTAAAGTAAAGAGCAGAGGGAGGGAAAGGGAGAGAAGAAGAAAGAGAGAGAAAGACATGGGGGAGCCAGAGTCCCAAGAAACCAGGCCGAGAGACTAGTTCGAGAAACTGGTCCGAGAAGCTGTGTCCCATCCTTTATTGTTCAGAAGGCCTCTTATACTTTTGATAAAACATGGAGATCAATGGGTAACACAAAATTATGTAGCGTTCACAGCCCAGATTCTTTCCGTATATCATTTTGTATACAAAAGGTCTCAGGTGATTTACATTATCTTCTGGCCAAGAGGCTTGTTAACACTTTTGGCTCTCTTCCTTAATGAATGTTAATTTTGTTTCCCTTGAAGTGTTTTTCTTTAATCTGCATCTCCTTAAAGCATTAAAGTTACATCTCTATAGAACAAAGGTGCAGTGGGATATAACAAAGAAGGTACTTAACTCAAAGATCTACTGTTGCTAATACCAGGTCTACTACTTGTTTTTCTATATACCAACTATATCTAAAAATAAAGGATATGAAAATTTGGCAGCAAGCATTGACTCAACAAATGAAACTTTTAATCAGTCCTATTCTAAAGATTTTGACTCTTCGGAAGCCCCTACATTCCTAGGATGTTTTAAGCTTCCTGTGCCTCCTGCAGTCAGGAGGCCTCAAACAATCACATGCGCAGCTGTCCTGCAGGCAGGCTAGAAAGCCATCAGAGGGGTTTTTTGGATTGAAACACTCTTTCAAATGCAGAAGACTAAAGCCCTGAATTGACTTTTTCCAGAAAATGTCAGAAGAGTGGAAAAGCAGAGCACAAAAGCCGGCAGATTTTTGTTGGGGTACATGCTTAGGAATTTCCAGAGGGGTCCCTGAAGTCTGAGCACACCTTGCGTATGTCAGCTTCCTTCCTCATGACCTTCTCACGGGCGGGATTCCTCACACTGGCTTCCGGCATATACCCAGGAATGGAATTGCTGGGTTATATGGTAGTTCTATTTTTAGTTTTTTGAGGAAGCACCATACTGTTTTCCATAGTGGCTGCATGAATTTTATTGATGAGGAAACTGCAGCTCAGATGAGATAAGACTCTTGCCCAGGAACTTGCAACTTGAACTTGGAAGTGCAGGCAATGCCTTGCTTGGACAACAAGTTTCCACATGCTTTTGTTTCTACTTTTTTCCTTTACATGTTGAATGCATTTATTTTGGTACTGCTAGCCATTTATACTTTATATAGCCTGAGAAAAGCTTGAGAAAAAAGTAGGCTAATCAATATTAGCTGCTACACAGCATGGTCGAGCCAACAAAGGAGAGTGTGCCAGATAAAAGAGAAAAACATGACATTTACTTCAGACTTACTTCTAGTGTTGGTCTATGAATCTATTCTAAAAATAAGTATATGGAAAGACAATCATCTGAAAAAGAAATTAGTAGTTTCTCTGAATCGAGTTTGAACAACCCTCCAAAGCTATGTGTTAGTGAAGCTGACCAAGGAGAAGGCCCTGTGGGTCAAGGGTCATCAGTCTTGTTTGAACAGTGCTCCTAGGACCCTCTAGAAACCTCTTTCAGTCAATTACACACTTACTTAGGCATACAATGGGGGTATAAAATAGGGCATTGCTGCTTTCAATGGTCTTACAGTAAAGAAAAATTATATTTTTATAGCTCTTTTAAAGATTCATGTGGCTATTTAGCAAATAGTCCCAATAAAATAATGCCTGCTCTCTGCTAGGTGTTATATAAAGCACCCTGAAGGTGCTAACTCTTAATCCTCATAAAATTCCTACAGAGGGGGTCTTATTATTCTCCTCCATTGACAGTAGAAAACTGAGGCACAGAGCATCTGGGTAGCTTGCTGACTTTTAGAGCCAGGATGTGGCAGAACCAGAATCTGAACTAAGGTCACAGGCTTTAAACCAGGATTTCAGTGTCACATTGCTGTTCAACCAGACACCTTTGGAAATTTTACAGAGATGTCCAATGCAGGTTCTCAGTCGTAGTTTTCCTCAGTCAACGCTTTGTTCAGGCAAAGTGGGCCTGTGATCCATCCTTTTCAATAAAAGCTCTAATTTCTCCATCCCCCCCAGATATAACAGACCAGAGTCTCTCTCATGTTCAATAAACCAGGTCTTATTGTCTCCAACAAATAGGCTCTTATTAAACCAAAGTCAATTAGAAAACTGCCTTTGATTTTCTATGACTTGCTCTAAATTATGAAGCGTCATTGCATTTTAGATTAAAAAATAACTTGCCTTGTGAGTGAACTATACTCTTTTTCTGTCTCTGTCTTTTTAACTCTGGTTATTATTTTTTCAACCTCTCTCTCCTTGAAATGATTGTTTCCTCCTTCTCTTTTTGTTTTAACAGCCAGTGAAATTATTTTACGAGCATAGATTCTGATAATGGAAAAAGTATAAGAATTACTTGCCAAAACATTTGAGAGCTCTCTATACTGTGACGAAAATAATCTGAGAACCCAGCAAGGCCAACAGTTCCCCTATTCCTTCCTTATTTATGAGATGCTCTGGATACAGATTTATTTTCTTTTCTTGTTCCATGTTATTTTTTTCCACCTGTCTTGAAATGGAAGCTGCAAGTGCTTTGATAAATGACTTGAAAATTTCCCTTGTTTTACTGCAAAGCCTGTGTACCTCTGTACATCCTCCTGAAATGCCATTTGTTAGAGCCTGTAGAAGTGCTGCTCCTTGAATCACATCAGACAGCTCTAAGCCCCTGGAGAAAGGGGGAGCAGCCACTTGCGTTTTCAAGGCACCAAGAATTTTCACTTTGGGAAAATGGTACCAACCAACTGAAGATAGCATGATTTATTTTATAGCGAGCACCCTATGTACGGTTTGTGTTTGGTGTTCCTAGAGATCTGTTTGTCTTCTATTATTCTCATGCCAGTTTTTTAAGTTGAATTGTTTCAATCACACATCCAACGTCTAAGACAGAGAATCTTTAAATATGTTCCAGGCCCAAAGCACTGGAGGTCACTGGAGAGTTGTGCACTTCAAATATAAGCTAGGTTGGTCATCTGATTTTGTAGTTAAGAAAACTAAGCACCTAGTGAACAGTGGTGCTCCAGCTTAAGCAGAAATCCAAACCAAATCTCCTGAAGCCTCTGCTGAAGCATCAGTTGCTGGCCCCTCTAATTCAGGAGGGCTGGAGTGAGGTCCAAGGATCTGCTTCTCTAACAAGTTCCTAAGTGACACAGATGCTGCCGGTTGGGGACCACAATTTGAGACCTACTGATGACTGCAATCTCAAATAACACAAGTAATATCAAAGTAAGATCTGGAATCCATATCCACTCATTCCCTGAGTCCCATGCAGCTTCTCTGAGTATCCCTGAGTCCCATGATCCCCTGAGTATCATGCTTTAAACTGACTGGTTCCAGGGTGTGATGCATTATAAATATACTTGCTGTTTATCTGCTTTGTGCTTTGGCCTCTTACTGAGAAAACAGAAATTTCCATTTTCAGAAAAAGAAATTATAAATTAGAAGCCTCTCACTTCTATTTCTCACATTTCTGACTAAAATAATATATATTAGTACCTCCACAGGGAAGGTAGGAACCTGTAATCAGTCAATATTTTTTACTCCTGAATGCTTCCTGGTTGGGGAAGCAGTGCTGGCACGAGCCTGAATGATTTTTAAATGATCTGTGTTTTTCAATTACCAATGCCATGCTAGTCCTTCATTAGTGTGGATAATAAAGAGATGATTACAATAATGCCTGCCAGATGGCATATCGCAGAGAAAGCCTATGAGGATTTAGGAGTTAATATTTGTGCTATATGAGTGCCTACATTTGCTGAACAAATATAGCATTAAAAGCAACCTTTAAAACAAATCACATTGAGTGAATATTCATTCAGTCTAGGAAAAGCTCCATCAAGGCTATTTCTTGAGGCTGGTACATTAAGGCAATGTTCTCCAAGGGGAAGCAGGTTTTGATGGTTGCAAAAGATCACGTGGGAGTTGTGCCAAACTGTGCATGCCTTCCACTCCTCCTCTTCCAACCCAGGAGAAAGGGTATGTGGGCATTTCAACAGGTTCCTACAACAGCACTTATCCATCTTGGATGCCCCTGAAAATCCCCTTTGGAGCTTTGAAAAATTCTGATGTCCAGGCTCTACCCAAAATCTGTGAAGTGGAAACCAAGCAACTGGATTTCTGAAGCTCCAATGTCCAGCCAAGATTGAGAACACTTTCCCAAATCATTGGGTCTCAAATTTGAGTATGATCAGAATCAAATAGAGCATCTGTTCAGTTAGATTGCTGGTCACCACCCCCAGAGTTTCTGGTTGAGGCCCGAGAATCTGCATTCATACATGTTTTCAGGGGTTACTCTGGACCATACTTTGAGAACCTCTGCTCTAAAGGCACAGTAACACAATGCAAGAGAGTTCTAGGGACCTATACTCACCAACTGATGGAGTTGGAACTTTGATTCCCTGTATCAAAGTGTTTGGTTTGGCAGGGACTTTTATTGTGATGTCTGCTTTAGGGAGGACGTGCACTCTTCACATTGATACAGGCTCAGCACTCTCTCACCTGGCTGTTTCACACAGTTATATGAGGAAGTTCCTAACAGTATCTGACTATCTGACCCCCAACACAGATCACTGTTTCAAAGTCCTAGACATAGCCCTTAGAAATCTTTGGATTCTGTCCTTGGTCTCTTTCCATTAAATTTAATAAAAATGAAGAGTTTGGATGAATACAGAGTAGGCAGCTTATTAAATCTGACCTAAGAGTGGACAAGATGGTGAATATATTGAAGAGCAGAAAAATAGCTGTGACTGGGTACAGGTGGGCATTGTGCCAGGTACTCCAAAGGGGTGATTTAATTTAATCTTCCCAACTACCCAATGAGGCAAGTTATTAAGGAGGTAAATGTTATTCTTCTCTGCCTACAGATGACAGTGACTCGTGCAAGATCCTGGTTAGAAGCGGCAAAGTCCCAACTTCAACCCTGTAGCTTTTTTTTTTTTTTTCCTATTTAGGTTCAAAAGGTCTTTGGAGAATAGGAAGATGGGTCCCATTAGCAAGTAGAAGTTTAATCAGAGAAATGTAACATTCCATAAAAAGACTTTTAAAAATTCAAGAACAAATCTACTACAGAAAAAGGGAAATCTGGCTCACAAATAATTCATGAGATTCCAGCTCCACATCATTAAAATTTGATTCTTTTAGGTAAAGCACAAAAGATCTACATGAAAGAAATACTCAGAAAGATGCTAAGGGTTCAGGTCAACAGACTATCTGGCTTCCATGCTGGACCTCCCTCTGAGCTGTGCATTCTCTTCTCTTGGCCTGGCCTCTGGAACACCCCTACACCTTTGCTTGTCTTTCTAATATCATTCACCCACCTGTTACTCTTTGGTTTTCCCGACCTTCAGCTTGGCTCCATTTATCTTCCTTCCACAGGTCCACAACTAATCTTTTAGGGAATACCTAATTCAGTTGAGCTGTGAGACCATCCACTACTATCCAGTGTCACTAGGAACCCCCTCCCTGGGCCTGTTCTGCAACCTAGGGGAGTTCATGACCTATTCTATATTAAGAAATACGAGTTAGAGTTGGTAAAATAAGTCTAAGATGAATCAATTTCAAGTGGCAGGCAGGAGGCTCTGACAGGCTGGGTTTTATTAACAGGAGCATAACCAGAAGAACAGAAGAGAATTCCACCATCCAGGCCCAGCTGAGGCCATACCTGTACACAACACAGAGTTCTGGGGGGCCCCCACTGTGAACCAGCTCCTGACACATAAGAAATTATACAGAGGGGCAGCCAGGAAGAAGCAGAAATATCTGGACAGAAAGGTGTGTCAGAAAAGTTGGGGGGGGAAAAAAACTTTAGATATTTAGCCCAGGGGGAAAAGTATATGTGATGGTGGTGGTTTGTAGTAGGATGGGAATTGCGGGTTTGATCACTACTGTCCTCAGGCATCTCAAGGATTGATATCATTGTAAGGGCAGCTATAGGAAGCAGAATTGGCAGAAAACAGCCTTTTCAGAAATACTGAAGCAAGGACTGGATGTCCAGCCAGAATGGTTTCCAGAGAACTAAAGGGTAGAGAATTGGAGCAAAGGACAATAGATAGCAGCCCGGGCTCATTCCTTTTCTTATCAAATGGTTTTGGATTACTACTACTGTGCAAGGCACCATGGAAGACAAACATGATAAATTTCATCCAAAGATTAAAATAAAATACTACTTGGCTTCAAGAAA
This sequence comes from Ovis aries, assembly GCF_016772045.2. Classification (NCBI taxonomy): domain Eukaryota; kingdom Metazoa; phylum Chordata; class Mammalia; order Artiodactyla; family Bovidae; genus Ovis; species Ovis aries. The sequence continues at coordinate 61,739,897 of NC_056057.1, read as the reverse complement.
CTTCATTTCAGAAGTGAATTATGAAAAGCCTTAACAATACAGCTTTGAAATATGCACACATGGACATACACATACACTGTGCACGCACACACACACACACACACACACACACACACACACACACACACACCACAAGCATAAGTAACTTCACACATGCATACTGTGGAAGCTCCCACACAGAAAATTCTGGATTTAAGGCAAATTTCCTTAGTCAAAAAACATGTATATGTATGGCTGAGTCCCTTTGCTGTCCACCTGAAACTATCACAAGATTGTTAATTGGTTATACTCCAATATAAAATAAAGTTTTTTTTTAAAAATTGTCCTTTTAAAAATTACTCTTAAAAGGTCAGAAAAGGCTATGCAGTGCTATGCATACAATTTATGAAAAACTGGGCTCACTCTCACTTCATTATCTTGAAGAAGCAGAGTTGAGACTTATTGAATAAAAGAATAAATTCTAATATTGTTTATTTGGTATGTTGATTTAACAGTCAATACAAAGAATTACCATGAAAACTCAATTAAAAATGCCTTAGGAATAAATCTCCTTTAAAATGAAGCTGGTTATGGTTTTTAAAAAAAGTCTTCATGAATAATGAAATAATGCTGTCAAGGTTTATAAAGATATCTGTAATTTTTCTACTGATCTGAATGCATGCAGGATTCTCAATGACCCAAGCACCGTGGCTCTTGCTAGCAACACCCTACTCTTTCTTCCCTGAACTCCCACAGCTTTTTCACTGCTCCTTTTAGAACTCCCTTTTTGCCAACCTTTTGTAGTTTTAAAACAGGAGGTGAACTAGCATCAGTTATGCACAGGGGGTTTTTCTGTCTCCCTCTTTCACCCATCCCCAGGAAGAGCACAGGCTAAAAGGTCCATCAAAGGACACAGAACGTGTGCTACCCTCACTCCAGGGCTGGGCCTGCTAGTCACGCAGGGAACCCGTTCCCTCTGAGCCTAGCACAGCTCTCCAGGCAGCCTCTGATATGGGCACCATCGCCGACATGGGAGACAAAACCTCTTTTCTGTGATGGAGCCAGGAGTTGGTCAAGATGCTGCTGCTACAGATGGATTCTCAGGAGGTCAAAGGGATGCAGGGGCTTGTGTACTACAATCCCCACCACCTCCAGGACCTAGCACTGCATGGTGCTAGTGATGATGGTGATGACAGCTCTAATCATGGAAGTGACACAGCTAACACACACACAGCACTTAATGAAGGCTGAGGACTATTCTAAGCCAGGGGTTACTTCTGCCCAGGGGCCAGATTGGGTCCACCACTCAATTCTGCAGAGTTGTGAGTTTAAAAGTGTGTGTCCCTTCTTATATTTTTAAATCTTGTTTTTATTCAAAAGGAAAATAATTACCTCTGACACATGAAAATTATATGAAATTAAAACGTCAATGTTCATAAAGAAAGCTTTGTCAGAACACAGCTATGCACATTTATTTACATATTATCTATACCTGCTTGAGCATTTGGCCTACAAGCCCTAAAATTTTTACTTGCTGACCCTTCTTTTACAAGAAAAGTTTGCCCACCCTCTTTCTAAGTGCTTTGTTTTCACAGCAGTGCTGTGAGTTAAGAAAAATAATGACTCTTTAATCAAATTTAAACATCTCAACTATCAAAGAAATGCTAATGTTTGGTAAATGTTTAGTACCTGGATAACACAAGCCCTATGTAAATGTTTAATGTTTTGCTCCCCTGGAAAACATGGTACTGATTTTAAAGATAACTAAATTTTAACTGGATAAATCCTGTGTCTTGAAAATGTTAAGTTGAAAGGAATGTTTTTAGTAGCCTTAATTTTTGATGCAAAGTCCCACCTTGGTGTCTTCAGATCCTTTCTCCTTGCCAACCAAAGGCAAACCTGGGAAGAGACCATTGACACACTTTTATATAAGACTTTTATACTTTATATAACTTTATGTAAGACTGCCTACAATTTTGATGAGTCAGGGATCTGGATTGTGTCTCATAAGCATTCTCCTCCTTCCCCCTTTCAGCACAGCTGAAATGGCAAAGTCCTGGTTTTTAAATTTGGAGACTGTGTTCTCTTTTCCACACCAGTAGAATTCTTATGGTTGTTTTAAAGATAAAGAAATTGAGGAGTAGACAAGTTAAGTGTCTTGCCTATATTCACACAAACATTATGCTTAGACTTGATCCCATAAGTCCAGAGCCCATTTCTTAATGGCTATTCTAAAAGGAGAACTGGCTAACTACACAGTGGGGGTGGGGTGGGGTGGGGTGGGGTGGGAATTGCTTTATAGAATATTGTATGTGTGCACGCTCAGTCACTACAGTCATGTCCGACTCTTTGTGACCCAATGGACCATAGCCCTCCAGGCTCCTCTGTCTATGGGATTCTCCAGGCAAAAATACTGGAGTAGAATGACATGTCCTCCTCCAGGGGATCTTCCCCACCCAGGGATCGAACCTGGGTTTCCTGCATTGCAGGCAGATTCTTTACCTCTGAGTACTAGGGAAGCCTGATAGAACATTACACAGCCTTGAAAAATTATCTTCATAAATAAAATAGACAAACCATTAGCCAGACTCATCAAGAAAAAAAGGGACAAGAATCAAATCAACAAAATTAGAAATGAAAATGGAGAAATCACAACAGACAACACAGAAATACAAAGGATCATAAGAGACTACTATCAGCAACTATATGCCAATAAAATGGACAACTTGTAAGAAATGGACAAGTTCTAAGAAAAGTATAACTGTTCCAAAACTGAACCAGGAAGAAATAGAAACTCTTAACAGACTCATCACAAGCATGGAAATTGAAATAGTAATCAGAACTTCCAGTAAACAAAAACCCAGGACCAGACGGCTTCACAGCTCAATTCTACCAAAAATTTAAAGAAGAGCTAACACCTATCCTACTTAAACTCTTCCAGAAAATTGCAGAGGAAGGTAAACTTCCAACTCATTCAATGAGGTCACCATCACCCTAATACCAAAGCCAGACAAAGATGCCACACACAAAAAAGAAAACTACAGGGCAATAACACTGATGAACATAGAAGCAAAAATCCTTAACAAAATTCTAGCAAACAGAATCCAACAACATATTAAAAAGATCATACATCATGACCAAATGGGCTTTATCCCAGGGATGCAAGGATTCTTTAATATCTGCAGATCAATAAATGTGATATGCCACATTAACAAATTGAAAGATAAAAACCATGTGATTATCTCAATAGATGCAGAGAAAACCTTTGACAAAATTCAACATCCAGTTATGAAAAAAAAACAAAACAAAACAGAAAGCAGGAATAGAAGGAACATACCTCAACATAATAAAAGCCATATATGATAAACCCCGGAGAAGGCAATGGCACCCCACTCCAGTACTCTCGCTTGGAAAATCCCATGGATGGAGGAGCCTGGAAGGCTGCAGTCCATGGGGTCATTGAGCGTTGGACACGACTGAGTGACTTGCCTTTCACTTTTCACTTTCATGCATTGGAGAAGGAAATGGCAACCCACTCCAGTATTCCTGCCTGGAGAATCTCAGGGATGGGGGAGCCTGGTGGGCTGCCGTCTATGGGGGTCACACAGAGTTGGACACGACTGAAGCGACTTAGCAGCAGCAGCAGCATGATAAACCCACAGCAAACATTATCCTCAATGGTGAAAAATTGAAAGCATTTCCCCTAAAGTCAGGAATAAGACAAGGGTGCCCACTCTCACCACTACTATTCAACATAGTTCTGGAAGTTTTGGCCACAGCAATCAGAGAAGAAAAAGAAGCAAAAGGAATCCAGATTGGAAAAGAAGAAGTAAAACTCTCACTGTCTGCAGATAACATGATCCTCTCCATAGAAAACCCTAAAGACTCCACCAGAAAATTACTAGAGCTAATCAATGAATATAGTAAAGTTGCAGGATATAAAATTAACACACAGAAATCCCTCGCATTCCTATACACTAACAAAGAGAAAACAGAAACAGAAATTAAGGAAACAATCCCATTCACCATTGCAATGAAAAGAATAAAATACTTAGGAATAAATCTACCTAAAGAAACAAAAGACCTATATATATAGAAAACTATAAAACACTGATGAAAGAAATCAAAGATGACACAGATGGAGAACTATACCATGTTCATGGATTGGAAGAATCAGTATAGTAAACATGAGTATAGTACCCAAAGCAATCTATAGATTCAATGCAATCCCTATGAAGCTACCAAGGGTATTTTTCAGAGAACTAGGACAAATATATGGAAATACAAAAAACTTCAAATAGCCAAAGCAATCTTGAGAAAGAAGAATGGAACTAGAGGAATCAATCTGCCTGACTTCAGACTATACTACAAAGCTACTGCCATCAAGACAGTATGGTACTGGCACAAAGACAGAAATATAGATCAATGGAACAAAATAGAAAGCCCAGAGATAAATCCACACACTTATGGACACCTTATCTTTGACAAAGGAGGCAAGAATATACAATGGAGAAAAGACAATCTCTTTAACAAGTGGTGCTGGGAAACTGGTCAACCACTTGTAAAAGAAAGAAACTAGAACACTTTCTCATACCATACACAAAAGTAAATTCAAAATGGATTGAAGACCAGAAACTATAAAACTCCTAGAGGAAAACATAGGCAAAACACTCTCTGACAAAAATCACAGTAGGATCCTCTATGGCCCACCTCCCAGAGTAATGGAAATAAAAGCAAAAATAAACAAATGGGACCTAATTAAAATTAAAAGCTTTTGCACAATGAAGGAAACTATAAGCAAGGTGAAAAGACAGCCTTCAGAATGGGAGAAAACAATAGCAAATGAAGCAACTGACAAAGAATTAATCTCAAAATATACAAGCAGCTCCTGCAGCTCAATTCCAGAAAAATAAGCGACCCAATCAAAAAATGGGCCAAAGAATTAAACAGAATTTCTCCAAAGAAGATATCCAGATGGCTAACAAACACATGAAAAGATGCTCAACATCATCATTATCAGAGAAATGCAAGTCAAAACCACAATGAGGTACCATCTCACATCAGTCAGAATGGCTGCTATAAATAAGTCTACAAACAATAAATGCTGGAGAGTGTGCAGAGAAAAAGGAACCCTCCTACACTGTTGGTGGGAATGTAGACTAATACAGCCACTATGAAGAACAGTGTGGAGATTCCTTAAAAAACTGGAAATAGAACTGCCATATGACCCAGCAATCCCACTGCTGGGTATACACACCCAGGAAACCAGAATTAAAACAGACACATGTACCCCAATGTTCATCACAGCACTGTTTACAATATCCAGGACATGGAAGCAACCTAGACGCCCATTGGCAGATAAATGGATAAGAAAGCTGTGGTACATATATACAATGGAATGTTACTCAGCCATTAAAAAGAATGCCTTTGAATCAGTTCTAATGAGGTGGATGAAACTGGAGCCTATTATACAGAGTGAAGAAAGTCAGAAAGAAAAAAAAAAAAAAAGAAAAACACCAATACAGTATACTAACACATATATATGGAATTTAGAAAGATGGTAATGATGACCCTATATGTGAGACAGCAAAGAGAGACAGATGTAAACAACAGTCTTTTGGACTCTGTGGAAGAAGACAAGGGTGAGATGATTTGAGAGGGTAGCATTGAAACATGTATATTATCATATGTAAAGTGGATCACCGGTCCAGGTTCAATGCATGAGACAGGGTGCTCAGGGCAGGTGTACTGGGATGACCCCTGAGGGATGGGATGAGGAGGGAGGTGGGAGGGAGGTTCTGGAAACACGTATGCTCCCATGGCTGATTCATGTTGATGTTTGGCAAAAAACACTACAATACTGTAAAGCAATTAGCTTTCAATTAAAATAAATAAATTAAAAAAATTATCTTCATAGAGTACTTAGTTAGGAATATAAAATATATGTTGTACCCTGTGTAGAATTTCAATAGTAGTATATATTCCTTGACATTGTGTATTTTATGTAGAGAACTCTCTATGTATTCTTATTACATATATATATACATACACACACACACACACACACACACACATATATATATATATAACAGACATATACATGCAGGCAATATCAAGATATATACTTAGCATGTAATTGTGAGTTTGTAAAAACTGGAAGGAAACTTACCAAAGTATTAATGGTAATTTTTTTGTAGTGGTAGGGAGATGGAAGACTTTTTTCCCTACCTGTCCATATTTTTCAAATTTTCTTTAATGAAGATGCATTGCTTCTTACTTATATCTGAGTAGAGGTGTGCCCACTGTTTTCTAAAAAGAAACAGAGACCATCCTGCAGGAAAAGATGAGAAATGGATTGGAGTCTCACCCTGGACTCCACCCATGCCTTTGCTGAAAGCCCCCTGCAGGTCATGTCCAGCTGTGCCCAAGGTTACACACCTGGGCAGAAAGGCTCATCTCCACCTGGTCAAGTGAGTCCTGTGCAGAACAGCTTGCCTCCTGAATACAGCATTTCTCTCAGAAGAAGGCCAGGAAGAGGTCCCTTATCTGAGTCAGGCAATCTCAGGTCCTGAGGCCCCCTGGCTTGGACCACTGCATGACATTTGCTCAATTTGCCAGCCCTACAAAAGGTACAGCCCTCTGGGCTTAAAGGACTCCCCTTCTTTAACCCAATCCTTTTCAGCCAACATCTCCTGGAGCCTGACTGTTCACATCTCACTTCACTTAGTCAGGAAACTACAATCACAGCTTCAGCCTGAGTGAGGCACTTCACTACTGACTGGGCAATCCTGGGCCAGCCCAGGGGCGGTCATCTGTAACTGCTGGCAGTTGGACAATATTATCTTGATGGGACCCTTCAGCTCTAAAATCTTCAGAGCTGTAAATGTTCAGGGTTCCCCAAATATGTAGGGAAACTGTGAAACTGCCAATATCTGACCATTTGTGACCTGCAGTAATGGAATTTCACATGGTTCAATCTAAAAATAGTCAAGCTAAATAGAGGCATCCATCCCAGTTATCTTGAAAATTCTTGAAAGAAGATGGCTTTCTAAAGAATGTAATGGAAACAATTCCAAAGAGAATAGCTGGAGCTGAGGATAGAAAGATCTGAAGGAGTGCCACAGTTTTAGTTTGAAAATCAGTAATAAAATAGATTTTTTTTAAACAAGCTTCTAAAAATGCATCTTATGACACACCTCCTGCCTCTAAGAAATCAGCAAAACCATGGCAGAAATATCTCCCCTCCTGGCTGTCACTCATAGGAGCCAACAGAAAAGCAAGTGACCTCTGCTTGATTTGGTTTTGCTCACATTAAATCTAACCATCTGCAGATACAATGACTGTGACTGTCTCAGTCAGGAGAATAAGGATCTGAAAAACAAGAATTTGAGACCACTACCAACGAGAGAGCAATAAACCCTGAAAGAGGATAAGAATTATTGAAAATGTTAGATAAATAGCATGTGAATGCCATGTTGCCCCTAACCTTAGCAAACAGATTGAATGGAATTATTAATAAAAACTACCATGTTAAAAAAGAAAACACCTCCTGGTTATCTTGCAAACATCACATGCTCTACGAACTTGGTCCTAAAGGACCCCCAGCGTGCAAGGATCTGTCGGGTTACTCAGAGGCTGAGGGCAGGGGTGAAGGACAAGAGAAACTGAAACTAACTTCTTAAAGTCTGATTTACTTTTTGGTGGTTATTTAACTAAATTCAACCTCCTCTAACAACTGGGTCTTTTTTGTAATTCGATCTCAGAAAAAAATGACTTCAAACATACACATTATGACTTTAAACTGATAATGTTATCACAAGATATATATGTAAAGAAAATTAGACTCAAAATTTCTGCAACCATTTTTTCAAAGTACAAAAACATGCAGGGAAGTGATATGCATCATGATAAGACAGCAGAAGGATAAGGACAGGTGGGGAGAGAGGGGGACATGGCCTTAATCTGTAATGTCCTGTTTTCTTAATCATGCCTCCTCCCCAAATACAGTTGAATGTTGCTGCTGCTACTGCTAAGTCACTTCAGTTGTGTCCGACTCTTTGCGACCCCATAGACGGCAGCCCACTAGGCTCTGCTGTCCCTGAGATTCTCCAGGCAAGAACACTGGAGTGGGTGGCCATTTCCTTCTCCAATGCATGAAAGTGAAAAGGGAAAGTGAAGTCACTCAATCATGTCCGACTCTTCACAACCCCATGGACTGCAGCCTACCAGGCTCCTCCGTCCATGGGATTTTCCAGGCAAGAGTACTAGAGTGGGGTGCCATTGCCTTCTCCACAGTTGAATGTTACTATCTATTAAATCTGAATTGTAAGTACACACATGAACATCTTTGGTGGTGGTGGCGGCTTTGTCACTCAGTTGTGTCCAACACTTGCGATCCCATGGACTGGAGCCCATCAGATTTTCCAGGCAAGAATACTGGAGTGGGCTATCATTCTTCCCTCCAAGGGATCTTCCCCACCCAGGGATCGAATTCATTTCTGCATTTGCAGGAAGATTTTTTACCGCTGAGCCACCAGGGAAGATCAATATGTTTTATCTTCAGTTATTTTTCTTTGAGTAAAATAGTTCATCATTACAATGTAAATTTAGAAAGGCTACATTTTATTCATGTTATTTGACTACAGCAACTGAAGTAGGTTTAATAATTTCAGGACTTTGCACCTTAAATATGAAGGCATAATAAAATGTAAGATGAAAGGTAGTTGTGACCAGAACTGCAAATGGGCACTAACATTTGCTATTACTTTCATACTGATTATGCTATCTTTTCCCTCTGCAGTATCCTGGCATGTAAAAGAGAAATGAAATGTATTTTTAACAACAAAAGAGGAAACCAAATATAAAAGAAGACCCTTGGAGATCAGTTTTCCTATTACCTTTAGTGAAATTCAGTTGATACCTCTGTTTCTCTTAGATAAGGAATATTAATAGGAACATTTCAATCCTCCACAAATAGATGTTTCTTCAACAGAGTGAGTGCATACATGGGCAGTCTGTAAAACTATTCTGAACATATATATATAAGTTCCTCCCTTTTCTACAAAAGAGCATAATTTCCTCTCCTAGTCTCCCATTTTTCTAGTAAAGGATCAATTTTCTCTTCAGCACCCTGAAGGGAAGAAGCTTTGCCAAGTTCTTACATATCAGACAAAAGGCAGAGGAGCTAGAAAGAGTCTGTTTGTTCACAAAGTGCTCACTCTTCATCAGTAAAGTTGGTGCAGGTGGTACCTCCCTCAGTGGCACTGTATGCAGGGGGTGAGATGGGAAAAAGTTCAAGGAACAGTTCAAAGGGAGCACAGCTGCCCGCCTCCAAAAGACCCCATAAAAGCCCACCTCTAGGACTACAGTGCAGTGCTGGGAGAACATCCACCTGGGCCCTGTGCCCACCATGTTCAGGGGCTTATTCTTCAAAAAATTCACCCTAAATGGCTTTGAACAGGCAGGAAAGTCTCTTCAATTCTGACAAGTACTTCCTCAGTAAAGGGCCTGGCTAACCACAAAGGGCAAAACAAGCACCCGTAAAGGGCAGCAAGGGGTATGGTAAGTAGCACAGACTTGGAGAGACACCAATGCGGGTTCCAGTGCAATACGCAAAATCAGCTGATGCTCTTAGAAAAGAAATAGCATCACTGACTCAAGGGACATGAATCTGAGCAAACTCTGGGATATACTGAAGGATCAGGAAGCAATAGTTAGAACTCGACATGGAACAACAGATTGGTTCCAAATAGGAAAAGGAGTACATCAAGGCTGTATATTGTCACCCTGCTTATTTAACTTATATGCAGAGTACATCATGAGAAATGCTGGGCTGGAAGAAGCACAAGCTGGAATCAAGATTGCCAGGATAAATATCAATAACTGCAGATATGCAGATGGTACCACCCTTATGGCAGAAAGTGAAGAAGAACTAAAGAGCCTCTTGATGAAAGTGAAAGAGGAGAGTGAAAAAGTTGGCTTAAAGCTCAACATTCACAAAACGAAGATCATGGCAACCAGTCCCATCACTTCATGGCAAATAGATGGGGAAACAGTGGAAACAGTGGCTAACTTTATTATTCTGGGCTCCAACATCACTGCAGATGGTGATTGCAGCCATGAAATTAAAAGACACTTGCTCCTTGGAAGGAAAGTTATGACCAACGTAGATAGCATATTTAAAAGCAGAGACATTGCTTTGCCAACAAAGGTCCGTCTAGTCAAGGCTATGGTTTTTCCAGTAGTGATGTATGGATGTCAGAGTTGGACTGTGAAGAAAGCTGAGCACTGAAGAATTGATGCTTTTGAACTGTGATGTTGGAGAAGACTCTTGAGTCCCTTGGACTTCAAGAAGATCCAACCAGTCCATCCTAAAGAAGATCAGTCCTGGGTGTTCATTAGAAGGACTGATGTTGAAGCTCAAACTCCAATACTTTGGCCGCTTGATGTGAAGAGCTGACTCATTTGAAAAGACCTTGATGCTGGGAGGGATTGAAGGCAGGAGGAGAAGGGGACAACAGAGGATGAGATGGTTGGATGGCATCACTGACTCGATGGACATGGGTTTGGGTAAACTCTGGGAGTTGGTGATGGACAAGGAGGCCTGGAGTGCTATGGTTCATGGGGTCGCAAAGAGTTGGACATGACTGAGCAACTGGACTGAACTGAACTGAGGGAAACCTGGTATGCTACAGTCCACGGGGTTGCAGAGTTGGACACAACTTAGTGACTGAATAACAATAACAAAAACCCACTTCTTCACCTATAACTCTATGTAGGTATTCTCGCTCATTTGCTTAGTGAAGATCAAGTGAGACAACATATAGAAAATGTTTTGAACAGATCAACAGGTAAGCCCCAGGGAAATGGTTGCTGTGGGTTATTCATTTTCCACCTAGAATTGCATCAGTGTCCCCTCTCACCTTGCACCAAAAGATCTCTTATTCAGAAATTCTGGTCCTTTTTCTAGTTCTGGTTCCCTTCAAGACATCAACGGTCCTTGCATTCTTAAGCTTCAGCTTCCATTAATTCATCCTTCTCACTGGCCCCACAGAACTGATTCCCAGACTATGCTCAGCCCACACTTACTCAAAGATCTCACCAATACTGTGCTAAAGGGGCCTTCTTCCCAACACTGTTGAATCGTCTCCTCACCCCAGGATTCTGCCAACAGAATCAGAAAAGAATTAAAGAATCAAAAGTTCCCCAAAGATCCTGGGGGGATATTGTACCTTCCCCATCTCCTTGCATTCAAGTGTGGAAAATTTGTCTCCCACCTGCATAGTAATTTGTTCTATTTATAGAGACTTCTGGCAGAAAAGATTCAATAGCATTTTTCATTTTCCACTCATTTATACATTCATCAACATTTTACCTGAACTCCAGGTGCTGAGTTACATAAGATAATGCAGCATTGTATGTTGAGTATTCTGTCACTTCAAAATAAGTGTCCCTAAGCCACCATAAATCTGAGATACATTAATTCTCTTCTTAGGAAAATGACTTAGGTACACAGTTAAGGTGATCAATGCAAAGTTCAAATACATATGAAATTTCCCTCCACTGATTTGTGTGTGTCTCATTGCTTGGCATTTACTGTGCTTATAAGACATTATAAAAAGCCCTGAAGTAATCAAATAAATATATATCTCAGTTAAACATGATGTCATCTGCCATACCATTCCAAGTCAGGGAGCATTCCTTAATGGATAGAGAGGCAGAGAGAAGAAAGAAGAAGAGGGAGAAAATAGGACTGATGGCAGGAGAAGGATAATGTGAGAATAATCAAGGTGTGGGAGGGTAAACCAAACTAAATATATTTAATGTCTGATGATCCCTAAAGGACGAGGGTGATAACTCCAGGGAACAACTGCATACATGGTCGAGGGCTTAGAAAACCCCACTCCTGCTGCCAAAGGAGTAAACACAAAATCTACCTCTGTAGGGCACCCGTGAACCCCCAGGGCTGTTCTGAAAAGGCTCTCAGGATTCTGTGAACTGTTCCAGCTCTGGCTAGAACAATTCCCTACACAAGCCCAACTCCAGCTCCTGAAGCTTTTCCATTCACACAAATAGAATCATTTGCTAATCACGTTGACATCACTGGGTAAAAGTCTTGCTCACATACATTCTCAGCAGTCTACTTTTGAACCTGGTAAATATGCATTATCATGCTTTTGGGTTACTATGAACTACTACCACACACTTGTCAAGCTACAAATATATTTCATAGTGACTGGTAATAACTCTGTTTCACATGAGAGATTAAAATCTTGACAAAGGGAAAGGTTCAAAACTTTAATAACAGGACTTCTGTAAAAATACAGAACAAGCATGGGTCAAGATTTACTCAACTCAGTAATGAAGAAACCAGTAGGATGATAAAGCTGGTTCATAGTGCATTTGAAGAGCATGGTGTTTGTAGCATCTGCAAAAAGAATATTAGTAAAAGACTGCTAGCTTACTTATAAAGCTAGTTAATGTCCTACAGAGCATTATAATATTTGGGGTAAGATTTCCTGCTAGGCAGCTCTACCAGCTAAAAGCTACGCAGCAGTGTACTGTTTCCCACTCACTAGGCTCTAGTAACAGTAAACAACACAGTTAAACACAGGAATGCTCTCCTGGAGAATGGAATCATCTTTGGCCAGGCTTTTTTTTTTTTTTTAATGCTCCAATACCACATTGAAAGGATATGCCAGTCTAGTCTTTGCCTCCTTTCCAAATTCTGAATTTTTTTCTTAGTAACATATTGACTGTAATACTACACATTTCAAATAAAGGGAAAAAATAGCTGTGACTTAAACCAAGTTGGGTCGCAAATTAGAATTTTCTCTCATTTTTTCCCCTTTTTCTATTAGAAGATTATTCTTAAATCTGATCTCTGAATTTCTTAGTGTAAAACAAATAGCTGACTCATTAGGGGAGAAAGAAAAGAGTTTTTAACCTGTCGCTTAAATATCAAACTAACTCACTTCAGATGTTCTGAAAAAGAAATGTGCTGTCAATATTTGTGAGCATAAGAGGAAAGGGAAGGTTCACCCTTATGAATCTAAGACATGTCAAAATCTCAAAGCTTAGTGCTTTTGACTTATGGCTTTGATTTATGAGCCTTGCAAAAGTCTACAATCTAGAGATAATTCTCATCTGAAAGCATAAAACTTCCAGAAATTCCATTTTTAATTAATAAGACTCAGAATTAAGGTTATCATCTTCATCAATTCTAAGATGTACTTGTTTTTCATATTTTAATAGTTCTAAATCTGGGTAGAATTTCATAATCAATGGGATCTTTGACTTCTCTCTACCAAACATCAGTCATAAAGTAATTTTCTCTGCATGAGCATGTGTGAATATTAAAAACCCAGCATCACATAGCAGAATGGGTATCAGGATCTACAATAAAAACCTTGAGACAATACTGCAGGTTTTCTTTTTTAACCCCAAGCCCCAGTGGTTGTGGAAAGGGGTAGAAGCAGAGGCAACCGAGCATGCTTCACTACATTTCCTGCCTGGTGGGAGCCAAGAGTGTGCCAACTCTACAAAACTGAAAGAAGTAGGATAGTTTAAGAGCTCAGCACCATTGACTTTTGTTTTCAGATTCTTTGTAAACTGTATCACCAAATGGTTCTTGACAGCACATGGGGCAAATTGTTTGGAAAATATAGATAGATAATGAAGAATTGAGGTGGAAATGATTCAGAAGAGGTGGGTCCATGGATAGAAATTTCAGGAATGAAACATCTATTTTCCTGCTACTTCTTTTTATGTGCTTTCAAGAGTGTTAAATAATAAGCATCTATATACCCAGGGATTAAACCCAGGCCTCCAGCATTGAAGATGGATTCTTTACCAGCTAAGCTACAAAGGAAGCCCAAGAACACTGGAGTGGGTAGCCTATCCCTTCTCCAGCAGATCTGCCCAACCCAGGAATCGAACTGGGATCTCCTGCACTTCAGGAGGATTCTTTACCAACTGAGCTATCAGGGAAGCCCATCTATGTATCAGTAAGTCGAATTGAGCTTTTTAAATAAACATAATATTTTAGAAAATACTTAAATAAGTGGAAATGAAGTGTGAAAGTGTTAGTTGCTCAGTTGTGTCTCTTTTCAACCCAAGGACTATAGCCTGCTGGGCTCCTCTGTCCATGTAATTCTCCAGGCAAAATACTGGAGTGGGTAGACATTCCCTTCTCCAGGGGCTCTTCCTGACCCAGGGATTGAACCTGGGTCTTCTTCATTGCAGGTAGATTCTTTACCATCTAAGCCACTAGGGAAGACCCAAATAATAGGATTAAATAAATAGATAATAATAAGTATTGTATGCAGGTCAGGAAGCAACAGATAGAACTGGACATGGAACAATAGACTGGTTCCAAATAGGAAAAGGAGTACATCAAGGCTGTATATTGTCACCCTGCTTATTTAACTTCTATGCAGAGTACATCATGAGAAATGCTGGACTGGAAGAAACACAAGCTGGAATCAAGATTGCCGGGAGAAATATCAATAACCTCAGATATGCATATGACACCACCCTTATGGCAGAGCGAAGAGGAACTAAAAAGCCTCAATGAAAGTGAAAGAGGAGAGTGAAAAAGTTGGCTTAAAGCTCAACATTCAGAAAACGAAGATCATGGCATCCAGTCCCATCACTTCATGGGAAATAGATGGGAAACAGTAGAAACAGTGTCAGACTTTATTTGGGCTCCAAAATCACTGCAGATGGTGCCTGCAGCCATGAAATTAAAAGACGCTTACTCCTTGGAAGAAAAGTTATGACCAACCTAGATAGCATATTCAAAAGCAGAGACATTACTTTGCTGACTAAGGTCCGTCTAGTCAAGGCTATGGTTTTTCCTGTGGTCATGTATGGATGTGAGAGTTGGACTGTGAAGAAGGCTGAGCGCCGAAGAATTGATGCTTTCGAAGTGTGGTGTTGGAGAAGACTCTTGAGAGTCCCTTGGACTGCAAGGAGATCCAACCAGTCCATTCTGAAGGAGATCAGCCCTGGGATTTCTTTGGAAGGAATGATGCTAAAGCTGAAACTCCAGTACTTTGGCCACCTCATGGGAAAAGTTGACTCATTGGAAAAGACTTTGATGCTGGGAGGGATTGGGGGCCGAAGGAGAAGGGGACCACAGAGGATGAGATGGCTGGATGGCATCACTGACTTGATGGACATGAATCTGAGCGAACTCTGGGAGTTGGTGATAGACAGGGAGGCCTGGCATGCTGCAATTCATGGGGTCACAAAGAGTCGGACACGACTGAGTGACTGAGCTGAACTGAACTGAAGTATGGGTTAATAGTTCACTGGTTAGGTTATTTTCATTCTAAGTTGTACATAAAGTGTATATCTCCCAATAAATGACATCTCTGACAATGAAATATGGAGATATAAATGTAATACAGTAGCAAGACGGTTTATCCAGGAGAATTCTAGGTAAATTTATGTGATTAGCTAAATATAATCCATTAACTTATTATTGTCACTAAGCCTTACTTTCTCTTCAAATACATTTTAAACGGATGGGAACCAAGAAAACACATCTAGCATAAAGAGATAGTTGAACTCCATGAATTCCTAAACACACTCATATACATACCAAAAGATAAAAATAAGAACAGTGACAACAGTATTTGTCTCCAGGGAAGGGAAGAGGAAGGCTGGAGGAAAGAGGTAGCAGGAATCATTTCACCATTTTTTTTTTTCCCATCTTCTGTGCCTTTTAAGGGCTTCCTAGGTGGCTCAAGTGGTGATGAATCTATCTGCCACATCGGATGATGCAGTTCAATCCCTGGGTTGCGAAGATCCCCTGGAGGAAAAATGGCAACCCATCCCAGTATTCTTGCATGGGAAATTCCATGGACAGAGCAGCCTGGTGGGTTACAGTCCATAGGGTCACACAGAGTCAGACACAGCTGAGCACACTCACACATATACCTTTTGAATTCTGTACTCATCCTATTCAATATATAAGAAAAGATAATATGAAATTTTTTTCAATAAAAAGTTATCATTTAGAAGAACACTGTTTTACCATTTAGAAGATATCAATCACTGAACAATGGTAGATGTTAAGAGTTAAAAGAGCCTCCAATGACCATCCTGTAACAACATTCTCAAAGATGGAGCTGAGTTTTTAGGACTTCAAGTACAATATATAGAGGAAAAGAAAAAGGAATTCCATATGGAGAGTTTTAATTTTAGATGACTTCTCTTGTCAGCTTCATTTCTATTTCTCCTCTTCTTTGAAATTCTGTAAAGGGTTGAGGGTGGAGAGAGAATTGTCTGTGCTTTCGTTTAAAAAAAAGTCATTTCATACTGAAATCCTCTTCTGAGCCACTTGCGATATTTCAGAAAAGAAATTTACTCTCAATAACTAGGAAGTGTTTTCTGAGTATATCTTTTTTTACATAAGAAAGGCCAAGTGAGATATACCAATGCATCCCTCATTTGAGATATACCAGTGCATCCCTCATTTTGCTTCCTTCCCAAGCCTCTCTCCAAAATACTACAACACCCAAATCAACTTATCGTTCTCCCTATCCTTTCAAAGATTCTATCAGCTAAGCTAAAAAAAAGTAAGATTTGATATGACGTTTATGTAAATTTAGGATCTAGCCTGCTACCAAGAAGTACTAATAGCCTCGATTACCATATTAGATTCTACAGCAAGTGGCCAAATGCCTTATCTTAGGTGGAGGGCACATTAGCAACAATACAAGAAGTATAACTCAAGTTAACTACTCAGTTACTGCATGTATATGCTATGCCTAGAAGGAAAATGGCCATCTTAAGTTGCAACACTGGAGCTAAATAAATAGGTTCCATGTATGCATATAAGTACACATGCTTGATACAGCAAATAGAGGTTTCCGTGGACTATCTTCATTGATCCCCAATTTCCCACAACTGGAAGAAGGCTCTTAGTCATCTCAACAAGCTGTTAGCAGACTAGATTTTCTACTGTGCAAGGAGTAGAGGGCAGCAGGGAACACAGATCCTGAAATAATGAGAAAATTGAGTTGAAGCAGACACACAACAACCTCCTGTTACAGTAAACAACTTTCATAAGACTTGACTTTCCTCTCTGATGAAATGTGAAATAGCATTTCCTGTATCTTAATTCAATCTGCTTAATAAAATGTCTCAAAGGATTACCTCATCTGTAACTGTTCAGAATTTAAGGCAAACCCATTTAACTCTGGAGATACACTCTCTGAAATTAGGTCCAGTGGTCTCAGTAATATCTCCCTATTCTCAGACCCGGCCAGCATGGACACATGGGAATGCACCATGTCTTCTTACATTCCACCTGGAAGCCTCATTGCGCCATCTGAGGGTCCAAGGAAAGGGGCTGCTGAGGTGGGTGGAAGCCAAGTTACAGTGGTCCCCTTTGATGGAAAAAAGCAGTGGAGCTGCTGCTGCTAAGTTGCTTCAGTCGTGTCCATCTCTGTGTGACCCCATAGACGGCAGCCCACCAGGCTCCTCCATCCCTGGGATTCTCCAGGCAAGAATACTGGAGTGGGTTGCCGTTTTGTTCTCCAATGCACGCATGCATGCCAAGTCGCTTCAGTCGTCTCTGACTCTGTCGACCCCATAGAGAGCAGCCCATCAGGCTCCTGTGTCCACAGGATTCTCCAGGCAAGAATACTAGAGTGGGTTGCCATTTCCTGCTCCAAGCAATGGAGAGGATGACTGGAAATCCCACTGATTTGCTTTTGAAGGTATTATTCCAAATTTCCCTTTGATTTTACATGAAGCCAATTATCAGAGAAGGGCTTCCCTGGTGGCTCACCAGGTAAAGAATCTGCCTGCAATGCAGGAGTCCCAGGAGATGCAGCTTCGATCCCTGGGTTGGGAATATGCCCCGGAGGAGGGCATGGCAACCCACTCCAGTATTCCTGCCTGGAGAATCCTATGGATGAAGAAGCCTGGCAGGCTGTAGTCCATAGGGTCTCAACAAGTTGGACATGACTGAAATGACTGAGCACAATTATCAGAGAATTCATTTCAAAGTAAATAATGAAACTAAATTGCAAAAACTTAAATTGCCCATGATGACCACTTCCCCTGCCCCCATGGTGGCATCTTCCCACAGGTAGGCTCAATGCATAAACTCTAGGTGAACTCCTTCGGTAATGCAACTTGTGTTAAGCTCAAAACTCATTCGGAGAAGAGATAAGAAATGCTTTCCTTTAAAGGACCTCCCTCTTTTTTTTGGCTCCTCTCAGGACCACTCCCACCCCCAAACTCATATGCACAATGCAGATGGCACCTGCTCTGTTGGCTTTCCTGAGACTGGACAAAGAAAAGCCACAACAGCGATGGCCCGCCCCCAGGTTCCTGTAATTCCAGGTTACTAATTGACTACATGGCCATATCTGCCCATCTTCCGGTGAAACCAAAGTCATCTGTTTCATGTTCTGAATAAAATTTTAGTGATCACTCGAAGCCTGCTTACATTCAGTCCCTAAATCTGTCTGAACCACCTTGCCAAGCTCCTTAATTAGTAAATGAAACCATGATGGGGGTGCAAATCTTCTGTTCTGTACCCCTTCCCATCCTACCTCAACTTATTTTATGCATCTTAAGCTAATGAGTATTATCCATCCCAGGCTTAATACCATACCCACTTCTTTTTTTTTCTGTGTACGTGCTTGGCAGTCAGTCCGTGGTCTGTTAATCAATACACAACACAAAAGCCATGAAAAGGACTGAATCTACAGCAACACTCATCAAGGGAGGCAAGCCTACTTCACTATATGAATCTCTGAGCAAGATGTTTGGGGTTTGGGGGAATCTATTCAGAAGTCTAGTTTAATCACCAAAAATTAAGCCTCCCAAGCTTCATCAGGAAAATAAATTAAAGTGTATTCTGATCATTTCTAACAGCCAACACAGATGCTGAGCCTAAGGAGAAAAGGGTCAGTTTGCCTCTGGGCTCCCGGACACGTAAGCCTGTAGCTTCAGAGCTCATCCGCCATCTGTAGTGAGCAACTGTTTGGGGACACACGTTAGAGCTCTCATAACCCAGCATCAGGCAATGGAGCTTAAATGTCACTCCTGGCTAGACATCCAGGCACATCCTATGTCCACTAGTCCCACGGTTAAGACAAACTTCAGGCACCAGTACGTAGTATTATTCATTGAACTGCACTCACTTTATGATCTGCTGCTGGCACATTGTTAACTACATGGCAAAGAAAGGTCAGAATCAGGTGACAATGGAATCCAGCTGCCCCACAACACAATCGAATTCATCTGAGACACGGGACCATCACCCTTAAATCACGGCCATAAGCACAAGCTCCTGCAGCCTGTCTTTATCAATAAGCCATAAAATGCAGTCCCTGAATCCTGCAGTTTCTCACTATGAAATGACATTCCCTTAGCATACTTAAAATTTAAAGCCTATTTTCCCAAAGGAAAAAGAAGGGAATTAAGAATGGCAGAAACTAACAGGGAAGGAGAGAAGAGTGATAGAGAAGAGGAGAGAGGAGGGATGGAAGAAGAGAGGTAGGAGGAGAAAAACAGCATTGGAAATAACAGAAAAAGAGACAACAACAGAAAGGGAACATAAGAATGAAAGGACAGAGGGAGGGGACTTCCCTGGTGGTCCAGGGGTTAGGACTCTGCACTGCCACTGCAGGGGTGGTGCGCTTCCAGGCATGGGTTTGATTCCTGGTTGGGGAACTAAGATCCTACATGCTGCGTGGCACAGCCAAAAAAAAACACCCTAAAATCATCATAATAAAATTTAAAATTAAATTTAAAAACAATGACAGAGGGAGTAAAAGAAAAATAAATGTGGGGTAATTTTTGAGACGAACATATTAATAAAATGCTTATCACTTCCAAATGTTGAACATGGGCTTCAAATCAAGTTGCCATCTACTATCATCACCTCTCGCAGTGCAAATTAGTAAGTACTCACAGCTCTTTAAATATGTTCAGCATATTTTCCATGTCTGATTGGAATGAGACAACAATGGTAACCGGTCACAGCAGGCACTGTTGAGCTACAGAGTGAATCCTCCCTTTAAGACGACCAAAACCAAACATATTAAGAAAGAGGACGCTACTGTGGAGTTACATCAAGGCTCATCTTCAACCACCTCTCTCAACCCTACAGGGACACTGCTTTCCCTCCGTCCCATGCCCAACTCAAAATGGCCCACGGTCACAGTAGACAACAGGTCTCTACTCTCTGTGAAGAAGAATGTAGCTATGTTTAATTGCAAGTTGGATTGTAATACTTGAAAATGATTTTCCACAGCAGATTGAGATTCCGGTTAGACATAAAAGAAAACTTTCAAATGATATTTGGAATGATATACAGGACACCCAGCCAGCTTTTAAAATAGTCTTTGATATTGTTGAGAATATATTTTTCCTAGAAAAAATTTCAGTATAGATTACAGCAGGCCAGCGAATGAATTTCGAATTGACCTTTTAAATCCCAACAATTTAATCATCTCCCCAAAGATTCAATGGCTGCTTTGCTTTCACTATCACTTCCTAAAAGATCATTTTCAGAACCCCAATAATAAGTTCACATGAAAAGACTGCTTCCAAAATGGACTTCCTTATCACCGCCTGATCCCAAGACATTGACAAAATGCCTTCCTATAAATGACATTGTGCTAAAAAAAACCCAACAAAACGCAGCACTGAACCTGAGAACAACGAAAATATTCAAGTACTTTGTTAGTGACCTACCTCAGTGAAATAATTCAAAAGAAAAGCAAAAGTCATAAACACAAAGATGCATAATGGAGCATTATTCATAAATAGAAAAATACTGCAACAATAAATGTCCAGCAATTAAAAATGTCTAAACACATGACAGTGATCAACTTAATGACGTTAACAGTCATCAGGATGATGGCAATATAACAATATGAAAGAAATCCTTTCGATGTAATGCTCCAAGTAAAATACGAAATTGTCTTTTAGCATTATAATTAGGTGAACATTACATATGTGATCAAAACTAGAAATAGAGAATAAAAATTGTTGGTCCACTGTAATCTGAACATAGAACTCAATTTTCTTTTGTTCCCTTATTACTATTATGCCACTGTTTGTGCAATAAACAGAAATTGGAAAAGAAAAAAGAAGGAAAATGGCAAAAACAGATCACAGCTTTCAGAAGAATATACTCTCATTGTCAGACAATACTGATATAAACCAAGATGGAGTATACAGCTTAATGAGAAAGCACAGAGATGGCTTAGCAATTAAATATGCTAAAGGAAGAAGTGCAGACATATACGCCAGTGAGGAAAGAGACAAACTCAGAAAGAGACATAGCACATTAAAAACTAGAGAGAAAGGGACAGAAGAGATCTCAGGGGCACTGACATTAAGAGCTTCAAGGAATCACCAAAGATCACCTTTCCAATTAGGAAGGTCACTCATCAGTACTTTAAACACAGCATGTTCTAGTAGAAGACGGAGGGTGCAGAAGATCTGAGATTTCCTTTTCTCTGCCCTGTCAGGAAACTTTCTGAACATATGTGGCTTATGAAAGCTCACGGTACTCAACTTGGTGGCAATGGCTGCCAAATACATTCACACATCAAGTACGAAATACCAGCAATTAAATACATCATTTGCAAGAGGAAGTACAGAGAAGTGGGGTGGAAATAGTGCTTGTTTCAATAGTTCTTGAACTTCAGAGCTAATTAAATTTCTTTTTTTTCCCTCCCAATTGGAAGGATAGGTAATTAGCAATATTCAAGCTACAGCACAGTAATTTAGAATGTGTTCTGGGAGCCATAATTAGAATTAAATCATACGAAGCAAACAAGAGTGATCTTCCTTCTAAAGATGAATGTTATAAAAAGAAAACTACATATTTGTTTTCTTTTGTTTTATGTTTTATTTTATTTGTCACTCTATGTTTGGGAGGACATTATTACAAAGATTTTATGCATTAAATACCAAACAATTCTGTACACCTGAAATTAAACATAATGTCTTATGTCACTTATATATACTTCAATAAAAAGGGGGTGTTTCTAAAGTAAGCCACTAATGAGAGAAAGATTGAGAGTGACAATTTCAGCTGCTGGTGGTCATAGACTGATTATAGCTCGTGGATCACTTAGGCCCTTCCTCATTTTGGCTCATTGTTTAAATTGAATATTTCTAGGACCCAGATAATTCATGAGTGAATGGAAAATGAGATACAATCCACATCCATATTATTCCTTATACTGGCAAGAGAAGTTTATATTAAGATTAAAATCAGCTTTCTGAAATATCCACAGATGCTCTGAGCCAAATAAAGCCCCATCTCTAGAACTCAAAGAGTCCAAGTTCAGCAAAGTTAGGCAGACCAGGACTCAGTCAAGCACGTCTATGTCTCTAGCATGCTTTGTTCCAGCGCACAAATCTGATACACTAAAAATAACCTTAAAAGAAGTCTGAAGATGTGCTATGCTTTGTCCAAGACTCTAAACACTTTAGAAAGTGGCGTACCTACTGTCAACTTAAAAAAACAGTCACGACCTAAAAGTTGAGAGTTACATTTTATTCGGCAGAAATTGTTAGGATTTCAAACCCAGGAGACAGCATCTCAAGTAACCCTGAGAGAACTGCTCTGAGGAGGTGCAGGAAGGAGTCAGGTTATACAGAAGTTTTGCAACAAAGGACAGGCAGTCTGAACATCAAAAGATTATTGTTAATTAAAGATAACCAGATAACCTAAGTTAAGAAATTTAGGACTTTTCCACATATGGGAAAATGCAAGAGTCTGGGCTCACTGAAACCATTCCTTTCATGTGCATCTCAGCTATCCTGCGGCCAGAATCCTGTGTTTTTCACATCCTGAGTTCCCTTGGGGCTCAGCACAGGGAGTGGCTGTAATTAGATGGCTGTTAGATCGCAGGTATTCTTCTCCTTCCTGACTGCCCTTAGGCTCACCAGCTCACACTGGACCACTGGAATCACTGATGACTGTGACACCCTTGTTTACTGATATGGCAGGAAATATCCCACTTCTCACTATGCTTTTCAAGTGGAGTTGAGAAGTTGAAAGTATTTGACAAAGAGGAAACCGTGCCTGCATTTGATTTTCTTTCACTGAAATATCCTATGTTATACAGAAAACTTTCATGAGCTCTGAGGATTTTATGCGAACAACAAAGTAACTGACCACAGTATTCAATTTTTTTAAAAATAGTTGTAACACCATGGAACTGAAAGTGAAAGTGAAGTCGCTCAGTAGTGTCCAACTCTTTGTGGACACCAGGCTCCTCCGTCCATGGAATTTTCTAGGCAAGAGTACTGGAGCAGGTTGCCATTTCCTTCTCCAGGGAATCTTCCTGACCCAGGGATCGAACCCAGGTCTCCCACATTGTAGGCAGACACATTTTACCATCTGAGCCACCAGGGTAGCACCATAAAGAGAGTTAAAACCGCAAAACAGAGAAAGAGTATAAGAAAATTATAAAAGTCAATAAAGAAACCATATATCCCAGATATAATGTGATGAGTTTCTCTGAGTAGAATGACATTTCATTTCCATCATATTCTTTCCTAAAAACCATAACCACCCCCCCAAAAAAATCATAAATCCAGTCTAATCATGAGAAAATATCAGAAAAAAACACAAATTGAGGCACTTTCTGCAAAACACACAACTAGATTTCTTTTAAAAGTGTCAAGATTGCTACAAAAAGGAAAGACTCAGACATCACCACAGGTTGGAGGAGCCTAAGAAGACATGGCAACTAAATGCATTCTGGAACCCTGGAAAGAAAAGAGGATGTCAGAAGGAAAACTGGGGAAATCCTAATAAACTCTGTGGTTTACTTAATAGTATCATACTAATACCAATTTTTAGTTTTGAAAAATATACTACCATTGTGTAAATGTAACATTATGGGCAGTTACACAAAGGGTTACAGTAATTCCCTGTACTATAGTCCCAACACTTCTGTTCATCTAAAATTACTTCAAAATAAAAAGTTTAAAATGGAAAGAGAACAACGGAGGAATTTTTCTTAGTGGGAACAGACTGCTGAGGGGAATTTTGTCCATGTGGCTTAAAAATAATCCAAATCTAATCTGCATATATTTGCATATAGCTTTTTCATTTCAACTTTTACAACAAAAGCCAAAATCCTTTTAGGAAAAGCTGAGTTATCAAATACAGCAGGATGGGGGAAAGGAAACACAAAGATTTGGGAGAGGCTGCATAAAGGGAGGAGAAAAAAACATAAAGACAGTCACTTCTCTGGTTCTGATAGCAGCTATAACACTACTAATAAAATAGTCTTAAGAAATTATCCATGTATCCAAATTGACATTGTTGATTTGCTTTATAAACTCAGGGTAGTAATGCTTTTATTCTTGGCAGAGGGAAATTCTACTGCCAAGGAAATAAAATGTACCATCCTCCCTGGGAAGGGGTACAAGAGTCAAACAAGCAGCCTTACGCCATGCCCTAGAAGACTGGCTTAATTATCTTTACAATTTACATGGCAAATTGTCATTTTCTCACTTAACATCTGACGAGCGAATTAACATACAGGGAACTCCATTTGGCTCCACGATATCAAAAAACAATTATTTTTAACACAGAGGGCTACACAATATGATTCTGTCACTGCCCTCCAGTCCTGAAGCATGAAACTCCTGATAAACAACACCTAAATCCTCATTCTGCAGATTTCCAGTGGTCTCAGGGAAACTAAACCCAAGCCCACAGGGGTAGAGCAGCTTTGCAATATAGAGCTAAAAAATGCCATCTACACACAATTGCTAGTTTTTGAAGAGAAAGTATGAGATAAACAATGTTACCATGTCTAGCCTTTAGAAAACAGGACTCATCTTTCCACAGTACGGTATAAAATGTAATGAGAACTTGAATCCAATGGTGAAAAATATTAGCCAAACTCAGGTTGAAAGACAATGTATGTAATAACTGGCCCATATCCTTGAAAAACGACCAAGGTTGGAACATGGGAAAAAGCATAAGAGCCACTCCAGATTAAGGGAAAGCAAAGAAGATGGCAACAAAGTGCAACATGGGACTGCGGATCTGGACTGAACGAAATGGTATAAAGGACGCGTGATTAAATTAGAGGAAGGACTGGACAGCAAAATAGTATTTATCAATATTAAATGCTGAGATTCGGGTAACTGCTAGGTATCCTTTCAGAAAATAAATATATACTAAAGTTTTAGTGGGAAATGAAGTCTAAGTTGCAGTTGTGTTAAGACTGCATGTTCGGTACTGCAGTCCTGAAAAAGAAAACAGGTGTTCTCGGTAGGGGAAAGAATTCTACAATACACAGAACACATCCATTCATATAAAACCCCAAATACTTTAACATGCGTGCTAACATAGGTTATGCCTCTCACTACCCTCTTCTTCAAAACACTGACTGAAAATCGTTCTGCGCTCATTTAGCCCAATTAAGACTGGGTCATCTGGCTTGGAAAATAAGAGGTGAAGGTCGATTTAGGTTTGGGTTCGATTCCTGAGTCAGCTAGATCCCCTGGAGAAGGGAATAGCAACCCACTCCAGTATTCTTGCCTGGAGAATTCCATAGACAGAGAAGCCTGGAGGGCTACAGTCTATAGGGTTGCAAAGAGTTGGCCGGGACTGAGCAACTAACACACAAACTTGATCCACTTGGGCCAAATACGGCCCCCTACCTCAAGTGCCCACTAAATTGAAAGCTATGTGGAGATGCTGCCCCCTGGTGTCAGCAGGAGGCAATTGGCGCAGCACAGTAAAGATGAGTTTCTCATCTTCTAGGCCATTTTATAACGTTGGCCATGCATCTTACATACCACTGCATTTTATACACTGGAAAATATGGGAGGATATATCTGTATAACAGTGCCATAGTTATTCACTTTCTTTTCAATATGTTCTTGAGGGTGAGAGACAAAGAGGCAGCATAAGAGCTTTCAGGCCAGAAGAAACAGATATGTACAAAATATAAATGAATTCTACCATGTGCTTTCACAGTGGGAAAAGGTTAAAAGTTATTATACCAGAAGCTGAACCAACCGCTCATGCTCCAACACCTCCTCATTTGCATTCCTGAGTCCTCTTAACCTTTTATTTCAGAGAGAAGCAGTATGGTTCAGAGCCAAACAGCAGTGGCCTGGGGAATGAGACAAAATTATCACTGAATTTCTGGTGTCACTTCTTACGATCTGTGAGACTCTGGGCAGGTTATTTAACCTCAATATTTTCAGATATAAAATAAGGGGAAAATGTCTATTTCACAAACTGGTTATGAAGATTAAATGAAAAAAAAATCATCTCAAACACTCAGGAGAGGACCTGCTACAGAATAATAAGCAGACAAAAGAGGCTCAGTTTTTCTTTCCCCCCTGGGGTTGATGAACCAAAAAGAAAACTCATACCTCTGCTACATGTTCTTTTTTTTTCTCTTCAAAGTCCTACACAAAGGGTCAAAAAAAAAAAAAAACAGCTCACACATGGAAGCAAGACTCAAAATGCAGTGACTAAGATGCATTTGGTAAAAGTGACTGGTGTGTACACATACTTCTATGGAACCACTTTGTGCTTAGTCGCTCAGTCATGTCTGACTCTTTGCAACTCCACGGACTGCAGCCCACCGGGCTCCTCTGTCCTGGGAATTCTCCAGGCAAGAATACTGGAGTGGATTGCCATGCTTTCTTCCATGGATCTTCCCAACCCAGGGATCGAATCCAGGTCTCCCACATTGCAGGTGAATTCTTTACCGTCTGAGCCACCAGGGAAGCCCTTAGAACCATTTTAAAGGAGACTATTTTAGAGATGGACATCACAAAACCTTCCCAGAAGGACCAGTAAAGGAATTGAAGGTGGAACACAGGTGTGGAAGAGCAGGAGGAGGAAAGACAGATCTATTCATAGTGCTTGACCCTTTCATTTTCATCATGATTAAACATGCTGGGTAAAATTAAATGCTGATGATAAAGGAAAATGGCAAACATTCTGACAGGGCACTCAGTAAATAATGCTGTTTCAGTAATTATGCAATTTCTTGTAAAGCACTCTAAAACACTTGCAATAAAGACTACAATTCCAAGAAAAAGGCTAGGAGATAACAGCAGGAACTGAGGGACCCGAAGGCTTTATTCATTCACTCAGTGCCCATCCATTCCACTCCTATTACAGAAAGAGATAAGAAAGACCTAGAAGCTGACCTCCTATTATTTAGGACCCATCAGGGGAGCGAGATAAATCGGGAGATGAACTGGAATTTGCTCTATGAAAAGCAACAAATCTGTACATAAAGCATCGAAGTAGCACAGAAGAGAGAGGAAGAGTATATGCTACAACACCCCCAAACTCCTCAACTTTCTCACCTCACTGCTCACCTTCCAGAACTTTCTCTTTTCCTCAAGGTTAAGGATGATAAAAGTTAGAAGAGGAAAAGATGGACAGAGTTGCTCTGCTTCTATTTCATTAGTAAAAAATGTACTAAAATAAGAGGAAAATACTTTACTTTTTTTCTTACAAGTAATAGCTTCAATTTGCAGGTTTATTACGTACTGAGAATCTCAGTGGTTGTTGTTGTTTTTTTTTTTTATTCTAGACTGTCCATTTTGTTCTTTCCTATGGTTTTTATTTCTCTACTGATACTTCTAATTCTGCTAAGATTTTCAAACATTGAAAATATGGTTTGCTTTTTTCACTGTGGACAGTTTTCACAAACGTTTTAAATTCCTTGTCCTAGTTTCAACATTTGGTTCATCTTGGAGTTGGATTTGAGAGAATTTTGCCTTCATTCCTCATATATCAGAAAACATAAGATTGTTTTCCAGCCATTATGAATGTTAAGTTGCAGTGAGTCTGGATCCTGTCATTATTCTCTAAGGAGTGTTGTTTCTTCTGTTTTGGCAGATAATTTTCTTGCTTGTGCTTGAACTGCTAACTGTTTGGAGGCTGCAATTCTGGTCTCACTTCAGACTTTTTGTTTATAGCTACTGTTTTGAGTCTGCCCCATGTACAGGTGGTTCTGAGGTCAAAGATGAGTGTAGACAGAGTTTGGGGATAGCTTCTCTGGCCACCAAGGTGGTCTGGCTCCAGGCACTAAAGCTATAACTGCAAATGCCTGTAGATATGGGTTCCTACAAATTGCTCTAAATAAAAGGGGCAAAAAGCCCTAAAATGTAGCCCGGGAAATCATAATCCCTGCAGAATAAAAATACAGCAAACCTAGACCAAAATATTTATCCAAATCAACCCGCGTTTGTTAAATTGTCTGCATACATTTAAGTCCATCACAAAGCATGAAATTATTGTTTTTCCTTTGTTCTGCATATTTGACCAATCTTCATGGGCTTCTCTTGTGGCTTGGCTGGTAAAGAATCCGCCTGCAATGTGGGAGACCTGAGTTTGATCCCTGGGTTGGGAAGATCCCCTACAGAAGGGAAAGGCTACCCACTCCAGTATTCTGGCCTGGAAAACTCCATACACTGTATAGCCCATGGGGTTGTAGAGAGTTGGACACGACTGAGTGACTTCACTTTTCATGTCTATTACACAAAAATCCTCTCAACTTTTGAAGTCACAGCATATGAAGACTGACGATCATTTCTCCATTAAAATAGGGGAATAAACAGAGAATGGGCTACTGGGAGGCACTCGCCATTCCCTCTCCCATCATGTCCTTAAAGACTTTCTTTCTAAGGAGTTATTCTGGACGAAATCTGATAGCCTAAAGGCAAATAAACTGCATCTTCTGTTGAATTTGCTGTCAGTCTCTATTTTTAACAAAGCAGCAAATAAAGTTTTAAAATAGAAACCATTTCTATACTTTTTAAAGAGAGTACAATGAAATTTGATACAGTCCCAGCATAATAAAGAGGTCTAACTAGTATCATTTATGCAAAGGAAGGCTTTGATAACACTTATTGTTTCCATTTGTTAAAATAATGCTGCTTTAATAATTACAAGGAGCATTGAATACCCCTTAAAAAATTGCTGTGGTTCAGTCGCTAAGTCATGTCTGACTCTTTATGAAAGCATAGACTAGGGCACACCGCACTTCCCTGCCCTTCACTATCTCCAGGAGTTTGCTCAGTTTCATATCCACTGAGTTGGTGATACTACCTAACCATCTCATCCTCTGCCAGCCCCTTCTCCTTTTGCTTCAATTTTTCCCAGCATCAAGGTCTTTCCCAATGAATCAGCTCTTTGTATCATTGGCTATACTAAAGCCTTTGACTGTGTGGATCACAACAAACTGTGGAAAATTCTTAAAAAGATGGAAATACCATCTGACCATCTGACCTGCCTCCTGAGAAATCTGTATGCAGGTCAAGAAGCAACAGTTACAATAGGACATGGAACAACAGACTGGTTCCAAATTGGGAAAGAAGTACGTCAAGGCTGTATATTGTCACCCTGCTTATTTAACTTCTATGCCAAGAACATCATGCAAAATACTGGGCTGGATGAAGCACAAGCTGGAATCAAGACTGCCAGGAGAAATATCAATAACCTCAGATATGCAGATGACACCACCATTACGGCAGAAAGCAAAGAGGAACTGAAGAGCCTCTTGAAGAAGGTGAAACAGCGGAGTGAAAAAGCTGGCTTAAAACAACATTCAAAAAACGAAGATCATGGCATCTGGTCCCATTATTTCATGACAAACAGAAGGGGAAACAATGGAAACAGTGAGAGACTTTATTTTCTTGTGCTCCAAAATCATTGCAGATGGTGAATGCAGCCATGAAACTAAATGACTCTTGCTCCTTGGAAGAAAAGCTATGACAAACCTCGACAATGTATTAAAAAACAGAGACATCACTTTGCCAACAAAGGTCCCTATAGTCAAAGCTATGGTTTTTCCAGTAGTCATGTATGAATGTGAGAGTAGGACCATAAAGAAGGCTGAGCACCAAAGAACTGATGCTTTTGAACTGTGGTGTTAGAGAAGACTCTCAAGAGTCCCTTGGAGAGCAAGGAGACCAAACCAGTCAATCCTAAAGAAAATCAATCCTGAATATTAATTGGAGGGACTGACAATGAAGCTGAAGCTCCTGGGCAATGGCCACCTGATGTGAAGAACTGACTCATTAGAAAAGCCCCTGATGCTGGGAAAGATTGAAGGCAGGAGGAGAAGGAGAGGACAGAGGATGAGATGGTTGGATGGCATCACCGACTCAATGGACATGACTTTGAGCAAGCTCCAGAAGACGTGAAGGACAGGAAAGCCTGGCTTGCTGCAGTCCATGGGGTCACAAAGAGTCGGAAACAAGTGAGTGACTGAACAACAACTTCGAGTCAGGTGGCTGAAGTACTGGAGTCAGCTTCAGCATCAGTCCTGCCAACGAATATTCAAGGCTGATTTCCCTTAGGATTGACTGGTTTGAACTCCTTGCTGTCCAAGGGACTCTCAAGATTCTTCTCCAGCACCACAATTTGAAAGCATCAATTCTTTGGTGCTCAGCCTTCTTTATGGTCCTACTCTCACATCCATGCATGACTACTGGAGAAACTATAATTTTATTATAAGCACTTTTGTTGGCAAAATGATCTTTGCTTTTTAATAAATGAAAAATATATAAATACCCCCCCAAAATCAATATTTACGTGATCCCCAAGTTCCAAGCCAAGGTCCACTTGCTGGGTAGGGAGCTGCAGTGGACACACTAAATACTACACCCTATATACATTCTCTTGTTGGAGAAACAGCTCTGGATATAGTGTGGAAGGACCACAATACCCTGGGCAGGTCTGAGCGGGCCAAGGTGGTCATTTGACTCAAACTGGACAAGAATTTCATCTAGAAAATTTGAAGTACCTCCCTCAGGAGCCATCAGTCATCAATGAGCGCAGGATTGAGTATGTTATGTAAAGCTAGAGATGGCACAGCCATTTCCTGCCATGTTCAAGCTGAAGAAAGAAAATCGCAGGTGGCAAAAGGGACCAGGGAAACAGATAAGCAGAGAGATACAAAACTGCTGGCTGGTATTCAGAGGAAGATGGAGCACAGTGGTCCCCTGGGGCCTACCCTGATGACAAGAACTGGATTACCACACTATCCTGAGTTAAATGAGTTACCATCCTTTATTCAAAGTGAGAAAAGTACTAAGCTCTGGGCTGTGCCTCTTGTTAGAAAGACAAATTAACAGGCCAGTGGAATAATAATAATAACAAATAAGTGCAAGAGAAGACTCTAATAGGAAGATAGGAAATGTGGCTGTGGAGGTATAGAAAAAAAGCATGTTAGGAGATTTTTCTTAAAAGCCTGTAAAACTAGTGACGACAAAAAAATAAAGTATTCAGAGTTGCTGAGGATTCAGTCAAATGAGTACTTTCTAAGGTTCTTGGTGGAAATGCAAACTGTTATAGTGCTTCTTCTAACAAACTGTGCAATATACATCAAAATCCCTAAAAAGAGAGTATGACTAAATATCGTTGTGCACAAAGATTGCTTGGATGGGGCCACAGGAGTTGCCTCCACAACTGTTTCTTCTGTGAGAAGCTTCTATGAATACAAACAGAAAAGACAGGCTTCATCAATAGTGCTTAGCTCCCATATTTTTTAATATTTTCACTAAGCTTCTGTCAGATAAAGCTACGCATATGATAAGATGGCATCAAAATTCTACTACATTTTCACTAGAAACCTTAAAATAAAAATTCACTTTGAAAATTTAAAAAACTAGAAGATCACATTTAGAGGAAGTATACTTATTTACATAAGCATAGAATATACCTGGAAAAGATATGCACCAAAATTGTAACTATTTATATATGAAGGAATATGGTTTATTTTTTTTCTAAATAATTTTAGTTATTTTTATGAATTCTCGGCACTATGCCTTGCTCTCAGAATTAGAATAGTTTAAAAAAAGAATTCAAATAAAGTAGGTAGAAACAATGTGAATAAAATCAATTTAATGGACAGCAGGAAGAATTTTAAAATAGGAAGTACAAATAAACAAAATTAAATTAGAGTTTCAAAAATATCTGTAACCGTTGACCCAAGTGCCTAATAATTTCTTCTAAGGAAATAATTCTAAATGTGGACAAATAGTTATGCACAACATAATCATCGAATCATTTCTGTAATTTATTTTAAAATGTCCTTAATTATTGGAGGAACATCTAAGTAAGTTATGGTTTAAGTACTTACTGCAGAGCATCAGTCACTAAACATGATCTTTATCCAGGTTTACATGTGACAAATGGAAACGATTGGAAACTGAACATAAAATTTAATCTCAAATATGAAAAGAACAGAGCCCATAGAAAAAGCAACTAAGGAAAAATACTAAACAATAACAGTTTGCTATCGGAGGGTAGGATTACAGGTGTTGTGTGTGTGTGTGTGTGTGTGTGTGTGTGGTTTCCTGTGTGTTTGCTTTGCTTCTTCACAATTTCCTCTCCTTTCCTTTCCACAATAGGGAAGTACTAAACTGGCCTGCAGAAAGAAAGAATTTTAAAGAGTAGCAAGAGAAAGTCTGTGGGGTAAAAGTACAAAAACCAAAACAAAACACTGCACATCCCTGTTCAGATCTGGAGAGAGGATTTTTTTGGAGGGCTTTGAAGGATTCAACCTGACAAGTAATTATCCGTTTACCATGTCTGCCCAACCTTGCGAGAACTACCAAGGACTCCATGAAGTCTTTGACCACCTCCCTCTTGGTTTATCCAGGAGGCAGGGGGAAAAATGCATGTCAGAAGCAAGGCTGGGGACAGGCAAGCACACTTGAAGCCCCCATACCTGACGGGTCACAGTGCACAACCCCCAAAAGATGCTCATCCACCCAAGGGCCCTGGCCCCCTGTACTTCTACTAGGCTGATATTTTCACTTAGATCGCTTTTAAGATGGAGGCCATTTTTTTCTGACATGCAAACTGAATGAAGACAAGCTGTTAAAGAAGCAGCAGGGGAGGACAGCGAGGACAGACGGAACTGTGGACCACCGGATGCAGCTCCACAAGCCACCGCCAGGGAAGGCCCTGCAGGACTGGGAGCCTGGAGGAGGAGCACCCTTGGTAACCAGCAGCCTTAGGCGTAGACTCACACCCAGCACTAAAAACAGGGCAGGACTCTCTGTACCTTGTTGAGTCACTAGGAAGAGTAGCAATTTTGTTTCCTAGCTCTTAATAACAAATCAGACAGTTCCTATGTTACAGGCCAACCAGTTTTTCTCTTCTCGTCAATTTCTCTTCTGCGAGCAGATGGGCACACACCTGTGCACACACACATAAGCATATACACATGTATGTGTGTGTGTGTGTGTGTGTGGGTAGTGGGAACCCCCAAACAAGGAGTCTGGGTGAGGGATTAGCCACAGAAGCCACATATCCCATAATTGGGGTGTGGGAGCTGAAGTGGGGCTGGGGTTTGGGGGTTCTTGTGGGAGTGAGAGGACGAGCTAAATAAACTAGTAAACCTAATATGCATCCTCTGCTCAGAGGAACCCACACTGGGTATTCAAATCGTACTATACAGTCAGTATTGCTGCCACTGGAAGGCCTACAATAACCCTGTATGCACACAGAGAAAAAGGGCTGCAAGAATCTATCCCAAAACATCTTTATACTACCGTCAAAGTGAAATCCTCATCTTTAACTACATACTCTCCTAATTTAAAATGATCAAATATCACCCCAAACCCCGAGCACAAATTGCTCATGACTTGTCGTCAAAGGAGCACTTTCTTCACATTTTTCAGTTGTCCTTGCTCATCACTCATGCTCCTCCTTCTCAGCCAGGGCTAATCCGCACTGGTCCCCTTGTTTACCCTCGAATTCCTGCACGTCGAGACGCCTCCCCTTCTATGATGCCCATCTCCAATGTCTGCGCCACACGAGTTCACCTCTAAAATAGGGAAAGTCATGGCTGTGCCTGCATGGGAACCATTTGGCCCAGGTCCCTAGACGGGCTCAAATGCTGCTGCTAGTGGGGTGGTCACTGTGGCTGGTTTGTCACTGATATGAGACCAACGGAAACCCTAGTGGGCCTCCTTAAAGTGGCATAGACCCAGCAGGCTAATTAGTTTGGCGAACACTTTAAAGAGGAGGAGCAGGAATAATAAGAAAGCAAAGGGTTCATGCACACCCATTACCCTTTTCTGACTACAGAAAACTACAAATGTTTTGCCTCCAGAAACATCTCAGAACTGCATGTCATCTCTTACTGGTAAGTTTGTGGGTTTTCAAGGGTGCACAGCGAATTCCTCCTGTTCCCCTTTCTTTCCTCTTTGGAGTGAACAACACAGGACATGTGCCAAGATGCCTGAGCCGGGACAGTTCTTACATAACCACCTTATTCTCAAATTGGTTCTGGTCCCTTCCATTGGAAAGGTTTTGACAGCCTTCCTACACATACAAAATGCCATTCCCAGAATTAGAATCCCACACCACAGAGCCAGCTCCTGGTGTATAAATTACTTCCTCCCAGACATAAAGCAGGTCTGCATGGCTTGTTCACACCTCCTCTCCCAAGGTCACATTACACCGAATTCAGAGCTATGAGACACACTGACAAATGGTGACCATTTGGAAAAAAGGACAAAAAAAAAAAAAGTCTCAGGAAAGAGAATGAGAATAGAAGGCCCACTAACTTGGCCTGGGGCTGTTCAATTGCTGTCCAAGGCAAGGTTGGCAGCAAGCAGGCGATTGCATCAGGGGTCTCCGTACTGGCATTTACAATCTTCACCCTCTGGCCTGCACCCCAGAAGAGCCAGCATTGCTTTTCAAGATGCTCTGATACCAGCCCATGCTAAGTCGCTTCAGTCGTGTCCAACTTTTTGCAACCCCACACACTGTAGCCCACCAGGCTCCTCTGTCCATGGGATTCTCTAGGCAAGAATACTGGAGTGGGTTGCCATGCCCTCCTGCAGGGCATCTTCCTGACCCAGGGATCGAACCCACAGCTCTTATGTCTCCTGCATTGGCAGGCAGGTTCTTTACCACTAGTGCTACCTGGGAAGACCCCTGACATCCTACCAGGGGCAAAATCAAGAGGCTCAGCCACGAAGCAGAGCATGATGGGAAGAGATGCTGGACATTTACAACAATCCATCATAGGTACCAGAATCCCATAACTGCTTGTCCTTTTTAAGACTCTGATCAAAGGCTCAAGCTCTAGTGCAGTCTAGCCTAAGTCCAAGGTACTCTAAAGGTCTACCCTGTATGGAGTCAGCCAACTGAAAAGTGTTTCCTGTTGTGAACAGCAAAATTTCTTTGATTTACATTGTGATTTTGAGTCCTTCTGCCTCTTGGAACTCCTCACAGGAACAGGTGTCTATGAGGACTGAATCCCCAAGGACATACTTAGCCATGGGCCTGAATGCTAGTTCCTGAGCTGCTATTCAAGGAGAGGAAAAGGACTTATCTCTTCATTAAACACTTCTTGAAGATTTTAAAATTCCTGCCTTGCCAAACACTTTTAAAAAATCCTCTAGAATTCATGGACTTTGGGACCTATTGTATGTGTGTGCATACTCAGTCATGTTTGACTCTGTGCAACCAGAGCCCACCAGGTTTCTCTGTCCATGGAATTCTCCAGGAAAGAATACTGGAGTGGGTTGCCATGCCTTTCTCCAGGTGATCGTCCTGACTCAGGAATCAAACCTGGTCTCCAGCATTGCAGGAAGATTCTTTACCATCTGAGCCACCAGGGAAGCACTCTTGGGACCTATTATCCCTCAGATTAGCTCCACTTTGAAGCCACTTATTTCTACTCTCTGATACAACTGGTTCTAGTCAATTGGAGAACTGTCAAAGTCAAAACACAGACCCCACACTCACTGTGGCCACTCAACCCAAAGGGTAACAGCAGTAATTAGAATTTATTAAATTTCTCTCAATGTCAGGCAGGATTCTAAGAATTTGATTTCTGTTAACTCATTAATCTCAACCTCAAAGCTTAGGTAGGAACTATTATTATGCCATTCTTACTAATGCAGAGATAATGGGATAAAGAAAGATTAGGTAAATTATCCAAGGTCACGCAGCTGAGGAGCAATGGAGCTGGGACGCAAAACCAAGCAGTCTGGCTCTAGACTGTGTGTCTGGAGAGCAGTGCTATATTATCTCAGATGAAACTGACTTGTTTATATATCATTAAGTCCACATTAAGAAAAGGCAATGGCACCCCACTCCAGTACTCTTGCCTGGAAAATCCCATGGACAAAGGAGTCTGGTAGGCTGCAGTCCATGGGGTTACTGAGTCGGACATGACTGAGTGACTTCACTTTCACTTTTCACTTTCATGCCTTGGAGAAGGAAATAGCAACCCACTCCAGTGTTCTTGTCTGGAGAATCCCAGGGACGGGGGAGCCTGGTAGGCTGCCGTCTATGGGGTCGCAAAGAGTTGGACACGACTGAAGCAACATAGCAGCAGCAGCAGCAGCAGGCCCACACTGAGCTATTTCAAATCTTAAAAGATGATGCTGTGAAAGTGCTGCACTCAATATGCCAGCAAATTTGGAAAACTCAGCAGTGGCCACAGGACTGGAAAAGGTCCGTTTTCATTCCATTCCCAAAGAAAGGCAATGCCAAAGAATGCTCAAACTACCGCACAATTGCACTCATCTCACACGCTAGCAAAGTAATGCTCAAAATTCTCCAAGCCAGGCTTCAGCAATATGTGAACTGTGAACTTCCAGATGTTCAAGCTGGTTTTGGAAAAGGCAGAGGAACCAGAGATCAAATTGCCAACATCCGCTGGATCATGGAAAAGCAAGAGAGTTCCAGAAAAACATCTATTTCTACTTTATTGACTATGCCAAAGCCTTTGGCTGTGTGGATCACAATAAACTGTGGAAAATTCTTAAAGAGGTGGGACTACCAGACCACCTGACCTGCCTCTTGAGAAATCTGTATGCAGGTCAGGAAGCAACAGTTAGAAATGGACATAGAACAATAGACTGGTTCCAAATAGGAAAAGAAGTATGTCAAGGCTATATATTGTCACCCTGTTTATTTAACTTCTATGCAGAGTACATCATGAGAAACACTAGGCTGGAGGAAGCACAAGCTGGAATCAGGATTGCTGGGAGAAATATCAATAGCCTCAGATATGCAGATGACACCACCCTTATGGCAGAAAGTGAAGAACTAAAGAGCCTCTTGATGAAAGTGAAACAAGAGAGTGAAAAAGTTGGCTTAAAACTCAACATTCAGAAAACTAAGGTCATGGCATCCAGTCCCATCACTTCATGGCAAATAGATGGGGAAACAGTGGAAACAGTGGCTGACTTTGTTTTTTTGGGCTCCAAAATCACTGCAGATGGTGATTGCAGCCATGAAATTAAAAGACACTTGCTCCTTGGAAGGAAAGTTATGACTAACCAAGACAGCATATTAAAAAGCAGAGACATTACTTTGCAACAAAGGTCCATCTAGTCAAGGCTATAGTTTTCAGTGGTCATGTATGGATGTGAGAGTTGGAATGTGAAGAAAGCTGAGCACTGAAGAATTAATGCTTTTGAACTGTGGTGTTGGAGAAGACTCTTGATAGTCCCTTGGACAGGAAGGAGATCCAACCAGTCCATCCTAAAGGAAATCAGTCCTGAGTGTCCACTGGAAGGACTGATGTTGAAGCTGAAACTCCAATACTTTGGCCACCTGATGCAAAGAGCTGACTCATTTGAAAAGACCCTGTTGCTGGGAAAGATTGAGGGCAGGAGGAGAAGGGGATTGCAGAGGATAAGATGGTTTGACGGCATCACTGACTCAATGGACACGAGTTTGGGTGAACTCCGGGAGTTAGTGATAGACAGGGAGGCCTGGTGTGCCACGGTATGTGGGGTTGCAAAGAGTCAGATACAACTGAGTGATTGTACTGAAGTGAACTGAACTGAAGCCCACATCCCCTGTGCATCACCCTTGTACCTGCTGAATGGTAACCATTGCTGCAAAATCCCATGTACAAAGAAAGAATGCCAGGAGAGGGGAACTTGAAGGAGTTCGTGACTAACACTGTTTAATAAGTTGCCTCCATAGTTTTGTTTTCAAGGAGACAAAATTCTTGTGGGTTTTAAGCTAAAGTTTAAGGCAGATGGTTTTGGCTGGCCCAGGGTTCAATCTTTTAAAAATTACCCCACCAAGTACTCTGCCTTCTAAGAGCTGCTCTTCATAGAAAATATCTTGTCTGGAGAGTAACTAACACACATGCCTTTGTGTAGCTCGCCCCCTAGTGGCTATAAATCAGCACTACTGCTGCTGCTGCTGCTGCTGCTAAGTTGCTTCAGTCGTGTCTGACTGTGCGACCCCAGAGATGGCAGCCCGCCAGGCTCCCCCATCCCTGGGATTCTCCAGGCAAGAACACTGGGGTGGGTTGCCATCTCCTTCTCCAATGCATGAAAGTGAAAAGTGAAAGTGAAGTCGCTCAGTCGTGTCCGACTCCTAGCGACCTCATGGACTGCAGCCTACCAGGCTCCTCCGTCCATGGGATTTTCCAAGAGTACTGGAGTGGGGTGCCACTGCCTTCTCCAAATCAGCACTAACAGGAGATAAATGGCCCACCTTGGGTACAGTGATGCTGAGAAAGCTTGAGGGCAGGAGAAGGGGGTGACAGAGGACGAGATGGTTGGATGGCATCGCTGACTCAATAGACATGAGTCTGAGCAAACTCCAGGAGACAGTGAAGGAGAGGGAAGCCTGGAGTGCTATAGCTCATGGGGTCGCAAAGAGCTGGACATGACTTAGCGACTGAAGAACAGCAAAGGCACAGGAGGAGAGTGGGGAAAACAGAGCAGGAGAAACCCATCCTCTCACTCAGTTTTCAATAGCCCCCTGAGAGATTCTGCTAGAGTTAAAATTAATCACATTAAAATACGAGAGGAGAACAAAGCTCAAATATTGTCATGGCAATGAATCACAGTCCATTTGTTTGTACAAATTTTCCTTTACCATAGTTCTTTCAAAAATATAAAGCACTTCAAGGGCACAGTTATTCACGTGTCCCTTATAGGGTTGATGTACTTTTCCCCATCTTCACATGGCATCCATGGGTAACAGCTGGCTCTTGGGGGGCTGATCCTGAGATGAGACTGTCCCCAGCTCTTCTTGAGCCTCGGCGCTCCTCTCCCTTGCTGGGGAAGGGAGAAGGGAAGCAACCTGTCACGTGCACGAAGTCACTGACCTGATGGAACTGCAGCGACGGCACAAGCCCCGACACCGACACCGCAGTCAGGCAGCGGTAACGGGCCCACCCGTCAGCCCAACAGTGACGGAGAGCCTGCGCGGGGGCTGCCCTTGCAAGCCAGACTCACCGCACCCACTGGGACGGTCCTTGCCCACCCCAGCCAGACAGCCGAGGGGGAAGAAGAAACACGAAGTCTGCAAGTGCTCTACACGGAACTTCTGGGCGTCTCTGCATCGCCAGCAAGTGTGATGATGCGACCCTGCGGGGAAGGCGGCCCTACAACCACACCAACCAGAACAGCCCGCCGCGCAGCAGCTCTGCCCAGGGATCTGTTCCCCTCAGTTCAATGGCGGAGAAATGAAGCCCAGGATCCCACCTTCTGGTTCTGCCAGAGACTTTCGGAAGCTAACTTTTATTCTTCTATGTGCGCGCGCGTAACTTCCACAATGTTCTGGTCTCAGCACTTAAAACCAAACGTGAAGACAATAGATGCTACACTGTGCATCACTGATTGGAAACATCCAAGACAGACACGGCAGAGCCCATCCTGGCCACGGGGTCCTCTCTTTACCTGTAATGAGGAGTTGCCACACTCTCACCTGCCAATCAAGGAAGTGACTGACAGAACTGCCTGCAAATTCTGGCTTAAACTATGAGTATCCTCAATTAATGCCCTTCTTTGGCTTTCCCTTTCACAACCCCCTTGCTATTTGTTGAAGTGAGGAAGAGAAAAGCAGAGATAAAAGGGAAACAAATGTTCACAAGGTTCAAGTACCCCATACCATCAAGATGGGAGTCTTGGTGATATCTCTGAACAATTAATTCTAGGAATGGCTACTTAAAGGGGGCTTTCCAGGTGGCACTCTGGGGAAGAATTAGCCTGCCAATGCAGGAGACACAAGAGACACAGGTTTGATTCCTGGGTTGGGAAGATCCCCTGGAGGAGGCATGGTTACCCACTCTAGTATTCTTGCCTGGAGAATCCCACGAATAGAGGAGCCGGCAGGGGGGTGGGGGTGGGGGGCTACAGTCCACAAGGTCACAAATGGCTACTAAAAGAAAAAGTTGAACAATGAATCCATAATATTCTACTCACCTGAGAAATACATATCAAGAATCAGCTCAGACTTCCACAATAGCTTTGTACCACGCCCCAGCTGGTTCATTTTTACTCTGCTACACACTCCAAGTTATTATTGTTCCATGTTTTAATTATGTACATTTTTAAACCCCCAAATACATTATTATTATCATTGTTTCTACACTCAACATTCATCTGGATTTTCTACTTACAATGGGTTCTTTCTTGCATTTCCATGTTAAGACAGAAGAAAATATTCGATGTATAGACTCTTATGCCCCATATAAAATTTTTCAAGACAGCATAAGGAAAAATAATTGGGAATGAGCATCAGGAGATGTGGGTGCTACACATAAATGCTCACTGGCTATGAACAGCAGGACAATCTCATTTAACAAAGAGGCCAGGTGGGCATCTTAGAATGGTCCTAGCTTCTGTAGGACCTTGATGAAGGCTAAGCAGACCTCCTGAAGATATCTTAAGGCTTCTTGTCTTGGCCCTACAGTGTCAAATTCTGCAGGCTGACAAGCAAAGCTGTAATATAACTGGGTGTCCCAGTGGCTGATACTCCCGAGTTCGTCGGGGGTGAGGTCTGATTGAGAGTCGTCAATGGCTGTGGGTTTACTCCATCTGCTGGCTGATTCTGCTCAGGCGTCACTAATAACTGTATCTCTTGGCTAGTTCAGTAATGCCTGACTCTCTGTGACCCCATGGTCTGGAGCTCACCAGGCTCTCCTGTCCATGGGACTTTCCAGGCAGGAATACTGACTGGAGTGGGCTGCCATGTCCTCTCCCAGATGCACAGTGCTTTGTTAGTTTCCTTTCAGATGGAGCAAGACTAGAAATGATTAGGACTGGGGCCTCACTGCATTTTGAATAGGGAAAGGGGGTTTCTGAACAGAATGGACCAGAACACAGTATCCATGAGGCAGAAGATAGAAGATGTGGTTCTGGGCAATAAGTCCATGTGGTAACTGCCTGTGATTTCATCCCGACTGAACCTAAACATTCAGGGAGTTCAGTTATCCCTTCATCACAGTCTGTAAAAGGTCCCTCCCTTGGGTGGAAGGGGTAGGCTGGGGCTGGGTGGACTGACTAGGACTTGCCAGAGCTTCCGTGCAGAGCAACCCAGACTAATTAGTTGTCCTTTTTTTATGACCTATTTTTCATGGGGCGTATCTTTAACTATTTGAAATTAGGGTTCTTGGTTAAGAATACTATTCCAATTATTAAATCATCCCTATGGGAAAAAGTGATTTTCTTTATTAAAATCTGCTTTAATTTGTGGTTCCAGAAATGCTTGAGAAAGGGGGTTGAACACAGCAAAGATTAGGTAAATGTTAAAATTTACTTTACATATAGTCTAGATTCTTCCTAACGCTGTGCTTGTAGTCCAAGGGACTGGATCACATTCTCAATGACAAAACCTTTAAGAAAGTCCTGTTAGGAGTGATGCTGAAATATAAGCCAGACCCACCCGAGGCTGCATTCTCATCTACACAGAATGAGTTTGGAATGAAACTTGATTATAGGATGAAAATTCACCTAACTACAGGGATGTAGTATTTGGTACAGCAGCAGTTTCAAGGCAGCTTCTTGAAATAAATGCCTCAAGTCACAGTAGGTTATAGTATTCACACCCGCCCCGACTGTCCTGAGTGGTGCTGTGATTTGCAGACATTTGTTGAGGTCTCACACACCTGTGAGTTCTTGAAGGACGGGCCAGCTCTTCCCAACTTAGCATGTACAGGACACATGGTGAGCACAGAACTGAACCTAGGACCACCTTAGCTTCTCCCCTGCATGGCTCACCCCTGCCTGAAAGCTCTCCAGGACCTTACAGTACATTGATTCTCTATTTCCTGTACCTATGGCCCATGAAATCATCACAGACACTGAGCCACTGTTCCTAAGGGCAGTACAGGTTCAGGTTCCTTCGAGCCCCTGGTCACAAATTTTTGTCAATCGATCAATATATAACCTTGTTTTATGTGCATGTCTGTTTAAAAACTCACTATGTAACATATTATTGATGCATTAACACAACTCACAGCAACAGCAGTGTCGCTCATGCCTGAAGTAAGTTTATCTAACACACAGGTTTTCTCCATAAGGCACATACATCACAGCCTCTACATATAGGAAGACTAGACAGCACTTTAGCACAAAGTTTGGGGGCCATTTTAAGTGGCAAAATCACCAAGAGAAAGCACATCATTTCGGAAAATGTGTCCTTGGCTGGACTGCAAAAGGGATACTCATTTAAGAGTTGAAACAAGACGGCAGATACCTTGCTGATCTCATGAGACTGCCCAGTAACTCAATTTTTTTGCCACTATGTGCTTGTCTGCAAATGACTGTGAAAGCCCACGATGACTGATTTCAAGGTTACAAATAAATTGTAGGGAATGGGTGAATATTCAGGTCTGGAAGCCATGAAGATTTACTGTCTATTTTAACCCCTCTGAATTTAAAATTCTCTATAATTGTCTCTTGCTTGTAATGCCAACTCTACTTCTCTGCCCCCAGGACAACACGAACACTGGTCATGACAAATTTCTTGCAGTTTCCCAAGCACGCATTATTCCCTCATCTTTAACTGTTATTTTGAACCATGCATTTTCTCACTATCTTCCTAGAAGCAACTTACAACTCTCACATTCCCCCATCATTGTCTCTCACAGTGTCATGGGACACTGGGCAACATTCCAATAATAATATTAATAGTAGCTGTAACACTGTCCAAATTCCTATGTCCGGGTATTGTTCTGTACGATTTATAAGTGTTTACTCATTTAATCCACACAACAAACCTATAGACAGAAACAACTAACATGCCCCATTTTAAAGATAAGAAAATTGAGACATGACAATGTCAAGTACCTGGCCGGAATCACTCAGCCTGTGAGTGGCAGAGTCAAAGGCAGCCCTGGACAAGCGTAATTCCAATGTCACACTCTCCTAGTAGCTGCGGATTTCCAGCAGCATTTAGACTAAGACGCTGTCTTCTGTGGTATGGGAACAGAGATGGAGACGGAGATGGAGGAAGAGATATATAAATATGCATCTCATTTCATATCCTGCCATCTGTATTTGAGAAAAAATATATTAAAATGACACCAAGCACTGCATATATAATTATGGATAATTATACTTGTGCATAAGCATCTTCTATCATCCAAAAAGGTAAAAAAAATCCTTTAAAATTTGAATGTAAGTCTGTATTCATCATTTGTTTTTTCATTTTCTTTTATTTTCTGATGCTTTGGAATCTTGGGTCCTTGCTGACATTGGAGGGGCTCCCCTTTGCAGAGTGACCTACTTTCTAGAGATGAGAAGGCTGCCTTCATCCCCCAACAACCTCCTTTCTCAGTGTTTACACTCGGGGCCACCATCCACCCGCCCTAATGAATACGGGGCCAAGTACGGGACAACGCAGGGTAGCATGCAGGCTCAGAACTCAGGGAGATTATTCAAACCAACCAGTTCTGAGTCTGCTTACCCGCTGTGCCTTGGCTTTCCTGTGGAAACCACGACAAAGGCCATTGCCTGTGTTTCCCCCTTGCTCCCTCAGTCTCCCGACTGACCCTAGTGCCCCCTTATGCTCCTGTGAGGTCACATGCTTCCTCCTCTTGGGATCTATGAATAACAACCTGCTTGTTCTACAACAACCATCTCCAGGGGCAGGGCTGGCCTTATTATACCTGAATACAATAAAACCTACATTTTAAAAGAGTCTTAATTCTGAAATAGTATTTTT
The DNA here is from genome assembly GCF_016772045.2 of Ovis aries. Taxonomy (NCBI): domain Eukaryota; kingdom Metazoa; phylum Chordata; class Mammalia; order Artiodactyla; family Bovidae; genus Ovis; species Ovis aries. Next base: position 61,695,964 of record NC_056057.1, on the reverse strand, counting down.
CCCACTACCCACAAGTTAGCCATTTTTTTTTTCTGCTAAGACCATCTGAAAATGTTAAGGTAAATGCTTATCAAAACACTTCAGATTAAAAGCACATTATGCTGTTCAGAAAGAGTTTCTTTTTTAAAATGAGCTTATTTTATCCCCAGTCAAGCTCAAGAAGAAGAAAAAGACAACTAAGGAAAAAACCCACTCTTTTCCATTTTCTGACATCTGCCTTAGTCCAAGAGGGTTCAAGAAAAAAGAACTACAGATACCTCCTTTTAGACTGGACAAAGGTAAAATCCACAAATAGAGAAGCCATCAATTTGACATCAAGACAGTCATGTTCTGAAGGGTCTGCAGCCAGGAACTCAAACTCTTCTCAGAGTATGCAAAGCATTCTGCACAGTTCCTGGCCATTATAGTCAATAGGGCATGGTCTGTATAAAGGTATTTCCTGTGTTTTCAAAATAAAATCATTCTAAAAATGTGAATCTGCCTTCTGTCAGGTTGAGAAGCACACATGCCCCTCCTTAGAAGTTCCAATAAGATTAGTACTAACCCAGACATCCTTGACTCCCTCCTCTTACCAGGGAATCTATAAGCATGTCCAGTTTGCAACTCAGAAACCATTAACTAAAAGATCTTGGGAGAATAAGCAGCTTTGTGTTAAGAGCAAGTGCTTTGCTGTGTTATGACTAACCATACAAGCCATTTAGCCACTTTAGATTGGGACTTTAGAATGATTTCACCAGAAAAATCTGCTCTGTTGGGATGCTGCACTGAGAAGAAATGTGAGGCCCATCTGCCTTCTCGAAAGTGTCGTGCTTTATTATCCGGTAACAAACTGTTCTTCTTGCCTTGTTGGAGCAACGGCCCCTCCACTTCGGAAAACTTAAAAAGCTGCCTATGATTTCCTTGATACGTGCTCTCCGAAAAGAAAGGGAAGGAGGTGCCATTTGCTGGGTGCCTCTGCCATGCCAGGTGCAAGGCCAGTTGCTAAAAGATGGTCTTGAAGGGCCCTCCAGCAGCTGTGAAACAGAAGAGCATCTGCCCAGTTTCATCCTGAGGAAGCTGACACCCAAACAGGTTAAATAACTGCCCCATGCTTGCATGCTAAGTCGCTTCAATTGTGTCCAACTCTTTGCGACCCTATGGACTGTAGCCCATCAGGCTCATCTATCCATGGGATTTTCCCAGCAAGAATACTGGAGTAGGTTGCCATGCCCTTCTCCAGGGAATGTTCTCAACCCAGGATCGAAACTGCGCCTCCTGTGTCTTCTGCTTTACAGGCGGATTCTTTACCACTGAGCCACCAGGGAAGCCCAAATAACTGCCCTACTGGCCAGTTATTAATAAATGGCTCACTAGTAGTAAGTGGCTTTTTAAGTGGGAAGCATGGAATTAAAATCTAGACTCACTCAACTCCAAAAATTTGTCATTTAACGTTTCCTGGGCAATGCCTACTCAGGAGATGTAAAAACGAGGAATAACAATCTTATATGACTTGAACTTTTCTTCAAAGAGATCCAAAAGGTTACTCAAATCTCAGACTGTGGAGGAGGTCGCTAAGGAGTTTACAGACAAGATTACTCCTCCTTTGGAAGCACAGAGAGACTCCTTTACCAGGACAGTTTCCAGCATCCAGAGCTTTCTGGGCCAGACACTTGAGGTCCTCAACCAGCTTTCTGCGTTTTGCACAATGGCCTCTAGGTGGCACCACCAGCCTGTCTTTCCATTAGCGAGGCCTGTCTATTTCTGCTGACAGGTAGTCAAAAGAGAAAATTTCTGCTTGTGAAAGTGGTTACATCATTTCTAGCATTAGAAATCATGACTGACTAGTCTTTTCAGTTTCTCCATTACCTGATGCAAGATTGTGGCCTGGAAGAAGTTTCAGAGGAAGGACTAAAATTGAAAGCTCAAAGAAAGTACCAGGGAAAAATCAACACTCCGTTTTGGTTATTCTCTGTTCAAGATTTTTGCTTTTTTTAAAATGACTTTTCAAATCCTTGGAGTGGAGGCCACATAAGTGCTGAAGGCCTTAGAACAACATAATTTTAACTTTTACTTTAAAAATGCAACATTCTTCATAAAGTACTCACAAAGTACTCAAAAAACACTCAGCAGACGTTGAAAGCTAAGACAGAGACAGACCCCAGAAGCCAACTGTGAAAGGAATTATCAATCATGTTATGACGGATGGAGCTTCATCGAGAAAAATCACTCAAGAGTTTGGCTTGTGGGATACCCTGGAGATTTCACACAGGACTAATGCACAGAAATAAAAAAGGTGGTGCCTCATACCTCCCACCCTCATTTAGTCTATCCTTCCTAGAGACCTGCAGTAACACAAAAAGCTGGGATAATCCAAGTCCTACTGAGTGGTCTTTCCTCAACTTCCCTCTCTCCTCCATCCCTCAGACAAGAAAACAGATAACACTGTGTGTTCTGGGACCCAACTGCCCCCGACAAAACCCACTAGGACCTGGGTCAGAGACACATTGTGTCCAGGGATCAGTATGCGTAAAAAGCTCACTTTGCATTTTCCACATTGTTCAAAGGCACTAGAAATCCAGGTCGTATCAAAAGGAGGAACATGAATGGCAGTAACTCAACTGTACCCTAGCACCAGGCTCTCCTCCAGGACAGAATATCAGGATCGAGGGGAAGCAGTTCGAAATGTACACACCTCGGTCTGTTTCCTGCCATTCTGTATGACCTAAGGGTAAGAGATTGGATGATTTTGCACAACTTCCCAGGTGATTTGCATATGACTCCTGGCTCAACATGGGGCTTCCCTGGTGGTTCAAAAGGTAAAGAATCTGCCTGCAATGCAGGACACCCGGGTTCAATTCCTGGGTCAGGAAGATCCCCTGGAGAAGGAAATGCAACTCACTCAAGTATTCTTGTCTGGATAATTCCATGGTCATAAGAGCCTGGCAGGCTCCAGTCCACGGGGTCACAAAGAGTCAGACAGGACTGGGCGACTAACTTTCACTTTCACTTTCCTCACTCAACGCATTAAAGTAAAACCTGGAAGGAACTGTCAGAGAGGTAGAATGTGAGCTGCATCCACAATTCGACAGGCAACTCCTAGCAAAGAGTCTGCCAACACACCGGTGGGTGAGAGCAGGACCAGGGCCACCTTGGAACCTTGATCATCGACACACACCAAGCACAGGGACTCTCACCTCTCCATCAGTCTTGGAGTTTTTTGCTAAAATTTAGAAAAACAGATTCAGCTAAAAGATTAAATGGAAGGTCAAAGTCAAAATTTGGGATATGACAGCATAAAAATGAAGCTCTGTAAAGCAAGTTGCAAAGCTGAATACAATGCTTCAGAAGTGTTCTTCTTAGAAAAAACATGTTAAGACTACCAGTAAAAAAGGAATAACATCAAATTATTATTTTTTTTCTAGTTTTACAAATATTATTAGAGAGGTTTATAAAAAAGTTACTCTGATGCACCAATGGTTAAAGTAGAAATTACCCAGTGTTTATGGAAAGCAATTTGATGATATCAAAAGCTTTAAAAATATATATCATAGAAATGTTAGTTTCATGGATTTATCCTAATGACATGATCAAGGATGTACATCAATACCGAGAGGCAAAGATGTTAATTGCTGACTCATCTATAATTTTAAAACACTGAAATACTCAGTAAAAGAGCTTGGCTAAATAAACTGTAGTACACTCATATAAAAACAACTCTTTAGCAATGAAAACAATGCATATAACTGATGTGGAAACATTTTCAAAGAATTCCCATAAAAGATAAGGTTTTCCAAATAACAATAAAGCATAAATACCAATGTGTACAAATGAATATTAACATTAGTGTGTGTGTAAGTATATTCAAGGAAAGAGTATTTGCAGTTATAAAATAATGCCCGATGATTTCTAATTACTGAAGACAAAAGTCTGATTCATGTTGGTTATGAAGGAGGTAAAAAGAAACCCAAATTTACACCTGCAGAATTTGAGGTTAATAAGCCAAAGGTCATATAGAAATGTGATAATGATGAAAGCAAAAATGGACCGGAAGCAGAAACAAAAACAACAGATTATATTCAGGACAAGGCTGTGTTCTGATCTGCAAACTAAGTAAAAAGAAAATCTAGGTGGTAACTAATTAGCATCCATAGCAAGACAAAACTTTTAGGACAATATAAACTGCATGTCACACCATGATTAAATTTCAGGAGACTCTCAATCCGATTGTGATATGGAATCGGCATATGCGAATAACCCAGTCACCAGTCCCAAATAAGGTTTCTCTCACAATTGCCATCACCTGTTTAATTTAAACAGAATCTTCAGCCTCCTGTGAAGTAGATCTAACGAAGTCTAGATGCTTTCCGGGCTAACTACTCTTGGTTACACTTAATCAGAACTGAATAAACAAGCTCAGTATTAGTCACACTTGTACAAGTTATTCCACTCCGCTGCAGCCAGAGGAGACTTTCATGTGATCCTGTTCAAACCAGCTAAACATCTGGAAAATGTGGGAACTATTCTGCAAGGCACAGGAGGACCACACGCTCAGAGGAGACATCGCTTATGAGGCTGAGGTCAGGCCCCTGGGGGCTGGAAGGAGAGAGCTCACTGGAGATGGCTTACTTACTATGAAGCCAAGTTTTTTATAATCCCGGGTGTACATGGACTTGCGCTTCTCCATGCTGCCACTGCTGTTATTTGGTTCAGACTCTGCATCAAAAGCAATTCTTCGAAGTTCAAATATGATGTCCCGCTGAGCCTGAAGGGTTTAGGAAGGAAAAAAAAGGGAGGGAGAGAGAGCTGCCTTCATTCTGTGATGTTTCATCTGCTCCCTCATTCCCCAGGGTCTAAATGAATCACTGGGTACAGGCAAAAGGAAAACAGATAAAGGGCAACCAGTGTTCTAAGTTACAGCTCTGTGAACTTTTTCCCCCCTCCTGCCACTCTCCCTGCTGGTCAGCCCTGGCTTTATTCCACAATTATCCTCATGGCCAAGCCCCCTGAAGCTCTGGTATCAACTGCCCTGTGACATTCTCAATGAGGGCCCCAAATATGATGGAAGGCTTGTGATTGGAAAAAGCCAAGTTAGAGGATCTTGAAGTCCTGTACTGTCAGAAATAAAGTGAGACGCACATAAGGTTTAAGAACAATAGGTAGGTGATACGGGATCCCTAACTCCACTGAGAAGTGACTTCATAGAGACAAATCTGAAAAATGGTTAAAACGGTAAAGGTTCTGTGATGCACGTTTAACCACAATAAGAAAAAGGCATGTATCTTTTACATAAATAGGAGGAGGTTTTCAAGAAGGGAGGGCTGTTCCACCTCTGGACGCATTGCCTTTCGAACTAAAAGTCATAAGGCAGTCTCATCTCTCTGTGATGATTGCACTTGGCCTTGCCAGAAGTGTGGGGCACGTTAGACGGCCGCTGGAAGCCTCTGGATCATTCTGAATCGCGTGGCCTCACGCCACAAACGAAGTGCTGCGGCGGTTACACACTTCGCATGTGTGTCCACATCTGCCAGAGATCAGACCCTCACGTGCCAATAACGAGTGTTTTCCTTTCCAAAGCTGCAGCGCTGTTTAAGCTGCAAATATGCTACAGCAGCGCTCCCAGCTGTTTCCTCTCACTCTGTCTTCACACAGTAAAGTTCCCCCAGAGCCTTTTGGATCAAGACTTAACCTCTCAAGCACAACAGCCAGAGACCTAGAGAGATCTATAGCAGAGAGCCAACCGACAGAAATGGAAGCCCAGAAATCAGATGTAACCTGGGGCCTCGATGGCTCTGACCACTGGAGAATGGAAATACTCTCTCAGCCTGTAGAAGCCATATCACCAGAGCTGCCAAGTGGCTCTGTGTCCTGGGGACTTGACTCCAAAGCTATCACCAATGAAAGCACTGGAGCCAAGTGTCAGTATTTGTAGTCATGCGACGTCAGGCTTTCTTATCCAATAAGGAAAGAGTCTGCATGTGTTCGATACATTAACAAAACAATTCATTTATTTTATTCTATGATCCTATGCATGCTTAGTCACTTAGTTATGTCCAACTATTTGCGACCCTTTGGACTATAGCCTGCCTGGCTCCTCTGTCCATGGAATTTTCCAGGCAAGAATATTGGAGTGAGTTGCTATTTCCTACTCCAGGAGATCTTCCTGACCCAGGGATTGAACTCCTGTCTCCTGTGTCTTCTGCATTGCAAGAGGAGTTTTTACCCACTGAGCTGTCAGAGAAGCCCTCTCTGATTCTAGATTCACCAAAATTTTAAATCCATTTCCCTAAGTTCTGAGATGATAATAATATCATCATCATCAAAAGCCTCCTGGTTTCTAAGAAGCTCAAGAAAAGACCTTTAAGGATGTTCTTTCCCTCATATGCTTCGACTGTTGTCTAATGAGCACTCACCTGGTCCTGTGGGTCCATCTTGGTCATCATCCTATCTTCCAAAAGGTTAAAGGTCAGCACCTGCAGCACGTACAGCTGGTGTGCCATTTCATTGTTGATGGCCCGCTGAGCTCGGATGACATGCTAGGGAGATGGTTCATGAGTGAAACTTTTTTAAACAAAGGAAGAAAGTAACAGCAAATAACCTAATTTACCCACCCCACCCTCATCATGATGCCAAGTAGAACCTCAGAAGACCTCATTTGGAAGCACGGGGCATGAAGGTGGGTGGAACCACTTCAGGAGAAAGATGGGTGCATGCGAGACCCTGGAGTCTTCCTTTACATTTCAGGACCCAGTAAGGTTCCTGATCTTTAGGCCAGAACTGGGGAAAGACCTATTGTGTTCAGGGAAGAGTGGAAGTGCAGCAGGAAATGGACATTTGGTGACTATTACAGCCATATAAGAGAAGGTATGCCTGAAATGGGAGCATCTTGAGGACAGCTATGGATTTCTACAACAGAAGCACTCCTTGGCTGCTTGCCTTGCCAGAAAAATAAATGGTACACAGGCACTGTAAGCACTTCTGCCATCCTCTTACCCTACAGCTGTCTCTGAGAAGTGATCCCACGTCTAAACTGGGAAAGCTTTAGAAGCATCACACAAAGGCAAAGTAACTACCAGATCTGTCATTAATTCCCTGTGGACACTATATGGTGGCCACTACCCCCACAATGCAGTGAGTGAATTTTCTTTAGAAAATGACCCTTCCCCTTAGAAACAGAACCAAAATGGAATGAATATAAAAGGAGGGGCAGGAGACTATAATATGTGGGCCTTTGTCCCGTCAAGGGCTGGGTTTGAAATGGAATTCAAGACTCGGACCTAATATGCATCTGCTTTGGCAGAAACCACAGCTGTGCCTTGAACATGCCAGTCAACTAGAGATGTTCCTGGTGGTTCAGTGGCTAAGACTCTGTGCTCCCAGTGCAGGAGGCCCAGGCTCGATCCCTAGTCAGGGAATTAGATCCTGCATGCTTCAGCTGAGACCCAGTACAGGCAAATAAATAAATGAATACTTTGTAAAATGCCAACCAACCAGTCAAAGTGGTGAAACACCCACTCGAATGAGTTATTTTGAATTGCTAGGCCCAACCATGTCTTGCTGTCTCAAGGAATTTTCTCTGGGTACCCTGAACCTGGCGTGTACCTGGACTCCACAGCCTGGCTCTGAGCACCATGATAAAATAGCCAATTAAAGGAGAGGTGGAGTGAAGAACAAGACACAGAAGGAAGTCGCTGAACCAAAATCAGGTGGGTTGGAGGGTGGGAAGCCAAGCAATGTGATGGGGAAAAATCAAACCTCATATCTTCCAATCTTCCCAACAGAATGTTATTTCTTGGTATATGTTTAATGTCCAAAGTGTATGGACACTAAAGTATATGGCTATTTATTTTATTAGCAACTCAACAGTATCTACACTCCAAGTTCTTGCCAGAGAATACCAACCAATCTTAAACTTCCAATCATCAAGGTCTCATTTAAAAAGTCACATTGAAGTAAACTGATCTTTGAGACATGGTAGCTATAGTCATTTCACCCACTCCATCTCTGGGCATTCTAACTTCAACTGCCACACCAAGGTGATATCAACAACAGGCTAAGACTTTAATCCCAGTTTCTACTCTTTCATCACCCTGCTCTCCACCCCCTACACAAATACCTTCATTTCTCTATGATTAATATTGTTGCTTCCACTTTTATTGAGAGTGAGTATGAAAAATAAACGTATTTTGAATCCCTCTGCAATTTCTACAAAACCATTCTTGGACAAAGAATATATTAGAATGTTCTGACAATCCCCGTTTCAGATTCCAGTTCCAGGGGGTGGAAATATGTCATCCTCCAAAGACCTAGGGTACCCCTTTTATCAAGTAATGAAAAGTACGCTCATATGGTTTCTCTTTATCCTTAACAGCCAGGAAGTTTAACATCAAACTTGATGACAAATCATAGTTATTATTATTGGCTTTGGATTCTAGAATATTTATTTTATTTGCCCCCATAAGGTTTTTAATTTTTAATGGCCTCATGGTATTGGAATGTGTGTGTGTGTGTGTGTGTGTGTGTGTGTGTGTGTGTGTGTGTGTGTAACTGTATGTTTGCAGAACTCCTTTTTGGAATTACACAAGCATAAATCTTTCTTCTTCTTTTTTTTTTTTTTGGTAAGCAGAAGAATCAATCACACATGTTTCTTTCAGCCTTTAGTTAAAAGTCAAGCAATAGATAAGGCCTCAAGAAATCTTGCTATTTGATTTACTTCTAAACATTTACAACATAACATGTAAAGCCTCTTCTTAACTGAGGTTTCAGGTATTTTTTGCATCACAGTGAATGAGTGGGTTTCATGGCTGACCTTTCTGCCTTTCTCTGATAAAGTGGCCCAGGAAAATGATGGTCAAAATTTCAGGACTTCTCTCAGAGTCTGATATGTTTCTCTTTAGTTTCCTCATTAAAAATGGTATTTGCTCATATTGGTGGATTTGTTAAAGTCAGGGAGTCCCTAATTTCCTTAAATACAAAGCTAAAGCTCTGGTGAGTTATAATAAACCTGCCACAAGGCATTTCTCTCTTCCAGGGACCCCCGCCCTCCAATCACAAGGCCATCCCTGGAGGAAAGCTTTATTTATTCCATTTCCAAAAGCACACTTTTACCGCCTTTCTACTTCCCACTGCTTGATCACAGAAGCAAGTCACAGGACAAACCACAAAACCACACCAAAAGAGGAGATCTATAAATCCACCAGACCCTTCTTCCCCAGCAAGGTGCTCACAGCACACAGGTACTCACCGTTAAGATGATGGAACGCAATTGCTTCTGAGCCAAAATATTCGCCATCTCCTGTGGAAGAAAACACGCAGATAGAAAAGCATCAGTTAGAAAGAAACATTTCCACGTGGCCCCAGATGACTTTATTCTGGGGTGTGCTTCAAAACTGGATATCAGCAGTATTTCTTACCAAAGAAAGGGCTCAAATGGACAGTACCACTCAACTGACTTTGTAAATGTTGTTTAGATAATACAGCAATGTCCAAAAACAAAGGAAAGAAATTTAGCACCGGTGACTTCTTTCTTTTTCTTTTTGTTTCTTTTTTAGAATTTCTTCCTTCCAGGAAAAGGTGAGTACTAAATCAAAATCAAACACTCCAAATGAGAGCAGTGGCTCTCCACTGAAATGGCTCATCAGCTTTTATTAGAATATATATGTGCAGAGAGTTGTCACTACAAGGCAACATATGCCCGCACCTAAGAGATTTCAATACTAGAGAGCCATCACTTTAAAGATCTAAGACTTCTAAAAGCCATTTCATCTGCATCTGTGCAAAACCAAACATTGAGTAGTATATATCCCAAGGTTTAATAGTCTATGTAAATGAACTGAGTGAAGTTTTAGCAAAGGACAGACATCTGGGCAGAGCTATGCTCTAGGTCCACACCCAGTCTCCCTGAGCCTCAGTTCTGCAGACTGTGCATTGGTCTACCTGACTGGCATAGAGTTTCTGCAGGTGGTTTTATTAAATGACATGATTTACAGATGCTCTTTCTAAACATTGTCAAATAGATACTAAGGGAAAATTAAACAGTTGAATGCAATTGGGGTACAAACATCCAAAAGGAAAAATACTGCTCATATTCAGGAAGTCACTGGGATGTTTATTGATGAAGGGGGTAATTTGAGGGTCACCACTCTTACTGAGTAGAGAAGAAGCTAAGTTATAATTTAAAAACACAACCGTGAATTTGATCAAGGTCAAAATAAACTTGTAGAAAGCAAGGCGAACTCAGAACACAGGGAGAAAGTATAAGGGGGTGCACAGGCAGGGCTGGACAGGAGCAGAATGAGGGTGCAGGGCCTGCTGAGTGCCGACGAAGGGAACGTGGGGACTTACAGTCAGAGGACACTCAAGGATGTCAACACTGCTGTCTACACCAACCTAACGGCCATCGCCACCACAGAAGGAAAGCAGGTAGGAGAGAGAGGGATGGAAATTAGGAGCACTCTGTTAGACATCACAGCTTAATGATAACGTCCCCGCTCATCCACAGCATCAAAGAGACACACGTACAAATACTCTACGGTGATCTAAAAAGGCCAGAGGTGGCATCAGTCAAAATCCAATGCTGAATCCTCTTCCAACCTCTTAAAAACAAGAAGGCAAGGACAAGAACACCTTCAGAAATAAGTTAAACGGTGATCCAGAAGGAACTGCCCTTCCACAGGGTGAAGAAAGCATGCCTTCTTCATGATCAAAACAGAAAGAGTCCATCTTTTTTTTTTCTCTTGGACCAGACCAGATGAATAACAAAGGCCCAACATTCCTTTCATTCCTTTTCTTTTATATAAATAAAAGTATTGCTTTATTGGCACACACACACAAATCCTCTGTGCCTATGTTAGCCTGAGGTAGATGTGCTTAGTCAATTAGTCGTGTTTGGCTCTTTGTGATCCCATGGATTATAGCCCTCCAGGCTCCTTTGTCCATGGGATTCTCCAGGCAAGAATACTGGAGTGGGTTGCTATTTCCTCCTCCAGGGGATCTTCCCAATCGAGAGATCAAATCCATGTCTCCTGTATCTAGTGTATTGCAGGGAGATTCTTTACTGCTGAGCCATCAGGAAGTCCATATTAGTCTATCAACTTATAAAGTTTTAAAATAAGTTAGAAGGAATGATATACTTCCAACATCTACTAGAGCAGTTATTATAGTGATCTGTTTATGATATTTATCTTCTGCAGAAGAGTATGGTCCTCTCAAGGGCACACAGACTGTCCTTTTTATTTTTGTATTCCCAGCCCACAGCACAATGACTGACACAGAGTAGGCAATGAATGTTTGATAAAACAGTCTGCTACCCTCTTAAAGGAACTGGAGCGTGATCAGAGAGAAAACGGAAAAATCCTTGTCCGTATCATGGATTTTATTTCGGCCAATATTAAAGAATGATTTGAGAGAACTTGAGAATCTATGGAGAATATTTTATATCATTAGGATGATATAAAAGTATATGATTTTGGTTTAGTCACTAAGCTGTGTCTGACTCTTGCGACCTCATGGACTGTAGCCTGCCAGGCTCCTCTGTTCATGGAATTGTCCAGGCAAGAATACTAGAGTGAGCTTCCACTTCCTTCTCCAGGATAAAAATATATATCCTGGATATAGACAAATATAAATATGGATATGAATACAAGCATACCTCAGAGATATTGCAAGTTCAGTTACAGACTGCTATAATATAGCAAATACCTTGATTAATATTAGCTCACACTAATATTTTAGCTTCCAAGTGCACACAAAAGTTATGTTTACACTATACTGAGGTCTATTAAGTATGCAATACATTATATCTAAGAAAACAAAGTACATAAAACATTTTTTTACCCTCCTAAAGGAACTAGTGTTTGATCAGAGAGAAAATGGAAAAATCCTCATCCACATCATGGATTTTTTGTCCAATATTAAGGAATGGTTTGAGTGAACCATTAAGAATACTTTATTGCTGGTGGTTGCAATGATAAAGAATCCACCTGCAATGCGGGGGACCTAGGCTCGACCCCTGGGTAGGGAAGATCCCTTGCAGGAAGACAAGGTAACTCACTCCACCCCGCCTGCCTGGAGGATTCCCATGAACAGAAGAGTCTGGTGGGCTACAGTCCATGGGGTTGCAAAGAGTCGGACATGACCGAGCTACTAAGCACAGGACAGACTGCTAAAAGATCGTAACATCATCTAAGTCTTCATTGACTCATTATCTTGTTTGCTGATGGAGAGCTTGAAAATTTGCAGGAATTACCAAAGACACCACGTGAATAAATGCTGTTGGATAATGGTGCCAGTAAACTTGGTTGGTGCAGGGTTGTCACAGACATTCAATTTATATATATATATTAGCATCTGTGAGGCACAATAAAGCAAAATGCAGGAAAACGAGGTCTGCCTGTACAGATATGACATGGAAAGATGTCCACAAAGTCAGGTTTAGTTCTAAAAGCATTTTTAAGAATAAACAGTGCACGCAGTATGATTGCATCTAGTGACAAATGATGTCTGAGGGGAAGTCTTTGCACAAAACAGGCAGGAAGCAGGGCCGTGACAGCCCCACAGGGGTGAGCAGTGGCAGTGTTTCCCTCTCTGGGGATGCAATTATAGGTGTTTTTAAAACATATTCCTTTGCAATCTGTATTTTCTGATTTTTCTACCAAATCTTTAAGCTAAAGGGCTTGTTTTTTTTTTTTAAATAATGCTTATCAAAACATAAGTGTTTGTAGAGAAATTTGGAAGCGATTTGACAAACTTCATCATGGAAATAATAAAATGAACAATGGCAACTAGTTGTAAAAAAAAGGATCCATTTGCCCACCTAACAACAATCCCCTCTCCCATAAAACAGCACCCTTTCCCTTCATCTGGGCAGGAAAAGGGAGCTTTTCCAATATCTGCGAGGCAGGCATGACCCAACCCCTCACCTCACAGGGAGGGTGACAGGGTACCATCACACAGAAGGCAGTTATACCCCTGCCCTGAGCTCAGTGCTCCCTCAGGCAGCTCAACTCCATGAATGCAAAACAAAAACATCGCTCAGGTTTGCCTGCCAAGTAAAAAGATTTGGCTTTGGTGGTATCCTTCTTCAGTAAAAGTAGAAATAAGATATAGGTATTCAAAATCCTTCCAAATTCATTAACATTTTGAAAAAAAAAAAAACACCCAAATAATGGAGTCCTACCAATGTGTCTGACCCCGAGTTGGAAAGAGATGTTGAAATAAATAAAAACTTTTGACTGAAGTGGAATTTATCCAATGTCTAAAAGCTTTAAAAAAACAAACAAAAAGGGACATTCCTGTAAATCCAATAAATAAGTGTTAAGGTTATGTTTTAATCTAACTGGAGTAAGAAAATGGGCTTGATGTCTCCCAAGTATCAGGAAGTTCTTTACCAGACAAATACAAGACCATTCTGCAGGAGACACTTCCTTGACCAGTATTCAGTGGGATGCTTTGCAGATAAGAGCAAGAGTAAGGCTGGGATTCTAACATGGACTCTTAATCAGCTCAGCAACCAGTCAAGTTCCTGACCTCTTTGACTCTCAATTTCCTCATTTATAAAATAGAAATAATAAGATTTTCTATAGATGTGAAGATTAAATGAAATGACATAAAACGTTTGCAAGGCAGACTCTCAAATATTATCAGTGACAGGCTTTGGCAAGTTTTCCTATTTGCCAAAAATTTCAGAACTTTCAATGTTTAAAAACATAAATGAATCAATAACAAATATATAATATACAGCAAGATATTACCAATTAGCTTGAGCTTTTGCTTTAGCAGATTCCACTGATATTCAAAAAATAATGACAAATAAGCTTTTCTTCATTATGAACTTGAAGTAATTTTTAGGGCCAACTCTCTCTTAGTTCACTAGAAAGTATTTTAAAAATTAAAAATCAAAATACTCCTTTTCTTGACAAATAATAGTCACTGATTCATCCTAAATTCAACATAGTCTATAAAGTCCAAGTTAATTTTCTATTGACAAGAATTGCCATTTTTATTTCAAAGACTAAAATCTGAATTTTCTGCTGGTTGATAAATACTTTTTCTCAGTTGAATTGTTTACTTAAGTGATTTAATGTTATTAGACTACCTTTTGTGATTTAGTATTAATATAGTAATGTATGTACACACTGTGCTATGTCAGTTTCATATAGCCTAATTTTTCAAAAATAGAAAAGATTTGATTAGCAGAATTCAAGCCTAATGTTAATGGCATTTCTGGTATAATGGTACCCCATTATATTTTCATTGTTATCATTGCCCTGGAGTCAGCATAGATTGGCATCTAATTCCCTATTTCTTCATGGTCATTCAATTCCAATTAATCAGATTAACAGTAATTTTAGTGTAACAGAACGATGCAAGGGGTATGCATCTTACTTATGCAGAGGTCTGAGTGAAATCGTAACACTTGGGGTGAGTGTGAGCTTTCCTTTCCTCTAATCTAACCACAGAGGGAAAGACAGTTTCAAGAGTCTAGGTCAGTTTAGTCAGAGTCTTAGTTCTGGCCTGGCTCTTGACCCCACTCTACAAGCAGCTATCATTGGTCTGGCTAGGCATCCCTGGTCTGGCTAGCAGAAGAATTGAGCTTCTCTGTGATGCCCATGTCAGGCTTGTGAACATATGCAGGCAACTTACTGGCCTGATGGGAATTATCATGCTCCCAGTATTTAGATATAAATATAAAAGGAGCAGCCCTACCCATGATCCCACTTAAGATCTGCAAAGCTGCCCTGAAATATCCAGCCTGGAAAATAAGCTTGGGGAGGGCAGGCACCTCCTGGCTTCAGCCAATACCAAACCAAAAGCACAGGAAATTAGAAAGCCACTCTGCTTATCGTGCAAATGTAACTCCTAGGAATGAGCAAACAAACCTAAATGGAAAACAAACCAGAAACGCTCATATTTAGCCACTGAGGTTTAAAATCCCTGGCAACGAAAAAAACAAAGTAAAAAAAAAAAAAAAGTAAAATTCTTGCCACAGTATTCAGTAGCATGCTAACCTTCTAAATTCTTCTAAAACAATTTATTAGTAACTGTCATAAGCTCCCCTGTATACTTTCTAAACGCTGGAAGATCTCATATTTTCTTCTAGTTTCTAAAGGGAGTCAATTGTGACCAAGGTAACAAGTATGTTATGTTGCCGGGGGGAAAAAAGAAAGGATTCTAAGATGTGAGCCAAATTCTAAGACATGCAAAAGCGCCACTTCTTCCACAGCCACTTTATAATAGTCCTTTCCCTCGCTGAAGAAGAACCAAAGATTGACAAAGGGCAGTATTGAAGGGTACTTTCCAAGCAGGTACTTTGAAGGGGTTCCCTCCTTCTGATGACACCGAGGAGAGGAAATGAAATGCTCACTCCTCCTGGGCACATCCACACACGGAGAGCAGAAATATCACTAAGCAAAGAGCCTCTTACAGACGAAAGGTTCTCTCAACTGCGGCAGCAATTTACACATTCCCTTTCCCATCTTCCCACCTGGCATCTCCCCCAGCAAAGTGTGACAGTTCTCAGAGTCTAGCTTTCCTCATCAGGAAAATGGGGACAATCCCTCCCTGGCTCCAGTGAGTATCCAGTGAAGTAACAGAAGACCACCAGGGCTTCTAACTCTGCATCCGCCACAAAAGCAGTTTCCTCTTTCTTTCAGCTCTTTGTTTGGGGCTTCTATACTGGGTTTTACATGATGAAAGGGCTTTACCTCTGAAATACTTCATCTCCAACTAGCTCCCACTGGATCTGTGAATGATCCCAGTCTGGCCAGGCAAACCGCCAAGAAGCAGAGAACCCCAGAGGAGTTCCTGGGATTGGAAGGGGAGGGCTCTCCCTGCACCAAAGCTTGTCAGCCCTGGGCACAGGCTTTAAGGCAGAAGAAATGCAACTTACCTGCCTCCTCTCATCAGGGGCCTTCAGGAAAAGTGCATTAATCACTGCAATGGTATAGGTCTGGATTTCTTGATCTGTCCTGTAAAGACACAGAACAACATCAAAGTCAGAAAAGACCACCCCTCAGTGAGACCATGATAAGGGTCATGATTATTTCCCCAAAAAAGGTGAGAGAGAAAGGCAGGACCCAGAGAACGCAGTCAGCACTGTGTATTTCAACCATGAAAAGCTGGAAACATGTGAGGAGACAATTACTATTGCTAGTAGGACAAAACATACTCACCCAGAGATATAGGTGGCCAGCTGGCTCTCTTCCCCTCTCCTCTATTAGAGTTAAAAATATGGACCACTGTGTGTGTGTGCGTGTATGTGTGTAATTTTCTGTCTGATGCAGGAAGTACATCTGGGAATAGTCCTGGGTGTCCCCACATTCCTGGGCTTATTATAGAGGAAACTGCCTTGTCTCCATGGCAATATTACGTATTCTAAAAATCTATTTTCAACTAGAAACTCTAAAGAACAAGAAGGATAGGTTTCTATGTTTACAAATTTGCTTTTCACAGGAATGAAATCAGAAATTCCAAATGAAGCCAAGATCTACAGTTAGGTGCATGGTAAATAGTAAATATTAAGCACAGCACAGCACAAATAGTAAATAAGAAGGACCGAGGGCATAAACAAAGAGCAGAGGCCAGTGAGCTACATTTAGAGATAATTTAGGAAGAGGCAGAGCTTATTACACAGCCTCAGGAAGGATGAGATTTTAAGCCCAGTGCCCCACTGGCTGGCTGTGTGGCCTTGAAGTTCACAGGGTGTCCCTACACAGCTTCCTCATCTGGAACACTGGGTAAAAACACACTCATTTCAAGGAGCTGCTTTTAGGATAAAATGAGGTAATGCACATAAAACCTTTAGTACAGCACTTGGCAAATAAGAGACTCTCCTCTTGGCAAAGTGCACTGTAAATGCACAATGATGCCCTTGAGATGCAGAAGAAAGATACAGACTTTTAAGTTGATACAGGTCGCATTCAGGGACACATGAAATTGGTACCATTTCCAGAGTGATTTCACACAAAATCATTTTAGAGCATGGGCTAGTTTTCCCTGAGGCCACAGTCTATAGCTTGTGTGACTTACAATTTTACACTCTAGTCACCATCTCCTACCGCCAAATGAAGGAAACATCTAATGCACTTTGGTAGTTTAATATAAAGTTTAATTATAAACACATAGTCAACATTTTTGGTATATTGAGAACGACTGAATACTCTCTTGAATTCCCATTCTACACCCCCAACCCAAACAGGCCAATCAGGTTTCCTCTTGAAAATCTGCCAGTGTGACCTGAGAGACCAGGGGCAGCACTTACTGGGAGCCAAGTCACATTACTGCCAGCCAATATGCCAGAGAAAAGGCCTGTTGTGAGAACTCCAAGGAAGCCATAGTTTCTGTCCTTCCCAAGGCTTAGCTACTCAAGTCATTCCTCGGGTCTATAAAACACCCCAGTATCCTTTCAATAAACTCCCTGTCCTAGCTCAGGATGCTTCTTGCCACCTGCGATCCAAAATACTTTCATTGATCAAGTGGCATCCTGCAAGCATTCCTTCTCAGGCTCGCATCATCAGAGGCAACCTTACTAGTTATCTAAGGGTGGGGAGGAGAGATTCCCCCAAAACCCAAGGCCGCTAGGGCAGCTATTTCATAGCTCAGGCGTCTTAAAATTTTGTATTTTATAAAATACACAAGAAAAAGGTTATTGTAATCACCTGGAGACAAATAAAGAAGTCTGGCTTTAAAAACTCCTAATTAACTATGAAAATTCTCATATTGCAGAAAATACTGTATGATTAAGGATAAAGACCCTATTGAGAACGTAAGAGAACAAATTGCTTTATTGTATCTTTTTAAAAGCAAAGCTCTACACTATCTAGCAACATTTATCAGAACTGAGTCCCTACCAAGACACTAGGGACACACTAGTCTCAAGAACAGGCAAGGGGCGCACCCAGGGCTAGTCACTGTGCCATGTCAGTGTGATGGAGGACAAACGTGATGCATGGTTTCATTATATACCAGATCAAGATTCTTTTTCTGTATATATTTAATCAAACCAATACCAAACCATCATGGGAGCTGTCTGCCTGAAGGACGTTCCCTCCCGCTGTGGCGGCGTCGATCTCGCTCACCCTTGGAGATGCGGAATGAGTTGGCCGATGGTGATCTCCTGTGCCACCTTCTGGTAGAGGTCGTGGCTGTTGAGCACCATGGACTCCAGAATGGCCAAGGACCGCTGCAGGATGGAGACATCTATGGCCGACTTGTTGACAAAACTTGCTATCTGAAAACCCAAAAGGGACACAATTGATTACTCACGGTAAGCAGAGCAGAGAAGGGAGCAAATGAAGTCAATCGGGAGCTCATTTAAGAAACACCAGACATTCAGTATGAAAAGTACCTGCAATTATAGCAGGATAGCCAGAAACGTACAGTGTCAATAATGACTGTTCACCACCTTATTACAAACCGCTATTTATGGCCTATTTCTCTAATTTGGTAATAAGCAATTTTAAAAAGGAGATGGTTTCAAAGAATTATTATGTCTGGTGTTTTTGGAATGGTTCTTCTGAGTTTCAGCTTTCAGGGGCAGATAATTTCAACACATATATTGTAAGAATTCTTGTGTTTGTTTGAGACAGCAATTTCAACATATACTAGTAGCCACTGCTTCCCATTTCCAGGCTACTCCTTCACCCACACAACCCATGGTTTTTATGTTCTTACTATGCTTCTGTTACATTCTTAAGGGACTCACACAAATCACACTTGTCAACACAGTTCAACTGGCAACTTTTCAGTCACTGGCTAATCTCCTTTTTATTCCTTAGTGAAGCAGTCTTTTCCCCATTCTTCCCATTTCTTATGGTTAAAATAAATACTTCTAATCACTCTCAAATTTAGCAAACAGGAAATCAATTAAATTAGAAGTGCTAAAAGTTAAAATAGTCGTTTAAGCTCTATTACTAATGCCTCAAACATAATAAATCAGAATGTAAGAGGGAAGTAAAATAAGGGTTAGAATAATGGATCACAGAAACCCAAACACATGGGTACCATAAAGGTTTTATTTTAGAGGCCTCATTAAATGTTATTACTGTTTGCTGACAACTCACATTAAAATGCTGTTATTATATCATCATCATGACTGCTTTCTTAAAAGCTATTTGGTTCCATGACAAATTGACACTTATAGCTTCCCCTTATCAACACGAATATTTCCCTTTTTGCTATTGCATTGACCCCTTCTCCTCATTCCCTCTCCATCTTTGCACAAGATAAAATTCAAAGGCACCATGGCAACTTACAGTTACTAGTTCAACCATTTATAGTCCAATGACTGCCCAGTGAAAGCAGAGGGCACAGTGAAAAACAGAGGTGGGCAAGTACAGTTATCAATATGCTCTCTGCCTCCAGATACACCTGGATTTTGGGGGTAGAAAATATACGACATAAAGAAGTAAAGTAACATTATACTAGTATATTCCAAAAGGGTGCTATTTTATAATACAGACTATAGGAAGAGTATGAGATTTTTAAGATTCTCAAAAGACTGCTTTAGCTCCTTTCACAGCTAATAAACTTCTTCAATGTGTTTACTGTCCCTGGCAAGCCCGTGCCTTAATCCTCACTGTCTGGGTCTATTCCCCTATCAGATCTACCACGATGAGGCCACTTTTCTTTCTTTAAGTCCATCTTTCTCCCACAGAAATCCAATGACCCTCATACTGTGCTTAGGGGTAATGCCTAACTTAGACCTATTCTAAATCCAATATTAATTCCTTGACTTCCTCATCAACGCCACACCAAAAACTTTTCATGATCCCAGTACAATTCTTGACACTTACTGGAAAAGAGAAGAACTCACAAAGAAATATGTTGACAATACCACTGATTTCTCTGCACAGATTCTATTTTCCTTCCATGCTCCTATTCTTATTTCCATTTAGTAAGTTTGGATGTACCTTTAAGACTCTGTGGAGAATCTTCTAGCTGAAAGTTTATGATCAAACCCCCTCCTCCGCCCTCTCGCCTTCATCCCCTCTTTTCATTCATTCAGGTAATAGGTGTTGACCATGTACTACAAAACAGGCTTACACTGACCTAGGATCTGGAAATCAAGAGATGAGCAAACCCACATGATTTTTAACTTCAAGGACCTTATAATCTAGCACAGATGGACACACAACAGTCTTGTACTATAAAGTATGTTACAAGCTTATTCTTGGGTCTCCTGTATTGCAGGCAGGCTCTTTACTATCTAAGCCACCAAGGATGCTCTGTGCAATGCCTACCCTCTCATATACATGCAGCTGTATATGCACACTGGCACACTGTCCAGCTCTTTCCTGGGTTACGGTGAGAGCAGCTTCTTCAATTTCCTCTGTATTCAGGATTTCCCTCTGATACAGATTTACCCTCTACTTCTATAAATATGCCTTGACAGTATTTCCTTTCTTGAAATACTCAATTAAAATGCTCAATGTTTTCCTGATACAAAGCACAGTTTCTTACAATGGCTTTTAAGTTCTCTACAAATTGTTAATTCTCACGTGCTCCCAACAGGCTTACACAGGGGTGGTAAAAAAGGTAATGGCCTATGCTTTAATTCAGACATTGTATCCCATATACATATTCCATTTGCCATTTTTATATATTTATCATAAAAATTACCCCTTACCTTCATCAAAGTATTGTTTAAAATTAATCTTTTCCATTATTTCAGCTCTTCCTTAACATACAGAGACCGTCATTTCAGCAACCCTAAAGTAGCTTACAAAACTTTGCGTAACACACTACACTGAATACTGCCTGGCAGAAAGCATGCATATGACTCTTTAGAGTCTAATGTACTATTCTGTAGTAGATACTAGTCATCTTTTGAAACTAACTTCTATCTTTTGCCTTATTTATCAGTAATTTTAACTTGACATTTAAACGAACCAATACTTTGATCTAATGAATACTGATAAACAAGGTATCAGGGCTGACTGGGCAAACATGATGACTGTCCTCATTGGTGAATGGACAACTTCGTGAAAGTTTAAATGTTACTTTCTATGTCTAGTTTAAAAACCACAGGTCACAGTATAGCTATAGAAGGTTAAAAATCATCTTGTTAAATTTTAATTTCCCTTGTCTTCCTCAAAATCAATTGTGACTTCCTTTGCCTTTAAATTTTTTCCAGCTCCATTTCTGTACTTTGGCCAACATGGGTGAGCCAGCCTAAACCTGTCAAAGTACAGCTTCTTGAAAGTAGGTCTGTATCAGAGAGAAAAAGAAGGAGGAGGAGCTAACAATAATTATATCTATTACTTCCACATGCTTTGATTCATTTAAAAATGCTACCTAGAACTTTGGGAAGGTTATACACACAACGCCGTACTTAAAATGGATAACCGACAAAACCTACTGTGCAGCACGTGGAAGTGCTCAATGGTATGTGCCAGCCTGGATGGGAGGGGTGTTTGGGGAAGAATGGATACATGTATATGCATGGCAGGGTCCCTTCACTGTATACCTGAAACTATCACAACAGTGTTAATTGGCTATGCCCCAATAAAAAATGTTTTCAGCGTTAAAAAAAAAAAAATTAAAAGAAAAATAAATAAATAAAAGTGCTACTTAGATAAAACATAGGAATATTTGGGTGACTTTTAAGAAGTTAAGGGGTATCACAGGGTATGAATCAATAATACAACTTTTTAAAATCACAGAAACACTTTGAATTACTTAGAAAGAGACCTTAAAATTATCCTCTGTTGTCAAAACTGCAAGGATACGTGGAGAACATGGAGCCCCTCTCCCATACTTTAAGTTATTCAGGCAGTGGTCCATAAATCTCTCAAGCTTTTAAGAGGCAAAAATGACTGGGTCTCTAAACTGAAATTGGCTGGATGTTTATTTAGGCACTGAATATACTGCAGAGTGAACCAGGCCCTCCTGCAGAGCTAAGGTTTCAAGAGCATTTGTATAAAACTTTCCTTCCAAGAAAAGGCTCTGATGTTATACTTGGCTAGGGTAAAACCAACTCGTAACACAGAAAGTTCTAGGTTGTTTTTCTTTTTATTTCATTTCTTTCTTCTCCATGCCTTCTGACCCTCTCTCTAAGTCACCAACTCTTTAAAAAGCAGCAACATTAAAGATTGGCATCAAGGGATGCCAAGTTTCAAAGTGTTCATGAAATGATATAACTTATTACAGGAAAACTTTGTAAACTAGACTCGAGATCCACACATAACAAAATAGATAGCAGAGAAGGATATCAGGGCTGGCAGGGAAAAAATATTTCTCCAAAGTCGTATGAATTTGGCATTAATAGGAAGCCAAGTCTGGAGCACAGAGATAAGCATCTTTTGTCAGCACATTGCCTAGCTGATTTTTGTCTAGATAAAGCTCCATTTAAAAGACAGTTGCCTGTATACAATTCCTGGGTTGTCAAAGTGCTGAATTTGATCCAGCTAATGAATAAAAAGATAACCTTACAAAAACTTTCAATTATAAACTCATTTTCTGATGACCACTTTTTAAAATTCACATAAGGAGTGGAGCTCAAAGTAGCAATGCAAAGGAAATAGAATGGCTAGGAATGAGGATGGAATACATTATAAACATGTTGTCTTCTGAAAAATACTCAGTCTTTAATTTAAACTGCCAAGACTTGCTAGTCTTTGCTTCCTTGAATCTAATATGATTTTTTGGTTAATTTCAGTGAGCAAAAACCATTTTCATAAGCAGTTAGAAAATTAGATTATTGTCATTCTCTCTAACCACATCACCCATTTAAAGAAAGCTACCTTTGTAATTCCTTTCCATTCATGGCTGAAATTTTACTTGAAATATATTTTAAATATGGTGGCACTGTATTCTTTTTTTTTTCCTTCAAGTTTTAGAGTTTAGAAAAATACTTCCAAAGCAAATTTCATTTATTCATTTTCACAGAAATGTATTAACGTCTGACTCTATGCCACGCCCTGAGGAGAGAAGCCAGAAGAAAGCCATGGTTCCATCCTGGCTTTCTTGGACTCATGGTCTTGGGAGAGCCAATCAAAAGAACAAAAAATTCACAGGAGAGTGGTAAGTGATGGAACAGGGGCATGTACAAGATTCAAGGAGAATGGAGAGCGGAAGAAATCAGTTAACGCTGCCCCAGTGAGGTCAGGGAGGGCTGAACAAAAGGCAATGCTGTTTCAACAAGTCTGTCCTCTGTCCTTCAGAATCTCTTCTTTCCAACATCTAAAGTGCAGGTGCATGCTGATGCGGGAGGGAGCCCTGAAATGGGGGACCAACGACACCCACTCTCCATACATAACCTCACTCTACCTCCCCAAGCCTCTGTGTGCTCCCCTCCTGACCAGGAACACACACCTACTGCTCTCTTCTGCAAAGGATTGCTACAGGAATCAAGAGATAATGTTGCTGAAAGCACAACCTAATTTCAAGGAATTCACGTTGAGAACAGCATTGTTTTTATAGCAAAAGAGGCTCTAATATCACAAAAGCAAAGCAATTTGAAAGTAGAAAAGCCCACCATAAATTCAGAATGAATTTAAAAATTTTAAGTATAAAAAATGTCCGCAAAACCCAGTATGTTCAAATTTAAAGTTGCCTCCCTAGAACTTTTTTTTTAATTGGAAATATAGTTGAGTTACAGTGTTGTGTTAGTTTTAGTACAGCAAAGTCATTCAGTTTTATATGTACATGTATTTACATGCATGTGTGGGTGCTCAATCTCTCAATCGAGTCTAACTGCGATCCCATTGACTATAGACCTCCAGACTTCTCTGTCTGTGGGTTTCTCCAGGCAAGAATACTGGAGGAGGTTGTCATTTCCTTCTCCAGGGGCTCTTCCTGACAGAGGGATTGAACTCTCATCTCCTGCACTGGCAGGAGAATTCTTCACCATTGCCCCACCTGGGAGGTCCGTGTATATATATACAGACATTTTTTCCTTTTCAGATACTTTTCCATTAAAGGTTACTAGAAGATATTGAATATAGTTCCTTGCACTACATAGTAAATTCCTATTGTTTTCCTATTTTATATATAGTAGTGTGTATCTGTTAATCCCCTACTCCTACTTTATCCCTCTCCTCTTTCCCCTTTGGTAACCATAAATTTGTTTTCCATCTCTATAAGACTGTTTCTGTTTTGTAAATATATTCATTTGTGTTACTTTTTAGATTCTACATGTAATAATATCATATAATATTTGTCTTTTTCTGTCTGACTTCTTCACTTAGTATAATAATCTCTAGGCTCACCCATGTTGCTGCAAATGGTAATATTTCACTCTTTTATGGGTAAGTAATACTCCATTTCTCTAGAACTTTTATCTTGGAAAGACAAAACACAGTAATTTTTTCCTCTGCATTTAAAACCTAATGCTTATATTAATTACCTGCTACCACCAAAGGAGAGTACTTCCTAACACATCTGGATTGCCTTGGCTTTCTCTTCTAC
Organism: Ovis aries; assembly: GCF_016772045.2. NCBI lineage: Eukaryota > Metazoa > Chordata > Mammalia > Artiodactyla > Bovidae > Ovis > Ovis aries. The sequence continues at coordinate 61,671,580 of NC_056057.1, read as the reverse complement.
ACTCATTTCTTGCTCTCTCTCTCTCTCTTTTTCTTTTTTTTCTAAGCGATTCATGCCACTGACAAATACAGGCAAAAAGAGGCTTCATCCTTCTTTGTGTGTTTTCTTAAAAGTGAAAAAAGTGAAGTCCCTCAGTTGTGTACAACTCTTTGCGACCCCATGGACACCAGGCTCCTCTGTCCATGAGATTTTCTAGGCAAGAGTACTGGAGTAGGTTGCCATTTCTTTTTCCAGGGAACTTCCCGACCCAGGGATCAAACCCAGGTCTCCTGCATTGTAGACAAACACTTTACCATCTGAGCCACCAGGGAAGTTCTTACTACTCTTTTTTTTAATTTTTTTATTTTTTTTGGCTTTATGCCCTTATGTAATAAAAAAGGATTCAGAGGTACACCAAGAAGACCTTGGGTTCCCAAACAGTTCTTGCCTGAAATAAATAGACGACAGCATTCAGGTATTCATTCTGTGAGACTTCCATTCCAAACATCCTCATTCGACAGACTAAGGGCTCTCCTATGCTCTTCAGTTTAAGGCAGTAACTCCCTCCAGGTACTGATTAACTTCAAAAGGAAAAGATGTAACTTCAGAGTGGGGAGACCCAGTGGTATCTGCTGGGTCTCAACCACATAATCAAGGTGGCAAAATAACTGGCCAGTATTCTTCAAAACTGTCAGTCATGAAAGACAAGGAAAAACTGAGGAGCGATCATATTGGAAGACACCAAGGAGACATGATAACTAACTGCAGTCTTGAGTCCTTAACCAGAGAAAAATGGTGAAATCAATTAATAGTGATAGTCTTGTAGCACTGTTAATTTCCTAGTCTTGATAATACTGTTATTATGCAAAATGTTGTAATTAAGGAAGTTGGTTGAAGGTCATTTGGAACATTTTGTACTTTTTTGGTGCAAATTTTCTATACATTTACCATGATTTCAGAATAAAAGCTCTTAAAAACTCAAGTGACTCAGCCTGGATTTTGTTTTTATTTTCTAGCTTTCACAAAGACTCTCTGAAATTCTTTATTTTAGACCACTCTTCCCAGGAATCTAGACCTATAAGATAAATATATGAATTCCAAATATCTCTTCATTCCCAGTAACAGCAGAAAGAAAGATGCCAATACATTTAGAAACCATTCCACAAATACAAAGAGAGGAAAAATATGTTAACAAATTAATAAGGATGATTCTTGATTTACTACTACGTTTAACAGTTGAAAAGTCAAGGCTACTCATTTTGGTTAGAAGACTGGAAAGAGACTTGTAAATTTGCAGATGTGTTTGTATTACTATTCACCTGCTAGGAATGGTGCGGGGCTCTTCTGCTCTCTCTCCTCACACCAGGTCCACTTTCGCCTGCCCCTTTGCTAGCTTCCTCCTAAGGACAGTGGGAGCCAACTGAACTAGCTGATCCCAGAGATACTTACTACAACAAGATTACGCGTGAGTAGGCTTACTCTGCCTACGAGGCATGGACCCAAGCACCCCTTTTCCTCTTACATTTCTGCTTCAGACCCAGTCATGTAGCAGTCAATATATTTTGCTTCTTTCCCTTCTCTGGAACACCTATTTGAGAAGAGAAGGTTTAGGAAAGATACTAGGAACTCTAGTTAGGGCTTAAAAACAATGGAATCCAGAAGAGGGGTTTTAACATGTCACCTTGACTTCCCTCAACTAGGGGTTCTCTTGTACAGCCCTTATGATCCTGCTGGGGAGAAAATGTCATTTTTATATAGAATTTAGGCCCTCAGACCACCATATATATAATACTATCAAAAATCACACTCACCCTTTAACACAAAGAACAGAAGGAAACAACTTTGTGATAAGCTCAAAGCATAGAAAAATATCTGTAAAAAAAAAAGTAGTGGTTTGAGCTTGGGAAGCACAATCTGAATTACCTTCTTAATGAATGCCACCGAAAACGTATCCCAGGACACTATTCCATGGTCCATCAGTTCCACAAAGGCCGTCAGGGTGAAGGACAGCATGTCTCCAAAGCTGGAAAACACAAGGAGGCGTGAGGGTGATGGGCCCAGGAGTTCAGCACAAGGAGAGACGGGAGTGAGAGAGCTTTAGAAAGATGAATACAAGCAGAACTGTACAAGATCACTGGGATAAGCAGCTGGGCCACAGACAACGTCTTACACACGGGGCTCAGTAGGAAGGAGGCAGGTAGCTTCACAGTGAGAAGCCAGGGCCTCTGGGGGACAGACCTGGATTCACAGTCTCACTCAAGTGAGCTATGTTGCCCCTGAGCGGGTCCCTAAGATTCTCTAAGCCATCATCTTCCCCACTGAAAACTTAAAATCTGTTTCATCACAGGGCTGCTGGTAGAGCACTGAATAAAATGCAGCATATAAGCATTCAGAAAATGATAGCTTAAAAAAGCTCCTCAGCAAACAAATATTAGGAAGAGGGCAACACACTTCTCTTTTATCTCTGGGTATCCAACAGGGAAGGTTATAAATAATTCTATTAAAATATGAGCACTTTGCAAAAGATTCATATGGCCCATATATACCTAGGGGTGTGTGTGTGTGTGTGTGTGTGTATGTGTGTGTGTGTTTGGTGAGTGCATTTACACACATACACACACTCATAGATACAAACATATATGTAAGTAAGCATATTAATTTCTATGTTACACTGTCCAGCATTTTAACTTTAGTTAACAGGCTTTATAGAATACCTTTCTAGAACATTATAGATAATAATGATTTGCTGGCCATTGACTTGCTGTGATTCAGAAGCTGTAGGAAGTGTCTCATGAATGAGTTAGAAATCTAAACAGATCAGGCAAACTCAGGTAAAAGAATGCCTTCTGTAATAGCTCCACCCACACCCCTTACCAGACAACAATCTGGTTTCTAGTGCTTTCAAAACAACTTTGAGAATCTTTTACAGAAACTCATCTCTACTGTAAATTATCACCATAATAGTATTAACTTAAAACTCTCAAGGTAGGTTTTGTCTCTTCAGGTACATTAAATTACGCCCATCAGAATCTCCATACTGTATACAACCATACTGATTCTTATGCTTAATTTTTTAAAAATAAATTTAGTAGTTCAGATTTTTAATCTGTAGACTCCTATATGTCATGATTGCTACTTTACAGAGTTTCATAAAGTGTTTAGATGGAGTCTTCCCATTCATTTTCAATGAACAGAATAGAAAACTGGCTCCTATTGCTTTTAAAACACCTTTGCAGTTCCCCTTCTCCCCAGCCTGGCCTCCATGGAGGACCTTGGAAATCTTGCATCATCTCAGAAGCTGTGATGCTGAAAATAAATCTACAAAAGAGGAAGTGACTCTCAGGCAAGTACTGTGATCCAAATGTACCAGACACCAGAGGGGATGAGATGTGCTAGATGGAAATGGTTCAGTGGGTGGTTTCTGGAGTCAGACAGCAGAGGTGGACAGCTGTAAGTGGACAAGTCACTGACATATTCTGTGCCCCAAGTTTCCTCATTTTTTAAAACAGAGGATGACAACGATGCTGCTAGTGGTGGTGATACTTTGCTCAGAGAATTCCTGGGGAAATAAAAGGAGTTACCACATGTACAGCCCTCTGAGCTGTGTATAACACTTGGAAGGCAGCATATGAATATTAGTTATTATCATTATGCAAAGAGGTATTTTAAAAAGGTACACGAAGCTCATGATTTTCAAATATCTGTCTTCATTGTGACAAGAATTCTCTGTCCTTGGAACCAGAAAAAAAAATGCAAGGAAAGCCAAACGTTTCAAGTCAGACAAAAAAAGCAGCATATATTTTAAAAAGACTTTTCTGAGTCACAGACAAGCAATCCCCATCTTACAGGTTCCCCCTAGGTGGCATCAGAGAATCATGCCCCAAAAAGAAATTCCAAACCAGAAAACTCAAGCTTACTTTAAGAAAACAAAAAAAGTAGATAATCAGGTGGAAAATGGATTAAAAGGACGAGTAAGAAAGGTTATAGAAAAATTCCAGAATGACTCTTCCTACAACGAGTCATAAGAAAATCTAGACACTAGCTTGCAAAAAGACAATGAAATTTCTTCAGCAAAATAAGAGAGCCAGGAAATAAAATCAATTAGTAAGAGTTATTAACAGATTATTAGATATTAGCATCACTGTGAAAACAGTACATGATTATGTATAGAATTTTTAGTGAACAATATTATGTAATTTATTACTTTGTTGTATTATTAGTGGTAAACAATATTAACTAACTTCCTTTGTGGCTCAGACGGCTTAAAGTATCTGCCTGCAGTTCAATGCCTGGGTCAGGAAGAGCCCCTGGAGAAGGACATGGCAACTCACTCCAGTATTCTTGCCCCAAGAATCCCTATGGAGAGAGGAGCCTGGCGGGCTACAGTCCAAGGGGTCACAAAGAGTCGGATGTGACTGAGCAACTAACACACAAACACAAATAATATTAACAATTTTTTTACTCAAAAAAAGGAAAAAAAGAAACACTAAGTGATAATGAACCTGGAGTCGGAAATGGCAATACGCTCCAGTATTCTTTCCTGGAAAATTCCATGAACAGTGGAGCCTGGAGGGCTACAGTTCACAGGTTTGCAAATCACGACTAGGCACACACATACACGCACAACTGATAATGAATGGTTTGCATTTCTTTACACCTGGCATGCTGAAAGACCTCAAATGGTAAAAAATGTACGTGACATTGGAGGACGGCATTCATAGGTTCCATGGCGTGTAAAAACACTGCCTTGGTATCGTCACTTAAGAGAAATCAATGGAAACAGAAAAAGGAGTAACACATGGCTAGAAACAAACTCTTCTTTATATTCCCTATATCTTGGACTAAAGACAGTATTAGTCTTCATTAATTGCTTTAAAAGCAAAAGATAAATTGTACTTGTGCACTCTAATTATCTGAAGACAACATAACTTTGTTCCTCACTCAATGGACTCATAATCCAAATGGCCTCAGTGACATCTTGGGATACTCCCTCTTCCTCAAATGCCCCAGAACTCTGCCTACAGACTCCTCAGACAGGCTCCCAGAACCTGGGGCAAAAGATGCACAAAAAGAGAAACAGTATTGTTTGGTTTCCAAATCTCCAAGCTGCTTTGGGGAACTAGTGTTTAAATCTCCATGGTTGGAACTGGAGCGCTGTTTCGGAGACCGCAGCTAGGGCTTTCTGTGCTTGGCAATCACCAGTTAGTATCAATGGTTGAGAAGTGAGAGAAGTTTCTTTACATCACACACCAAGGTGTCCAGAGCAAGGATCACTCTCTTGGTCCAAAAAAGTTTTATATAGATGTTATATTATGTGTGCTCAATCACTCAGGAGTGTCCTACTCTTTGTGACCTTGCCAGGCTCCTCCGTCTGTGGGATTATCCAGGCAAGAATACTGGAGTGGGTTGCTATTTCCTCAATGTATACTTATATACTTATTATCTAATAACACTTTCTATACTTGTGAAAGTGTTAGTCACTCAGTCGTGTCTGACTCTTTGCGATCCCATGAGCTATAGCCTGCTAGGCTTTTCGGTCCATGGACTTCTCCAGGCAAGAATATTGGAGTGGCATGCTGTTCCCTTCTTGAGGGGATCTTCCTGACCCAGAGATCGAACCCATGTCTCTTATATCTCCTGCCCTGGCAGGAGGATTCTTTACTATCTGAGCCACATATATAAGGGGGCTTTCCCAGTGGCTCAGCTATAAAAAAATCCACTTATAATACAGGAGAGGCAGGAGGTGTGTATTCGATCCCTGAGTCAGGATGATCTCCTGGAGGAGGAATTGCAACCCACTCCAGTATTCTTGCTTTGAAAATTCCACAGACAGAGGAGCCTGGTGGGTTAGTGTCCATAGGGTTGCGAAGAGTTGGACATGACCAAACGACTGAGCACACTCACACGTAATTATAAACTCTACGGATTAATGTTACTAGACATACATAGGCTATATAATCCTATGTATGTATATGTATCTTATATAATATATAAAATATGTTATTAGATATATTTATATATACACATTATATATGATACAATATATTGTATATATAATGTATATCTTATATACTGTGTACATATAATACATATCTAATAGCATATTTTATCTATTATATGATACATACATATATAATTATATAGAATATGTATATAATATATTGTATTATATATACTATCTATGACATATATAATTCATTATAACTGGTTGCTAGATGGCATACTACCTTTCCATGGGAGACGTTTTTCAAACTTCAACTTTAAATCCTCAGTTGCAAGGAAAGGATGGCAGTGCTAAAATGTTATTACCTTCCATATCAAGGGACTCACTCACCTCATCTCAACTGAGGCAGCTACAAAAGCTCTTATTGAACCCTGACACAGATGTTTATTTCCACTGCTAGAGGAGTGATTCAGGTTCCAAAGAGGAAAGGCAAGAGACAAGATCCTGTCTCTGAAATCAGTGCTGGGTGCAGAAGATCAAGGCTAAAAGGATTACCGATATAAAGCAACCACATGGCACATGCGGGGAGCATTTTTATTTGTTTAGTTTATTTGTTTTTTTTATAAAGTGCTAAGCTAGAAATTTTGCAGTACTGGCTGCCACAGATTAAGCTGACTACAAACTTTACATGCTGGTCGAGAGCCATGTCACAGCCAACACACCATGTGTGCTGGAATGATTCAAATAAATGTTTCTCATCAATTCAGTAGAGACCATCTTCTTTCCAAGAAAATTCAGCCAATCTCAAAGCATTTAAATTTTATGCTGTTAGTTTTATCAAATAGTGCTTCCAAATGTTTTCACTGGGTGCCATGCCCAAGAGAAAAGCAGAGAAAAGATGAAAATAAAGACCACTTTTAAAGGTATTAATAAATAATATTGAATATATCCCTAATTGCCAAAGTTAATAACTTTGTTCTACCCTGCCTGTTAAGTTTTTCCAAGTATTTTATTTTTGTGGTAAAACTTATAGACGCAGAAATGCATGGATTTCTAAACTGCCCCATTGGACATTCCCTTTAGAATCATAGCATGATATATCAACATACATTCTTTCAGCTCCTTTGTTGAAAATTTAGCTGTGGATCAATGTTAGACTCTTTATTCTATTCTATGGATCTGTCTATCCTTTTATATTAATATCATAGTATGTTAATTACTGACTTTGTAGGAAGTCTTTAAGTCAGTTAATGAAATCTTCCAACTTTATAGATTTTTATGGGTTTTTCAAGATTGTTTTGGCTCTTCTAGGTCCAATGCATTTCCTTTAAGTTTTTAGGGTTGGCTTGTAATTTCTTTTTTAAAAACTGTATTGCATTAAACCTAATTTGGGGAGAATTGCTGTCTTAACAATACTGGGTCTTCCAATCCATAAAATGCTGTATTCTCTACTTATTTAGGTCTTTATTAATTTCTTCCAGCAATATTTTTTATTTTTCAGACAACAGGTATTGATGTCTCCTGTTAAAATTAATTCCTAAGAATTTTATCATTTCTGACATCTGTAAATGGAAATTATAAAATTTCATGTTTCAGTTGTTTGCTATTGAAGTATAAAAATATATCCCTTTTACATACTAATGCTATATTCTGAAACTTTGACAAATTCAGTTATGAGATCAAGCCATTTCTTTGTAGATGCCTTAGGATTTTCTATAGATAGAGTTGGTTTTACTTCTTTTTTTTTTAATATGAGTAGCTTTAAAAATTTATTTATGTTTGGTTGTGCTCCGTCTTCATTGCTGCACAGCTTTCTCTAGCTGCGGCAAGGGAGGCTGCTCTCTAGTTGTGGTGTGCAGGCTTCTCAATGCAGCAGTTTCTCTTGTTGCAGAGCGCAGGCTCTGCGGCGCATAGCTCTCAGCAGTTTAAGCTCCCGGGCTCTAGAGCACAGGCCCAATAGCTGTGGCACACAGGATTCACTGCTCCTTGGCATGTGGGATCTTCCCAGATCAGGGGTAGAACCCATGTTTCCTGGATTGGCAGGTAGATTCTTTACCATTACCATTAAGCCACCAGGGAAGCCTCTATTTCTTCCTTTCTGACCTTTTATTTCTATGCTGACTTATTGCTAAGGCTAACAACTATAGTACAATGTTGACTAGAAGTGCAAAAAGTGAATATATTTGCCTTATTCCCAGTTTTTAGTGGGAGGAGTGGGGATTCATCTTCCAACATTAAGTATAATGCCTTTTTTTTTTTTTTTTAGATAGTCTTTATCAGGTTGAGGAAGTTCCCTCTATTCCCAGATTGCTGAGAACACTTATGAATGAGTGTTGGATACTATGAAATGCTTTTTCTGTATCTGTTATCTATTTTCTGTATCTATAAAGGTGGTTTTTCTGTTTAAGTTTTCTCCTTTATGTTTCTAAATCATGGTGACTGATTTTCAGATGTTAAACTTCCAAGATAAATCTTTGTTGCCACAAATCTTCTTTATACCTTGCTTGATTATCTTTGTTCATATGTTTCTGGGGAGTTTTGTACCTTTGTTCATTAGGTGGCCTATAATTTTTATTTCCTAAGTTAGCTTTGTCAGGTTTTGTTATCAGAGTGATACTGGCCTCACAGGCCTCATGAAATGATTGGGAACTTTTCCCCACCACCTCTCTTCTCTGAAACCATATGTGTAGAGTCAGCATTTCTTCTGCATGTGCATAATAAAGCTCACCAGTGTAAGCAGTTTTCACTGTGTAACCCCTCTAACAGTCTGCGTTTATACTGAGCTTCCTACTGGGTTAGCTGGGACAGTCAGATCTACGCCTGCTTCCTCTTTTCTTCTTCCTTTCCCAGGCATCAGCTCGACCTCACTATCTGAAAGGTATTCACAGCCAGCCTCATTTTGTGCCACAAAGTACCACCCATCCTCCAGTAAACCTCTTACTCTCCTTACTCCAGCTCAGCACTAGCTGCTCAGGGGACTAAACTGACACATCAAAACTGACCCACGAGGAAACAAAACATCTGAATACCCTTTGGGGTTCACATACACACATGTACCTTCACACTTCAGTGATCAGTGATATATTTGGGCAGAATTCATATATATTTATGAGAGTTTCATATCCTCTGAGCCTCCTTTCTTTCATGGATTTTCCTTAATTATCTAGTTGCTCTGCCAGCCCCAAATTATGTTGCATGGACAGAGGAGGCATGTACCACCAGTAACATTAAGACTGAGGGTTTTTATCACTCCATGATTCCCGGATGGGTCTTCCCAGGTGGTGCTAGTGGTCAAGAAACCGCCTGTCAACTCAGGAAACATAGGGCATGTGGGGTCAATCTCTGGTTCGGGAAGATGCCCTGGAGGAGGGCATGGGAACCCACTCCAGTATTCTTGCCTGGAGAATCACCAAGGACAGAGGAGCCTAGCAGGCTACAGTCCATAGCAGGCACAGAGTCGGACACGACTGAAGTGACTTTGCACACATGCAGAACGCATGCTACCTGGATGAGCAGGGATCCTCAGGCAAAAAGCTGTAAACACACAAATCTCATCCAGACCCAGTTTGTTCTCTCAAAGACTGACTTACTTCTTTCTGTCTGTTTCAGATGCTATTTAGTTCCTTAAATACTTGTTCTTAGATGTTTTTCTTTGCAATATTTTGTCTAGAGGTCATGCTTGTTATCTATGGTCCTTAGTCTGATTAGGCTACTTTGCCATTTCCAGAACCAGGATCCTGAGCATTGATTTTGTCCATCATAAATAAAAATCATGATTCATACTTGCAATGCCCCTATATACCAAAAGATTAAAACTGCGGACAGATAAATTTTAAGAAGTTATTTTGGCTGGAGTCCAAAATTTTACATTAACAAATTGTATGAGGTTATTAGAGAAGAAATAACCAGTTTGAATTCCAATACCACCTCACTTTAACTTCTGCATCAAGGAAATAATGCTAATTTTACTCATCTTGTGTTGTGGATAAAAGTGTGAATTAGAAGTAACAAGTGTAAACATTTAAACATTGAGACAGTGCCCAGGACAGAGTAAATTCTCAACAAAAGATGGATTCTATTGTCTTTAACATTAAGTGTTTCTACTGTATTAAAATATATATCAAAATTAGATTTAACGAGCTTTATCCTAAAAATTCAATGTTTCTGTCTTATTAGAATTTAATGACTGAAGAGTTCCTGCAACTAATACTTTTTCTAGTGGGAGGGGTAAGGGAACATGAAAGCTTAGAGACCACTATTACACTGTTCAGCATTTTCTCTGGAGGCTTAAAAATAAGGTGCACATTTTCAGATGCTGTTCAATCTTCCTTCTCAAGCTGAAACTATATGCTTAACAACTGGGCAAAATGGAAATTCGTTCAGCCTATTACAGAGAGTTATAAGATCCTATTTGGACTCCTCTTGTTTAGTGAATAATAAAGGCACTGAGGAGGGAATACTCTGAGAAAGAAGTTTTGAGATCTCCAGGCACAATTATCATGCAATTCACAAATATATGGGTGATTGAACATTTTCTCAGACTGAAAGTAAATAATTTTCCTTCCATACTCCAATCTTCAATATTTTTATGTGGATCTTTTTCTTACGTCATTGAAGAAAATCAAAGATTTTTTACTTTGAACATTACATAGGCCACAAAAAAGAAAGGTTTTGTTTAAAGTAATACATAAAATTATGCCTAGCCTTGCTCCAAGAGAAGGGTAGCAACCCTGATGTGATCATTCTGTGGCTACAAACACAAAACACTCTACCACAAAGCAAAAAGAAAAGGGAAATAATTTTTTTAAGAACCTGTTTATAAGAACATCAAAAAGAAAGCAAAAAAAAATCACTCAAAATATCTAGACACATAGTTACACAATCAGAGGACAGAGTTTAATTGTTCAGAGAAGAAGGAAGTGTTACATCATCTGTATCAACAGATCAGAAATTCTTACCAAGGCTTCATGATCTTCTGCAATTTCTGGTATCGTCTGTGAAATTCAAAAACAACCATGTAAGGCGCATGCATGACAGCAATTGATTTCACACAAATTACATATTATGAAGAAAGCCCAGAATGAGCTATATGACACTTAATTCATTTCAAAACATTTCTCCAAGTAATAAATTTGCATTTATTAATGATACAAAACAATCAAAAATAGGGATTAAACTACTATAACCAACCTAATGCAATCTACTTTTGAATAAAGGCAACAAAGGGGGCTTCCCAGGTGGCTCAGTGGCAAAGAATCCATGTGCAATGCAGGAGCCACTCGGGACGATGGGGGTTTGATCCCAGGGTCAGGAAGATCCCGTGAAGGAGGAAATGGCAACCCACTCCAGTATCTTGCCTGAAAAACCTCATTGTCAGAGGAGCCTGGTGGGCTATAGCCTATGGGATTGCAAAGAATCAGTCACAACTTAGTTATTGAGCATGCACACAAAGGCAACAAAAACACTTCCTTTGGCTCAGAATGAGCACATATTCAACTAAGGAGGACATCACTAGAAATAAGGGGGAGCATATTTTCAATGAAAAAGTAGAGCCACAAAGCCTTAATCCAGTTGTTCTTTAAGTATATGCTCAACAGGAAAGAAATAGTTGATTATCTTTCTTTGGTAAAATGCCCACTAATTCTACTTCCTCTTTTCTTAGAGGAAAAAAAAAAGTGCTTCTTCTGAAGGAAGACATTAGGAGACAGTGCAGCAGTCTTGGATGACAGCTGGACATCAAGGATCATAGCCTGCAAAACAAGTACACAATCAACAAAACTTGTCTGCAAAATAGGACACTTATGTTTCTTAAAAAACTAAAGATTAGGTCAAAAAAATTAGGTAATAAGTGATTCTATCCTTATTGAACCACTTCCCATTCCTCAAGCCTGCCAAATTTGTCTGGCATTAAGTGTATTCTTCCCTCAGTTGGGGGAATACCCTTCCCCTCCTTGTCAGACCAGCTAAACCCTACCCCACATTCATTCCAGGCTCCTCTGTGAAGCCTCCCTGACCTCTGGTTTCCCCTCCTTGACTGGACTGAGTATGGCACCCATGTCCGCAGTGCTGAGAATACACCAGGCATTTGACTTAGGACATCTCACAGCCCTTCCAGCACCATGAATGCAAAGGCTGGCTCTGTAACTCAACTACTAACTATACCATCAGGCACATGCAGAGTAGGTATTCAATTCAGAAGAAGTTAAATTTCACATTTCAACCACATAAATGCAAATGTAACCACTTCAGAAACCCAAATGACCACGAGGTGATCAGATCTAGTATTTGATAAAACTGGGGAGTTAAAAATGTAGGTAATCTTGCTCTTCCTCCCCTCTTTCTCCTCTTTTAATTAGCTTTATCAATAAATAATAAATAAAATTAATTAAATAATATTATATATATATATTCAGTGTATACATATACACTGAATAAATGCACTACCTAAAAGTTGAGGGTTTTGTTCTATTTGAAGGACTTGGACTGAAGCCCATAGTACAGCCTCTCAAGATTGTTTCTGAGGGACTGCTCCAAGGCCTTAAGGGAAGAATCAGTATCCAAAGGAATTTTTGCAACAAAAATCAGTAGTCAGAACATCAAGATTACTGTTAAAGACAAATCAGACTTCTTAAGCTAGTGGAGTTAGTGCTTTTCTAATACTAGAAGATGTAAGAGTCTGGGCTCATTGAAATCATTCCTTTGATAAGCACCTTAACTATCTAGTGAAGGAAATGGCAACCCATTTCTGTATTCTTGCTTGGGAAATCCCATGGACAGAGGAGCCTGGTGGGCTACACAGTCCATGGGGTCGCAAAGAGCTGGACGTGACTGGGCGACTCTCCCTTCACTTAGCTGTCTAGGGCCAGTATTCTGCTTTTCTCCATCAGGAATCCGCACAGGGAGGGGATGCAGCTGCAGTGGTTTATGGTTTGATGGCTCTAATGTCTTTTTTTTTTTTTTGGTGATCCAGTGGTTAGGACTGGGTACTCTTGAGAAATCTGTATGCAGGTCAGGAAGCAACAGGTAGAACTGGACATGGAACAACAGACTGGTTCCAAATAGGAAAAGGAGTACGTCAAAGCTGTATATTGTCACCCTGCTTATTTAACTTCTACGCAGAGTACATCATGAGAAACGCTGGACTGGAAGAAGCACAAGCTGGATTCAAGATTGCCGGGAGAAATATCAATAACCTCAGATATGCAGATGACACCACCCTTATGGCAGAAAGTGAAGAGGAGCTAAAAGCCTCTTGATGAAAGTGAAAGAGGAGAGTGAAAAAGTTGGCTTAAAGCTCAATATTCAGAAAGCTAAGATCATGGCATCTGGTCCCATCACTTCATGGGAAATAGATGAGGAAACAGTAGAAACAGTGTCAGACTTTATTTTGGGGGGCTCCAAAATCACTGCAGATGGTGACTGCAGCCAAGAAATTAAAAGACGCTTACTCCTTGGAAGAAAAGTTATGACCAACCTAGATAGCATATTCAAAAGCAGAGACATTACTTTGCCGACTAAGGTCTGTCTAGTCAAGGCTATGGTTTTTCCTGTGGTCATGTATGGATGTGAGAGTTGGACTGTGAAGAAGGCTGAGCGCTGAAGAATTGATGCTTTTGAACTGTGGTGTTGGAGAAGACTCTTGAGGGTCCCTTGGACTGCAAGGAGAGCCAACTAGTCCATTCTGAAGGAGATCAACCCTGGGATTTCTTTGACTCTTCCTTTGAACCGTGAGAACATCTGCCCAGTTCCCTCATATCAATGAATAACATACATTGTCGTAACATATGCTCAGTTTTATATCTGTATGAAAGCCATGCTTTTACCTTTCCATGATAATTACCTTTTAATTAACTACTTTTTAATAAACCTCAATTGGAGAATATTCTAAAGATGGCTGACCTATGATCTTGAAAGTGTCAAAGCCGTGAGAGAACAGGAAAGATTAAGGAATAGCTCCAGACTACAAGAGATTATACTAGGGAACCAGTGGTTGAAACTTACATGAGTTGTCTGGCAACAGGAGGTCCCAGTAAGGAAGAAAGTGCTGCCACTAAAAACTAACCAGAATTCAGGAGGGGCCCAAAGGAGGGTGGAGAAGCCAATCCATATGTCCCACCAACCTCCCGAAATCCTTGCTGGAATCCATCTTGGCTGAGAGATTGCACGCACAACCAGGAAGTATGCTGAGTCAGACCAAATATGGGGCACAAGCAAGATGATTGCCCAGGGACAACCCAGAAACTACGCATAACCATAAAACCTGAGATTGTGGTCCACAAGGCAGAGCAGTTATTCTGGGTTCCTGTACCACCTTGTTGCTCTCTGTCCAGGCACCCCTTCCCAATTAAGTATTTTTTCTTTTATTTTGTCAGTACTGTGTCTCCTAGAACAATTCATTTTTGAGTGTTCGACAAGCACCTACTGTCCAGACCTGGAAAAGGTCCCCCTTCCTGAAACAATTAGGAGAAGGCAGGACAACTGGGTGCAAGGGGCTCTCTGGGATTAGATCTTTGGAAGGGACACAATCAGGACAACTGGTGAAACTTGAGCTTGCAACTTTCCCATTAAATTTGGAACTGTTAAACTAATTGAACAAGCCACCCTTTAGAGGAGGCGGCTCTAATACTCTGGCTGCCTACATAATCAATCCAAAACCCGAAACCTGCAAAGGCCTCCAGGTTAGGAAATGGAAACCTAAGGACAAGCAACCAGACTTGACTAACAGTCTAACAAGGCCCTTGCTTGTTTCCACTTCTTCTCTGTAAGAGACTCTTCCCTCCCCAGCTAGCTCCTGTGGATAGTGTTCCTAACCACTTCCAGTTTGGCACTGACCAATTCTAACTGATTTCTATTCAAATATACTCTAAAAATGTTTTGCTATGGGTCAGTTAATCTTTTAAGAGAACTGCTTTAAAATTAATGCTTGTCAGAGATGTGTGTGTGTGTGTCTGTGTGTGAAATATATAAAGCAATCAAAGCAATTTTTCAAAATAACCTTCTGGCCTCAGGCCTGTGCATCCTTAGGTATATATAAGCGTGTGTGTGTGTGTGTGTGTGTGTGTGTGCGCGTGCTACCCCTGTAGCAGATTCTGGGTTTAGAAAGTTCTTGACCAGAGTACAGAGAGAAATTCAGTGTTTCTCACTTCTCTACTTCCTCACCTTGGCTTCAGAGAAACATAAGCAGAAGAGGAATTTTTTGTTGTGATGTCTGTTTTTTATCTGAAGTTCTCTCTCTTTCTCTCCTTCTCCTTCTCCCTCTCTCTCTGTCTCCATATATATCCACTTTAAATAAAACATAATCAGGAGAACAAATGATTCTCCAAAAACAATGCTTCACAGTGATCAGAAGCCCCTCACCTTAGCCCAAGCTGTGGCATCCTTTCCCCAGCAGAAGACAAGCTCTCCTTTAAACAGGCTGTATGACCCCTTCTTACTTCTATTATGAGAGTCATGAACAAAGACACAGAGACAAAGCAGAAAGGGATGGGGAGGCGGAGTTTCAGCATAAAGAATTTTCTGCCACACAACCCCCAACAAAGCCCAAGAAGGTCGGCCCCTTTGGCATTAGTGATGCAAATTCCTGGCAGGGCCCCAGAAGGGCTGCTCCTGTTGAAACTCCCTGAGCTCTGTGTCCTGCAGCGCCAAGAAGGCAGACTGAGGGAGCTGGAAGACTCAGCCAGCTTCTCAGCTGGGGCCCACGGACCACACAGAGCTGCTTCTTTCTGGTTCGGCCTGGGGAGCCGCTGGCTCCTCCTCGTGGCCTCTGTCCGAGGTGAAGTACAGGACACGCATGGTGTGACCTGCGCTTGGCGGCTGGCAGAGATTCCCTGATCAATTGGGCCTGGCCTGGACCTTCCACAACAACCACGGTTTATAAGAAACACTGAATTCTCAGAAGCAAGAGCCTGAGTTAGAGCCAACAATCCATGTCCGTGAAGCTTAGCAAAGTCAGTTTCAAAAAAGAAATTTACCTTTTGTGTGAAGACAAAAAAGGTCACACATAGTCCCAAACTGTCATATGCACAACTGTGTCCTCCCCCTCCCCACCCAACAACACACACGTTCTGTGTCTAACCCAGTATCAGAAGTATCTGGCATTCAAAGAATACATACTTAGCTAAATGAATAAAACCTAGAAACCCACTCTCAAGTGTGGGTGCCAGGCAACATCAAGGCCAAGACATCCTTTTGCATGCTTAATTTAGATCATCACTGAATTTCCACACCTGACACACAATCACAACTCTGACTCCAGCCAGCAGAAAGTGATCTGCATCCTCAAAGTTTAACATGAAACTGTTTGTATATTAACAATGACAATTTATAGAAACAACACACATAGCTATACACACACCCGAACATCCTCATCTGTGTCATCTATATGACAGAATGGGGAGGAGACTGACAATTTATACAACAAATGTGGTTTGTTTTTAGGACAATTATTTAAGGGCTTTGCTGTGCTGTGTGCTTAGTTACTCAGTCATATCTGACTCTCTGCGACCCCATGGACTGTTGCCCGCCAGGCTCCTCAGTCCATGGAATTCTCCAGGGAAGAATACTGGAGCGGGTTGCCATGCTCTCCTCAGGGGGATCTTCCCGACCCAGGGTTCGAACCCAGATTTCCTACATTGCAGGTGAATTCTCTACCATCTGAGCCACCAGGGAAGTCCGCTTAAGGGAAAGAGTCCCATAGTTATTTTAGGTATCTAAAATAACTATGGGACTCTTTCCACTGTTGCTAGTATAGCCAAATTTTGGAGAAATTACATCAACTAAGCAAATAAAAAGTACTTGTAAATTCCCCAGATTAGTGAAAACTCCTCAAATACCTCACTGCTGTTTTTCTTAGGAAAGCCAGAATCCCTAAGGAAACACCAGCCCAGTATTGCCCAGAGTGTTAGGAATGGACATACTCCTACAAGAAGGGTAAAGTACAAATTAGGACATGGCAGCAAGCTATGGGGCTGTTCTTATTTTAAAACAGCTTGAATACATGCATATCCACTGAATTAGTAATTTTATTTCAATAAAATAATTATTCACAAAGATTCTGCTGAAAGAAAAACCGATGAGGGAGTGTTCACAATCATAATAAAACCTCAAAACAGTAAATATCCAACAATAGGGGAACAGTTAATTCCACTCTGCATATCCTTCAAATTATCACATTACACTGCTTACCAAGTGCACTTAAACAGAGCTTCAAAAATGAATTAATAGGTAGACAACAACCTAGAGGGGAGGGATGGGGGGATGGGAAGAACGCTCAAGAGAGAGGGGATAGATGTATACACATATAGCCGATTCACTTTGTTGTACTGCAGAAACTAACATAACATTGTAAAGCAATTATACTCCAATAAAAAATAGGCAGACAAAAATTACGAAGGGAATAATATTTAACGACATGGCACTATTGCTAAGTACAAAAAGCAGATTACAGAGACCATTAATATTATAATTCTACTTTTGTAAAACCTGTGTCTGTGTGTGTAAGCCTGTGTGTGTGTGTGTATCTATAAGAATGTACAAAAACAATATACATCCAGATGTTAAAAATATTTGCCTCTGGTAAGGCAGAAGACAAATGATTCTTATTTGTTTCTCTCTGCTTACTTACATTTATTTTTAAATAATAAATGAGTTTTTGGTAAATATATGGATTTAACTTTTTTCACTCTTAACTTTTCTGCCCAGGGTGGTGCTACTGCTTACTCATATTCCAAGGGCGTAATTTGCCTGTCATATTGCCAAGTGGGAAACTAGAAGGATCCTGCCCTTTCATTCTTGGAAATGTTCCTCTGTTCTTCTGATTGTTGAACAGCAAAAGGGCACAGAGTAAACCATCCAATTGTGTGTGTGCACAGCAGCACAGACAAAGAACACGGTGTTTAATTAAAACCCTAAGAAAAGCAGTGTTATTCACTACAATGGATTTAAAGTTGCAGGTACAATTTTTTTTCTTTCAAATAAAACAAAATGTATCATTTCCGAGAATCTTTTAATATCTATCCTTAAAAAAAAAAACACACAGAAAACAAAAATAATTGCCCATTCCTTAATGGATACCATTTCCTGACTCAGGCTGGAGAAACAAGTTTCCCCAAAAATGTATATGCTTCCACATCTATCTTTCAAGCTGACACTAGGAATGGAATTTCAAAATTATACAAGAATGGAAAAATGAAATTCAAGTTTTAGACACTGTGTTCTGCCAAAGTGTCACTGCCTCTTGCTCCTTTGTTGTTCATTTTTTCCCTGTAGTCTCTCCTGGTACCAGCTGGAAAGAGACGTTAAAAAGCTCAGCCTTGGGTAATGGCAAGCAGGCAAGCAATCTTTGAATCTCATTATAGCTCAAAGTAAGAAGAAAAATTCCAGCTACATTTCTTCAGTGTTTCCTAAAAATTTCCACAGGTCCTGCTCAGGAAACTGCTGCCTTTCCCACCTGGAAGTCTGCCCAGGAGTCATAAGTAAATGCCTTCCAAATTGCAGGATCTATTTAATTTGTGCAGCTTCTTTCTATTCCAAAGGTTTCCTGTTAATTAATTAAAGTCTTGTTTAAGTTTAATTGAGAAGCTGAGTTTCCCTATGACAAAAAGGTCCTTCTCTTTTCCTTTTCATCCGAGCAAAAGATCTGAAAATAACTGTTCATCAAATGAGCAGCTTCCTAGCATGAATGGCAAGACCTTGCAGAAGGAAGGCAGGAAGGTTGTACAGCTCCAGTGCCCTCTTTACTCCTTCCCTATGAGTAGTGTGACTTTGAACTTATGTGCAAAATGGTGATGAGGGCACACACCAAGGTCATTCAGAGAGATATCATCCCTTCCCAGTAATACAGTGTGACGGGAAAGTGTCAGAGACAGTGCAAACCAGAACACACTCAAGATCTGGTCTTGAGTTCTGTTCATCTGTCTGCAATCAAGTTGCATATAACAAACTGGGATGGCTTACAGATTATAAATAATTAAAATATGAATGAGTATGATACACTTTGCCAAAAAAAAAAGAATTCAATTACTGTGGTTCACATAGAGTAAATTCAGTATTGACATGTGAAACCTAGTGATATAATTCAGATCTGCTGTCCCCAATGTTCATTGTGTAGGCCACTCTGTAAGTCAAGATAAATTACAGAGTAAGGCAACAGCACAGATGAAAACCACTAAGGTTGACAAGGCCATACATAGTATCCGTTTTTACTCTTTCTCCTCTCAAGCACAAGTGGCAGTGTCTCCTTGATGAGCGTCATGGGGTGAACTGTATCCCCTGAAATTCATATACTGAATTCCTGTCCCCTATACATCAGAATGGGGCAGTATTTGGAGATAAAGCCTCTAAAGAGGTGATTAAGTTAAAATGAGGCCTGTAGGGTCCTAATCCAGTCTGACTGGTGTCCTTGTAAGAGGAGGCAAACTGGACAAAGAGACACCTCGGATGCTTTTGATTAGAGTAAAGACTTTGTAAGGACATAGGATGAAGGCGTGCATGCCAAGGCACTTGAGTCACGTCCAGCTCTTTGTGACCCTGTGGACTGTAGCCCTCTGGGCTGCTCTGTCCACAGGATACTCTAGGCAATAATGCTGGAGTGGGTTGCCATGCCCTCCTCTGGGGGATCTTCCCCAGACCCAGGGATCAACCCATGTCTCTTAAGTCTCCTGCATCGGTAGGTGGGTTATTTACCACTTGCACCACCTGGGAAGCCCTGTAGGAAGAAGGTGACCATTAGCAAATCAAAGAGAGAGCTACAGAAGAAACCACGCCTGCCAACACCTTGAGCTTGGACTTCCAGCCACCAGTACTGTGGGGATAGAAATTTCTGTAATTTAAGCCATCTGCTCTGTGGTATTTTGTTTCAGAAGCCTTAGCAAATGAATATAATGAGAAACTAAAAAATTAAAGCTCCTAGCATGCATTCTCCCTCATTGTCAAGTATATAACTGCCAACCTCCAGAGGTTCTGGAGCTCAGCTCCAGTCCTCTATTTAGGGTACAAATCCCATGCACTCTGGTTTTTGGTGTATGGACCATTGTAATTGTAATTATGATTGCAGTTCTAATAAACCTGGAAGTATTAAAACAATGTCATTCTGAATATGCCATAGCTTAAGCCCCTGGATACTTAAGTATCTGTGGCAGAACCACCTAATATCAGCAGGTTCCACTGAAACTGGTTCTAGTACATTGTTTTTGATATGTCAATGGCTGAGATTTAGATAAATCAATAAATGCGGGAACACATTTATGTTTTTGTTTAATATATTACAAATGTATTGGAGGCAGGAGCTCCCAGGGCTCACTACCCCACCAGAAGCAGTAATGGGTGTGAAGCAGGGCCCACCATGTATGGCAAGCTCATGAAGTCATCCACAGTCACCAGTGAATGCGTTTGTAATCACAACTCGCAATCCACTGTCCACTAGTAACAAGAAGTGAGGAATCTGATACACTCCTCACTGGATTCTAGTCTGGAGCTTCCGATAGACAGAATCCTCTTTCTCCTTTTCCGTGGGTGAGCCTCATGGATGGCTAAACTTATTCAACTTCCCTTCAAGTTGCTGCTTCAAGCACCAACTCCAATTTACAGTAACCACTTTGGATTTTGATAACATCCAGAATCTGAGATTCCCTGTCCTACTCCAAGTCCATGTTTGCCAAAAATTTAATAAGCCGAGTTTTAGTCATCATTTTAAAAATAGATAAGGAGAGAGTTGGATGCATCACTGACTCAGTGGACATGAATTTGAGCAAGCTCTGGGAGACTTGAAGGATAGGGAAGGATAGGGAAGCCTGGCATGCTGCAGTCCATGAGGTCACAAAGAGTCGGACACAACTGAGCAGCTGAACAGCAACAACAAAATAGATAATATTGTCTACAACTGACCCTTTCCAGATCACCCAATCCTGATTCACAGTCCTCTTGAATTAGACTCCCCGCCCCCATTATTCACTCCTAGATGTTTTCTCTACTTGTCTGTGAAGTAAGACCCCCCCCCCAACTCCAAACTATAGGAGATATTTCTATTATTATAAAACATGCTTTTTGAAATAGAAAGAAAGAATCTTTTATTAGCCAATAGCAGAGGCTAAATAATGCCAAGCGTAGGAGGAGACAGGAAGGAAGAAAAGAAGGAAGGAAGGCAGTGGGCTGAGACAGGTTTCTACTATGTACAGTCATCAGGTCATTCTTTAAATCACCACATAGTGAAGACAGATTTAAATGACCCAGGTTTAAACTGCAGTTCTCAGTGATATTTATTCTTTCCTAATAAATACCTACCCCAGCTCTGCACATTATTCATTTGGCATATTACTCTGTAGTTGGCTGGCTCAGCATCCCCACAAGGTCTAACTGGCATACTCTAATAGTCTTTACCAGTAGCACCTGACCATACAGAAATGAGCAGTTTCCTGTGGACCCTAAGCTGTCACTCTGTGGTCAAGGGAATGATCTGTCCACACATATAAAAGCTAGGTCCATCTAGCTTCTTAGACTCCACAATCACACCACAGAATCAAACCTTTCCCTAAGAAGATGAACTCCTCAGTCAGAAATGCCCATTCCTTCCTTGCTCAGGACAGAACTCAAACTCCCTAAAGCCCATTCACTGACACCCTCCTGTAAGGTTCCATGAGATATAACTGGTCCAACCTCTAGACTCCCAGTCCTCAAGAGGAATTGCACCTCAACTGAATTGTGCCTCTAAAAAGTTTTGGATGGCAAGATTCACATCTTGTAAAATTTTCCCGACTTCTAATTTTTTGTACACAGGGGGTACCTAATAAATGCTTATTGTGCATACATGCTAAGTTGCTTCAGCTATATCCGACTCTTTGCCACCCTATGGACTGTAGCCCACCAGGCTCCTCTGTACGGGGGATTCTCTAGGCAAGAATACTGAAGTGGGTCGCCGTGCCCTCCTCCAGGGGATCTTCCCGACCCAGGGATCAAACCCATGTCTCTTTACATCTCCTGCATTGGCAGATGGGTTCTTTACTGCTAGCACTACCTAGGAAGCCCAATGTTTATTGTACTTAATGGTAAATAACTAAATACATATATTTGATCAGTCAAATGTTAATGTAAAAAAACAATTACTTTAGGGATGCTATTTAGACCTGATTTAAGACTCTGAAATCTAAGGAGGTATTCTAACTTTCTTTAAAAATGGAGTCGGGGAGGAAAATTCTTTTTGCAGATAAGCAAAGGATGTGAGGGATTTATATTTTAAAGAACTATAATTTGTGTTGGAAAGGCCCTTAGAGATAATGACCTAATATTTCTCCTTCTGAATCTGAAATTTCAGACTGTGTTAGATACTGACTAGTTGGTGGGTGGAGAACGTAGTGATCCTTAACAAAACCACACCCCACACACTATCTTAAACGTCATTTTTTTTTTTCCTGAGCCTAGACAATTTCTGGTATTTAAAACTAGAAATTCTAAGAACAAGGAAAGTATACCCAGAATGAAGTCTAGATAAAAGGTGCTTACTCGGTGCCGCTTTCCACCATCTGTGTCAGGAGAGAGATGCCATCCAGATTTATAAACTCCTGGGCAAACGTGACGTCTCGGGAAAGGCTGGCCAAGTCCTTCAGGGCTTCCAGCTTGGCATCCATACTCGATGACTGGATTCGCTCATGGAGCTGCTGGGCGTTTTGAGCCTCACCGGAGAGAAAAACAAAGCAAAGAGTGTTCACAGAGGAAACCACCACAGATCAAAAAAAAAAAAAAAGAAGAAGAAGAAACAAAGGCCAAATGCACAAGTTTAGTTAAGTATTACAAACCAAGGGAGGTTTCCAACCATAACGACTTCACCTTCAGGCAATGCTTGTCAATTTCACAACGAAAATCAGTTGCCTTTCTTTGACAGGACCCATATTCCCATCTCAAGGAGAAGCAAGAGCCCAAGAACAGTAAAACCCTGGAAATGGAGTGGGTATGGCAGTGTGGAGGGGAAAAGGGGGAGAATGTTTACTTTTTAAGTAAAATTATTATCTACAAATGACAAAAAGCTATTTGCTTAATTAAGCAATTGCACAAATTTATACAACATGTTCAGCCGTTCAGTCAATACTCTGAGTAATAACTGCCTACACAAAATGTTCAAAAGCGTCATTAGACACCCAAATAATCTTTCAGGCTTACTGAAAATCTTCCAGCATAATACAACAGAGTTTGTAAATTCCACTTTTCAACAACATGTGTTTCATGCGCATTAGTTATTTACAGCATGAATTTAAAACAAAGTAACTAAACAAGCAAACAAAAATACAAAAAATAATTTAAAACCACATTAGCAGCTTTGCCTAGAATTAGAGTTCTCATTTTTAAGGCATTGGCACCTGGCTTCTACATGCAAGACAGAAATATACTGGAGGATCTGAATGTCTAAATAATAATGTGCCTTCACATTATATGGTTTTCAGGGACAAGCAACCTAAGAAAGCAACATTGATGCAGGGGTCTAATCGACAAAAACTCAGCCACATTGGGGAGGGGCCTCAAGAAGGTATGTTGAGCAGCACAAACGGTTGGTGCAAAGGAAAACCAGAACAGGCCTGGGATGTCTGCAGGGACAGAAAGAGGACCAGTGTGCCTGGGGTTGGAGGGCAAAAGGGAGCATGTAAGGAGGTGAGGACAGGCAAACAGACTGGGCCAGGTGGCCTAAGAAGTTCATGAGCAGAAGCAGCAGAGCTGGAGGAATCCTGGGTGGTGATGATCTTCCCTGACTGATAGGATGAATTTAAACATCTAGACAAATGTGTGGCACCTTTGGAGCTCTTAAAATAGCTTTCATATTCAAACACTGGCAGCAATGAATATACAAATGCACACATATTTGCATAAACCTGACCCAAGGAAACAAATCAAGATATAGCCCACTGTTATTGATAAATTGTAATGTTCTGCATAATTTTCTGTTGCAAGCTTCACTTTTCAAATTTTCCATGAGTCTGTAATATCTTTATATTTGGGGGAAATTTTACATTATTAAAAAATAAAATAGCCTTAGTTTTGATTTTCCAAGCAGTTAGAACAACTGAAAAAGACTCTAATAGCTGTGCGGGTGATTGTATCAGAGAGTAAGTATTATTTTCCGGCATTGTCCTAGGATAGAAAACAAGTTTCATCTTGAGTCACTCAGATAGCATGGTGTGGCTGCCTAATGTCATGGGATAAGAAAGTTTTGGGCCCAAGCTCAGAGGCAAACAGTCTCTGAGGGATCACCAGTGGACACAGAATAGGTATATACAGTAGATGTGTGCCAAGTATTTACCATCTCTGCTCTTTAAGGTCCTAATTAGAGCTTTTCCCAAGGAATTTCCCAAATGGTTCTGGGTCCATGATACCAACTAAGAAGTAATCAAAAAAGTCTATAGGTTCACAGATATTTTCAAATGTGCACACAATATTGCCCAGCAATCCAACCAAGTTTTCCTGGAATGTCTGCTGTGTGTGTACTAAGTCATCAGTCATGTCTGACTCTTTGTGACCCTATGGACTATAGCCCGCCAGGCTCCTCTGTCCACAGGATTCTCCAGGCAAGAATACTGGAGTGAGTTGCCATGCCCTCCTCCAAAGGATCTTGCCAACCCAGGGACTGAAGGTGTGTCTCTTAGTCTCCTGCAATGGCAGGTGGGTTCTTTACCACTAGCGCCACCTGGGAAGCTCCTTCCAAAATGACTCACACATTTTCTTCTTTCCTTAAACTCCCTCATTTCCTTCTTCCCTCACACTGGTGATCTTGCCTTACATTTTATTGAGGAAATCAAAGTAATCAGCCAGGAATTTCTGCATCTTCCTATTTCAAAAAGCACAGAGTTCCTTCAGCTTGCTGTTTGCAAGGACACAGCCCCAGGGCCTCTGTGCTCCTGCTCTGCTTCTTTCTGAGTCTATGCACCTGACCCCTGTTTCCTGTCCAAGGTCAATTGTCCCCTCATCCCCAGCTCTAGAGCGGCCACCCTCTCACCTCTCAGGCACTCTGCCCCTACTGTGTCCCCCTTTCTTTTGTACATCAGTCTCTGTGCAGTAGGTCAGGTCCAGCTGCAAACATCTCTAACAGACCCTGTTTTAAAAACAAGTGAAAAGGTGTGTACATTTGTCACACCTTTGTACAGTGAGTCAGTTTGCTTCCAGCCAGGCCCTCGTTTCACTGCTTCCATTTTCCACAACAGTTCTGGAATTAAGAGTGGGTCTAAAATTGCCACGCACCTCACCTCACATTCTCCTCCTCACCTCCATCCATGAGCTTCCATACTCCCCGCTCTCTACCCAGACAACGTCTCCATGACGCCCTGTCTACCTCGCTCATCTGGCCCTCCTTACCTTCTCAGCAGACCTCAGCACACCTAAGTGTCCCTAACAGACTCCTAACTGCCGGGTTGACGTGTCCTCATGGACACAGGACAGGCATCTCCAATTCTTCATCTCCCGCTTCCTAAACTTTCTATTCCAGTAAGCAGCACTGCTACTGATTGTGCCCAAATACCAGGGACATCCTCGCAGTCTCCCACAAGGAGAACCACAGCCCCGGGATCAGGAAGTGCTGGGGCTCGCCCTCCAACCCTCCTTCAGACACTCCACGTCCAGACCACACAGGCAGCCCACACCATCGTCTCCAACTGGCACTGCAGCCCTGTCTCCTAACCTGGCCCCTTGACACTCGCAATCTGTTCCGGGGCAGCACTCAGAGTGATCCTGTCCCCTCTCTGCCTAAAAGCTTCCACTGGCTTCCTTCTGTGTTAAGCTCATAGGGCGCCGGCAAGAAACAGAACTTAAGACATCCTACCATTTGCTTTGGGTTTCTCAGCTCAGGAGAAAGAAACTGGTTCAAAAAATCATTAACAGTCTGACTGTTAAGAATCTCTGACAACCTGAATCCACAGAGTGACTGAGGTAACACTGTTTTTCTTTTCGCCACAGTAACTGGCCCCCAAATCAGCGCAGCAGGCTCTCTAACCCAGATACTTCTAATATCAGTTCCCCAAATGCAAGAGAGCAGAAGGCAGGGTTGTGCTTAAAGCTGACGAAGCAACAGCAGATACTTAATAAGCAATTTTATTTAATTTGTCCACATGGGCCAAAATGAGGGATAAGAGGCAAGAAGAGTTCAGGTCATATATAAAAGGGCTCTTAAAAATCTGATAGTTTGGAATACTGGAATGGTTTTAGCATGGAATGTCATGATTCATCTCTCGTATACTGTAGTGACATTAAGAAATTTGTTTGCAGATTTATTTAATTAAAAATAACATCAGCAGGGACTTCCCTGGTGGTCCAGTGGCTGATTCCGTGCTACCACTGCAAGAGGAACAGGTTCGATGCCTGATCAGGGAAGATCTCACATGCTACAGGGCGCAGCCAAAATAAAATGAAATAACAGCAGCACATGGTACAAAAAATGTAAGTATTATCAGAAGTTATAGACTGAAAAATAAGAGTTAGCATAATGCTAGCAGTTTCTTGTGATATTCCTTGGGAACCATTTCTACTCTTTTATTGACATATACCTATTTCCCCTGTGCATCAGGGGGATGACTCTACACACCATGTTCTGCAACATGCTTTGGCACTTAGTAAAATTCTGAGGTGCCTCCGAGGCAGCACATGCCACGTTCTTTTTCACATCTCACAGTATTCTGTCACACAGTTATCACCTAATGCATTTAACTAGTCCCAACTGATAGTTAATAGGTTCCAGCTTTTGATTATTGAAAGCAATGATGCATACAGCCCTGTATGGATGTGTATGGGGTGTGTGTGTGTGTGTGTGTGTGTGTGTATCCTACAGTGCTTTTGTGAGACTACCTATTGAATAAATTCCCAGCAGTAAAATTGTCAGAACAAAGACACATGCATTTTAAGCTTGGGTGAATACAGCTAAATTGCCCTCCAAAAAGGCTGTACCAATTTATACTCTTGACCCCACAGCATCTTTGCCTCGTGCCTTGATTATCAAGAAGTATAAATTTTCATCTCTTTTTTGAGAGGAAGATTGAGTTTCTTCTTTCACAGCTATAGCTATATAGCCATATATAGGTCTATGTAGATCCTGCTTGGCAAGATAGATAAATATATAGATTTATAGACAGAGAGAAAGAGATCATTTTTGTTTATAGATTTTGGACCATCTATTTGGGGGGCAGTTTATTTATTCACAAGGGATCCTGCAAGTTGAGGAATTAACTTGGAAGAAAAGTTATGACCAACTTAGATAGCATACTGAAAAGCAGAGACATTACTTCGCCAACAAAGGTCCGTCTAGTCAAGGCTATGGTTTTCTAGTGGTCATGTATGGATGTGAGAGTTGGACTTTAAAGAACGCTGAGCACTGAAGAATTGATGCTTTTGAACTGTGGTGTTGGAGAAGACTCTTGAGAGTCCGTTGGACTGAAAGGAGGTCCAACCAGTCCATTCTAAAGGAGATCAGTCCTGGGTGTTCTTTGGAAGGACTGATGCTAAAGCTGAAACTCCAGTACTTTGGCCACCTCATGCAAAGAACTGACTCACTGGAAAAGACTCTGATGCTGGGAGGGATTGGGGGCAGGAGGAGAAGGGACAATAGAGGATGAGATGGCTGGATGGCATCACTGACCCGATAGATGTGAGTCTGAGTGAACTCCGGGAGTTGGTGATGGACAGGGAGGCCTGGCGTGCTGCGATTCATGGGGTCGCAAAGAGTCGGACACAACTGAGCCACTGAACTGAACTGAACTGAACCCATTTATTACTTACATTGCCAATAGTTTTTCTTAATTTGCTATTTTTTACTTTGTTTCTGGAATTTTTCTCAAACATTAAAGTTCTGTGGTGTTGTTTTTATTTTTGGTAATCAAATGTATTAATCTTTTTCTTTGTAACTTCTGAGTTTTGTGTCCTATTTAGAACTTAGAATGGCTTTCCATATTCCAAAACTACAAATATATTTACTATAAAAACTTTCCAAAACAAAAATTTCAGGAATGTGAAAACAATGGTCTGGAAACCTAGGTTTCTTCTATTAATAAGAGGAACAGTAGTCAAAATTTATGTAAAACATGCTTCATGCAACATGTGACCTCAGGTTAGATTTCCATAGCTATTATTAGTATTATCAGGACAGATACAAGGAAATACTATTTAGCAGCATAATCTGAAGGTCTTCAAACCTTTCAATGCTCAAAAACTCACACATATTCACACACATTTCTGGGGTGGGTTCATGGCATATTTTCACACTACTGGGGGGATGGTTAAGGATATGACATCTAAAAAATATATATATTTAAGATGGTCAGTAGAGAGATTGTCTGAAGATATGCAACATAGAGGAAGACCATATGCCAAGTGTTGGGCTATTAAAAGAATAACTATGCAGTTTTTAAAAATCTTTTCTTATTAATGCCCTATTTTGTTAGGAATAATCCAACTAGTTTTATAACAGAGTAAGACTGAAAATAAATCCATCAAAATGCCATTGATAGAGTGGACATGAGCTGCACATTACCTAAAACAAGAGTGTGTGAATGCGTGCCTCTATGCGTGTGGGCGAGTGTGAGTACTGTGGCCACAGGAAGAGTTCAGCTGAGGTACATACAAAAACTTGTAAAAGTTAGCACAACACCATTTGCTGGTTTCTTTATGGTACTCTAACACCTCCTTGCAAATTCAATAGAGACAGTTTTCAAAAATATATTTTTATTATGTATATAAGAAGCGACAGAGTTAGCATATGCTGACCCACATTTTTTCAGTCAAACACAAAATCTTTAAAAAGAAAATCTACCAGCAACAAACAAAGTTTAAAGATCCAATATGTCTTGCTTATAGAGTAATTCCCAATGCTAGACTCCATGGCTACAGTCAAACCATAAAGTGCTTACTTAAAGTGCAGGTGCCTGGACCCTACTCTAAGATGTCATTATTCAGCTTCTCTTTAAAGGCCCAGACATCAGCATTTTTTAAGTTCTACCAATGAGTCAAGTTTGGGGACCACTATTGTCTGGAAAATGTAAACCAGTCTCTTGCAGGGGGATTCTCTTGTAGAGTGTTGTTTCGTGCACTGGTGTTTGCACGTCTCCCCCCAGTGAAGCCAAGTCACACCACAGTGTCAGCACGTTGGCTTTCTGGGTGCTGAGAAACTTCACCCTGACAAACACCTAACCTTCTTGCAAGGAGTAGCTTGGCACTGCAGAAATTTTGTTCATGAAGCCAAGGCATAGATTAAGAAGAAAAAAAAAAGTGGTGCCTTTCTAATTCTGAGATGAAACAAAAGTAAGGTATACTCTTTCTGCCCATCAACCAGATGAATAATTTCAACAGGATATATCGGAACTACAAAACCCAAATGAAACTATGGTCTCTAAAGGTCAAATTAACATGAATTCATGCTGACTGAAGTAAGGTCAGTGCTAAGGCAGACAAAAATGTCTTGGCTCAACATGAAGTCACTGAAAAATGAGTGTGAATGATAATTTCCCTTAAGTGGGAAAGAAGGTACCAAAAGCCAGTTTAGCCAACTCCAGCAGTGTATTCTATTGAGCCCATCACTGTGTTTAGGCTCAAGATGTTACTGGGTAAAATGTTTAGGTGTTTGTAAGCCTCTCTAATGTAATTTTCAACAAGAAGAATTTGTGGTGGTTACAGTACCCACAATTTAATTTTAGCCAGATGCTTTTCTCAATTTTTAAATTTATTTTTAGCCTAGCACATGGTTTCAGTGGAAACTGAAAATGAGAGCTAGACACAGTTTTCATCACATATGCAGAGTGAAAATAGTAACACTTGGTGTATTTTGTGCAGATTATTTTTTAGGAAAGCGATAAAATGCACTGTGAAAAAAACATAGTTTAAATATGCTAATGTTACTACCCAAAGTCTCTATAAGTAAGTAAGAAAGATCAAGTTAAGCAATACAGTTGGCTACAGTAATCTAAATATACTGTAGCATTTTGTTTAGCAGTTTTTATTTGGAAAACTTGAAAGGGTTTTTTTTCTAGGATCAGCTGTCAGTGAAACAACATAAGCAGCAAATATTTCTTAAACCATATTTGATGAATTGTCACAATAACTGACCAAGCCTTAGGAAATGCTTAAACATTTTCACTCTGCCATACACAGACAGACACACCTTTTGACTTTCAAGGGAAGTTGAATAGGCTGTCTCTAGTTGTGTTCGCTTTGTTTGTTCAGATAGTTTTGGGTGGATCTGTGGGTAGGTAGGTAAAACCAATTCGCAGGGTAGAGTTATCCTATCTATATTATGAGAACTGTTGATATGACCACAAAATTCAAACTTTAAAGTGAATTTATTTGCACATAACCTGGAACAAAAACTTCCTTTTCTGTGCCAGGAAATCGAAGGGGGGCATTCCTGCTACTCCAGAATAGGGGAACACTCCAAAAATCTTTTGTTTCACATGAGTTACCTTGAAAAATTAATATCCCATAATCACATATAACAAACCGCAAATCACAGAACCACAAACAAGCATCAACTTACTGGAGATGTGGTTAATCGAAGGATAGTGCCATTTTTTATTTCATTTCGATTCTGGAAAAGAAAAAAAAACTGTAAATCTTCAAGTGGAAGCTTGGGAAAGAAGAACACAAAGGCAAATGTCACTGAGCAGAGATTCCATATATAAATAATATGCATTCATATGATTCGGTCTATTCTCACTTGAATAATTTTTAATTCTACAAAGAACTTCAAACTGGGTCCCAGATGTGTTATTTCCCCCTTCAATTCTTTTTTTAAATTTAATTTTTATTTTATTTTGGAGTATAGCTGACTTATTGTGTTGTGATAGTTTCAGGTGTATAGCAAAGTGATTCAGTTATACATATGCATATATTCTTTCTTTTTCTGATTCTTTTCCTATATACGTTATTACGGAATATTGTATAGAGTTCCTTGTGCTATATAGCAGGTCCTTGCTGATTATCAATTTTATATGGAGTAATGTATACATGTTAATCCTAAACTCCTAATTTATCCCTCCACTCCTCCCTTTCCCCTATGGTAACCATAAGTTTGCTTTTGATGTCTGTGAGTCTATTTCTGTTCTGTTTCTTTATATCATCATGGACAGCCTACACTACAGAGGAAGTGAATATGAGCCCAGAGAATAGAAATATGGGACACAAGGATAGCAATCAAAACAAGCAATTTTAAAAGCTTATTAAACGGAGTATTATCCAGCAAAATCATTCCTACATATATACCCAGGAGAACCAAAACTATATAACCATACAAAAACTTGTACCTGAATGTTCAGAGAAATTTTATTCATAACGGCCAAAGTATGCTGCTAACTCGCTTCAGTTGCGTCCAACTCTGTGCGACCCCAGAGACGGCAGCCCACCAGGCTTCCCCATCCCTGGGATTCTCCAGGCAAGAACACTGGAGTGGGTTGCCATTTCCTTCTCTAACGCATGAAAGTGAAAAGTGAAACAGAAGTCGCTTAGTCGTGTCTGACTCTTAGTGACCCCATGGACTGCAGCCTACCAGGCTCCTCTGTCCATGGGATCTGCCAGGCAAGAGTCCTGGAGTGGGTTGCCATTGCCTTCTCCAACGGCCAAGGTATAAACAACCCAAATATCCATCAGCAGATGACTGGATAAACAAAACATAGTGAATCCATTCAATGGAATATTACTAAGCCATGAAAAGAAACAAAGTATTGATTCATGCTACCACATGATCTTGAAAACATTAAGTGAAAGAGTTGAGATGCAAAAGCTATGTATTTTAAGATTTCATTTGTCAAAAGAGGTCCATCTATAGAGACAAGGAAGCAGACTAATGGTTTCAAGGGGCTGATGGAGGAGGATTTGGGAGTGAGTGTTAACCGGCACAGGAATTTTTTTTTCAGGGGTGATGAAAATGCTCTACAATTGATGGTGGTGATGATTTTAGAAATCTGTGAATATAGTGATAGCCAACGAATTGAAGAATTAAAAGCCAATGAATTAAAGAGCCTCTTGATGAAGATGAAAGAGGAGAGTGAAAAAGCTGGCTTAAAACTCAGCATTCAAACAACAAAGATCATGGCATCCTGTCCCATCACTTTATGGCAAATAGATGGGGAAACAATGGAAACAGTGAGAGACTTTATCTTCTTGGTCTTCAAAATCACTACAGATTGTGACTGCAGCCATGAAATTAAAAGACACTTGCTCCTTGGAAGAAAAACAATGACAAACCCAGACAGCATATTAAAAAGCAGATATATTACTTTGCCTACAAAGGTCCATATAGTCAAAACTATGGTTTTTCCAGTAGTCATGTAGGGATGTGAGAGCTTGACAATAAAAAAGGCTGAGCACCAAAGAATTGATGCCTTTGAGCTATGGTGCTGGAGAAGACGCTGAAGAGTCCCTTTGAGAGCAAAGAGATCAAACCAGTCAATCTTAAAGGAAATCAACCTTGAATATTCATTGGAAGGACTGATAATGAAGCTCCAATACTTAGGACACCTGATATAAAGAGCTGACTCACTGGAAAAGACCTTGATGCTGGGAAAGATTGAAGGCAGGAGGAAAAGGGGAAGACAGAGGATGAGATGGTTGGATGGCATCACAGACTCAATGGACATGAGTTTGAGCAAGCTCTGGAAGATGGCGAAGGACAGGGAAGCCTGGTGTGCTGTAGTCCATGGGGTTGCAAAGAGTTGGACATGACTGAGCAACTGAACAACAACAGCAGCAACAGACTGAACACTTTAACAGGTGAATTTTTGGTACATGAATTATCTCAATGAAGTTGTTCTCTTTTTTTGGGGGGAAAAAAGGAAGGAATCTGGTTTCTGGTTTCTTAATATTTGCTGGTTTCTATTGAACGTTGCCTTGAAGTTAAGAACAAATAGCATATATGAGCAGATTCCAAATTGGTCCATCTCCACTCAGCAAGTGTATTGAAAGTGAGTGTTCTGAAGCTTTCACTTAGCATCTTTGGCATGGAAAGGAGAATTTCACTGGCAGTTTTCTCTTCTGCCACCAGAGTACGCACCATGCTCAGCTTTCAGGAGTTGACCTTCTGGGAGTCACACCACAGCATCCCCCACCCTGGAGCACCGAGCCAGGAGGTTAATAAAGTGCCTTGTGGGTCAATCTCCTGCACCATTTCCGACAAGCCACAAGCTAGAATTTGCTCAGGATGCAGCAGGCACATTGGAGTAGTAGGAAATTTCTCAGAATGAGATGCCATAAACACAGAATACTCACTCTCACCCTCAGCCAATTCTGATGACTTCTTGGAAAATGAATTTTCTAGAACAATTATCTGAAAGCAAGCAGGCCTCAGGCCAGCACTTTCTCCCAAAGAAATCCTAATCTGAACGTTTTAAACTGAGTTCAGGCAGGCCTGAAAGCGCCACACTGCTGGATCCAAACTTTCCTCAGGCAATTTCAGCCCAATTTAGAGCATCCCCAGCCAGACACCCTGGGCCACCTCTTGAGAGAGCAAGGTCTTCATTACCGGAAGTGTGTAGGCAAGGGTTGAATGACCACTGGGCAGCCCGGTTCAGTTATGAGATGGTGAAATGAATTTCAGTATTTTTTTAAAAAAATCTTTCAACTCTAAAATTCTATGCCTCTAAGAGAAATGGAGAGGAAAACCACAAATACTAATTATAGAATATTAAGGAAGCCAAATAGATAGCTACATCTTTCCCGCTCAGGTTTTATATGAATCAAGAAATAAAGGAGTCAGAAGGTGAAAGCCTAAAATATCTCCTTTATTAGTGATTATGGAACACAGAGCTGAGAATGATAACCAGCAGACAGCTAACTAAACCCTCAGATTAGCATACCTGTTGAGGTTAAGACCAAAGGCAGGTTCCCTCCCAAGAGGTAAAGGGGGCCTAGTTTATTCTTCCCAAGTAACAAATAAAGCAGGAAAAGAGGGTGTAAAGAGGCCAGGAGGGTTTAGCAATAATCTCTCCTCGTGAAAATTAATAGTGGTGATGAAGCATTCCTAATAAAGGCAATAAATTAACATTTATTGAAAGGCACTGGGGTGAGGGATTTGGGGTTTTGTTGGAATGGTTATTTAACCATCAACAATCTTATGTTGACTTTAAAGATAAGAAACCAAATCTGCCAAGAGGATAAGTTATTTGCCCAACATCAAGGAGGGGGAGGGGGGACTCAAACCCCTCAGGGTTGGGGGCAGACGACATCAGAGGCTGTGCTCCCTCTGGAAAAGGTAAACAACTTAGACCTTGCATTCATCATTAGAGGGGTGAGCTCATCATCTGATTGCCATATATGAGAGCAAAGAAATAAGTGTGGTATTAACAAATGCTCTGCAGATTCCCAGGTGTTCCCCAGGATGTCCTGGACATGAGGCACTGAGTGGAAGTATGGCTGGGGTGACCTCAAACAATTGACCTCCAGGTTGACTCCTTCGACACAGACTCCTGACTTTCTGGGATCCAAGAATGAGTTCTTTGAAGAAAGGATCTTGAGGACTGTTTATTTAAAACAAAAGCAGTGTCAAAACCACTGACAGAAAGGGCTGGGTTCAAATTCCATCTGACTCACACCACCTTGTAAGCTCAGTGCAAGCTATTCAACCACTCCAATCTAAAATGGGAAGAACAAGTCACTGCTTAGAGAATGTAGCAAGAACCAGATGTGATGTATGAGCTGTGCCTGGCCTAGAATTCATTCAAAATGGGACTGTTACATTGAGAGCAGCACGCATCCCTTCTCAACTGGCAGCTAATTTGCTTTCTGTCTCTTCCTTATCCCCAAAATACATTTTTAATCAGTGTTTAGTATTTTGGAACAATAGATAACAACAACAACAACAACAACAAAACCAGAAAAGCCACAAATATATGCATTAAAAACTTTAAGGTCCCAACAGAAGGGTAGATCAAACTCAAAGAAAGAGCCAATGGTAGACATCTGCTTCGGAGACTTTTCCATCAAGAAAATCCCCTGGATGCCACCTCTCATGCCACTGACTGATGATGACGCCTTTTGCTCTCCAAGGAAGTCAAACTTGGGAGGTAAACACAGGGAAAGGCTTGGACTTACTCTAATTTCATAAGTCTCATCCAGACAATGTAGGGCATCACTGAAGAGTTGGGTTTCCAGCTAGGATAGTCTGAACTAGATCCACATCTCACTTCTTACCTGGGGAATCCGGTACAAGTGACAGAGCTGCCCTCTGTGTCAGCTTGTTCGTGTGTAAAATAAGGATAGCGCCTGTCTCCTAAGGCTATTCTGAGGATTAACTAAAATAATCCATTTAAAGTGCTTAGGACAGAGAACGGCACCTTGCAAACACTCATGAAAAAAGTTAGCTCATGAAAAAAGTTTATTATTAAGTGTAAAAATAACATCCGAAAAGCACATTGCTGCATATACTTATTTGTTTTGAGCTAGTCTCTATATGTAATCCAGCCAGTAAAAATAATAGTGCCATCTAGGCAATCCTGAGTCTCAGACTTCAGGAAGTCAACAGCACATATCCAGCGGGATAACAAATGCTATCAACCATACGCCTATTCCATCAGCAGATCAGCACGGCTGAGGGGAGGTCTGGCACACAGCATGCTCCACATCAAAGGCTGAGGACCTGGCACCCACTCTTTTATCATACTCTCGGGCCTCTACGTCTGTTTCAGAAGGGACTTCTTTGATGCAGTCGTCCAAGCATCCAGCAAGCGGGGTGTGTGTGTGTGTGTGTGTGTGTGAGAGAGAGAGAGATTTTACTTACTTATCCTGCCCATTGGCTGTGTCCCTCTACCTCCTGTCCATTCCCTCCAGTTTACCCTGACCAATTCACCTCCATCCGCTGATACGCTGCCCCAGCTGGCATGGATCCATTCCTCCTTAGTGAACTGAGAAATACTCTAGCCAGCTTTGTCTGATCAACAGGTTATATCAGTGACCTTTGGTAAGCAGATTTCAACAGGATCAATCCAGCAGCATTCAATAGAGGCACCCTTCTCAGGCCAGACAAGGAACATCATTAAATGACTTATAAAAGCATGTGTGTGTGCATGGCAGGGGTACTTCCCTGATGGTCCAGGGATTAAGGAAGAAAAAAAAAAAAAAAGACTTTGTACTTCCAATGCAGGGATTGCAAGTTTGATCTCTGATTGGGGAACTAAGATCCCACATGCCTTGTGGTGTGGCCAAAGAAAAAAAAAATAAATTTTAAATTTAAAAAAATTAATAAATAAAAAATTTAAAAGATATGTTCTTTAAAGAAAAGCATGTGGGGGAAGGAACAGCAACAACAAAAAAAGTGAACTCCCTCCCTCCAAACAGAGAGGGGGATTCTGCAAAACTAAAGAATGTATTCATCAACTCACAGAGCCAAGAAACTGTCCCATGCCCCTCTCTGGGAAATCAGCCTTTAATCCCTGATTCTCATGGGATCTTCATACCACTGGCTTGAGAATCACCATGAGTATTAAAATGCAGATTTCTGGGACTCCCCAGCCCACCAAGCCACACACTCAGAGGCCTCAGCAGCTACATTTTCACTATGCTTGCAAATAATTCTGCTGCACAGTAAAGTTTAGAATCATCCCGGTCTAATTCATAAGACCATGCAGCACATTTAGAGTCAGTGTTTGGAATTTCAAGGTAATAAAGTAAGGCAAACAAGACTAATGGCAGCTCCTCAAAAATGAAGAGAGAGCAGCAGAAAGAACATTTCTGCAGAGAATGTCCTAAAGTAACAGCACACAATGTACGGGAAGAATGACAAGGGGCCCAGTGAAAGCTGCTAAACCCCGCTGTCACAGCTACTGCCACCCAGCAGTGGCAGACTGTACTAGCCCCTGACATTCACAAGCATCTCCATAGGATGTCTTTGTGCTTCTTCACAGAACCAGCTCAGTGACTCGGCCTCTGTGTGAATCGGATAATAAGATTCCTCAGAAAAATGTCACTGTTGTCATATTTTTCCTTCTGAAATTTTGTTTATCTCAGTAGGCCAACTTTCTATGTAGCCAGGCAATGTTAAGAATTATTCCCTGGTCCAAAATTCCAAATTCTACCCCCTTCCTGTGACTGAGAAAGGAAAGCAGGAGGTCAGAGGGGGAGGGGGCACTCACGACCAGACCCCTCAAGTCCAGGCAGCTTCAGGACCTTTTCTCTGGTTCTGCCTTTGTCTGTCACTGTCTCTCTCTCCTGATGTGATGGGGTCCTTACTTTGGAAATAATACCAGGAAATAACGCCGTCCTTTGCATCCATTACTCAGTCATCACAGAGGCTGATTTTTCACTGTAAACCTGATCCTTTCTATCCTTTATGTGTCCATTTGCATGATCTTCAAATCTCTGGGCTGAGGGAAATAACTGAGGACCACATATGACATGCCGGTTGCCAGGTTACCGAGCAATGCCTCTAGACAGAGGACTACAGGTCTAACATTTGAGGAGGAGCATAGAAAACTAAAATAAATCTGAACCCCCAAAGGCCAGGAGGAAAAGGCTGAGAGGTGAGGTGGGGAAAAAGAATAAGAAAGATAGGGTGGCAAACTCTTCTAAATGCACATTTCCCATAATTCATATTGCAGACTTCCCTGGGGTCCTTACCATCAAGGACCATGTTCCTTCCCAGCCCCACACCCCAGCTCCATATAGCTGTAGCAATTCATCATCACCCACGGATGGAAGGAGCTGGATTTGACTTCTTTCCACTCTTTTTTCATGCCACTAACTAGATTCTATGCTCAGTTATTGTCTTTCTTTAATCAATTTATTTTTCATAACACTCATGTACCATTCACACAATTCCCCAAAGGAAAAGAAGATAGACAAGACAGGTGATAAGGAATATTTGGCTAATTACCTATCTGTGCTGTGTAAACACAGACCACGTTAGGGGAGGGCCTGTTCCATCAGAATGCTTTGTTCTCTTTCTACCTGTAATAAGATCTGGGTAAAAGGAGTGGAGAAAAGCTGGTAGACAGTCCTCAGGAGCCCAGGGAATCTGTGGGATGTAGTGATCCCAGGGGAGGAGCCAGAGGAGAATGCCTGTCCCCCTTTTCGTTTTCATCAACTGCTTGTAGGAGACAAAGAACAATGTTTTCTGGAAAAGAACATGCTTATCTTAAAGGAATAGGCACTATTAGATTTCACTGCTGCTTGGAAAGAGGCACCTTTTAGAAAGCCAGGGAAGATGCTTGCTTTCTCAGCCAATTTCATATGGCAAGAGTGAGACACATCTACCTTTGCCTGGTATCTGGGCCCTAGGACCAAAAGCTCAGGGTAGAACCCAATCCATGTCTCTGTCCCTCT
Organism: Ovis aries; assembly: GCF_016772045.2. NCBI lineage: Eukaryota > Metazoa > Chordata > Mammalia > Artiodactyla > Bovidae > Ovis > Ovis aries. The sequence goes on along the minus strand of NC_056057.1, from coordinate 61,633,401 downwards.
AACATCCTAGAGAAGAACTGATTAAGTCCAATCTGTTAAGAAGTAATAAAAGGTCACTATGTAGATGGTGACTCAACCTTGAAGTCAGAGTAGTCAGTCCCCTTGAGCACAGAAGGTGAGGGGGATAATTTTGGTAATACAGACAGTGGGGTAAGCACTAGCAACATCTCAATACAATAAACAAAGAGAAAACATTTAAGGCTTTTGAACATTATGACCAAGGGAAAGTTTCAGAGAAATAAATCTGTCAGCAGCAGTGAACTAGAATGGAGAGTACGTTAAGGAGATTGGGCAACACGGTGGAGGGCTGCAGCGATACACAGTTGCTTCCATCTCTGCAAGGCTTAGCACTCACTACATTAGACCCCGGATTCCAACCACAGGACTCCTGGCTGGGAGCACCTCCTATCTCCAAGTTAACAATCCAATAGACTCAAGAACTGAAAAACTAGTAATAAGTTCTGTGACAAAAATCTGTGCCTTTCTTCCTATACATGACTTGAAGGACAGTGAACAGAGACACATTTTTCATGGGTGATTTTATAATGTTTAGCAAAAGCCTTAAAAATCAAAATCAAATTCTACGAAGTTTTTTCCTTTGGAAACACCAGAAAGGCAAACATTTTATGAAAGATGTCCACCGAGGCATCATTTATAACAGAGAGAAAACAACTAAAAGCAAGCCCAGATACTTTAGTTATTCATTTACTGTCTCTCAACCTGAAATCTAACATTCTTGGCCCAACTGCATACTGGAGCTGGGCCCTACAACCATTTCCCTTTTGCCATCTAGAAGAATGTTAAACTTCACCAACAGAAAGCATTGGAATGATCCTGCCTGGTCATCAAAAGTCGGTTCTCTTTTATCATTATTATTATCATTACCATTAATATTACTATTATACAAAGAAGTCTACAGCCCTCATCCACCCTCAGTCCTTCCCCTAAAATAACTTGTGATGGCTACCTGCTTTTTGGAACCCTATCCTAAAACAACCTGGGATTCTGTAAGGACAAATATTTTCTGATTCAGGTGAGTCAATGACCATTCTCACCAGGCACTTATTTTTCTTTTTTGGCTGCGCTGGGTCTTCATTGCTGTGAGTGGGATCTTTCTCTAGTTGTGTATAGTGGGGGCTACTCTGTTGTTGCAATGCATGGGCTTCTCCTCGCAGTGAATTCTCTTGTTGCGAAACGCAGCATCTAGGCACATGGGCTTCAGTAGTTGTGGCTTGCAGGCCCTAGAGCGAACAGGTTTCAGTAGTTGTGACATACCAGCTTAGTTGCTCCATGGCATGTGATTTCCTCCTGATCCGGGGATCAAACCTCTGTCCCCTTCATTGGCAGGTATGCAGTCTTATCCACAGCGCCACCAGGGAAGTCCTCACCAGGCACCTTTTAACAACCTTGTGGCTTTTTGTCTTTAAAAGCTCCTGACTCTCTTCCTTGGAATATTCTTTCATGTTTACCCCAAACCTGTGTCTTCTGAATTGCAAAACTTAAGACCCCAAAAAACTCTTTTCTAATATGCAGCCTCCTGCATTATTTTTAAGTTATCACGTAAAAAATGTAGCTTGCATAATAGTATTACAGTATGAATCCAAATTGATGGAATATATTATGTGAGTATAAACTGATAAAATGCTGATGTCCAGGTAGATCCAGTAACAAGTGGGCAACAATGCTTTTCACTTACAACATATGAAAAAAAAGAAAAGAAATTTTTAAAAATGGCTGATATTGTGAGTATTTGCCCACCCCAGTTAATGAATATTGGTTACGTTTCTAGGGGAGAAAGCAATCTCCATGGTTTTGGACAGAAAGATTTGCACAAGCTACGGTAAACCACGTAGACCAGGCCTCCCCTATGGTCCCTTTTTTCTATTTGAGATAGAGATTTCATTGCCAGCCCCTCCTGCTATCAATTTTAACATAACCCCCAATCAGATGGCATGTGTAAATGTTTAAACCTGGATTGTGAAGGACAAATCTCAGTGGTCTCAGAAATCCACAAAGTGCTGGAGAAGAGAGCTGCACTTACAGGAAAGAAGCTCATGCTTGTGAAAAAGAAAAGACTTTAAAGGGTCATTCCAGTGGCATTGACAAGCATCACTAAGGATGCTGCCTGTTTTTCTTTGGTCACGTGAGTCATGTCTGACTGTTTTGTGACCCCATGGACTGTAGCCCTAGGCTCCTCTGTCCATGCAATTTCCCAGGCAAGAACACTGGAGTGGGTTGCCATTTCCTTCTCCAGGGGATCTCCCCCACCCAGGGTTCAAACCCCCATTCCCTGTACTGGCAGGCAGATTCTTTACCACTGAGCCACCAGGGAAGCCCAAGGATGCTGCTGCTGCTGCTGTGTCACTGTCTGACTCTGTGCAGCCCCTGAGACGGCAGCCCACCAGGCTCCCCCGTCCCTGGGATTCTCCAGGCAAGAACACTGGAGTGGGTTGCCATTTCCTTCTCCAATGCATGAAAGTGGAAAGTGAAAGTGAAGTCGCTCAGTCGTGTCCGATTCCTAGCGACCCCATGCACTGCAGCCCACCAGGCTCCTCCATCCATGGGATTTTCCAGGCAAGAGTCCTGGAGTGGGGTAAGGATGCTGCTACAGCTAGGAAAATACAGACGCTATGGCCTATTCTAGGCAAAGCCAATGCAGACAACAGACTATGGAGTGAGAACAAGATGCAAACATTTACGGTGGAGAGGAGAGCTACTGGATAAAGTGGGATGGAAGCATCAGAAAAGGAAGAGTAACTGAGCTTGCTGCTGGTTTCAAAGAGACAGTGTGGTGTCTGGCATCTCGAACACAACCTGCTGTGAGGTGAGCCACCCTAACACTGGTATCAGATGGGACCGATCCAAACCTTGGCATCACTACTGACAGTTTTGTCACCTGGGCATTTGGCACAGAGCCTGGCACATAGCAGGTGCTCAGTGAACATCCGGTCAATTAATACATGGGCATGACAGCTCCTCCGATCCCCCCTCACTGCTACAAGGAAGATCGTCACACCTAGACCGTATGGTGTTGTCATGGGATTAAGTTAGACAGTGCTAATAAAGGCTCTGGCTGGCACTGCATAAGGACTCGATACATCATTCACAAAGAAGAGGCAGCTTGGGTACTGGGTACTGGAAATATGAAAAATCTGTCAGATCAAGAAGCGGGAAGAGAAGCTCAGGCAGAGGAAACGCAGTTCAGGCCATTAGGTTCCCCTGCCTGAGATCCTGTAAGGCAGAGATTTAAAGAATCTCTTTTCTTTTTGCCCCCTGTCATGGATATTTTGGAAGTCTAGTGAAGCCTATGGATCACTTCAATAAATAACACTTTTAAATGCATAAAATAAAATACAGAAGTTTGCAAAGAAACCAATAGTTATCCAAGTTTTTGAATTGTATCATATGCTACTTTTTCAATATCAGTTCAGTTCAGTCGCTCAGTCGTGTCCAGCTCTTTGCGACCCCATGAACCACAGCACACGAGGCCGCCCTGTCCATCACCAACTCCCAGAGTCCACCCAAACCCATGTACATCGAGTTGATGAAGCCATCCAGCCATCTCATCCTCTGTCGTCCCTTTCTCCTCCTGCCCTCAATCTTTTTCAGTATAGTTATCAGCAAACTTTTTCCATCAAGAACCAGTTACTAAGTATTTTAAACATTGCAAGGGAAGAAATTTTCTGTTGCAACTGTGATACATAAATGAATGGGCATGGCTGTATTCCAATAAGTTTCATTTACAAAACTAGGTGGCACTTTTACAAAACTAGGTGGACTTTTGTCCACAGGCTGTAGTTCACTGGCACTTTTATTAATGCGTAAAATAACAAGATATATTATAAGCGTTAATAACTACTGTAATTTATAATTAATGTAATGATCATAAATGACAGTTTGAGATCATTGCAATAATAGCAATAAATGGAAACATCTATCATTTCTACCTGTAACACAAACACAGATATTATTTAAACTAGCATGGCTTGTTGTCTACAGTCTCATTGAAATAATATGATTTTTTTATTGTCATACAGTTATAACTTTCTTCCTATACAAATTCATAGACCCTGGGTTAAAACAGTGGCATTCCGTGTACTTAGAAGAAAATCCCAGTTCCTACCATGGTTTAAAAGACTCCCGATATGGCCGTGGCCAACCTCTACCATCATATCTGATACTCCCCCAACTCCCCAGCTCACTCTCCTATTCCCTTTTGTCACTTATCACACCAAGTTCTTCATGCTTCAAGGCTTTTGTACTGGTTGTGCCTTTTGCTGAAGTGCTATGATCTGCCTCCTTGTTATTCTTCAGCCTTGGCATGAATACCACCCCTTTAGAAAGACACTTCCTGATGCTTTACAGCAATCTTGACCACAGACGGACATCTGGGGCCTTGCAGAGAGATGCAGATTATCACAGAGCTGGCACAATCCTAAAGTAAAGACCCAGAACTCAGACATTAAGCTTGAAGAGCACAAACTCGGAGCCTTAGAGGAGGAGTATAAGTTTGTTTCTTGGGGCACATAATTGGAGAAGAAGGGTCATAAGCCCCCAGTTCTGGAAACCAGGTCCACTCTCCTGCAGCCTTATTTCCTCTATATCTGTTTATTTGGAAATTTAAAACAAGTCAAGTCATATTTCTGACCCATTCTTGAACCTAAATTACATGGCTAGCCTGGCAGACTGAGCTCCATAGCCAGGCCTGCCTACCACACTCTGCTCACAAATCTTTATCACATTACCTCACTTATTTTGTTTCGAGTCTTTACTTCAATCTGAAAAATAAATACCTTGTTCATCTTTTAAAAAATCTCCTGTCTCCACCCACGCCCATGAAAACATATGCATCAGAGGAGTGGGCATCTTCAAGTTTTTTTCATCATCAGTGCCTAGAACAGTGCGTGGTATGTAAAATGTGTTCAATATATACTTTTTAAATGAATGCAATGGCTATTTTAATCATAATTTGGCCTGAAGCAATAGTCAGAATATATCTGTAAACTAAAACTAACTGTCCACTTTTTTCTTCAAAGATAGAGATACTGTCCCTTTCTTCCTCCCACAATGCAAATAAATCTCAGTCCATATTTCTTTCCTTGCCCTGTTTTACAAACTGCAGTCATCAATGGCTACTTATTTCATGCCTACTATGAAATACTTGTATCATTTTTTTAAAAAAAAAGGGAAGAACAGAGATAATAATTACTCATGTTCCACTATCAATTCTTGTGTTCCCATAATGTCCTGAATGGATGTTCACCTAATCCACAGCATCAGGCTGCCCTAGCACAGAAGCAGAGTTACAAACAGTCCCTGCTGCTGCTGCTGCTGCTGCTGCTGCTGCTAAATCGCTTCAGTCGTGTCTGACTCTGTGCGACCCCATAGATGGCAGCCCACCAGGCTCTGCTGTCCCTGGGATTCTCCAGGCAAGAACACTGGAGTGGGTTGCCATTTCCTTCTCCAATGCATGAAAGTGAAAAGTGAAAGTGAAGTCGCTCAGTTGCTACCCCTTGGACTGCAGACCACCAGGCTCCTCCGTCTATGGGATTTTCCAGGCAAGAGTGCTGGAGTAGGGTGCCATTGCCTTCTCCAACAAAGAGTCCCAGACATCTACAACTGAGCTCTGGGACTCATAAGACCATCCAGAACCACTCCTAGAAACTAAACTGTTACAATCCTAAGAGGAATTGCCCAGTTATGAGAAAAGACCAGATAGAAGCCTTAGAAAAGCAGGATCTGGCCTCGGTGTTAGAAGTGAAAATACCCAACAGAACATATTAGAGAAAGAATGGGTTTGAGCTTGAATCCCGCTATAGGTTTCTCCCTTCTAGCCTATCTCTTCCTTCTTGCACTAGGAAAAAAACTAGATTTTAGGTAGATCTCTCTAGATGAGTTAGTATGGATGACAAATGAAAGAGAAGGAAATTAAACAATCAAAACTTTGAAAGTATTACCATAAAACTTCTGGAAGAAAACATAGGCAGTAAGCTTTTTAACATGGGTCTTTCTGGGACTGTTCAGATTTGACACTAAAATCAAAGGCAACAAATATAAAACAATTAACAAGTGGGACTACTTTAAATTAAAAAGCTTCAGAACAGCAAAGGAAACCACCAACAAAATGAAAAAGGAACATACTGAATGACAAAAACTGACGTGCAAATAATTTACAAATCACGTATCTGATAAGGGGTAAATATCTAAAATATATGAAGAGCTCATGCAAGTCAACAGGAAAAAAAAACCAAACAATCCAATGGAAAAATAATGGGCAGAAGTCCTGAGTAGAGATTTCCTTAACAGAAAAATGGCCAAGAGGTACATGAAAAGATGTTCAACATCTCTAATTATGAGGACAATCCAAACTAAAACCACACAATAAGATAATGCATCACACCTGTTTCCATTGGCTATCATAAAAAGATAAAAAAAAGAGTGATTACAAAGATGTGGAGAATAGGGGATTCTAGAAGGAAATAGCAATCCACTCCAGTGTTCTTGCCTGGAGAATCCCAGGGACGGGGAAGCCTGGTGGGCTGCCGTCTATGGGGTCGCACAGAGTCGGACATGACTGAAGCGACTCAGCAGCAGCAGCAGCGGTGCACTGCTGGTGGGAATGTCAATTGGTGCAACCACTATAGGAAATAGTATGAAAGGTTCCTCAAAAAATTAAAAGTAGAACTAGCATATGATGCCACAATCCCACTTCTGGGTATCCAGCGAGGAAAATGAAACCACTCCACTTGAAAAGATACATGCACCTCCATGTTTACTGCGTCATTATTCCAAGTGAAATGAGTCAAAGGTAAATACTGTATGTTTCACTTATATATGGAATCTAAAAAAAGAAAAGGAAACAAAACCTAAGTTCATAGATACAGAGAACAGATTGGACTGGCAGTTGTCAGAGGAGGGGAGTTATCAGGTGGGCAAAATGGGTGAAGGGAGTCAGGGTGTGAATTTCCAGTTATCAAATAAGGAAGTCATGGACGTGTCATTATGGCATGGTGACTACAGTTCATAATACTGTCCTGTATACTATATGACTCAGTGGCTATGAATTTGAGCAAACTCTGGGAGATAGCGAACAAAAGGGAAAACTGGCGTGCTACAGTCCGTGGGGTCACAAAGGGTTGGACATGACTTAGCGACTGAACAGCAACAATACTATTTGAAAACTGCTAAGAAAAAAATGTTTGTAATTATGTAGGTAAGGGATGTTAACTCCTCACCTCTGACAACTGCCAGTCTAATCTGTTCTCTGTAACTATGAACTTAGGCTTTGTCTCCTTTTTTCTTAAGATTTCACATATAAGTGAAACATACAGTATTTATCTTTGACTTGTTTCATTTAGCGTTCACTTAGACTTATTGTGGTTATCAATTCACAAAATATTCAAATATCGAATCATTATTCTCTACACCTGAAATTAATGTAGTGAGTGAGTGAAAGTTGTTCAGGCGTGTCCAATTCTTTGTGACCCCATGAACTGTAGCCTGCCAGGCTCTTCTGTCCATGGAAATATCCAGGCAAGTGTACTGGAGTAGGTAGCTATTCCCTTCTCCAGGGGATCTTCCCAACCCAGGTATCAGACCCAGGTCTCCCACATTGCAGGCAGATTCTTAACCATCTGAGCCACCATATAAAGTTATGTCAATTATATCTCAATTTAAAAAGAAACTTACAATTATTAGAAAGTTCATCTACATCCTCATTTTTCACTGGAGCGCCTGCCCTGCACTTGGACCTCTGGGCCTTATCTCTAGAAGCTGTTTGTCTTGATGGGAGGACTAACCCTCTTAGCACAAGTGAAGTAGAGAGCAAGAGAAAGAACACACTGGCAATTAGAACAGGTGTTTTCCTTAAGAGTTGATTTAAAGATAACTGCCAGAGAAACATTTATTTTATACACTTCTTCTCTTCCATAGATGTGTCTATCCAGATGAATCAGCTAATTGACATGAAGGAACTTCTACTTGGTGAAATAAATGCTTTTTTCACGAGAATCTACAATGAGATTTTTGTTTTTACTATAAAAAGATACAGTGAAACAAGGTTACATACATTAGAGAAACATTAGCTGATTTAAAAGGAAAGGCTTTTAGCAAAAGGTAAAGAATTAGATAAAACTAAGTTAAAATCCAGGTTGTACAATTAGTCATATACAACCCTCAAGTTAATCTCTCTGATACTTAATTTTGCTAATAATAAAAAACAGGAAATACACTAATAAGTACATCTAGTGTATTTGCAGAAATTAAGCTCAGTAGAAAACTTTTTACACAAGAAACACTCAATGAATTATACATAAATAGGTATAAAGAGGAGATGTGCTTAAAAACAGATACAATTTATGATAGACATAAAATTGTGGGTCATATATCTTACTAAATATATATAAGAACTTTGAGGGAGAAATTATAAGAATTTGTTGAAACATTCTAATAAATGGGAAAATATACTGTTTACATGGATGAGATAGACAGTATGCTAATAAAAGCAAATTCCTTCTAAAATTAATCTATAAGTTAAATCCATTTTAATCAAAATGAGTATTAAAACTTTCTAACTTTTGAAAGAAAATAAAAGAGAATACCTTTATAATATATGACTAGAGGAAGTGCTAGTATAAAAAACATAATAAGCCCAAGCAATAAAAGGAAAAGTGATTAGTCTGGTCATACTGTGCTCAGACACTTAGTCATGTCCGACTCTCTGTGACTCCATGGACTGTAGCCCGCCAGTCTTCTCTGTCCATGGGATTTTCCAGGCCAGAATACTGGCATGGGTTGCCATTTCCTCCTCTCGGGGATCTTCCTGACCCACGGATCAAACCCAGGTCTCTTACATCTCCTGAACGGGCAGATGGGTTCTTTGCCAATAGTGCCACCCGGGAAGCAAAATCATACTAAAGTGGTCTTATTAACATCTATTTAACAACAGACACCATTAAACAGTTATGGACTAGTGGACTAGGGTTTCATAGGATTTCATACAAATGAAATCCACATGCCTTCACCTCCATCCAGTTAGCTAGCATCAGCAGGACTATGGGGTGACAGAGGAAGAGATGGCTGGATGGCATCACCGACTCAACGGACATGAGTGAGCAGACTCCGGGAGATGGTGAGGGACAGGGAGGCCTGGCAGGCCGTGGTGTCACAGAGAGTCGGACATGACTGAGTGGCTGAAGACCAAAGCCGTACTATGACAAGTACTGGGTAAAAAGAAGGGAAGAGGACTCTGCTTTGTGAGTGGGACTAGACTAAAAAGAAATGCTTTGGAAAGCAGTTTGGCAACTCCTAGTAAAGTTAAAGATACAACCCAGCAGCTCCCTGCATTCTATTCTACAGAAATGTTCAAATGGGGTCACATAAATATATGAACAAGGATATTCATGACAGTACTATTTAAGTACAAAAATTGGGGAAACAACTTCATTGCTTGTCAGCAGAAAAATGGTGATCAACTGCGTTCTAATAAATCAACTGTTTTGTTCATGCCATGGGACATTACCTAGCATTTATCTTGAAAATATAGCTTTGAGTGAAAAAATTAAGTTACCTTCAGTATGATACCAATAATTTAAATTTTAAAGCATAAAACAATTCTTTACATTATTCAAAAATACATACATACATAGAAAATTTATAAAAATTCATGAGAATAAGAATAATACACATCCATTTCTGGCTAGAACTGAGGGAGAATTTACCTCTGGGGAGGCGAGACAGTAAAAAAGATTAAGCAGGTTGTAGCAGGACTTGCACTTTTTTAAATAAAACTTGAAGCAATAGGCAAAACGTTAACATCTATTAACATCCAGATGATTGAATATATGGGAATTAGTTATGTCATTTTCTGTACTTTCTGATGTTTGCAATACTGCATGATTTTAAAGTTTTAAATTACTATTTAAAAATCCATCACTACTGCAGAAAACCATCACTACTGCAAAACTCATCTGTCTGACTCAAAAGTAGTGACTGGATTCCTTACATCTATGCATTATTTAGTAATGAGGGAACAATTAAAGACAAACATATTTAAAAACAATGTGCTGACTATAAATTAGCCTCACACAATCCCACTTTTCTGTTCCCTGCCAAAAGGTACATTCTTAAAACAACTAAAATGCAGTCTTTTTAAAAAGTGCCTATTAGTCAAGCCAATGATTTTCAAATAATGAAATATTTTTGTTCTAGAAAGGGAAAAGAAATCCCTCAGAGCAGAAAATAGACAAAGAGGTTTTGTATTAATATTATCATGTTTTTTGTGCTTAGGTTTGTAAATGTATATTTTATTAAAGCTATCAGCAGGAATAATGAGGCTTTTTTATTAACATAAAAATTCAATATCTGGCATTATGGATGGTCATTACAATAATACAACAAATTTCTACATTCAATTTGCTTCTGTGTTTTGTTATTTTATTCAATATAGAGAAAACCTGGATACATTCATACAATATGCTAGTTTTCTATTGTTGCAGGACAAATTACCACAACCTAGAAGCTTAAACAAATGTGTAATGTCACAATCTCTATGGCTCAGGAGAATAGCTCATTTTACCTGGGCCCTCTTTTAGGGTTGCGCAGGGATAAAATCAAGGTGTCAATTGGCTGCACCCTTATTTGGAACTCAGAGACCATTTCCAAGTTTATTCCAGTTGCCGCCTATTTGGTTTCTTTGGTTGTTTGACGAAGATCCAGCTTCTCCCTATTTCCCTGACAGCTGTTGCCCAGGGACCATGTTCAGCTCTGAGAGGTGGCTCTCAGGTCTTTACCCTGTAGTCTTCTCTGCAATCTGGCAATTTACACTTTCTCAAGCCAGCAGGGGAGCATCTCTTTAATGCTTCACCCTTTTCAAAGGATCCATCTGATTAAGTCAGGTCCACAAAGATAGTCTCCCTTTTGATGAATCCAAAGTCAACCCAAAGTCAAGTGATTAAGGATCTTAACTGCATCTGCAAATCCTCTGACATACAGTGTGATGTAACCACAGGAGTAAAAACTATCATATTCTCAGGTCCAGACCATACTCAAGAAGATGGAATTACACAGGGCATGCAACAGTAGGGGATGGGAATCTTGGGAGCCACCTTAACTTACAATTCTGCCTACCATACCCGGATACGTATTATGTAATAGCTATAAATGATGACCTTTAAGATATCACCTTTGAAGTCTCAGGAGTTTCTCAAGATGGTTAGAAAGGGAATAATAGGCCAAATTTTTGCCAAATCTGTATTGCTGTTGTTCAGTCATGTCCGACTCTTTATGACCCCATGAACTGCAGCACGCCAGCTTCCCTACCCTTCAGCATCTCCCAGAGGTTGCTCAAACCCATGTCCTTTGAGTTGGTGATGCTACCCAAGCAGCTCATTCTCTGTTGTCCCCTTCTCTTACTGCCTTCAATCTTTCCCAGCATCAAGGTCTTTTCCACTGAGTCCATTCCTCCTATCAGGTGGCCATGTACTGGAGCTTCAGCTATAGCATCAGTCCTTCCAATGAATATTCAGGACTGATTTCCTTTAGGATTGACTGGTTTGATCTCCTTCCTGTCCAAGGGACTCTCAAGAGTCTTCTCCACCACCACAGTTCAAAAGCATCAATTCTTTGGTGCTCAGCATTCTTTATGGTCCAGCTCTCACATCTGTACATGACTACTGGAAAAACCATAGTTTTGACTATACAGACCTTTGTCAGCAAAGTAACGTCTCTGTTTTCTAACATGCTGTCTACAGTTGCCATAGCTTTTCTTCCAAGGAGCAAGCGTCCTTTAATTTTATGGCTGCAGTTACCTACCGTCTACAGCGATTTTGGAGCCCAAGAAAATAAAGTCTGTCACTGTTTCCATTGTGTCCCCATCCATCTGCCATGAAGTGATGGGACCAGATGCCATGATCTTCGTTTTCTTAATGTTGAGTTTTCAGCCAGCTTTTTTCACTCTCTTCTTTCACCTTCAAGAGGTTCTTTAGTTCCTCGTTGCTTTCTGCCATAAGAGTGGTATCATCTGCATATCTGAGGTTATTGATATTTCTCCCGGCAATCTTGATTCCAGCTTGTGCTTCGTCCAGTCCAGTGTTTCTCATGATGTACTCTGCATAGAAGTTAAATAAACAGGGTGACAATATACAGCCTTGATGTACTTCTTTTCCTATTTGGAACCAGTCTGTTGTTCCATGTCCAGTTAAAACTGTTGCTTCCTGACCTGCATGTAGGTTTCTCAAGAGGCAGGCCAGGTGGTCTGGTACTCCCATCTCTTTCAGAATTGTCCATAGTTTCTTGTGATCCACACTGTCAAAGGCTTTGGCATAGTCAATAAAGCAGAAATAGATGTTTTTCTGGAACTCTCTTGCCTTTTCCATGATCCAAAGGATGTTGGCAATTGATCTCTGGTTCCTCTGCCTTTTCTAAAACCAGCTTGAACATCAGGGAGTTCACGGTTCACGTATTGCTGAAGCCTGGCTTGGAGAATTTTGAGCATTACTTTACTAGCGTGTGAGATGAGGGCAATTGTGCCGTAGTTTGAACATTCTTTGGTATTACCTTTATTTGGAATTGGAATGAAAACTGACCTTTTCCAGTCCTGTGGCCACTGCTGAGTTTTCCACATTTGCTGGCATATTGAGTGCAGCACTTTCACAGCATCATCTTTCAGGATTTGAAATAGCTCCACTGGAATTCCATCACCTCCACTAGCTTTGTTCGTAGGGATGCTTTCTAAGGCCCACTTGACTTCACATTCCAGGATGTCTGGCTCTACATGAGTGATCACACCATCGTGATTATCTTGGTTGTGAAGATCTTTTCTGTATAGTGCTTCTGTGTATTCTTGCCACTTCTTCTTAATATCTTCTGCTTCTTTTAGGTCCATACCATTTCTGTCCTTTATCAAGCCCATCTTTGCATGAAATGTTCCCTTGGTATCCCTAATTTTCTTGAAGAGATCTCTAGTCTTTCCCATTCTGTTGTTTTCCTCTATTTTTTTGCATTGATCAAAGGCTTTAGCATAGTCAAATCTGTATAACTAACCTCAACTCTCATTCCTCATAATAAACACTAGAAGTCAAGCAAAAGGCACCCAAAACCTACTGAAAGGAATAAAATTAGGTCTCCCCCTGTTACTGGACACTTGACGTGTACCCAAGCCATGAAGCCTGAACTATCCCTTTTGTACATGAACCAGGCACTCAGGTTCTACGGCAATAAATCTGCTGGGATGATTTTACTCGGGTGGGCCGGTTCATGCTTGATTTAAAACAAAACAGCCCAATCTTTCCAGTCAATGACACATTTGTAAGAAGTGTAAATATATTCACAGGGATGAAGGCAACGAAATGTTTCATATTAAGGTTTGCCTAAAAGCAAGTTAACCTGAGAGGTTTAGTTAAGAATAATGAGGCTATTATTAGAGTTTAAGTTGATTTTTTTTATTCATGTTGAAATATTTCAAAGCAACAGTTTAAAAAAAAGGCTGGATAATTCAAATATGTCTGCAATTCCTAAGCCATCTCTAAAATCCCCTGAAATGGAATCTTCTTCACAATAATATAGAAGGTATCAAGTTCAGTTCCAAAGATGACACTCAAAGTTGTGTGACCTAAAACTCCAAGCCTCCCCAAGACCCCTGTGAACCTTTAATGCTTGAATGAAATCACACAAGAACATGCCTGACACACAGGGGTTCATCAGTAAGCAGTGGCTGTATTAGTCAAGATAATCCAGTTTGATTCTTCATTCAAGTTCTATTGATAGTTTATAAGGAAATAGTTAAAGAATTACTAAAAGACTTAGCTTAAGGAATGGACACTTTAGCATCTTAAAAAAGAGAGAGGGGAAGAAAGAAAGAAAGAAAGAAAGAAAAAGCCTAAAATACAAACAAAAAGAATTAATTCAAAAACTGAGTTGGATACTTCTCAGCCATTAAGAAAGTCTGACAAATAAATGGGAAATACAACTCACTGAGGGATGACCAGGGCAAAGTGCCTGGCATAGTGTTTTACCAGCATTATGCCATTTAGTTGTCATAACATAGTGAAGTAGGTAGAGTGTATTAACGTGTCAAGATGCATATTATACATTAAGTTAAAATGCAAGTTATGAGAAGAATGTATATGCAATGATCCTATTTTGCAAAGCAAATTATGCATACTCAAATATCTGAAGTATTTACATTAAAATGTCAGTGGTTTTCTCTGAATACTAGGATTCTGATAATTAAAACAATTTTTACTCTTCTTTTTTACTTCTAATATGCCTCCAATATGTTTATCTGTGTGCATAAATTTTTTAATGAAATTGAAAATTTCACATCTGTTTGCTTAGGAGTAGCAGATACCAAAAAAAGGAAAGTTTAATGTAAGTTTCATTATTAGTAAAGTGGCACCTCACTATTTTTTGTATCTAAACTCTAAATACTGTATCTAACTACAGTGCTTGCAAGTCTGAAGTTTCAAGAGAGAGGGAGAGAAAGAAAAGTTGATGAAGAGTGACTAGGAAGAGAAATTTTTAAAAAGATAGTTAATATTCTAAAAAAGGAGATGGTAATGAGGAAAGATGGAATGAAAGGAATCAGTAGGAAGAAAAGGGGCCACAGGAGAATTAAAAATAAACATTGGGAACAGAGAAAGAATGAGAAAAGAGAAGAAATACATCAAAACAATAAGAATAGAGGAGGAACCCTCCCTTCCTATTCATCTCTAAATGAAATGGAAAAACTTAAATAAGATCACAATGAATCACTTTTAAAGCTATTTTTTATTTTTTGTAATTTTCCCCTGTAAGAGTGAGAAGGGGTTGAAGAATGTACTTGATAACCAAAGGTAACTCGTCCAACACCAGACCAGAACCTGGATAGGACTGCAATGAACACACCAGGTATTTTTTAGCTTTCTCTTTAGTCATAGTACCAAGCACAAGACTGTCTTTGAAAAATGAAGAGTAGTGACTGGGTTACAGGTGCTGCTGCTGATAACAAAACACTTATTTTTTAACTATAGTCTTCAGACACGGTAAAGGAAGTGAACCCATTTCCCCAAAAATTATACTTAAAAGAAGGTGTAAATATCCAAGTGCCTGATTCTAATTTTCTCTGAACACTTGCTCAACTTATCCAGCTCCCTCCTGCCACTCTTAAGAAAAAGAAGCAATAAATCATTCTTCCACCTGTACCCTTTGTCAACATGAAAAATAACATCGTTGATGCTCTATGCTTTAATGAGGTAAACTTTCTTCAGTTTTTCTTATTCTAACTATCTTGTCTTCTTCCTTTTAGCTTAAAACATTAAAATCTAGCAAAAGTAAAAGATCGAGTTTAGTTTTTGGATAACTTCTGGAAAATAGTAACTCCGCTAACAGCTTTTCTCTGAAGGAGAAAGGTAAAGTGATGTGGCATGTGGTGGTTTAATTAAAAAGCCCCAAAGTTGTTTGCCATCCTTTCCATAGAAAGAAGGGGCCCATATCTTCTCCCCTTGAATCTGGGCAGGCCTAGAACTGTTTTCAGCAACAGACTAGAGCAGAAGTTTCAACAGAACTTACCAGTCTAGGTCATAAAGCGTCAAACATCTGCTCTATTCTCCTGGAATATTGGTTCTCAGGAAGCACCCTTCCAGGGAGCTCCTAGGAATATTGCCACCATGCTGTGAGGAAACCCAAGCCTCATGGAAGGACCACAGGAAGGCACTACAGTGTACAGTCCCACTAGAGCTCAGCCTTTCAGTCACCCCAGCCCAGGAGCCAGACGTACAATGAAGATGCTTCCAAATGATTCCAGCCCCCAGGTATTTGTGTCTTCCCAGATGGGACTCCAGACATCATCCCAGACAGGTTATCCTTGCTTTGCCATGTCCAAATGGCTGACCCAGTAAGTATAACTAATCATCTCTGCTGATAAAAGGTTTTTGTTTTATGTTACTAAACATGGGGCATTTTTAATGCAAAAATGAATGGGAACTATGGAGATAAAAAAGAAATGATCTTGCAATAGTTATTACTGCAACTTAACTCTGATTACAGTAGAAAGTGGGCATCCTAAAACCCCAAATGTCACAGAGGGCCATATCCAGAAAACACTGAAGACAAAACACCTTTCTGGGGTTGTGACCAGATCTCCTTCCTCTGCCCTCTTCCCAATCTTTCTACCAAACTTTTAATCTTCGTTTTATTTCCCTTCCTCCTTTCGGTCACGCCTGCTCCTCAAGTTTGTCTTTAAGTCACTACACATTATTGCTGTGGGCATCATTCTTTCACTAATTAAACTTTTAAGCATTGTTCTAGATACTGGGATAGCAAAGGTGAGGATATCTAACTTTGTCTGTGACCTTGTAGAGCAAAGAGAGTAATGAAATGCCTTTCACACTACGGGTCACAGTCAGTGACAGTCATGAGGGCATCCTGATGGGGCCTAACAAACACTTTTAAAATATAAAACAAAACAGAAAATAATAAAAAAAAAATAAAATTAACAACATCATGATGATTGTTTCATGACTTTTTTATGTTACCTTTGGCACACAGAATGTTGTGTTATCTTAAAACTTTGAGAAATATAGTCCAATAGCTATTCAGAACTAAACCTCATTCTTGGGGTTAAAAAACATGAATGGGATTGTGGTCAGGAAATTTGCAATTAGGTTTCTGGCTTTGAAATACAATATGTCACAGAGCCGTTCTCAGAATCTCCTCTACTGATACAGGTTTTTGCTTTTTACTGTTTTTTGTTTTCTTTACAAGGGTATTCTGGGTCATTTTTGGTAAGTAAGTGCCTGCCTTTGCGGGAAACTCATGTGTCACGCGTTCTGTATCTGAACATTACAGTTAAATGTTTCAGGACTTGAGTCAATCTATTCACTGGTTTAATAGCTGAACTGGAGAACATGGAATTATCATGACCTCTGGCATTTATTTTTGCCTGCAATTCTAGAAGCAGCCGTATCTTCCCAAACACAAGCTAGGGAGCCTAAGCAAAAAAGTTAGCTGCCTGTATAATCATCTTCTTATAGCCTCTATCCAACAGTCAGTGGTAAACATTAAATAACATGTCATAAAACCCACTGACATCTGAGTAATGCTGGTGGCAGTCAGTACCCTCCCTCTCTTGCTCCCTCTCATTTATATGACTCAACTGAGACTGTTTTTTTTTTTTTTTCCCTTCATACTGAAATAAGTATATACTCTTCCAAGTCTTCTCTGGAGGAAAAGCACCAGATGATTTAAAATGATAGCTCCTGCCCAATTCCTAAACTCTTAATTAGAAAACTCTAAAAAAACACCCCACAGATGTTTTCAGAGACTTCAGAAAGTCTAATGCCAGTTTAGTTTGAGTCACTAAGAGCAAAGATACCAGGAGAGGGAGGGTGGCTGGCTGGCTGAAGCCTAATGCCAGGGCTGGATAGCTCCTGGGGAAATTTAGAACTCTCTGATGCTTGTATGCATGCGTACCATGTGTGTACATATTTCCATTTTCACAAGTTGGGCTTGATGAACTGAGTGAGAAAGGTCTGAGGGAACCCAAGAGTAGCACCTATCATTCTATCCCAACAACACGCCAGGAACCAAATACCCGAGTAGCACGTGGCTATCATCCTGCCCTTTTGTCTTCAACAACTGAACTGGGAAAAATCCAGTATGTCCTTAAAGTAAATATTGATAATATTCATAATCTTTTGGTTCCTGACTTGGAGAAACTCAAAATGTAAGGTCCAAGGGATGATAATAAAATTTTATGGGTTCACATGTGGCATGTGCTACAGACCGCGTCACCCTAAAAGTCATCGATGTGATGGTATTAGGAGCAGAATCCTCGTGAAAGGGATTAGCACCCTGATGAAAGCTGTCTCGCCCATTCTGTCTTAGGAGGGCCCAATGACAAGACGGCCATTTATGAACCAGGGAGCAGTCCCTCACCAGATGCTGAATCTACCAGCGCATTTATCTTGAACTTCCAACGTCTACAACTGTTGTTTTTAAGACACTCAGTCTATGGCAGTTTTGTTCCCCAAGCTGAAAGGTCTAAGACACAGCAAACACAATATGATAAATTCCAAAGTGCTTTTCCTATTGGTCCAGACTCTCGCTACGGCTTCTGTTCTTAGTGACTTGCTTTCACCATGTGTGCTGTGGGCTTAGTCACTTCAGTCATGTCTGACTTTGTGACCCCATGGGTTATAGCCCACCAGGCTCCTCTGTCCATGGGATTTTCCTGAAAAGAATACTGGAGTGGGTTGCCTTTTCCTTCTCCAGGGGATTTTTCCTGACCTAAGGATCGAAACTGCATCTCCTGTGTCTCTTGCGTTGCAGGCCAATTCTTTACCACTGAGCCACCAAGGAAGCCCTGTTCTCACCATATGAACATATAATCCCAACTACAACAGCTGCATTCACTCGTGCCTTGGTTATTGGAAAATCCGTCACCACAGTGGACTGTGCCTATCCTGTCTCGCCTTCATTTAATGACAAAGAGTGTGTGGGGAGGGCAGAAAATGCTGACAAGGTTTCAAAGTTACTGCCCCTGTTTTCCTTCATGGAAACTCTAAAGCATGTATTTAAGCCTGGAATTCTCTCTGCTCTTCTGTGATCACTGTTTCAAACAGAGTTAACTGCCTGATAAAGAACCAAAGATGGGTGAGCCACAAGGATATTGATGGATCCCCCAGGGTGAAATAAAGTAAAACTCAGTTTCTCAGAACTGAACAACAAAATAAATCACAAAATTTGGGGTAAATTTTCTGTCACTACTACAGTTTAGTTCTTAGAGGTTGTTGCCTGCTACAACAAAAATACATGATCATACTGACTTTGAAACTGTATTACTATTTGATGATCTGCCTAATGATGAATTATTCGTACAACATGAGATACCAGAGGGTCTCTTATTTTTCCCTTCCCATAGCTATTGCTGTGAGTTCTCAAAAACAGGTCACTGATTCTAAAGAAAGAGTACTGAAATCCATAGGACTGGGTTTAAGTATCATCTTGTGAAATCTCATGAATCTTTAAAGATTTTAGTCGACATCCAGCACAGTATAAATATTATGTGTGTATGTATGTACGTACATACTTATTTTGGGAAAGAAAATTAATCAGTCGTGGAGTACTGAAAGCCAACTTTGTAACACTGATTTAAGACTCTTAAGAGGAGCATTAAGATTCATTTATTCACTCTAGGATTCCTCCACTGTGAATAATCTGGAAGTGTATGTGCATATTCTGGTAATTGAATTAACCAATATCATACATAATTTATTAAGCAACTAATTGTACCTTTTATGTTACACACAAAAAAACTGCATCACATAAAATCCACAAGCAATCTTTGAATACCTACAGAATATGCTCAAGGAACCACATCAGACACTGTACAGGGCCCCCGAGGTGAAAAATGAAGGTTTTGATTGTAAAGTATTTGCAACTTGGTTGGGGCCGGGGCGGGGGGGTGGGGTGGTTAAAAATTAGCCCACAAATAGTTAAGTCACACTTTAAGGCAACAGTAAAGAGATGCAGATCCTGCTTAGCTAACAAATGAGTCTAAGAGATGATAAACTAAAGAGACAATCATTCCTACAACAACAGAGACAAGGAAAGGTATTTAGAGCTAAGGACTGAATGAAGACACTAATCTCCAACACTGGGGTGAAGATTATTTCAGGCAAGCACCCAAGGTCTCTTCCAGCTCAGATAATTAAGGATTGGTAGGACAGAAGGGTTGACTGTTCTGAAATGGCAGTTATTTGAATGGCGTTATTTACCATGTGTATTCCTTGTTAAGACTCAGCTCCCCCAGAAGCAAGGAGTCTGCCATTTCATCTCTTTCTACACAGCATCTAATCTAGTACCTGAAACAGAATAGGAGGGAGTGCGGGAGGTTGGGCAGGACTGAACTGCAGCTACCAGGGAAGTCAGAGCAAAGTTTATTTGGAGAACAACAAGGCAATTTGGCTAAAGCAGAGAGAACAAGAAAAAGACAGCAAATGGAATGTGTTGACTGGGGCTAGACTGTGACACACCTTGACAGCCAGGTTAAGGAAGGAGGCTGGACCTCATTCTCTCTCAGCAACAGTGAAAGTCAAGCAGAACGCTGTCTCCATTATTAGGGAGCACACAGGACTACAAGCTGGTAAGAATTCATAATATGGGTTTTCTGCAGCCAAAAACACTGCCTGCCATTCTCGTAAACAACAAATGTTGCCCCCGATAAAGTCATCAGCCACAGTAGCCAGTTTCCATGGTGTGCCCTGAGGGCAATTTAGGATAGAGAAAAAAACAGGATACTGACCCTAGATACTTAAGATGCATATCTAAGGAATAATTGCAATGAGTCCAGACTCTGCATCTGCCCAAACATAGAAAGCACTAAAATCATTAACTTGAGATGCCTGGTTTTCTATGACTAGCAGGAATCTTTGATGTTTCACTAAATGTTTGCTGTTGTTTTTCAGCAAAAACTCCCACATATCCTAGTTCCTCCTTTATCTCTTTGGATAAAAGCTCTCCGAGAAGCTGGTGTCCTGTCCTCAGTAAAGCCCCTGAATAAAACATAACTGATAACTTTTAGGTCATGCATTTTTCTTCAGCCGAGACATGCAGGAATAAAGAGAAAGGTCCAGAGGCTGCTCACACTTCTAATGAGTAATGTTCAAATGTGGCACTGGTGGTACCACTGGGACTTGTTAAAAATATTTGAACCCCAGACTTGATCTATTGGATCTGCATCTCTAGATCCGAGGCCATGATCTATGTTCACATTGAGAGCGGCTAGATCAGAACTCAAAAATGATGTGAACAGAAATGACGCAGCTTTACTATCGAAAAAATAAAGGGCTGTACAGCTTTGTATATATACTAGAAACCACTGCACACTTAAGTGGTAGTTTTTATGTGTGTGAGTTGTATCTCAATTAAGATGCTAAAAAAATCTCAAGCTTAGGACAGTGCCTGGCACATACAGGAGATCAGTACAAGATACTTTTCTAAAATGCATGCATGGCTCTTTTCCCTTGACAGCCTTGGATTATGAGTTGGTAGATCCGGGACAAGCAGCCTCTAGAAGAGTCCAGTACTTTCTAAAGACTGGTGACAGGCATACAAGCAGCCAGCAGGGCAAGGAGCATCCATACCAGAAGTCAGGTTCAGTTACAAAACAAAAAAAGAAGAATTCAGCAGGAAGGCACATGTGAATGTAGAGTGAGGATCAAAAGCAGACAGGCAGCAGAGTGCAAGAAAGGCAGGGGACGGGGCAAAGGGGCAGCAAGAGAGAAATACTGGGAGTCAGAGGCCTCAGAAGAGCTGAAAGGCCAGGGCGAGCCGAAAAGCAGGAACATCTGTCTCTGCCTGTTCCTGCCTGCTGAGTGCCAGGCCCGGGTCTTTCTTTGCCCGTCCTTGCCTGCTGAGTGCCAGGCCCGGGTCTTTCTTTGCCCGTCCTTGCCTGCTGAGTGCCAGGCCCGGGTCTTTCTTTGCCCGTCCTTGCCTGCTGAGTGCCAGTCCTGGAGGCGCTTCCCCAGATCAGCAGGTCGCAACCCATGCTGGCCACACCTGGCTGAGGGACAACTTGCTGAGGCAGCCACAGTGGCTTCTATTGAACAAATCCAGAATCTTTCACCATAGGCAGCAGAAAAGGGGATGTCTCATAAGGAAATGTACAACATTCCTGGCTCTGGTTTGTTCAAATTAAAATGCCTGTCCCAGTGAAAATTCTTTGAACAAGAGTAACTGAGACCTGCATACAGTGGTTTCAGAGGCAGAACTGAAATGCCACAGCAGATGCCCTCACAGGGATGTGAAGACAGAAAACAGAACAGAGAGGAAATAGGACTGGAAGCCTCTCCCTCTCCCCCTCCTCTGGCTTCCTCACAGGCCTTCAGCCCCACCCATCTCAAGCCCCAATCTTTTCTGCAGGCCGGTGTTCACCTTGTAGGAAGATGCATTTGCCTTGACACCACAGTAGTTTTGATTCCATTTGTCCTTTCTGTTCTAGTAAACAACATCACCCAACTCACCTCTCAAGTTCAGATTTCCAGGAGAGAATGTAAGGGGGCAGGGCTCAGCTAGGGAAAGGCATCAACTTCCAGTCCCTTGGCTGTTGGGGGCAATAGAGAAGGGACACACGACCTCCTAGGAGCCAGTGGAGGGGCAGCTTCCCAGGAAAAGACAGGCCTCAGTTTGCTTTGTGTTTTGTTGGGTGGCAATGGTAGTCGGTGTGTGGGTGTGTGTTTGTGTGTGTGTATTCCACTCTTCAACAAAGAAAACGTTCCAAACGTGAAACTTCCTTAAACTACTTAATATTACTTGTATTTATTCTCTTGAGTGAATCCCCCCACCTCATAAATATTTTCAGTGACTTTCAAACATTTTTGACCCCAGGATAAAAAATAAGACTAAATGTATGTTACATATGAAGCACACGAAACAAATGTTTCACAGAACAACACATGTAATGCACCCCGATCTTTTCTATCCTATTACAGTCCATTTTAATGCTCCTTCAGCCTGCTAAGTTGATTTAACACCCACTAACAAGTGGTGACCAGTGATTTAAAAAACCCTACTGTTACCTCTATCATCTGTAATTTTATCATTTAAAAACAATTTCACACTTTTCACATTATACTCATATAGAAGAAAATTCCCCAATTCTTTCCCAATAATATCCTAAACTCCACAATATTGTAGACAGTTTTAAAAGATGAACCAAGTTCATAAGAGATGTCTAATGCTTTGAATTGTCTACACAACAATGTTCTTAAGCCAGTCTCACGACATCCCTGTTCTCAATCTGTTTAGTGACCAATAGGGACTCATGCACTTGTGTAAAGTGTCAACCAACCTAGCTGAGAAGCACCACCCACTGTCTCTGTACAAAGCCAACCTGCCCACACAGGGATGGAACCAGCTCCCTTGGGCTCACCAAACTTGTCCCAAAGGGGAAAGAAATTCTGTTGGTTATGTGTGTATCTCTGGGGAATTTCTAAGGCAGATTACTTTGTTCAGCGATGCCGATGCAATTGGGTTACTGGGTCATGGATACAAATAGGCTCAAATGCTTGTTGGAGGACCGAGAGGTAGCAGAATGAGGACTGTCAGTGGAGGAAGCTGGGGAGGTAGAAGAGAAGGTAGAAAGATGGATTTCCATCTCCAGCACCAAGAGCCGGTGTGACTTCCATCTGGGGCACAGCATGTTGAGAACTGCCGAGATTCCTGCCTGTCCCACAGCATGGCCCAAGAGCATGGGACACTGGCTCTTCAGTCAGACCTGAGCCCATCCCTGATCTATTACTGATGTCCCCTGAGCCTCAGCTGTGCCCTCTGTAGAATGGAGCAGGTACCAATAAACCCAGTTCACAAGCTCCCTGTGAAGACTCAAGTACAAGAAAGAGCCCATGTGAGGCGCTAAGCCTAGTGCCTGCCACAAAGCAAGGATCCAACACATGTTCCGGACAGTTGTTACCATCCCCCAACTAACGCCCCAGCTCACCTGCCAAAGGGCTTAAAACACACAAGCAGATGTCTGTCTTTGAATGAGTACTTTTCCCATTAGCCTCTCTAATCTCTTATCAGACACGGTTAGCCCACTCCAGGACCTTTTTGGATCTCTTCTCTCTCCTATAATAACTTGATTCCTTCCTCTTCTTTCTCAAAACCTATGCTCACTTCAATGTTTTCTCCCCCACTAACCCTGAGATCCATGGATACAGAGAATGAAAGGGACTCATCTCACTAAACTATTTATAGTGCCCAAAGCTTGATAGTTCACAATAGTCAGACTGAATTCCACATAATAACCAAGTGGTCTCCTGACCCAAGGCAGACACACAAGTACCAGGGATACACAATCCCTGTCTGCCCAGGGATTCTGAGATGCTCAAGGCCTGTCTGAGAATCCACAGCATCTAGGAGGTAGGAATGGCACTAAAAAGGGGTGCCCTTCAAAGACGCCACTTCCTTCCCAAAGGTTTCTGGGGACAGCTTCAAAGAGGAGTCTGGATGAGGCACGGCCATCTCTATTTTTACAAAATGAGAACTTCCGGAAATAAGATACTGCCAAGGTCTATCACTATACTTCACACATTCTGAGGTAGGTCTTAGCACATGGGGACCAAATACCATTGTGAAATTGTGAGAAAACTTCAAGGGTCCACAAGTAAATGATCTCCTAAGGGTGCCTTCTACCATGCCCTGTGCTTTCAGGGAACCTACCTGTGTGCATGCTTAGGGTTAAGGATAACAAGGCAATTTTCCTGTTTCCTTAAAAAAATACGGTATTAATGCAATAATACTACCTTAGACAGTCCAGATCAAAGGCAAATGAAAATGTATTTGCTAATCTCTACTGAGTAGAAGACTATCTGTTATAACTTCCTCCATGCCATCTTCTTAAGGAATAAGGAGGTCATAATAGGGTGGCTCAGTGGTAAAGAATCCACCTGCCAATGCAGGAGATGTGAGTTCAATCCCTGGGTCAGGAAGATCCCCTGGAGGAGAAAATGGCAACTCACTCCAGTTCTCTTGCCTGAAGAAGCCCACGGACAGAGAAGCCTGGTGGGTTATTGTCCCTGGAGTTGCAGAGTTGGACATGACTGAGCGTTTGAGCATGCACACGGACTAAAACTCACAGGTTGTAACAGCCTATATTTATTGTCCTGAGGCAATTATTAATACCATCAGGATCAGTGGCCTAGTGTCAGCAAAAAAAAGGGGGCATCATAAACAAACTAGGGCCCAGGTGGTAGGGACTCCAGGATTTCCAGGAGGTGACATAGGTAGATTGACAAAATGAAAAGGCAACCTACGAAACAGAGAAAAGTATTTGCAAATCATATATCCGATAAGGGGCTAATATCCAAATTAAATAACAAGTTCACACAACTCCACAGCAAAAACAAAAACAGAAAACACTCCAATTTAAAAAAATGGGCAGAGAAAGTGAATAGACATTTTTCGAAAAAAGATAAGTAGTCAACAAGTATATGACTAATCAGTATCACTCATCATTAAGGAAATGCAAATTAAAACCACAATGAGAAATTGCCTCACATCTGTTGGAATAGCTACTATCAAAAACAAAACATAGAAAGAGATACGTATTGGTGAGGCTAAGAAAAAAAAGGGAACCCCCATATACTGTTGGTGGGAATGTAAATTGGTGTAGGTACTAGGGAAAACATGAAGGTTCCTCAAAAAAAAAAAAACAGAATTAAAACAGGATCCAACAGTCCCATTTCTGGGTATACATCCAAAGGAAATGAAAACATGATATTGAAGAGATATTTGCATTCCCACATCCATTGAAACATTACTCACAATAGTCAGGATACAGAAACAACCTAAGAGATGTCAATGGATGAATGAATAAAGAAGACTGGTAGAAATATACAACAGAGTATTATTTAGCCACAAGAAAGAACGCAATCTGGCCATTTGTATCAACATGGATGTACCTTCATGGCATCATGCTAAGGGAAAGAAGACAGAGAAAGACAAATACTGCATGGAATCCCTTATCTGTGGAATTAAAAAAAAAAAAAAGGCAAATTCAGAGAAATTTGAATTTCAGAGAAGCAGAGAAACAGAGAGTAGAAAAAGCGGTCACCAGGAGCTGAAGGGTTGGTAGAAATAGAAAGAGGGTGGTAAAACGGTACCAAACTTCAGATTATAAGATGAGTAAGGTCTCAGGATCTAACGTAAAATATGATGACTTAGCTGATAACACTGCATTGCATGGAGATATGCTAAGAGATTAGAGGACTTCCCTGGTAGATCAGCTGGTAGAGAATCCGCCAGCAATGCAGGAGACCCCGATTCGATTCCTGGCTCAGGAAGATCCCCTGGAGAAGTGATAGGTTGCCCACTCCAGTATTCTTGGATGTATTCCTGGTGGTTCAGACAGTAAAGAGCCTGCCTTCAGTGTGGGAGACCCAGGTTCAATCCCTGGGTTAGGAAAATCCCCTGGAGGAGGGCATGGCAACCCACTCCAGTATTCTTGCCTGGAAAATCCCCATGGACAGAAGAACCTGGTAAGCTACAGTCCATTAGATCGCAAAGATTTGGACATGACTGAGCGATTAAGCACAGCACAGGGCAAGAGACTAGAACTTAAATGTTCTCATCAAATGAAAAATTAGAGGTAATGCGTGTGTTATGAACTAGATAAGCATCATTTCATAATGTATATCAAAACCACCATGACAGATGCTTAAATATCTCACAATTTTATTTGTCCAAGTATACCTCAATAAAGCTGAAAAATACACAATTCACTTTTTATTTTATATTCTCTCTCTCTGCCTCTGAGCCATCACTCTGAAATATGAAAGTTTCTAGGGCAGAATCTGAACTTGTAAATAGCTGAATCTTAACGTTCTCTAAGCATTTGCATGCTATGCTTCTGCTGAACGCTGCTCGACAACATGACATTTTTTTTCCCTTGTGCTGAAAAACAAAAGTTAATGGCCCAATAAGCAAATGAAGACAATTTCAGAAAATGGGCTTGGATAACATGAGAAAAGCAGGGGAGGTGCCTTCCTGAGGATCCTAGAAGACTGTCAACAGCCGTCAGTTAGAGAATATGTTAGCTTGTCCTGCCAGAGCTGGAGAATTTTTCTTCTTTAAAATTACAGGTGATATTTTATCTCTGCCAGTGGGAGGGGGAACTACCTCATATACAAGGGAAAGTCAGTAACTAAGAATATGCACAAGTTTCAAAAATTAGTCACTGGTTACCATGGTAACGCAAATATTGCCTAACAACTCACTGGGCTGTAAGTAACTAAGATGATGCTAAATACATTACTTCAAAATGGGAAATGGACTCTATTTTTAGGAATACTTGCAAAGAACTAGATGGACCTAACCGCAGACTGAAGGTGGCTCAGATTTACCCCTGTGGACCCAGGATTCAAGGTCCATCTCTCCTGCCCTGTGTGCGTCAAGCTCTGTGTCACACGAGTGTGCTATGCCCAGAGACAGCTGCAGGAGGAAGAGTGATGACATTTTATTTACAAACAAAAAACGAGCTTTCTCATTCCTTAAACTTTTAGTAAAGGAAGAATCCTTGCTATTGGGCAATGAAGACTAATAACAGATTTAGGTGGCAGTCCCTTTAAATTCAATGTTAAGGATCTCCTCAGGCCAAACAAGATGTCTCAGGAAATAACTAGCATGCCCAATAAAATGATAATTTTTCCATTGATCTGAGTAGTTTGAATTTTCTAAGTAGATATTAATGTTAGTTAGAATAAAAGTATAAACAATAAATGAATTTTTAAATTATTCTAACAACTGACCGTACATCAACACCCTCCTAAATGAAACTTAGCATGTGACCTCTGTTCATTGTACACAGTGCCTGAGACACTGGGGCTCCAAGTCTTCAGAAAAGTGGTCCCAGAGCAGTGTTCTTCCTAATGGTCCCTGAGTACCTGCATCAGAATTCCAGAGGGCCCTTACAGTGTAAAATCCTAGGCCATATTTAAGGCCCACCCATTATGAGTCTCTGAAGTTGGGATCTGAGAAATGTCCATTTTAAAAAGATGCTCCCTGTGATGTTTATGTTCTCTGGTCTGAGAAGTCCATCCTTAGCAATCACCAATACATTGAGGTCTCCTGACAATGAAGACAGAAGACAGGACAGTCATCAGGGAACACAAACCAACACGGTTTATCAAAGACAGAGCTGTTTGTGACTCAGTGGCTTTTGGGCCACAGCCTAGGGTATAAAACCAGCACAAAATACTTGTATGTGTGTGTGTGTGTGTATGACCCAAGTTTTTCAGAAACAACACGGGTCATGTACTCTGGCCTACTCTATTATATTCTAATTTTTAATGTTACAGCAACCAACTAAATTGATTTCACATCCCACTAATTGGTGGTGTTTGAAAAACTCTATTATAATATTTGTTGTCCTATATTTTTATCACTTAATAATTTAAAATTTTTTTCATATCATATCCTAAATAGTAGAAAGCCATTCAGTCTTTTCCAATATACCCGCAAAGTCACAATATTTTAGTTACCTTTAAAAGGTGAATCAAGGTAAAGTGAGACAGTCTTCTGTTTAAGGGAATCAACAACAATACATTCAACTGCTAGCATTTAACTTTTATTTATTTACATCTTCTTTATCTCACAAACAGCATGCAGATTATATAAGTATAAAATAAATGAAAAATCTTAAGAAAGTGAAGCAAGAAGAAGAGAAAGACATAAAATTGAGTGTTTACGGAATAAATCAAAGGAACAAGTACAAGTAATAAAGACAACATAGGCCAGGAAATCTAGGCTACATGTTAACTCTCAGCTTTCTGGCCATCAGCGTGCAGAGGAAAACATGATCAGTAATGAAAATTCCAAGATCCATCTGGCTGTCTTCCCTTCGGGCTGGACTGAACACTTGTTGCCTCCTCAGGGTAGAGAGGGCAGTCACAGTGGGACAGACCCTATTAGTGCCTCCACCTTCCACCACCATTTGATTCATAGGGCAACTGAAGATCGCTCTAAGGACTGGGACGAACAAAGCCAGGAGCCATAGGCCACTCAGTTCTCCCTTTTCTTGGAGCACTCTGTATTCACTTCTGTCCCAGAGCTGGCCAGCTTCCTGTGATGAAAGCTGTTCACAGACCCATCCTCTTCCTCCTCGCCAACCCCAGAAGGTGACCAGCTCCATGAAGACAATTTTGGCTCTTAACGCATCTCAGTGAGCTCTCCATAAAACTGAGCTGAATACTAAACTTCTCCAGGAATTCCCCAAAGGAAAAGTGATAGAAGTACAACGATCTGAACTGGCTTCTTGGTTCTATGGCTTATCACTCCTGAGATACAAGCTAAGCCATCTGACTGCTGTGATTCAGTTTCTTATCTGTTAACCAAAGCCAATGCGGTTTCCACCACAGGATAGTCTTATGGATGAAATTAACAAACAGATGTAATGAGGCGGGCCCAGTTTCTGGCACACAGCAGGTGCTCAATAAATGTTACTTTTCCCTTCTCCTAAGAGAAATCTCTAGGATATTCATTGTACTTCCTGCCAGAGCCACTGTAGTGTTCACAATCCTTCTCTCACTTCCAAGTTTCCTAGTTAAAATCACCCACGAAGAAAGCAGAGCTCCCAAGAACCACAGAACACTCAATGCCTACACAATGCCACCTTCAAAATGGTTTTTGTCATTGTTTCAATAACTTTAAGCAGGGCTTAGAGGTTATTCTGGAAAAAAAAAAAAACAGTCTGAGAAAGGAAAGCTTGACTAAGTCATTAAGTATCAAATAAATGCTTAAACCAAGCAATAAGGAAGAGAGATAATTAGTAAATTCACTGTTAGAAGGCAAATGCTGTTGCTAAAACAGAACACAGAAACATATTTGGTCTTTACTCTTGAATGGGCTAAATATCCCCTTGTTAATACTAAAGTAGCGGTTGGTTGCTTTGCAGACTCTGTTTTCGTGAGAGATGTAAAATTTAGACCAGCATGTTTAGTCTTGAGCAGAGAAAACATCAGCTATGTTTTAATTTCCTTTAAATATAAGTGTTCCAGATTAAATAACGTGGTTGACCTACCTTTTCTGTGATATAGAAGTTTGAACTATCAGCATGCTGCAGTGCAAAGTATTCATGGTTTGCAAGGGACCACCTGAAAAATGCAAGCAAAAGCTGATTACAAAAAAAAAAAAAAAAATGGATCATTTTCATGTCCATATGATAGTTAGATGAACTTAGCACCCTGTGTGGAGAAGGCAATGGCACCCCACTCCAGTAACTCTTGCCTGGAAAATCCTGTGGACGGAGAAGCCTGGTAGGCTGCAGTCCATGGGGTCGCTAAGAGTCAGATATGACTGAGCGACTTCACTTTCACTTTTCACTTTCATGCATTGGAGAAGAAAATGGCAACCTACTCCAGTATTCTTGCCTGGAGAATCCCACCAGGGACGGCGGAGCCTCGTGGGCTGCCGTCTATGGGGTCGCACAGAGTTGGACATGACTGAAGTGACTTAGCAGCAGCAGCAGCACCCTGTGATTGGAACTGGGCCAGTACCCAAGATACGCACAGTGCAGTTCCTTAAACAAAATGACTTTAGCCCCCTTCTCATGACCCTGAGACCAAGATCTTATTCCAAGCCTATTGTTCACCCTTTAAGTATTTTATCTTCACAGGTTTGAGGGAGGGCTCATTAAATATAAAGTTCCATTCCTCCCTATGATGAAGGAGTGAGTGGAACAGAGAGAGGAAAACAAAGGAAATGAATGCAATTTAAACGTTTGATAACTGTTACATTTTGGTTGTCTGTAGTTTGCCATCCCGTCAGTGTGCTGGCTGTGGACTGGAGCATTTCAGTTAAGCATTGTTGTTGTTTAGACACTAAGTCGTGCCCCACTCTTCTGCGATCCCACAGATTAACTCGCCAGTCTCCTCTGTCCATTTAAGGATCACAGGCCTTAAACAAATTCCAGGTAAAATTCTATTCATAGTTCTGCCTTAAAAATTAAAAAAACCTCAGGCAACTTGCATATCCATGGATTGTTAGAGCAGCCCAAGAGAAGTAGGAAAGCTCTCTATCTTTGCGAAGTTCCATGTGGCAGCACAACCACCCACTGACCTGTCTTTTAAATTATTTTATCTTCTGTGGGGACCTGAGTGGTCTTCTCATTTTATATCAGATGAAGTGTGCACTTAACTTCAGGAACTTAGACTGCTTCCTGCTGAATAGGATGAATGAACCACATCTTTTCAAAGTAAATAAGATCAATCCCAATGTCCACATATCAGGACTTCTACACTTCCCACTCTTTGAGAAACAGATAGAATGTTTTGGGAGAAAAGACATGGAAATATTACACAGTACTTCTTGGTGTCTTTAGGCAGGTCAAGTAGTGACTTAATGAGTAATATTTAATGATTGCACAAGAATATTTTATTTGCCTTTCAATATGCTGAGTGGAGCTCTCTGGATAAATCCTGAGTAACACTTACCCATCACAGACTTCCTTTATTATTGCAGACAGTGGTTTTTTCTGAAAAATAGAAAAAAAGGAAATACTTTCTGTTAGTTTCATTTCATCATTTTAAGCTCTAAAAAAAAAAAAGAAGAAGAAGAAGAAGAGGCCTAATAAAGACACTTAAGTAAGAACAATTTACATTTGCTATTCTTGGTTGTTGTCACTGAGTTTGTTTTTCTCAAAGTAATAATCAACCAGACATCACCACCAACTGCATTCAGTTCAGTTCAGTCGCTCAGAAGTGTCCGACTCTTTGTGACCCCATGAATAGCAGCACGCCAGGCCTCCCTGTCCATCACCAACTCCCGGAGTTCACTCAGACTCACGTCCATCGAGTCAGTGATGCCATCCAGCCATCTCATCCTCTGTCGTCCCCTTCTCCTCCTGCCCCCAATCCCTCCCAGCATCAGAGTCTTTTCCAATGAGTCAACACTTCGCATGAGGTGGCCAAAGTACTGGAGCTTCAGCTTTAGCATCATTCCTTCCAAAGAAATCCCAGGGTTGATCTCCTTCAGAATGGATTGGTTGGATCTCCTTGCAGTCCAAGGGACTCTCAAGAGTTTTCTCCAACACCACAGTTCAAAAGCATCAATTCTTCGGCACTCAGCCTTCTTCACAGTCCAACTCTCACATCCATACATGACCACAGGAAAAACCATAGCCTTGACTAGACGGACCTTAGTCGGCAAAGTAATGCATTAATGATGTATTATCCTTTGGGTCCTTTTTTCTATACTTAACATGAGAGTTGAACAAAATATACATCATATTTCACTTGAAAGTGAAAGTGTTAGTCGCTTAGTCATGTCCAACTCTTTTCGATCTCATAGACTGTAGCCCACCAGGCTCCTCTGTCCATGGAATTGTCCAGGCAAGAATACTGGAGTGGGTTGCCATTTCTTTCTCCAGAAGATCTTCCTGACCCAGGGATTGAAACCAGGTCTCCTGCATTGCAGGCAGATTCTTTACCATCTGAGCCACCAGGGAAGCCCCAGTATTTAACTTAGCTGCATTAAAGTTAGGATGAAACATAGTTTTGGTCAAAGATCTCACAGGCAATAACAATCTACAAAGTAAATTGATCACCATAATTCCTTAAGAGTAGTACATGGGTAGGGCAACTAGTAGTTTGGCTTTTTGCAAACAAGCTTGGATGTAGGGTAATTTTATGAGAACATGAGGCAAGTGGAGTATGAAGCATAGAGACATTGTTCCTACAAAGTACATAGAATTCTTCCCACAACTGTGGTCCCGGCAATTGTCAATCATGCCGCAGCTTGAGCAGGACACAAGCGCGTAACGGGACCATGACACCATGTGCTGTGGTGTCAACTGGCGGCTGACTACAGCTGTACTCTTGGCCTAACAGCCGCAGCTGTGCTCTGCCTGCCTCCAGATAGAAAGAATGTAGTGAAGAGACACACACAGCTCATCTAGACATGTCGAAACTCTTTCTGCTTTGGATGTAAACAGACCCCAGCTGTCTCCTGGGATGGGCAGGAGTGTGTCTACCAAAGGAACACATCACAGACAAGAAACAAATGGGGAAGAGAAATCAAAGAAATACAACACACAGTCCTGGATTTTCAAATACAACCACAGAATAGCAGCTAACACTTTCTCCTCCTGTCCCTCTGGGCACTGAGGTATGGCAGAAGGAATCTGAATCAAGCAGAATTGGTTTAAATCCTAGCTGTGTCAACTTGCTTGCAGTGAGACTGACATCTTCCTTAATTTGCTGAACCACAACTAGCTTATCTGTAAAATGGGTAAAAGACCTACCCACTCCTCAGGGTTTTCATAAGAATTAAATGAAAATTAAAATAAAGGGCAAAAGACTCAAAAAAGGGTTAGGGCTCCACTTCTTTACCCTCTCGTGTCACTAGAAGAGCTTGATTTCCTCTTTGCATCCTTGCCCTTGGACCCAACATTGCTAGGGCCCCCTCTTGGTTAATTCCAAGCACTCCGTTCTTCACAGTCCCTTCCTAAGGGCTTCAGGGCCCTGGTAAAAGCTCCAATGCTGCCCTCAGTGTTCCTCCAACACTCTCCTGCACTCTGGGGCGCTAGGGTCTATGACTAAGCCCACCGCCATGTTTTCAGAAGAATGTCTGCCTACAACTCTAAATGCAATGGGCAGAAGAGGGACCAAGAATTGTGGAGGGGTGGAAAGACAGTGCATATCAGCATCTTGAGTTAATCTCTTCTAGACTAAGATTAGAAATGGAGATTGGATTCGACATTGAGGTTACACGTTACAACTTGAGGCCTTTGCAAGAACTTGTCCATTGTTTATGGTTCTGGCTGTGAGTCAAAGAGCAAATGTACACTCCCAACCAAAGGAGAAAGGAGCTTTAGGAACAAAACTTTTTCCATAAATTGAGGATTTTGCACTTCCAGCTGTCAGAGACCTCTCCAGGCTATTAGTATTTCATGAGGACTTACCAGTCTCCTAGATTAGCTGCAGTCATTCAGATGGTAAAGAATCTGCCTGCAATGCAGGAGACCTGGGTTCAGTCCCTGGGTTGGGAAGATCCGCTGGAGAAGGGGATGGCAACCCAACCCAGTATTCTCACCTGGGAAATCCCATGGACAGAGGAGAAGCCTGGCAGGCTCCAGTCCATGGGGTCACAAAGAGCTGGACACAACTGAGTGACTAACACTTATTTACCTACCAGTCTCCTAACTCCCCCAATCTTCTTGCATCCTCAAAACTAAAATATAAATAACAGGGTCAAATTTCAGACTTAAATTATATTGAAAGAACAGATCGAGTCAAGAAAGTGTTGCTAATGATGTAGGAGAAGGCATTTAAATTACTGCTTTCAGAATGGGAATTCTTAAAGTCTAGGTAACTTAGAGGAATTCAGATTTTAATCCAGGTCTGATTCATAGTTTCAGAGTCAAATTTGAAAAGATAGAAGTGGGCTTCTAGAACTATTATATCTAGAACATTCTGAAGTTGGCTATATGAAAGGAGTAAAGACTCTGGAAGAACAAAGTTTAGAGATTTAACAGAGAAAGATTAGAGAAAAACTTAAAACCCCAGAGGAAAAGGACTCACAGTTAACATAACTGCAGCCTCACCAATTAAAAGGAATGCTGTGTAAGCACGGGCTGGTCCCACGGCCCACATCCTACACCTGTCCCCTCCCTTCTTTACATGTTCCAAAGAAACACTGAACTCCACCACCCAAACCTAATTCCAATGACTTCACAATTTTCATCTCCCTTAATTCACTCACATTTTTAATGTCATTACTACCTTCTTTTTGAAACCATCTTTCCAGAGTTGCTGTATTTCCTTCCATCTCCTACAGTTAAATGCAACAATCCTCCGATAAAATCCAAGAGATTCCTCATTATTTGTTTTACTTCTAACTTCAGATTTATGTTCCTATCTCTTCTGTTTTCATTCAACTGGTCAGTTCCTCGTTCATTTCAGCTGTCCCAAGTCTGTAATCTGATTCCACTCTTAGAAATCTCTGGCAGTTTGTTAGAAACAGCATGTTAACTCTCCTTCAAGAATCTTATTAAATGTACAAACAAAAATAATTACTCTCACGATTCCCTAACCCAATAATAGCATGTCCCCACACCCAAATTCTCACCATTTCAGTCATGACTGTTTCTGTCTCACTATGATACCACTACAGCCCAGAGCATCATTAACCTTTATTTCTTCACCCTTCGGGTCTGATTTGTTACAGGTGGTATTACATCTTCCTCTGTGGCATTCATATCATTACTTCTCACCTCCTCCAAATTGCTCTTCTAAGATCTTGGCATTCCTCATTCCAGTTTCTACCAGATAAATCATACCCCAGTTCCATCACTCTTAATTCTGCTTCCTCAGCCCCAGGGCCTTTCCTGAGGAACAGCCCATCATTACTAGCATTAACTACTTGCCATAAATTTCCAGTCAAACATTACACTGGCATATCAAACACAGATTCTGACCTTGCATTAGTTCCTATATTTGTATTACCTACGTCTAGTAGTTCTTTCATGTGGATCTCTAGAGAACTTATCTTTGCCTTCTCTATTCTGTGATATACAGATATCTACAAGACACTGAGTCTCATCATTACTTCGCAAACACCTCTCTCTGCTTTATCCCTTCCAGACCTAACTACCACCTTTGGTTAAGAATTCTCAGTATCCTGGCATCAGATACTTACAAATAAGTCTGTCCATCACCAGTTTCTTTCTTTCTAATTCCTGCATTGATTATAATTAGGTAAAATTAGACTTTCCCCATAAACTTCGCTCATGTTGTTCTTTTGCTCTAATATCCACCATAGATCTTCAATGACCATCACCTGTATTGTATAAATCTCTTAGCTTGTCATCCAAGGCCTTCCACAATCTGGTCTCAAGCAATCAAACTGTCTACTAATGTTGTACATGTTCCCCATGCTTTTGGATTAGCTAATGATTCATCCAAAAAATCCCACCCTCATACTTCTACTTTATGCCATTTTTTTAAATATTATTTTTGGCTGTGCTAGGTCCTCATTGCTGTGAAGGCTTTTCTCTAGTTGCAGCAACTGGGCTCTACTCTCTAGTTGTGATGTGCAGGTTTCTCTTTGTGGTGGCTTCTCTTGTTGCAGAAAAGAGCTCTAGGGCTCGCGGGTTTAATAGTTGCCACTTCTGGGCTCTAGAACATGAATTCGATAGTTGTGGCACATAGGTTTAGTTTTTCCACCACATGGTGGGATCTTCCTGGATCAGGGATCAAACTCATGTCTCCTGAACTGGCAGGTGAATTCTTTACCACTGAGCCACCAGGGAAGCCCCAGTGTTCAGGCACTAAAGTTGTGCCCGACTCTTTGTGACCCCATGGCTGTGGCACGCCAGGTTCCTCTGAACTTCCACCATCTCTCTGAGTTTGCTCAAATTCATGTCCATTGAGTCAGTGATCTCAACGTCTGTTGGCCCCTTCTTCTCCTGCCTTCAGTCTTTCTCAGCATCAGGGTCTTTTCCAATGAGCTGGCTCTTTGCATCAGGTGGCCAAAGTATTGGAGCTTCAGCTTCAGCATCAGTCTTTCCAATGAATATTCAGGGTTGATTTCCTCTAGGATTCACTGGTTGGATCTCCTTGCAGTCCAAGGGACTCTCAAAAGTCTTCTCTAACACCACAATTCAAAAGCATCAATTCTTCAGCCCTCAGCTTTCTTTATAGTCCAACTCTCACATCCATACACGACTACTGGAAAAACCATAGCTTTGACTAGATGGACCTTTGTTGGCAACAAAGTCCCTCTATACTTAGCATATTAGATGAATCACTCCTAAGGACCTAGTATATTTGTCTTATTTTCTTGTCCCTTGAAAACAAGGTATCTTAATTCATCTTTGTCACCTTCTCCACCCCTCAGTATTGCACAGTTCACAGATGCTAACAGGATATGAGAAACTCAATATATTTCTATTAAATGGAAAATTCACTTACTTTATTTAACAAAGAAAAAGAACCAACAGAAAAGCCTTGATTATAAAAGTAATCCATTTCCTAAATGCCCATCAACAGATGAATTGATAAAGATGTGGTATAGATATACAATGGAATATTACTTAGCCATAAAAAGAATGAAATTGAATCATTTGTAGAGATACGGATCAACCTAGAGAGTTTCATACAGAGTGAAGTAAGTCAGAAAAATAAGTACTGTTTATTAACACATATATGTGGAATCTAGAATAATGGTACAGATGAACCTGTTTGCAAGGCAAACATAGAGACATACATGTAGAGAACAAATGTGTGGACAGCACAGCAAGGGGAGAAATGGGGGATGGGACGACTTGAGAGATTGGGGTTGACATATATACTATGACTACTACATATAAAATAGGTAACTAATGAGAACCTATTTCTAATGGAGAATCTTCGTTGGAATGACTGATGCTGAAACTGAAGCTCCAATACTTTGGCCACCTGATGTGAAGAACTGACTCACTGGAAAAGACCCTGTTGCTGGGAAAGATTGAAGGCAGGAGGAGAAGGGGACGACAGAGGATGAGATGCTATTCAACTGGATAGCATCACCGACTCAACGGACATGAGTTTGAGGAAACTCCGGGAGATAGTGGAGTCAGAGGAGCTTGGCCTGCTACAGTCCACAGGGTTGCAAAGAGTCGGACATGACTGAAACAACTTAATATACACATACATGTGTATACATACAGCTGATTCACTTTGCTGTACAGCAGACACTAACACAACATTTTAAAGCAAGTATATACTCCAATAAAAACTAAGAAAAATGATTAATGCATATTGAAAAGCAAAACAGAAAAAAACAACCAACAACATCAAAGTAAACCATTTCAAAGTATAGCCTGGATTAACCAGCACAAATCCCACTTCCTACCATGTAAACCACTGTGGGGTGGCTACAAGCAGCTGCTTAAGGCATGTGAAAGTTGTCACCACTCCCCACACAGACCGCTCTGTGATTCACAGCTTTGGGAGAGCATTGAGCCAGCCAGCTGATGAGCAGTATAATTCAACAGGTGATAAAACAGATATCAATCAAATGATTGTCACCATCCTTTAGCAAGGCCACACAGGTGAGCAGGAACTATTGCTGTAAACAGGGATGGAACGAGATACTCCCAAATACACTATTTTGGTAGCAGTACTTTTCTCACTTTCTATATAAAACATTCAATTTGATGTGAGCTCCTTGCCTGATTTAAATTCTAAACTGAAGATCGGCTCTACGTTTTAGTTAATATTTGTTCAAGTTACATAAGATGTTTTTATAATAATACAAGTTTCACCTGAGGAAAAGAAAGCTTCCAAGGCATGCTTGGAAGTTCACTAAAACTTTGGAGTAGGATGACAAGCGCATTCCCTTAGTAGCTTTCTATGGACCCATGTAATATTTGCCTTTCATCTCATTGAGAGAAAAGCCCAGAAGAAAAGAAACTTTGATATAAAAGGATAAAAACTGGTTCTTCTCTGAGTCCATAAACCATAAAGGAACTAAAATAAATTCTATACTCTACAGGAATATATCTCCATGTAAAATATCAAGGAAAAATTATTTTAATTGCCTGACCATGTTTTTGTAACTTAACAAAAATCACAACTAAATCCCTTAAGTTTTTTGTTTTGAAGGTCAAATCAGCCTTCTCAGATTCAGTAATGAACTAAGATGGAAAGAATAGAAATGTTTTTAAGGATAACCCAGAGGGTTAGTCAGTTACCAGATTTCCAAGTGCAGGTGACTGGGGACTAAATAGACTCTCTACTTGTTCCCTTTAGCAATGGTGAGGTCATCGTTCACTACATGAAAGTATTTCTTCTCTTTATACTAATTTGAGAAAATTTCAATAATGACACAAATATTTTTATTCATCAAACAAAGTATGCATTTCAAAATGAATTTTATTGGCAAAGTACCTGGTGCCAACAATTATATTCATGGAGTAAATAAGCTTTTTATTGTTGGTTTTTTTCTTTAAATTTATCCCTCTCTTTTAAACTCTTACTCTCCAAAAGAATTCCTTTATTCAACTTAATTTATCATAGACTACATCCAGAAAGCAACTTTCCAGTACAAAAAATTTTTTATTTACTTTTCATAAAATCACCTGAATTCCTGAGAATGGTCAAATTCACTAGCAATTAGCTTGTGATCTATATCTCTGCCTCTGTTCTCACATGGTGTTCTCTTCTTACAAGAAGGATGTAAATCCAGGGTGATTCCATCACAAGATACACAATTATATATATAAAACACCTTTTTCAAATAAGGTCACCTTTTCATATTCCAGGTGGTATAATTTGGACATACCTTTGGGGCCACTGTTAAAACTATTGCAAGTGGGTAAGAAAAAAAAAATTTTTTTTTAAGGATTAGGGAGAAAAGAGAATGCATCCTTTTCTCCCTAATCCTTAAAGTGGGTGTTGGTCCTTCACTTTTCTCCCTAAACTCTCTCTTGCTTTCAATGAAATGCCAGTGTCCTAAATCCCTGAATCCATGCCTCCCACTATGACCCCTCTTCTAAGGTCTGATCCTGCATTACCAACAACCCTTGGTGCGGAGCCACATGGACGTCTCTTCAAGATTAGCGCTACATTCTCTTCCTCACTAAAGCAGATCCTTCTCCTGTCTCACTTTTATCTCAAAAAATATATGTGTGTGTGTGTGTGTGTGTGTGTGTGTGTATTTATATCTCACTCTCCCCGCCCAAAGCTCATGGCTCCTTTCAGACGTGAGAGGACCCCCCGAAGAAACATCCTTGGGGCTCTCCAGTTGTTTATATCAGAGGCTGTGGAGTCCAGCCTGCCTTGAGGCACGTTCCCCAGACACAGCCCAGCTGTTATCCCTCGTCAATGCCCCTCGCCTATGAGGGAAGTTCCCATTCAACCACCTGTCCCTGCCTGTTGGCAGGGCACCTGCCCTGGGGATACTATGCAACCCAGATGCTCACCTCAGAGCTCGCACATCCCCACTGCCCACATTTCTGCCTTGACACTGGCCTGTGGAGGCTGATATCTCCCTCATCTGAAGTGATACACACTTGTCAGCAACTATAAATTGTGGGCTGCTGTTCCTACCTCTGACATCCACTTCTCAGGCCCATGTCTGTCCTAAAAAGAGCATCAGATCAGAAAGAAAGCTTGGCTTCTTCAAAACCGTATTTATTTCAAATGTTTTTAAAGATACGGGGTGGGGGTATGCTTATGAGATAGCAGTAGGGACACCAAAAAAGCACTCAGAATGCTGAATTTTTATCAACAACTTGCTTTTCTACATCTTACCCCAACTATGAGCACTAGAATAACTTTAGAAAATGACTTCCTGGGTAGAACCCCAACTTCTGCAGTCCCTGGTTTTGTAGCTTTAGGCTTACTACTTCTCCTTTCAATGTTTCCATTTTCTTTTCCGAAAATAAAGTAGCACCTTGTACATTGTAGGGTAGTGAGGATTAATTGAGAGGATGTTATATCAATCCCTCAAAACTGCACCTGGTACACAGCAAGGCATGTTACCTCTGAATAGGTTCTTTCATTTTGTGTATCCAGCTTGGACACTTTGCAGGTACTTTCTTTAAATGTTGGTTAAGAAAATTAAATACATGAACGAATGAATATCCAGTTCTTCTTCCTTCTTCCTGGAGTGACTCCAGCCCCCAGTGCTGCCTTTGGCACTCATCTCATCCTGTTCTTTACTCTTCAATGCATTTTTGTTTCCTCTGCCAACCAGATTATACACATTTGGAGGGAGACACGGCCTCTGAAACTCACCTCTGTCACCTCCCAAGCAAATGGCTACTAGGCTACAAGGCGTGCAATTAATGAATTTTTAAAAAAAATTAAAAACACATCTTTTTTCAGACTTTCAGCTTCTTTCCCTTTCTTCTGGTCTCTTCCAACTGCCTCTGAAGCTCAGGCAGAAGCTAAAGATGGAAGACAGCAAGAGAAAGGCAGGAGCAGTCTCCCATCACCACCTCATAGCTACTCTGCCAGAGGGCCACTGTCAGACAGCTCTGTAATTGCAAAACCATTTTCACCCAAGACTGAAAGTTCTTGGTCCCAGACTGTTATAAAGTCATTCTCCAGTGCTTTAAAAGAATGTGACAGATGCTTTTTTTTGACACTTTGAGCTGGTACAGCACAGGACCTGGGATTTTTACTTTCCTTCATAGATGGAAATTCATTGAACATATTCTGCCCAGCAGTTATGAGTAATGTTGGTCTAGAAAGAAAAGAAACCCAGCTCCTAAATGTCAGGACACCTCTGAGAAGGGATATATGCATGTTGACTGAGACGTAGCCTACAATGTGACTTGGAAAAACTTTCAGGTGCAATAAGTAATCCATCTAGTTCCCGGAGGTGCCTCCTGACACCACGTCAAAAACACCGGTCATTTTTATAACAGCTTTACTCTTCCTCCAATGAGCCTGGTGACTGCTCTCCATGCTTCCAACCATATACCTTTAATATGAAGGAATCAGATGTCTCTGAGAAGTGTGTATGAATATTTTGTTTTCCTAATAGCTGCTTAAATAAACTGAAAGTTAATGACAAAAACCACACTTCCCTGAGGCAAATTTACTAATAGCTGGTTCTTGGAAAGCAAACATTTTGACAACAGTTCCAGTGGGAATCACTGACACAAGATTCCAGTGACTGTTAGAAATGACAAAGGCAGGGGGTGGGGGGGAAAGGACTCACAACTCTATCTCCAAAGCAGTAAAAACTATGTATCCCATTAATTTTAAAAATAGAAAGATGACAGGCTATGACACCTTTTTCTCGACAGATGATTTGTTTTAAAAATAGTTTACTAAAAATGACTTGTTTCAAGCTTTATGAATCTAATTAAATATTAGATTCAGCAAGACCAAGTGCAGTCTTTGCATCATAAAAATCACCAGACTATGTAAATGAGCAGACACAAAAAATAATCAGTACTCTCATTAGTAATGAGTTAAAGAGGAGGAGAAGGTCCTCTTTCTCTTTTAGGTTCTCCGATATACCTCTGCTCAGTAGAAACGGTGTTCTCCTTCAATTGGAAGCAAAACTGCAATTTTAGAAAATGACAAAAATGTAGAGATGAATAATGCAAAAATAAAGCCCTACTCACATCAATTATCTTTCCTGAGTCTTCTTCCTTCTTCTTGACTATTTTACATTGTCCTAATACCAATGTTGCTATGGATATACTTTTTTCCCCAAATTTCAATATCTCAGGCAGCAAAAACAACAACTTTCCCAACTACTATATCCTTCTCTACCTTCCTTAACGGAGAAGGCAATGGCATCGCACTCCAGCACTCTTGCCTGGAAAATCCCATGGACGGAGGAGCCTGGTGGGCCACAGTCCATGGGGTCACTAAGAGTCGGACACGACTGAGCAACTTCACTTTCACTTTTCACTTTCATGCATTGGAGAAGGAAATGGCAACCCACTCCAGTGTTCTTGCCTGGAGAATCCCAGGGACGGGGGAGCCTCATGAGCTGCCGTCTATGGGGTCGCACAGAGTTGGAAACGACTGAAGCGACTCAGCAGCAGCAGCAGCAACCTTCCTTAACATCTGTCTTTTCCAGGAAGTGCTCCCAGATAATTCCACCCTGTCTGGTGGGCCATTTCATTCCACCACACCTTGAGTCAGTTAAGTTCAATTCAGTCACTCAGTCGTGTCCAACTCTTCCGGACCCCATAAACTGCAGCATGCCAGGCTTCCCCGTCCATCACCAACTCCCAGAACTTACTCAGACTCATGTCCATCGAATCAGTGATGCCATCCAACCACCTCATCCTCTGTTGTCCCCTTCTAGTCTGCATTCAATCTTTCCCAGAATCAGGGTCTTTTCCAAGGAGTCAGTTCTTCACATAAGGTGGCCAAATATTGGAGTTTCAGCTTCAGCATCAGTCTTTCCAATGAATATTTAGGACTGATTTCCTTTAGGATGGACTGGTTGGATCTCCTTGCAATCCAAGGGACTCTCAAGAGTTCTCTCCAACACCACAGTTCAGAAGCATCAATTCTTCGGCGCTCAGCTTTCTTTATAGTCTAACTCTCACATCCATACATGACTACTGGAAAAACCATAGCTTTGACTAGACGGGCTTTTGTTAGCAAAGTAATGTCTCTGCTTTTTAATAGGCTGTCTAGGTTGGTCATAATTTTTCTTTCAAGGAGCAAGCATCTTTTAATTTCATGGCTGCAGTCACCATCTGCAGTGATTTTGGAGTCCCCTAAAATAAAATTTGTCATTGTTTCCACTGTTTCCCCATCTATTTGCCATGAAGTGATGGGACCAGATGCCATGATCTTAGCTTTCTGAATGTTGAGGGTATTTTTTGTTTTTGTTTTTTTGTTGTTGTTTTTTTAATTATTATTATTTTTCTTTACTTTACAATATAAGTATTGGTTTTGCCACACATCAACATGAATCCACCTCGGGTGTACACATGTTC
This sequence comes from Ovis aries, assembly GCF_016772045.2. Classification (NCBI taxonomy): domain Eukaryota; kingdom Metazoa; phylum Chordata; class Mammalia; order Artiodactyla; family Bovidae; genus Ovis; species Ovis aries. The sequence continues at coordinate 61,590,467 of NC_056057.1, read as the reverse complement.
CCAATCCCGAACCCCCCTCCCACTTCCCTCCCCATACCATCCCTCTGGGTCATCCCAGTGCACCAGCCCCAAACATCCTGCACCCTGCATCAAACCTAGGCTGGCGATTCGTTTCTTACATGATATTCTTACATGATATTCTCCCAAATCATCCCACCCTCTCCCTCTCCCACAGAGTCCAAAAGACTGTTCTATACATCTGTGTCTCTTTTGCTGTCTCCCATACAGGGTTATCGTTACCATCTTTCTAAATTCCATATATAGGCGTTAGTATACTGTGTTGGTGTTTTTCTTTCTGGCTTACTTCACTCTGTATAATCGGCTCCAGTTTCATCCACCTCATGAGAACTGATTCAAATGTAAGCGAACCTTTTCACTCTCCTCTTTCACTTTCATCAAGAGGCTCTTTAGTTCTTTTTCACTTTCTGCCATAAGGATAGTGTCAACTGCATACCTGAGGTTACTGATATTTCTCCCAACAATCTTGATTCCAACTTGTGCTTCATCCAGCCCGACATTTTGCATGATGTACTCTGTATATAAGTTAAATAAGCCTGGTGACAATATACGGCCTTGACGTACTCTTTTCCCAATTTGGAACCAATCTGTTGTTCCATGTCCAGTTCTAAATGTTGCTTTTTGACCTGCATACAGATTTCTCGGGAGGCAAGTCAGGTGGTCTGGTATTCCCATCACTTGAAGAACTTTCCACAGTTTGTAGTGATCCACACAGTAAAAGGCTTTGGCATAGTCAATAAAGCAGAACTCTCTGGAACTCTCTTCCTTTTTTCGATGATCCAATGGACGTTGGCAATTTGATCTCCTTGAACCAGAGATCAAATTGCCTTAAGTCAAGTGTTCTCTTTTATATGGAAATGAGTGAGTGATTCACTCTGTGACTCAATTCAGGTCCTAAGGTCTGCCTACCTTCTCTTCCGTGAAACAGTGCACTTATCTGTGCTAAGCTCATATGTGGAAGGTTAATCCTATTTATGTGCATGGTATGAAAGTATTGATAAAAAGTCAGATACGCTTGATAGAATAAACAGAAACGACTGCTGACTGTGATGGATAAGGTAATAGCAGACCAGATAAAGCCAGATAAGCTCTGGAGGCAAAGTAGGGTTCAAGTTCAATTTAAACACAGGATTATGAATGTTTATCAACTGCAAAGAAACTGACATCCGACTAAGAAAGCTGTCAAAAGAATACTAAGTCGTGGCAAAGAGAGTTTTAAGAATCAGTTTACTTTTTTTACTTTCTAGTTCCCCCTCTTCTCGTCTCTCTGTGCCATGGAGTTGGTTTACTGTTGAGTGGATGAGTGTTTACCGTGAGTGGATGCACTAGCACCAATTCACCTTTCTTTTTGAAAAAGATTATTTATTTGGCGGCATTGTGTCTCAGTTGTGATGCGTGGGCTCAGTTGCCCCACAGCACCTGGGATCTTAGTTCCCTGACCAGGGATCAAACCTGGGTCCCTTGCACTGGCGTGCAGATTCTTAACCACTGGACCACTAGGGAAGTCCCCCATCCTCCTTTCTTCGGTGGTAATGGATGTGCTGAGAAATGTGCCAGCAAGTAGTGGAGAAACTCGGGCTTCTAAGTCTCAAATATATGTCCCATGAGTGTGACCATGACTACCAGAGGCTAACCCAGAGCCGGAAGAACAATAAAACAGGCTCTTCTCGGAGGATCCGAAACAGGCAAACGTCTGACTGTATCAACAACTTTTAAACTTGCCCTACCTTTGACATGTCATTAACCCACACTTTCACTGTCTATTGTCATTTGGTCAGCCCTTCCGATAACAAAGATAATAGCAATAGCTATCATTTACTGAGTGACTACCATATCCCCATTGCAAGATGATGTTACTAAGCCTACATTACAACTGAGAAAACTGTACGAGGATCTCAAGATGTTAAATAGCGTGCTCACTTGTCTTACTTCTTTTTGTATCCTCTGTCACTATCCTGTGCTGTGCTAAGTCACTTCAGTCGCATCTGACCCTCTGCATCACTATGAACTGTAGCCCACCAGACTCCTCTGTCCATGGGATTCTCCAGGCAAGAATACTGAAGTGGGTTGCCATTCCCTTCTCCAGGTCACCATCCTAGGCCATGACATAATTATTTCTCACTTGGGCTACTGCAACTAATTACTGTCTAACTAATCTCTCTTATTTAATTTTATTTCTCACAAAACAGTTCTTAAATTTTGACCCTCTAAAAATGCAGATCACATCACGTGCAGTGAAACCTTCTGCTGAGAAACATTCCCTTTTTTTCATGACTCTTGGACAGAATATTGAGTCCATACAGTTCCTCATGACACACCCTCTATCCATCCAGCGGGCCAGATCCAGAGGCCCATGTGGAATTACAGTACTGGGCAGGATCTCAAATATTACCTCTCCACCATTTCTTCCATTCTTGCTCTTTATTAGTAGGACTGCCAGTTAGACACAGGATGGGACTTCTTAACCTGTCCTTTCAAGATAACTTCACATTTGTATTTTTCATTCCTTTATCTTTTGGAATATATTCTGGATGTATTCCTTATTTCCAACTTCCACATTACTGGTTCTCTCTTTAGCCAAACCTACCATGGAATAACTCTATGTATTTTACTGCTTTTTTCCTGTTGTAGAGTTTTTCTTACATTTTATTTATTACTTTTACATTTCTGAGATTTTCAATTGTTTCTTTCTCAAATTTATCTATTCTCAATTCATATCTACCCATTTTATGTGCATAACTTCCTGTTTGTGAAGATACTATTCTCTCTCTTTTAAAGTTCTTCCTTTGAGGGCCCATGACACACTTATTTTTAAGCCCTCCTTTGAGTGCTACATTTCCCTACATTTACCAGATGGAACAGAGCCACCAAGCAGCAGCAGCCTGTGTGATAAAGAGGGACCAGATGCAAGTTTTCTGAGGTAACGGACTGTACAGAAAAGCTGAGGGAAAGAGGAGAATCTAGGAAGACATGTAGTTGCAGCTTCAGCAAACTGGGTATATGTTCATATATCACTGAGAAAAGAAGATATTAAGGAAAGCAAAACTGCACAGGTTTGGGGGTGGAGGGAACAATGAGGACTGATTTTGACTATGTTGAGTTTGAGGTGCAAGGGGCATCTAGATGGTCAAAACAAGTAACAGATAGGCAGCTGTTCATATGGGTCAGGAGGTCAAGAATGATGTGACAGTGGAAATTATTAGCATCTTACGGCGATAAGGCTGATGAATGCAAATATATCACCGCAAACTTGTTGCAGTGTAATGATCCATCTATAATCATTCTGAAAATTGATACAGCTTATCTCAAAGTCATTTGGCTGTCTTTTGATTATGGGATGCTTTGATGGAAGGATAAAAATAGATCTTCATAAAGTCAATTCATAAGATAAAACAATATATTTAGAATGCACGGTGGGAACAAGGGGAGGGACATTCTTCTCAGAGGGCCACTCCTTTCATAACTGTATTTAATTGCATCATCAGACAGAAAAGGTATAAACATCACCTATTTCCTTTGCTCCTATTCTTATGACTTTCCCACACATCAGGCACTGTACTAGGCACTGGGAACACACACGGCCTGTGCAGAGCATCACATAGTGCATAAGTGGAGCCATATGGACTGTTACAAATGCATATAACAAGGGCCTTCATCTGATCTGAGAAATCAGATGACTTTTAAGAAGTATATATTTCATCTGGGATCAAGAGGGAACGGGAGTTAGATAAGCAGAGAAATGAAAGGCTGGTAACTTCCAGTTAGAAGAAAAACACATTTATAAAGGCTCTGAGAAGTGTGCAGCTATGAAAGAAAACAAATCACTTATAATTAGAACCAAGATAGGAGTTTGGTGGAAGTTGCAGTAACTCTAAGCAAAGCTGGTGAGGTGAGCAAAGGCTGGGGATAGCAGGTTCATAGGCAGAACATCTGGATTTTATTCCAAGTGCAGTGGGAAGGCACTGAAGGTTGCCAGGCCTGGGAGAATGCATTAGAGGGGAAGTAAGAGTGGTGACCAGGAGGCCAGCCAAGGAGGCAAGTGGAGGCAAGCAAGAGCAGTGAGGATCAAGAAAAGGCAGACAGAATCAAGAACCACTGAGGAGGTAAATTCCACAGGATTTGCTATTTGAGAGACTTTAGGAGTTGCAGGGGAGGTGGTCCAGCACCATGGTGGTACCACTGACTCAGAGGACTCATGAGTACATCTGATGGAAATTCTAGAAAAAAAAAAAAAAACCAGAAAAGCACATATTTTTTTTTCCCCTGAGGCTGCTCTCATTCCCGAGAAGTTCTGGGCACCTTGCACAGGTCTACACATCCCTAGAGACAAAGTGCAAGCTGCCTTTCTCTAGGACAAAGCACCTTTTTATGAGAACCCAGAGTCCTGCTTCATGCTGAAAGCTACATAATTATATATCCCACCACAAACTGCCAGTTGACCTAACAGGAAAACGAAGTACACAGTGTGACATACACGAAAGGTTCTAGAAATGTGAGATGTCTTAGTCATCAAAATCTTAAGGAAACATGGTTGATAAAAGGTTCTGTCCTGAGTTACCCAATCTGCTCTTAGTGACAGAGCTGAGAAAGGGAAGTAGACGGAGGAGAATATCACCTCTACCTACCTAGAAAGCAAACTGAAATCTGCAGATCATCTTCAGAGAAAAAGCAGAATGCTAGAGTTCATGCTTGTGCAATTAACCTGGGTTCTCAGCTGAGGGGAAACATGTTTTCCATCTTTCTCCTCCAAAGCATGGCAAACTCTAAGATTTTAAGAGATTATACACACTCTCACATACAAAGCGAGAGAGCTAAAACCAGAAAGGGAAGTTCTTCAGTCACTTTATATTAAAGGAAGTTTAAGAAATAGCTGTTACAATACCAAATCCAACAGTTGCAAAAATCAGATGAGCCATGACTTTTCCTGTCTCAGTATCATTCCACCTGGTTATGACAGCACAAAACCCAGCAGTGTAACATCACACAGGCTTCATCACACTTTTCTTAAGCAGGACCAAATAAGCTCTTGAAAGTGTCATGTTTGTATTCTTTATAAAGTAAGAAAAAGTGAAGAACTATTAGGACCATTGTACTGAAGGAAGCATTAAGGACTCCCTAAACATTACTGTGGGAGCCAGAGGCGGCACCAGCAGAGAGAAATGTATAGGACTGCACAACAACAATTTCTAAATCTGGGTCCAAGAACATCAGCATCACTATGAAGCTTGAAGAAACAGGAATCCCCAGCTCTTGAACCACATCTACAAATAATCCTGTCTGTGTTCAAAATATGCCATAAACAATTCAGATGCAGAACCAAGCTTGGAGCCACTGATTTAGTCCCTCCTTGATAAGAGGAAATTTGTCCACCACTCAGGGGACATTGGCAATGTCTGGAGACACTGCTGGTTGTCACAGATGGGGGAAGGAATGCCATTGGCATCTAGTGGGTAAAAGCCAGGATGCTGCTAAAACCCTCAAATGCAAAGCACAGACAGCAAAACTAAGAATTCTCCAGTCTAAAGTGTCAATAGTGCTGAGATTGATGAAGTCCAATGTAATACAACCGTTTAGGAAAAGAGTTCAGGACAGGCACAAGACTTTTCATTTCTGCAGGGCAAGGGTAGAAACTTGCTTTCCAGAAATTCAGTCTCATTTTCTTGATTCTATGGGATCTTTTTTATTACGATCACTGTGCCAAAATACACATTACATTAAAATTACAGTCTTAACTATTTTTAAACATACTGCTCAGCAGTGTTAAATATACTCAAGCTGTGTATTCTATGTGATTGCAGGGAAGTCAAGAGATACCTGGAGTAACAGGTAAATTTGGCCTTGGAGTACAAAACGAAGCAGGGCAAAGGCTAATGGAGTTTTGTTTAAGAGAACTCACTGGTCATAGCAAACACCCTCTTCCAACAACACAAGAGAATACTCTACACATGGACATCACCTGATGGTCAACACCAAAATCAGATTGATTATATTTGCAGCAAAGATGGAGAAGCTCTATACAGTCAGCAAAAACAACATGGGGAGATGACTTTGGCTCAGATCATGAACTCCTTATTGCCAAATTCAGACTGAAACTGAAGAAAGTAGGGAAAACCACTAGACCATTCAGGTATGACCTAAATCAAATCCCTTACGATTATACAGTGGAAGTGACAAATAGATTAGATCTGATAGGCAGTCAATCCTGAAGGAAATCAGTCCTGAATTTTCATTGGAAGGACTGATTGTAAAGCTGAAACTCCAATACTTTGGGCACCTGATGCAAAGAACTGACTCACTGGAAAAGACCCTGATGCTGGAAAAGATTGAAGGCGGGAGGAGAAGGGAATGACAGAGGATGAGATGGTTGGATGGTGTCATGTCACCGACTCAATGGACATGAGTTTGAGTAAGCTCCAGGAGTTGGTGATGGACCAGGAAGGCTGGCGTGCTGCAGTCCATGGGATCGAAAAGAGCTGGACACGACTGAACTGAATCGAACTGAACGTGATTGCATCTGAATTCAGAATCTTTATTTGGAGCTCAACTGTTGTTTTAGTTCACCAGGCTCTCAATATTTAAGTCTTGGGAATTACAGGTTTTTAGGCTGAAGAGATAACTTCAATGCACTTAAGGAAACGTTTGTATTATCGGTTCCAGTCTTGCTTGAAACATAAGAAAATGGTTCTATTTCATGTATGACCCTGAAAAAAAATCATAATTGGCTCAAATGATTATTAAGCAGGGCGCTGAGCGACTACCTCACTGAATCCCCACAAAGTCAGGAAGGACCTAAGAATATTGACAGTTCATCCTTACAAAGCAGGAGGCTTGTCCCCTGTCATACAGCACTCAGTGGCAACCCAGATTTTGAGTCCAAATAAGCCCATCCAAAGGCTGTGCCTGTAAGCACCAGGCCAGTCTGCCTCTCCCAGTGTCCAACCCCAAAGGAACCCCCATGTTTCAAGGCTCTGTCTCATTTCAGGTGGGCTCCTTCAGTGATAATCCAGACTATTCACCATCTTTTCCCTAGTTTTTAAATAAATTCAGACTTGGCTTTCATCATACAATGCGTCCTTGGAAATCATCTTGTCAGTGGATGGAGGAGGCAAGCTGGCAGTGGTAGAAGTGTCTGTTTAAACAAGGCTGATGTTACTGGTGTGAGCCATTAAATGGAACCATAAGGGGTGGAGAGACCCAAACAGAATACCGAACACACAAAATAAGACAGACAGAGAAGGACAAATACTGGTTTGATCCCTGGGTGGGGCAGATCCCCTAGCGGGGGCAACCCACTCCAGTATTTTTGCCTGGAGAATCCCCATGGACAGAGAAGCCTGGGGAGCTACAGTCCATAGGGTTGCATGAGTTGAACACAACTGAAGTGACAAAGCACACACACAATATCACTCACAGGTGGAATCTACAAAAAAAAAAAAAAAAAATTCAATTTCCTAGAAACAGAGGGTAGAAAAGAAGTTGCCAGAGGTTGGTAAGTGAGGGAAATATGAACAGATCAGTCAAAGCATACAAACTTTCAGCTGTAAGATGAACATGGCCTGAGGATTTAATATAAAACATGGTGACTACAGTTGATAATACTGTATTGTATGATTGAAACTGTCTAAGAGAACAGAACTTAATTATTCTCCCGACTTCCCTGGTGACCCAGTGGCTAAAACTCCACGCTCCCAGCACAGGGGGCCCAGGGTTTGGTATCTGTGATCCCACATGCCCCAATGAAGACTGCAGAGCCTGCGTGCTGCAACTAAGGCCTGGTGCAGCCAAATTAATAAATAAATAATTTTAGAGAAAAAGAAATGAATTGTTCTCACCATATGTCAATTGTACCTCAATAAAGCTGATATGAAATTTTAAAAAGAACTACTGAGCAGATTTATGATTCAGTACAAACGGCCTGGATTTTTTAGTGTCACCCAAAAGTGAAAGTGAAGTCGCTCAGTCATGTCCGACTCTTTGCGACCCCGTGGGGTGTAGCCTACCAGGCTCCTTCCTCCATGGGATTCTCCAGGCAAGAATACTGGAGTGGGTTGCCATTTCCTTCTCCAGGGGATCTTCCCAACCCAGGGATCGAACCGGGGTCTCCCGCATTGCGGGCAGATGCTTTAACCTCTGAGCCAACAGGGAAGCCCAATCTGGATTCAAATCAATAACATCCTGCCTGTGTGATCTCAGGTAACTTGGAAAAATTATGAAATGAGAAGTGTAAAGCCTGCCTTGCTAGGCTTTAAGAGGGGGACGAGGTACTCCATGCAGGGCACTTATGACACTGCCTGGCATATCATATGTGCTAACTGGATGGTATACATTATTATTAATATTGCCACTATTACTAGTACTATGTATAGAATGAGTTAAACTCCTGTGTCATGCACCAAAACTTCAATGCGCTTTATGCAATGAGTGAGCCATTAAAAGGTCTTGGGTAAATCAAATTTATGCATATTGAATTATATCTTAAATATATTACAGAAATAGGATAGCTTAAATATACTACAGAAATCAGATAGTTGAGGGAAAACCACAAGCAATCATTTTGTGCACGCTTGCCTAAAAACACATGCATATGTGTTCTTTTTAGAAAAATAAAATCTGCAACCATGTATGAAGAGGGGTTGCTATTGTAATTTCTTTCTCTTTGAAGAATGGAGAATACCAATGTTTTATTCTTATCTTTACTACTCACGATTCAAGCCAAAAGTCATCCCACAGAAAGAGACCAATGTGATGGCCTGCAGAATACAAATGTATATAAAACAGACTGACCACCAGAAGCTTATAATATACTTCAAAAGACATAGGCACATTTTAAAAATGTAAATAACAGCAGGCTCAAGTTATGTTAACTGTAAACAAAATCTACAGGCAAAGAAAATGGTATAAGGAATTAAAAGGATGGGACTTCCCTGGCAGTCCAGCAAGCAAGACTCTGTGCTTCCACTGTAGGGGGTGATGTGAGAGTTTGATCCCTAGCCAAGGAACTAAGATTCCTCATGCTACGTGGTGCAGCCAAAAAGAAAGGAGGGACAGGGATTAGAAGGATGGAGAAACAACTGCGTTACAACAGGACTGAAAAAGACTTGAGCAGAAAGGAGGCTCTGTGTGATGCTAACAAGGCCAAGATTTAGAGTGGAGGGAGTAAGACAGGGCAGAAGAAACCCAAGCAGTTGGCTGTTAGAAACCATAAGATATGGGAGGAAAGAAAAGTGCAAATATGGGCAGGGACACACTCGTAAAGGGGCAGTTTGTCCAAAGCAAGAGGGTACTTGAGAACTGCTCACAGCACATGCAAATACCTTGAATCTGGGATAATGTAAGAGAAAAATCACAGCAGGACATGAAGGCAGGTTAAAGAATCTGACAAGTCTCAGGGTCACCGGGAAACTCAAGGATCATCAGTGACTGTTTAATTGCGGTATACTTTCTTCAAACAAAATCTTTCCCCAAAGCATCCAAAAGTGAGAAAAGGTCAACAGCCGCTGCTGTGGCAGAAGTGAGCATGAAGAGCCTGGATGCCTATGGCACACACCCCTCACCCTGAACCATTTGAGGAGGATCTGCAGAACTGAGGTAGAAAACCATGCATCTCTTCCCATCATCCCTTCTGGGCAAATACACAGCAGAGAGTATCTGAGGCCCAGATTGGAGTGGTGGCTTTCTAGCCTCAGTGAACTCCTTGTAAAGAAAGGCAGGGGAGGGCAGAACAGAGGCAGGAGGAAGACAGTGCATCAAACTGAGGAGCTGCTTCCCAGAATATTAGCAGGTGGCCAAGAGGTGGGAGAAAATATTTTGGAGAAGTACCAGGGAGCCAGTGAATATTCCATAGCATGAACTTGTTGTGTGGCCAATTCGCATGTTCCTTTATTACTAGGTGATGCCTCCCTCCCACTTGCCCTTTAACTTTTTCTCTTTCCTAAATATTTACAAAGTCATGCAGAAAAAGAAGGAGAAAGGTGGGAAACCATTCACGATGGAAGGGCAGGTAAAAAAGAAAACCTGAGCATCTCATTCTCTTATTGGATGAGAACTTGCTTAAATGAGCAGCAGTAAAGCCTTTGCATGCATGCTAAGCCACTTCAGTTGTGTCTGACTCTTTGTGACCTTATGGACCATAGCCCACCAGGTTCCTCCATCCATGAGAGTCTCCCGGCAAGAATACTGGAGTGGGTTGCCATGCTCTCCTCCAGTGGATCTCCCCAAACCAGGAATCAAATGCATGTCTCCTGCGGCTCCAGCACTGCAGGCAAATTCTTTTACCGCCGAGCCACCAGGGAAGCCCAACAATGCCTTTACTGCGTAATTCCTCTGAACTGGGCAGTGTCCTATTCTTTTCATATATTTTCTTTAATGTTCACAAGGATCATAAAAGTGGTGACTTATTATCTTGACTTGACAAGACAAAGATAATGAGGCTCAAAGAGGCTAACTGGGCTCTCACAGAAAGGGGGCCGCTGGGCCCACCCCACAGGTTTAAATGTCCCAGAGCCCATATTGTGTTTGTTAGGACACACTGCATTATGCCTCTTGTCAAAGAGCTGGGGGTTCTACACACTTGACAAAAAAAAAAAATCTGTTCAGAAAACATTAGGTTAACGGGAAGAGTGGACAGGAAGCCTTTTTGGCTCTGTGTATCCAGACAATGATCACCTAAAACCGCAAATGGTTCCTGAGGCTGAAAGCCAGCAACAGACAGTGAAGACAGGAGCAGAGGCTGCCGCCAGGAACAAAGAAGCTGGATGACAGCTCTTTTGAGAGCCTCATATAATAGAGCAGACTTCACTTGTAAAAAGTTCCTTGGGGCTTTTCCTGTGGAGTAGAAACACAGAACTGTTTCCTCAAAATTCAGAATGAAGATAAACCAATCCACTCCAAGTAGACATCCCCTGCAACCGAGATGGGCCCTGACTGAGCAGACGTGATCCCCACTCAGGAATCTCCCTCTCCCAGCTAGTCATTAATTACTCACTTATATAGAAAGGTTGGTCAACAGGCACTAGAAGAAAAGGTATTCAGAAATGGAGTAATTCAGGCTCCAGGTGGTTTCCTCTTGAGCCCCCGCAGGATCCAATGAGGGTGACTCTGCTCTAGATTCATTTAGTGCTCATCGCAAGCCAGATTAAGGGTCCACCCCTGGTCGGCAGAATCACAGTCTCTGCAGTGCCTGGAATGTTTGTTTCTCACAAGCTGCCCTAACACACTCAGGTTTGAGGACCACCAGTTTAAGTTGATAGATAAGGACAACACAGTGTGACAAGTGGAGGGATACTGGAGGTTTGGGGGAGAAGATGGAGCAGCCATTCTTGACCCAGCTTCCAGAAATACCTGTAGTGAAATGGTAGCTAAGAACAAAGGAGCAAAAGCAAAATGTGATGGGAGAGAAGCAGGTGATGTGACCTTTATTGAACAAGGTAGAAGATTAGGAGAAAACTCTGCCCAAGTCTTCCTTGCTTGTGCAAATACATTTCTGATCCTTGCGCCAACTTCCCACTCCATCAAGAAACAACACCTGATAGCAAGGCTGCCACTCACTCCAACTTCAGCCACTGCAGGGCAAAAAGGGACTGGGTCTCTTAACACTGGAGGTCTCCATATGGCATTAGCAGGAGGCCTACAATTTAGCCAATGGTTGAAAAGTTCAGTCTTCAAAGTACAGGAGGCCTGTGTTTGTGTTCTGGTCTCATTGACTACAAAATCATCTAACTTCTAAGAACCTCAATATTAGCATCTGTAAATTTAGAACCATCACAAAGAATGAGACAAAGCAACTTTATGTACCTCTTGATGTGATGCCCTGAAGAGGACCCTCATCTCTCCTTTCTGTCTGCCAAAAATGCAAAACATGCATCTAATTGGAAAGAAACATTGGAGAAACCCAAACTGAAGGCCATCCCACAAAATACCCTGGTAGGCTGCAGTCCATGGGGTTGCTGGGAGTCGGACACGACTGAGCAACTTCACTTTCACTTTTCACTTTTATGCACTGGAGAAGGAAATGGCAACCCACTTCATTGTTCTTGCCTGGAGAATCCCAGAGACGGGGGAGCCTGGTGGGCTGCCATCTATGGGGTTGCACAGAGTCGGATACGACTGAAGCGACTTAGCAGCAGCAGCAGCAGCATACTCTACAGAACTTTCTAGGTCAGGAAAGATAAAGAATCTCTAAGGAACCATTCAAGAGCCATAAGACCAGAGGGACATGACAATAACTGTACTGTTATGATTGATCCTTTCAGGATCCTGAAAGGATGTCAGACTGAGGTAAACACTTATCAAGGATCTTATTGGAATAACTGATGAAATATGAATATGGGCTTTGAGCTCTGGACTAGATGATAATGTTGAACTAATGTTCTGGTTTCTATAAGGAGAATATGGTTATGTAAGAGAATGATTTTATTCTTTAGAAGGACACATTGATTATTTAGGGGTAAAGAGAGATGCTGCCTCTAAGTCACACTCAAATGGTTCAAAAGGGGATATGTATACAAGAGATAAAAAAATAATGAAGCAAAATATTAATAATTAGTAAGTCTGGATAAAAGGTAGACAGGAGTTCTTTGTACTATTCTTGTCATTTCTGTGTGTGAAACTGTATTGAAATAAATTACTCCTCAAAACTATCAGGCCAGGAAAAACAAGGGAAAGACTTGGAAGCTGTCAAAGACTGGAGAAGACAGAGGAAACAAGATGGATATATTACAGTGCAATTGGTATTCTTGTATTGGATTCTGTCACAGAAGAGGAACATTAGTGGAAACACCGATGAAATCCTCATAAATTTTGTAGTTCAATTACTAGTAATCCTGCATAGTTGAGGCAAATGTACCACAGTTATAGTAAGATGTTAACATTAGGATAAACTTAGTGAAGGTTGTATAAAAACTCTCTAAAAATCTTTGTATTTTGTCTGTCAATCTAAAATTGTTCCCAAATAAAAAGAATATTTTGAAAGATTACTGATACACATACAACAAGGGCCATCCCCAAAGGCAGAGACAGGATACTGATTCCACAGGCCCCTAAGAGTGCATGTCAGGAATTGCTGTCTTAAAGAAGAGGTTTCCAAACACCCCTGGCCGTGGCAGAATCAAAAAGAAATAGTTTACCTGAACCACTGACTTAGAATCTCTGGAGATGGGGCCCCAGAGAACATTTGAACAAGTGCCCCAAGTGGTTCTGGTATGGCCTCAGGCTTGGGCACAGGTGTCCAGTTCAATATTTCTCAGACTTAACTATACAAGGAATCCCCTGGGGATCTTGTTAAAATTCACATCTGGGTCAGGAGGTCTGGGTAGGATCTGAGAGTCTGTATATCTACTGAGCTCCTAGGTGATGCTCAAGCAACTGATCCTCAGCCCCACCTGCAGACAAGGCAAAGCAACAAGACAGAATGGGCCTGGGTCCATGACACTGGAGCACCATGCCAGGCCAGGACGGCCCTGTGGACTTGAAAGAAAGAAAGAAAGAAAGTGAAGTCACTCAGTTGTGTCCAACTCTTTGCGACCCTGTGGACTGTAGCCTATCAGGCTCCTCCATCCATGGGATTTTCCAAGCAAGACTACTGGAGTGGATTTGCCATTTCCTTCTCCAGGGGATCTTCCCAACCCAGGGATCAAACCCAGGTCTCCCACATTGTAGGCAGATGCTTTACCATCTGAGCCACTAGGGAAGTACAATGGACTTGAGAAGCCAACTTCTATCTCTTTGAAATAATTGTTCTCTTGGGTTGTAGACAAACATAATCCTAACAACATTTAGTCTTCACCAAATAGCCCCAGCCATATCTTGCAGTAATAGTCAATGTGTATCCTCTCTCAAACAGCACGTGAAAAAGTGTAAACAACTGTTGTCTGACACAAATGTATATAAAATTACTGAGCACACTTCTCTACTTTCATGGATTGCTTCTAAAGTCAACAAAATCTGCCTCAAAGAGCAGTTACAAGGACTATGACATGTTGGTCTGATGACACCTTTTTTACAACAAAATTTACTCTTCCTTACATTCATGCTCAAACTCAACTAATTCTCACTTGACCTTTATAATTTAATGAATCATTTGGATGCACACAATATCTTTCAAATCCTCTAGAAGTCTTCAACCAGATAATAAAATCTGACCAGAAAAATAGTACAGAGCATAATTATAAAATAGTATTGAGTACATAAAAAGTAGAGTTGCCACGGTACCCTAATTTTGAAAATGTAGAAAGCCATCCAGAACCCCATACTACATGCTTTATGAAACCCATAGACATATACTAGGTCTTGAACTTTTTTGTTTTTAAGTCATTTACTCTAGAATGACAAAAGTAACCTCCCTGAGATTGCCTGCAATCAATTACATCATAAGACTCAGTGCCCAAGCTAAAGGATGCTTCCATAGGTTAAAACCATGCTAAAAATCTTTGTGATACTTTCTCATGCAGTAAAAATTTACTGACTGTTTTTCATGTACCAGACAATACATTAGACCCACAGTGCATTTAACTCTAATAATGAAATGACAACCGGCCAGGACCCAAGACCCACCCCTCTATGCTAATTTCATAATCAAAATAGTAATAGGACAAAGTCACATTGTACTTGTTGGCTGCTTCTGCAAAAGCCAGAGAAGAGTGACCCCCAAAATTAAGTTTTGTGTTGTCTATAATAAAACAATCTACTCATAGTCATGAGTCTCTGCAAGGCGGTGTTGGGACAGCTCCACTGCATCAGCTGCCCAAGTCCGGTCCCCTGTCCTGCCCGCCTCCTTCACAGCTTCGGACACAAACCCTGTATTGACTCATCCTGAGTAGATGTTGGACAAGTATAAAAACCCCATCCATCACCACTACATGTGGTACAGGAATCAAACTATACTGTAACTATTATCACACCAATTTTTCAACACAGCCAGAGACAGAACAGGAGAAAAAAGAGAGAATTTCTGGGAGAAATTCAGAATAGAAAGGAAACTAAAATAACTGCCAAATGACTGCCAGTCCTACTAACCTGGTCGATCTCCATGAGCTTGGGGTAGGCACCCGGCCATTCTATGGCCACCTTGACGATGTCCGCTGGCGGTGGCATTGCAAATTCCTAGAACGTCCAAAGCCAGTGGAAGTGGGATCCTACGGTGTAGACGGCTGCACGTGTCTATACCTAATGAGGAATGACAAAAAGAGAAAGAGAAGTTGCTCAGTACAAATACAGGATGAATTTTGCTTCATCACTTCCTGTTTTCACTGGTGGTTTAGGTACAAGAAACGGCTCTGGGTGCAGCAGACTCAGGGCGCCAACTGCACCACTCATTGGCGGCTCCCCAGGAGGGAAGGCAGAGGAGGGGAAGATACCAATGCCCTGGGGTCAGAGCCACCAGGAGATGAGGCGCTGGCGAGGGATAGGCTCCCAAGTCCCCAGTGTGAAGCAAGGTGGAACCCTTACCGCCCAGTTCTGCTCTGAACAGTGCCCGAGGTCTGAATGCGCCTGGCTCACTCTGCCTCGAAGCACATGAAAACTCCTCGTGCTCAACAGTCTCCGGAAGGACAGATTGCCCAGGAAGTCATGGCCAGGAAGCAGCATTTCTTTAAAGTGTTTTCGGGGTGTCACAAACAGAGCTCTGCACTATAGCAACCAGGATATCATGAGGAAGGAGCCACGCCCCATGGTTCACACACATGTACACACACACTCCCTCCCCAAGGCCAGTTCACAAGATGCCAAGAAAATTAACTGTGCTGGTTAATACAGCATTCAGAACAGACCTTGAATTCTCACTGGAATGAACAGTGTTGCTTACACAAAAGAAGTAAGTTTAATCCTCTGCTGCCTCTCTCTCCCAGACTCCCTCATTTCTTTAAGAACTTTTTTTTTAACATACTATTTTGGAACAGGTAAAACATTCATGCAATTCAAAACGAGAGAGAGAGAGAGAGAGAGAGAGAGAGTGTGTGTGTGTGTAGAGAGAGAGAGAGAGAGAGAGAGAGAGTGTGTGTGTAAAGACAGGGTGAATCTCCCTCCTTCCGAACAGATATAACTTCCATCCCCATCCATCCATCTAGCCACTGTTAATAGATTCTTATGTGTCCCTTCAGAATTTCTTCATGTAAGTCAAATGTTAAAACATATATTTCCCATTTTCTTTATATAAAAGGCAGCATTCTAGACTCTGTTTTATTCATCTCCTGTGTCTTCTAAAACCTTCTATATCAGTATAAACATTGTGTCCTGGTTCCTTCTACAGCCGCATAGACATTCTTTGTATAGAACTGTCTTATCTGAAGAGCAAGTCCCCTGCCATGAGCCACTGGGTGATCGCTCACCTCTGGCTGTTATAAACAAGCCTCTGGTGAATAATCTTATGCATACATCATTGTGCTCATTTGTGAGTATATCTTTACAGTAGATTCACAGAAGTAAAATTGTTGGGTCAAAGGGTATAAGCAGTTTTAGATTCTGATACCATCTGCAAATATCCCTCCCTAAGGAGAGTTGTACCAATCTACCCTCCCTTTAGCAATGGATGAGTCTGACTATTTACACAGACTCACCAACAGATTGAACTTGTGTACACCTCCATGCATTGAAAAAATATATTTCAATGTACTTCCAATGTCTATTTCTCTTATTGTGAGGGAAGTTGAACATAAAGATGCAAAGCCCCATGTCTACTTTACTGTGAACTGAAGTGACTTTGCCCTTTTTCTACTGGGTTCTTGGTCTTTTATTCAGAAATTGATCTCTGTATAAAGCTTCTAGTCAAACATATGCAACTGATTCTTTATCAAACCAGAGTGGGGCTTGTCAGTTACTAACCCCTGTCTGTGGCAGTTGGACATGCCTAAGATAATAGAGATAACAGAGCTAATAGTGGAAGCCTCATGTCAGTTAATAATAACAACACAAGCAGTGATATAAATAACTAACTTCACCAGAGCTGACAAGTAAGGGAAATGAACCAAAACAAAACGGCTGCCCCTCTGGCCAAGGAAGATGAAGCCAGCCTGGTGTGAAGATAATCAGTGCTAACCAGCAGGAGCATACCTCCAAAGCAGTGGTTCAGTGGCTCATTCAACAAATAATTGTTGAGCCCAATTCTGTGCCAGCTGTTTCCTCAGTCAGTGCTGGGGATACAGCAGCAAATCTACACCTTAGGTGGCATCAGGGACATGGAGAGAAACAAGTCAGGGAAGGAGAATCTGAAGTCTGTGAGTATATCTGTGTGGGAGGGGCAGGATGCAGTCTTAAATAGGGAAGCCAGGGGAAACTTCAGTGAGAGGCAGAATGTGAGCAAAGGCCTATGAGAAGTGAGGAGGTGAGTCATGCGAACACTTGGGGAAATCATGCCACAGGCCAAGAGAGCGTGTTGACTGAAATAAAAATGCACAACCTAAAAGTTGAGAGCTATGTTTTATTCAGTGGATGTTCTTAGGACTTTGAGCCCAGGAGGCAGCATCTCAAATCACCCTGAGTAAACTCCTCCCAAGAGGAAGTAGTGAGCCAGAATATATAGGAGTTTTTGCAACCATACCAGGAAGTCAAAACAATAGATTACTGTTAATAAAAGAATACTAGATATCTCCAGTTAAGGAATCTAGTGCTTCTCTGCATATGGTAAGATGCAAGCGTCTGGGTTCACTGAAATCATCCTTTGATGCGCACCTCCGCTTTCTGGGGCCAGAAGTGCTTTCTCATGGAGGAGGGGAGTGGCTTCACTCTGATGACTGCTAGATGGCAGACAGTCTTTGTTTCCTTCCTGAGTTCCCTCAGGACTCACATCTGGGCCACCTGTAACGTGGTGGCTAGATCCTTTCCTTACCGATATGGCAGGCAATATTTTATTTCTCAACTAGCAAGTGCAAAGGCCCTGAGGGAGGAGCATGCCTCACATGTTCCGGCAACAGGTGAGGGGCCAAAGTCAAGTAAGTAGGAGCAAGTGTAAAAAGAGAACGAGTTCCAACAGTTTGGGGTCGCAGTGTGGTAGGTTCGCTCACTATACTCTTGACCCTCCTAGACATTCCTACGCCAACTCTTGGTCATAACTTCTAAAAAAGAAAGTTCATGTCCATGCATATGTATCTATTCTGAGTATAAATCAGCACAACTTTCTAGAGGTATCTTTGGCTAATTGTACTCAAGGCCTTAAAAGTTTATATTCCCTTTGAGTAATTTTACTTTTCTAGGATGTTTCCTTAAGAAATAACTATTAACTCAACCATAATAACGTCAATTGCCATTTTGGTTATAATTCCCGAAACTTGAAAACAATTGAATATTCAACAACAGAGACCACTACATAATTATGGGTCTCATAAGTGCAAATACAAGCAGGCAGTCTGCACTGGGACAGATTTCTTCAAAATCTGTACACTCTTTTAATTCACTTGAGAATTCCAAGGATAGTGTATTTTATCTGTACCACATCGCTTCAATTCAGGATCCATATTGAATTACATATCCTAGAATAAGAGTGAAAACAAGTTCTAATGTGAGAATAGACTCAGTGCAAATCTCAGGTAACACTATTCAAACCAAAGAACACATAATCGTGGTGTTGAAGAGAATAGATAATAGACAGTAGAAATAAAAATGCATTTTGAGTAACTTCCTCCCAACTCTACACAAAATAGTCTAGAGTTACTTTGAAAGAGGTCATCTGGCCTTCCAGGAATCAAAGGCCAAGTGTGCTTTTTTTCCCCTTTAAAAGATATTTATTTCTCAAAGACTGTTCAGACAAAACCTGTTGAACAGGTGAGAATAGAATAACACAGTTCTTCTTGTGCCTCCATGGAGAACAACATAAGAGCGGTGTACAAAGCAGCCATTGAGAGCAAAGAGGCTGGGAGCACCCCTTGGGAGCTCACCTAAGCAGCCCAATTAGTCCTCATCAGTTTTCCCCACATTAACAAGCAGCAGAGATGGGGTACAGCCAGGTTCCCATGGGTAGAGTCAGGTGTGCAACTACAGAATGAATAATCCCATCCACCTCATTATCCTCAGAAGTCCACATTTTATCCTCTTGAATTTATATTTCCATGAAGAAACCGTTAGCTTCTATATATAGTCATGTTTCTACTGTTGAAATTCAGAAGAGAACGTTTCTAGCTCAAGTTTTCTCACCCTTGTAAGATGTTTAGCAGCATCCTTGGCCTCTACCCACTAGAGATCAATAACCTTCTTTAGCTGTTACATAAATGTCAGAAATGTCTCCAGACATTGCCAAATGTCCTCTGAGGGGAAAATCATCCTCCAGTTCAGGTGTGAGCTGCCAAGTTCTCAGGACTTCCCTGGTGGCTCAGATGGTGAAGAATCTGCCTGCAATTCAGAAGACCTGGGTTCAATCCCTGGGTCAGAAAGATCCCCTGGGAAGAGAATGTCTACCTAGTATTCCTGATGCAAACAGCCAACTCATTAGAAAGACCCTGATTCTGGAAAAGACTGAAAGCAGGAGGAGAAGGGGGACAACAGAGGATGAAATGATTGGATGGCATCACGGACTCAATGGACATGAGTTTTAACAAACCCTGGGAGATGGTGAAGCACAGGGAAGCCTGGTGTGCTGCAGTCCATGAGGTCGCAAAAAGTCTGACATGACTGAGCATCTGAAGGACAACAAATTCTTGCCTGGGAAATCCCATAGACAGAGGAGTCTGGTGGACTACAGTCCATGGAGTCACAAAGATGAGTGACTAACACATGCCAAGTTCTCTGGGCAGATACTAATGATCAGGGCAAGCCATGGCTGAAGCGACAAGACAGGCTCACCAAGAAACATGAACATTCAGACCCAGTGCTTGGTCAGGCATCACTGAGATGCAAAAATATTTCTAAACTTCAGTCAACAAATGCAATGCACTAAGCGCAGGCGGCCGAGAGGAGCTACCCCACGTCCGAGGTCAGGGGCAGAAGCCGGGAGGACCCCATGCCCGAAGAGCGACGGTCAAGAGGAGTTATCCCACATCCAAGGTCAGGGGCAGCGGCCAAGAGTACCAGGCTGAGACGGTGCAGGAATAGCTGAGAGGAGCTACCCCTTGTCGGAAGTCAGGGGTGGCGGCTGGGAGGAGCTACTGGTGTCCGAGGTCAGGGACGGCGGCCGAGAGGAGCCACCCCACATCCAAGGAGCGGTGGCGGCGCAGGCACAGGAGGGCCTAGAGGAGCCATCCCACGTTGAAGGTCAGGAAGGGTGGCGGTGAGGAGATACCCCTTATCCAAAATAAGGAGCAGCAGCTGTGCTTTGCTGGAGGAGCCGTGAAGAGATACTCCACGCCCAAGATAAGAGAAACCCAAGTAAGATGGTAGGTGTTGCAAGAGAGCATCAGAGGGCAGACACACTGAAACCATACTCACAGAAAACTAGTCAATCTAGTCACACTAGGACCACAGCCTTGTCTAACTCAATGAAACTAAGCCATGCCTGCAGGGCAACCCAAGATGGGCAGGTCATGGTGGAAAGGTCTGACAGAATGTGGTCCACTGGAGAAGGGAATGGCAAACCACTTCAGTATTCTTGCTTTGAAAACCCCATGAACAGTATGAACAGGCAAAATGATAGGATACTGAAAGAGGAACTCCCCAGGTCAGTAGGTGCCCAGTATGCTACTGGAGATCAGTGGAGAAATAACTCCAGAAAGAATGAAGGGATGGAACCAAAGCAAAAACAATACCCAGCTGTGGATATGACTGGTGATAGAAGCAAGGTCCGATGCTGTAAAGAGCAATATTGCATAGGAACCTGGAATGTCAGGTCCATGAATCCAGGCAAATTGGAAGTGGTCAAACAAGAGATGGCAAGAGTGAACGTTGACATTCTAGGAATCAGCGAACCAAAATGGACTGGAATGGGTGAATTTAACTCAGATGACCATTACATCTACTAGTGTGGGCAGGAATCCCTCAGAAAAAATGGAGTAGCCATCGTGGTCAACAAAAGAGTCCGAAATGCAGTACTTGGATGCAATCTCAAAAACGACAGAATGATCTCTGTTCATCTCCAAGCAAACCATTCAATATCACAGTAATCCAAGTCTATGCCACAACCAGTAACGCTGAAGAAGCTGAAGTTGAACAGTTCTATAAAGACCTACAAGACCTTTTAGAACTAACACCCGAAAAAGATGTCCTTTTCATTATAGGGGACTGAATGCAAAAGTAGGAAGGCAAGAAACACCTGGAGTAACAGGCAAATTTGGCCTTGGAATGCGGAATGAAGCAGGGCAAAGACTAATGGAGTTTTGCCAAGAAAATGCACTGGTCATAGCAAACACCCTCTTCCAACAACACAAGAGAAGACTCTACACATGGACATCACCAGATGGTCAACACCAAAATCAGATTGATTATATTCTTTGCAGCCAAAGATGAAGAAGCTCCATACAGTCAACAAAAACAAGACCAGGAGCTGACTGTAGCTCAGATCATGAACTCCTTATTGCCAAATTCAGACTTAAATTGAAGAAAGTAGGGGAAACCGCTAGACCATTCAGGTATGACCTAAATCAAATCCCTTACGATTATACAGTGGAAGTGAGAAATAGATTTAAGGGCCTAGATCTGATAGATAAAGTGCCTGATGAACTATGGAATGAGGTTCGTGACATTATACAGACACAGGGATCAAGACCATCCCCATAGAAAAGAAATGCAAAAAAGCAAAATGGCTGTCGGGGGAGGGGGGCACTTACAACCAGCTGTGAAAAGAAGAGAAGCACAAAGCAAAGGAGAAAAGGAAAGATATAAGCATCTGAATGCAGAGTTCCAAAGAATAGCAAGAAGAGATAAGAAAGCCTTCTTCAGCGATCAATGCAAAGAAATAGAAGGAAAGAACAGAATGGGAAAGACTAGAGATCTCTTAAAGAAAATTAGAGATACTAAGGGAACACTTCATGCAAAGATGGGCTTGATAAAGGACAGAAATGGTATGGACCTAACAGAAGCAGAAGATATTAAGAAGAGGTGGCAAGAATACACAGAAGAACTATACAGAAAAGATCTTCATGACCCGGATAGTCACGATGGTGTGATCACTCATCTAGAGCCAGACATCCTGGAATGTGAAGTCAAGTGGGACTTAGAAAGCATCACTACGAACAAAGCTAGTGGAGGTGATGGAGTTCCAGTAGAGCTATTCCAAATCCTGAAAGATGATGCTGTGAAAGTGCTGCACTCAATATGCCAGCAAATTTGGAAAAACTCAGCAGTGTCCACAGGACTGGAAAAGGTCAGTTTTCATTCCAATCCCAAAGAAAGGCAATGCCAAAGAATGCTCAAACTACCGCACAATTGCACTCATCTCACATGTTAGTAAAGTAATGCTCAAAATGCTCCAAGCCAGGCTTCAGCAATACGTGAACCATGAACTTCCTGATGTTCAAGCTGGTTTTAGAAAAGGCAGAGGAACCAGAGATCAAATTGCCAACATCCTTTGGATCATGGAAAAAGCAAGAGAGTTCCAGAAAAACATCTATTTCTGCTTTATTGATTATGCCAAAGGCTTTGACTGTGTGGATCACAATCAACTGTGGAAAATTCTGAAAGAGATGGGAATACAGACCACCTGACCTGCCTCTTGAGAAATCTGTATGCAGGTCAGGAAGCAACAGTTAGAACTGGACATGGAACAACAGACTGGTTCCAAATAGGAAAAGGAGTATGTCAAGGCTGTATATTGTCACCCTGCTTATTTAACTTCTATGCTGAGTACATCATGAGAAACGCTGGACTGGAAGAAACACAAGCTGTATTCAAGATTGCCGGGAGAAATATCAATAACCTCAGATATGCAGATGACACCGCCCTTATGGCAGAAAGTGAAGAGGAACTAAAAGCCTCTTGATGAAAGTGAAAGTGGAGAGTGAAAAAGTTGGCTTAAAGCTCAACATTCAGAAAACGAAGATCATGGCATCCAGCCCCATCAATTCATGGGAAATAGATGGGGAAACAGTGGAAACAGAGTCAGACTTTTTTTCTTTGGGCTCCAAAATCACTGCAGACGGTGACTGCAGCCATGAAATTAAAAGACGCTTACTCCTTGGAAGAAAAGTTATGACCAACCTAGACAGCATATTCAAAAGCAGAGACATTACTTTGCCGACTAAGGTCCGTCTAGTCAAGGCTGTGGTTTTTCCTGTGGTCGTGTATGGACATGACAGTTGGACTGTGGTGAAGGCTGAGCACTGAAGAATTGATGTTGGAGAAGGCTCTTGAGAGTCCCTTGGACTGCAAGGAGATCCAACCAGTCCATTCTGAAGGAGATGAACCCTGGGATTTCTTTGGAAGGACTGATGCTAAAGCTGAAACTCCAGTACATTGGCCACCTCATGCGAAGAGTTGACTCATTGGAAAAGACTTTGATGCTGGGAGGGATTGGGGGCAGGAAGAGAAGGGGACGACAGAGGATGAGATGGCTGGAAAGCATCACGGACTCGATGGACATGAGTCTGAGTGAAGTCCGGGAGTTGGTGATGGACAGGGAGGCCTGGCGTGCTGCGATTCATGGGGTCGCAAAGAGTCGGACATGACTGAGCGACTGAACTGAACTGAACTGCAGATTCTACAACCTTAATATGCATGTCAAAGGACTTGTTTACAGCTAAGTAAATTAAATAAATAAAAAAGGAGTCACTTCATACTTGGAAGTGAGTTACCAAAATCCTCATGTCAGATGTAACCCTGAGCAAGCTGAAATTGTCTTTATTATTCTGCTGAATGTCTCCTCCTTATCTTTGGGTCATGTCTCTGATACAATGGAGAGAAATCGCTCTTGATTCCTATCTAGAAACCTATCACTGTGCATTGTTCTAAGCCCAAAGTGCTACATGTCTGAGTTTGAAACTCACTCCACTGAAGTCTCCTAAAGATGCGTCACGTCTCTGCATGTTTTTCCAGGCAGTTTGGTTAGATCTTGAAGTTCATGAAGTTCCCAAATATCTGACCCATTTTTTCCCCTGAATTTTCCATGAGAGTTTTAGCTTTGGGTCTCTGAATGGCTTTGAACTCTTTTATCTTATTTCTAGCCTTCCTGTTACACCAGCAAACCCTATTAAGAGAATAGAAAATCAAGCCTATAAGGATGTTCTATAGGAGTTGTGTAGCGGGAAAGTTAACACGATTGTCCTGTGAACCATGTGTCCCCACAGCTGTACTGAAAGAGCGTGACAGATGGACCAGTAGAAGTCAAAAGGCAGATCGATGGGAAAGAAATAGCAAACAGCTGGAGAAACAATTTGCTTCAACTCCTCTGTCTCTTCCTTTCCTCCATAGGCAAGCTGTCCCTTGCTCCACTCACCATCATTATCTACTTGTGACAGATAATAGGTTTATAACGAGTACGGGAATAGTGGGGAGGGAGAACTGGTTCCAGATTTTAAATGTTCAGTGGTCCCAGATAGAAAAAGAGATAGACAACGTTTTCCTGTGGTATCCAAGTTATGTAAAAAGGGAAAGGACCTCTGAAAGTGGCTCTGAGAGTAGCCTTTCACTGTAGAGAAGGGGACAAAAATCCCCTTTCTCAATCCTCTTAGGTTCTTCAGCTGGGGACTGCAAATTAAACTAACAAAAAAAATTAAAAGAAGAAAATGAAAGTTTATTTATTTATTCATACAATGACTGCACATGCCGAAGAACTCAGAGATGAGTAACTCAAAGAGACAGTTAAAATTTGGAGCTCATAACCATCTTAGCAAGGGGTGATTAAGCGAGGAGAAAAGGCTAGACAAAGGAAGAGGGGTTCAGGACTTCGCGGATGCAGGTGGAAATGTATGTTGTAGAAAGGTAACTTGGAAATGTACACTAAGAAAGGGTTGTTTACTAAGGTTTGTTATGCAGTCATGTAGACGAGCCGTGATCTCCAGGGACCATGGGAGCAGGGGGAGTAGACCTATGTTTCCCACACTGTAGGGTCCAGATGGAGTGACACACGGTGGGGATGCCATTTCAGATTCTCCATCTCCATTAGAAAACTGTTGGACATTGCGAGAAGAGCAGAGGGCCCAAGGAGGAAGCTTTATGACTTCATAAATGGGGGAAAACCCTGCGCAAGACATAAGCATTCAGAAGAAAGTGAAGAAAAGAGAGAACTGAATCAAATGCAAAACCCAATATCCCATTGTATGGATATGCAGTGCACGAAAACCTCATACGGTATTTCACTAATAACTTGGCCCATTTACTTGCCAAGTGGGGGAAATGTGCTATTAGATACCTTTGGCTTACAATAGGTTGCAAACTTGCAGAGAAAAATGCTTTCAGAGAGGCTTGAACTGTCATCACGGAGGCTATGGGACAGTTGGCAGAAAGGGGCAGGGATGAGCTGAGACCAAGCACTGGATTGGGCATTTGAAATATATACTTTCTCACTCATTCTTTACCCCAGCCCTAAGTGACAGTTGGCACTATCTGCAATAAATGAATGAAGATACAAAATCTCAGCAATTTGAACTACTTTCTCTAAATATTTATATACTCTCCAGAGGATGATACCTCTCCTCTCAGTCATGATACCTACTGTGGGCTATTGCATTTATTTTCTCCTCCTGATGAAAGTGAAAGAGGAGAGTGTAAAAGTTGGCTTAAAGCTCAACATTCAGAAGACGAAGATCATGGCATCCAGTCCCATCACTTCATGGCAGATAGATGGGGAAACAGTGGAAATAGTGGCTGACTTTATTTTTCTGGGCTCCAAAGTCACTGCAGATGGTGATTGCAGCAATGAAATTAAAAGATGCTTACTCCTTGGAAGGAAAGTTATGACCAACCTAGACAGCATATTAAAAAGCAGAGACATTACTTTGCCAACAAAGGTCCATCTAGCTAAGGCTATGGCTTTTCCAGTGGTCATGTATGGGTGTGAGAGTTGGACTATAAAGAAAGCTGAGTGCCGAAGAATTGATGCTTTTGAACTGTGGTGTTGGAGAACCAAGGAAGTCCAACCAGTCCATCCTAAAGGAGATCCGTCCTGGGTGTTCATTGGAAGGACTGATGTTGAGGCTGAAACGCCAATACTTGGGCCACCTGATGTGAAAAGCTGACTCCCTGGAAAAGACCCTGATGCTGGGAAAGATTGAGGGCAGGCAAAGAAGGGGACGACAGAGGATGAGATGGTTGGATGACATCATCTACTCAATGGATGTGGGTTTGGGTGGACTCCAGGAGTTGGTGATCGACAGGGAGGCCTGGCGTGCTGTGGTTCATGGGGTCACAAAGAATCGGACATGACTGAGCAACTGAACTGAACTGAACTAGATTCACAGGTTGAAGTCGCAACTCGTAGTATCTAAGATTGTGACTGTAGTTGGAGATTGGGCCATTACGGAGATAATTAAATTAAAACGAGGTCATTAGGGCAGCCCTATTTCGTCTGATCGGTATCCTTATAAGGAGAAGAATTTGGACCCATGTACAAAGGGATGACAATTTGAGGACACAGTGAGAAGAGAGCCATCTTATCTCGTGGCTTGATCATTTGAGCACAAGCCAAGAAGAGAGGGCTCACTTAGCCAACCCTGCTAACACCTTGATCTCAGACTTCCAGCCCCCAGACTGTGAGACAACAAACCTGTGCTGGGTAAGCCACTCAGTCTGCAGGACCTTGTCATGGCAATCCTACCAAATGTACAACACGAAAAACAGAGAACATAGGGAAGGGGCTGATAGTTGTTTTGAAAGATGCTTAAAATTTTCTGCATTCCACAACACAAGATAAAAATTTAAACACAACGTACAATCTGAGAGCATGGAGTCCTAGCCACTGTACCAGTAGGAAAGTCTCAATTCAGGGAGCCCAGGTTCCATCCCTGGTCAGGGAATTAGGTCTCGCATGCCGCGACTGAAAGTTCCCATGCCACAACTGAAAAACGCCACATGCTGCAACTAACACCTGGCAGAGCCAAATAATTAATTAAATATTTTTAAAATTGCAATCTGAGAAAGTATTTGCAATAACTATGACTCAACCTGAGACAGAAATCCCATGGACAGAGGAGCCTGGCAGGCTACAGTCCATGGGGTTGCAAAAAGTCAGACACAACTGAGTGACTAATACAACTACTATATTGTTACCATCAGGGAAAATGTAAAAGCAAAAGCCCTTTAAAAAAATTACTTTCTTTTTAATCCATAAAATTTAGTGTAATAAATCTAGCCATTATAATTTCTGCTCTGATGAAACCACTAAAGTAACATTTCTTTAGTGGTTTATTGACCACTGATCTATTGACATTTTGGACTACATCCATCCTGAGAGACTGTGGATGTCCAGTGATATCTCTGACTCCATCCACTAGAGCCAGGAGCACTGCCTCAGCTGTGACCATCAGAATGTCTCTAGACATTTGCCCAGTGTCCCCTGGGGGAAAAAATCACCCATGGTTGAGAACTAGGTCACTCAGGTTACTAAGTTTAATCTTGCTTTAAAAAAAAAAAATAAAAAGCTTTATTTCATAGAGACCAACTTTACAAAGTGGATATTAAGTCATACATATGATATTTTAACTGCAAAAAAAAAGGGAGATGAGATATAGAGTTAAAGATAAATTGAAGAAAACCAACAGGAAAGGGAAGGTGACACAAAAACGTGAATACCTTGATACCAGTTGAGAGTAATTCTGTAATATTTCACTCCAACATATTTCCTTCACACACCTCTCTAATGAACCCTTGTCGTTTGTCAAATAAAAAGATGCATAACATGAGAGTTGCCAGTTAAGTTTTATTTGGGACAAAATGAGGACGGCAGCTCTGAGAGCCTGCTCCAGAGATGCAGTGGGAGAACGTCAGTATATAAGCTTTTGGTGGAGGGGGGTGTTCATGCAATCAAGCGCTTACTTTACAAGAGATCTTCTGTGAGTCACGAGGAGAGGATGTCACCATGAAGAGATTTAGCGCTTTTCTAGACATGAAGAGATGCAAAGACTGAGATCGTGAAATCAGTTCCTGAAAATACCTAGGCATCTGAAAACCTGTTCCACCAGATTCCCTGGCGAGCAGAGTGTCTCACTCCACCCTGAACTCCCTCAGAGGGTGTTGAAGGTCAACAGGAACAGCAGCACAGGGCTCAGTCTCCTCAGAGGCAAATGGCAAATGCCCTTGTTGTTGTTGTTCAGTGGTTGGCAAATGCTCTAGCCAAGTGCCAGTTTGTAGTTGACAGGCAAGTGCCAATTTGTAGTTGACACACTCCAATTTTTCTGTCTAGTAGTCTAGCAAGCTCTTCCATCTCATTTCTTCACGTATTAGGTCCTGTCCCACCAGCTATTAAGCAAGAGTAGGCATGTGGCCAGGCCTGGACAATGACAGCCCCCATCTCCTTGGGAACAGTGGTTGGCCCATTGGACAGACATGGTCCAAGCAAATCGATTGCTGGGGATTGATTTATGAGGCCTGGAAAGAGAGTGTTCTTTCTTTCTGCAGGGCTTGTTGACTGAAGCTGTCAGTAGACATATCCCATCCGTGGGGGGCGGGGGAGGGGAGGGGGGAAGGGGGTGGGGAGGGCTGTCTGTTAACAGGAAGGAATGAGGCAAAAAGAAGCAAAGACAGAGAGGAAAGACAGGAGGGAGAATAAGAGGCCAGGAGTCCTGACTATGTAGAGTTTCTGTCTTCTAGCACTTTTCCTTCCACTCTCTGATCTATCTTAATATTCTTCCTAGACTTTTGAACTCTTAAATTCACCATTATGCCAAGTGAGTTTGGGTTAGGGTTCTATCACTTGTAACTGAAAAATTCCTGACTAAAAAAATCAACTCTATCATAACTGTTTATTGCTCTGAATTAGAATCGTGTTGTTCCCTTAGAGATGACTGGTACATAGAACACACACTGAAGTTACACAGTCTAACTTAGCAGCCAAGTGGGAGGGATACTTTGCTCTCTAATTCTGGAGCTGTGATACCTGCACGTCCGTATTTCTGATGGAGCCCTCTCTGCCTAGGACCTGCCTTGGCTCTCCTGGACTGCTAACAGAAGTCGTTAAAGCATATATGTGCAATCTAAAAAAAAAAAAATGGTACAGATGAACCTATTTGCAGGGCAGGAATAGAGTCACAGATGTAGAGAACAGATGTATGGACGTGGGCAGTGGTGGGGAAGGGGAAGGGGAGAGACTACCATACGTACAATTCCATGTGTAAAATAGCTAGTGGGAAGCTTCTGTATAACACAGGGACCTCAGCTCAGTTCATGATGACTTAGAGGGGTGGAGTACGGGATGGGGATACGAGGGAGACCCAAGAAGGAGGGGATATACGTATACATTTAGCTGACTCACTTCGTTGTACAGCAGAGACTAACACAACACTGTAAAGCAATTATATTCCAATAAAAAAAAAGTCATGCCTGCATTTTAGGAATTAGTCTTAGGCAAGCATTTCCCACAAACACTACTTCTTTGATATATTAATTAACATAAAGCAAAAAAAAAAAAAAAAAGAGTCAAAGCTCTTGTAAATCATTGAATGGATAATAGCTAATAGTAACAACCAGTCCATTCTAAAGGAGATCAGTCCTGGGTGTTCTTTTGGAAGGAATGATGCTAAAGCTGAAATTCCAGCACTTTGGCCACCTCATGCGAAGAGTTGACTCATTGGAAAAGACTTTGATGCTGGGAGGGACTGGGGGCAGGAGGAGAAGGGGACGACAGAGATGAGATGGCTGGATGGCTTCACTGACTCGATGGACGTGAGTTTGAGTGAACTCCAGGAGCTGGTGATGGACAGGGAGGCCTGGCGTGCTGCAATTCATGGGGTCGCAAAGAATCGGGCATGATTGAGCGACTGAACTGAACTGAATAACCAGTTCATGGACTTTACATACTAACCTTATGGAATAGGTACCACTTACTAAACCATTTTACAGACAAGGAAACTGAGATGCAGAGACATTAAGTTGCTCAAAGTCCCATATCCCCCTGTGGAGCCCAGCCAGAATGCAATCCACATCTGTCCAATCCCATAGCCCATGGTTTTAATTGCTATCCCATATGTTGAAGAGGGCACATTTACTACAGGTCTTTAATATAATGCACATGTACTGTGAAATCTTCGTATGCAATACACAATATTTCCCAAATGTACCTATCCGGAAAACTGATTTTTCATGGAGCATCTAGTGACACTGGTTTCTCATGGGACACACTTTGCGGAGAGATGCTTGGAGACCATTTTCCTCCTTCACCTCTCAGGAAAAAATGAACTGTTGAAAAGTCTTGGCCAGAAATACACTGGAAAGTGACAGAGAAAACTCTTTCCTTTAGTCCCATATTGAATTATCATCACCTGTGTCTGTGGGATTGTTTCCAGGAAAGAAGCCCTGTTCTTTGAGTAACTCTTTCCAATTCACATAGGAATTCAACTAACCACAGCTTCTACTGTGCAGGTCATAAGAAGATAAATAAAAAGAAACAGAAGATTTGTATTTGTGGTAGCTAGATTCTGAACATCTCACTTCACACTTTAAATCTCCGGCAGGTGATTCCAGGCACATAAACCTTTCTGGCGCCCACCTGCCTCTGAGCACCACACCATCAGGGCACCCTTCCCCATCAACTGTATCCCTGCTCCCCACCTGCTCAGATACAGGCAAAAACAGGTTTTCCCATAAGATCATCAATGATTCTTTTGCAGTGGCTGGTGGTAGCACTTCTTAAAGAAGACAAGTCCCAGACTGGCCAGGTCAGGATCGCTCTCCAAGTGTATCAAAATCTACTGAGGGGAGAGGGCCAGTCCTGAGAAAAAAGTTGGCTATCTCTCTCCTATCAAACTGCTGGCCATTTCCTGAGCTTGCCAAATTTTTGCGGCTCCTGCTTCTGTTTATAGTGTTCCCTCTGCATTCCAGAACGTCTCTTTCTCTCCCCCTGAGTTGGCTTCAAAAATTCCCACCTAGCCTTCAAAGTCAATTTCATGCACCCGCTTCTCTGACTCCATAGGCTCCAAGGCAAGAAGGAACAGCACTCACATCTGTCTTCTTAGGTGCTTACAATGCACTGGCCAGAGCACCTTTCCACCTTTCCTTATGCTGTTGGTTAATGAGTTCCCCGAGGGCAGCGATCATCTTACTCATCTCTGGACCTCTGTTCCTGACCAGATGGCACGGCAAACAGCAGCTCAGTAAATATTTTTCAGACAAGTGAATAAATAAATCACTCTTTCCTTAAAAGCAAGTTCAGAGTTTTTTGGTTTTGTTTTTTTTTTTTTTCTTTTTTTTTGATGTGAGGGATTACTCAAGCCAAGGATGCATTTTTAAAAATCCAGAATCCTTTGCATAGAAAACCTCTAAGGGTTTCTTCAAGCAGCAACTGTTCATTTGTCTCATGGGGCAGAAACAGAAATGGAGGTGCTCCGAGGTGAGAGCAGGGTTGATTCTGAATTCATTTTCCTCCCAGAGAAATTCTGTCAAAATACAAGATGAGATTCAAGCCACTGATGCTCATCCCTTCAACTCTGAGCTCTCTCTCACACTTTAGGGAATCAGCATCTCAAATGGAAAGTTCATTATTTTCAAACTAACGTACACACTTCCTCCCTTGTTCTGGTTTTTGGATATTTGCTTTTCAAATTCTTTTTCAGCTGTTGCAATGCCAGTGTCTGCTCCCCACAACTCCCCAGCATCTCCCCCAGCTCCCTTCCTCCTCAGGCAATTCCTATCACTCTGTGAGGTGGGCCAGCATTCCCCAGTGGGGCAGACAAAGCTCAGGCCCAGTTTCCTATCTCAGAGCCCAGACTTGAGGCCACAGGAAATGCTGGAGCGTTTCCACCATCCTGTGAGCCAAACACTCAAAGTTTCCAAACCTGCTGATCAAAAAACAATACGCAAAACTTCTCTCTCCCTCCCTTTCCAGCAACAGCAGAGCCCTAAAGGCCACCCTAGGAAATTCAATTGTATCGGATTAGCAGGGAGGTGGGTGTCCGGCTGCACTTCCACAGGCTTCCACTGACAACTCAGCACAGAATTAATCATCCGAAAAGGCGGCGCCTGATGCAGTGCCGAGCACCCACCAAACAGGATGGCAATAGCCTCTGCCTTTTTCTCCCTCCTCTGGCCCTTTAGGTTTCATTCTTCAGATGAGCACAGACATGTGAGTGAGCGTGCTCAGAGGTCCACCTGGGTTAATCCTGGTTCTCCGCAGCCACAGCTCCCTGACTCTGGACAAGTTGCGTACTATGGCTCACCTGCAGTGTCCTCATCTGTAAAACAGGAGCAACAGTGGAACTTTTCTCGTAGGTCTGTTGTGAAGACAAAATGCATAAAGCAACTAGAACAGGGCCTGCTACAGCATTCTGACGATTATTAATTCACCAGGCATGTGGTACCTGGATGATGAACCAGGGGATTCTGTCATCTTCTCTAGTGAAATACACAGCATTCCAGTGTGTGTGCTCAGTTGCTCAGTTCTGTCTGACTCGTTGCAGCCCCAAGGACTGTAGCCCGCCAGGCTCCTCTGTCCATGGAATTCTCCAGGCAAGAATACTGGAGTGGGTTGCCATATCCTCCTCCAGGGGATCTGGCCGACTCAGAAATTGAAGGCATGTCTCTTGTGTCTCCTGCATCTCCTCTAGTGAAATACATGGAGGTCCTACCACATGGGAATTCTTTTATACCTCAAGCATCACAATGGAAGTACACAAACTGTTAGGAGGGTAGAGAATGGTAACTCGGCCTGAAAGTCTGGGGGTGGGGAGTGGGTTATAGACGAAGATTTTTCCTGGGTTTTCAAGGATGAGCAGAAGTTTCCAGGCGAGTGACTGGGTTGAGAGGAACTGGAGATGAAGATTAGAGTTAAGATTCAGGAAGGATCAACCTGCACTGCAAAGACTGGGAGTCGCAGAGAACTGCCTGAGCAGATAGCCTGCTGAAGCAGGCCCAGGCCTCCTGGGAAAATTCTCTCAAGTACAGGGAGGTGATGGGAATTCAACTCCTCTAGATACTTTCTCCCCAGGGAGAAGTGGATGTGGTCTTCAGTTATAAGGCAATTAATAGTCCCTAAATGTCGGGAGCTGCGTTAGGCATCACTGACAAAATGGAGGCACGGTCCCCAGCCCCATCTCCTCATTCCGCAGGCACGGATCCCGGGATGAAGGAGTTAGGCCTTGTAATTCTGACTTGTCTTTTCCTCTCCTCGGCTGAGTTGACTGAAAAGGAATATTAAGGTGCTTATTGTTCTTGAGAGGAGCATGAGAAGGCACAAAGCCTTCTGCAGCATTGCTCAGAAAATAATTCATAAGTTAATCATTGACATTTGTCCCAAGGACTTTTACAAAAAAGTGTTCCAGGATGAGCACATAGGCCGCAGCTTGAGGCCATGGGAGAGATTGATATCTAAAGCCTATTTGCAAGGAGAATGTTTATGGCAAAGGAGTTTACTGAATTTGGGGCTTAGAAATAATTAAAATAGTTAGAAGTTAAAGATTTAAGGAATGTTGTAAAGTTAGCATATTTTACTATAGCTTATAGAAGTTAGGAATTTTTAGAGACACTATAGCTAGAAGCCTTTTTAAGAGATAGTGAGCTCAGAATGTTAGGAGCAAACAGGACTTAGGAAGATAAGTAGTAAACTGAGGAATGTAGCATGAGTTACAACGTAGTCACAAGTTAACTATAGGACACATTCAGTTCAGTTCAGTCTCCCAGTCGTTTCCGACTCTTTGCGACCCCATGAGTCGCAGCACGCCAGGCCTCCCTGTCCATCACCAACTCCCGGAGTTCACTCAGACTCACGTCCATCGAGTCAGTGATGCCATAATAGATGATAAGGTTGATTCCAAGAGAATCACTGAAGCAGGAACTCTGTTTGAGGAGCAATAATGATTTATTGAGATAATAAATCTGGGAGAGGGGGAACTGAAAATGTCAAACCTCTGGCCTGATGCTTTTGTGAAAGTATAAAAGAGAATCTTAAACTTGGAATAAACAGGCAGTCCAAAGAAAACTGAGAGGCTGTCTCATTTCTCTCGCCGACACCGTCCATCTCTTCAGGCTGAATCCCTGGCTGCTGGAGCTGGGCTCAGGCACCTAAAGAAGATGACACCACCCTTATGGCAGAAAGTGAAGAGGAACTAAAAAGCCTCTTGATGAAAGTGAAAGAGGAGAGTGAAAAAGTTGGCTTAAAGCTCAACATTCAGAAAACGAAGATCATGGCATCTGGTCCCATCACTTCATGAGAAATAGATGGGGAAACAGTGGAAACAGTGTCAGACTTAATTTTGGGGGGCTCCAAAACCACTGCAGATGGTGACTGCAGCCATGAAATTAAAAGACACTTACTCTTTGGAAGGAAAGTTATGACCTATATAGACAGCATATTAAAAAGCAGAGATATTACTTTGCCAATAATGGTCCATCTAGTCAAGGCTATGGTTTTTCCAGTGGTCATGTATGGATGTGAGAGTTGAGCTGTGAAGAAAGCTGAGTACCGAAGAACTGATGTTTTTGAACTGTGGTGTTGGAGAAGACTCTTGAGAGTCCCTTGGACTGCAAGGAGATCCAACCAGTCCATCCTAAAGGAGATCAGTCCTGGGTGTTCATTGGAAGGACTGATGCTGAGGCTGAAACTCCAGTACTTTGGCCACCTCATGGGAACAGTTGACTCATTGGAAAAGACCCTGATGCTGGGAGGGATCGGGGGCAGGAGGAGAAGGGGACGACAGAGGATGAGATGGCTGGATGGCATCACCGACTCGATGGACATGAGTTTGAGTGAACTTCAGGAGTTGGTGATGGACAGGGAGGCCTGGCAAGCTGCAAGTCATAGGGTCGCAAAGAGTCGGACACGACTGAGCGACTGAACTGAACTGAACTGAACTGAACTGAAAGAAGGACTAAAGGGGTGTTCTCTGCTCAGCAGGGGGCCTGCCCTAATTACTTTACAGCTTCGCCAGCTGTCTGTCCTTCCAGCTTGGCAGAAGCAGGGGTTTTAGAGAAGATGAAGGTACAGTGGCCAATGATTACACAGCTCCTCTCCTAGCTTTAAACAGAAGCACCTCAAAATGTTTCTCAGGAAAGATTCCACTAGAAAACATGAATCTCCCCTATTTTCAGGGTTTTAGATAGTTTATCCTCTGGTTACAAGGTACCACCCCACACCCTCAGCAAGACAAACAAAAACATAAGCCTATAGGTTTTTCGGTTTTATCTCTTCCACTTTAGGAGGTGCTATCAAAACTCCCTGGATTGCAAGAGGAAGTCTCTTCCTTCTGTTTTTTATCTGGGTTCCCTCACAAGTTTGCTGTAGTTTGTTTTAAGACAAAATACTATCAGGAGACATGCTATCAGGTAGCCAGGCTTTGAAGAGTGTTTCACACAAACATTAAGATAACAATGGGTCCACTGAGTGGGCCAGTGTTCCCTGTGGATGGGAGAACAAAAGGATTTTGCTTCCATAGACATATATTCAGAAACTGGTTACTGTTTATTTAAAAATAAAGCCAGGTTACAAACTGGGGGAAAGGTAGCCTGCAGTTCTATTCTGAAAGCCAGTTTTACTGATTACACCCTGAGGTTGTTAATATCCAAAAGATCACATTCTGGATGGATTTTTTTTTTTTTTAATGCTTTTGCCCTTCACTTTTCACTGGGCAGAGCTTCTCTACAATCTGTTTGCATGGCCCTGGGAAGTAGTAAGATTAAAAACTGGTAAGAGGAAGACAGAGGATTCCAATTCAGTGCTGACTGTTTGCTAAATGAGGACCTTTTAAAGTTTCTGTTGGTCAATTAACAGGATGCTGATGATTTAGGATTCTTTTTGGTTAGCAGATGCAAGCTATTTTATATCAAATGGATAAATAACAAGGTCCTACTGTATTGCTCAGAGAACTATATTCAGTACCTTGTGATAAATCATAATGGAAAAGAATATTAAAAGGAATGTATGTTAGTGTATAATTGAATCACCCGGCTCTAAAGCAGAAACTAACACTGTGAATTAACTATATGTCCATTTTTAAAAAATTTAAGATTCTTTTCATCTACACATAGTTGTAGAATACTTGGGACTCAATCTGCTACTATCTACTTTGATAAGGACTCGGTCATGCAAAAACTAACAAAATGATAATAATAAAAACAACCCTGCACACACACACACAAACCTAGCTAGATTAGTGAAGACGACTGTGGAAAAAATTAGGAAGAACTTCCATGTATCTTAAGTTCCACTGCAATATACTTTGCCTTGCCTAGAAAAAAGGTCATGTATTATAAATCTTTGTGGGACACTTGAGTCCTGCTGACAGATCTGATAATGGGGTCAGACACTAGAACCTAATTATCTGAGGCATGAATTTAATGAATGAGGTCAAAGAAAATCAGATTCTACTTGATACCTAAGAATCTTACTTTTTTCAGTTTTTCAAATCAAAGCCAACAGCTCCAATGGGGCAAGATGACATAAGAAAGAGGACAAGTTTTAGAGTCAGACAGAGCTGGATTTGAGTGCAAAAATGGGTGGTGTTTTAAGTCAGGGCACAAGAAAAGCAGATTTGCATTTTGCCTCAGCCTACAGGAGAACAGACACATGTGGACAAAGAATAAACTGATAAAAAGCCTGGTAAGATTGATGGCAATGGCTTGGGGGGTTAGTCTTGTAGATGGAGAAGGTGAAGGATTTACAAGCTATTTCTGAAGATTAAAAATCAACAGAAGTCAATAATAAAATGGATCTAGGGGACAAATGAGAAGCTGGAGTCAAAGGTGAGCTGGCTCACTCTGGATGAGCCAGAGTGATGGTGATGTCATTACTGAGCTAAAAGTGAAAGTCACTCAGTCATCTCCAACTCTTTGAGACCCCGTGGACTATACAGTCCATGGAACTCTCCAGGCCAAAATACCAGAGTGGGTAGCCTTTCCTTTCTGCAGAAGATCTTCTTAACTCAGGGATAGAACCCAGATCTTCCACACTGCAAGCGGATTCTTTACCAGCTGAGTCACAAGGGAAGCCCATTACTGAGCTAGGACTATTCCAAAAGGAAGATTCATGCCAGCCAATTTGTTGACCACTACCAGTAAGACCCACCTGGAGGACCCAGTGGTAAAGTCCAAGGCACTAGTATAAGAAACATCCTCTCCCCTCTTCTTTGTAAACCTAATCTGCTTTACTGCAGATTACCTCTAAAACTCATGGCCATTTCCTTCTTATTAAGTTTAGAGGCAGCAGAGGACAGCAGTCATGGCCACAGACTAAACTCAGATTGCATGAATTCTAATCTCAGTTTCATTGCCTCCTAGCCTGAGGCCTTGGGAAAATTGTTCTCTGTGCCTCAGTTTACTCAACTCCAAAATGGGGGAAACCATAGTAACTATCCCACAGCTTTCTTGAGATAAGTAATATGATGATGGTAATAGCTAATGGTTGTTTAACTTACTATCTGCCAGGTACCCTACTGAACAGTTTATGTATTTTAACTCATTCAATCCTCCCAACATCCCTCTGACATAGGTGCCATTCTAATCTCCATTCTAAAAATGAAGAAATGGAGTCAGTGAGGAAACCAGCCACTAACTTGGCTGGTTAGCAATCTAGCCAGTCCAAAGTCTGTACTCAGAACCATTATAATCAACTTCCTCTGACTATAACATACACAAAATGCCTAGAACAGGGCCTGGCAGAGAGTAAGACCAACCATTAACCCCAGGAATCAGTAAATCCAGGCTTTTACAACCATTGTGCTTCACCAGAAAGAAGGAGGCCTTAAGACACTTTTTGTATCATAGATCCCTACTCCACCTTCTCACCTAGTTCTTACATAATACTGATAGTGATTTCCTGAATTGGCTTCTGACTTTGACCCCATAGACAGGAATCATACAGTGTGAAATTTTAAGCTCATCACAGACATATTTGTTGATGCTGGGACAAAACCTGCAACTGGAAAGGAACTCTGAGGCACACCTCAGCAGAAAAAACACCCCGTGGCTACCTTCATTACTTCCGGTGAGTTTAGACAAGGATCTTTTCACAATCTCTAACTTTTTACCTTTTCATTTAATGAGTAGATAAACCTTGTATGAGTTTATTCATCTCTCTCCCAGAGAAAGAACAGGACTCTTTTATAAGCAGGTAACATGATTTTATTTCCACTAACAAGGAATAATCTTAATTGACATCTAGCTCTGTCAGAGTACAGCCTCAGAACAAGTACTCAAAACTGAAATAATGACTTTTTGGTAGCAGGCCTCAGCATTTAATGAGCTTATTATGGCAAAGAACCTAAATAGCAAATCAGTTCACTCAGGTACAAGAGAGTTCACTGGGAAGTTATACAGCTTAAAATGAAAGTTTATGAAACTCCACTGAGATTAAAAATAACAATAATAAGGTAGACATTTCAAACATCTACTTAAAAATTTTCCAGGCAAAAATTAATTCAGCCATGCAGTAAAGCATAAAACTCTTGGAGGCCAAGAGACAGAAATTATTTATTTTGAGAAAAATCCAGGATCTGTTTGAGGGTATTCTTTGGCATATCCACCAGGAGGTAGGGTGACTGCCTATTCAAAAGTAGGATCAAATTAAGCTCCTCAAATTTCAAAAGGATTTCTACTCAATCCCCAGATCAACTGACTAGTTAAGGCATAGGTGGTTCCAAGTAACTGCCAGGAATGAAGAGTAATTGCACTCTGCAGCCTTATCAGTAAGAGTAATATTGAACTCACTGCCATCTACACAGATGGTGCACTGCATTGTCTTCAATGGAAAAATGTTATACACAGGCATAATGTTTACTAACAGAAATTGATTTAACGGTTTATGATAAAACTTTAAGATGGAATAAGCAGTGGTAAAGGATACACCCTCCCAGGATGCCAATCTGGAACCCTGAATACATTTTTCCTTCGAAATCAAACTCTCCGATCAGTGTTTATCTCTATCTTTATTAACACAAAATGAGACTTCAGAGATACTCAGGAGACCCTCATATGACTGTGTGTCTAATATCAATTCTGCCAAACTGGCACAGTGGTAAAGAATCCGCCAGCCAAGGCAGGAGATGCAAGAGACACAGGTTTGATACCTGGGTTGGAAAGATCCCCTAGAGAAAGAAATGGCAACCTGCTCCAGTATTCTTGCCTGGAAAATTCCATGGATAGAGGGGCTTGGCAGGCTACAGTCCAAGGGGTTGCAAAGAGTTAGACACGACTGAGCAAGCACGCACTGTATTGAATATATGACTAAAAGGGTTCCAAATTTCAGACAAAAATCTAGAGTGTTGAAATCTAGAGAGTTAAATTAAAAATCGTCTGAAAGGTTGTACTCATACTTAACCATTTTTGCTTTCACCTAAATGTTATTCCAATTAGAAAAAGGGATTTCTTCCCATATTTATTCATGTGTTTCAAAAATCTTTAAAGTATAGAAAAATAATAATAAAGGAGTTCTATAAGGCATGCTTTAGTGCTTTAATTCTGGTCTTTATTTCTGCTTTGAAATTTTTTTTCCCCAGAATCCTTACTTTTAGTAATTAAAATTTTTAAAAATTCATGTCAAACCAAATTTCTTCAGCCTTTCTTTTCACAGTCTTAAAGTTTGGCAATGTTTGCTTGAGAAACTGGAGCACACTAGAGTACTTCTGTGGACACATCCTATTTTACAGGTGCAAGACAGCTCAGGATAACTACTGTTCCATCACCATTGATGGAAAAATAAGATAAAAGATAAATCCTATTGCAGATGGGCCAGAAGCATCTTCTTAACAAAGCTCTGGTGTTTTTATAAACTCTTTTACGTCTCGCACTTGGAACTTGTTAAAGATGAGCTCTGAATGGTGTCCAAACATCTTTATATTTGACATTTGTGAATGACTGTCATAGCTTGAAAGGTGAGAAATGCAGGTAAGCTTTTAGCCTTTATCAAATGAAAAGCTCTTCAGCCCCCACAGGTTTACATCTGAGCCTGCATAAGGTGGGAAAGCAATCTTAGTTTTCCTGTCTCTTCCCATCTGTTGGGAAACACATCCACTTTTAGTGAAAGGACTTCTAATATCAGGCCACATTTCCACTTTGTGTTTTAAATTCTATGATGTAGTCCTAAATTCCTACAGTAATCAAAGGCTGTGAAACCTCACAGAGTAAAGAGTCTTTTCAATGGGGATCTGAAAATAAAAGTTGTTTTGGTGAAACTCCTCTGTTCCCAAGCTCACTACAGGAGATCATGTTGAAATGTGAGGAAACAGGAGTGAGGGCAGGACTCAGCCCTCAACAGGGAAGAGAAGTATCCAATCTCCCTCCATCAGTGTTGGCCAGCACCAAAGCAGCAGCAGGACAGAAAGCCAGTGGGAGATCTACTCAACACGGGTCCCTGGAGAGGCACTCCACATTAGAAAAAGCAGAAGAAGAGACTGTCTTCTGCTGTAGAACCGACAATTCTCAAATACCAACTACCCATCTCAGTCATTAATTCTAAAAGCCAAAATTTTGATCTCAGTGATCGTAAAAGTTCAAACCTAATGTAAAGACACAGAAAAAAAAACTGTGGCTTCTGGGGTAAAGTGAAGAGTTGAAGAAGTAACCAAACAGTTAATCAATGCACACCATCTGAAGAATCTTTTCCTCAATAGTAGACTCTTTTTTCTCCATTACTTGCAATTATCCCAACTCATGACTTATCTTTCGATAGGCAGATAGAGACATACGAAAGTATCACCATGAGCACCCTTCTCTTTCCTATGTGGTCACAATATCCACCATATGCAATGATTTTAAGCTTCATAACAATGGTGTGATCACTCACCTAGAGCCAGACATCCTGGAATGTGAAGTCAAGTGGACCTTAGAAAGCATCACTACGAACAAAGCTAGTGGAGGTGATGGAATTCCAGTGGAGCTATCTCAAATCCTGAAAGATGATGCTGTGAAACTGCTGCACTCAATATGCCACCAAATTTGGAAAACTCAGCAGTGGCCACGGGACTGGAAAAGGTCACTTTTCATTCCAATCCCAAAGAAAGGCAATGCCAAAGAATGCTCAAACTACCGCACAATTGCACTCATCTCACACGCTAGTAAAGTAATGCTCAAAATTCTCCAAGCCAGGCTTCAGCAACACATGAACCGTGAACTTCCAGATGTTCAAGCTGGTTTTAGAAAAGGCAGAGGAACCAGAGATCAAATTGCCAACATCCGCTGGATCATGGAAAAGCAAGAGAGTTCCAGAAAAACATCTAGCCTTTTTGAGCCTTATGATGGGGTTTTCTGCTTAGAATTTAGAGAAATTTCTAGGACATTGTAATAATGGTAGGAACCTCACTGGTGGAAAAGTCCCTGTAAGTGGCAGATGGAAGTGAAATCTTAGTTTGGTGACTCATCCATCTGATGTTTTCTTATCAATGTAGTGGTTGTAATTTTTAGTAGGTTGTTGTTGTTGTTGTTGTTGTTGTTGTTGTTGTTGTGTCACCAAGTCAGGTCTGACTCTTTTCGACCCCCTGGACTGTAGCACACACAGCTCTCCTGTCCTTCACTATCTCCCAGAGTTTGCCCAAATTCTTGTCCATTAAGTAGATGATGCTATCCAACCATCTCACCCTCAAAAAGGCTAAAGAATGAGAGGGAAAACTCAGTTTCCTTACTTTTGCCCCTCAATTTTCATAAAGGTGCCATTTTTCTAAAAGACAAAGGAAGAAACTATAGTCATATTTAGGTGGTGTCAGTGGACTGTCCAGTGTATTTTTTCTTCAAAGTTAGATTATGTTTCATAGAAGAAAAATAAATTTATTAGTAACAACTATTTTATGTCAGACTGTAATTATTTCTCATATATTAAAACAGGCAAACAGTCCTTCCAACATCCATCTCATATCATCATATATAAAATCTCTGTGAAGTAGGTGGGCAAATACTATTACACAAATAGAGAACTGAGGCATAGAAATTAAGACCCAACTCAAAATCAGATTAGTTCCATTCCCTAATACCTAGTGTTCAGAACAGTGGCTAAAGTAAGACAAAGTTATGGAATCGTGAATGAATCATTTACATTGTCTAAATTATGTTTCCACTCAAAGAGAGGAAGTCAGATTTTGAGAACTGCCAGCAGTGGTAAAGAATCTGCCTGCCAGTGTAGGAGATGTAAGAAATGGGGATTCGATCCCTGGATCGGAAAGATCCCCTGGAGGAAGAAACGGCACCCCACTCCAGTATTCTTACCAGGAGAACTCCATGGACAGAGGAGCCTGATGGGCTACAGTCATGGGGTGGCAAAGAGTCAGACTTGACTGAGCATCTGAGCATTCATTCATTCATTCAACCCTCACATTAAGGAGCCTCATCTACGGAGCACTTCAAGGCTGGAAAGACATCTAGCTTACATCTGCCCCTTTCCAAGTTACATTCTGCAGAGTTCTCTGAGAGAACCGCAGCATCTCCCAGAATGATGCAAAGAACCTGCCCCAGTTCAGTGACAGTGTTTCTCAAACTCCTCTAAGAGAAAAAGAGAAATTCTCTATTCATTTCATAATAAATAACAAGGGTCTTTCCTTCCATCATTCATGGAGCTTAGAGTCTCTGATACAAGAGTGAAAGAAAGTCAGAATTTACATTTTTATTTTCAACAACTTGATAATGGACTGAAGAAATCAATGAGACAGTAAAAGAACAGAAAGATACCAGATGCTACTAAATTACTTTACACTCACCTAGTTCCATTATGTCAACAAGAATCAGAAAGCAAAATCTATCTGATGAATTTTTACAAGCCCAACATGTTCTGGCATCTGTCTCTTTCTGTGTCCCCACCTCCTACTCTGCTTACTCTCTTCTGACCACTCAGGAAGTCTTGAAGCTATTCAGATTTATCACATTTTCCACCCACTGTTCCCACAACTTCCCATAGCTGACATGTTCACTGAATTTAGGACACAGCCCAAGTGTCTCCTCAGGGAAGCCTTCTCCACATGACCTAATGCCAGCAGAACTGGCATACACACCCCAGCATGCACATTCCCAGTCATCTTTCCCTCTCTCATTCACTCTCCTTTACTCTCATCTGTCACTACCTTGTAGCATATTATGCACTCATCTGTTCAGATGAGAGTTCAGACTCCATAAGGAGCAGGGGTACTGTCATCTTCACCATTATGTCTCTAGTCCCATAGTATATTCTTAATGAATATTTGGTGAATTAAGAAGTGAATAAATGAAATGAATAAACTGATTAGATTTGGGGGAAGCCATTTATTTCTTAGATGCTTTAAGACAATTCCTTGGCAATACAGTGAAAAATAACAGGTTCCAGATGAAATTCAATAAAGGTGTAACCTAGAGAGACTGAGGAAGACAATAAAAGAAAGAATTAGTTAAGCAAAGTGCAAATTAAGTATCACCAGGGTGTAGCAGGGGAAAATGATGGGCATCAGACATGGGTTCCAGTCATATTTATGAAATCAGAATTCTCTAAACAAGAAAAAGAAGCTGGAGGACTTCCCTGATGTTCCAGCGGTTAAGAATCCACCTTGCAATGCAGGGGACATCAGTTCAATCCCTGGTCCGAGAAGATCCCAAATGCTGCAGGGCAACTAAGCCCATGTGCCACAACTGCCGAGCTCATGTTCTAAAACATTCCAGCCTCAACTACTGAGCTCAAGCACCACGTCTACTGAAGACCACATCCCCCAGAGCCTATGCTCTGCAACAGGAGAAACTACAATGAGAAACCTGCGCACTGCAAATAAGAATAGCCCCAATCACATGCAATAATGAAAACCCAGAACAATCAAATAAATTAATTAATAAAAAACAAAAAACCTGAAAATAATAGCCAAGATGTGGTATTGTAAATGAAACTGTTTTATAGCATATAAACAATGAGAAATAAGCATACAACAGTCACATGTTACTTCCTCTTACCTTTCTCTCTCCACTAACATCCACTGCAGATACATTCATCAATCATTA
Source organism: Ovis aries (assembly GCF_016772045.2). Lineage (NCBI taxonomy): Eukaryota > Metazoa > Chordata > Mammalia > Artiodactyla > Bovidae > Ovis > Ovis aries. The sequence continues at coordinate 61,546,586 of NC_056057.1, read as the reverse complement.
ATAATAAACTTAACTCCTTTCTGTCATAACTAAACAGGGCATCAGAATCACCAGCTCATTAGTCAATCATAATTTTTTAAAGCCTTTCAACAAAGTAGACAAACTAGGAGTAGAGGGGAATTTTTCTCCTAAAGAATGTATACAAAAAGCTGTCATAAACAACAATTTCATTTTTTTAAAAAAGTTGGAAAATATAGTTTATATTTGTGTAAATCTAAAAAAAAAAGGAAATCATTAATAAACCATTGAAGACAAAGGTTACAAGACTGAAGGAAAGGTAAGGAATCAGGACTTCAAAGGCATCAGTGATGGTGATGTTCTATTTCTTAGGTTGAGTGGTGGGTACCTGGCTAGTAATTTTATTACTTTTCATTAAACAACATATATGAACCTAACAGAAGAAGAAGACATGAAGAAGAGATGGCAAGAATACACAGAAGAACTATACAAAAAAAATCCTCATGACCCAGATAACCACGATGGTGTGATCACTCACCTAAGCGAGACATCGTGGAATGTGAAGTCAAGTGGGCCTTAGGAAGCATCACTATGAACAAAGCTAGTGGAGGCGATGGAATTTCAATTGCAAATTCTAAAAGATGATGCTGTGAAAGCGCTACACTCAATATGCCAGCAAATTTGGAAAACTCAGCAGTAGCCACAGGACTGGAAAAGGTCAGTTTTCATTAGAATCCCAAAGAAAGGCAATGCCAGAGAATGTTCAAACTACTGCACAATTGCACTCATCTCACATGCTAGCAAAGTAATGCTCAAAATTCTCCAAGCCAGGCTTTAACAGTATGTGAACCGTGAACTTCCAGATGTTCAAGCTGGTTTTAGAAAAGACAGAGCAACCAGAGATCAAATTGCCAATATCAGCTGGATCATCGAAAAAGCAAGAGCGTTCCAGAAAGACATCTACTTCTGCTTTATTGATTACGCCAAAGCCTTTGATTGTGTAGATTACAACAAACTGTGGAAAACTCTGAAAGAGATGGGAATACCAGACCACCTGACTTGCCTCCTGAGAAATCTGTATGCAGATCAACAAGCAACAGTTAAAACTGGACATGGAACAACAGACTGGTTCCAAATAGGGAAAGGAGTACGTCAAGGCTGTATATCGTCACCCTGCTAATTTAACTTATATGCTGAGTACATCATGAGAAATGCTGGACTGGATGAAGCACAAGCTGGAATCAAGATTGCTGGGAAAAATATCAATAACCTCAGATATGCAGATGACACCTTATGGCAGAAAGTGAAGAAGAACTAAAGAGCCTCTTGATGAAAATGAACGAGGAGAGTGAAAAAGTTGGCTTAAAGCTCAACATTCAGAAAACGAAGATCACGGCATCCAGTCGCATCACTTCATGACAAATAGACAATGGAAACAGTGAGAGACTTTAATTTCTTTGGCTCCAAAATCACTGCAGATGGTGACTACAGTTCCTTTTCATGTAATTAAAAGATGCTTGCTCCTTGAAAGAAAAGCTATGACAAACCTAGACAGCATATTAAAAAGCAGAGACATTACTTTGCCAACAAAGGTCTGTCTAGCCAAAGCTATGGTTTTTCTGGTAGACACGTATGGATGTGAGAGTTGGACTATAAAGGAAGCTGAGCGCCAAAGAATTAATGCTTTTGAACTGTGGTGATGGAGAAGACTCTTGAGAGACCTCTGGACTGCAAGGAGATCCAGACCTCTGGACTGCAAGAAACTATGCATAATGCTGAATCAAGAAATCAGAAGATATAAACAATAATGAATATTTTCTTTCTTAATGAAGTAAGGAGCATATTTTCTAGTGATGCATAGTTTAAAACCTTGAGATTCTAACAGCACAGACTAACTGCGGTTTCTTCCTGGTTCTCTTAACCAGTGGCATGTTTCTTATTCTCTTCCTGAAATACCCTCCTCTCATGAACCACCTGCATCACTCCCTTGATGAGCTGATGGCCTGTCATGTGATTACTTAGCAACTCCAGGGAATGATGGGCTGGGGGTGGGGGTTCTTACAGAGAGAAATGAGAAAGCAGTTGAGCTGTAGGCTCAGAAATAACTTCTTTCCATGTCCCTGTTACTAAAACTAATCAAAAGTAACTGTCAAAAGTAAAATCCTGAAATGACTTAAACTGCTACAAATACTTGCTAGTAATTGCCATTTAGTCATTCTCTTGACCTTTTGTAATGAGTATTAGGGTGAACATTAGCTCTTCTCAGTTTCAGTTAAAAAAAAAAAAAGCAATGAGCTTCTAGTTCCAAAACTCTCTGATTAATCACAAATAATCTAATCCTGATCCCTAATTTTAAAATTAAGAAAACTAACCAGAGAAGTTAAATGACAGAGGAAACAAATACATCTTCATGTGTTTAAGACCACAACTTCTGAAATCAGGAGGCTTGGCTTGGAATCCTGGCTGTCGCCAACTAGCCAGGTGACTCTGGGCAGATACTCTCCCTTAAGCTCTCCAGACCTCAGTTACTCATCTGTAAAATGGGAATAATACTGCTACCTCACAAGGTTGCTATGATGATTAAACGATGCCAAGTGCTCCCATGAGACCCTGCCACACAATATGTTCAATAAATGATTATTATTTTTATTTTCCAAGGTCACAAAGCCTGCTGGTTCTGAAACAGAACTTTCTATAGATTTCTTTTTTTATCCACTTGACCCTAACCTACATGTCTCATATTTAAAGTTATGTCAGCTTCATAATAAATGTTTTATAACTCCAAACTGTAGTAATATACTTTTCTCTCCTTCCCAGGACTAACTGGAACATAAGTAAGTGTATTTCAAACTAATAAAAATGCAGGAATTCAACAAATAACTGTCAGTCTAGTTTCTGCCAATCCCTTCAGTCTAGTTTACACATTTAATGGGTATTTTAGTCTGTTTTTCTAGATAAATCCTTCACTCATAAAGGGATTTGGTGGTTGGCACTTCTCTTTAGCACTCTTTTTTTCATAATTATCTTTCTTTTCAACCTGGCATAGAACAGAAGGCAGGTTAAGATTAACATGAGACACCCCCCACCTCAGTCAGACAGGCTTTTATGATGGAAAAATGCAGCTAGAAGCTCATCCTGAGGCTTGTAAAGATTCCCCTAGTCTTCCACCCAAACCCTCAGTGCTGAGAAATAGTCACAGCACGCTATAACATCTCCAGGAAAAGATCACCCTAAAGATTATCACCTCAAATCCTGCCTCTCCAGCTGCTCTGCAAGCCAGCATTTCCTAGGACAGCAGGAGAGTCTGGTGTAAAGATGAAGATGGCGCTGGGGGAGGTCTGTTCTAGGAACGGCACGGTTATTTACCCTAAAGCCAAAAGCAAATAATCTAACTAAGCCAATATGCAAAAGTGGTTGTCTAATAAGTACAGATTTTTTGTGGCAAATCCCTCTGTTGAGTATTTTGCTTTATTTTTTTTTATTATACGAAGTCTAAAGCTTGTTTGTTCATGGTGCTATTTTAATTTAAGCAATGCTTTTTCTTTTAAACAACTTTACACGTTATCATAAACGCTTAATGGCTATGCAAACAATTTTTACTCACTTTAAACCAACACAACTACTCATGGAAGTACAAAATGTAAATAGAATCAATGCATAAACTCCCAGTTCTCTCCTATCCTTGCTGCCTTAGCAGACCTGTTCTGAGCTCAACAAGGGCTCATGTTTAAGGCACTGACAAAACTGAAGCATCCAATCAATGAGAAAATAAAACATTATTTGTTACTTATGAGTTCTAAAAATAAGCTGAAGTCTCCATCATGAGAAAACATGCACTATGTTGGATTTTCTGACACCACTTTATGATTTGTTTTTCATTTAAATTACAGCTGGGGTATGGGTACCATGTATAAAGTTCCTAAAGAGCTCAGCTAGTCCAGGCCCCATTTAAGCCAGCTTTTCTTAAGAGCTGTCGTTTATTATACCCTGAGATTGCATTAACACAGCCACAGGGGCCCAGTGACCAGTCAAAATGCACTCTGCCCCCAAGGGACCAGTATACCAGTATACCTTGGACACCCAGGCAGCCCCAGGAAGGAAAAAGAGGTAGTGACTGCTGAAGCTTTGCTATTCTTATGTAATCATTTGTATATAACTGTATCAGCATTCAGGTCCCATTTCTCCACACTGTCCAAGAAACCAAGACCTTAATAATAAATTTTTGAAAGTCTTGCAAAAGCTCAGTACATTATATCCACAGCATCATTACCACTTGCCAGATGAAAAGAATATTAATTATGTTTTTAAAAAAATTGAGAACTTTTACATAGTAATTTTGGTTCTTTGTTCCTATCTCCCTGTCTCCTCTAACAGTTCCTCTTCTTGGAAGCAAAGCAGAACTCAAAAGTATGCATAATCACACTTTAACAGGTTACCATTTCCTTAAAAACCTGGTAACTGAAAAAGAAGGAAATTCTGTTTTTACAAACCAGTAATCAAACATCAGATTTATCCTGATCAAAAAGGACCAGCTCCTGCAGTCCAAGAGAGAAAGGCTGAACCAACCCAGCAAGTTTCAGGATTATACCTCTGAACAGAGACCTGACCTTATAACCACTATTTTGTAAACATTTTTGTTTATCCAAGATCAAAAAGTTGCTAGAAATCTGTGAACCTGTAATTCATAGCATCCTTTCATTATCCATTAGTTTAAAATAGCCATATCCACAGGATGTGGCAGGTCTTACAAGTTTCAAGAAGGGGAAGCTACTAGGCCATGAGTTTTTCTTCAGGTCACTAGAAACAGATCTTAGTTCAGAGATGAGTCAACTCTGTGGCCTCACACAATTATGCAAATGAGGGGTGAGACACTAGTACCTCCCCAGGAAAGGAAAGGTCATGACCTTTGTGAATTGAAAGGGTTACCCCTCCCAACATTCCTTGCTAGGCACAGCACTTCAAAGGGGAGAAGACGGATAAATTTGCATAAGGATAAGGAGTTGCCTTATTTTATTGGGTTTCAAAATCACTGTAGATGGTGACTGCAGCCATGAAATTAAAAGACACTTGCTCCTTGGAAGAAAAGCTATGAACAACCTAGACAGCATATTAAAAAGCAGAGACATTACTTTGCCAACAAAGGTCCGTCTAGTCAAAGCTATGGTTTTTCCAGTAGTCATGTATGGATGTGAAAGAGGGTCCATAAAGAAAGCTGAACACTGAAGAATTGATGCTTTTGAACTGTAGTGTTAGAGAAAACTCTTGAGAGTCCCTTGGACAGCAAGGAGATCAAACCAGTCAATCCTAAAGGAAATCAATCCTGAATATTCATTGGAAGGACTGATGCTGAAGCTGAAGATCCAGTACTTTGGCCACCTGATGGGAAGAGCCAACCCATTAGAAAAGACCTTGATGCTGGGAAAGATTGAAGGCAGGAGGAGAAGGGGACGACAGAGGACAAGATGGTTGGATGGCATCACTGACTCAATGGACATGAGTTTCAGTAAGCTCCAGGAGTTGGTGATGGACAGGGAAGCCTGGCATGCTACGGTCTATGGGGTTGCAAGGAGTTGGACATGACTAAGCGAAGTGACTGAACTGAAACTAACAGCAGAGCCTCCTTAAAATACACCTGCCCTCCACCTCCCCTTCAGAGGGAAGACAGACTCTCACCACCAGGAAGTATGAATTCTGCTTCCATCAGCATCAAAAAGCCCAAGAGAACTCTCCATACTTTCCCACTGAAGCTCTAAACCCCACACCACTTTTTTCTTAAATTGATGCATACATCTTTACCTCTGGACACTTGACAAATTACTTCTTCCTGAGTACTCCTACAAGCACAGGTAAATAAGCCTTCTCTTTTCTCCTGTTAGGACTTCCCTGGTGGTTCAGATGGTAAAGTGTCTGCCTACAACACGGGAGACCCAGGTTCAATCCTCTGGAGAAGGCAATGGCAACCCACTCCAGTACTCTTGGTTGGAAAATCCCATGGACAGAGGAGCATGGTAGGCTACAGTCCATAGGGTCGCAAAGAGTTGGACATGACTGAGCAATTTCACTTTCACTTTTTCTTTTCTCCTGTTAAATCTGGCTACTAACTGACTTGCAACTAATATGTGCAAAAGAATGTTCAGAAAATTGATATGAAAATAAAGGAATAACTGACCAAATTTGAATGCTAGTACATACAAACTCACAGAGAGACCGACAGGGAGAAAAAAGAAAACCAAATAGTCTAACAACTTTTATGGCTAGAATAACAAAAGTGGAAAAGAAACTAATATCTAACAGTGGTTTTCTATGTAAATACACATATCTAATTTGCTAAATTCTTGACTCTGCTCCCTACAATATTTCACCTTTTAGGGAATGAAACATCTATCCAAGCAATCTAAGAGTCATTCCTAACTCTTTCTTTTCTTGTCCTATACATTCATATTCATTGTCATGACAAGCAGATCTGACCTCCTAAGCCTCTCTCCCTGTCTTCTTCTACCTACACTGTGGCCACCTCCACTTCCTCTGGGACTTCTTATTTTTCTTAATTTTTATTGGTGTATAGTTGATTTACATTGCTAGGACTACCGAAATAGGCTCCTAACTGGCCCCTGGCATTTACTTGCTTCTCCTGCTACTCCCAATTCCATTCACTACAGAGAACTTTTAAAATAGCTTATCACTTCTGATCTCAGAATCCCCCCGTGGATTTCCAGTGCTCGTAGAATCTTTACCATGCACTTATCTTGCATCAGTCTCTCCTTGGTCATTACTTTTCAGCCACTAAGGTCTTTCTGGAAAGGGTCAGGCTCTATCCTACCTCACTCTTTACTTGGAAAGATCAAATGAAGCTCATCATCTGATCTCAGATTAAATATCTCCTTTTCAGAGACCTCTTTGCTGCCTTACTGCTTGTGGAGGAAAACTGCCCCCTGCCATAGCAGTAAATAAAGAATGTTGCCTTCAAGCCTTGAGCTACTACAGCTGCCCCCAACTGTGCATCCTGAGAGGACTCAGAATGGGAGAAAAGATAGCTAAGGTACCTATCAAAGGAACGATTTCAGTGAGCCCAGACTCTTGCCTCTTTCCATACATAGAAAGGTACTAAATTCATTAACTTGAGATGTCTGATTTTCTTTATCTAATAGTCATCTTTTGACATTCTGACTACTTGGTTTTGTTGCAAAACTCCTATTATATCCTAGCCCCTCCCTTTGTTGTTCAGTTATTAAGTCCTATCCAACTCTTTGTGACCTCGTGGACAGCAGCACTCCAGGCTTCCCTGTCTTCCTCTATCTCTTGGAGTTTGCTCAGACTCACGTCCATTGAGTTGGTGATGCTATCCAACCATCTCGTCCTCTGTCGTCCCCTTCTTCCTCTGCCGTTAATTTTTCCCAGCATCAGGGTCTTTTCCAATGAGTCGGCTTTTCACATCAGGTAACCAAAGTATTGGAACTTCATCTTCAGCATCAATCTTTCCCTTACCTCTTACAAACAGTTCTTCAGAGCTGAGAGGCTGCCTCCTGGGTGCAACGTCTTCAGAAAGTTCATCGAATAAAACATAATTCTCAACTGGTAGGTTGTGCATTTTATCTTAATCGCCACATCCAACTTCAAAATTAAGTATTTATTCTCTACAATTAAAACCTATACAACTGGTTATAATATTCTTTCTCAGAATGGGCCAAAATGTGTGACAATATACTTCTTTGTGTGTGTGCCTATCCACTCCCCTCCCTTCTTCCAATATAGAGTAAACTCCATGCAGGCAGGGGACATGGTGCTTTTGTTTCCACTGATACCTACTGCCCAGTACAATATCCAGCACCATAGGTGAGGATCAAGAAATATTTGCTGTCTGCTAATGAAATTGGGTATTTTAATCTCCACATTACCTGTTATAAGATGACCACGTGACCCAGTTTGCGTGACACCGTCTTTGTTTACACCTGTTGCACTAGCATAATGATTGACAAATTTTCACTTTCATTCTGGGCTTTATGATGAGTAATATAGTTACTCTATCTATAAGGAACTTGACATTCGGAGAGATCAAATAGACTCAATTCTCCTTATCCACGGCTGTTATTCTCTATAGAGTCTTCATGAACACTGAATTAGCAAATGCTGAATCCCTGCTCCAAGGTAAAATGCAGAATTACACTCCCCCACCCCAACCCAGGGAGTGACTGGTCAAAATACTTCCTTCAGCCAATCAATAAATAACCTGGCTTCATGTGTGTTTCTGTTTAAAGACACTTTATTTAACATGTATTGTTGATACATTATGGAGAAGGCGATGGCACCCCACTCCAGTACTCTTGCCTGGAAAATCCCATGGATGGAGGAGCCTGGTAGGCTGCAGTCCATGCGGTCACTAGGAGTCGGACATGACTGAGCAACTTCACTTTCACTTTTCACTTTCATACATTGGAGAAGGAAATGGCAACCCACTCCAGTGTTCTTGCCTGGAGAATCCCAGGAATGGGGGAGCCTGGTGGGCTGCCGTCTATGGGGTCGCACAGAGTCGGACACGACTGAAGTGACTTAGCAGTTGATCTATCAACCTTGAACTCATGGCATCAACATGCTTACTCATGTCTGTACAAAGCTAATTAGTTTACAGTTTCTTTTTAAGGTACAGCACAGCCTTCTTGCATTTGGGAACACAGAGAGCACTCCATCACTATGCTTTGGGCTAATTTTAATAGTGAAATCACAAAGAAAAAGCATAAAACTTTGGAAAATGTGACAGTAAATAGACTATGGGAAAAAAAGGAGGACATTTGTTTACAGTACAAGAGCTGAACCAAGAAGGCAGAGCACCTTGTTTGACCTCAGCTGGGAACTTGCTCACTGGGCAATTCCAAACGTTCACTGCTCCGTTCATGTCTTTGAGTACTACAAAAGCACCCTAAGCACCAATTTGAGGTTATAGATAAATACTCTTAAGTAGGCAAAGTCACAAAAATGGAATCCTCCAATAATGAGGATGCACTGTAGCTCGTCTAAGGTACAGTGTCTACAGACACTGTAGTGCGAGGACAGACCCCAGAAAATGTCCAGCTTCACATCCATTCATTAGACCAGTATTACCAAGGAAAGAGCTGCTCTTTTTGAAGCAAGGCACCACTGCTCTAGATTTCTCATTGTTTAGTCTCTAAATTGTGTCCAGCTCGTTGCAACCCCATGGACTGTAGCCTGCCAGGCTCCTCTGTCCATGGGGTTTTTCCAAGCAAGAACACTGGAGTAGGTTGCCATTTCCTTCTCCAGGGAAATCTTCCCAGACCAGGGAGGGAACCCACCAGCCCTGCATTGGCGGGCAGATTCTTTACCACTAAGCCACCAAGGAAGTCCATTACTCTAGATGGATTGGTTATAATTATTAAAACCCCTAGATTGCCAGTTTATCAAAGTTTCAGTAGAAAGTACAGAAGGAGTTTTGCCTCTCTCACAGAATGGACACCAATCTGTATAAAACTAGTTAGCAATTGACAACTCTACACTCAAGAGTTAAACTGTAAGAACCAGCTACTAATAATTGACAACTCACAAGGGAGTCCCCAGTTACTTATAACAACAATAGGTGACTTCAGAATAAGATGTAGACCCTAAGATTTACCAAAAAAATGCAAATTTATGAGAATATAAATATTTTAAGACTCAAAATTTGAACCACCCACAAACTAATGTACAGGTAAGTTGATCTACAGACCACGAGAAATCCAGTATCTACGCCTCATCCTTGTCCACATGGGAGGAAAAACTCTTGAACAACATTCCAATACTTGATTACTCTCACTATTTAGGAAATCCTCTCTATGGTTTCTCACTTCTTATTGAATTTCTTTTTACTCTTTCACTTTGTTTTTGCAGGGGGTGGGGGGTGGTGGTTTGTGGCATGTGGGCTCTTAGTTCCCTGATCAGGGATCCAACCCATGCTATCTGCATTAGAAGCTCAGAGCCTTAGCCACTGGACCACCAGGGAAGTCTCTTTATTTATTCTTTTAAAACACATCCAATCACAAGGGTTGAAACAAGCCTATAAGTTTATGAGAAGTATGAATAAAAACAGTGTAAATTACAACTTAGTTTTCTATTTAGAAATTTAAAAAACTATTTAAGAATTCAGCATTAGACAAATACTTCCTACTGGTCCACTTTATGCTAACTGGCTTTGTTACCATGTCAAGACATACACTGCTTTATGCATAGAAGTCATAATATCTGAAATAGCTAATTGATATGAATTTAAGGCAATTTCTAGATAAACTGCTTTATACTTTAAAAAAAAAGTCTTCTTCCTACTATTTAGAAACTAGAGAGGGTTTAGAGAGGGTTTTGAAATTTGGGAGAAAATTAAATGTTCTCTCCTAAACTCAATTTAGAGTTCATGATTTGAAATAATTTCAGACTTACATAAAAGTTTCAAAATGATCAAAAAAATAAACAACCCAATTAAAAATGGGCAGAAGACGAATAAACACTTTTCCAGAGAGGACATGCAGATGGCCAACAGGCACGTGAAAAGATGCCCAACATTGCAAATCATTAGGAAAATGCACATCAAAACCACAAAGCTGTCAGAATGACTATCAGCAAAAACAAAACAAACAAAACAAAACACCCGCAAATAACAAATGTTGGCGAATAAGTGGAGAAAAAGGAACCCTCATACGCTGTTGGTAGTAACATAAATTGGTTCAGCCCCTATAGAAAACTGTATGGTGGTTTCTCAAAAAAATTAAAAAACTGGACCTACTATATAACCCAACAATTCTACTCCTGGGTACATATCCCAAAACAACAAAAACAGTAATTTGAAAAGATGCATGTACCCCAATGTTCAAAGCAGCATTATTTACAATAGCCAAGAAATGGAAGCAACCTAAGTGTCCATCAACAGGTGAATGGATCAAGAAAATGTGGCATATGTTTATCTATGGGCTTCCCAGGTGCTGCTAGTGGTAAAGAACCTGCCTCCCAATGCTGGAGACCTAAGAGACTCAGAGTTCCATCCCTAGGTGAGGAAGATCCCCTGGAGGAGGGTGCAGCAACCCACTCCAGTATTCTTGCCTGGAGAATCCCATGGACAGAGGAGCCTGGTAGCTGCAGTCCATAGGGTTGCAAAGAGTCAGACATGACTGAAGTGACTGAGAATGCACACGCACATGTGTGTGTGTGTGTGTGTGTGTGTGCAAGCATATGCACATACACACACACATATATATACACACATACACACATATACACACGCACACATATATACACTCACATGCAAATATATATATAGATATATATACTCATGTATGTATGGGTTTCTCCACGGGTTTCTCCAGGCAAGAATGTTGGAGTGCGTTGACGCACCCTCCTCCAGGGGATCGTTCCCCCCCATGGATGGAACTCTGAGTCTCATTCTCGAGCACCGGCAGGTAGTTTCTTTACCGCTAGCACCACCTGGGAAGCCCCAAAACAGAACACAACTTCTCCTTATAAAGGTGTCCCTAGCTTCCCATACCAAGAAGGGAATAGCAACCTTATCACCTGAGATGCGATGGCACCAGATGGACCTGTACAAACAAACTCCACTAATTTTGACCCTTACCTTCCATTAGTTTCCACATAGCTTTACTTTCCTACATTTTACCACCCTTGGAAGCCTAACACCCTTTTCCTTCACCTTGTCACTATTCTAAATATTTTTGTTCTTTTTTAAGATACCATCGGAGAAGGCAATGGCACCCCACTCCAGTACTCTTGCCTGGAGAATCCCATGGACGGGGGAGCCTGGTGGGCTGCAGTCCATGGGGTCGCTGGGAGTCGGGCACAACTGAGCAACTTCACTTTTGCTTTTCACTTTCATGCATTGGAGAAGGAAATGGCAACCCACTCCAGTATTCTTGCCTGGAGAATCCCAGAGACAGAGGAGCCTAGTGGGCTGCCGTCTATGGGGTCGCACAGAGTTGGACACGACTGAAGCGACTTAGCAGCAGCAGCAAGATACCATACAAGCCCAAGTTCTAACCACCCCTGTGAGTCACTCTTCACTGAATTTCTCCCTTATGTATGCATGCTGCTTGTGTCAATCAACTCATGTGTTTTTCTCTCATTATTCCATCTTTTCAATCTAATTTGTAGGACAACTGGAGAACCTAGTTCCTCCCCTGTAACGCTATATATTGTCACCCTGCTTATTTAACTTATATGCTGAGTACATCATGAGAAACGCTGGGCTGGAAGAAGCACAAGCTGGAATCAAGATTTACGGGAGAAATATCAATAACCTCAGATATGCAGATGATACCACCCTTATGGCAGAAAGTGAAGAGGAACTCAAAAGCCTCTTAATGAAAGTGAAAGAGGAGAGTGAAAAAGTTGGCTTAAAGCTCAACATTCAGAAAATGAAGATCATGGCATCTGGTCCCATCACTTCATGGGAAATAGATGGGGAAACAGTGGAAACAGTGTCAGACTTTATTTTTCTGGGCTCCAAAATCACTGCAGATGGTGACTGCAGCCATGAAATTAAAAGACACTTTACTCCTTGGAAAGAAAGTTATGACCAACCTAGACAGCATATTCAAAAGCAGAGACATTACATTGTCAACAAAGGCCTGTCTAGTCAAGGCTATGGTTTTTCCTGTGGTCATGTATGGATGTGAGAGTTGGACTGTGATGAAGGCTGAGCACTGAAGAATTGATGTTTTTGAACTGTGGTGTTGGAGAAGACTCTTGAGAGTCCCTTGGCCTGCAAGGAGATCCAGCTAGTCCATTCTAAAGGAGATCAGTCCTGGCTGTTCTTTGGAAGGAATGATGCTGAAGCTGAAACTCCAGTACTTTGGCCACCTCATGCGAAGAGCTGACTCACTGGAAAAGACTCTGATGCTGGGAGGGATTGGCGGTAGGAGAAGGGGATGACAGAGGATGAGATGGCTGGATGGCATCACTGACTCGATGGACGTGAGTCTGAGTGAACTCCAGGAGTTGGTGATGGACAGGGAGGCCTGGCGTGCTGCGATTCACGGGGTCGCAAAGAGTCAGACATGACTGAGCGACTGAACTGAACTATATATGAATAAGTCATAGACATGATATCACTGTACCCTAAATATTTCAACATGTACTTCTGAAAATCAAGAACATTCACTTATAGGGAATTCCCTGGCAGTCCTGTGGTTGGGACTCCAGGCTTTCACTGCCAAGGGCATGAATTCAGTCTCTGATCAGGGAACTAAGATCCTACAAGCCATGCAGTGAGGCAATAAAAAAAAAAATTCACTTACATAAATAGAGCATAGTTATCAAAATCAGGAAATTAAAATTGATACAACACTAGTAAATAATCTACAAGTCCTATTCAAATTCCACTAATGAGCCCAATTATTTCCCTTATCGTACAAAAACAAAGAATTTGCTTCCCTGCCTGGGAGCCAATCCAGGATTGCTAACAGAATTAAGTTTTTCATCTTTGGTCTCTTTCAGTCTGGGAGATTGCTCAGCCTTTGTCTTTTATGACCTTGACATTTTTGAAGAGTACAAAAAAAATCTACAAAAGTTACTGTTCAGAATGTCCCTTAATTTCGGTTTGTCTAATGTCTCCTGGCAATGAGATTCTGGTTATGGATATCTGGCAGAAATACAACAGGAGTGATGTCACATTTCATATCAGGTGGCACCTGCAGTTCGTTTGTCCCATTAAGGGAGGTGTCAACTTTGAGCACTTGGTGAAGACTGCCTGCCTGGTGAGTTTACAATTTTTTACTTGTCAATTACATTACAAGCATCTGACACAAAAATCTCAAAACGCTTCACAAATGAGTCCACTTATACAGTTTCTACTGTCTGTATTCTTTGTTACATTTGTAGAGATTCTCTTTGAAGGTTCTTCTTTATTTTCTACCTATTTAATTATTTATTTATTACTGACATGTTTCTATTACTTTTCCTTTCTTATAACGTGTTACAAGAAAAATATCTAAACAGATTTTTTTTTCAGGCAATGTTCAATATGATGTGGGTTTTAGGTAAATTTTGACATCCCCAGGTTTTGTTGGTTTCTCCTATATTTTACCTCTAGTATGGACAGAATATGTTGCTTAGACAGTCGACTGGATTCCAGTACCAACTTTGGCCATAGAAACAGGAAACAAATGCACATACATGATATGCTGATGTGGACACTATTTTAGTCCATTCAGGTCCATAACAAAGTATCATACACTAAGTGGCTTATAAACAACAGAAATTTATTTCTCACAGTTCTAGAGGCTGGAAGTCATGGAGCCTGATTAGATGCTAGTGAGAGCTCTGATTTGCAGAAATGGCAACCCACTCCAGTGTTCTTGTCTAGAGAATCCCAGGGATGGCGGAGCCTGGTGGGTTGCCGTCTATGGGGTCGCACAGAGTCGGACACAACTGAAGTGATTTAGCAGCAGCAGCTCAGCTGGTAAAGAATATGCCTGCAGTGTGGGAGACCTGGGTTCAATCCCTGGGAAGATACCCTGGAGAAGGTTACCCACGCCAGTATTCTGGCCTGGAGAATTCCATGGACACAGAAGCCTGGTGGGCTACAGTCCATGGGGTCGAAAAGAGTTGGACACACCTGAGTGACTTTCACTTTCACTTTCTTTCATTTTACTTCACCTTTCATCCTCATTGTGGCAGAAAGTAAAAGCTGGCCATCTTCCTGGCCTCTTCTCACAGGGGACCATAAAAGAAGGCCAAGTGCCAAAGAACTGATGCTTTGGAATTTTGGTGCTCTTGAGAGTCCCTTGGACAGCAAGGAGATCAAATCAGTCAATCCTAAAGGAAATCAACCCTGGATATTCACTGAAAGGACTGATACTGAAGCTGAAGTTCCAATACTTTGGCTATCTGATGCAAAGAGCCAATTTACTGGAAAAGTCCTTGAAACTGAGCAAGACTGAGGGCAGGAGGAGAAGGGGGCAACAGAGGATGAGATGGCATCAATCACTGACTTAATGGACATGAGTTTGAGCAAACTCTGGGAGATAGTGAAGGACAGGGGAGCCATGTGTGCTGCAGCCCATGGGGTCACTGCAAGTCCAACATAAGTTAGTGACTGGACACCATAACAACAACAATCTCATTCATGAAGGCTCCACCCTCATGACCTAATCACCTCTCAAAGCCCCTACCTCCAAATCCCAGTACATTAGGATTCCCTCCAAATCCCATAACATTAGGATTAGGCTTTCAACATATGAAAAGGGTAGAGGGGAACATGGGCTTCCCAGGTGGCTCAGTGGTGAAGACTCCGCCTGCCAACGCAGGAGACACAGGAGACTCAGGTTTGATCCCTGGGTTGGCAAAATCTGCTGGAGGAGGAAATAGCAACCCACTCCAGTATTCTTGCCTGGGAAACCCATAGACAGAGGGGACTGATGGTCTATAGTCCATGGAGTTACTAAGAGTCAGACACGTTTGAGCAACTGAGCACACACAGAGGGAAACAGAATTATTCAGTCCAAAGCACACATTTAATTACTTACACTCGAACAAGATAAATGAAGTAACACAAATGCAAATAAAAAGTGCAACTATTTAGAAAAGATATATTTAAATGAGTGATCAAAATAATTACACTGTGGTAAGAATTTCTGTTTGTCAGGAAAACACTAAGGTCTAGAACAACTCAAAAGGCTGCCCAGAAATTTGGCGTTGATAAATTAGTTCTTTCACGCTAATCTGTAATAAAACCAGCAAGCATTGTATGTACACACACACACACACACACACACACAAAAAACATGAATATAAATGCACACAAATTGGTTTGAGGGTGTGACCTTGTTAAAATAACATTGCAGGTATCATATTTGAAAATATATGTAATTATTTTACAAAGTATAGACTATACATTCCATACTTTGCTTTTAATAAGCACCATCAACATGGCCTAGGGATAAATTCAAAGATTTAGTTTAATATTTTCTTGCAGCAAATGCATAAACTTCCTTGTACACTGCCTGAAAGTCTACCTCTTAGCAGGTCTTCCTTATTCTACTCTTGCTTGGGATAGTTAATTCTCCAGAATGATCCATCCAAATACAGATCAGATCAGATCACTGTTTTGTCCAAATCTCTCAGAGGCATCCCATCACACTTAGAAAAATATTCAAAGCTGTATCAGCCTCTCTGATCTGGCCTCCAGCCTCTCTCTGCACCTCCTTCCCTTGTCTCTCCCTCCATTCAAGCCTCTCTGGCCTTGCTGTTCCCCAGGACACCAAGCTTCTCTGCCTAGAACATGCACTCCTGCAAACTGTCCTGTGGCTCCCTCTCCCTCTTCACTCAAGTTCTAATGTCACCTCCCTGGGGAAGCCTGCCTTGGCCCCTACTTAAAATAGTGTCCCGCCCTTCCCACCTCCTTCCTCGACTTCATTTTCTTGCTGATGCTTCTCAAAGCAGGATAGTATCTCAGGGATTTGTTTACTTGTTTATTTTCTGCATTCCCCACTAGAAAAGAAGCTGCTTGTGAGCATGGGTGTTTCATTCACTGCTGTACGTCTAGAATAAGGCCCAGCACATATACAACACACAAATGTGTGTGTGTATGAGTGTGTATCTGTGTGTATGCTCAGTCACCCAGTCAAGTCTGACTCTGTGACCCCATGCACTATGAAGTGAAGCAAACTGAAAGTCCCTCCGTCGTGTCTGACTCTTTGTGACCCCATGGATTGTATAGCCCATGGAATTCTCCAGGCCAGAATACTAGAGTGGGTAGCGTTTCCCTTCTTCAGGGGATCTTCCCAACCCAGGGATCAAACCCAGGTTTCCCGCATTGCAGGAGGATTCTTTTCCTGCTGAGCCACAAGGGAAGCCCATGGATTATAGCCCTGATGCCTAATAAATATGTGCTGAATAAAGCAATGAACGAGTGCCTGTGTACACACACAGAGTGAGAATATGGAGAGTAGAAACTCTGTCTTTACATGAAAATGGCCTTGCATCAGAACGGAGTTTTGAAACTCCAAACATCAGGTCCAATCCCTGGAGATGCCAGTGCACAAGGGACTCACACTGTTCAACACTTCACAACTGATTCTGATTCAGAACCAAAAGCCAAACACCTCTCTCAAAGGCTGAGCTACCTGTTAACTGAAGATCTTCAATTTGAGGGCTCCAAGGCAGAATTGAAGTTGCTGTGCTTCAGCTGCTGGCTCTTGGCTGGAAACGGCTTCACCTATATACAGTTAATGCCTACAGGCCACAGTCCCGTGGGCCATAATGACCCTATCCCCAGCACTGGAAATAAGAACTTCTTAACTAACCTGTTTGATTTGTAAAGAAAGGGTGTGCCAACCAAGAATGCAGGTTTCCTTTTCTTTAGAAGCCTATTGAATGTTGTGATTGTTAGCAGCAGAACTTGGGGAGGGAGAAAGGAATAAGGAAAGAGGAATCAAGGCTTGGAAAATGAATGGGCATAAGGTAACAAGACAGGATATTCCTATCTCAGGAGTCTCACTGAGGAGGAAGGGGAGAATAGGATTGAAGCTTTACTGATGTGTCTCCAATGGTATAATGCTTGTCTCCCAGGCCCTGAACTCAAAGCTTCATACACGATTCCTCCATGAACCATCATGTTACAGGCTGAATGTCTGCATCTCCAAATTCCCCACATTGAAACTTTATCCCAGGGTGATAGTACTGGAGGTAGGGTTTGGAGGAGGTGATTAGGTCCTGAAGGTGTAGCCCTCATGAATGAGATTAGTGCCCTTTGAAAAGAGACCTCAGAGAGCTCCCTGCCCTCTTCTACCAGGTGATGACCCAGCAAGAGGATGAACTTATTGTCCTGACAAGTCACAAGCACAGTTGTCTGTTAAAGGCCCAGAAAAGGCCTTCAGTAAAGCAATCTGTTGACTCTGTTTTTCCCAGTGTCTGTCAAACTTATTTGACCATGGAACGCTTTAACCATCACATCTGTTAATGACCTGTGGAACACACTTTAGGAAACATCTTACACGCTTGTATGGAATGTCATGATGAATTAAAACCTCACACGAAGGTGAAAGTATCAGCACCCAGGAGTGGACAGGCTAATATGGAGGCCTGGGTTTCTCCCTGGGCAAACATCCATAGGAACTAAAAACAAAAGAAAAATTATCATGAACTGCAATTTTTTAAAGTGCTATTTATAATAAACAATTCTGACTTTTGTTCCTCAATCTATGCAGCTGATTTTCTGTAATATAATAGTTCACGTGCCACCACACTTTGCAAAATGACAACATTTCAGCCTTCTGGGAAGTTGAATTTGGGGAAAGGAATATTATAACTTGGGGCAAGACATGTTGTGACTGAGGAAACCAAATGTCATCTTGTCTCCCTGCCAATATCAAGTTATTGCTTAGACTGAAGCGACTTAGCATCAGCAGCAGCAGCAGCAGCAGCAGCAGCAGCAGCAGCAGCAGCAGCAGCAGCAGCAGCAAACAGAAACTGGAGAAGGTAGCCTGCCCTGCCCTGCCCCAGCCATTAGAAATCTGTCCTGTACATGAGATGGTCCTGCATTTACACAAGAGACCACACAAAATCCTGCTGCCACCTGCTCGAACAAAATGCATTCTGAATTGCAACAAACACTTCAGAAAAGGGTAACTTGAAGTAGCACACATAGTCATCCAACACACAGTGTGGCTTCTAAAAATAAAACCATGTAATTTACATATTTCTGAAGCAGGACTTGCTCAAATAGTTCCCTGAACACAGGGAACCATAGGCCATTTAAACTGAAAAGATTGAGTTTTTCAGGTTTTCTCTTTTGAGCAAAGTACACCTTCTTTTCTTAAAACTTTTAATTCAAGAAGTAAATTACAATGCAATGCCAAAGCACTATTTTCCACAGCAGCAAATTAGAGAGGGCTAATTTGTGGACACAGCCATGCCCTGTTATCTGTACCTTGTCACTTTAATTTAGCACAACCAAAACCTCACCATTTCTTTCGTTTTTACTTCTCCACATTGCAGAATTTTAGCCTTCATGCTGGGTTTCAAAGAGTCCAAAATAAAACCAGCACACATTAACCAAAACAGACACATAAGACCTGTCCTTTATGTTTGAAGAAAAAGACTTTCAAAGTTCAGGAGGAGGTTTTTTAAAAGGCACTAAGTAGTCTTGGGAAGGTTTTTTAAAGTCTATTTTAAAACATTGAGATTTATTCCCACCATTCGTTGACATGAATGTGAACAGACACGTGTATTTCTTCAAACAGAAGCAATGAAGTTGTTTCTTGAAATCTGCACACAATAATCCGTTGTTAAAACATCTCAGCTATGCAAGAATCTCTGAGTCACAAATTATCAAAGTTAAAAGATAAACCTATACCGTCTATCGTGCATTACAGGCAAGAATGCTAGATTGGGCTCAGAGCTAGTTTCCAATTCTCAACATCCTGTTCTTACAATAGCGAATCCAGCCATCTCTCAACCATAGGAAATAAGATTGTCAAGTTGCAGTAGACCCAAATGCTTCCACCTTCACCTATGGGCATGCGTACAGCATGAAGCATGGGTGCCCCCAGGATCCTTAATTAACTCTCTGGCACATGCAACCCTCAAGAGCGAGATCTGCTCTGAGACAAAAATCAATAATCGTAAACAGAAATATACGTTTTCCACACAGCCTCACGGGTGTCACCCAATTTCCAAAACCTCATCGTCTTCTTTCCCCATACCACCTTCCTTTCTCACCCCTTGAAATTCAGAGCATATTCCACAGCCCTTTCATCCCCCAAGCAGCAAAGCCTTAAGTATCCATCACCTGTGCTCTCATTCCGTAAATCAGTTGCTTAGAAATATTAGCAACAGTGGATGGCTATGTACGGCTACCACAGTGACAAGTTGTAAAGATGTACCACGGACATGAAAATGTCGACTCTTTTGAAACTCAACTGGTAATTGGAATTCAGAGCTAGTGCCCCACCATAAATCTGTACTTTGCAGCTGTCACTGGGAGTAAAAAGTCTGTCTTTTGACTGAGCAGGGACCCAAAGCCCATTACAGGGAGCGCTTCCTTACACAGCTGTCAGCCTCCAGCCCCTTTGCCACTTAGAGGAGCAGGATCAGTTTCACATCAGTTTCACATCCAGCTATCCCTCCTTCCCCCTTGTCCTGGCCAACTTCACCTAGCAGATGCGTGGCAGAGCTGGATAGGGTAGAACTCCTTCTAACAAATATGAAATCTGACTAACAGAGGCATAGCTTAGTAAGATACCCCAAGGAACACATCTCTTGTTCCTGCTTGTCCTTCCCCGCCACCCCCAGCCTCCAGTCCCTGACGCAAGGAGGCCTAGGGACAAGGTAAAAGTGAAAGTTATAGGTCCCTAAGCAGACCACAGGGCCTACCTGCTTTGAATACATGTTTCAGGTGATTCTATTTCTAATTCTGTTCACTGGTCCACAGAGTTTGGTACTTACCACAGCCCCTGACCCTTAAAATAAATCAAACAGATGGCAAAAACTGGTGCCAGAATTCACATGGGGCTTTTTGTTTTGTTTGCAAATGGAAACCAAGTCTCTGTTTCTTGAGCCTTGCAGGTGCTCACCACTCCACGCTCCAAGCTACTGTTTCTGTCCACCAGGTGCTAAGGGCCATGAATTCCTCATGAGGCAGCACTTTTAGAGGAGAGGACGATCTGGTTGCCAGCATCTGCCACAGAGCACAGATGGCCAGGCTGGAAACCTGGTGACCATGTAGACACCCCAGCTGAACACGTGGTTCAATGTCCACAGTGTAGAGACGCAAATCAGGCATGTTCCAGAAAAGAAGTAGTTATCGTTTACAAAGGCATGTGTATGAAAGGTCTTATCATGGTATGGGCAAAGGAGTAAACAAAATATAAAATTACACTAAACTGAGGACCCTGAAGTTGGACCAGGGTGGGCTAGTCCATGTATGTACATGTGCTTCCTTTGTAAAAATCAAAACAACCTTCTAAGCTTTATTTGGGGAATACAGGGTCCATGCTTAAGAACTCCTGTGGTCTTCATCACTCACAGAAGGATTCAGACCCTCTCGGCTCATCTCTAACCAATGAGCCACACAGAACCACTGCTGCTGGGCTGCAGGCAGACATACTTGCATGCCAGGTTTCCAGTTTCTAGCACCTCTTCAAAAACAGATTCTAGCACTAAGAGCCTCAAGGTTTGGATAACTGCAGTAACACTCACTAGAAAACAACCAGCTTTTACATAAGGAGCCGTTTGGGACCACAGGTTCCAGGGCTAAGTACCTAGGGGCCTTCAAGTGCTTGGCCACCAGTGTGAGAAAGAACAGCAAACCCCTCCAGGGGAGAAGGGATTGAAGCAGCAGAGCTCTGAGGCGTGGGGGCCCACCCCTAGAGAGGCAGCACTACTCAGCTGTAGAAAGTGAATTATCATCTAATGCACAGACAACAAGCCCTCAATGGACTTTGTGCCCAAGGAGCCGAATTCCTTTGGTTCACGGTAGTGGGGGCACACTGGGCTCAACAGGGAAAAAAATACCCATTTGGACTAAATCTCTAAAAGAAAGTCTACAACTGGGGAAGTTAAATAGAAGATAGTAAGATATTCCAAGAACGTAAGCCTCTTAAAAAAAAAAAAAAAGCTTTCCTTCCTTTAACATGGCTTAAAAAAATAAATAACAGAAAAGAGGGAAGTTGCTACTCTACAGTCTCTCTCTAACCCAAGTTCCCATGTGGCCAGTGGCAGAAAAAAAAAAAAAAAAAAAAAGATCTCTAAGGAAACTGAATAAAGTGGTAAATGTTCCTGAGAGTGAACCTATAAAATCAGCCCAGAAGGAGGTCACACAGAATCACACACAGGCAAAGGCATTCAGGGGTCTTCCAACTGCCTGAGGCTATTTCCGTATCTAAAGAAAGAACACAAGCAGAGAGGTGGCCAACCACGAAAGCAGACCAAAACTGAAGTTTGGCCACCCCAGCTGTACCCAAGGCAGGGCAGGCCCCACCCCAGACTCACGCCACCACGTAGCATTACCAGGTGCGAGGCTCCCATGCAGAATGCAGGAACCAGGCTGCCCCGGACCGGATGCCTCTGGCCTTCTGATCACACTGGCCAGCTCCTCACTCTGTGAGTCGTTATTTACGAAGCAATCTCCTGACTGCACCTGGCTTCCTCCTTGAAGATTTCCTACAGGGAGGAAATCTGCTAGTCAAAGAGTGCCAGTGGCCTTGAGTACATTTCCCACAGTCAATCATCAAATTGGCATCTCTCTCCCCAGTCCCCAGAAACTTGCTAATTGCACCTGTCCCTGGGAGGTAGCTCTGCTCTCCTGGAGCTGACAGTCTTTCTTCTGAGTCTGTTTTCACCGGCTGAGAGCTGCTGAGGTGCAGGCTTGTTCCTAGCTATGCCCTAGGCTTCACCACCTCTTCACTCCTAAATCTTCTCAAGGAAAACCAGAACCCCTCTTCCCCACATTTCCATCAGCATATAATGCAAAGCAAATCTCATCAGGACAATTTGTCTGTGGAAAGAAAGTCCAAGTTTGTTTATTAACATTTTTCTTTAAAAAATTTGTTTTTAATTTTCAAGCTATCTCAAAGTTACAAAAAAAAAAGGCAACTAAAGTACAAAAAGCTTGCTTCCTTTCTGAAACACTTGAAAACAACTTGCCAAACAGAAGCCCCATCACTCAGTGACATTTCAGTGTACATTTCCTACAAAAGTGACATTCTCCTCCACAACCACAACAAAACCATCAATATCAGGAAATGAACATTTAATACACTCTGCATTTGCTCCTGGACACTATTCAAATTTTACCCAATGTCCCAGTGTTGTACTTTACAGCAAAGGGAGTCAGTTCAGAATCACACAGTGCATTAAGCTGTTGTGCCTCTTTGTGTGTGTGTGTGTGTGTGTGTGTGTGTGTGTGTGTGTGTGTTTATGCATGCTAAGTCACTTCAGTCATGTTTGACTCTTTGCGACGTTATGGACTGCAGCCTACCAGGCTCCTCTGTTCATGGGGATTCTCCAGGCAAGAATACTGGAGTGAGTTGCCATTCCGTTCTCCAGGGGACCTTCCCAGCCCAGGGATTGAACCTGTGTCTCCTGCATCTCATGCTTTGGCGGGTGGATTCTTGATCACTGCACCACCTGGAAAGCCCGTTATATCTCTTTAGCTTCCTTTATTCTAAAACATTATCCTCAGTCTTTCCCTGATTTTTCTGACCTTGACGGTTTTTACGATTACAGGCTGTTTATTTTGGATAAAGTCCCTCAATCTGGCTTTGTCTGATGCTTCCTCTGATTAAATTCAGGCTGTGGATTTCTGGCAGAAAATCATGGAAAAGTGATGCTACACCCTTTCCCTCGAATGTTATCAGGTGATCCATGATTTTGAATTGTCCCTTTGCTGGTTATGTTCACTTTTTTCCCTGGCTTGTGTGTGTGTGTGTGTGTGTGTGTGTGTGTGTGGTGTTCAAATCCTCACAAGTCCATGAAGATTGGTCTAACCCAAAGACAGGCTGAGCAAGTGAGGGCCCAGGAGTATCTCTTGGTTTGTATTTGGTTGGCCAAAAAAATTCATTGAGATTTTTTGTTACATTGTGTGGAGAAACCCAAACAAACTTTTGGGCCAACTCTGTATCTTCTCTGCCCTCTATTACAAACAGCGCTCCACTGCTCTGCCTCCCCCTTGGAAGGAACAGTAGTGATGGCAATGAAAGCAGATTTACAGAGATGGATATACAAAAATGAGACATACATAAAAGGAAAGAAGAGAGATGAGATGCTTTTGTGGACAAATAACAGAATTCCTTAGGTCCTGCTGCTAAGTCGCTTCAGTCGTGTTCAACTCTGTGCGACCCCATAGACAGCAGCCCACCAGGCTCCCCCGTCCCTCGGATTCTCCAGGCAAGAACACTGGAGTGGGTTGCCATTTCTTTCTCCAATGCATGAAAGTGAAAAGTGAAAGTGAAGTCGCTCAGTCGTGTCCGACTCTTCGCGACCCCATGGACTGCAGCCCACCAGGCTCCTCCGTCCATGGGATTTTCTAGGCAAGAGGACTGGGGTGGGGTGCCATTGCCTTCTCCGTCTTAGGTCCTACTCACACAATTTTTCCCTACAAGTAAGTTGCATTCACTTCCTCAAGTGAAAAAGGTCTCCCTTCACTTATTCATTCACTCAATCTACAAAGAAATATATGGAGAG
Source organism: Ovis aries (assembly GCF_016772045.2). Lineage (NCBI taxonomy): Eukaryota > Metazoa > Chordata > Mammalia > Artiodactyla > Bovidae > Ovis > Ovis aries. Next base: position 61,522,457 of record NC_056057.1, on the reverse strand, counting down.
CCTCTCTGTTAGGCATGGGGACACCAGTACACAGAGGACACCACCCTGGCCCGAAGGACAGAATGGTCCCTTACAGAAATACTATAAACAAACAACTACAGTGTGTTATTGAGAAGGAGAACCTAGTTCAGGTTCACAGGAAAGCAATCCAGCATAGAGACTGGCTAGCTCAACACAGTCTGGCATGTTCTGCTGAAAGCAGATGTAAACAGATCCCAGGTCAGCCTGAGAGCAAAGGTGAGCAGCAGGAGACGACAGATTGGAGAAAGAGGGACACGGGGACTGGGTCAGAAAGACCTTGGTAGGTTTAGCAAAAGTCTTCATTACTCATCACTAAAGCCGTGAGGAACCACTGAAGGGTCTGAAGCCCAGTGGCAAAATCATGCAGATACTTTTACAACAATCTGAGGAACTATGTACAAAGAGGAAGAAGGGGAAACGGAAGGGAAGCTAAGTACACAGAATATATTGAGGAGACAATTGCAGTCATCAGCCGGACCAGAGGCTGATGAGGGTTAACCTGGGGCAGGAACAATGAGGAGGAAAGAGGACCAGATTCCATGGAAACACAGGATGCAATATCCAAGGGATTTTGCAGGAGCATGAGAAGTAGGAGATCAAGACATATCAGAAGTGCCTGGGGGCTTCTGGATTAAGTGGATATGAGTAGGATGCTTTTAATCAGAATCCAGAATATAACAACAATAGATATTGCTAATGACACTTACAGACACAAAACCAATTTCCCAAACTCTTAAATCTGGTATCCTAGTGAATTTATACTCATCTGGGCTGGTAGAGGATTTCAAGGACTGTTTGCTATTACAGATAGATACCACAGCATGCTGAGTTTCAGCCCTAGTATTTTAATTACATTTGAGTTCCTAACATTACCTACTGCAGTGACTATTGTGGGCATAGCTGGGAGTGATCTTACAGTAAAAGAAAGAGTGAGAGAGACATTTAAGACTTGTTCATCCCTGCCTCACTCACTGCCACCTGCCACTTACACTTCCCTGCTCATTTTCAGAAATGTTAGAGTTGAAGAAGCCTATTATTGACTTAATGACACAGCACACTTCTCACACATTTTTAAGTAATAGGAATTATAACCAATTTTGTTTTGGGAACTTTAAGAGGTAGATCATGGTTCAAGTCCCATCACTTCATGGCAAATAGACAGGGAAGCAATGGAAACAGTGACGACTTTATTTCATTGGTTTTCAAAATCACTGCAGATGGTGACTACAGCCATGAAATTAAAAGACGCTTGCTCCTTTGAAGAAAAGTTATGGCAAGCCTAGACAACATATAAAAAGCTGAGACATTACTTTGCCAACAAAGGTCCATATAATCAAAGCTGTGGTTTTTCCAGTAGTCATGTATGGCTGTGAGCTGGACCATAAAGAAGGCTGAATGCCAAAGAATTGATGTTTTTGAACTGTGGTGTTGGAGAAGACTCTTGAGAGTCCCTTGGACTGCAAGGAGATCCAACCAGTCCATCCTAAAGGAAATCAATACTGACTATTCATTGGAAGTCCTGATGCTGAAGCTGAAGCTCCAATACTCTGGCCACCTGATGTGAAGAACTGACTCATTAGAAAAGACCCTGATGCTGGAAGACTGAGGACTGAAGGCAGGAAAAGAAGGGGATGTCAGAGAATGAGATGATTGGATGGCACCACTGACTCAATGGACATGAGTTTGAGCAAGCTCCAGGAGATGGTTGGTGATGGACAGGAAAACCTGGTGTGCTGGAGTCCACTGGGTCACAAAGAGTTGGACACGACTAAGCGAACAACAACAGGAGAAAAACTGGAAACACCCTACAGTGTTCAAAAGTTAAGCTTAGGAACTATACATTTACACGGCGAAAGGTGAAAACTCTATGTTTGGCTGAAATCTAGAAGCAATGGTTCTTCTCCTCTCCCAGTGTTTTGTTTGTCCTGCTAATGTAAAGCAAACACCTCTGCTATGTCTTATTTTAAACTACTTCTCTCTATACATCCAATAAGCAAATATTCAGGTCTGAGGTAAGAGATGGGGACTTTCCAAGTGCAAATCTACCCAATGAGTCAAAATAATTGCACAGACCTTTTACACAGATTGTTTTTGATTTAAAAAACAAAAAGCCTTTCTATTCTGGTTTCCTCGGTGTGTATGCCCAGAAGTGGGATTGCTGGGTCATAAGGTAGTTCTATTTGCAATTTTTTAAGGAATCTCCACACTGTTCTCCATAGTGGCTGTACTAGTTTGCATTCCCACCAACAGTGTAGGAGGGTTCCCTTTTCTCCACACCCTCTCCAGCATTTATTGCTTGCAGATTTTTGGATCGCAGCCATTCTGACTGGTGTGAAGTGGTACCTCATTGTGGTTTTGATTTGCATTTCTCTAATAATGAGTGATGTTGAGCATCTTTTCATGTGTTTGTTAGCCATCCGTATGTCTTCTTTGGAGAAATGTCTATTTAGTTCTTTGGCCCATTTTTTGATTGGGTCGTTTATTTTTCTGGAATTGAGCTGCATAAGTTGCTTGTATATTTTTGAGATTAGTTGTTTGTCAGTTGCTTCATTTGTTATTATTTTCTCCCACTCAGAAGGCTGTCTTTTCACGCAATGTTCATCGCAGCACTGTTTATAATAGCCAGGACATGGAAACAACCTAGATGTCCATCAGCAGATGAATGGATAAGAAAGCTGTGGTACATATACACAATGGAGTATTACTCAGCCGTTAAAAAGAATTCATTTGAATCAGTTCTGATGAGATGGATGAAACTGGAGCCGATTATACAGAGTGAAGTAAGCCAGAAAGAAAAACACCAATACAGTATACTAACACATATATATGGAATTTAGGAAGATGGCAATGACGACCCTGTATGCAAGACAGGGAAAGAGACACAGATGTGTATAACGGACTTTTGGACTCAGAGGGAGAGGGAGAGGGTGGGATGATTTGGGAGAATGACATTCTAACATGTATACTATCATTTGAATCGAATCGCCAGTCTATGTCTGACGCAGGATGCAGCATGCTTGGGGCTGGTGCATGGGGATGACCCAGAAAGATGTTATGGGGAGGGAGGTGGGAGGGGGGTTCATGTTTGGGAATGCATGTAAGAATTAAAGATTTTAAAATTTAAAAAATAAAAAAAAATAAAAAAATAAAAAAATAAAAAACAAAAAGCCCAACAGTATCATAGCTTTTCTGTAGGCAATCTCAGCCCTTTTCCTTAACTTATTTCTTCCTTTTATCTATATTCTTTGGTGCACAATATTGGGTCACCCTCAGCCACACTTTGCTATCACTTACTTTGGTGAGAAGCATTTGAGTTTTCTGGACAACACAGTGAAGTATATAATCAGCAGTTGACCTTGATTCATATAAACCTGGGCTGATCTGGTGCCTCCAGATTACACCCTGTCCACCCTAAACTAAGTCACTTGAGCACTCTTAAGCCTCTGTTTTCCTAAGTACAGTGATGATAATGATAAGCTCACCTAACAAGATTTATGTGAATATTAAATCACAATGCATGAAACAAAGATTCTCTCCTTGCCAAACTTTGGTCAGGCTCCCCTGAGCCCTCTGCTTCCATCTCTGTCCTTGTAGAACCCAGTTTTAATAAGAATTCTGCTAAATTAGTTCAGAAAGAATTCTTAATATCTGATCAAATTCCTCATCCTCCAGTTGAACCGTGATCACCCTGGCCTGCCTAAAGCCAGAATCCTGCCATCCTGTCAATTCTTGCTTGGTTTAGCAAGAATCCCATATTCTTAGATTTTCCGCTTAGTGACTTTCCTTCTACCGTCCACTCCCCAGCCCTGCTGCACACGTGCACGCTCAGTCATGTCGACTCTTGAGAACCCATGTACTGCAGCCTGACACGCTCCTCTGTCCATGAGATTTTCCTTGCAAAGATACTGGAGTCGGTTGCCATGTCCTTCTCCAGGGGATACTCCTGACCTGGGAATCGAACCCATGTTTCTTGCATTTCCGGCATTGCAAGCATATCCTTTACCCTCTGAGCCACCTGGGAAGTTCCCCCAACCCTGTTCCTCAGCTATAAATCTCCACTGTCCCTTGTTGCATTTGGTTGGAATTGAGCCTAGTTCTCTACTGAGGCCTATTTTCCCCCTATTGCAATGGTTCCTGAGTAAAATTAGTTTCACAGCTTTAACTACCATCCAGTTCTGGTTTTACTTTGAAATGGGTGAAAGACTCTAACATTGTTCCTAGTGTAAACAAATTCCAAAATGTTATAAAATGACCCTTGTAAAATACATATTAAAGATGCATTTAATTCCATGAGAAAACCAACAGAACAGAAATATTGTTTCAAAGGATTATAAGAGAAGATAAATATTTATATATAGTCACTGAAAGAAAGAATGCTGAAATTAGGTTGTTAAAGTAGATACAAACTTTGTTTAATGACTTGCAGGGCATCAAAATTATACTTTGGGGTTATCTTTTCTTTTTTTTTTTTTATTTTATTTATTTATTTATTTATTTATTTTTTTATTTTTTCTTTATTTTTTCTTTTTTTTTTAAATTTTTTTTTTTAGTTTTTTATTTTTTAAATTTTAAAATCTTTAATTCTTACATGCATTCCCAATCTTTTCTAATGGAAAAGAATCATTTGCATTGTACCATTTTCTGTAGGCATTCATCTACCCTTATAGACTTGTAAAATATTTTATCCAACAGTAAACAGTAAATCTAAGAAAAGCAAAGAAAGGCACACAGGCCTACAGAATTAGATAATCCTTGGGTAGGGATTATATAATCCAGTATGACTTTGAAAGGACACAGACTCATCCTTTTGCCTGTTTCCAAATTTCAGGTATATGTATATTATTTCTTTTTCTTTTTTTTGTTCAGTCATTCAGTCCTGTCTGACTCTTTGCAACCCCATGGACTGCAGCATGCCAGGGGTCTGCAGGGTATATACATATATATGTATATACCCTCTACACTAGAACAACACAGGTGTTCAATGTATTAGCGAGAAACTATTTTGAGAAAACTATATAGGAAATCCTATAGGACTCAAGTGCTGGAGAAGTCTCCTGAAAGTCTTTTGGATAGCAAGGGGATCAAACCAGTCAATCTTATGGGAGATCAACTCTGAATATCCACTGGGAGGACTGATGCTGAAGTTGAAGCTCTAGTATTTTGGTCATCTAATGCGTACAGACAATTCATTGGAAAAGTCCTTGATGCTGGGAAAGATTGAGGGCAGAAGGAAAGAGGGCATCAGAGGATGAGATGGCTGGATGGCATCACAGAAGTAATGGACATGAACTTGGGTAAACTTTGGGAGGTGGTGAGGGACAGGGAGTCCTGGCGTGCTGCAGTCCATGGGGCTGCAAAGAGTTGGAGAGGGCGACTGAACAACAGAAGAAGTAATAAGAGGACAGTTCACAGCATCAGATGATTTCATTAAACAAGAAACGAAGGGAGAGTAAGAATGATTGCATCGTGTTATGAAGGAATATTCGTCTAAATCTGATAATATAACCCTAAGACAGAATGGTGTAGACTGAAGATAGGGATTTTCATGAGAAAGAAACAAACTGGGTAGAAATATAAAATTAGTCATACTCTAACCAGAACGAACAGAGTAGAATGTCTGCAAAATGTATAGCCAACTGAATTTTATTTAACTTCCTTATATATTAAAACAAGACTCAAGGGAAACTCAAGATGCTTTTTTTATCATCTTTTATAGTATAAAATTTCTTAATTTCATTTCTTCTTTCTCTTTCTATCCCTTTGAATAGCAATGCTTAAAATACTTGATGCTCGAAATAGGAAGATTCAGTTATCAAAGATTAAGAAAGTTGAAGGGTGGTTCATGTTGATGTATGGCAGAAAGCAACACAATTTTGTAAAGTAATTATCCTCCAATTAAAAATAAATATCAGAATACTTCTTATTCTGAAAACCCTATAATTAAACTTTAACAAAAATTATTCAAGCTCACCTTTGAATCAACATTTGAGGTATATGTCTTCCCTGATGGCTCAGATTATAAAGAATCTTCCTGCAATGCAGGAGACCCAGGTTCAAATCCCTGGGTTTGGAGGATCCCCTAGAGAAGGAAGTGGCCACTCACTCCAGTATTCTTGCCTGGATAATCCCATGGACAGAGGAGCCTAATGAGTTACAGCCCATTGGGTCGCAAAGAGTTGGACACGATTGATTGACTAACACTTGAGGAATACATTGGGTAAAAGCAATGGCTATAAAAGATATATGTAAGATAGTCTCATTCGGTAGCACAGGTACACCAACAGGGTTATGAACAGCATGTTTGTGAAAACAGAGTTGGAATCTGCACATCCATTTACCAGTGATTTTCCTGTAGGCAGCCCACATCACCTCTCTGAACATCAACTGTCTCATCAACATGGCCAATAATATACATTTCATTAAGACTCCTTTGGGATTTCTTGGAAGGAATGATGCTAAAGCTGAAGCTCCAGTACTTTGGCCACCTCATGCGAAGAGTTGACTCAATGGAAAAGACTCTGATGCTGGGAGGGATTGGGGGCAGGAGGAGAAGGGGACGACAGAGGATGAGATGGCTGGATGGCATCACGGACACGATGGACATGAGTCTGAGTGAACTCCGGGAGATGGTGATGGACAGGAAGGCCTGGTGTGCTGTGATTCATGGGGTCTCAAAGAGTCAGACATGACTGAGCGACTGAACTGAAGACTCCTTTGAGCATCAAATGAGCTTACGTCACACAAACTCCAGTCTAGTCCTTGACACATGGTAGACACCAGAGAATAAGTACTACCTTTTTATGTAGTACTTATTCTTTACATAGAGATGTATAAATACATGGAGGAGGGATGTATAAATACATGAAAAGCAGTACAGGACTTTTGAACTGTATTCTAAGTAACCTAGAAAGTAAGGAGGTTTATTTTTTTATTTTTACTTTCCCTTCCTATCTCCAGGACTTTCAAGTTTCTTTCACAGGAAAATTCAATCTATATACTAATTTTAAAGTTGTTCATTAACCACAACACACTCTTTCTTCTGAAGCTCTGTTTGCTGCTTAATTCAAGTAACTCAGACGACAACCAAAAAGGGACTGATTTCACCAACCTTGTTTATCTTCCTGCTTTGTTTCCATTATTTTATTTACCTCGTGACATATGATTCCTGGACCCTTGAAACAAATGAAAACTTTTCTAAGGAAGCCAAAAGGGGAAAAGTTTCCTCCCCCAGGGAAACAAGAAAGAAGGGCAAGAGAACAGAAGATAGCATGGGCTCTGGTGCATCGCTGTTACTATCACATCATGGTCTTCCAGCCTCACTATCACCCATTTCACTTTCACTCTTGCAAAATGACAGAAAGGATGATCTTAATGGAGGCACACTGATACTTCTTGGACTCAGTCCCCCAAAAGAAGTGATAAACAGGTCTGTGACCTCTGTGTGTGTCCCTTGATCACCACCTCCATCCTCAACCCAGAGGCACAAGGGGGCTTCTTTCAAGAGTCCCTATCCCATTCCTGGGCTCCTTTCTGGGAAGCATCACACTCAGCTTGAGATTCTGACCTCCTAAGAGAATCATCCCCACCTTTCAAGGATATTCTAACCCAGTACTGATTTGAGATACATTGGATCACTAGAGAGAGCTAGTCCAAACACAGCTTCATTAATGCTGATACTTAATGTGTCAAGGAGCAGCCCCCTCACATATATCCTCACCAATCCAACAACTGCTGGCCAGACATGTGTCCCTAAGACTCTCCAACCTGGACATCACATTCTGCCACTTGGCTGGACAGAACTCCTCAGTCCCCAGCTGGTTTATCCCCTCCCATCTGCAACCCAACTCCATCCACGAAGCACACCCATCCAGGTTCAGGCTCCTCCTCCATCTGCCTTGCCTCGATGTCATTACCCACCTGGGCTCTGCCAGGACAGGACAAGAAGGGCTGGGAGCACACCCTTGATTCAACTCACTGAGCAAACTCCTGGGGGAAGAAGGGTGGGAGGAAAGTTATTTTCTTCCAAGACTTGGGGAAATGGAGCATCAGGCAATTTTGATTTAAATGTCACAATGTGCCAACCCATCATATCCTCTACTTCAACTTAGTGCAAGTAGAGGGGGAACCCAAGTACTCTGACTGTAAGCCACTGTGAAAGTGTGTGGGAAAAGAGGAAAGACTGAACTTTTTATCTTTTCCTTCCAGTAGACAGACATTCACCATCCTTTTGGACAAGGCATGGCACTGTGCTACACATAAAAGGAATAAGCTGAGTGACTTTGCTTGGTGGGAATTGTATGAATCCACAGAGGCCTATTATCTGCAGTTTCTTGTAGTACCATTATTCCAACATCTTGAGCAGATTTTCACACGTCCTTTAAAGGACCCATTTCCTCTAAAAGCCTCAGTCTTCAATTCGCTGTGACTTCCCTGTTGGTGCTGGTGGTAAAGAGCCTGCCTGCCAGTGCAGGAGACATAAGAGACATGGGTTCGATCCCTAGGTTGGGAAGTTCCCCTGAAGGAGGGCATGGCAATCCACTCCAGTATTCCTGTCTGGAGAATCTCATGAACAGAGGAGCCTGATGGGCTACAGTCCATGGGGTCGCACAGAGTCAGACACGACTAAAGCGACTTAGCAGGAGCAGCGGCAAAATGGGGAAAATACTGTAACTCGCACTGCAGGTATTGGCATAAACTCTCTTTCCCCTAGGGTTGACATGAAGATTAAATATTTAAAATATTCAAATTATCTGACCCAAAAGAATATTCCAAAAATTGATCATTCTCTCTTTTCCCTGCATTTATGTGAGATATGCCAATTAACTGCAAAAGGGTAGAGCAACTGACTCAGTGGCAAATGTTCAGGCTTCTGGGAAGACTACAGCTCCAGCTCTGCCATTTCCACTGCAAAATGTAATAACCTCTGCTTTGAAGAGTTATGCATCATAATGAGACGATACAGGACTGTGTAGAACATCAGATGGCATATGCTCACTTAGAACTGAGGCCCTTTGTCTTGCACACAGCAGGGTTCCTCTGTCTAAACCCCGATCCAATAAGACCTGAAAAGCAACACGCAGCCCAGGATCAGGGGGGCATTCCTGGATGGAATCAGCATCAGCATGCTGTCCATCTATCACAAAGTGCTGTGCAAACTACGAAGCCACTGGAATTATTTTTTTAAAAAAGTCAGCTTCACTTAGCAGTCAATTCATCAATTTGTCCTTAGGGAGCACAGACCTAGTTTATTTGTTTGGTTGTTTTCCTTTTCTTCTGCCAGTTTCTTTGAGAAATGGGGCTTCCCTGGTGGCTCAGCTGGTAAAGATTCTGCCTGCAATGTGGGAGACCTGGGGACCTCGGTTCGATTCCAGTGAGAAATAACTGACAATTTAAGGTGTACAGCATAATGGTTTGACTTATATACATCATAAACTTATCACAGTAAGTTTAGTGAACATCTATCATCTCATATAAGATACACAATTAAAGAAATAGAAAAAAACTGCTTTCCTTGTCATGAGAACTCAGGATTTATTCTCTTAACCTTCGTATATAACATATGTGGTGTGAATTACATACCATGTTGTACATTACATCCCTAGTACTTCCTTATGCTTCATTGAAAGTGAAAGTCGCTCAGTCATGTTAAACTCTTTGCAACCCCATGGACTCAAGGGAAGCCCAAGAATACTGGAGTGGGTAGCCTATCCTTTCTCCAGTGGATCTGTCCAACCCAGGAATCAAACTGGGGTCTCCTGCATTGCAAGCAGATTCTTTACCAACTGAGCTATCAGGGAAGTCCTTACTTACTTCCTTCCTTACTTAAGTACTTACTTATCTAAAAACTGGAAGTTCGTACCTTCTGACTGCCTTCATCCAATTCCCACTTCCCCCATGCATCACCTTTGGTAACCACAAGGCTGATCTCTTTTTTGTGTGTGAATTTGTTTGCTTGTTTTTGACGTATAACTGATCTACAATACCATGCTAGTTCCTGTTACACAAAATAGTGATTTGATATTTCTGCACATTTCAAAATTATCACCACAAATCTATTACTATTAATAGTAAGTCTATTTGATCTGTCACCATACCAAGACATAACATAATTATTGACTGCATTCCCCATACTATATATTTCATACCCCTGACTCACTTATTTTGCAACTGAAAGTTTATACCTCTTAATCTCCCTCACCTATTTCTCTCCTGCCTCCGTCCCCTCTGGCAACCACCTGTTCATTCTCTGTATCTATGACTTTGTTTCTATCTTGCTATATTTGCTCATTTGTTTTGTGTTTTTTAGATTCCACAATTAGTGAAACTATATAGTATTTGTCTTTCTCTGTGTAACTTATTTCACTTAGCATAAATACTCTCTAAGACCATTCATGTTGTAGCAAATGGCAAGATTTTATACTTTTTAATGGCTGAGTAATATTCCATGTGTGTGTGTGTGTGTGTGTGTGTGTGTGTGTGTGTGTGTGTGTATAGTAGTTCTGTTTTTAATATTTTGAGAAATCTCCATACTGTTTTCCATACTGGCTGCACCAATTTACATTTCAACCAGTGTACATGAGGGGTCCCTTTTCTCCACATCCTCACCAACACTTTTTATTTGTTGTCTTCTTTTATAACAGCCATTCCAACAGGTATGAGGTGATATCTCACTGTGGTTTTGATTTGCGTCTCCCTACTCTTTCCTGGAGAATCCCCATGGACAGAAGAGCCTGGCGAGCTACAGTTCAGGGCCCACAAAGACTCAGACATGACTGAGCGACTAAGCACAGCCCAATGATTAGTAATGTTGACCATCTTTTCATGTGCCTGCATGTCCTCTTTGGAAAAATGTCTATTAAAATCCTCTGCTCACTTTTAAAACACAGACCTATTTGTGTGTGTGTGTGTGTGTGTGTGTGTGTGTGTTTAATATATTCTCTTTTCCTAAAATTTCATAAAAATCACTTCAGGGGATAAATATTAATTACAAAGCATTTTAACTGAAATAATTTTAAAAGCCCACAACATTTTTCACCATAAATGAAATAGCTACATCAAAGGTAAAATTTCCATCTGAAAAGCCCCCCAATTTCACATAAACATGGAAAAGAGTTCAAAGAGGATGGGAGAGAACACATCCTTTTCAATTACAGGGCCATTTGATTAACTGTGCTTGAAAAGATCAAGGAAGATCAAATTTTCTCCTTTTAGGGGTACCACTCAGGCTGTTGACCACTGTTTTATCTTCTACCTCCAAACGCGTCTCCTTGTCAAGGAAGAAGTAAGATTTAAACCCACTTTACAAATGGCAAAGTCCTCCTCCTTTAGGACAGAGGACAAAATCTATGCACAACATATGCATCTGGAAAAATTTTCAAGGCAAAAATCCTAAGAATTTCATGAAACACTTAGGAGGAGACTGATAGCTTTGTCTTACTTTGGTCCAAAAGTTTGACTCTCAGAACTGAAACATTCACCATCATCTAATCCAGACTGCTTTCATCCTTAATTTTAGTTGCAGAAGCCTTATCCAAAAGAAACCCTTCAGGAGCCCTAATCTGTGAGGAAGCTGGAAGAGTGCTTATCCAGGAAGAAGTGGGAGGCCAGAGCCTGGCTCACCCTCCCCGCCCCCACTCCCTCTACAGGGACCTCTAAGCTCATCTTCAGACAGTCTAGGCTCATGGAAACATAGTTTGAAAGGAATTGATATCACTTATCATATCACAGATTAATGAGGATGCTAAAGCCAAAAAAGGGGCAAGTAGCTCCTACAATAGTCCCCGCGATAAATGAGTGAGAGCTGGTCAAACATTCAAGGGGCTCAAAAAAGCCACTTCCTGGCCTCTGTGCAGCTACAGTGACTAAATGACCCATGTGAGCCCCCAAAAAGACACCAGAGGAAATCTGCTAAAGGTCATTTTTCTAATACAAGAGACAAAGGGAGAGGAGAACTGCTGGTGTTTCCCCTTCCTCTTTCTTTCTGCTAGGGCTGTGAGGTCATAGTGCCTGGTGCTACAGCAGCTGTCTTGAGACTATGAAGCATGAAAAAAGACAAAGGGCCAACATATTCAGTAAGGCTGAGCAGAAGAAAAGATCTTGGGTCCCTGATGATTTCCCTCAGCTACCTGATGAATCTGAAGCCACTTGGCCCTGACTTCTGGTTAAGTTATAAATGTCCTTACAGTAAGAGACTGTTGGTCAGGTCTTCACCTACCGTATTCAACCCAATATAAAACACTTCTCTAGATATTTCAGAATCAAGTGTACTACACATTAAGCAGCACCTACATTTTCCCACAGATTATCTCTAAGCTCTGCTCCCAAACTAAAGTCATGTGGAAAGCTCAAAGCAAGGAGAGAAGGTACAGTCAACTTGGAAGACAGTTTGGCATCTTCTTACAAAGCCAAACTCTTAGTCTACACCACAGAACCCAGCAACTGTGCTGGAACTATCAAAGCATAACATAATGTGAATGAATCTTAAATGCATATTTCTAAGTGAAAGGAGTCAGTGTGAAAAGGCTATAGACAGTCTGATTTCAACTGCATAACATTCTGGAAAGGCAAAACTACAGGAACAGTAAAAAGATCAGAAGGTGTGTAGCTGTCAGGGGTCTGGAGGACGGGGATGCAGGCAGAAGGGACGGGAGAGCAGAGTGATGAACAGAGAGAGCACAGGAGATTTTCAGGGCAGTGGAACTATTTTGTGTGCTATTATAATGCTGGCTACATGACATACGCAGTTGTCAAAACCCATAGAATGTACAACACAAAGAGAGAACCTTAATGTAAACTGCAGATGTTAATGGATATTAATGTATCAATTTTGGTTCATTAATTTTAAAAGATGTAAGATGTTGCTAGTAGGGAAACTATGTGCAGAAAAGGGAAGTATATTGGAACTCTCTGTACTATCTGCTCATTTTTTCTGTTAAATCTAAAACTGTTCTAAAAAACAAAGTCTACTAATAGAAAAAAAGGAAAAGGAAAGAGGGAACTACTAGGAGAGGGGAACAATTCCCAAAATTTTTGGGGGGGGGGTTTGGTTTTTCTTCTCAAATCAGTACAGAAACTCATCCAATTTAAGGAGGGTGTGGGATGAGCATCTTCCATCCTCACTGGTTCACAAAATACCTCTCTCCCTTCCACCAAGACCCATCTCTGAACTTGACCCTGGGGGGCTCCTCCCTTTCACCTTCACTTCACTCCAAGGAGTGCACTTTACTGCCGATCTGCTCTGTCAGCTTTCCAGGGCATCCCTAGGGTTCTCAGCTTATTTTTACTTCTGATAATGATCTCTGTGGAAAAGGAGGCATCCTTCAAATGTGTCTCCACATTAATGCAAGTAACATCCTAGTAAATAATAGATAAATTCCCTGGGGCCCTTCAGGTTATTTACATTAGGGTTCTCTTATACCCAAAACACTGTCCAACCACTCCCCAACTGCAGCACCATGAATCCCAATCTGTGTTGAGATCTAGCTTCTCTGTGGAGAGGTAAGTAAAGGTTCTGAATTCAGCATGAATAGCAAGAGGTCTCACACTCCAGTCCCAAAAGTTTCCTAGATCTTTTCTTTTTTTTCCCCATAGTTTTCTATGGCATCTGAAAGGCTGGCTTAAAAGTTCAGTACTAAAGAGACTGAGGCTGTGGCTGGATAATTGTTTTGATGAAACAACAAAATATCTATTTTAAAAAACCAGCTATTAGTTGGCTCAGATTTCTTCCCTTCCCCTCCCCCCCATTTTTCATCTTTTCTAATTAAAATGCAAATGGGCACATGATCAGGAGTCCTCCCTAAAAGTGTGGACACTATGAAATTGGCCCCAGAAGGAGGCATTTGCTGAGCAAGCATTCCCTGGGGAGCAGTCACTGTGGCCAGATCAATGAAGCTTTGGTAATGCGGCCACCAGCTGGGGGCTGAAATGCTTGTGTAACACAACATAACTTGGGGGTGATAATGGGATTTTATCCAAATGAATCATTCCCAGGAGTAGGGCATGGATGTTTTAAATACATCTAGACCAAACAACAAGAATGAATACTAACAATTCTTCCCCAAAGGTCAGGATTTCTCACAATCCCAGCCTTAGCACATTCAGTTCCTCTGCCTGGAGTGGCTTCCCCTTTCAGCCCAAGCCAAGCCTCAGTACCATCGTCACCCCCAATCTTTGTCATACTCACACATTTTTCAGGATACAGCATGAATGTTCCTCCTTTGGGAAAACCTGGAAGTTACCCAAAGTGGTTATTCAGTTCTTCCTCTCTGCCCCCTATTCTCTGCATGTGTCTCCTTTCTCAACGACTGTTAGCAAATCTTTGTCTTCACTTGATAGAGGGTTCCAAAGGCAGGACATTCCTCTTAGTTCTCTTTCTAGCTCCAGCCACGTGACAGTATGCTGCCCATAGTAGGTTATCAGCAGATGCCTACTCAAAACACAGATCACAGAAGAAATGAACACGCAGCATCCTGCATGCAGTGGCTGTAAAAAAAGCCTCTAAACAGAATCTCAGCAAGAAATATTTTTTCAGCTTGACAAAATATTAATATGCATTACGTGCATCATTTAGCATAAAAATAAGCTCACAGAGTTTAACTTTGGGGAAAGCCAGCTTATCTGCACTTATTCTCCCAAATCACAAAATAAAATAAATACATTTCCATGTTGTTTTGACTGACACAAATACCTGTGATGAAATGAATTGCACAGAAACACAATGCTAGCCTTGAAAGTAATAAGTTTCTTCATTTCATATCTGAGGCAATCATACAGCAATTAAACTTGCTTGTGCATGGGGCACTGAAATCATGTCTGGCAGGCTTACTGAGACTTGGGATGCTGGGTTCATTAATGGGGATGAGGTTTTTGGGAAGGCAGGCTTATTAGAGTCAGGACAGTTACAACAGAGACAGGCATGACCTCTTCCAGTCTGGAGGCCTTACAGAGAAAACCACATGTCCCTCAGGGGACAGTGCCCACACTGCTCTGCCCACGAGGGTCAACTGTCTGATCTCAACAGCTGGCCTCCAGGAATCTCACCTCAAGAGGGGCAGACCTTGGGAGCATGGATCAAAATTCACCAGGAAGTGCACCCAAATAAGGAAAATATTGACACTTCCTTCCCTTCTTAGTAATTCCCAGGTCTGCTGAGGCTACGAGCAGAATTAGGAAATTAAACTTAAGATGCAGAGGAGATGAGAAAAACAAAGGACTAGATGCTGCTAGGATTTTGTCTTTTGCTCATTACATCTCAGGGTTCACTCCATCATTCATGCAAACATCTGTGTACCCTCCTCGGTTTAGGTCCTGTGCCTAACATAACAAGATCAGTAAACAGCCATCTTCTTGCGGTGGCTGGTGAAAAGAAAATATTGCAAGGAGGAAATCTATACTGTCAAAATCTTTATTTTTTTTCCTCTATACATTTCCTGTCTTCATTGAAAATGTGAAAGATTTCCGTTTGATTTGCTCCTGAATTCAAAATGACAAAACAATGAAGGGCATAAAACAATGAGGCAGAAAAATATTCTTAGTGAAGAAAAATAAAGGTAAGAAAGAAGTAAGAAAATATTCTTAGTCTCGTTTTGCCATCTTTAAAATATGTGTTGACTGGAAAACTCCAAAGGTCCTTCCAGGTTTAAAACTTGATGACTCGCTAGTAATCAGTAAAATGTAAATTAAAACAGCAATTAAGATAGCATGGTCATCTTTCAGATGAACAAAGGTTAAAGAATTCTACAGTATCAAGTGTCAGAATGTGGTGTAAATAGGATCACACGTACTGCCAACTGGGAGTATAAATTAATATAACTTGTTTGGAAAGCAATTTGGTCATTTATAGTAAAGTCGAACAAATTCTGCAGACGGAGGAGCCCAGTAGGCTGCCGTCTGTGGGGTCGCACAGAGTCCGACACGACTGAAGTGACTTAGCAGGATGATCACATACACTCTCAGGGTAACATGGATGAAAATAATCACTGAGGAATAGTTTTCTATGGCAAAATTAGAAACAACTTACATGCTCATCAACAGATAAATAAAAAGTGATACAGTCTAAAGGGAGCTTCTCAGGTGGTGCTAGTGGTAAAGGACCTGCCTGCCAATGAAAGTGAAAGTAAAGTCGCTCAGTTGTATCCGACCCTTTGTGACCCCATGGACTGTAGCCTACCAGGCTTCTCCATCCATGGGGAAGAATACTGGAGTGGTTGCCATTTCCTTCTCCAGGGGATCTTCCCAACGCAGAGATTGAACCTGGGTCTCCCATATTGTAGGCAGACACTTTACTGTCTGAGCCACCAGGGAAATCTTGTAATAGATGCGGGTTTGATCCCTGGATTGGGAAGATCTCTGGAGAAGGAAAGAGCAACCAACTCCAGTGTTCTTGCCTGAAGAATCCCATGGACAGAGGAGCCCAGTGAGCTACAGTCCATGCGGTGACAAAGAGTCAGACACGACTGAAGTAACTTAGCAGCATGCATGGTCTAAAGGTGACCCAATATACACCAATTAAATATACATAAACATTGGAGAAGGAAATGGCAACCCACTCCAGTGTTCTTGCCTGGAGAATCCCAAGGACGGAGGAGCCTGGTGGGCTGCCGTCTATGGGGTCACACAGAGTCAGACACGACTGAAGCAACTTAGCAGCAGCAGCAAACTATAATTATATCATGGCTGAATCTCAAAAACATTAACAAATGGACAAAAGATGAAGATCAATATATACATACTATACCATTCAGGCAAATTAGGCAAAAATACTAATGTATTCTTCAAGGATATATGTATTTGTTTATACATATATCTATATATACATCTATATACAGACATTATATAAAATCAGTGGTTGTCCAACAGTAGTGGTTCTTCCTCCCCTAGGGTCAATTGACAATGTCTGGAGATATTTTTCTTTGACAAAACGTGGGTAGAGGGTGTGCTAGAGAGAGTATTGGCCAGATATTCTGATAATTTCTTACAAGCCAAAGAACATCCCTCCAACAACAAAAAATTATCTGGCCTAAAATGTCAATAGCACTGAGGTTGAGAATCTCTGCTCGAGAACTATGAAATATAATGGTTTTTACATATTAATTATTTAACTAATAATTTCCCAGCACAAATTTAACTTTCTAGCATATATAAACCTCTTCAGTGGCCAGAGTCAGAAGGCAGTAAGCTCTAAGACACAGAATGCCATGCTTCCTTTTCTTTAAAATAAAATTAAAAAATCACCAGTGGGTTCTAAAATACATTTTTTTGTCTTTTGAAATGAGAGATTAAAATGTTCCCAACATCCACAATCAATATCTTTCATGGGTTCCAACACTACAGTCAAACACCATTCATCAGGCCTGAAACAGGCTCACATTCACAAGCACTCCCTCCTCCTTGCATCCCGTGTTCTCTCTCTCAGGACTCTTCCACTTACTCACAGTGCTATCATTTGCTGGCTAGTAAATACCCAAGGGAACTTCATTTGAAAAATTATTTGTAAATTATGTTTCAGTAAATTGAATCATGTTTTAAATGAACTAAAGTAGGTCACTACTTAAAGGAACTTGCTAATAAACATTTAGTGACATTATAATAATATATGTATCTGTTATATGATGCAAATAATAATGAAAGCCTATTTTTTCTGCTGTGTAAGGACTCATGAGTACATTTCAGGATCTGCAGCAAAGCACACGAATATTGAAGTCAAGCCTGTCCCAAGTTCCCAGTGTTCACACTTTACTCAGATTCACTAAACTGTGACTTTTTGCATTACCCATTCCAAACCTTAAAGTGCACTGTGCAAACGTGGTCTATATGTACAATGGAATATTACTCAGCCTTTGAAAAGAAGGAAATCCCCTCACATGCTACAACATGAATGAATCTTATGGACATGACGGCAAGTGAAATAAACCAGTCACCAAAGGACGAATACTGCATGATTCTACTTACATGAGAGAGTCAAACTCTTAGAAATAGAAAGAAGAAAGTAGAACAGTGGTTGCCATGGGTTGGGAAGATGGAGAACAGGGAATGGGAGTTGTTGTTAAGCAGGTATAGAGATTTAGTTCAGATATATAAGCAATCTATTGCACAACAGTGTTCATATAGTGGACAGCACTGAACTACACCCAGATGGTGCTAGTGGTAAAGAACCTGCTTGCCAGTGCAGGAGATATAAGAGTCACAGGTTCTAGCCCTGGGTCAGGAAGATCCCCCGGAGGAGGGCATGGCAACCCAGACTCCCACATTCTTGCCTGGAGAATCCCATGGACAGAGGAGCCTGCCAGGCTTCAGTTCACAGGGTCACAAAGGGTCAGACACAACTGAAGTGACTTGGTACACACAGAACAGCACTGAGCTAAACACTTGAAAATGATTAAGATGATAAATTTTACATTATGTTTTTTGAACCACAATAAAAAAGCTTTTAAAACATCAGAAGCAGGACTTTCACAAAACATTCTAGAAGTTTAAACACTGATTACAGGTCTGGTTGTGACGCTGAAAAACTCAGTGAAAACACTGACTCAACAGAGGATAGAGTCCAGCACAGAGTCAGCATCATAAACGCAGGAGAAAAGGACTCCAGGAAGCTGACACATGACAGATTTGGCAAGTGACAGAAAAGCAAACAAAACAAGTTTCCTAAAAACTACTGCATACCAGAAGTTCACGGTGGCTGGAGGGGGGAATTTAGGTTGTGACGGAACTTTGAATTAATACTTATTTCTGCTTCTCAGCTACCAACAATAATGAAAAAATCTTAGTGAAGCATCAGTTTTGTGCCAGTTTATATGCATCATTTCATCAAATCTTCTTGGCAACTTTATATGGCAAATGTCCTGGTTCCTTATTGCTGTGTAACAATAAGTAACATCCTAAATAAATGTAACTTCCTAAAACTTAGGCCTTCAAACAACAACAGTCATTTACTTTGCTCATGAAACTACAATTTGGCAGGATTGGGCTGGCATGGCTGCTCTAGACTCCATGTGAAGGCAGCCAGGGCTTGCATGGGGCTCATGAAGGATCCAATTTTCAAGATGGTTCATCCATATGCTGGAGAGCTGAGCTAGCAGTCAGCTTGAAGCTCAACTAAGCTTGTGGGTCAGGGAGCTCAATTACTCCCACTTTCTTACAGCAGGGTGGCTGGCTTCCGAGAACAAACACTACAGAGCAAAATGGAGAGGCACAGCACTTTTGTGATCTAGCCTTGCAAGACAGATAGCATCACTTCTGCTATATTCTGCTGGTCAAGGGGGTCACAATATTCCACTCCAGATCAAAGAGAAAGTACATAAACTCTATCACTAGAGCCAAGGACTGTCAAAGTGACACTGTAAAAAGCAAATATGAGGGATCAGACTGAACATCTTTAGAAAATATAATCTTCCACAGTGGTCCATGGAAGAAGGGAATGGCAAACCACTTCAGTATTCTTGCCTTGAGATCCCCATGAACAGTAGGAAAAGACAAAAAGACAGGACACTGAAAGAGGAACTCCCCAAGTCAGTAGGTGCCCAGTGTGCTCCTGGAGATCAGTGGAGAAATAACTCCAGAAAGAATGAAGGGATGGAGCCAAAGCAAAAACAACACCCAGCTGTGGATATGACAGGTGATGGAAGTGAAGTTCGATGACGTAAAGAACAATATTGCATAGGAACCTGGAATGTTAGGTCCATGAATCAAGGCAAATTGGAAGCGCTCAAATAGGACACAGCAAGAGTGAATGTCGACATTATAGGAATCAGCGAACTAAAATGGACTGGAATGGGTGAACATAACTCACATGACCATTATATCTACTACTGAGGGAAAGAATCCCTTAGAAGAAATGCAGTAGCCACCATGGTCAACAAAAGAGTCTGAAATGCAGTACTTGGAACAATCTCAAAAACGACAGAATGATCTCTGTTCGTTTCCAAGGCAAACCATTCAGCATCAAAGTAACCCAAGTCTATGCCTCGACCAGTAATGCTGAAGAAGCTGAAGTTGAACAGTTCTATGAAGACCTACAAGACCTTCTAGAACTAACACCCAAAAAACATGTCCTTTTCATTATAGGGGACTGGAATGCAAAAGGAGGAAGTCAAGAAATACCTGGAGTAACAGGCAAATTTGGCCTTGGAATACAGAATGAAGCAGGGCAAAGGCTAATAGACTTTTGCCAAGAGAAAGCACTGGTCATAGCAAACACCCTCTTCCAACAACACAAGCGAAGACTCTACATATGGCCATCACCAGATGGTCAATACTGAAGTCAGACTGATTATATTCTTTGCAGCCAAAGATGGAGAAGCTCTAGACTGTCAGCAAAGATAAGATTGAGAGCTGACTGTGTCTCAGATCATGAACTCCTTATTGCCAAATTCAGACTTAAATTGAAGGAAGTAGGGAAAATCACTAGACCATTCAGGTATGACCTAAGTCAAATCCCTTATGGTTATACAGTGAAAGTGAGAAATAGATTCAAGGGATTAGATCTGATAGAGTGCCTGAAGAATGATGGACAGAGGTTCATGACATTGTACAGGAGGCAGGGATCAGACCATCCCCAAGAAAAAGAAATGCAAAAAGGCAAAATGGTTGTCTGAGGAGGCCTTACAAATAGCTATGAAAAGAAGAGAAATAAAAAGCAAAGGAGAAAAGGAAAAGTATACCGATTTGAATGCAGAGTTCGAAAGAATAGCAAGGAGAGATAAGAAAGCCTTCCTCGGTGACCAATGCAAAGGAATAGAAGAAAACAGTAGAAAGGGGAAGACTAAAGATCTCTTCAAGAAATTAGAGATACCAAGGGAACATTTCATGCAAAGATGAGCAAAACAAAGGACAGAAATGGTATGGACTTAACAGAAGCAGAAGATATTAAGAAGAGATGGCAAGAATACACAGAAGAACTATACAAAAAAAAGATCTTCATGACCCAGATAATCACAATGGTGTGATCACTCACCTAGAGCCAGACATTCTGGAATGCGAAGTTAAGTTGGCCTTAGGAAGCATCACTATGAACAAAGCTAGTAGAGGTGATAGAATTCCAGTTGAGCTATTTCAAATCCTAAAGGATATGCTGTGAAAGTGCTACACTCAACATGCCAGTAAATTTGGAAAACTCAGCAGTGACCACAGGACTGGAAAAGGGCAGTTTTCACTAGAATCCCAAAGAAAGGCAATGCCAAAGAATGCTCAATCTACTGCACAATTGCAGTCATCTCACATCCTAGCAGCAGAAGGCAATGGCACCCCACTCCAGTACTCTTGCCTGGAAAATCCCATGGACGGAGGAGCCTGGTAGGCTGCAGTCCACGGGGTCGCTAAGAGCTGGGCACGACTGAGCGACTTCACTTTCACTTTTCACTTTCATGCATTGGAGAAGGAAATGGCAACCCACTCCAGCGTTCTTGCCTGGAGAATCCATGGGACAGAGGAGTCTAGTGGGCTGCTGTCTATGGGGATGCACAGAGTCAGACACGATTGAAGCAACTTAGCAGCAGCAGTGGCACATGCTAGCAAAGTAATACTCAAAATTCTCCAAGCCAGGCTTTAACAATACATGAACCGTGAACTTCCAGATATTCAAGCTGGATTTAGAAAAGGCAGAGGAACCAGAAATCAAATTGCCAACATCCACTGGATCACTGGAAAAGCAAGAGAGTTCCAGAAAAACATCTATTTCTGCTTTATTGACTATACCAAAGCCTTTGACTGTGTGGATCACAACAAACTGTGGAAAATTCTGAGAGAGATGGGAATACCAGACCACCTTACATGCCTCTTGAGAAATCTGTATGCAAGTCAAGAAGCAACAATTAGAACTGGCCATGGAACAATAGACTGGTTCCAAATTGGGAAAGGAGTACAACAAGGCTGTATATTGTCACCTGTTTAACTTATATGCAGAGTACACCATGAAAAATGCTGGGCTGGATGAAGCACAAGCTGGAAACAAGATGGCCAGGAGAAATACCAATAACCTCAGATATGCAGATGACACCATCCTTATGGCAGAAAGCAACCAACGACAAAAGAGCCTCTTGATGAAAGTGAAAGAGGAGAGTGAAAAGGTTGGCTTAAAATTCAACATTCAGAAAGCTAAGATTATGGCATCTGGCCCCATCACTTCATGGGGAATAGTAGAATAGATGGGGAAACAGTAGAAACAGTGACTGTCTTTATTTTGGGGGGCTCCAAAATCACTGCAGATGGTGACTGCAGCCATGAAATTAAAAGACGCTTGCTCCTTGGAAGAAAAGTTATGACCAACTTAGACAGCATATTAAAAAGCAGAGACATTACTTTGCCAACAAAGGTCCATATAGTCAAAGCTGTGTTTTTTCCAGTAGTCATGTATGGATGTGAGAGCTGGGACTATAAAAAAAGTTGTGCGCCAAAGAATTGATGCTTTTGAACTGTGGTGTTGGGGAAGACTCTTGAGAGTCCCTTGGACTGCAAGGAGATCCAACCAGTCCATCCTAAAGGAAGTCAGTCCTGATTATTCATTGGAAGGACTGATGCTGAAGCTGAAACTCCAATCCTTTGGCCACCTGATGCGAAGAACTGACTGATTTGAAAAGACCCTGATGCTGGAAAGATTGTAGGAGGGAGGAGAAGGGGATGACAGAGAATGAGATGGTTGGATGGCATCACTGGCTCAGTGGACATGAGTTTAAGAAACTCCGGGAGTTGGTGATGGACAGTGAGTCCTGGCGTGCTGTAGTCCATTGGGTTGCAAAGAGTTGGACACTCCTGAGCAAACGAACTGAACTGAACAGTAAGTATTATCAGTATCATCTCCATTTTGTAGATAGAGTAACAGAGGTTTGGAGTGGAAATTAACTCCTCCCACAAAAAAATCACAAAGCTATTAAGTAATGACTCTAAAATCCGACCCAGACACCCATGACTCCTAGAGTCTGAGCCCTTAATTACTCTTAACTATTCTGCTTCCCAGTTCTTCCACAATTCTCTAATTACTTCCCATCCAAAGATCTTTACTTTCTTTGCATATAAGGGGCTTAGTTCATATCTGTGCTTAGTGGCCCAGTTGAATCCGACTCTTTGCAAATTAACATGAAAACAAACGAACTTTCCAACTACACTAGTTGGAAACTATAACTATAAACAATCTATAACTTTCCAAATACTGACCCAGAGGTAGCTCTCTAAATATTTGCTAAGTTAGTTGCCTTCTTTTCTGTGCTAAACAATCAACTCCTTGAAAGAAATGAAGTTCAGTAAAACCTGATATCTGTATGATATTTGATTTACTTTCTTGCATACCTCAGGAGTTTCATAAGTACTTGTTTGAAATGGCCTACCTGTTTACTTATCTGTCTCTCCAACCCTCCACCAAACTGTGAAATACTAAAAGGCAGAAAGACAGAGGGCTGGATGCTAAGATCACAATAACCTCCATGCCTCATGCCCCACCCAACACACACACAGCCCTACAGAGTGTGCCTTCATTAAATGCTATCCTGAAGAAATTAATGAATCGCATACAGAGATGAACAGGTTTATAATAACTGTCCTCATTCAAACAAGAGAAACGTTCACTCAAACAAGAGAAATGAGATCCCATTTATTGGGCCCACTGGCCTAGTCCTAAATGAAGGCAACCAGAATTATATTTTGGTGGAGAAAAAAGAAACAGTGGGTTGCATGATAGACCTGTAAAGGGAAGAAGACATTAGCTGAAAATTTTTTCAGCTGCATGAAGAAAAGATACTATTTATAAGCATCTTATAAATGCTTTTTGACACCCTCCCAACTTAGATGTTGAGGTCAGTGCAGAAACGCATGAGGAGAAGAGGAGGAAGGAAATTTGTTTCCTGATGCTATTCCATGTCAGTCACTCTACTGAGAAAGAGCTCAGGCTTCCACTCCCACAAGTAATACTTCCACATAAAATCTAGAACGGCTGGAATAGGAAGTAGAAACAAAAACTAGTGTGGCATTTTGCTAGCTCATAGCAAATGATTTTAAGAAGCAATTGTGGAGATCCAGCAACTAATTTCTACCCTAGCAATACTCTAGATGGGAAATCCCACTAGTATGAATACTGATTGTCAGTTCAGTTTAGTTGTTGTCCAGCTCTTTGCGACCCCATAGACTGCAGCAAGCCAGGACTCCCTGTCCATCACCAACTCCTGGAGTTCACCCAAACTCATGTGCATCAAGTGTCTGATGTCATCCAGCCATCTCATCCTCTATTGTCCCCTTCTCCTCCTGCCCTCAATCTTTCCCAGCATCAGGGTCTTTTCAAATGAGTCAGCTCTTAGCATCAGATGGCCAAAGTATTGGAGTTTCATCCTCAACATCAGTCCTTCCAATGAACACCCAGGACTGATCTCCTTAAGGATGGACTGGTTTGATCTCCTTGTAGTTTAAGGGACTCTCAAGAGTCTTCTCCAACACCACGGTTCAAAACCATCAATTCTTCAGCTTCCCTGATAGCTCAGTTGGTAAAGAATCCGCCTGCAATGCAGGAGACCCCGGTTCAATTCCTGCGTCGGAAAGATTTCCTGGAGAAGGGATAGGCTATCCACTCCAGTATTCTTAGGCTTCCCTTGTGGCTCAGCTGGTAAAGAATCTGCCTGACATGCGGGAGACCTGGGTTCAATCCCTGGGTTGGGAAGATCCCCTGTTACCCACTCCTGTATTCTAGCCTGGAGAATTCCATGGACTGATTGTCAGTGGATGAATTCAAAATGCAGCCGTCTCCTTTCACACACACACACACACACACACACACACACACAATCTTTGTAAAAAAAAAAATAAATGAAGTCTCCCTTCTTTCATTTACCACCCAACCTTTGGTTTCTTCTAGGCTTTCTATATCTGCTACAACATTTCTTTATTTTCAAAAGAAATCATTGCAACAAGCTTTATACTCTTTCTTTTCCAGGAACAAGTGGGTAAAGTGGATTGTAGCAGCAATAAAAGTGGAAAGTGATAGTGGAGAAAAATTAATATCTTCATGCTTTTCATCCTCAAAATTCTTTAAATAAAATTTAATTTTGCTAGCTATTGCCCTTTAATGTGCTAAATTAGAGAGAGGTAATGCACTCTGCTTTTCCAATTTCTTTATTGTATTAACGAATCTCTTTTCCTGCAGTCTACAGAAATATTTTTTGGGAGGGGGGAGTGTGCAGATTTTAGCAAGTATATTGTTGTATTGAGAAAACTAATGAGTCATGAGTCATGAGCATATTTTTCCTTATCAGGTTCATAAAAATTTCCCCTGTTACTTCTGGTAATTATCAAAAACACTCACACCAAACACACATATTCTCCACTTCTCAGAAGTTTGCCTCCCACTCCAGCAGTCATACTGTGATGGTTCAAGGTCACATGGTCATGGATGGCTTCTAGTTTTGATACTGACATGAGAATGGTGCCTCCCAATTTTCATTGCTGTCACTTTACGTTTCAATCCCAAGTGTGTGTGTATTTAACTAATATATGTGCTCCACAGAGGGGAAGATTCTGTTCAAATTAAAGTTCCCTCCTCACTCTCAACTATCTCCCACCACCAGCCACAAGACAAACATTTTGAATGAAATAATACTAACCATCATTTTGTGTCATCATTTTGTGTCATTTTGATTCAACTACATTATTTAAATGACAGAAAATAAGTCTTACCATAAGAGTACAATTGACAAAGCAATTCTAAATTCCTGAATAAGGAAGAGTTCTTCAAAAGAACAAACTGAATTCTCAAAGAAAATCAAAATTTGGTGGCTTTCAAAGTGAGAACTATTCTCTGGGTTCAAAGCATTTATTGGGTCCTCCTGGGTGCTGACTGGAGGCTGTACCCTTCCTTCACCACCCCAGCCTGAGTCACTTCTGTTTTGTCTCACTTATGAAGTAAGTTTCTGCTACAAGATAACTTTTGAATAAGTTACCAATTTTTATCTTAAATAACTAGTTGAGTAGATGAAAACATACTTTCAATATCATTGATACCATAGTTTGCTAATCAAAATGCTATTTTTTCCAGTAGTCATGTAAGGCTGTGAGAGTTAAACCATAAAGAAAGCTGAATGCTGAAGAATGGATGATTTCAAACTGTTGTGCTGGAGAAGACTCTTGAAAGTCTCTTGGACAGTAAGGAGATCAAACCAGTCATCCTAAAGGAAATCAACCCTGAATACTCACTGGAAGGACTGATGCTGAAGCTGAAGCTCCAATACTGATGCGAAGAGCCAGAAAAGACCCTGATGCTGGGAAAGATTGAGGGCAAAAGAAGAAGTGGGTGGCAGAAGATAAGATAGTTAGATAGCATCACCAACTCATTGGACATGGACTTAGTAAACTCTGGAAGACAGCGAAGGACAGGGAAGCCTGGCATGCTGCAGTCCACAGGGTTGCACACACTGAGACACGACTGAGCAACTCAACAACAACACACCAATCAAAACAGTCCAGGCTAGCCAGCTAAGATGAGTAAACACAGCGGCAGAGAAAACTCAAGGAAAACCACTGTGAGGCAACTATTGTTTTTGCTCCCGGCTTTTTTCAATAACAGCAGTGGTTTCAATACTATGTGTGCACATTCTTTGACACTCTTCTCTTAAAAAAAAAAAGACTCCTAGTTCTCCTCCCCTTAGAATGGCCTTTTCTAAAACAGAGTGTTTGCGATTTCCAAGGCTAGATCATAAAAAGATATAGCTGCCACTTGACTATCTCTATCCCAAAAGTTCACCCTGGGAGAAGTCAGCTGTCATGCTAAGAGCACAGGAACCAACCGACCAAGCATGTGAACGAACCACCTAGGAGCCAACCTTCCAGCTCCCGTCGGGCCTTCAGGTGATTGCAGACCCTGTTAACATGTATCTATGACCTCAGGCCAGACCCTCAACCAGAACCCCTCAAGATGCTCCTGGATTCCTGGCCCACAGAAACCATAGAAGAGAGTAAAGACTGTTGGTTTAGCCACTAAGTTTTGGGCTACTTTGTTATACAGGAATAAATAACTAGTATAAGAATCTTTTTTTTTTTTTTAACCGCTTCACAGCATTTAGACTCTAGCCAAACTACATCACCCTTTTCCCAGCTCTTCCATTCTCTAAAGTCCCGACTTTTTCCCCTTCCCCCACCCACAAAGGACTCATCTCCCCAGGAATCTTTCCCTCCTCTTAACCCCTGAGACTTTTTTCCTGTGCCTCCCTCCACATTTGACCCTCAGTATTAGCTATTTGTGTGCCTGTCTCATTCCCCTGACCAAGCTGAAAGACCAGGAAGGCTATACTTCTAAGAAAAGTTTCTCAATCAACTTAGACTCAACAGAGTAACTTGCACAGAGCAGCCACTTGGTCCCTTTACTAAAGAAAAAAATACCAGTTGGTACAACATGGCAAAAAAGGGCAACCACCAAATGAATTAGGTCATCTGAAGGTACTTCTCACTTCTCAGAAGAAATCCCCAGGGCCAAAAGCGAGTGTCCGTGTGACACGCAAACTTACAGCCCTTAGTTCTCTTTTTCTTGCTGCCTAAAACCCCAGCCTGCCATTCAGTGAAACATCCTTCAGCATTATTATATACTGTATCAATACATACAGGGTGAAGAAGAAAGGAGATTAATATACTATTAATTTAAATTAGAGGTACCCAAGTCACTGGCCATGGTGGACATTTGTTGGCTGCCTCTCAAACATCCATGCTCCCATTCACTCTTCTAAAAAATCAGATGTTTGTCCTGCCATTCTTGTGTGATCACTTTGCTCATTAACTAGAGGAATTTGTCCCTTGCCCAACTCCAAAGTTCAACTCTGGCAGAGAAAGAAAAATGCCCAGCTCCAAAGTTCAACTCTGGCAGACAGAGAAAAACAAAAAGAAACCAAACCCTAAATGACCTACAGAGTGGCTGAATCAAGCTATTAATTAATTCTGCATCTTCCTATACCTCTAACCTTTTCATTTACCTAAACTTTTACTGTTTAAGCTACTTTGCACAGGGTTTTCTATTACTCACAATCAAAGTCATCCTAACTGCTAGAGTGGAAAAATCTAATAAAACACATCATAGGTGAATTATGACAAAATCTTATCTGCCAGAATAAATGATCAGATAATTGTCAGGGACATTCCAAAAACATTTAATACTCCTTTTTTTAACCTTCTTGGAGACTGAAATGTACATAGCATACATATAATAAAGAAGGCCTAGAAAATTTTCTGAAATGAAAAAAAAAAAAACTTGTTAAACCAGTTACCTAAGTTGATTTAACTTTTCTATTGTTTATTACATAAAACCAAGCAACACCCTATCTTCTGAAATACATACTTTGGGCCACAGTTTTCATCTTGATAACAACTGAGTCAATCTCAAGGATATCTATGTATGAAGCCTGTGAATTTCTTAATTGCACGCTAATGTATCTTGCAACCCAGAGCCCTACTGGGGTACTTCCCATGTTTCCAGTTACTGACTGTACAAATTAGCATGGTATCAACTTGAACAAAACAAATTAAGCAAAGTGAATTAAACCACTGGCCTGAAATGCATATTACATGGAAATGCTGAGGTCTTCTGATTCACCAGAAAGTTCTAGATTGCATCTGTAGTTCTCTCCTCAACTGCAAAGATTTGCTTGTATCTGCAGTATCAAGGGTATATGGTGAAGGAGCGAGGGATCCTAAGCCAGAAGACCTATGTTCAAACCCTGACTTCATCACTTACAAAAATGTAGCCTTGGCAAGTTTGCTTCTCCAGGGCTCAGATCCCCACTACAAAATGTGAATTCTAACAGACATTACTCAAAAATCTAGTAAAGACATAAAAATTAAATAATAATAATCTAAAGCAGCACTGCCTGGCATAAAACAAGTATGCAATAATGTTCACTGCTGAAGTTATAGTAATTAATACTGAAAAGGAAAGTAATTAATATGCAAAAAGGTTTATCTTCCTAAAGATACATCAGAACTTCAAGGAAAAAGTAACATGAATTAGAGTAATAATAACTCTCAATATGAAGTAAAAGGATCTCACTTAAAGTTGAATGTTAATCCTTAATTATTCACTTTGAGAAGAAAAAAGAAGGGAGTACATTAAAAATAAATAGCACCTCAACAATTCATAAACCAGATAGCAACAGCACATCTTCAACACATCCTAGAACAAAATTCCCAGAACAGCAACAGACCCACATGAAATTAAGTTCAAAGTATGTTCCATAATGAAACTACCACCTTTCTAATAACCAGCATTTCAGCTGATCAGCACCACTAAATGAGCATGCAAATTCAAGCCTGTATTTTCAGACTTGCAACTGACTTGTACCAGAAATAAGTGAACTAACTATAGATAATTCCTTTATTGGACTTCAATCTAAAGCTAAGCTTTATTTAGGGCTTCAACGTGTAGAATCTATTTCCTAAATCAGATGTGCTGCCAACTATAAAACTGACGACACCAACCTCACAAAGATGAATCAGGGAGAAAAATAGCAATTTGACTTGCAGTCAACTCTTAGGTGGTACCCTGCTGAACAATATAATAGACATATGTGTCCTCCAAAGGTAGGGACGGTGGTTTAGAATCTTGAGAATCCCGTTTCTATTGAATAATTAAGTCAGCAGAATGTGGTTCAAGTTTCACCCCAGGACTATGTTACTTGCAAACCTCATGTTACCCCAAGAATGACCCGAGGCCACCTTGCACAGGGCCCAGCCAGGCGTGCCGCAGTACTCACACAGACCACACTGCATCCCAGAGCTGAGTGGACACAAGCCAGGTGTCTTACAGGACCACCCTGAAAGGATAGACACATTTGCTCAGTCCAGCTAATGGCCTAGAGTTTCTTGAACTTGCCCAACAAGGTTATTTTGCATTCCCTTTAAAGAGCAACAGAGGAGATTTCCATCAAGCAAATACTTGAGCAGAAGTAGAGGTGACAACTGCCCTGGAATCAAAATTGGTCTGCAGATGAGTCCTGTGGGCCACAGCATCGGAAGAGTTAACTTCTGATTTCCCATAGTGTTACTCGGTGCGGGGCTCATTCACTTCCTCAATTTCTCCATGAACTAGCTTGTGAAATCCTGGACTGGAAATGACTGGCCATAAAAGCTCACCCCTACTGAGCACCTTCTATAAGCCAGATACTATCCAACTAGCCTTTTCTCATTTAATTCTCACAGCAACCCTCTAAGAAAGGCTATTATTATCTCCACTTTACAGCCACCAAAACTGAGACCCAAAGCAGTCTGGCTGGTGGCCACACCCCTTAAGTGGGCATCCAGGACTGGATCATAGAAGGTAGTTATGGGTTGAATTGTGTCTCCCCAAAAGCTATATTCCTAAGCTTCCATATTCACAAATGTGGCCTGACTTGGAAACAGGGTCTTTGCAGATACAATCAAAGTTAAGATGTGATCCTTAGGGTGAACTCTAATCCAATATGACTGGCATCCTTTCAAGAAGAAGAAAACGTCACGCCAAGACACACACACACACACACAAAGAAGACATCCACAGGGAGATGGAGGTAGAGACTGGAGTCACACTGCACAAGCCAAGAAATGCCTGGAGCTACTCAAAGCTGGAAAAGCCAAGGAAGGAGCCTCCCCTAAGACTGGGTCCCAGGGAGCAAGACCCCTGACTTCTTGATTCGGCACTCTTAGCATCCAGAACTGTGACAGAACAAATGTCTGCTGTTTTAAGTCACCCAGTTGCAATTTGTTAGGGCCCGGCCCAGGAATTGAACCCAGAAGTCTGGACTCTCACTGACTACTCTTTCCCCACCCACATTTCCACTTAACCTGACCTGTCTGTTAAAGAAGAGACACGAAAACTGCCATTCCACGATACTTTCCCAGATTTGAGGCTGTTATAGATAGCAAGTGCAACATCTTTTGAACTGTCTTGAATAGTATGTTTACTCAAAATTGAAATAGGAGTATCCTACCCCACTCCCCAACTTCCAGCCCATCCAGCAGCCTGCAGTTCTGCTGTCTTGTAATGGGTTAACAATTTAAAAACAGGTTATCTTTTCAAAGCACAGTATCTGGTGACCTGGCCCAGATCACTGCAATGAGGTACGATTGGAATCTCTCCTATGGGAGATTCCATAACCTGGAAGTGGATCTGCCCAGACCCCAGGGGTGAGCAAGGCTGAGAGCAAGGACAGAGGCAGCTGAGGTAGCTGGGAGTGCACGGCCCCAGTGGAACTCGGTACCTGCTGAATATCAAGGCCAAGGATGCCTTAGAGTCAGCTCAAGTAGCCGCATCAGCTGCTGCAGGTCAGACTGGGAACAAGAAACATAAAGCAAAGCCAGGTATGGAGAGGGCCAGTTAAAGATACACAGGATTCCCAGGTACAGGCAGGTGGTCAGAATCAGGGAAGTTTTCACCCGACAGGGTGAAGTCAGTCACCAACACGGTGCAGACTTCAGCTTCCGCAGTTGGAAGGCCAGAGAGGCAGGAAGGTGAGACTGGTATGGGTCCAGGGCCCAGCTCTCATTAGGTTCTCCCAGCAAGGATTCGGGCACTTGGAACAAAGCAGAAGCCAGGTACAAAACACCAGTCAGCCAGGAGAGAGAGATGAGCAGCCAGGGTGACCTGATCAGGACGTGTTGGTACCTGGTCCTAGAGACCCCTTCAGCAGTCCACCCACCAGCTTCAAAGGCTGGGCCTGCAAGGGAGGGAACGGTGGGGAACACGGAGCAGAAAGCAGGCAGGCTCTGATCGGAAATGAACTTGTCACCTCCTAGAAATGCAGAAAGTGTTTTTGGGGAGAATGAGGCTAAGGTTCAAGCTCTACTCTAAAACTTTCCATGAAGAAATAATCCAGGCTTCCCTGGTGGTCCACCGATTAAGAATTTGCCTTGCAATGCAGGGGACATAGGTTTGATCCCTGGTTCCGAAAGACTCCCACATGCCATGAAACAGCTAGGCCCCTATGCCACAACTGCTGAAGCCTGCATGCCCTAGAGCTCATGTTCCGCAACAAGATAAGCCACCGCAATGAGAAGCTTGAGCAACACAGAGAAGAGTAGCCCCTGCTTGCTGCAACTAGAGAAAGACCGTGCACAGCAACGAAGACCCAGCGCAAACACAAATTCGGTTCAGTTCAGTTCAGTCGCTGAGTCGTGTCCGACTCTCTGCAATCCCATGGACTGGAGCACGCCAGGCCTCCCTGTCCATCACCAACTTCCGGAGTTTACTCAAACTTCTGTCCATTGAGTCGGTGATGCCATCCAACCATCTCATCTTCTGTCGTCCCTTTCTCCTCCTGCCTTCAATCTTTCTCAGCATCAGGGTCTTTTCCAATGAGTCAGTTCTTTGCATCAGGTGGCCAAAGTATTGGAGTTTCAGCTTCAGCATCAGTCCTTCCAATGAATATTCAGGACTGATTTCCTTTAGGATGGACTGGTTAGATCTCCTTCCAGCCCAAGGGACTCTCAAGAGTCTTCTCCAACACCACAGTTCAAAAGCATCAATTCTTCGGCGCTCAGCTTTCTTTATAGCCCAATTTTCACATCTATACATGACTACTGGAAAAACTATAGCTTTGACTAGACAGAGCTTTGTTGGCAAAGTAATGTCTCTGCTTTTTAATATGCTGTCTAGATTGGTCATAACTTTCTTCCAAGGAGCAAGTGTCTTTTAATTTCATGGCTGCAGTCACCGTTTGCAGTGATTTTGGAGCCCTCCAAAATAAAGTCTGTCTCTGTTTCCACTGTTTCCCCATCTATTTGCCATAAAGTGATGGGACCAGATGCCATGATCTTAGTTTTCTGAATGCTGAGTTTTAAACTAACTTTTTCACTCTCCTTTTTCACTTTCATCAGAGCTGTGAATAGAAGAGAAGCAAAGACAAATGAGAAAAGGAAAGATATACCCAATTGAATGCAAGGAGAGATAAGAATGCCTTCTTCAGTGATCAATGCAAAGAAATAGAGGAAAACAATAGAATGGGAAAGACTAGAGATCTCTTCAAGAAAATTAGAGATACCAAGGGAACGTTTCATGCAAAGATGGGCAAAATAAAGGACAGAAATGGTATGGACTTAACAGAAACAGAAGATATTAAGAAGAGGTGGCAAGAATACACAGAAGAACTATACAAAAAAGATCTTCACGACCCAGATAATCAGAATGGTGTGATCACTCACCTAGAGCCAGACATCCTGGAATGCAAAGTCAAGTGGACCTTAGGAAGCATCACTAGGAACAAAGCTAGTAGAGGTTATGGAATTCCAGTTGAGCTATTTCAAATCCTAAAAGATGATGCTGTGAAAGTGCTGCACTCAACATGCCAGCAAATTTGGAAAACTCAGCAGGGGTTACAGGACTGGAAAAGGTCAATTTTCATTCCAATCTCAAAGAATGTCAAACTACCACATAATTGCACTTATCTCACAAGCTAGTAAAGTAATGCTCAAAATTCTCCAAGCCAGGCTTCAACAGTACGTGAACTGTGAATTTCCCGATGTTCAAGCTGGATTTAGAAAAGGCAGAGGAACCAGAGATCAAATTGCCAACATCTGCTAGATCATAGAAAAAGCAAGAGAGTTCCCAAAAAACATCTATTTCTGCTTTATTGATTATGACAAAGCTTGTGACTATGCGGACCACAACAAACTCTGGAAAATTCATAAAGAGATGGGACCAGATCACCTTACCTGCCTCCTGAGAAATCTGTATGCAGGTCAAGAAGCAACAGTTAGAACTGGACATGGAACAACAGAATGGTTCCAAATCGGGAAAGAAGTTATGTCGAGGCTGTATATTGTCACCCTGCTTATTTAACTTATATGCAGAGTACATCATGAGACAGCTGGACTGGATAAAGCACAAGCTGGAATCAAGATAGTCAGGAGAAATATCAATAACCTCAAATGTGCAGATGACACCACCCTTATGGCAGAAAGCAAAGAAGAACTAAAGAGCCTCTTGACGAAAGACAAAAATTAAAATAAATTAATTAACTTTTTACAAAAAAATTCAAACTGATAACTGTAAAA
Organism: Ovis aries; assembly: GCF_016772045.2. NCBI lineage: Eukaryota > Metazoa > Chordata > Mammalia > Artiodactyla > Bovidae > Ovis > Ovis aries. The sequence goes on along the minus strand of NC_056057.1, from coordinate 61,488,458 downwards.
ATACTTGTGATTGAAATTTTAAATAGAAAACTACATAAATTGAGAAGACAGTAGTCTTTGTTCCTTTTTTTCAGTGCTTGGCAAACAGCAAAAGTAATTAAAAGGACATGAGGCAGGGATGCAGATTTCTGTGATGATGCTATCTGGAAATTTCACCCAATTGAAAGTTTTTCGTGGTTGGATGGGTTTGTTTTGTTTGATCTTTTTTCCACTAAAAACATGTTTTTTCCTTTGTTGTTCTGTAAAGAGTTGTGGTGTAAATTACGTGTGATCGTTCTTTGGAAACAATAAAATTTTAGAATAATTGAAGACTGCAATACTGTCATTTATAAGGCAGGATCAACAATATCATTATTTAAATAAATACATACAATTTGCCAGGTGCAGAAACTATAGCTGAGCATAAAGTTTGGTCCTTTGTCTATCACCCAGTGATGACCAATACTAAGGTTTTCCTAATTCCAGCACTTTTTTATTTGCTCATTATTTACAGAATTCAGGTCATACTGTTTCATATCATTCTATTTTCACTTATATGAGCATTTACTTGCACAAAAAAATTTATGATCATTTCTAATTACTGTAATCGTCCTTTGTATGGAGCCATAATTCAAGCATTTACCTGTCATTGGACAATTAGAAAGCTTTCATTTTTACACATATGACAAGGCAGATTGAACGTCTCCAAACATAAATCTTTGCCTAGTGTGATACTAATTTTAAAAAGACAATATGGATTAAGCTTTTATTAAGTTCTAGGTACTAGAGTCAGTGCTTTCAATGCATTAGCCCAACGAATCTGGATACCAGCTCTGAGTTATCTGCTCTGCTATGTCAGCTGCATCAATCTGTGGTGAGGGGAGGCAGACATTTTAGTTTGGAAAAGCTAAAGAATTTGGAGCAAACAGTGGCTGGGATTCAAACAGCCTGGATCTCTGTCTAGACCCATACCCTCAGCCCCTTGCAGGCACACAAAAGCAAAGGCCACTGAGTTATAGCAGGAGACAAGTCACAGGCTCTCCGCATGAATAGCTGAGAAGCTCCCTAGAAAGACTGGAGCAATTCTCACCCTGCAGGGCAGCATGAGATAGCTGGCCTGCCACCCCCTCACCAGCACTAACGGCTCCTTGGGGGCCCCAGGCAAGTTGGGGAAAAACACATTTTATATGCAGACATCTAAGAGAGTAACAGAAGCTAGCACAGGGCCTCTCATCCTCTTTCTACTGCGTCCTTTCCATCCTCTTTCTAATAATAAATAGATGTTCACTTGTGCACCTAATTTTGTGTAAGTTTCCAACATGATCCCCAAACTTGCATAAATTCCAGGCCTCACAAAATTTGAATCCACAACTGTCTAGGAAGAACATTAAGAGTTTTAATAGAGATGATGCTATATGTTCAATCACATCAATTGCATTTTCCACAGGCATATGGCAAAAATGTATTTCCCAGCCTCCTCTGCATTTGGCCACATCTGTGCTGAGTCTTGCTTGGCTAAAGGAAGCCAGAAGATGGGGAGTGTATTGGGTAGATATTGATGCCTAGGCTGACCTCATTGGACTTTAGGGTGATCAAAAATTACATTCTTATTGTGGTGCTATTGATAGTTGGGGGTCATTGTAATGGCATTCAGGGTTAACTAAGGGAACAAAGCAAAAGGCTGCAAAGACTTTGCCACACCTTTGATGGCTCTCCTTGCATGCCTATGTCACAATTATCTTGCTAACTTGGCATCTTTCCCTCTTATTTCTAAGCAAGCAAGTAAAGCAGATTTGCCCCAAGAACGCACGCTTGTATCTGACAGCCTTAGATCTCACTGCTAGGAACTCCTCTGCCACGTGGTATGCAAAAGCAAAGCCCAGAGCCATAAGCCACGTCTTCCTTTTAAAAACACACTCTGTGCAGCAGAGGCTCAACTCTTAACGAGGAGACAGAGTGAGTGGCAGTTACACATTTTCCACCAAACACTTTGGAATCCTGAGTTTTCTGCAAAGGAGCACAGATGTTCATATCTGTGACAACAGCCAGAAGCTTCTTGCCAACACATCAGCCCATTTCAAGAGAAAAACAGACACAAATACCAAATATATGCCAAGTTCTCTCTAAACAGCAATTTCCCCCTATTTCCTTATTTTAGCCAACTTGACTCTTTCTACCTTGCCCACCACATAGTTTCTGATTTCTTGGTGCATGTTTATTTTGTGAATATCAGCCAAGAGGGTTCAAGATGGCTTGTATCCTTCAGAAATCCACCCTCTTCTATATCCAGCAACTTCCGCAAGCACCTTATCAAGATAAATGCTGCAGTCCCTCTGGGTCACAGTGCTGTTTCCCCAGAAGTCAAAAATCTTTCCCTAGGAGAACAGTCCTCCAGATTTCAAAGCTGAGCAAAACAGGCTGGAAACTCTCTACTATAATCACAACATCTAAACTTCAGGTCGTCCTGAAATTATCATCTCAATTTAACCCCAGCTTCTTCGGGGTTGACTATGCAGCACATGGATGAAGCTGCAAAGGGAAAGGATGGAAAATGAAAGGTTTTATCAAAATAAGAAGGTGCAATGGATTTTTTCTGAATGCTCTTTCTGCCGGCAAAGAGAAAAGAGCTATGCCTCATAACAGCAGAAGAAGAGGACGTGCGAGAAGGGTTAACCACTTTCATTGGTTAAAATTAGCCCTTGCTCTTGAGGCTTACAAATGCACTGGGATTTAAACTCAAGGAGCTAAAGCCACAAAGGATGGCCAGTGGTGTTTCTGCCCTGTGTAGGGCCAGGGAGCCAACCTATGCTCCCAAAACACAGACAAGAGGTACCTCTGTTCCCATACACAAGTCGACCTTTAAAGATTACAGCTCATAAATCCAATTGCTTTGTGCAACTGAGATATTTGTGGCCTAGTCTGACTGGTTAGCTCTGATGGTTAGACCATCTGGCTAATAACATTACAGTCAGTCCCAGCATAAGAAAATTAGCTTTCTTCTGTTTCAACACCACAGATTCATCTCTTTCCCAACTTGAAACAATTTTACAAAGCCAGCAAATAAAATTTATTGATTACCAATTATATACATAGCATCCAGAGAAATAAATTCAATAAAAAGAGGAATTTGCATTATTTATCAGTCTTTTTCAGCCCTGAAAGTCTTCTTTCTGTGAGTTTAGACAAAGAATTTACATTTCTCTGGCCAAGAGGCTGAATGTTATTGGCTTAATTCATCAGACTTCCCCCCATCCAAATCTGTGCTTCCTTTTGGCCTAAGGGACGTGGTACAAGTCCCAACACATCAACAGCATTAGAAGAGAGAAGCTCATGTGGTTTTCCTGCCTCTTTCAGACGATTCAGCTGTTGGCAGGAATATACACTTTCAGGGAATTTTGTTTAGTCATGAAGCAATTGGCTTTCATAATTTTAAATGTTTTGGTGGATTTTTAACTGCTTAAACAGGTGTACAAATAGTCAGATGAAGCAGGCAACACCTGCCTTGCTATTTAGGAAAAGGGTTTTAGAATTAGTTAACTGATTGTAAGAACTCCAAAATGTGTTTCAGTAATGATGCACTAGAAGATTTCTTTGGAAATAAACAAAATCAGACAAGCATGATGCCACACTCAGTTAAATCACAGGGTCCACAGCACCTCAGCAGGGCATTTCACAGCTCCCTTCCAGGTGTGGTGGGCATCACTTAGATACTTTCCTATTTATAGTTCCTAATAAAAGCTACCATTTACTGGGCACTCCTTGTGCCAGGCCTCTTAAGCACTACCTAGCATCCTCCAGAAGTCTGTATTCTCATCTAAATCTTATAGCTGAAGAAACTGAGATTCGAAAATACAGCATAACTTGCTTAAATTTCCGTATCTAGTAAATGGAGAAGGTGGGGTTCAGGTCTGGCTCTTTCAAGCTTCAAGTACCATTTTGACCTTTACCAATGTCTTCCATATTACAGCTTATTTCCTAAAACTATGGAAGGGAAACATGTCCACCATTTCCCTTCTAGTCATTTTCTATGTAGTCAGGCATTCCTCTCACAGCCCACGGCAAATTCCTATAGACACGATTAAGCCTGTGTCTCCATACTTAACCTCTTACCGCTTTGCTTTCATTTCTGAGACTAAATAAAACTTGCAGCTTTCCATTTTATACAACTTCTCAAACATCTATCCCAGTTATTAATCTTTTTAAGTTTTTTTGTTTTGTTTGTTTTTAACCTCTTTTGCCTAGAATTAAATGTCTGATTTTGCTCTGATCCATAAAGACACATAGGATGAAATAAATAATTCCTTCTCAGGGAAATACCCTCTTGGGGAGACCCAGATTCTCATGAGAAATGGAGAAATGAGTTTGACAGACAGTGTCAGATTTATTTCCTTTTCTCTTCTTTTAAGCTGTAAGTGCCCTCTGTCAGAGAGATGGCATTTCTAACCACTAAACTATCCCTATATAAAACTGAGGATACCCTTCTCCTAAATTAAATGATCTGCTTGAGATAAAGTGTGCTCTCCTGAAGGCCATGCTGGTAGACCTCATGAGTGAGGGCTGGTTAGAAGCAGAGTCCCCTGCGGAATGCAGAGCAAGGGCTAGCATGATATTCCCCCACTTCCCAGGATAAGAAAGCAAACTGTAAAAGATCCATGAGCATACCAGCATTACATCATCATTTCCTCCACAGCAGAATGATCTTCCTCAGTTACAAATCCCTTTTCCAGTGGCAAAGCCATTGGCTTTGTTGACCTTTGTCTTCCATCTGAGCAGCTCAGAACCATTAGCCCAGCAGACTCATCGATCTTTGTACTGTACCAACATCAGCCATTTTTTGTATACTTGAAACATATAATTCACAGAAGATTTGTATCCTTCCATGAGTCCTTTTCAGTATCCATGAGCAGAGATTTATAAGGCCACAGTGTGCTATATAGTTCAGAAAATCACCAGATGGACACACTACCAGTACCCACGGGTAATTCTTCCAAACTGAAGCCATGAAGGGCTCGCCATCTGATACGATTCTGTGTCCATCTCTATTATAACTGCACAAACTATATCTTCCTCAGGAATCCATTGATATTAGCAATTTGCGTAGAACCTTAGAGAATCTGGCACTGTAGCACATGGCCCAAAGCCCAGGAATCAAAAAACAGATGTGATATGAAACTCTAGCCAATGAAACAATTTAGCAATGCCGAGAAACCTATAGAGATGATTTTCCAATGTGACTTCTTTCATAAATAATCTGTCTTCTAATGACTATCTAAGGTCAATGGTTTCAGAACTGGACTTCTTAGCAAGGACAAACAGACTTACTTCAAGTTCTGGAACAGTTTATTTTTAACATCCCAAAGAGCAACACATAGCCCAAATAATAGCAATAGCAGTTATATACATTGGATGTACACCCACTGAATAAATTAACAAATGATACAAACTCTGCCAACAACTAGTTTTGACTTTGGTCAAATCATCATGGACCTTAGATTTCTCATGTTTAAAATGAGTTACAAGGATTAAGTGAGGTGCCAAATGGGTGCTCCACAGAAAATTGGTTCTACAAAATGTGATAGGTGTTATCTAAGAAAGAGGGAAACTGTGGTTAATTGATTTTGAAAACTGTCATATTACAGAAGAAAACAGACTTCTGACTGTAAGTTTCTGAGCATTTAACATGCTCATACATAAAAATAATATCCTCAACTAATTTTTATGAGAGCCACCCACTCCAACAAAGCTATAAAACCCTTAAGTCACAAGATTCTCCAGGCAAGTCTCTGGATGCCCAGTGCCTCACAGTTCAGCACACTTTTAAGCTCCCAGCAAACATCTGCTCCACAGGCCTTCAAATCTCCTAATCAAAGGACCCTTCTTCAAGGTCATCTTTGATATTAATTATTCTCAGTGACCTAAGATCAGATAATGTGCAGTCCATCTTTCCCTTCAGTTCTGCCTCCTTCTGGCTCTATGACCTTGGGCAAGCTATTCACCCTCTCTAAATGTTGAGTTTCTTACCTATAAAATAAGAATATTAATAGTAGTTCCTCAAAGGACTGTAGTGAGAACTAAGAGAGATAATGTATATAAATCACTTTGTATCACATATAGTAAATGCTCCATAAAGGTTATCTGTCCTTGTTGTTATTATTATTAATATTATTCACTAGTGTAACACATTGTTGGGATTCCTGTCTCAACGTCACCACTAAGCAGCCTTTGGTGAGTTGGTTTGCATATAGCCTCATCTGTGGCAAAAGGCAGGCTTTGGATTACATGAGCATTTCCCATACTCTAGCTCTTCAAAGCTCTTATTTCACCTTAGTCTCACCCTACGCAAGAAAGTCTGTGAAGTCACAGGTTTGATGTGCTTTTATACTTTTTCCAATATGCATTAAAATGAACAATTATTTAAATACCTTTTAAAAGCCAGCATTAATACCTAATTCATCTTCAACATCTTTCCACCAAGTAACTGGAAAGCAGTAACGTAGGATCTCTAAGATCATTTCAATAGAAGATACTGTATCATCTCTGCTGAAAAACTACAAACAGAATTTTGGAAAAGCTAACCTGACCCTCTCAAGTATCATGGTTCCAACCATCAAAGGGGTCCTTTTAAGAAACTAGATTCAAATCATTTAACAGCTGGAAATCCAAGATGGCAAGGGGCACAGAGTTGCCTGTGACTTTTCAAAGCAAAAATGGCATTTAAGATCCTCTCCCAAGTTCAGATATACGTTCTTTTTCTGTCAAGCATATTAACGTGTGTACTTATTTGGAACAAAATGGTTTGCCAAAATGGACAACTATTCTCTAGTTCAATTCACAATAGAAGAAAAGATATCTCTAGGATGTGCTTCATTAGCTGAGAGGTGGAGAGATGCTTTTAAGATATGTTTGGGCTAAGACATTCTCAAATTCCAAAACTGAAACTCGCAAAAAGCACATAACAGGCAGAACAATGCCCAGGCAGGAACGGAGCACCTTTCCCACCCACCCACCCCACCCTCAGGAAAAGCGCATGATGAACAGCTCTTAACATTCAGATGAAATAACCCCCAGTCACCTCACCCCAGGTTGGCAGCAACCATTGTTGAAAATGTGTCACAGCTCACTCCAATGTAATGTCACCCTCCTTCAAATGTCAGCAAAAGAAAAGCCACTAGGAGATGGAGAAAGATATAAACAGTACTGTAGACTGGTCCTTAAGAGAAAGACCAAGGATACTATTTTGTAAATATTTAATGGACTCCAATTCAGCCCTTTCATGAGCAGAAACAAGTCTAAGTGGTAGTCTATAATATCTTTGCTGTAATATCTTTACTTTTAACTGCAATCATTCTAAAGCTCTTTTAATAGCTGTCACCTATTCATTTCCAGGCTCTGGCAAATTATAGTTAGAGGAGACAGCTGCTGACAGCTTCCCTTTTTCTGTGAATGGCACGCTCTCTTTCTTGCAAGGCCATGGTCCTCCTCCATGGCACATCTACCAGGAACACAAAAGTCCTGCTTAAAAAAGACAATAAAGACAACAGTGCCCAGGTCTGCCAATTCAGAGACCCTGGTTACTCCACCTCTATCTCACAAGACCAAGGCCTCTTCCTCTCCCATGCAAAAAGGAGGAGAAAAATCAGTTTTCCCCATATATATTCCAAAGGCATTTTAGCAACATAAAGGATGAATGTTTGGGAAGGGGATGGTGTGTGTGTGTGTCTGTGTGTGTGTATGTTTTGGAGGAGGATGGGGACAGTGATTCCACTTGAAAGGAATCAAACTTCCAAGCATTACTTTACTAATATCATAAACTTTACTAATATCATAAACTTCATCCTCTCAGGACACACATCCCAGGAAAAAGAGAACTGGGTCAAAGGCACACAGCAGTCCATAAAAAAATAAAATATTTTGAAGCTAAAATAGTACTTAATAAAAAAAAAAACTGAGTGATCACTTTTGGCACCTGGAAAGTGGTACAGCCTGTCCCCAAATATTAAAATTGTATGAATACAAAAATAACTCTTCAGAGGAGCATTCAGAACTCAGGCTAATGAATCCAGTTATATTGCTCCTTAACTGCCTTGATTAAATGGAACATTCGACTTTGAACAGGGATGGGGCAGAACCAGTGAAGAGAGCATATGCTTAGAGTCCTGTCATATCTGTGTCACAGGGACGACAATCAGGAACTAGAACCTTACGGTGACATTTCTTTCTTTAACACTGGTTCTTAAGTCAACATGTAGCCTAAAAATCAAAACAATCCAGGGAGAAGGCACATAGGAGAGATCCCTAGGAAATATTTTTCAGTCTTTATGTTTTCAAAAATTCAAAGACTCAACAGATGAAAGTACAGCAATACACAAATTAATAGCTGCTCAGAAGATGAGCTTTTGACTTTTTAATTCATCTTCTGTCCTTAACACCAAAGCAGAAGTAAAACATACAACATACAGTGCTTACGTACCTCTATGGCCAAGTGTCACCTTTTTCCCGGGGCTTTCTTTATCCTCCTGCGAATGTGTTTAAATTTAAGATGCAGTCTTGGCAGTATGTGTAGCTCAGTGATGCAAATAGTGTGGGATGGCGCCACCCAGAACTCTGTGAGTAGGAGGGCAACCAGGAAATCAACTTTCCTTTTCTCAGTGTGACTCTATTCCATCCAGAGGAGGGTTTGGGCACACATATTGTCAGCTGTCTTTTTCAATTGGGGAAGGGAGGAGGCCTAGGGAGGGTATGTCAAGTCATATATTGAAAGGGCTTGTATTAGCAAAACACCTGAATTTAAACCATCAGTAATTTCCAACTTGTCTTCCCCCTACCTCACTTCTCTTGGTGATCCTACATCCATCCTGGGGGGTCTCAAGGCTACAGGATGGAATCCCGTTATACTTCTATAACAGTCAGATATTTAAAAAGGAGGCATCAGCTCAATGGGCCATGGCAAATATGTTGGAGTGATTTATTTGAAACACCTCTTAAATCTTTTCCAGAAGTGCTAACAGGATGAGAGAAGGGCTAATCTTCAGTTTCACTACCCTCTTATCTTGCTATCTTGAAAAATGCCCCTTTGGGCACATTCTACCTGCCAGGCAATGGGCAGGGCACAGAGGATGCGAAGATAAATATGGAACCTTCATTATATTCAGGAGCCTCCAGGCCAGTAGGGAGACAGAAAAGTAAATAAGTGCAAATTGATAAATTTTATCATTCTTTTTTTTGCACAAGGCATGAATTAATTCTCTATGGTGGGCCAATCAGTCAGAGGTCAGAAGGCTTTCTGAAGGAGACATTTAAGAGGGCAAAGGTTGTAAAGGATGAGGAATGGAGCAATAGCGAAGAAGAGGCATCAGAAGTCATCCAGGGATTCCCCAAGGGGGCTCCACATCACAGTTAACTAGGGCAGGAACTCTTTGTTTAAGTACAGATTTCCGAACCCACCTAGAATCCAGATTTCTTGTGTTAAGGACCCAGATTCCAAGTTTTTGTAACTGCTGAGATGATTGTAAAGCAGCTGACTGATTCACAGATCTTTGATTGGGATCCATCAGTTACATCCAGCTCCCTTCCTCCATATTACAGAGCTAAGAAAGCTGGGGCCATCAAGGAGGGCACAGATAACAGTGAGTTACAACCTCAGGACCAAGACTCTGGCCTCTTAAACCTGAATTCCATGCCTGGACCACCAGACCAGAGCAGACCTCATGAGGCACAACATTTTCCTTGAAGCAGGACAATGACCAGTAGCAACAGTGGTTGGTGCTTGCCTGAGAGGACCAGCCACACTGAGTTACTGGTGTGTCCATCACTGCCTCTTCCCCCACTAGGGGGAGGCAAGTCACATTCTGTGTACCACCACTTCCCCAGCATCGAGTGTTTAAAGAAGGATTCAGTGGGGCTGCCCTGGTGGCTCAGTGGTAAAGAACCCACCTGCCAATGCTGGGGATGTGGGTTCAATCCCCAGTCCAAGAAAATCCCACATGTATCACAGACAACTAAGCCAGTGCACCACAACTCCTGAGACTGTTCTCTAGAGCCCACAAGCCACAACCACTATACACCGACAGTGTACACGCACATCTACAGCCTGGCACCACAAGAAAAATCACCACAATGAGAAGCCCATGTACCGCAACTAGAGAAAACCGAAGTGCGGCAACAAAAACCCTGTGCAGCCACTGATAAATAAAATTAAATGTTTTTTAAAAGAGAATGAGTCAGTGAATGAAGTTTACAAATGGAGTCTACAAACAGGACTCCCCACAGCATTGGGCAAGTACTGAGAAGGTCCCCTGTCCTAGAGACCTTATTTTCTCTAAAGGATCTTCTAAAAGAAGACCCATGAATCAAAATCTGGTAGTGGAAAACACAATGAACTTTAAGTCTCAATGCAAAGAGCATTCTTAAGAACACTATTCTTAATGCAAAGAACAAACTTCATGAAATGCTTTTGTGGATGTAACCAATTCTAATGAAATGGCTTTTTCTCCCTACAAAAGTTAAAATCAAGCACGTGTTTCAGAGTCAGCCAACCAGAAGGGTGTGGAAAGATACAGGAATGGTGCATCTTGTGACTCCTAATTCCATCTCTTCTAACCAACCATTGGGCTTGCACACACAATTTTTGAAGAGAGGCTCAAAAAGTATCTATCCTTTCACATCTACTGCATGCTGGCTGGAGCCAAGGAACTCTATTCCTTGGCGACATGTTTCATTTTCTCGTGGCATTACATGGACACCACTTCCATTTATACAAGAGGATATGGAAGCTATGAGAGCTTAATGAATTTGCCCACAGCAAGTAGGGGATGAGTAATTTCAGACTCCATCTGTGTAGTCGTGGCGATCCTGCCTCCGTCACTCCCCCAAGGCAGCTCAGCAAAGTGTCTAAGAGAGCGAGGGCGTCAGGCCTGAAGCCAGTCAAGGGCTCTATTTAAGGACCTTCTAGTGTTGCGCGATTCCCATATAGACAGCAGAATCAAAGCAGCAGTCAGAATAGTCAGCTTTGCACAGACCTACGGGGTTTGGCTCAATGGATAAAGAATTCACCTACAATGCAGGAAACATAAGAGATGTGGGATTTAATCTCTGGGTCAGGAAGATCCCCTGGAGGAGGACATGGCAACCCACTCCAGTATTTTTGCCATGGACAGAGGAGCCTGGCGGGCTATAGCCCATAGGGTTACAAAGAGTCAGACACAATTGAATCGACAGTATGTACATGGTATTGGTGAGTCAATTATGATATTTCTAAAGGTGAAATAGGCAGCCTACTAAATCCTTACTGGAGCCTAGAAGCAGAAAAGCTCTAGGTCAAGTGAATGCAAGTCCAACCTGAACCATTAAAAACAGAGTCACGGCCCTTCCATCAATTTCCCAGCTTGAACCAGTTTGTAGATACAAAAATCCCTTAAATAAAGATGAGCTGGGTCCCCTTGAGGAAGGGCCCTGGTACATTGCTAAAAGCATATACTGTTAATCTTTCTCCTAGCCTTCCCCCAGAGGGACTGACAGCCTCTTCAGGGAGACTGTGCAATGGGGAAAGGGAAATAATCAAACCTTTGGGGGATTACTGGTCACTGACTCTGAAGTGACACTAATTCCAAGAGACCCAAAATGTCCCCAGTGGCCCACCAGTGAGAGAATGTGCTTATGGAATTCAGGTGATCAGTGGAGTTTCAGCTCAGATCCATCTTGCAGCAGGTCCCCGACTCCAAGCTTTGGTTATTTCCTCGGCCCCAGAATTCATAATCCAAATAGACATACTGAGCAATTGGCATGATCCCCACCCTGGGGAAGCAAGGAGTTGTTTGGTTATTTAACTGAAGTTGAAAAGGGCTGGGGAAGGTCTGAGAATGTGGCTCCAAAGGCCCAAACTCACTCCACCTCCAGAGTGAACTCAGAACACTTAAGTTTGGGGTTTACTGTGTGTGTGTGTGCTATCCGGCTTAAAAGAAATGGGCTCAGCTCAGCACTTGAACATCAGGATAAATCGTTCCAGCAATGAAGAGCCACGACACCTATCAAGTTTCAATTGCTAGCTAAAACCCTCGATAGCTGCTAGAAAAATAATGTGCGATTTTAGCTGAGAAACATAAATTATCAAGGCTATGATACTCTCAGAACGTAATAAATGAAATGTAGGTAACCACAGATGTGGTAAGGATCCCAGCCCCCAGCATGTGTCATGAATGTTTGGTCGCCCACAAGCACCGGGAGGAAGGAAGAGAGAAACAGATTGTCCAGATTCAACACGGGCTGAACCGTGGATGAAGACACAGAGGGGGTAGAAGTTTCAGGGTGGAAGCCAAGAAATGTTTTCTACATTCTTCCAACTTATGTTCTCCTGATATCTCCGCCCCATAGGCTTTCTGGTCACCAGGAGAGAATTACAAGCAGACCCACGAAGTATAAATACTTCTGCAGGCAGTAACGCGCTGACAATGTTGGTGTCCTCCTCTGGAACATTCATTACACACGTCTGGATCCAGTGGACTGAGAGAAAAGCAGTAACCACTGCCACCACAGGATTAGGGCACTGCAAAGCCAGCAGCCGCTCGCCTCCCACATCTGACATCTGTCTGGCCCGTGCCTCCATCACAGTGACCTCAGGCGGGACCAGTCTTCAGCAAAACTGAGAGCGATGAGTTCCATGCCAGGCATTCCCGAACCACGTGTCCCTGGGGCCCTGACTCAGCGATAAAGAAGCCATTTTAAAAGGCTCTTCCAAAAGGACGCTGGGCTCACGTGCATGCATCACAGCGCTTCTTCCTGCAAATGCTCACTGAGCACCTGCTGCGGGATCAGCACTGGGAATATCTGCCCTGGACCTCCAGTCGACCCAGGAACAAAGACCGGAAGCGCAGTGTGAAGAGACAGCACAGAGAAGCACCAGTGCGTCCCAGGAGGGCATACCGGGAAATCACGGCGGGCTCCCAGAGGAGGTGACCACTGAGCTGGGTCGTGTTGACCAGAGGGAGATGTGGCTTCGGGGTACTTCACTCTCTCTTCTTGCCACCTGATGCCTTTTCCGTCACTTCTTTTCTGCTGTAAATTTGCCCTTAATATTCATTTCCACCTGATTTCACCTGATAAGGAATTCTGGGCCCTTATACTCCTCTGGGGAACCGCTGTGAGCCCACTCTCTTCCTCATGATTGGTTTCCAAGCAGAATTTTAAGACGGTACCAGAACAGGGGAGCGAAAGGAGATGCCCTCCCCAAAAGTACTCCTCCTGGTATCCCTGGCCCTTTACATCCCTGGAAAAAATTCCATCTTATGGCAACTATGGGCTGACTGGTCTCTCCCCTGCACAATGTGCCAGTCTCCTGCGGCAGATGGCAAACTGAGCAAAACCCATGGACGGGCTCTCACCACCTCCTCCCCGGGGCAGGCTTCCCACCACCTCCCCACCTCATAGCTTCATTTGGGCCTTATCTAAGAAGATTCTGGCTTCCCAGGTGGTGCCAGTGGTAAAGAACACGCCTGCCAATGAAGGAGACGTAAGAGAAGCAGGTTCGATCCCTGGGTGGGGAAGATCCTCTGGAGGAGGGCACGGGCAAACCAATCCCATATTCTTGTCTGGAATATCCCATGGACAGAGGAGCCTGGTGGGCTATGGTCCAGAGGGTCACAAAGAGTCCCACACAGCTGAAGTGACCTAGCATGCATACAAGAAGATTCATATTAAATGGCAACAAAATGAAAAGTAAAATATCAGAGACACAGAAGTAGTAAGCCATAGATCTGAGAAAACAGCTGCATATGAAAGGATTAGGAAATAAATGAGAAGAAACCCAAAGGATTTAGAATCCATTTCAGGTGTCCTGTAAGAAAATCCCACCAGTATGGGGAGAACGGGCCCACGCTAAAATCCAGGCAATAAAGAGGTTCTATCCTGGACTGGCTGCCTGATAATGTTTTACTTTGAGGTTTATAATTCTTTTTTCACTCCTTAGCACTTTCTAGGATGAGGCTTCTTAAAGTGGAGAGAGGGCCACTTGCATCAGAATCAACCTGAGGGACTTGTTAAAATGCAGTTTCTGGGTCCCAGGTGATTCTTAGGCATTTTGAAGTCTGTGAACCACAGAACTAGGGACTTTATCCTTCTTAAGTGGTTGAGATATCCATGCTAAATCACTCAGTTAAATTGCTCTTTAAAATCTGAAGGAGACACTAGTGGCTCAATTGATTCTTTTAGAAATTGTGAAGATTCTAAAAGTAGTAATAGTGAGGTTACATTGTGACCAGTTTTAAATGATGTAAAAGTTAACATACTGAAGTCAGAAAGATCTTTGCAAAGCATAAATGTGATCACATCACTCCCTTGGGTAAAACGCTTCAGTGATTGCTCATTGCTCTTTTGAGAAAGGCCCAGACCCTGGTCCCAGTGAGCCCTCTTTTCCAGTCTAATCCAGGCCTGGAGAGTTCCCTGCCCTGTGTTCTAGCTTCAGTTCCTTCAACATCCAAGTCCGCCCTTCAGATGACCTTCACACACACTAGCCATAGGCAGGGAATCTTCTTTCCCCAGTAAAATCTGTTCTTTCCCTTCCCAGCTCTGGCTGTATTAATCCCTCTGCTTCAGGCGCTCCTAGTATCAGACCTTTTCCTCCACAGCCCTTGGCACAGTTTGAATGTCACATTTTTTTGTGTGATTCTTTGATTAATGTACACTTCCTCCACTGAGGGGTAAGAAGTCCATGACATCAGCTACAGGGCTATTTTTTTTTCCCTAGGAAGCAGACCCACCATTGTTTATGTATAATCTAGTATACCCATGGTACATAGCTGGTGCTCAATAAATATTTGTGGATGAACAAAGGAATTAAAGAATATTTCAAAAGCAAACACTGGCAGCTGATGCAGATCCCACAGTAGCCACCAAGAATTTAAACATACTCTGATCTCTCTCCTAAAGGTTCAAGGTTCCAGGGTCTCTCAAGCACCAGGAAGACTCAAGTCCTCTAGTGGTTTCCCTTCCCCTGCCTATGTTACAAGATACCTTCCTTTGCATTTACCATTTCAAAAGGATGAACCCAACTCTTCCTAATGCAGTTCCTAGAATTTGAAAGAAAAGTGGAGTTCAACATTAAATGCTATTACGCCATTTCTCTGGGTCTTGCTTTGATTTTGCTGTAAAAAATTACCCTAAAGCCTGTTCATTATCTAAAAAATATATGCTGAAATAAAAACAGACCTCGGGGTTTTCACAATGACTTACTTCCTATATTTTTGTACACATTCATGAGT
The DNA here is from genome assembly GCF_016772045.2 of Ovis aries. Taxonomy (NCBI): domain Eukaryota; kingdom Metazoa; phylum Chordata; class Mammalia; order Artiodactyla; family Bovidae; genus Ovis; species Ovis aries. The sequence goes on along the minus strand of NC_056057.1, from coordinate 61,473,228 downwards.
CTTATCATTCTCAGCTCCAGGTGCTGATTCTCAGACTGTTTCAAGACATTTTCAAATGCTGGAATTGTTACCAGCATATTCAAATGGCCCTAAATAAGCTGGCAATAATCACAACACAATTTCTTCTACAGCAGAATGAGGCTTCACGAAGATATAAATGAATCCACCATTACTGCCCTTTCCTCTCTGCCATCTTGCCAGCAGTTGGCCCTGACTCAGGTAATGAAGGGCTTGCGGCCCTGACTGTACTCTTTCACATGTTCCCGAAGCAAAGTTCTCACAGCATTGTTCCCCATCCTTCACCAAGTAGACATAATATTCCAATGCAGTGGGTTCAAGTGAGGCAAAAATGAATTAGACAAATCAACAGAGACACGGCAGCAAGAGAGCATTACAGCATTTGATGTGCTACAGAAAAATCCTGGATTTTGAAAGAAGAGTGAAATTCAGCATTGAAACTGCTATTATACTGTTTCTCTGGGCCTTGCATTGATCTGCAGCCAGTCTCCCTGACATGTATTATCTATAAAATGGGTCCAAGGCGAATGAATATGTTTGAATCACTGTTAATCTGATCTATATTTTGCTATGGATGTAACTCTCCAGTGACTTATCGTAAATTTATATTTCACTATATAAATCTTTGAACGGGTCTTTAATACTTATTTAACATTAGTGAAGTCGCTCAGTCATGTCCGACTCTTTGTGACCCCGTGGACTGTAGCCCACCAGGCTCCTCCATCCACGAGATTCTCTAGGCAAGAATACTGGAGTGGGTTGCCATTTCCTTCTCCAGGGCATCTTCCTGACCCAGGGATCAAACCCATGTCCCCTGCATTGCAGGCAGATGCTTTAACCTCTGAGCCATGAAAGCTACACACTAATCCTGATAGACAGTAAAGAGGCCTTACCACACAACTGACAATCAGCAATGAAAAATCCATACTTATCACCCTACCTGGGAGAAGAGAAAGTGACTGGGGATTTTGTTGTACACTAAAGAGAGTGTATAATTTGTCAGGTACCAGACAAGATTTGATTATAGTGATTAGATAAGAGACTTTTCATGACTATACTAACAGGGGTGTGGGGACTATACTTTTCAAAGCACAGACTTGGAGAAGTAGTTTTCACTTGGCACATTTCTCTCCTACACCCATACTTCATGGCAATTTAGTGTCTATGTTGAGGTTTTTTTTTTCCAACCCACTTCATAAAAGCCAGTACCAAGTGGCAGGTACATGAGCTACTGCTTAATGAGCTGGTGAGCCTTTCAGCTAGTTGTTGCCATCCTGAAGGAGCATGAAGTAGAAAAGGCATCCAAATAAACTGGAAATGGCCAGGGAAAATGAGTAGAAATGGAAACAGGTGGCTTCTACTCAGGTGGCCATGAAATGAACCGTCCAATCTGCGGCACTTTTGAAAGAGAAACTTGGTACAATTAATCACGCTGGGACGACAGAGCTATACTGTGGCTGTACACTCAGGATTGCAGACACTAGTTTTATTTTCCTATTGTTTATATCCAGGATGCTTTCTAATCTGATTTATAGGCTCAAATTAAAGAAGAAAAATGAATACCTTCTTACCACTCACCTGCCAGTGAACATTTCAACCATCCCCTACTCATGAGAAGTTCCAAACGACTTAGAAAGGGACAGTCACAAAGCATTATTGGAACCACTGAGCTAAGCCCTTAACACGCAGCATAATCATATGAAACCCAGTTCAACTGAATGAAATTCCTGCCAAATACCTCTCCACTATTGCTCCACAAACTGGGGGTTTCTCACGGGGCTCCCATCCACACCAAACAAGAACAAATAGCCTCAGGAAGGCTAAATTCAAGGAAAGGGAAAGCCCCCCAATTAGCAACCTCAATTCTCTCTACCCAAAGTAAAATAATAATGAAACAGTAAAATTCCAGGTTAGTTGTCAATGAATGGGGGATAGAGACCCATTTACAAGAGGTTTTATTTGAGGGCCCCATGTTGCTAACATTATTCATTATGCCAGTTCTTTTAATTCATAATCAAGGGTAATTTTCCCTAGCCTACAGTCTATTTCTCCTGTATTCCTGAAGAAAAGATATGTAAATCAACCTAACAGTCTAGTCAAGATTTTAGGAGGAATTCCCAAAGCTACTTAAAGAAGATAAAATAATAAATGTATGTCTTTAAATGATTTCAGCAAAACATTTGAATAAAAAACGTGAATCAAAACTACCGCATCAGTACTGGTAACATCAACAATCATAGCAAATCCAACTCAACCCAGTACTTTTGGGGTATCTTACTTTACAATCATTATTATGTTTAGTTACCTCAGCAACTCTAAGAGGTAGGGACTTATGCCCAAGGTATAAAATCTGAGGCTGAGAAAAGAACCCTCAACCAACACATATTTATTTAGATTTAAACCTCGAAGACTTTTCCCTTTTTCCCAAATCCATTCAGTCACCAAATCTTTTATTTTCATCAATGCCAATATTTTTTCCTTCTGGCTTGAATCCAGCCTGGAGAAGGGGAAAGGTTGGCCCTCTGAAAGTTGTCTCTTTAAAGGAAGAGGACTGGCCCACTCCTCAGACTTGAAAATGGAATTGCATTTATACAGGAAGCTTTATTTACTCATTTGACCAAGACTGTGTGTTTCCTCGGGTTGGCCTAGAAGGAAGTGGCTTACAGCTTCCATCTTTCCTTGGCACTTCCCTCCTGCTGTACCATCTAATCTATCTTCCATGTGGCCTTGGGACTTATGCTCCTTACTGAATTCCAATTGTGTCTTTTTCTTAGCTAAAATCATTTAGTATTCCTTTCCACTCAATCCAAATGCCCAGCTCCCAGAAGAGTTGACACAAGGCCTCTCTCAAACTTTCTCCCCACTACCCCGATTGCTGTATTCCCCAGACTTAACCAGTTTTTTAACATTCAGCTTTCCAGAACATTCTCAAAGTCATTTCATGGTGAACTTCTTCCTCTGTGATCTACACACACTCTAAACATACATTTGTCACACTCTATTATGACTATCTATTAATGAATTTGTTTCCACGACCGCTCCCCTCACCCAACTGCTCATCTGAAGTGGGTCTTATAAGGACCAGCAAGAGTCTTGATTGTATGACATAAAATGCTATCAAAATGGCTATTGAATGAATGAAGTATTACAAAGCGTGCTATAAGCCCACTCACATTTCAACTTTAAAATATTCATATGCATATTTAAGTATAAGGCACACATTTAAAACATTCTCACTGTTATTTTAGTCACTAAGTCGTGTATGACTCTTTTGCGAGCCCATGGATTGTAACAGCCTGCCAGGCTCCTCTGTCTATGGGATTTCCCAAGCAAGAATACTGGAATGAGTTAGCCATTTCCTTCTGCAGGGAATCTTCCCCACCCAGGGATTGAACCACATCTCTTCCATTGGCAGGAGGATTCTTTACCACTGAGCCACCAGGGAAGCCCATTTAAAAATATATACTACAATAAATAAATAAACTTTTATTGTGCTTCTCTTATCTTAATCCAGGCAAATGTTTCTCCAAATCCTCAAAGAACAGGCAGTAATTGAAAAAGTAGTTCTAACGAGTTGAAGTCACTACTTGGCAGGAAAGTAAGTTTAAGGATGATGGAAACATATCCATTCCTTGATAAAAGTTTTGATTTCATGTGATTTATACTGACTTGCTATAAAAATAAAAATGATAAGCACTGGAGAAAACAGGATTTAGCAGGTGATAGAAGAGTTTCTTTGTTCATAAAGATCTGTCAATATTAGGAGAGCTACATGGATATGTGTGTGTGTGTGTGTGTGTGTGACAAAAACATACACACACATACATACACACACAACAAACATTTACTATTTAGTGTATGAAGGATCAGTCCTATCCCCCAAATCTAAATGTCTGAATACTTGGCCACTTCTACAGAATGGTGCATGGTTGGAATAACGAGGGCACATGGTCCACTATAAAAATGCTCTGAAAATGATGGAGTGGGGCAGTGGTGAGGGTGGGCAAGAGTCAAGGCAAAATTAGTCTTACTGAGTGTTATTGGAATTCTCTCTTCACTCAGCCAAAAATATGCAATCTAACCAAAGTCCCTCCACTGGCTCCACCTCCCAAGCCACATGCCTTCTGGGGGCCAAGGGCAAAGCCAGCTGTGGCTCTGCATTTGGATAAAAGAGCCTGAAAACAGGGGGGAAAAATTATTTTGAAATGCATTACGCTTCGAAATTAAGGGTAATTGTGTGTAGCAGCCTGGAAAATATAGCTCATCCAGGACTGCTCAGCCACAGAATCCCAGAGCACAAAACACTGGCTTTCTAAATGCAATCTCAAACTAAAAAAAAAAAAAAAAAAAAAACACAAAGGGCGGAAGGAAGGGTGGAGGTTGGCTATAGGGCTGTGACTTATAAGAAGGCGGCTACCTCAGGGAGATACAGCTAGTATGTGAGCTGGCAATATCTCTACCTAAGCCACTAGATGCTGCCCTGCTCTAGCAGCACAACAGTGAAGGTAAATAAAAGGTTGACAGATAATTACATAAGAAAACAAATGTGGCAAGATTAGGACCGGAATCTAATGGACAGAGTGGAAAAGGACTCCACATCTAGCAGCATCTTAAAGCAATGTCCTGGTTACCGTACCGGACCATTAGTATCTATCACTACCCAACTAGCCAAGGTGTATTTTACCGGCAGAGGAGGCATTTCACCCTCTTAACTCATCCCCACACAGACAGTTCTTTAATCTCGTGACAGAGACCTATGAAGAAGCCCAGCTGAGTTCTGCAACCACGTTCCTGTTTCATTGATTTTATTCCCTTATGTGGAGGATATAGCTAACACCATAACCATGGGCCAGAATTCAAGACGTTGTGAGGAAACAGAGACATAAAATCACTAGCTACGGTTTTTTTCAACCAGGGGGTGCCAGGAGGAAACACACATGAAACTGACTTGAAAGCAATTTGGGTTGGGAAAACAACTGCAGTTTTAGGAGAGGAAGCTAGTGAGGAAACTGCGAGAACTAGAAGAAATAAATGAACATAAAGGGTGAGACCACCCACATGTGAAAAAGCCACCTTAGGGCAAAGGAAATACCAGTGAATAGAAAGCTGGGGCACTTATAACTGCTGTCAAAAGTCCAGCCTGTTGGATAGCCCAGAGTTGGACTAATTCATGCAAGGAAACCAAACAGTGGTTCTTACTATGGGAAGGGTACTGGCAACTGATGTCTAGAGACATATTTGGTTATCGCACCGGTGTGCTGCTCCTGGCATCTGGTGGTAGAGACCAGAGAAGCTAGTAAATATCTTAGGAGTCACAGGACACAACAAAGGATCATCCAGCTTCAAAGGTCAACAGTGTGAGGTTGAAACTGCCTGACATAAAAGATCGACATCGAATTGGCAATAGCCTGCAGGAAGAAAAAGAGAATTCGCAGTCTCAGCATCACCCAGGGGAAAAACCATCCTGGCTAAAGACTCCAGTCTCTGGTTCCCTTGGTTGGTATTAATATATGGAGCAGGAGAAGTAGCAAAAAAGGTATGACTAGCTGGAAGATACTTTAAATGTATTCGTTCCTCCAAGTTGGTCCCCATCACCACCACCATCAAGTCGTTCCACGCTTTTGATTTCATCATGACTCATCCACAAAGAAAACAAAAAGGTTGGTTAAAGAATATGTGTCTATTCTCCTTGGCAAAGCTCAGTCTCATTTTTGATTAATGAATTGCATTCTGGCTTATATGCTTCAATATCATGAGCTTAGGTGATGGGCATGCTGTCCCTGAGAGAAGGGTCACTGACTCCCAGGACTAAAGAGGTCAGCTCTGGAATGTGATATACAAAGTAAGGCACTGAAAAACGGCCTCAGTGATGACAGCCACATCCCTAGGCGCCATGGCAACCAGGACAGATCCATCAGTACCCAGGGCATTTCTACTAGCATATAGGAGTGAAGGGTACCTGGATGGGCTGCAGCATAGCTTGACATGGGGGTCCTGGCCTCAGACTAGGCTAGTCCAAGTGAACCAACAAGAAGAATAAGCAGTCAACGCAAGAGTCATGGGGCATGTGAAAGAAACAGCAGCATAAAGAGTCAGGAAAGGCGGATATCTGCTCAGATCTACTCTCCAAGCACAACAGTGACATTTCATTTCTCCGGGCCACTTCTATAAAATGGATAAGAACACTGCGCCAGTTCTTCCCCCACCATCTCCAAAACAGCATTCCTGGAGGAAGCGTGTCAGCTGCCGGCACAAGGAGGAAGATGTTGCATGACTCCTGTGACTCCAAGGCCACTGGGGCAATGCTCAGTCACTGTTTACTCACTCCTGCCGCCCTCCAACCTCTGCTCCTTATCCAGCAAGTATAACCCACCCAACCCACAGCAGTCCGGGAGCCCAACAAGTAGTACGCTTGCCAGTGTTTTCTACTGAGGAAAGTTATGTTCCCTGCATTAACTGTTAGACCTAAAATAGCCAAACTGTAGCCTCAACTCCTAAAATTAAGGTTCCAATAATAATCTTGCTCAGATTCTGGAAATCAGTGTCTGTGGGGGCCCAGAACACTGACTGAGACTCATCGTCTCCTATTTACACATGTGACTAATGTCTCTACTCAGTAGTCGGCCAGGTTGTTGCTGTGGTTAATACTGTTTGATGATGTAGCATTCCCTCTCCCACACAGATTCCTACCGGATACTTGGCTGTTCACCCCACCTTAGGCTGGTGACAAAATTCTGCTCAAACTGACCTGCACTGATCTTAAAAAATTTCAGAAATCATAGTGCTAAGTCACAAGTTAAATTAATCATGGATCATAAAAGTGATCTGAGGTGTTCAGATCTGGCTATTAAACATAAGCTCCAATTGTTGACACTCAGACAACCTAAATTATCCAGGGATCCAAAAACTGCAACCCGTGTGTACACTGTGCTTTCAGGCTGGCTTTGCTGTATGTAAAAGTGCTGCACTAGGCATATTCAAAGGCTTTCATAGGCCACACACATTTCATGGGAGCCACATTCTGTTCCCTGGATAACTGGTCTTCAAAATCCTGATGTTTTGAATGGTACTGAAGTTCTCAGCCTTTTTCTTTTTTTGGTTGGCCAGTTCCAAGCCCTGGTCAGCTAAGAAGCTTAATCTAATTGTGTATCACAGCAGTGTGGCAGCCACCAGACAAGATTACTTCTGTCTTTGCAAACCTCTGAAGTAATTAAAAGCATGCATCTGAGAACTGTGAGGTGTAGAATATGAAAGAAAAAGTTCAGTGGAGTAAGTTCCAAAGACCTCAAAAGCTTAAAGACCTCATAAGCTCTAAACTAAAACTTAGCCAAAAAAAAAGTATTTTCACTCATTTTATGCTAAGTTAAAAAGTTATTACATAAAATCTACTGCCCTTCCATATTACTAAAGTGAAAACGATACACTTGGATCTCCAGCTTTGTCAAAATGGCATTCTTGGGGCCTAACAGACCATCGAGTCCTATGAACAGTAGTATTTTAAAGGCTGAGTCAATGGCTGATGCTTTTATTGCATTTGATTCAACACTGGGAAACAGCATCTCTTGCAGGAGATTAAACTAATAGTATTTTGTAATGAGGGAGGGTGCTAAGCGTTTCTTAAAGTATGACCTCGTAAACACTTTCATCACTATCCTTGGCAAATGGTTTAAAATGTATATGCCTAGCACCCCCAAAATTATTAAAACAGACTTTTTTCAACACGACTCATAATAAGTAATACATTTGACGTTTAGATTTGGTGTCTGTTTTGTAAAACACTCTATTTTCCATTGTACTCTCTTCTATTTCACGTTTTCAACTGCTAGTCTGGACCTAAGAAATTGATGTTATGATCCATTCCTTGTTGCAACCCTAAGCTTTAGAAACACTAGTTAACGAAAAGAAGCAGAAGTTGAGTAATTAGCAGGAAACACTTGGGCTTTGTGATGTAGAGAGGCTTTGTGATGTCTTAAAAATCAAATGATCCACTTGGATGGTTTCAGGCATTAAAAAGTGGTTGCAGGCTTCAGTTACAAACCTTAATGGTACCTATTGTCTTAGATCCAGACAGGATATGTCCTCCATAGGAATGATTACCTATAAACCTACAGTGTTTAGAAAGATGATAATGTCAGCAAAGTGTGTGTTGGGGTCGGAGCCCCTTGGCACACCCCAGCCACATCCTCTCCACAAGGGCTTCAAAGCATTCCCTTCCTCCACCTTTATCCCCACCCATTCACACCCAACACCCAAAGGGGGGTTATTTATTACTTTAAAACACTCAAATGTTGTCTTATCTCAATTTAATAAATATGTATGATTTGTTAACACCACTGTAGAAGCCCCTTGTCCCATTTCCTCTCTTTCGCTTTTCTTCTCTTGGGCTTTTCTCATCTCTCTTCTCCCCAGCATCTGCTACCCAGCTCCATCCTATCTTCCTCTCCTTCACCCTTTATTCCCTCTCCTCTTCTTCACTCCCATCTGCTGGGGAAGGGGAGTGGCATACAGCGGCTGTCTCTGACTTCACTCTACTCACAGTAATACCCTTCTTCCCAGGGGAGTCTTCCTTTGGCGAAAGTAACACACACTTTAAAAAGACATTCTCCAAGGAGAGTGATGAAACAGATATCAGATCTAAAGCGGTTATGTGTTATTAATAAACTGTACTGGTTGTTCACTCTCCCAAGGAATCATTTCTCAGTTCCTTTCTTCAGGCTGAAATTCTACAGGGAGGAGTTTACTCAAGGCAGAAAGGCATCTGCAAGAGGTGCAGCTGAGCATGGGGAGACGACAGAGGAAAAAAGGCTTACTTGTCCCTGATGCTGTAGTATTTTCTTGGCATATTTCCCTGGTGAGCCTCTCCCATGAAGGCCCATCTTAGTCAATCAACAAGTATTTATTGAACACCTACTAGGTAGGAATCAGTCTAGGTTCTGGCCCTGTAAATAAGACAATGTTTCTGCCCTTGTGGAACTTCCATTCTAATGGTCAAGACAGACAATAAGCAGACAAACAAATGAATATATCAGAGGGTAATAAATGTTAAGAGGGAAAACTGAGAGACTGAAAAGGACCAGGGAGTGGCTGGTTGTTATTTTACGGTAGTCAGGGCAGCCCGCCTATAAACTGACAACTGACCTGAAGGAAGCATTGGAGTGAGCCCTCTGGACATGTGGGGAAAAGTTCCTTGCGAAAAAGGAATAATATGTGCAAAGAGCCTGGGGACAGAACTTGGGGAAAAACAAGAATGTGAGGCAATCAGAGTTGCTGCAGTCAAGAAGGAGAGAGATGAGACAGAAGAAGGGGTAGACGTGTCTGCTCCCGAATTCCACCATCTCAGGTGTGGGCCAGCCTCGCAGCCTGCCCCTGCCTGACACCTACCCAGCTTCTTCACAGTTCCCTTCCCTCCTGCAGAGTCTGAACACTCAAGGTCATTCCCTCAGATTTTCTGAGAGGACATCCAGTCCATCTAATTAAAAACAAACAAAACCAAGTCATAAGCCATAGTAAGAAAGCAATATATATGCACATTTAACCACAGCCCTTAAGAGATAGGAAATCTATCACAGTGAAGAGCAGGTGCAGGAGGTCAGCTACAAGAAAAAAAAAAAAAAAATGTCCACCACTTGACAGCCGGGGATCTGACCTTCAAACTCACAAACTGGGGAACAATAAACTTTGAAACAACCTTGGGCAGTAGGAAGGGAGGTGAGATACTATGGAAAACCATGATCAGAGGAGGCTGATGGTAATGGCCACTGACACCTTTTGGATCTGAAAGTGAACCTGAGTGGTATTAGGCCCCTCTAGTTCCCAAAGTTATCCTCAAAGAGTTGATATATAAATGCTGGTCATTAATTACTTTTATTTTATAGACCAAAAAAAGAACAACTTGAAAATTCACTCCCAAGTCACTGGCAGCCTTACCGTGGGGAGCACGGCGGCCTCTGTCTCAAGGGTGGAGAAACCCTTGCCACAGATTCTCTGAAATCTTAAATATAACGATTTAAGTTCGCATCATTTAAGGCCAGTGATGTTAGCAGGCCCAATTTGGGGGCACTGGGCATACAGAGTATGCCCTGCAAGGCTCCGGAGCTGTCCAGAGACCCGCAGAGTCGGGTCACTACCGGGGCCAAGCGATTGGCTTTAGGTCAACGCAGGTCCCACCGTCAACAACCCTTGTCCGGACCAGTCAATTTCAAACAGACCTAGGCGGCAGAGGGTCACTCGGCGGCGTGGACTCCACGGCTCCAGAGCCCCTCTGGGTCTCTCGGTCTCTCTCTCTCTCTCTCTCTCACACACACAGACACACAGACACACACACACACACACGCTCGCCGCCCTCGCGCGCGCCCGCGGCACCACACGGACTTCCCAACCCCAAACACACGCGCGCACCCGCACCCCACGGCCGGCTTGAGTTCTGTATTTCCTCTTCCTCAAAGCTACTCTTGCGATCTTAGCCGCCCCACTCCGCTTCGGATTCCAGGGCCCCCAGAGCTCGGCTACCTCCCTTCCCTGAAGGCGCGCCCGGTGCGCCCCTCCTCTGATGCCAGGATCATCCATCGACTTCCCCCACCTCCTTTCCGGGTCCCAGCCGGGACTTCTGAGTGTCCCCGGGAGGCGCGTATTTACTAACAGTCGTCCGGGGCTCCCAGCTGCCCCTGCCGCCCCTTCGCGTCCCTCCAGGCCCTCCACCCCTCTAGCCCATCACCGTCCCCTGCCAGGAGCGCGCTCGCCGGGGGATTCCCTCCCATCTTCGAGCGCCTGAGAAAAGCCGGGAGTCCTCGCTGCCAGTCTTTTCTCCCGCTCACCCTCTGTGGTGCCCAAGCCCCCAATCCCACTCTCCCTGTCCTGAGTCCCCAGTCCCCCGGCTCCAGCACCGCAACCCCAGGTCGACCCCCTGCAACCGGCCCTGGCCGAAACGTCTCGGCTGGTTCCCCGGTCACGAGCCCTGCGCCCCCTCCTCGGAGCCCCTCGCTCGGCTCCCATTCCTCCTGCCGCCTCCCCCTCTGCCCTGACTTCCCCAACTGCGGAGTGCCCAGGCGCGCCCGCAGCCTTCACCCCGCCGAGCCCGGGGCCACCCCCGCCTGCGACGCGGCGCCCCCAGAAAGGAAACAAAAGTCTCCGCGGCGCCCAGAGTCCCCCGGAGCAAGACGCCTCCTCCTCACCCCAGCCCCAGGTCCCTCCCGGGCCGCGCTGAGGTCAGCGAGTCAGGGCGCCACGCCAGCCCAGGAAACTTTACGAACCTGCCCGGGGTCGCAGGACGGCGGCGGCGAGGGTTCCCAGCGATAAGATCTCTGGCGACCCCGCGACTGTGGAAGGGGAGCCGGAGAGTCTGTCTCCCAGCTCAGGGCCCCGGCGGTGTGAGTGGCTCTGCCTCTATCTATCCCGTGCCCATCCTCGCCCGCTCTCGCTCGTCCGAGCACACGCACTTACACTCCGGGTCGGCCGGCTGCTGCGCCGCCGGCTGCCGCTGCTCTCACTTCCTCTTCCTTCCTCCTGCTGGCCAGAGACACATTTTGCATCTGCAAGGCATCCCGAGATTAGCCGCGAACTCTCCTACAGAGCAGACGCTGCGGAGTGGCCGCCGGCGCCCCCGGCACCTGCGCCGGGACCCGCGCGGTTGGCGCGTTCGCTTCCAGCCGGCGCCCTGCTGCCTGCCCACCGCACTTCCCCTGGGGGTTATGGGGGCGCCCACGACTTTTTGAAGTCCCCCTACTTAAAGAGAAATGTCAAACACTATGCACGCCTCAGTTCTGCTATAAATAATATGTGTGCAGAGCATGACTTCTCGGATGAGCTCACAAGCGGCGTTTTGCAGGCACTAATTAACTCCGTCACCCTCATAGCGCCACCTCCGGGAGGCCGGGAGTGCGTGGCATTTTTTTTACAAGCTCAATTTTGGCAGTTGGTTTGGGATTTTGAGGGGAAACTTCGGTGGGCCGGTTTTAAAGCTACTTGAAGAGGCTGATGTTTGTTTTGACGTTCTGCCTGGACTCTTGGACAGCGCGACAAAATTAACGACAGAACGTTTCCTCCTCCTCACAGTCACCTGTGCGCTTACAGACCACGGGATGTATTTCTCAACAATTAAGCCAGGGATTCCCTAATTTTGCATAACTTTGCATAAAGCAAGACGTTCTATCCCCAATTTGGTCTGTAAGGTTCATTATTTGATTCATACAACCTACTTTAGTCCTTTTCAAAGCAGAAATTAAGCACGATAATTGAGTTGCTGCCAGAAGGGAAATGACAGTTGTTGGAAGGTTGCAGGAGAAACACCTGGCCTCTCCAAATTCTGAAGTATCTATGCTGGCTCGACCAGAGAAGGAAAAGACAACTGCTATGCATTCCCTGCAAACTGGCAAAGGAGATAAAGTGGGACAGGGAGGCATTAGAATGTAAGCAAAGATGCTTTTTAGGTTTCAGTCCCACCCACTCCACCACCTAGGCCCCAAAGGAGATTTAAATTTTAACCCTGCACTGACTGCAGCCATGAAATTCAAAGATGCTTGCTCCTTGGAAGGAAAGCTATGATAAACCTAGACTGTATTAGAGAGCAAAGACATCACTTTGCCAACAAAAGTCCATGGTAGTCAAACCTGTTCACAGTAGTCATGTCCAGATGTGCGAATTGGACCATAAAGAAGGCTGACTGCCAAAGAATTGATTCTTTCAAATTGTGGTACTAGAGAAGACTCTTGAGAGTTGCTTGGACTGCAAGGAGGTCAAACCAATCACTGCTAAATAAAATTGACCCTAATTATTCATTGGAAAGGCTGATGCTGAAGCTGAAACTCCAATACTTTGGCCACCTGATGCAAAGAGCCAACTCTTTGGAAAAGACCCTGATGCTGGGAAAGATTGAGTGCAAGAGGGGACAGAGGCGGCAGAGGATGAGATGGTTAGATAACATCACCGACTTAATGGACATGAATTTGAGCAAACTCTGGGAGAGAGTGAAGGATGGGGAAGCCTGGTGTGCTACAGTTCATGGGGTCAAAAACAGTTGAACACGTCTTAGCGACTGCATAGTAACTGTCCATTAGTAGCCAAGAGCTCCAAGCAGCTATTGAATGCTTGAAACATGGCTAGTGCTAAGATGTTCTGTAAGTGTAAAATAGACACTAGACTTCATGTGAAAATAGAAGATAAAATAGCTGGTTAATAATTTTAATGTTGATTACATCATTCCAACAAATGACGATAGTTTAGATGTGATGATTCAGTTGGGTTAATTATTGGGTTAAGACATAAATGTATGCTATATATACTAATTTAAAATAATTTTACTGGTTTCTTTTTACATTTTAAATGCAACTACTAGAAGAAATAAGATTATACACATGGTTCTCATTAGTGGCTCACATTATATTTCTAGTGAACCACTCTGATCTGACCCCTTATTATATGCATAACCCCAGGAGTTAGTATCAGGATCGTGAATACTTGGGTGCAGATCATTATAAACCAATAACTTAAAGCAGGATGATTTCAGGAAAGTAATTTCACTTCTTTATTTCCCCATCTGTAAAACAGTAATGATATAGTAATAACAGTCAACAGGGCAGCTATCAAATGAAGTAATTTAATAAGCAGTCAGTAAATGGGGCCTTTACTAATGATGATGAGATGCTTATAATAATAAGTATGAATTTGATCCACAACTTTCTAGCTCAGGCACATAAAGACAGCCGCAGACATCATGAACATTCAGTAAATGTTAGTTGTCATAATTGTTCCAAAGGTAGACAGGGAACTTCTCACAGCAATTAGACAACTCCACCTCTTTGTAACCTTTGGTCCCAGTTCTGCCGTCTGCAGTTAACACGGAGTAAGTCACATCCGTCCTAAGGAGATAACCTTTCAGATCTTTGAAGATAACCCTAGAATCTACCTACACTTTCTCTTCTGAGGATTAAACATTCTCATCTATCTAACTCCTTTTCAGGTGAAGGGCTTCAAATCTCTTTCACCTTTTTGTAAAGGACACCTGTCTCTGTCTTTTAAAAAAGTTAATTGTCATATAAACGAACTAACTAGACATTAAAAGCAATTTATGAACTGTGGTGTTGGAGAAGACTCTTGAGAGTCCCTTGGGCTGCAAGGAGATCCAACGAGTCCATCCTAAGGAAATCTATACTGAATCTTCATTGGAAGGACTGATGCTGAAGCTGAAACTCCAATACTTTGGCCACCTAATGTGAAGAACTGACTCATTGGAAAAGACTCTGATGCTGGGAAAAATTGAAGGCAGGAGGAGAAGGGACAACAGAGGATAAGATGGTTGGATGGCATCACCGACTCAATGGAAATGAGTTTGAGTTAACTCCGAGAGTTGGCGATGGACAGGGAAGCCTGGCATGCTGCAGTCCATGGGGTCACAAAGAGTCAGACACGGCTGAGCAACTGAACTGAACTGATGTAGCCTAAGCTCTTGGCAGTTATTTTTCAGATTCATCCAGTGCAAGGGGAAGACTGATTGGGAGCTTGTATACACCCGTGGTGGATTCATGTCAATGTATGGCAAAACCAATACAGTATTGTAAAGTAAAATAAAAGAAAAAGAAAAAAGAAAATTATTTGCTGTGTTACCATTAGGCAATGTCCGTGCTTATGAGGTTAGTCTTAGAAACCAATGTCTCTGGTCCACCATCTCTAGGTCTCTTTGGATTTGATTCAGGTGTCCAGTGTCTGTCCATGTCTGCAGGTCAGATAGAACGCTAAGGTTCTGGGGGACACCCTATTAACAAACTCCCTCTGCCATTGTGGGGATCAGCATTCTTTGGGTTACCTGGTTCATTCAGTTACTAATAATAACCCTCTTAACTGTGCAATTGCCAAGCCTTATTTTTCTATTGTATTCATAAAAACATCTTAGATGTGTCAAATGCCTTAGAAAAATCCACCTTTACCCTGGGCTAGCTGGTCTGCAGCAGGCACTCTGTGCAGAGAGGGCATTGTGGTGGTATCATGTGGAAGGGCTCTATCTCTGGACTTGGTTGTTGAACATAAATTTCAGCATTGACATTTACTAGCTGCATTACCCCATGCAAGTGACTTAACTCATGGACTAAAACTATATCTACCTGGGAGCGTTGAGTAAGGATTAAATGAATTAACACAGTAAAGCTCTTAAAGCAGGGCTTGGCATGTACAAGCATTCACTAATTGTTAGCTTAGCTATTATTATCTAGAACAGCCCTCGAATCAGCAAATAAACAGCAACATCTCCAGTTTCCTACCTATCAGTTTCTATCCACAGGGGAGGAAAAGAGCTAGTATGAATGACTCTGATTTTATTTTAGCTCCTGGTCAGAGCCCAGATCATTCAATCATCAGGTCATGCTGTGTTAGAGAGAGGGACCACTTGATAATAACGATCAGAATCTAAGTGCAGCCCATCACTCGTACCTGCAGGAATTCCACCAGGGCAGGGCTAGGCTCTCTGCAGATGGGCCAGCCTGCGGGTAGGGAAGTGGACTCAAGATCTCCTCTGCAGGACCACCCACCTCAGTCTCAAGATGGCTAGGAGAAAAGGAAACATGGAAGAGAGGGCTAGCTAAAGAACAAAATTCACTGAAGCCTCAAGTCTAAACTGCATCCCACAACTATGCTTACAGGCCAGCTTTGTACTGTTGAAGGATAGAGAGCTATTTGGGTGAAATACCCAGATTTAATGACTCTATCCTGTGTTTCCCACCTCCTTATTCTCTGTTGTGCTTACAGAACTCCAAGATAAGATGGATGAGTACTCAAATGTCACCATGAAAACCCCAAGTGCAAAAATGGCCTGTTATATTTTTAATCAATGATGACTCATGTTGATCAACTCTCCTTCCTAAGCATTTACAAATATTCATTTCTAATTCATTTTTTAAAAACATTTATTGGACTGCAAATGGGTCCTGTGCGTTTAATAATACATTTCATAATTTGCTTCAGAATTCTCCCTCAAATCAGCCTCAACTTCCTTGATCTATAACTTGAAGAATCTGTTCTCTTTTCCTGTCTTAGAATCAGGTTTATGTTGGCTTGACTCCAGTCTTGAAACAGCTCTGGGGGTAGAGAGAGTGACCTCAGCTCCAGGAAGCTGCTGTATCAGAGATAACAAGGTCTGTGGAGCAGGCAGGCACCTGCAGTCCAGAGCCACTGGGGTCAGCCCTGGGACAGACAGAGTGGCAGGGAGGTGTGTGTGCAGAGCCTTCTTTCTCTCTATCATCCATTAATTCAATGTGTGCTGAATGCCTTAAATGACAGCCACTGTGAGAAGAAGGGAGGCTACAGTGGTGGGCATGAGAATCATGGGGCTCCCCCTCCTGGCACTTTCAACCTAGTTAAAAAGAGAGACTATAGTAGGATATAGTAACAGAAGGCTGCAGTACCCTAGGGGGCAGGGTTGCCACAGTGATCTATAAACCCTCCTGGGGAAACTCTGCTAGAGCTGAAACCCAAAGGGTGAGTGAGTAGGTGTTAGCCAGGATGGGGAGGGGTCTGTGAGCTGGGTAATGGGGAGGGGTTCTAGATCAAGAGGAGCAGTTTGTACAAAGGTCTATAGATGTTATAGTGCTTTTTAAATTGACCTTTAAAAAGTCAGTTTGGTTAAAGTGTGAGAATATCAAAATTGAATCCAAGAGCAGAGGGCAAAATCTAAAATCTGGAAGCCCTTGGCATTATTAAGGTTAATGGGAAGGCACTGAAAAGCTTTTTGTTTGAGGGTTTTTTGATTTGTTTTCCAAGTGAAATATTTTAAGCAAGAGACTGTTTTTTTATATTGATGGTTCATCCTATCAAATAGAGAATGGACTAAAGAGGACACCAAAAGGCACAGGGAAGAACAGATAGGGAGTTATTGCAGTAAACCAAAGATAGAGAGGATGGAGCCTAAGTCACCAAAACTGAGAGGCTAGGAAGAAGTGGAGAAGCAGAAATGATACAAAGGAAGCTGAGGGCACGTAGAACAGATGGTCATCCATCCCAGCTGTAGAAGCCCACAAACAAGGATTTGCTCGCCTTACTGCCTCGGTGCAACCAAACACTGAACTTATATATTATTATGCATGGCAGAACCAAGTAGTATGACTGTACCTAAAGACAAGGAATATAATCTTATGTCATTAAGCCAATCACTCCTGAAGAGTAATGTGTCAGGAATAAAAGGCTGAACAGATTCTCTCTTCTGGATTCTGTCCGATTCCCACAATTTGGGTATATTTTCATTTACTTCGTGGAGGCGTCACAACTCTGTGGTTTGCCCTCCTTGGAGTCTTGAAACTGCCAAAACATATTAAAGTCTTCCCTACCCTTGCACGTGGAATCCACTTTACTCTTGAAGACATTCTCCACAAAGCCTTCAGATTTTCCATCCCAACATCACTTATTCCCTCACTCTATTCCCAGGATTTCTTTTCATTACCCTTTAGTTATGTCCCATGTTTCCTGAATACCTTGACTTCTGCTCTGTAAGATTTGTTTCACTGAATTATGTAAGAAAATTGAGTTTTTAGAAAGTATGAATGGACGATGAACATTTCTGAGAAGCTTCATGTATGACAGGCCATATCCTTTTTAATGTTTTTAAGTTTGATGTGTTGATATATAGTTGCTTTACAATGTTGTATTAGTTTCTGCTGTATGATAGTGAATCAGCTAGACGTACACACATATCTCCCCTCTTCCTGGGCCTCCCTCCTAGCCCCTCAAGCCCTGTCCCACCTGTCTAGGTCATCACAGAACACCAAGCTAAGCTCCCTGTGCCATACAGCAGGATCCTACTAGCTGTCTGTCTTACACACGGCAGTGAGTATATGTCAATCCCAACTTCGCAATTTACCCAGCCTCCTCACTCTCCCCCACCATGTCCCCATGTCTGTTATCTGCATCTGCATCTCTATTCCTGCCCTGCAGATAGGTTCATCTGTACCATTTTTCTAAATTGCACAGATTAATGGGTAAAGAAGCATGTGGTACATAAATACAATGGAATATTGTGTCTATGCTCAGGCTTTTTGCAACCCCAGTAACCTATAGTCTGCAAGGCTCCTCTGTCCACGGAATTTTCCAAGCGAGAACACTGGAGGGGATTTCTAATTCCTACTCCAGGGGATCTTCCTGACTCAGAGATCGAACCCAAATCTCCTGCAGCTCCTGCTTGGCAGGTGGATTCTTTATCGCTGAGTCACCAGTGAAGTCCTTACTCAGCCATAGAAGGGAATGAAGTTGGATCATTTGTAGGGATACAGATGGACTGAGAGTCGATCAGACCGAGTGCACTAAGTCAGAATAAGATTATCTTTATTTGCAGGTACATTTGATTGGAAGATTGGTAGCCATCAGAATGCTAAAAAAGCATGGCTTCCTGTCTGCCAGCTGATAAAAAGTGAGAGGTCAAAATGATCTTTCTCTCTTGTGGTTTACTTCATGGGTCTGTGTATGTGCCCATGTGGATGTGTGTTTTCATTTCTAGAAGCATTTAGAATCTTGTCTTTATCCTTGGCATTCTGAACTGTTGTCAGGATGCAAAAGGGTGTGGGTATTTATCACCATTCTCTCTTGGCACTACATAAGCCTTTCAAAAGAAAGGCTTGTCTTTCTTCAACCTCAGGAAATTTCTTTCTGCTTTTCTTTATTTTCATCTCATTTTTTGTATTCTCTTTTCTGGAAGTTCTATGTAAATCCTTGATGGATCTTCTATATCATATCTCCTTATCTCCTACCTTTCTTCCTTTTTTTGCTCTGTGCTTTTCTAGAAGATTCCTGACTTTATCCTCTGACCCTTTTAGTGAATGCTTTTAGCATTAGCCATCAACGGGCTTCCCTTCTGGCTCAGCTGGTAGAGAATCGGCCTGCAATGAGGGAGACCTGGGTTCAATCCCTGGGTTGGGAAGATCCCCTGGAGAAGGGAAAGGCTACCAACTCCAGTATTCTTGCCCGGAGAACTCCATAGACCGTATAGTCCATGGGGTTGCAAAGAGCCGAACACAACTGAGCGACTTAATATTTCTGATTGTTCCTTTTTTCGCAGCAGCCAATTCCTTTTGTAAGGGCATATCTCTTGAACTCTCTTCTGGGATTTTAATTAAAAACTGATTTGTTTTGTTTTTAAATACTCTGTTTCCTGATTCATCTGTTAATTTGAGGTTCATTTTTTGTTTGTTCACATTGGTGCTTGTCTCTGGGACTGATGATTTTCTTTGATAGTCTAGTGATCACAGATTATTGGTTTATATTCCCTAATATTTATATCTGTGAACATGAATAGTATTTTCAGGCAAATCTTTTCGTTTCTTCAGACAGCAACTTCCCAGGTGGCGCTAGTGATAAAGAACCCACCTGCCAATGCAGGAGACATCAGAGACACAGGTTCAAACCCTGGGTTGGGGAGATCTCCTGGAGGAGGGCATAGCAATCCACTTCAGTATTCTTGCCTGAAGAATCCTGTGGACAGAGGAATTTGGCAGGCTGCAGTCCTTAGGATCACAAAGAGTTGGGCACTACTGAAGCAACTTAGCATGCATGCAGAAAGTATGCATGCTGCTGGTCATCCTCTAAATATAGATGGGACCCACTGACCCAGCTGTTCTGTACCCAGTCCTGGATTATTGCTTGATTAAATTCCTTGATTATTGCTCCGCAGTCCATTCTTGCTCCCAGTGCCTGCAGCCTCTAAGCCAATATGGAGTCTGTTGGACAGATCTGTGTCTGTGTCTTTGTATCCCCTTTCCCCCTGGGTCTCTTCCCAGTATTAGCTCCCTGCATGCACTCTGATTGATTATCATATAGATCCACTCTACTTGCCATACTACATAATTTCATCAATACTCTGGCTACTGGTCCCCCTTCTGTTCTCCCTGTGGTTTCCTATTGATCACCTTTTCTATACCTTTACTGTTATTTCAATGGGAATTTTGGACAAAGGTGAAAAAAACCAAGTGCTCAGTCTACGTTCTTCAATCCAGACTTCCCTTAAATTTCTAAATCACTATACTCCAACTTAGCATCCACTCACCAAATTGGCTAGAGATCCTGTCTCAGTTGATCACACACGTCCATCACCCCCTCCATGATCATATGAGTGGATGAAAATGTTTATGGGTGACCCCAAAGAGTTTTTTGGTCTATGGCATCTTTATATTGGAGCCTTTGTATTGAGGGCAGACAGGGCTGCTGGTCTTGAAGCTCACTCTGAGCCCACATGGAGATCTTGCTTGCTTTGGTTTCCAAAGCCCTGGTGCTCAATTCCCCATGCTCTTGGGCCCCGATACAGTCAAGCTTTCCAATTCCTCATGCACAGGAGAGCTTACCTGGACTCTGCAAAATGTCAGTGTCATGACAGTTTTGAAAAGAAAGCAGAAAAAAACAGTAAGGAAAAAATAAAGAGATCATTCAAAACTATAAGAGATAAAGAGATCAATCACACATAAAGACTGGAGAAGACTCTTGAAAGTTCCTTGGACTGCCAGGAGATCAAACGAGTCTATCCTTAAGGAAATCAACCCTGAATCTTCATTGGAAGGACTGATGCTGAAGCTGAAACTCCGATACTTTGGCCATCTGATGCAAAGAACTGACTCATTAGGAAAGACCCTGATGCAGAGAAAGATTAAAGGCATGAGGAGGAAGGAGTGACAGAGGATGAGATGGTTGGATGGCATTACTGACTCAATGGAATGAGTTTGAGGAAACTCTGGGAGATAGTGAAGGACAGGGGAGCATGGCATGCTGCAGTCCATGGAGCTGCAAAGAGTCAGACACGACTTAGTGACTGAACAACAGCAAGACACATAAATAATACAATTAGTAAGTTTTGATTAGATCCTGATTCACTGAGAAAAGCTATTAAACATATTATTGGGACAACCTGGAAACTGAGTCACTAAATCAGTTCAGTTCAGTTCAGTCACTCAGTTGCGTCTGACTCTTTATGACCCCACGGACTGCAGCATGCCAAGCCTCCCTGTCTATCACCAACTCCCAGAGTTTACCCAAACTCATGTCCATTGAGTTGATGATGCCATTCAACCATCTCATCCTCTGTCGTCCCCTTATCCTCCTGCCCTCAATCTTTCCCAGCATCAGGGTCTTTGCAAATGAGTCAGCTCTTCGCATGAGGTGGCCAAAGTATTGGAGTTTCAGCTTCAGCATCAGTCCTTCTAATGAATACCCAGGACTCGTCTCCTTTAGGATGGACTGGTTGGATCTCCTTGCAGTCCAAGGGACTCTCAAGAGTCTTCTCCAACACCACAGCTCAAAAGCATCAATTCTTCGGCGCTCAGCTTTCTTTATAGTCCAATTCTCACATCCATACATGACCTCTGGAAAAACCATAGCCTTGACTAGACAGACCTTTGTTGGCAAAATAATGTCTCTGCTTTTTAATATGCTGTCTAGATTGGTCATAACTTTCTTTCCAAAGAGTAAGCGTCTTTAATTTCCTGGCTGCAGTCGCCATCTGCAGTGATTTTGGAGCCCAAAAAAGTAAAGTCTGTCTCTGTTTCCACTGTTTCCCCATCTATTTGCTACAAAGTGATGGGACCAGATGCCATGATCTTAGCTTTCTGAACGTTGAGTTTTAAGCCAACTTTTCGCTCTCTTCTTTCACTTTCATCAAGAGGATCTTTAGATCTTCTTCACTTTCTTCCATGAAGATGGTGTCATCTGCATATCTGAGGTTATTGATATTTCTCCCAGAAATCTTGATTCCAGCTTGTGCTTCATCCAGCCCAGCGTTTCTCATGATGTACTCTGCATACAAGTTAAATAAGCAGGGTGACAATATACGGCCTTGACGTACTCCTTTCCTGATTTGGAACCAGTCTATTGTTCCATGTCCAGTTCTAACTGTTGCTTCCTGATGTGTATACAGATTTCTCAAGATGCAGGTCAGGTGATCTGGTATTCCCATCTCTTTCGCAATTTTCCACAGTTTGTTGTGATCCACACAGTCAAAGGCTTTGGCATAGTCAATAAAGCAGAAACAGATACTTTTCTGGAACCCTTTTGCTTTTTCGATGATCCAGCGGATGTTGGCAATTTGATCTCTGATTCTTCTGCCTTTTCTAAAATCAGCTTGAACATCAGGAAGTTCACGGTTCATGTATTGCTGAAGCCTGGCTTGGAGAATTTTGAGCATTACTTTGCTAACATGTGAAATGAGTGCAACTGTGCAGTAGTTTGAGCATTCTTTGGCATTGCCTTTCTTTGGGATTGGAATGAAAACTGACCTTTTCCAGTCCTGTGGCTACTGATGAGTTTTCCAAATTTGCTGGCATATTGAGGGCAGCACTTTCACAGCATCATCTTTTAGGATTTGAGTCCCTGGATGGTAGATAATTTTTTTTTTAACTTTCTTGGGTATAAAAATAATATTGGGCTTATGGAGGAGAATGTTTTGATATAAATATATAAATGAAGTTGGGCAAAATGTTAATAATTCTTGAACCTACAAGGAGGGTACAATGATATATTTATTAAAATAGTTTTTAAAATATTCTATATGCTTGAGATTTTTCAAAATAAGATATGAGGAACAGAATTATATCTCTTGAATGGATCTGTCCTGGGTTATTTTATCAAAACCCATCAAGGACTTAGATTTATTTGTGTTGGCCAGCTGGTGCAGAATACTTGGGCTGATTCCACTGAATTAACAGAATTCTCCTGTAAGGTGCTCTCCCTGAGTACTGAAATGAACTGGGGTCTACCAAGTACTAGTAAAAGGCTACAAGAATATCTGAACAGCCATTCATTTTATGTAAGACTCTATAAGGACAACAAAAGGACAAATTAAAAATGACTCAACTCATGTTGAATAAAAACTATGCTTATTTAATTGTTTAGTTAAATGTGTACTTATATTCTACAAATGCTCCATAGTGAGACCCTGGTCTTTTTTTAAAAAAAAATATTATTTTAAAAACTTTTTATTTTGTATTGTACTGTGGTTGATTAACAACATCAATCATTGTTTAAAAAAACCAATTGTTAAAAAGTTCAGTTTTTCAGGGCTATTTCATTTTGTAATTGATATGAATTTTAACATTTGTACATCTCCAAAAAATTCCTATCTTAGGATTACTACTGTATTTTTTCGAGATCCAAGAGTACTTTAATGTCTTCAGTGAAAGAAATTCAGAGAGCCTACACATTTTAAAAATCAGACAACATATTTTAAAATAAGTTCTCTGCCTCTTTCCTCTATTTCAATTTCTTCTTACATTAACTCTTATGTTGAGTTGACTAATACCTTCTACCTTCTCAGATGGGTCACTGAGAGGCCTTCACCTCTCAGGTGCTTCTTCTAAAATTTTTCAGCTTATGCATTGGTTTTATTCCTTATGTATTGGGGTATAGCCAATTAACAATGTTGTGATAGTTTCAGGTGAACAGTGAAGGGACTCAGTCATACATACACTTGTATCCCTTCTCCTCCAAACTCCCCTCCCATCCAGGCTGCCACATAGCACTGAGCAGAGTTCCATGTACTGTATAGTAGGTCCTTGTTGGCTATCCATTTTAAATATCGCAGTGTGTACAGGTCAATTCCTAACTCCCTAACTATCCCTTGTCCCCATCCTTCCCCTCACCATACCCCAGCAACCATAAGTTTGTTCTGTAAGTCTGTGATTCTGTTTCTGTGAGATCCTGGTATTTACCTCTGATTTTTTTCTTGTTAAGCCCTGAATCTAAAGATTTATCAGGAGTTTCTTCTTTAGTCATCTGAGTTACAACTGTTAACTAGAACCTACAGTATTATATTAAGAGGTGAAATGCTCCCTTCTATCTACTACTATTACTAATTCAGCTCAGTTCAGTTCAGTCGCTCAGTCGTGTCCGACTCTTTGAGACCCCATGAATTGCAGCACACCAGGCCTCCCTGTCCATCACCAACTCCCGGAGTTCACTCAGACTGACATCCATTGAGTCAGTGATGCCATCTAGCCATCTCATCCTCGGTCGTCCCCTTCTCCTCCTGCCCCCAATCCCTCCCAGCATCAGGGTCTTTTCCAATGAGTCAACACTTCGCATGAGGTGGCCAAAGTACTGGAGTTTCAGCTTTAGCATCATTCCCTCCAAAGAAATCCCAGGGTTGATCTCCTTCAGAATGGACTGGTTGGATCTCCTTGCAGTCCAAGGGACTCTCAAGAGTCTTCTCCAACACCACAGTTCAAAAGCATCAATTCTTCGGCACTCAGCTTTCTTCACAGTCCAACTCTCACATCCATACATGACCACAGGAAAAACCATAGCCTTGACTACTGACTTTTGTTGGCAAAGTAATATCTCTGCTTTTCAATATGCTCTCTAGGTTGGTCATAACTTTTCTTCCAAGGAGTAAGCATCTTTTAATTTCATGGCTGTAATCACCATCTGCAGTGATTTTGGAGCCCCCCAAAATAAAGTCTGACACTGTTTTCACTGTTTCCCATCTATTTCCCATGAAGTGATGGGACTAGATGCCATGATCTTCGTTTTCTGAGTGTTGAGTTTTAAGCCAACTTTTTCACTCTCCTCTTTCACTTTCATCAAGGGGCTTTTTAGTTCCTCTTCACTTTCTGCCATCTGCATATCTGAGGTTATTGATATTTCTCCCGGAAATCTTGATTGCAGCTTGCGCTTCTTCCAGTCCAGCATTTCTCATGATGTACTCTGCATGTAAGTATTCTTATCCTTGCGTTTCTCATGATGTATTCTGCATAGAAGTTAAATAAGCAGGGTGACAATATACAGCCTTGATGTACTCCTTTTCCTACTTGGAACCAGTCTGTTGTTCCATGTTTAGTTCTAACTGTTGCTTCCTGACCTGTATATAGGTTTCTCAAGAGGTAGGTCAGGTGGTCTGGTATGCCTATTTCTTTCAGAATTTTCCACAGTTTATTGTGATCCACACAGTCAAAGGCTACTAATAATGTGTGGGGCCCAGGCAAATCCTCTTATAGAATAGCAAACACTTTGGATTTGCCTGTTGCCTCTGGCGTCATTTTATTTATCCCTCTATTCTTTGTGCTTCTGGAGGAGTTTGGTGTGATGAGCTTCACATTAAACATTTGGGCATGAACACTTCATGGGTGACATGGGTAGTTGGCACTGCATCCCATCCACATATGCATCATTAGTCTGTGTCACTCTTGGGAAGGTTGTCACCACCAACTAGATTGAGCCAGTGAAAATGTTCTTTTCTCCCTTCATAATTAATAAGAAATCTGAGAGGACACTTTACACTGTACAAATATCCTATTCCAGAACCATCTTTTACCCAGTAGTTTTAGCATCTGCAGATAATTCTCCCCGACTCCAGTTTAATTCCAGCTTGCTTCCTGTTTCTTTTACTTTGTTTCCCTAGTTCTGAATTCCAGTAACTGTAGCTCACTTCTCTTTCACCTCCAATCTCCCTGGAATGGAAGTTTATCCCTGCTCTCACCTAGATTTGAACCTCTTTTCTTTTGTTCTCTTTCGGACTCAATTCACACTTCCAGTGTTCCATCATTTTTGCTCCAGTTTCTCTCCCTACAACCCAGGTAAGTACTGTCTCCTTCAAGGGTGGAAGGGATTTGGCACATATAATGTGATAAAAAGGACTTACTTTCGTCTGAGTATGCCATTTACTGGACTTCCCTGGTAGCTAAGCTGGTAAAAAATCTGCCTGCAATGCAGGAGACCCCGGTTCTATTCCTGAGTTGGGAAGATCCCCTGGAGAAAGGATAGGCTACCCACTCCAGTATTCTTGGGCTTCCCTGGTAACTCAGATGGTAAAGAATCTGCCTGCAATTCAGAAGACCTGGGTTTGATCCCTGGGTTGGGAAGATCCCCTGGAGGAGGGCATGGCAACCCATTCCAGTATTCTTGCCTGGAGAATCCCCATGGACAGAGGAGCTTGGTGGGCTATGCAGTCACAAAGAGTCGGACATGACTGAGTGACTAAGCACAGCACAGCACATGCCATTTACTACATCAGCACTGTAAGTTTTTCGGAGGAATAGAGAGGGCTTCCAGAAGGACATTGGTGGAAAATATCACAATGTGTTTCATCACGAGAGAGACCCAACCCAAGAAAAGCAAAGAAATTGTTCTTTGTTTGCTTTCTGCCATTAGAAGTAATTTCATGTCATAACCAATTAATGGAATCAGAGAATTAACCCTTTCAAGATCACACTTGCTGTCCCAATACTTGTGTGTCCTGGGCTAAATTCTCCTACAGGACCCAAAGAAAAACAGCTCACACACCTGTTGTAAAGACCACAAGCTAAGGAGGGGGAATTTGCATATTACAAACTTGACAATAAATAAATTAAGCTCACATCCTGGTGTTGCAATGCTCCAACCAGCTTTCTGCAGTTTGAAGCCTTATTACACTTTTTCCCCAAATTTCTTCTGTTTTCACATTTGGGGTTCATTATTCATCCATACCTTGATTCTTTAGGCCTCTATTCCTACCTTACTCTTTTCCTAGCCTCCACAAACAAGTTTGTTTTTTTTTTTTCCATCAGTTTCTTGACTTCTGTGAAAGGGAAGTCTTTTTATTCTGAGCAATAGATTCTCTTCAAGGTTGAGGGTTTAAAACGTTCTCTAACTACGAAAAGCTTTCTCATGCCCCTTTGCAGTCAGTCTCTCCCCTCATTCACCCAGGCCTCAGCAACCACTATCTGCTCTCTGACACTTCGGTTAGTTTTACCTGTCCTAGAAACCCATATAAAAGAAATCGTAGAGCATATGCTCTTTTATGTCTTGTCTTTTTTCACTATGGGTGACATTTATATCAGTAGTTCATTTCTTTTTACTACCGAGTAGTATTGCATTGTACAGATACATCATTATTTATTCATTTTTATTCATCTGTGGTTGGTCATTTGGATTTTTTCTAGTTTTTGAAAGAAAGTGAAGTGAAGTTGCTCAGTCATATCTGACTCTGCAACCCTATGGACTGTAGCCCGCAAGGCTCTTCTGTCCATGGGATTCTGAAGGCAAGAGTACTGGAGTAAGTTGTCATTTCCTTCTCCAGGGGATCTTCGTTACACTGGGATCAAACCCAGTTCTCCCACACTGCAGGCAGACTCTTTACCATCTGAGCCACTAGGGTTTTTAGCAGTTATGAATTGAACTGCTACAAGTATTCATGTAGTTTATGTGTGAATATATATTTTCTTTTCTCCTGAGTGATTGTCCTATTTATTGATTTCAGCAACAATTCTGTGGGTATTTCAATTTGTCAAAACTCATCAAAAACTTAAAATTAGTACATTCTGTCCTTCCTTAGGGGACTGGCTAAGCAAACTGTCATCATCCATACCATGGAATAATACTCAGCAATAAAAAAGAATGAAACACTGATGCAACAACTTGGATGCATTTCCAGGGAATCATGCTAACTAAAAAAAAAGTCCTACCATAAAAGGTCACACACTGTATGATTTCATTTAAATATTGTTTCTAAAATGACAAACCTATAGAAATGGAGAAGAGATTAGTGGTTACCAGGGATTAGTGGTGGTGGGTGGGAAAGTGGGGGGTGAAAGAGGTGTGTGATTATAAGGGCTGCATGAGGGATCCTTGTGATGGAAATGCTCTTTTTTCCCAGTGTATCAATGTCAATATCTTTTTGTGATAGTATACTATATTTATTTTTAATACATCTTCTTATATATGTACATTGTATACTATATATATAAAATATACACCATATTTTATAAAATAACATTGTGATATTTTGCTGTGACTTCACTTGGCTACCAGCTTAGGTAAATAGTTCATGGAATCTTTCTGTATTATTTCTTATAACTGCGTGTGGATATACAATTATCTCAAGATGAAAACAAAAAATTTCAAAGAGGTGAATCTTTTAAAAGATATGTAAATTACATCTCATTCATGTTGATTGTTTTAAAAGTTCTCCTTTAAGTCTGTAGAACTCGCTTGCCCCCTCCAGAGAACAGTCAGAATTTCCCTGAAGATCTGTTCCCACTTTGTGATTCACATGACTCATGAATCAGGCCCTCTGAGCCATTTTGCTCTTCCACTTCTTTCCTTACTCACATCTTCTCCAAGAATCAGGATCACATTTTCCATCTTCCCCTCCTGGGTCACGGCACACGATTCAGGGTCAGCATACCTGAGCTCATCTACTACCTTGGTTCCTTCAAAGACATACATACCTGGAGAAATTTAGCTCATCTATAATTCCATGTACATTGATTTTGGTTTTGGATTGAGGTCCTAGATTTTGATTGAAGGTTACTTTCTTTAAAATCTCCATAGTAAGTCAGACAGAGAAAGACAAATATATGGTTTTGCTTATATGTAGAATCTAAAGAAAGTGATACAAATGAACTTATTTACAAAACACAAAACAGACTCACAGTCTTAGAAAACAAATTTAAGATTACGAGGGGAAAGGGTGCAGGAGAGGGATAGATTGGGAGTTTGGGATTGCACACACTACTATATTGAAAATAGCCAAGAAGGACCCACTGTACAGCACAGGGAACTCTGCTCAATATTCTCTAATAATCTAAATGGGAAAAGAATTTGAAAGAGAATAGATACATCTGTATGTATAACTGAATCACTCTGCTATATACCTGAAACTAACACACCATTGTTGATCAACTATTCTCCAATATAAAAAAAAAATATCCCCATGGCTTCCCTGGTGGTTCAGATGGTCAAGAATCTGCCTGCAATGCAGGAGACTCAGGTTCAACCCTGGATCAGGAAGATCCCCTGGAGAAGGAAATGGCAACCCATTCCAGTATTCTTGCCTGGAGAGTTCATGGGCAGAGGAACCTGGCCGGCTACAGTCCATGGGGTCACAAAGAGCTGGACCCAACTGAGGAACCAACACTTCCGCTTTCTTTCCATGATATCAATTTTATTTTAAGATCAAAGTCCCAAGTTTTTCAATTTTATGTCAATATTCTATATTGTTTGCCCCCAAACGTGACCTTATCTCTTCTTTTCATTTCAAAAGAAAAGGGAAAGATTAAATGTGAAAAGATACTGAATACTTTAAGGACAGTGTAGTAATTTTACCATTAATTGCCAATTTTAAGGATTTGGACTTGACGTGGTTCTTATATATTTTTTTTTTAATTTTGCTAAATACCTGGATAAAATTTGGAGGAACAATATTAGGTTTTATATTAATACAATAACCTTTTTTTATAAAATACAGCAATTACTCACTTCTAAGCATGTGAATTTATTTCCCTAGTGAATCTAATATTGAGGGCACAATCCAGGAAGGTAAAAGGCAAGTAGGATTCCTTCTTTATATATTTGCCGAAAGGCAAAAATCTTAAATAGCATTTGATTCCATCAGCAAAAGGTTTTAGATGAACCTAAAGAAGGTAGGCCCTCTTTTCTGGGAAATCCACTACGGATTTTAAGATAAGTTCAAAGTAGGTTATGTAAATAACATAATTATGTTATCTTGAGTACTCATAATTGAGGCGAGATCTTCAATTTGCATATGCACTTATGAAAATAGGAAAGTTTTATGATATTTGAAGGAAATGATCTGTGGTTTATTCCAAAGAGACTAATTATAAAGGCAAAACATTTTAGCATTTTAGGCAGTGGGTTGTGGGTATATTACTTCTAAGTAAAGTAAAAAATAACTTATTTTTGCTATTGATATTCTTTGTCTGAAATTTCTAATCCTGAAAAGCAAGGATTAAGCAATGAAAGGGCTTTTGTTTGTGTTCAATTCCACAACTAAAGGAAACAACACATTTTATTGTCCCCATTTTAAATATGAAACAGAGACTCAAAGAGATTATGTGACTTGCCAAATTCATACCACTATAAAGTGACAGATGAGAATTGAAAGCAAATGTCCCAGTCCAGAGCCAAGATCATTCTGCTATAGTAGAAATCCAACAAGATTTGCTTTAGAAACTCCACTGTGATAACAATCTTACAAGTATCACCAGGGTAAGACGATAGATGGATTAAAGTGAAGGAGGAGGCACTCTAAGTATAGGGTATTTAAGTATATTGTGAAGCTATTTCAAGGTTTATAAATACAGATGTACATCATGATACTTGGTCACTTCACAGTATTTCATCTTACACAGTAGTTCATCTTATGAATTGTTGGACGTCTAGTCTTTACATTTTCTCTATTACATATGGCAATTCAATGAACATCTTTGAACATACAACTCCAAACATATATCTATTATTTCTTTAATAAATTCCTAGGAGTGAAATTGTAGGGTCAAAAGATGGGTATGTTACATTTGTTGCCACAATATCACCAAATTGCCCTCTGGATATGCTGTACCAAAGCAATAAACTCGTAACTGAGTTTTCTGCTCCTAGTCTCTTTCCAGTCCATATTGAACATTCTAAGGCTAATATTTTGTTGAAGTCTAAAACTTTCAGATTACCTATTATCCACAAATAATTCTAAACTCTAACACTAATGCCTTCTGCTATCAGCCTGTCACCTCTTACAGTTTTCTCTCTCCTACTTTTCTATACAATTACCAGGATTTAATCAAATAGTTCACCAAACAAGCACATACTGGAAAAGATAGCTTTATGTTCCTTTAATAAAAGTTGCATAAACACTTTCAATCTATTGATCTCTTCACTCATCTTGGCCTGTTTTATTCCTTCCTCTGAGAAAGAAATGTTGACTCTACTTCATTCCATAATTTAGTTTTAAGTTTAAACATTTTAATTTAAACATAGAGAAACTTAAAATCATGTAAGTTAAACCCAGGAGACTGCAGAGGAGGCTCTTGCAACAGTCCAGGAGCTGACTGCAAAGGTCTTTGCCTGCAATCCATCTTCCTCTCTACCACTAGGTCTCCATTTCCAAGAAGTGTATCTGCTCGTGTCACTTGTTTTAAGCCTCCAATAGTTCATCACTGCTTGCAAACAGTAATGTTAAGTATGAGCTATACACAGCCCTTACCAGCCCACTTTTCATTCTCATCTGCCAGAATGGAGAAATACATGTGTCTGGAAATGCCACACCCATTTCCTCCCACAGGCATTAGGTGTTTTAACACATCCCTGCCTCTGTTTCTGTCCTATTTTGTGGACCAAAAGCACAGGCAAAATTGAAAGGCAAACTATTAATGAGGGAGATATCTGGAAATATGTGTTATAGGTGTTATGAAGGATTATCATTCTTCATATACAATGAACCCAAACACATCATTAAAACACTAAAACTCCAGAAAGCAAATGAGCAAGGATATTAACAGATAATTTATAAAAGGGAAAATGCAGGTGGCTAATGGAATATTAATGGAATTTAAATAAAATCTCTAAGAATTCAAATAGCTTTGAGTAATTGTTTTCTTCATCAAACTAACAAATGTATTTTTTTTATGAGATTTTCATTATAGTGGTCCAGAGTTTTGTGAGATAGACACACCTATATATTCCTTAAAGAGGTAGAAATTACTTCAGTCTTTCTGGAGACTCCCTGACCCTGAGGTTTCACTTACTCCTGGTGATGTATACTTAAGAAAATGATAAGAGATAGAGACAAACACAATTGGCATGAACAAGTTTATCCCAGTTTATCCCAGCTGTCTTATAGCTACAACAATCAAAAGTTGCATGAAACTCAAATGGTCGACAGCAGGGGCAATGCTTAAATAAGTTAGTTTATCCATACAATGGAATATAAATGCTCATTAAAATGACATGTATATATGAAGAATTTTTAATGATGTTGGAAATTATATCATGTGGTACAGAGAAAACATATCATTTTACAAAAATGAAAAAGAGATAAACATTTGTGCATTATATTTCAACTATATAAATGCATATCAAAAAATATATCAATGCTCTCTGAGAATGAATCGTGTGTGTTTGTTTTATTTGTTTTGTTTGTAATTTAAACACTGGACACATATTTCTTTTAAAAATTTGCAAAAATTTAAAAAAAAATTGCAAAAATTAAAAAAAACCAAACTAGGCCTTGTATCCTTTCATGTTAATGCCACTCTATGTCTGTCACTCCTTTGGTGCTTGGCAGATAAGGCAAAGAACTCTTCTCTCCATGAGGATCATAAATTCCTCAAGAGTTTGCACCTCTTCTTTTGCAATGCTGAGTGCTTAGAAAAACTCAAAGCCATTTGTGAGATGACGAAATGCAAGGATGATTGAATGGCTGTGTGCCTTCAACATCTCAAGAGCCACGTTGAGTCATTTTGCTCTCTGAATGCATAGAGTAACTATTGATTTGAAGATCCAAATGGGTTCTGTTTTAGGGGGTCATCCATCTTGTGTATGCTCACACATCCCACGAGTCATTTCTTTATGTTTATGCATTTGGTGATATCTTTAGGTAATGCATGAAACTCAACTTTTCTACCTGGATATTGCCTTAATGACTGATGGAATGCAAGGGTTCTAGTTCGTCAAATGTTTGGGGTGCCTACTTTTTTTGTACACATGCCTAAAAGCTACTGCTATAAACACATTTCCATAAATCCAGTAAATAAAACATGTACTACTACTTTTACTCAGACAGTTCTTCTACGACTATCTGGGGCATATGGTTAGAGACCTTATTTAGAATATTTAAGTCTTAAGTATCCAAATTTAGTAGGAAGATTATGAGGTTTCCTAAATCCCTTTCCTTCTTGCATTAAAAAAAGAGAAGGACTCATATCTAAGGCCTCCATTCATTTATTCTCAGCTACCAGCAGAATTATCTAAATTACTGCTAGGGATTATTCAACAATGACATGAATCTTGTTATCAAAATTTTTAGTGAATAGAGAAAGACCATTTTTCTTTAAATGAGAATGGCTAAGATTCTAGTTTTATCTTAAGTCATTAATACCTTCTTTGTTTCTCCATCTCTCTTGCAAAGGTTGAGAATGCAGACCCTGGATCTTTGTTGGGTCTTCATTCTGCCTCTACCACTCACTAGCTCTGTGGTCTGGTGTAACTGCTTCACTCTCTTGGATTCTTCATCTCTAAAATGGGATAGTATTTGTCTCACAGTGTTGTTAGGAGTATTAAATAAAGTATTGTATTTTAATTATCCATGTGTGTACACTCAGTCTTATCTGACACTTTGTGAACCTAGACCGCCAGGTTCCTCTGTCCATGGAATTTTCCAGGTAAGTATACTGGAGCAGGTTACCATTTCTTTTTCCAGGGGATCTTCCCGTCCCAGGGATTGAACCCACATCTCTGGTGTCTCCTGCATTGGCAGGCAGGTTCTTTACCAGCTGAGCCACCAGGGAAATTATAATTTCCTTTAAGATGTCAGCTATTATTGAGTTGTATAGGATAGTACAGAAACAAATGAAAAACTACTGTGACTGACCAAGGGCTTGTGCGTCCACAGCACAGAAAACCAAACTCTGACACAGGTGTTTGCAGCCAAGTCAGGGTTCACTGTAGAGTACCAAGCAAGGGAGCCCGAGGGGAGCTTCAGATCCACTCCAGCTTGGTCTTTGAGTTAGTAGCTTTTTAGAGGGGAAGAACAAACAGGTTGGGGTTAATCAGTCTCATGCCATTTCCTAGCTGTAGTTTTGGTCAGGTCATCTATAGTTTAGGAGTCTCTGGTCTGGTAGCCCATGACTTGGGGATCTGTAAATTCATTTTGTCTAGGAGAAGCAACCTGTTAATTCATTTTGTCTAGAAGCTAATGTATGAGCCCCCATACATTAGCAGTGTTATTGACAACAGCAATGTTAGTCATCTGACTCTGGATGTTTAGCATCCAGTTAGCACAATATTGAGGTCAGAAGAAACAAGAAAGGGAATAAAATTTTGGATAGAAAAGTTAATCATAAACTCAGCAGGGAAACTCAGTTCTAGGGGCATTCAGCTTCAATACTGTGATTAAAGGAAGACGTCTCCCAACCACACCATTTATTATAAATATTGCTCTTTGGTCTGTTGATTCTTTCTGTAGTTTTGAGCATACTGAAAAAAAAAAAATCTGCCTGCTAATTCAGGAGAAAACAAAAGACAGAGGTTTGATCCCTGGGTCACGAAGATCCCCTGCAGTAGGAAATGGCAACCCACTCAAGTATTTTTGCCTGAAAAGTTCTATGGACAGAGAAGCCTGGTGGGCGACAGTGCACAGGTCTCAGAGTCAGACATGACTGAGCACATGTGTACAAACACACACATTAAAAAGGAAGCATTATTGTGTGTTCAAAAACAGTATGTCCCACACGTGTTTTGGAGATAGTCAGAAAGTGATTTCTCTGTCCCCTTCACAGCAACATTTCTTTTGAATGCCAACTCCTTCACCATCTCTCCTCCCTCTACAATCCACACCAATCTGACTTCTGTTCTCACCACCCCATCAAAACTGCTTTTGACAAGGTGGCCAACCACCTGGGATTTATCAGTGCAGGACATCTCCTATCCTCCTTGACTTGCCATGCCAGCAGCATTCCACACAGTGAGCTGTTTCCTCCTTCTGAAATACTCCCCTTTTGTTTCCCTTCAAGTCACACTCCCCCCCACCCCGCACCCCACATTACTGGCTTCCCTTTCTTGGACTACTTTGCTCTTTTTCCCGCTTCCATCTGACCTCTAAATGATTGGTTGCCTCAGGACTTGACCTGGGTCCTGTTCCATTCCTTCCAAAATAATCTGTTCCTGTCCCATAGCCTGAAATACCATTAGTTGTGATTACCTCCCAAATTAAATCTCTGAGCCAGACATTTCTCCTGAAGAGTTCATAAATCTGCCTACCTTATTGACTGTACCACTTGCAAACACACAGTGCCTAAACCCCACCCCCAACATACACAAACTCATTCCATGCCCCACCCTCTTCCCAATTTTGGTAGGTAGCGCTACTATCCACCCAAATATGTCTCATAACAGTCCACTTCCACAATGATCTCTTAAAAATAGAAATGAGGCAATGGCACTTCTCAATTTAAAATCCTTGAGTGGGAACTCATGGCCAATGGAATTAAGTAAAACAAAATCCCCTCCATTACCCCTATCAGGGTCTGCCTGTCTGACCTCGGTTCATGTCCCTCCTCTCGTCTGCAGGTGATTCTCACCCTCTGCTCCAGACACACTTGACCTTTCACTCTTCCTTGAACAGAGCAAGCCTGTGCCTTTCTCAGGGCCTTCGTTTGTGTTCTTCTCTCTGCCTGGAAGGCATTCACCTGATTCTCCAAATGCAAGCTCCTAATACGTGAGACCTTGGCCTTAGTTTCCCCTCAGGTAGTCCTGCCTTAATCACCAATCAAAACAGACCCTGCCACACTGAGTGTATTCACTGTATTTGGTGACAGCCTTTCTTGCTGTTGTTTAGTCTCTAAGTTGTGTCCAACTCCTTGCAACCCCAAGGACTCTAGCCCCCCAGGCTTCTCTGTCTCGGGGATTTCCCAGGCAAGAATACTGGAGTGGGTTGTCATTATCTTCTCCAGGGGATCTTCTCGACCCAGAGATCGAACACACATCTCCTGCATTGGCAAATGGGTTCCTTTTCACTGAGCCACCAGGGAAGCCCTGGTCACAGCTCTATTTGGTCCTTATCTTATTAAACAAGTTTGGGATCTACTTGAGGGTAGTGCCGTGACACTGTTCATTACCTGTTCAATGTCACATCCTGGGAGTCTGATGAAGGGCTTGGCACAGAGTCAACTCTCAGTATACTGAATCGATCAAATGTTTATATGTCATCATGTTCTAGGAATGGAGTTGGTATGAAGGAGACAGAGGCCCTGCCCTGCTTGAGAAACTCTATCATAATGATCACACAATGTGTAATGGAAACTCATGGCTGGAGAAACTTCATGGGAGAGGTTATATCAGAATTCAGATGAGCATAAATATAGTGGGGGAAAAGAGGTGTGGGCCAAGTGAATAGCATGAGCAAAGGCCTGGAGCTGTGAAAATGCAGGTCAAGTTTAGATTATTGGCTCAAACAAGTTTTCTGAAGAAAGTAAAATTAATGCAGCTCTTTAGAACTTGGGGGAAGAAAAGTTAAGACCTAAACAAAATCAGATGGAAAAGCTTTACATGTAAGCAAAGAA
This sequence comes from Ovis aries, assembly GCF_016772045.2. Lineage (NCBI taxonomy): Eukaryota > Metazoa > Chordata > Mammalia > Artiodactyla > Bovidae > Ovis > Ovis aries. The sequence continues at coordinate 61,437,214 of NC_056057.1, read as the reverse complement.
AATGCAATTTTACAACTATGGCTCATTTAAGCTACTGGTAACTAAAAGCACATATAGTATCAAAGACCACCTTGGTTTTACAGGTGTGAATAAACTTTAAAAAAAAATGGAGGGAGGAATAGTTCGAAATAGCTCAAGACGCAACTAAAGAAAGCTGAGTGAATTCAATACCTTTTGTCCAATAATGGGAATGAGCATGGTGATGGCAACAGCCACGTGGTAGAATAATTTAACTTCACCTGGGATAGATAGTGGGAATAGAAAAAGAAATAATCTTGGGCTTCCAGGAGACCACAGTCTAATAAAAGGCCAAAGTATGTGAATAATTGCCAATCTAGGATTTCAAGAAAATAACATTCTATATAGCCTCAATAAATGTTCTAACTAGTTGTCTAACGCAATGCAGATTAATTTTTCCAAAAATCTTACTGGAAGTTTGTGCTAAGCCCCATTTTCTCATAGGATGTTTAATTTAGTCTGCACATGACGACAGTTCTGATGGTGAATTATACAGAAAAAACAAACACTGGTCATGGAAACCAGCTAGAAAATGCCAATGAATTCCTTTGCATTTATGTATGAGAGACATCTCTTTTTTAAGAATAAAACATTTTATATTTAAAGATAATATATATTCATTTTAGAAAACACTAAAAATTTAAATGAAAATAAATACATGCCTATTACACATACATTTTAACAGACATTTTTAAAACTAAACCTAAGCTCACATCATAACATGTTTGCACTTGTCTTTTCTGACTTGAAGGTTATATATTGGGCATTTCATGTTGTTATCCGTTGTTTTGAGGCCTTCCCAGGCGGTGCAGTAATTAAAGAACCTGCCTGCCAATGCAGGAGACTCAAGAGGTGCTGGTTCAGTCCCTGGGTTGGGAAGCTCCCCTGGAGGAGGGCATGACAATCCACTCCAGTATTCTTGCCTGGAAAATTCCATGAATAGGGGATCCTGGCGGACTATAGTCCATGGGGTTTCAAAGAGTCAGACACAACTGAGCGCGCGGGCACACACACACACACACACACACACACACACAATCTGTTGTCCTTACATTTTTAAAATGACATTAAAAACTGTAAACTTTTTATATCAAATTAAGAATGGAAAGCAATCTTCTGAGTCCTCATATGAAATGTAGAATTTAAAAACATTTGTTTCTGCCGTAATCACCCTAATTCTTGAATTTTGCAACATAATTTTAAGTTTTAGGAACTACATGATTTTGAGAATCAAATGATTCTTTTGTCATATATATCTTGTTTTCCAAAAAAATTTTTAGACTCGTCTCTCTGGTATTGTAACTAAATTCTCAATAGTTATTTGTACTAAATGGTACCTGTTTTATCAGCTGACCTTTTTCACACTGTAATATCTAGTCATAGATTAGTGTCACAGAGGCCAACCTAACTTTTATCCTTTGCACATTATCCACTTTTTGCCATATATATATATATATATATATATATATATATTCTTTCTTGTAGTTCTTACATATCAAGTATTTGTCAGGATGTACCTAAATTGTCTAAGAATGTGATGAAGCCTACTGAGTCAAATTCTCCAGTATTTTTGGTCTGGGAGAGTGTTGCATATTTATGTCTGACTCATGCTCTTGTTCCATCTTCGTGTTTCCTTCCTCAGGTCCACCACAGAATTGCTCAGCTGAATCTCTGTTCTCTGTCATAGACACATCTCCTCTTTCTTGTCATTTTTTTCCTTTATTCTCTTTGTCTGTTTTCCTGAAGAGTTTCTTAATCGTGGCTTCTCTACACTGATTTGATTTTCTGACCATTTTGGTTTCTTCTCAGTTAAGTGCTGTGGTTTGGGGTTCTGCTATTATTATATTTTTAGTTTTTCTGAATGCCTTTCTTATCTTACCCCGTTCCCTTTTCATCTCAGACTCTCCTATTTTTAAAATCTGCTTCTTTTCCATGAAAGTTATATCTTCTTTCATTCTGTTGAGGTTGACAGTTTTTAAACAATTTCTTTTGGTTTCTGAAATAAAGCCATTTCAGAGACTTGTTTTTCCTCTGGAGTTTTTAGCATCATGTCTGACATTTTTTATTCATTGCTAATACTTTAATTCCATGGGCATATTTTGCTACTGTTTTTGCTTTGCTTGCATATCCATTAGGTGGTTAGAATAGGAAAAAAGAGTCCAAAATGGTGGTGGCTAAATGACAAAGAAAGGGAAAAGCCCACAAAAAAGGGAACAAAGGAAAAATCCACGGACCTGAGTAAGAACCTGAGGTGAAACAAACACGCCTCCTTCCTGGCTAGCTCTGATTTACATAGGGCAGGCTCAGGAGCAAGGAGAAAAATGTATAAAAAGAGGGAGCCAAGACAGGTTGAGGCCTCTCCTTTGGGGCTGGCCTACCCTCACACCTCGAGGATGTACTGTGCATTGTTTACCGAATAAAACTCTGAGCTGTAACCAAGCTGCAACACTGGTCGACCATTTCAAGTCTTTGTTGTGGTCAGACAGAACTGAGGCAATTATACACTCTCTCGACATATCCATTCCAGAGGAAGATATGTCTATATACTGCCTCTTGGGTTCCACCACCCAGAATATAAGAACTGTAAGAAAAAAGCAAGCTCTTCTTCAGTTCAGTTCAGTTCAGTCACTCAGTTGTGTCTGACTCTTTGCGACCCCATGAATCGCAGCACGCCAGGCTTCCCTGTCCATCAACAACTCCCGGAGTTCACTCAGACTCACGTTCATCGAGTCCATGATGCCATCCAGCCATCTCATCCTCAGTCTTCCCCTTCTCCTCCTGCCCCCAATCCCTCCCAGCATCAGGGTCTTTTCCAATGAGTCAACTCTTCCCATGAGGTGGCCAAAGTACCGGAGCTTCAGCTTCAGCATCATTCCTTCCAAAGGAATCCCAGGGTTGATCTCCCTTCAGAATGGACTGGTTGGATCTCCTTGCAGTCCAAGGGACTCTCAAGAGTCTTCTCCAACACCACAGTTCAAATGCATCAATTCTTCGGCGCTCAGCTTTCTTCACAGTCCAACTCTCACATCCATACATGACCACTGGAAAAACCATAGCCTTGACTAGATGGACTTTTGTTGGCAAAGTAATGTCTCTGCTTTTGAATATACTATCTAGGTTGGTCATAACTTTTCTTCCAAGGAGTAAGCGTCTTTTAATTTCATGGCTGCAATCACCATCTGCAGTGATTTTGGAGCCCAAAAAAAATAAAGTCTGACACTGTTTCCACTGTTACCCCATCTATTTCCCATGAAGTGATGGGACCAGATGCCATGATCTTCGTTTTCTGAATGTTGAGCTTTAAGCCAACTTTTTCACTCTCCTCTTTCACTTTCATCAAGAGGCTTTTTAGCTCCTCTTCACTTTCTGCCATAAGGGTGGTGTCATCTGCACATCTGAGGTTATTGATATTTCTCCTGGCAATCTTGATTCCAGCTTGTGTTTCTTCCAGTCCAGCGTTTCTCATGATGTACTCTGCATAAAAGTTAAATAAGCAGGGTGACAATATACAGCCTGACGTACTCCTTTTCCTATCTGGAACCTGTCTGTTGTTCCATGTCCAGTTCTAACTGTTGCTTCCTGACCTGCATACAGATTTCTCAAGAGGCAGGTTAGGTGGTCTGGTATTCCCATCTCTTTCAGAATTTTCCACAGTTTATTGTGATCTACACAGTCAAAGGCTTTGGCATAGTCAATAAAGCAGAAGTCGATGTTTTTCTGGAACTCTCTTGCTTTTTCGATGATCCAGCGGATATTGGCAATTTGATCTCTGGTTCTTCTGCCTTTTCTGAAACCAGCTTGAACATCAGGGAGTTCACAGTTCACGTATTGCTGAAGTCTGGCTTGGAGAATTTTGAGCATTACTTTACTAGAGTGTGAGATGAGTGCAATTGTGCGGTAGTTTGAGCATTCTTTGGCATTGCCTTTCTTTGGAATTGGAATGAAAACTGACCTTTTCCAGTCCTGTGGCCACTGCTGAGTTTTCCAAATTTGCTGGCATATTGTGTGCAGCACTTTCACAGCACCATCCTTCAGGATTTGAAATAGCTCAGCTGGAATTCCATCACCTCCACTAGTTTTGTTCATAGTGATCCTTTCTAAGGCCCACTTGACTTCACATTCCAAGATGTCTGGCTCTAGATGAGTGATCACATCATCATGATTATCTGGGTCATGAAGATCTTTTTTGTACAGTTCTTCCGTGTATTCTTGCCACCTCTTCTTACAAGTTAAATAAGCAGGGTGACAATATACAGCCTTGACGTACTCCTTTTCCTATTTGGAACCAGTCTGTTGTTCCATGTCCAGTTCTAACTGTTTCTTCCTGACCTGCATATAGATTTCTCAAGAGGCAGGTTAGGTGGTCTGCTATTCCCGTTTCTTTGATAATTGTCCACAGTTTATTGTGATCCATGCAGTCAAAGGCTTTGGCATAGTCAATAAAGCAGAAGTCGATGTTTTCTGGAACTCTCTTGCTTTTTTGATGATCCAGCGGATATTGGCAATTTGATCTCTGATTCTTCTGCCTTTTCTAAATCCAGCTTGAACATCTGGAAGTTCACAGTTCACATATTGCTGAAGCCTGGCTTGGAAAATTTTGAACATTACTTTACTAGCGTGTGAGATGAGTGCAATTGTGTGGTAGTTTGAGCATTCTTGGCATTGCCTTTCTTTGGGATTGGAATGAAAACTGACTTTTCCAGTCGTGTGGCCACTGCTGAGTTTTCCAAATTTGCTGGCATATTGAGTGTAGCACTTTCACAGCATCATCTTTCAGGATTTGAAATAGCTCCACTGGAATTCCATCACCTCCACTAGCTTCAAATTGACATTCATTGAATGAGCCGTTGATTATAGCTTTCAATTCAATTTCATCAGCTTTAGTGCTGCAAAGAATTCTTTACAAACTCCAATAATATATTGGTAGGAAATCTTAGTTTTTGATGTGGTTGAATGTTTCCCCCTCTTTTGATATCTTCATCTGGATTTTATTTTTGGAATTTAAGAGCCTCTTAGGGCCAATAACCTGATGTCTTTTTTTCTCCTCCATGAAAGTAATTTCCTGCAGACCCATTTCTCCAAGGCTCTGAACTTCTATTGACTGTTAAGAGCTTCTACTATTGATGTACAGGTCAGAGTTTCACCTTGCAATAGAAAGAAAATCTCCCTGTTTTCATCAACAGTTCCTCAACCATCCTTTCCTTCATATTGTGACAAGCTAAAGGTTAATAATGAAATATAAAGCATCCTTCTCCTGAAGCATTTTGCTTAGTATTCAGAGAGGGCAAATCCCCAGGGTAAGGATGAGAATGGTCCCCAGGCAGTAGAAGCAGTTTATTCATGTTCACTGAGGAGCTCTTTTTGATTTTGGATTTTTAGGGAGCCTGACCTTCCAAAAACTGAAGTTCTGAGCTGTGATAGAAATCACCAAGTGAAACATTTTACTAGTCTAGTAAACTGAATCTATGTAAGTGCCTTTGGTATGAAGCATGTCTGTTATCCTCTGTATTCTGATGCTTTGACATCTAGCCTTGCTGACCTTGGAGGGACTAACCCTACCAGGGCTAGCCAATTCCTAGAGACAGTGAACAAATGACCAGTGAGGACACCTTTCAAATGCAAACCAATCTATGCAGAGCCCTTAACCTCAATCACAGCCTTTAATCAGCGTTTACGTTCAGGGCCATCATCTACTTGCCCCAAGCACCACAGGTTCAGATACTGAACAACTAGGGACAGACTCTATGCCGTGGAGCCCATTGAAATGATCCAAATTAGCCAATTTTAAATTTGCTTATTGTGCCAGACCCATTCCTTCCTGAAGAAGTCACAGTAAAGGCTCTTGTTTACAACTTTCCCTCTTCCTCTGCCTCCTGACAAATCCAATGCTTCCCTAGAGAGGCCTCCCCACCATGTTGTGGTGTTTTCCCACTTCTTGGCATCTGTAAATATAATAAACTATCTTTTCAGTGGCAGTTGTCTCTAACCTGGAGGCCTCCCCATACTCATAAAGGATAATAAAATCTTTTTTTGGCAACATGGTACAACTTACTGGATCTTAGTTCCTCAGCCAGGGATTGAACCTGGACCCTCATCAGTGAGAGTGCAGAGTTCTAAGCACTGTACCACCAGGGAATTCCCCAAACCCATGTTTTAAAGCACCTTTGAATGGCAGAATTAAAACTAGTTTAGCCTCTTTCTTCATGTTTATCCCTCAAAGCTAATGAAGCAAAAGAATAAGTTAGACATAGGAGTCATAGGTGCTGCTGCTGCTGTTGCTAAGTTGCTTCAGTCATGTCCGACTCTGCGCAACCCCATAGATGGCAGCCCACCAGGCTCCCCATCCCTGGGATTCTCCAGGCAAGAACATTGGGTTGCCATTTCCTTCTCCAATGCATGAAAGTGAAAAGTGAAAGTGAAGTCGCTCAGCCATGTCTGACTCTTAGCGACCCCATGGACTGCAGCCTATCAGGCTCCTCCGTCCATAGGATTTTCCAGGCAAGAGTACTGGAGTGGGGTGCCATTGCCTTCTCTGGTCATAGGTGCTAGGACAGGGAGAAAAAAGAAAAAGAAGACCCCAGAGCTACTTTGAACTCCACGTGGACAGAAATCACCTATCAGTACTCATGATTTTGGCGCCTTTTCCTAAAATAAGTAGGTTCTAGAGTCATCATAGTGAGTATTGTCCCCCTTGTCTGGAGAGCAGGAAGCAGGTAGTGGTGTAAGTGTTCCGAGGGCAATGCCCACATTTGCAGGTGGAGCGGTGTGTGCCAAGCACACTGCCATGCAGGGCTGGTCTCCCTGTTGGTTCCAGCTCACTGTGTTTCCCCACACTTGATTCTGTTCACCAGTTTTCATTCTCTAACCTTTCTATTCTGAGATTAAACACAGTATTTCTTTTGTTCCCATTTAATTCTTTTTTTTTTTTCACAAATTGAATTTTCCCAAGTGCTTAAATTAATGCATGGCTTTAAGAAGTAATTATTTTTTCCTTCCTTGCAGTGTCAGCGGTGCTGACAGGGAACCCAGCTCAGCTCCGGCAAATGAGCAGGCTTGTTAGCACTGGCTTCGGCTTGGCAGGGAGAGGACATGGGGCTGATTCCTTGAAGGTCACTAATAAACAAAGTTCCTTTTTATTTTAATTCCTTTGCTGTTAAATGGACTATTCTTTCATCAAGCTCCTGCTTTTGTTACTGTAAGCTCTTGGTGAATTTCATGATAAAATTCTTCATGAAATTCTTCATCAATTATTCCATGCCTAAGTTCTCTTCAAAAACTAAATGCAAATATGATTAGAAACTGATTGAGACCCTCTTTATTTTTTAAAATTGGTTACATACAAACATTTAAACAATGAATATTAATTGAGTGTTTACTCTATGGCTGGGCACTGTTCTTAATTCCTTCTATCAGCATTTAAATTTAAGATCATTTCACCATAGTGTTGGCTAACAGTGCAAAGAAGAAATGTTGCCAAAAATATAGAGATAAAAATCTATAAATCCAACCTTGTCTACCTAAATTTATCTAAAATGATTAGTATATTCCAACACTTTGGCTTCCCAGATGGAGTAAGGCAGAAGAACACTTGTCCAAGATATGGCTGGAACAGACTCAGATCCCTGGGTCAGGGTGGAAAGGATGGGTTTTTTAAATTCCCAAATGTTGGCTAGATTCTGCTAAATCTAGTTCCAGTCCCATGAATACTAAACTCCGATAATGAATTAGTGCAGCTGCCATACATAGTCTGGTAGTAGGTAGGCTGTCTGTCTGAGGGTTCATTTGCTCTCTGAGTCCCAGTGGGCATTTCAGTGGAAAACTGGGGGAGACCAAGTAAGAAACCATTAGTTAAAATGCCACTTGAAACCAGCAGTGATGGATTTGGGGAGTTAGAATTTCAAAAGCCAGTTTTTGTTTTTGTTTCCTACAAATAGGTGATAGTCCATTCATCTTAGAAACCCCACAGGCTAAAGCTACATGAGAGATGCAGACATAGAGAACAGACTTGTGGAGACCGTGGGATGAGAGAGTGGGATGAATTCAGAGAACAGCGCTGAAGAGATGCACTGCTCTGCGTAAAATGTCTATCCAGTGGGAAGCTCTTATATGACACAGAGAGATCAGTTTGGTGCTCTGTGATGACCTGGAGGGGTGGGGTCGGAGTTGGGGTGGGAAGGAGGCTCAAGAGGAGGGAAATGTATATGTATATTTACCGCTGATTCACGTTGTTGTACAGCAGAAACCAATACAACATTGTAAAGCAATTATCTTCTCAGTTCAGTTGCTCAGTCATGCCCGACTCTTTGCGACCCCATGGACTGCAGCATGCCACGCTTCCCTGTCTATCATTAACTCCTGGAGCTGACTCACACTCATGCCCATTGAGTCAGTGGTGCCATCCAACCATCTCATCCTCTGTCATCCCCTTCTCCTTCGGCCTTCAATCTTTCCCAGAGTCAGGGGCTTTTCCAATGAGTCAATTCTTTGCATCAGGTGGCCAAAGTATTGGACTTTCAGCTTCAGCATCAGCCCTTCCAATGCATATTCAGGACTGATTTCCTTTAGGATGGACTGGTTGGATCTTCTTGCAGTCCAAGGGACTCTCAAGAGTCTTCTTCAAAACCACAGCTCAAAAGCATCAATTCTTAGCTTTCTTTATAGTCCAACTCTCACATCCATTCATGACTACTGGAAAATCCATAGCTTTGAGTAGATGGACCTTTGTCAGCAAAGTAATGTCTTTGCTTTTAATATGCTGTCTAGGGTGGTCATAACTTTTCTTCCAAGAAGCAAGCATCTTTTAATTTCATGGCTGCAGTCTCCATCTGCAGTGATTTTAGAACCCCCAAAATAAAGTCTCTCACTGTTTCCATTGCTTCCCCATCTATTTGCCATGAAGTGATGGGACTGGATGCTATGATTTCAGTTTTCTGAGTGTTACATTTTAAGCCACCTTTTTCATTCTCCTCTTTCACCTTCATCCAGAGGGTCTTTAGTTCTTCTTCGCTTTCTGCCGTAAGGGTGGTGGGTGGTGTTGTCTGCATATCTCAGGTTATTGATATTTCTCCCAGCAAACTTGATTCCAGCTTGTGCTTCATCCAGCTCAGCATTTCTCATGATATACTCTGCATATAAGTTAAATAAGCAGGGTGACAATATACAGTCTTAATTTGGAACCAGTCTGTTGTTTCATGTCCAGTTCTAACTGTTGCTTCTTGACCTGCATACAGATTTCTCAGGAGGCAGGTCAGGTGGTCTGATATTCCCATTTCTTTATCTTCTTCTAATTAGAAATAAATTATCTTCTAATTAGAAATAAATTTAAAAATAAAACTACATGATGAAATATCTAGCTTTATCTCTTATCTAAGTAAAGATTTTTTTAATAGCCAGAAAATCTTCTTGTTATGTATTTTGTGTTGGAAGGATTAGGGAGAATCAAGTTTCCTCCAGTAGGGTATTAATGGCATTTTTTAAAATCAGCAGCTGGTAAAAAGTGACTGGAAAGATGGTCTTTCTCTCACAGTGGAAGTGTTAACCTTGTCTAGCCACAAGAGCTAAGTCAAGGATGAGGGCAGTGCAGAAACTCCATACCTGAAGCATGGCAGAGATTTGTATTATGCCAGGCACAGAGCTGCTGCTTTTTTGAATGTATAAATGGTGACCTGTTCTTAAGAGTATGTAAAATGTCTCTCAGAACCCTTCCAGAAATATTTAGGGGTGAAGGTCCTTTATTGGAAGCAAGTCTTGTGTGAGCTGGTAAGACCTCCTCTGTGAACGATATCAGGCCCTGAATGTGATGTTTTTTATGCCAAAAATCTTGTGAGGATGCCTCTGTGAATGAATATGGTCTAGATCCCTAGGTTTCAACACTTGCTTTAGCAGAAACTCTGATAGATTTCTTCTCAAAGCAGAAACTCTGTATTTAGAACAGGTAGAAGCAGAGATTCCCTGGTGGAGGACCTGCAGCATATCTTTCCTGGCTCTCTCCCTGCAGCAGCCTCCATGGGCCACAGTCTCTGAAAATACTGGTCTGAAGATACATTTTGGGCTCATTATCTAGATCCCATGAATAGGCTGAACTATATTTTAGTCTTTGTCCTTACCCTTCCTGATTCAAGAGTTGAGATTTCAGTTGTTTGAATTCATCCTCAAGATTCACTGATTGCTAATCAAAATCTGGGAGATTACCCAACCTGTATTCTTAGCTTCGTGAAGACAAAAAGAAAAATACTATCAGGTTGAGGCTCTGGAGGTGAAACACTGTGACGAATGCCATCTAGTAGTCGGCTGTTTGATACCAACTTCACTTTGCGGCTTCTAATTTTTGAGGCAAATGTATGAAGGATCAAAGTTCTGCTTGAGGAAAAAAAAATCTCGCTTATATAAGACCCCATCATTAAAATTCACACCATGGTGCATGAGCCTTAGGGGATGGATTAGACATTAGGATGAGGTTTCATTTGAGCATTTTCTTTTCCTTTTGTCCTGAACTTTTAATTCACCTACAATTTCATTGATAGAGCTTTGTTTGATAAGTAGTTTGAGATTTCTAATGGAGTTTAAGATCATGCTGATTGCTTCTTGTTTTCTTTTGCAAAGTGTTTTTGAAATAATAATTCACATACATTACCCATTTAAAGTGTGACATTTGGTGGCTTTTAGTATATTCACAGAGTTGTGCAACCATTATAATAGTCAATTTTAGAACATTTTTCATCACTTCAAAAGGAAATCCCTTATCTTTTTAGTTATCACCCCTACATTCTCCACAGACCTAAACAACCACTAATCAACTCTCTTGTCTTTAGAAGACACTTCATATAAATTGAATCATATGATATGTGGTCTTTTTTGAGTAGCTTCTTCTACTTAGCACAATGTTTTCAAGATTCATCCATGATATAGCATGAAATCGGCACTTAATTCCTTTTTATGGCTTAATAATATCTCATTGTATGGATAACCACATTTTGTTTACCCATTCATTGGCTGAGGGATATTGGGTTATTTCTACATTTTGGTTATTATTAACAATGCTGTTATTAATATTGTGTATAAATTTCTGTGTGGGCATATGTTTGCATTTCTCCTGAGTATATTTCTGGTGTGGAATTACTGAGTCAAATGTTAATTCTATGTTTATCTGTCTGGCACAAGGCTAAAAACTGTTTTCCAAAATAGCTATACCATTTTACATTCCCAGAGGTAGTGTATGAGGGTCACATTTTCTCCACATCCTTACCAACGCTTATTATTATCTAACTTTTGGGTTACTGGCATATCTCCTTTCATTACGCTTCATGGATAGTGCATTTTCACAAATTGAAGGCTTGGGCAACTCTGAGTTATCAGATGATGGTTAGCAATGAAGCATTTTTAAATTAAAATATGTACTTTTTAAAAGATATAATGCTGTTAACACTTAATAGACTACAGTGTAGTGTAAACATAACTTTAATATGTACTGGGAAATAAAAAAAAAAATTGTGTGACTCCCTTTATTGAGATAATCACTTTATCTCAGTGGTTTGGAATCAAACCCGCAAAATCTCCAAGATATGCCAGTATCGCTATTCTAGAGAGTGTGAAGTGGTATCTCATTGTGGGGCATTTTTTTTTTTTTTTTTTTTTTTGCTGCACTGGGTCTTTATTGCTGTACGAGAGCTTTCTCCAGCTGTGGAGAGCGGGGACTACTCTCTCCTCAAGGAGAAAGTAGCTGCAGTGCCCAGGCTGCTCTTGTCACGGAGCACAGGCTCCGGGGTGTGCGGGCTCAGTAGCTGTGGCGCACAGGCTCAGTTGCCCCACAGCATGTGGGATATTCCCAGACCAGAATTGAATGGGTGTCCACTGCACTGAAGCATGGATTCTTAACCACTGGACCACCAGGGAAGCCCCTCGTTGTGGTTTTGATTTGCATTTCCCTAATAACTAGTATATGCAGAGTACATCATGAGCAACGCTGGGCTGGAGGAAGCACAAGCTGGAATCAAGATTGCCGGGAGTAATATTAATATGCAGATGACACCACCCTTATGGCAGAAAGTGAAGAAGAACTAGAGTCTCTTGATGAAAGTGAAAGAGGAAAGCGAAAAAGTTGGCTTAAAGCTCAACATTCAGAAAACTGAAAGCATGGCGTCTGGTCCCATCACTTCATGGCAAATAGATGGGGAAACAGTGGAAACAGTGGCTGACTTTATTTTTCTGGGCTCCAAAATCACTGCAGATGGTGACTGCAGCCATGAAATTAAAAGACGCTTGCTCTTTGGAAGGAAAGTTATGACCAACCTAGATAGCATATTGAAAAGCAGAGACATTACTTTGCCAACAAAGGTCCATCTAGTCAAAGCTATGGTTTTTCCTCTAGTCATGTATGGATGTGAGAGTTGGACTATCAAGAAAGCTGAGCACTGAAGACTTGATGCTTTTATACTGTGGTGTTGGAGAAGACTCTTGAGAGTCCCTTGGACTGCAAGGAGATCCAGCCAGTCAATCCTCAAGGAAATCAGTCCTGAATATTCACTGGAAGGACTGATGCTGAAGCTGAAGCTCCAATACTTTGGCCACCTGATGCAAAGAACTGACTCTTTAGAAAGACCCAACTCTTTAGAAAGACCCTGATGCTGGGAAAGATTGAAGGTGAGAGAATAAGGGGATGACAGAGGATGAGATGGTTGGATGGTATCACCAACTCAATGGACATGAGTTTGAGTAAGCTCCAGGAGTTGATGATGAACAGGGAAGCATGGCGTGCTGCAGTCCATGGGGTCACAAAGAGTCAAACATGACTGAGTGACTGAACTGAAGGATTCTTTATATATTTGAGATTCAAGGCCCTTATCAGATATTTGATTTGCAAATATTTCCTCCCATTCTGTAGGTTATCTTTTTCACTTTCTTGATAGTATCTTTTGAAAGTACCTAAGTTTTTAATTTCAAAGAAGTCCAGTTTATCTATCTTTCCTTCTTATCTTGCTTATGCTTTGGGGTCATATCTAAGGATCCTTTTTCCAACCCAAGACCACAAATTTACAGATTTACTCTTATGCTTTCTTGTATAAGTTTTATAGTTTTGGCTCTTACATTTAATCCTGTGGCCCATTTAGAGTTAATTTTTGTATATGGTTCTTGTTTTTGTTATTTATTTCTTCTTTCACTTTTAGGTCTTCAGAGATACAAAAATCAAATTTAAGGCAAATTGGCTCAATAATATGTGGAAATATTCATAAACTGGTTATTAGTATGTTGAAGGGGGAAATTTAGGCAATGGGGTTAGTTGGTTTTGAATTTGTATTTATATTATCTGATCTACACATCTAAAATTTACTGGATAAAATTGTGGCCAAACGATATTTAGAATTTCATCTTCACTTCCTTCTTGCAAATGAACACTTCTTCCATTTTACTTATGAATATTCATAACTTGTTTCCGTTCTTGCTATACAAGCCATTTCAAATTGTGCTGCTTACATAACCCAGCTTTTGTTTTCATTAAAAAAGAAAAAATCTGCTTTCTCTATAGGCATACTGTCTCTCTCACACACACACACACACAAACACACACACACACAAACACTGCTCCTTCTTCCCAATATGTTCATGTTTTTGCTGGCACAGATGTCCCTGTAATTCCCCTCTTCTGTCACTCACCTTTCAAGTTATATACACATCTGAGGTTTCTCCATTATTTTTACAGGCACAGTTCAGCATGGGGGCAATCTGGATGATAAGAAAAAAAATCACAAGGGGAAGGAAGGGGAAGATAACACACTAGCGTATTTAGTCGTTCCTTTGTGTTTTAGTGTAGATCCTATGCAGGATTTAGCCATGGAGTAAGCGTAATGTATAATTATCACATTGGGATGCTAAACACAGACGCTGCATTCACTCTGTGCATAGAGTAAAATCTGGTTCATGGAAAAATGCAGGTTTTGCATTTTTCCAACAAAATAACTGAGTGGGGGTGGAAGGAGACTGACATTCTGATGATTATTTCAGAATACTAATGCCTACCAGAGGCGGTGGCGATGCTGGCAGGTCTCCTCTGCATTATGTTGACAGAGAAATGAGGCTGTTCCTTCCCTCTTTAAATGTCTCTTATGGCAGCAGCCCAACAGGTACTTTTGACCAGCCAGCAAGTAAGTCCCTTATACCTCTGTGGAAAGAAACATTGTCCAAATGGTCAGGGACAACCCAGCCAGGAAAACTGAAGCAATACTCATGAAGTAATTGGAGGACAATTGAGCATCAGATTGTGTGATCCTGAATATGAGGGCTGAAGAAGTACGGAGGAGGGAGGTCAATGAGCCTTGGAAATGGGGGTGGTGGGGTGTCAAGTAGCTTTCATAGAGAATGTAGGCTGGGATTAGACTGTGAAGAATGAAAACAATTTTTTAAAAGTAAAAGGGAAAAAAGGAGAGGGTGTGCCATACTCAATAAAAGGACAGAAACAGCCTTTCAATGGATCAGGCACTAAGCAGAGCCTTGTTGTGATCTCACTTGGTGCGGTGCTAAGTCACTTCAGCCGTGTCCAACTCTTTGTGACCCCATGGACTGTAGCCTGCCAGGCTCCTCTGTCCATGGGATTCTCCAGGCAAGAATACTGGAGTGGGTTGGCATGCCCTCCTCCAGGGGGTCTTCCCTACCCAGGGATTGAACCCCTGTCTCTTAACATCTGCTGCATTACCAGGCAGGTTCTTTACCACTAGTGCCACCTGGGGAAGTGGTTGTAAGTCCCCATTTGAGGAGTTTAATAACTTGATTCCTGGTCATGCTGCTTCTAAGCAGCCATACAGTGTTTGGATCAAAAGTCCTCAGTCTTCCCAGCAGGGCACCCTGTAACTGCGGTCCTGCAAGTACAGAGACTGGAGTTATGATCAGTGGTCTCGGCACCAGTTTTCATTCCTCCCTACTGTTCTGTCTCTGACCTACCGGCAACGCAGATATTGAGAATCACTGTTTCAGGTTTTGAGTTCTCAATCTGTGGATCCTCAGAATTATTTTAGTAGCTAAAAAAAAAAAAAGCAACCTGTTTCAAAACCCCACTCCATACCTAATGAAACCAACTACCCAGAGATAAGATGCTTTGGTCATTTCCAATTGTCCTCCAGCACCTCACATAGAACCTTGGATAAAGCAGGCATCAATAAATGTCTATCAAATGAATGAATGCCTCCATTAAATCATTATTTTATTTACTAATTTGTTGATTGTGAGTTCCTGGTTGCCTTGGTTGATTTCTTCTGTGTTACACCATGATGATTCTTTTGTGGAAATATCAGCCTCTGAGTAATGAAAATGAGGACTTATAGGCTTTTTCCAGCTTGGAGTCCATTGTGAACCCAGAGTACATTTTTAAAAAATTGAAATACAATTGACAAACAGCATCATATTAGTTTCAGCTGTGCATAATAGTAATTCAATATTTATATAGATTTTGACATGGTCATCATAATAAATCTAGCTGCCACCTGCCCCAAAGTACATTTGACTAGAACTTAAAGAAAGCAGATGCATGTCTCTGGAGCTGGGTGAATACACAGCTTTCCTCTCCTTATTATCCTGGCTCTCTTTTTATCCTAAATCTACACCTCTGTGTTAAGACCAGCCTTTACTGTTTCTCTTTTTCCAGAGTTAAACATCAGATTTAAAAAAAAAAAAAATCCTCTTTACAACTTCTGTGCTATGGAATAGACCCTGTTGATTTTCCTAAACTGACCCAAATCGCTTCTGTTAGCCGAGTTTCATAGTGCGGTGGAAGATGGAGTTAGGCAAGTAAACTTACATGGTCTGTATTAATTACATTCGTAATCTGATTTATGTCAAGAAGTAGATGTGTTTTGGGTTGGATTGTATTCATCAGGATGATTTAAACATTGCTTCATCTGGTTCCAAATTGAAGTGCTTGATAAAGCGGTCCTATGATTTTCCCATCACTTTCTTCCATCCACTTCAGCATGCTACCAAGGCTTCCACACTGTATCATCAGATTCTCATATAGACAAACGATTGGAGAAATGTGATACCATGATTAGAAATACTGGCGCTCTCCAAGTTTAAGAGTGCTTCAGTCATAGCCATAATTATTAGTGCAGTAAAAGCAGGAAAAGTCTAATTGAGATTCACCCCTCTTTAGCATCAATGGATCTGAGATTATATTTTAGCTTTGCTTCATTTTCCCTTTTGCATTTATTATTCCATTATTATAAAATGTCACTTTGCCTATAAAATATTTTGCCTTGCTGTCAAGTTTTATTTGGTTCAGCTTTTAAGTCAGTAGCACTTGTGGCTGATCAGTCTGTGCCAAAGGAATTTTCCAAGCTATAGTGTGCGTTTGTTTTGGAAACACACACATTGTTTTTAAGGTAGCTTGGGAAAAAACATTCACTTTAAAAAAAAATCATACTTATGCAAAAGATACACACTCACAATCTGACGAGGGTCTGAGGGGAACATCCTTTATCATATAAACTGAACTTTAAACATTGCTCTTAGAACTGATTTGAGTGGAAGAAAAAAGGCCAATAATCTATGCCATTCATGGGACAATTTGTCACCAGGGAGAATAGCAAACTGTTTGAAGCAAAAAGAAAGAGTTCCTTAAAGGCTTGAACATGTATGAGATGATTCAGTTTTGCCGTATTATTCTGGTCTACTCCAATTTCTCACCCACCATTTCAATTTCAGTGACCTTCTCCTTATCATCCATCTTTCAAAACTGTCATCCAAATTTCCAGCTGCTTCTCCAGCATGTAAAACCCCGTCAGCCTGGTGGAAGCTCCAACTGTTTGCCTTTCCTCCTACTGCTTCTTCCTAAATAGATACTCTTCGTTAAATTAATTCTCTGTATATAGTTTGATGAGCAGCTGCTTGTTAGCAGGAGTAGCAGGAGTATACCCTTAGTCTTTGAAAGGGAAACAAATTAAAATACTGTTTTGAGATAAGAAACTATTTTTGTAGAAAAAAAATCCAATAGGAGCTCTGGTTAATTTATGCACTCAGTATGGTTTTAGTTCATGCTTATGAGATTTGCATGACCACACAAATTTAGTATTCTATCTACGATCTACCAGATTGCTTTTCCCATAAAATAAACCTTTATTGCTGATGTTTGCTGTGCATCCCTTCCAGGCATAAGAATAGACATGAATTATTTTTGAGGAAAGCCAGTGATTCCCATCTAAAACCAGTTTTCAAGGGTTTTGTCAATAGACAGGATAGCTTACCATTCCCTCTAAGGGCATCAGCACTTTTGATAAAAGTGTAACAAGTTAATAGATTTTCCTTTTCCTTTTTTTTTTTTTTTTTTTTTTAGAAAAGGCTTTGCTTTGATGAGATTTTTGTCTTTGCTAAATTCATTGTGGATGGAATTCTTACCTTTATCACCGCTCTGGACTTGCTCTTGGACCACCCTTTAGAATGTATCACAATGGCAACTGTCAGCTTTCAATAAAGACAACAAATGAGGACCAACGATTTATGGCCAGTGCCACCCTGGTCTGTATGCAGTTATGGATTGTCTCCATTTCAGACTCCCTTGCTGTTAAACAGCTTGTGTTAGAGGTCATTCACTATGATCGAATAACTATATGTGAAGTTGCAGCATTATTGTACAAATAAAGGCTAATGCAAGGGAAAGAGACAATGGAGAAGGAAAACCCCAAATCAAATGTGCTAAAAATATTCCACACATGATTAACTTATAATATAGTCGGAGGCCTTATGATAGAGCCCCAGTCAACTTCTCACTGAAAAGTGAGGATTTGGGCTCAGAAGGCATTTCACTTGATCATGACCAAAGCCGCGGATAGATATCAGAAGAAAAAGGGGAAGAAATGCGGTGCCAGCTGTAGGAAGGAGAAAAAGCTAGGAGGAATTTAATGTTAAAAAAGAAACAGATCACATGAAAACAGTGGGCCCATGTGACATGCTCTCGCACTCACACCATTCTTCAGTAGTTTAGACCTTCAGGGGCAGAAGGGAAGGTGAAGGGGAGCATCAGCAACTTTTTCAGTTGGTCAGTTTTACAGTTGAGTTCAAATGCCAAGAGCCATCAAACGTCCCTGTCTCAGTCAGATGCCCTGTGAAGGGCAATTTGCAAAGGTGGATTCCGGTACTGGGTCCAATTGTCTTGATAAATTGTGCAGCTGATGAAAACCGCCTGGCAAGGGACTTGTGGTAATTGAATAGATCCCCAGGCTGGCTGCCATCTGAGAATATAGTTCCAGACACCCACTTGCTTGGCAGGGCCACTGGGCAAAGGTGCCCCTGCTCCCAGAGCTAGAGGCTGGTCAGGGGTGCCCCTGCTCCCAGAGCTAGAGGCTCTATTCTCATTTTAAAGGCATCTCGTATCTCCATGTTACCCACAACAATTGTACTCAGCCTTCGATGTGCCTGAGAAACCACTGAGCTTGCCTTGCTCCAACTGGCCCCGTGCACAGAATAGACTGATTTAATATGGATTTTCGTTTCTGCCTCAACAGAATGGGTTTCCTGCATGAATCACGTTTATTGTGTTCTACCCTGGGCCACTTAGCCTTGTTATAAATGATCTTTAGAGGCACAAAATAAATCTGCTGCCCCTTTGGTTCACCAATTCTACAAACTAAAAAAGCTTGAGCTTATTTAGCAATCTATTTCCAGAGAAGCCAACAGGGCTTTGGTAGGTTGACGGCAGAAGACAAATGGGAAGTTTCAGGGCAGCCTGTGATATGGCTCGTACGAGAGCTCCTTGTATTCCCTGCCCCGTCATTCGTCTTCCCGGATTCTGTTAGCAGGTCTTCTGCCATCTCTGAATATATGCCGTTTGCAGCATGCAACTATCTTTTCAAAGTTGCAGCCTTTTTCCCCCAAATACCACCTTCAACAGGTTCCTCTACTACAAACTGGGGACAAACCCCCTTTATTTGGCACAGCATTTCTGGGCAGGATGCATCAAAGTGAGTTCCAGGAACTTCCAGGATCAGCCTCATTAACTAGATGAAGCTGTTGAGTGTTTCCCTCTTCTCCTTCTTAAGAAAAAGATTGCATTTCAGACAGGTGCCTCCAGAACAAATCGCTCAATGTTTTCCTCGAGCTTCCTTCAGTTCTTTACTGCTGCTGCTGCTGCTGCTAAGTCGCTTGAGTCACGTCCGACTCTGCGCAACCCAATAGATGGCAGCCCACCAGGCTCCCCTGTCCCTGGGATTCTCCAGGCAAGAACACTGGAGTGGGTTGCCATTTCCTTCTCCAATGCATACATGCATGCTAATTTGCTTCAGTCATGTCCAACTCTGCATGACCCCATAGATGGCAGCCCACCAGGCTCCTCTGTCCACAGGACTCCCCAGGCAAGAATACTGGAGTGGGTTGCCATTTCCTTCTCCTCAGTTCTTTACATCAGTATCTCATTTTGAGAACTGTCCCTAGTTGCTCAAGGCATTTTACAGAGAGTAAATTTCCTGAGGGAGTGTGCAGCATCCTCCTGATGACTAAGGACCTGTGCCCTCCTGGGGCTCGGCTCAGGACTGGCCTTCCACTCAGGATTGCTTTGCTTTTCTCTCTACAGCACACTCTGTTCCCAGAACCCACAGTCCTGTGATCTGTCCTTGTCAGGATTTGCAGTTGATACATATCGATAAATAAGCAGAGGCAGCAGTCAGGCAAGAGCGTGACTACTTCCTCCCCCATAGGAAGGAATTTTGGGCTCAGCCTTGTCACCTAGTGAGTGCTTCCTGTTCAGGGGAATTAGCGGTAGTTGGGGTAGTTCCACAGCAGGCTGACTTTCATTTCTAATGAGGCTTTGAGAGGCAGCCTGGTCCTCAGCTAGTTTCCTGGAGAAGGGTATGTGGTTGACCCTCAGATGCAGGTTTATGGACATGCTCTATTGTCCCTAGTATGCTGACAAATTGTGTCTACACAGAAGGAGAAGGAAGCGACAGAGGATGAAATGGTTGGATGGCATCACTAACTCTACGGACATGAGTTTGAGCAGACTCTGGGAGATAGTGAAGGACGGGGAAGCCTGGTGTGCTGCAGTCCATGGGGTCACAAAGAGTTGGACACGACAGAGTGACCGAACAGCAACACACATCAGTGATTCTTCAAATCGCTGGCCAAATCCTGAAGAGGAAACTTGACCGGATGAAAGTACCAGCTGCAAAAGTCAGAAGTTCATTTCCCAGGCAAAATGTAAAGTTGGCAATAGCTTGAAACTTTGGGGGGACTTCCCTGGGGATCCACTGCTTAAGACTCCAAACTGCCAATGCTGGGGGTTCAAACCCTGGTCAGGGAACTAAGACCCCACATGACATAAATAAATAAATACAACTTTTTACTTTGAGATAATTAGAGTCATGAGAAGTTACAAAGCTAGTACAGAGAGGTCCTGTGTTCTCATCACTCAGCTTTCCCCAGTGATACCGGCTTATATAATATATCAATATTACATTAATATGACTAGGAAGCTGGTAGTTTTTTTATGGCAAGAGAGAATGGGTATCAAAAAAACCTGAGATACACTTAATATTTGGATTTCTGGTCCACTATTTGTTAAAGAATGACTATAAATTAGTCACACAGGCACACTCGATATGTCATGAAAAAGAAGGATCCCATTAAAAGCTATCACAGGCCACCTTGAACTCTGTTCCTACACAGAAAAAATTTAATGCGTTATGGTTGGCAGGAGGGGAGGGCTCCTTTACCCCCCAAAAAAGAGATTTACAAGCAATCTTAATTATCTTGAAAGACAAGTGGTTTTGGCTGATTGGGTCACTCCTCACATCTTTTTGTGGAATCCCAGTTCCCCAGACATCTTGAACACTATGTAGGCAGAATGAAGCTTAGGAAGAATAGAGGAGTCGGCCTTATTAATAGTCATGTAGCTAGGATGGGTTGGCAAAATTTAGTTGACATTTATTCATTACATAGGAGTTAAGAGCTTGGATCCTGAACTCACATAGGTCAGGTTTAAGTCCCAGGCTTGCCACTTACCAGAAGTTAACTTTGGACAAGTTACTTGATTCTCTAAGCCTTATTTTTCTTATACATAAAATAAGGACTACATAGCACCTGAGAAATCAGTGTTGATTGACTGGAAACTCTCAGGTATCTAGTCTGTGCTCAGTAAATTTTAGCTGTTGCTATGAATAATTATCTCTGATTACAGTATTCTAGGAAAAGATTTTTATTCTATTCAGTTTCTTGGACTTATTTCCAAAGCTGATCCAGATAATTTGTGAAATACTTTCCAGTCCTTTCATGAGGCTGGATGAGAGTAGCTATTCATTATATTTGGAAAACCATTTTGATTCCCATTACAGTAATTATTTTAAAATAGTAATTGTTCACTATCCCATGATGCATCAGAAATCATTGTAAAATTTACACATTATTGGCTGTTTGTTAAGTTACTTACATTATAAAGTAGCCTAAAATCAGATCAAAATCATTTCCAGAATTTTAAAATCTAAAGTCATTAAAATCCAGGTCCATATAACTAACCTAAAGTTAATGGGTCTAGATTCATAGTTACCTTCTTAAAAAATGTAACAGAGGCCACTGGAGTTGTTTGTGACAGCTAGTCAAACATCAAGAAACATTAGTTGTTTTTGAACAGTTTTTATTTGTTGTGAAAAGTAGATCTATCTGTTACCATGGTTGCCTGTGTCAAGCTTATAATTGTAGGTTTTCTTTTCCTGGCATATTAGCAACCAATAGCAACTGTACCCTTTTCAACATCAGCCCTACTTTAGCTGATAATTAATTAATAAGTCATAAATCACTGAAAATTGCATGTAAATAATTTTAGGCTTAGATTTTAGGGTGGATGGAGAAGCTTTGTACTGGTTTCCATAAATACGTTCTTTTTAAACAGAATATTATACTCCCAAATATGTTGACACAAATTAGTAGAATGAAGAAAAAATGGTTTATATCAAAGCTTTTATGTGAAGAATTATCAGCAAATAGTGTTGGCAAAATGAAAGAAGCCTAACTTAGCATTAGGAGGCTTTCTGGCCATTTAGTGAGATGCTTTGTAAACAAAGACTGCTCTACAGCTGTCAAGCTCAGAAGGCAGATATCTCTGATTAAAAGTACATCCTGCTAGGGCTTAAATTTTAAAAGCAACCCCTCACCAGTAACTAATCTTTTGGTGTCTCATACTGAGAACCAGCCCAAGTGAATTATAGTACTAGGAAGGGGGAACTTACACTGGTGACACCGAAACAGAATGCCTGGAACCAAAACGCAATCCTTCGTATCAGGTGGTCATCAGCAATGTGTATCTATGCTTGCATTGCTTCCCCATTCTTGGGCCAGCCATGGGGTATGAGGATGGGCAGACAAAATTGCTCCCTTGAAATTTCTATGAATTGTGTGTTCAGAGTACCAGAAATGTTAGAGAATACTTGTTTCCACTTGATTCTAACAATACAATCTTGGAGAAAGAGAAGAAACCCAAGTCTATCAGGAAGATTTTCTTTTTCAAGGAAAAGATACAGTTTTTTAAAGAAAATCTAAATTAATATCAATCTGATATCTGCAAATGGATTACTTTCTGGGTATAAAAGAAATGGGAGGAACTGCAAAGAGAACTTACAATATATTTTACTGCTTGAAAATGAAAAACTTTCAGATATCCCAAATATAAATACAATTAAATACCAAACAGGAACAATATTTAACCACAACAGACACAGACAAATAAGAATATTTTTAATACTTAGTAAGCTTATATTAAAAAAAAGAAGAGTCACTAAGCAGCAAATGATGGAAACACAATTCACACTGGATGGAAGAAATACAACTGGCTAAATAGCTATATCAGGAAAGCACATGAAGTTGCTGATATTAACATAATGAAACTTAGGAACTACAATGAGATACTGTTTTTTCTTCTATATAGTTAGCAAAGAATTAAAATGCCAGATTTAAGGGGTATCTTTCAATACTGCCAAAGATTCCTTCAGTATATAGGAAGGGCCAGGGCTCTGGCAACTGATCACGTGGGTCCAAAAATCCAGTTGTATGAGTCCGGGGAAGTTTGTAACCTCTTTGTGCCTCAGTTTATCATCTTTGCTGCTAAGTCACTTCAGTCGTGTCCAACTCTGTGCGACCCTATAGACGGCAGCCCACCAGGCTCCCCCATCCCTGAGATTCTCCAGGCAAGAATACTGGAGTGGGTTGCCATTTCCTTCTCCAATGCATGAAAGTGAAAAGTGAAAGTGAAGTCACTCAGTCGTGCCCGACTCTTAGCAACCCCATGGACTGCAGCCCACCAGGCTCCTCCATCCATGGGATTTTCCAGGCAAGAGTACTAGAGTGGGGTGCCATTGCCTTCTCCAAATGGGTATAAAATAATACCTACTTCATATTGCTATGGGTAAAGTTAAATGAGACAACACACACATAAAGCATTTAGTATGGTATCTGGTACATAATAAGACTTTAAAAAAAGGTTAGCTGCTGTCAGTTACTATTAGAGTCTCATTCACTGCTGTTAGGAGTTTTGAGTCAGGAGGCAGACAGGCCTCAGCAGGGTAAAGCAATTGGAAATTCATTCTCTATTGACTGGAAACTCCAAGATGAGAATAGCAATTAAGGGAGGAGGCTGGGCCCTGTCCAGACCACACATCTCTCATTCCCCGAAGTCAGGAGACCTCCCCAGCCACACAGGCACAGAAGGGCTCCTTGTAGGCAAAAGTGGGGAGCACTGTCTAGCGATGCTCTACCCAGACACCTTTGCATTAAGATCCATCTTGGCTAAGAGATGCCTGTGCACACACGGAAGGATGCTGAGATATACCAAATAGGGACAGTGAACCAGGCAAATCAAAATGACTGGCCAAAGGAAAACCAGAAGAAATGCCCCATATAAGTGATTTAAACTGCCGCTCAGGCACAACTCGGGGATTCTCTGTCTGAGTCTGCTTGTGTGCCTATCCACACATGCTGTACTCTTTACCCTCTTAAACACACACACACATACACACACACAAACTTTACTTGCTTCACTACTTTCTGTCTTTGTGGAAGCTCTTTTTGCAAAACCAAAGGGCCAAAGCCCTTGTCACTGACCACTGATCTAGAGGCTAGAATCTAGTGCTTTCATTGCTGTGGCCTAGCCCCATCTCTGGGACCAACCCAAGTCTCACTCCAAGCCATTGCAGGCCAAGGCCACCTGAGATCCATTTATTCTACTAATTGTAATAAAACCAGAAGGCAGTGTGGTAGTACTTAAATCAAAAGTCTTAAAAATAATCAAGTATATTTTTTGGAAAGTGTTCCAAGAAAGCAATCTGATATTCACAAACATTATGTGTAAAGATGATCATGAAGATAAAAATATTCCAAGTGATCTAAGTGCCCAACAGTAAAAAGAAAGAAAAAGAAATTAACCTGATTATGGGACATCTCTCTACGGTGGCATACAACATGGCTATCAAGATTATGTTTTTTAAGAGGTTTTGATGATATGGCTGTGGTCCATGTGGACCACAGCCTTGTTTAACTCAATGAAGCTATGAGCCATGCCATGTAGGGCCACCCAAGATGGATGGGTCATGGTGGAGAGTTCTGACAAGATGTGGTTCACTGCAGAAGGGCATGGAAAACCACTTCAGTATTCTTGCCTTGAGAAACCCATAAACAGCATGAAAAGGCAAAAGATAGGACACTGAAAGATGAACTCCCCAGGTCAGGTGAGTGCCCAATATGCTACAGGATATCAGGAGAGAAATAACTCCAGAAGGAATAAAGAGATGGAGCCAAAGCAAAAACAACACCCACTTGTGGATGTGACTGGTGATGGAAGTAAAGTGCGATGCTGTAAAGAACAGTATTGCATAGGAACCTGAATGTTAGGTCCATGAATCAAGGCAAATTGGAAGCGCTCAAACAGGACACAGCAAGAGTGAACATGGACATTTTAGGAATCAGCAAACTAAAATGGACTGGAATGGGTGAATTTAACTTACTTGACCATTATATCTACTAGTGTGGGAAAGATTCCCTTAGAAGAAACGGAGTAGCCATCATAGTCAACAAAAGAGCCTGAAATACAGTACTTCGACGCAATCTCAAAAATGACAGAATGATCTCCGTTTGTTTCTAAGGCAAACCATTCAATATCACAGTAATTCAAGTCTATGCCCCGACCAGTAATGCTGAAGAAGCTGAAGTTGAATGGTTCTGTGAAGACCTACAAGACCTTCTAGAACTAACACTCCAAAAAGATGTCCTTTTCATAATATGGGACTGGAATGCAAAAGTAGGAAGTCAAGAGATACCTGGAGTAATAGGCAAATTCAACCTTAGAGTACAAAATGAAACAGGGCAAAGGCTAACAGAGTTTTGCCAAGAGAACACACTAGTCACAGCAGACACCCTCTTCCAACAGCACAAGTGAAGACTCTACACATGAACATCACCAGATGGTCAATAATGAAATCAGATCGATTATATTCTTTGCAGCCAAAGATGGAGAAGCTCTATACAGTCAGCAAAGATAAGACCAGGGACTGACTGTGGCTCAGACCATGAGCTCCTTAAAGCCAAATTCAGGCTTAAATGAAGAAAGTGGGAAAAACCACTAGACCATTCAGGTATGACCTAAATCAAATCCCTTATGATTATACACTGGAAGTGAGAAATAGATTTAAGGGCCTAGATCTGATAGACAGAGTGCCTGATGAACTATGCATGGAGGTTCATCATATGAGAGGCAGTGACCAAAACCATCCCCAAGAAAAAGAAATGCAAAAAGGCAAAATGGTTATCTGAGGAGGCCTTACAAACAGCTGAGAAAAGCAGAGAAGCGAAAGGCAAAGGAGAAAAGAAAAGATATACTCATGCTGAGTTCCAAAGACTAGCAAAGGAGAGATAAGAAAGCCTTCCTCAGTGATCAATGCAAAGAAATAGAGGAAAATAATAGAATGCAAAAGACTAGAGATCTCTTCAAGAAAATTAGAGATACCAAGGGAACATTTCATGCAAAGATGGGCTCAATAAAGGACAGAAATGGCATGGACCTAACAGAAGCAGAAAATATTAAGAAGAGGTGGCAAGAATACAAAGAAGAACTATACAAAAAAGATCTTCATGATCCAGATAATCATGATGGTGTGATCACTCACCCAGAGCCAGACATCCTGGAATGTGAAGTCAAGTGGGCCTTAGGAAGCATCACTACAAACAAAGCTAGTGGCGGTGATAGAATTTCAGTTGAGCTACTTCAAATCCTAAAAGATGATGCTATGAAAGCGCTGCACTCAATATGCCAGCAAATTTGGAAAACTCAGCAGTGGCCACAGGACTGGTGAGGGTCAGTTTTCATTCCAATCCCAAAGAAAGGCAATTCCAAAGAATGCCCTAACTACCGCACAATTGCACTCATCTCACTCGCTAGCAAAGTAATGCCCAAAATTCTACAAGTCAGGCAAACTGTGAATCATAAACTTCCAGATGTTCAAGCTGGATTTAGAAAGGCAGAGGAACCAGAGATCAAACTGCTGACATCCACTGGATCATCGAAAAAGAGAGTTCCAGAAAAACATCTACTTCTGCTTTATTGACTACACCAAAGCCTTTGACTGTGTGGATCACAACAAACTGTAGAAAATTCTGAAAGAGATGGGAATACCAGACCACATGCCCTGCCTCCTGAGAAATCTGTATGCAGGTCAAGAAGCAACAGTTAGAAATGGACATGGAACAACAGATTGGTTCCAAACTGGGAACGGAGTACATCTAGGCTGTATATTGTCACCTGTTTATTTAACTTACATGCAGAGTACATCATAAGACAAGCTGGACTGGATGAAGCACAAGCTGGAATCAAGATTGCCGGGAGAAATATCAATAACTTCAGATATGCCGATGATATCACCCTTATGGCAGAATGTGAAGAAGAACTAAAGAGCCTCTTGATGAAGGTGAAAGAGGAGAGTGGAAAAGTTGGCTTAGAACTCAATATTCAGAAAATGAAGATCATGGCATCTGGTCCCATCACTTCATGGCCAATAGATGGGGAAACAGTGGAAACAATGAAAGACTTTATTTTCTTGAGCTCCAAAATCACTACAGATGGTGACTGTAACCATGAAATTAAAAGACGTTTTCTACTTGGAAGAAAAACTATGATCAGCCTAGACAACATATTAGAAAGCAGAGACATTATTTTGCCAACAAAGACCTGTCTTGTCAAAGCTATAGTTTTTCCAGTAGTCATGTATGGATGTGAGCGTTGGACTATAAAGAAAACTGAGTGCCGAAGAATTGATGCTTTTGAATTGTGATGTTGAGAAGACTCTTGAGAGTCCCAAGGACTGTGAGGAGATCCAACCAGTCCATCCTAAAGGAGATCAGTCCTGGGTGTTCATTGGAAGGACTGATGCTGAAGCTGAAACTCCAAAACTTTGGCCACCTGGTGCGAAGAGCTGACTCATTTGAAAAGGCCCTGACACTGGGAAAGATTGAGGGCAGGAGGAGAAGGGGATGACAGAGGATGAGATGGTTGGATGGCATCACTGACTGAATGGAGGACATGGGTTTGCGTGGACTCTGGGAGTTGGTGATGGACAGGGAGGCCTGGCATGCTAAGTTCATGGGGTCGCAAAGAGTCGGACATGACTGAGCAACAAAACTGAGCTGAACTGAACATGTGGATGTGAGAGTTGGACTAGTAAGCTGAGTGCCAGAAAATTGATGCTTTTGAACTGTGGTGTTGGAGAAGACTTTTGAGAGGCCCTTGGACGGCAAGGAGATCCAACCAGTCCATCCTAAAGGAAATCAGTCCTGAATATTCATTTGAAGGGCTGATGCTGAAGCTGAAACGCCAACATTTTGGCCACCTCATGCGAAGAACTGACTCATTTGAAAAGACCTTGATGCTGGTAAAGATCGAAGGTGGGAGGAGAAGGGGATGACAGAAGATGAGACAGTTGGATGGCATCACCAACTCGATGGACATGAATTTGAGTAAGCTTCAGGATGATAATGTTCAGGGAAGCCTGGCGTACTGCAGTCCATGGGGTCACAAAGATTCAGACATGACTGAGTGATTGAACTGAACTGAATGATATGGCATATGCTTAAGAAATAACATTTACATTAAAAGCAGAATATGAAATTATATTTATAGTACCCAATTATGTGAATATAGATATAAATTAAAGATATAAATACAGAAAAATATGAAGGAAACAGCAAACATTTTAGTGGTTCTTATTTCTTGGCAGTGAGATTGTGGGTATTTTCAAAAATATACTTTTCTACTGTGAGCCTGCATCACTTTTTCTGCACTTAAGATGGAACCTGAATTCAGAGAAGGAGATTTGAGATGGCGCAGTGGAACATGTCATTGCTCCTCATGAAATTTAAAATAGGTTTTCAGAGCTATGTGAGGGGAAATAGAGGAAATAAATCAGTAAGACACACAAAAAATCACATTTATGTTTTGATCCGACTGATCCCATTAATGTTTCAAGTTAATCTCAACCCACAGATGAGTTTCTGTTTTAAACTACTGTCAGTCAGTTGATTAACAATGTTTATCATGGGCCTACTGTGTGCCAGGCACTGGGTCATGCTGGACAAACTGTGTGGAGGAAAGCAAATCCAGTCTTCACCCTCCTGCAGCTCATGGTCACATGGGTATTTAGTAATTCCAGATACAAATCTCAACAAACAAACCTCATGTATCTAGGCATTTATAAATTTACTGGAGTTGTTCTTTAATGTTAAAAGAACATAATTTTTTTCAATTAGAAGAAGTTTTTGGGAGGGGGGTTCATGTTTGGGAACGCATATAAGAATTAAAGATTTTAAAATTTAAAAAATAAAAAACTAAAAAAAAATAATAATAAAAAAAAGAAAAAAAAACCATATTAGAAGAAACATAGCAAATCCATACCCATCCATTTACTTTTTCATGTACATTATGTTTCAAATCTAGCCTGATTTTATTTTCAAGTGAACATAGACAGAATTTGCTTTAAAAAAAATAATAAACCAACATACGCAGTTAAAAAAAAAAAAGAAGAAGTTTTTTAAAATCAAAAAGAAAAAGCAAGGTGTTCAGTTTATCTGAGATGCTGTAGATTGTAGATGTGGCTGGAGGAAATGTTAATGTGGGTCTTCAGGAAGGAGTTAATGTTTGAGGATCAAGTGTTACCAGCTGTGCTCAGGTCACAGAGAATGCCATTGTTCTTTCTTGGGAACGCTGCTTTTGTTCATCAACTCCTCCATCTTGCCCCTGAGAGAACAGACAAACAAGTCCAGTCCTGGTATATTGCTCCTTTGTAAACTACTCTTATTCCTGCTTTTGTGGTGCTTCTACCATGGAGTGACCTTGATGAAGACAATTAAGCCAGGAAAGTAACTCAAATAAAGCAGATTCGTGTGAAGTCACTTCCCAAAGTGGAAAAATGGCTCCTTTTCCTCTCTGCCCCATATTCTAGACACACTCACATATATGCATTTATATATGCATGTATAAACACATACACATAGAAGGCAATGCAAGCATGCTCTCTCATAAATGAACACTCAGAAGCACATTTAGATTTTTTAAGAAAGAAAATATGCTCTGCTATTAGCAGATGAAAAATAAAATAATTAAAAGCATTTATATATCTTAGGGGGCTGCAAAGCTTTTCTAGAAATGTTATAACCACAAGTAAAAGTAGATTCAGAAGATTTACTTGAAACAATAGTTCAACTACCTACAGTCTCCCCCATGGGAAAAACCATCAAGAATGAGGAAATGATTAGAAAGCACTGGCAGAGGAGATATTTCAAAGTATCTCCTACTTCACTGATTCAGCATTCCTAACTCCACTGCGTTCCTACTCTCCTTCTTGCTCTGTACACATTCCTAACAAACTAAATGTGGTTATTAGCCTTCCAAAACTTCTGAAGATTAGCAATAGAAAGAGTCCTCCCTACTGCATTGGTGTATTGGTAGGGACATGAAATAACAATTGAAAGTAAGGTGAAAAATAAGAAAACCTTACCATTTAGGTACAAGAATTCAAAGAGCAAAGATGCCTGTGTTAATGTACTATAGGGGCAAATAGCCCTCACTGGGCTACTTGCAAACTCTACAGAATACACTTTCACACAGATTGTGCTAAGTCTTAACGCAGTGGTTAAATGTTATTCTGTATACTCAGTCAAAGTTGGAGTGGTTATCTGAGTATATTATCCATTCAAAAATACTTTTGAACAAGTGACTTTAAAGGAGCAAGCTTTCGATGCTACCAAAAAATTCTTATCTAAAATAAAACTCAAGAGCTTCCCTGGTGGATCGGTGATAAAGAATCCGTCTGCCAATGCAGGAGACATGGGTTCAATCCCTGGGTTGTGAAGATCCCACATGCCATGGAGCAACTAAACCCGGGTGCCACAATTATTGAGCCCATGTGTGCAACTACTGGAGCCTGAGTGCCCTAGAGCCCCCGCTCCACAGCGAGAGAAGGCACAGCAGTGAGAAGCCTGCGTGCCACACCCAGACAGCAGACCCTACCTGCTGCACCTAGAGAAAAGCCTTCGTAGCAGCTATGTCCCAACACAGCCAAAGCTAACTAAATAAAATTATTTAAAAAAGCAAAAGCAGAAAACCCAGAACACTCATTTCAGGAGGTTCTAGGGAGCACAGAAACACACACACACACACACACACACACACACACACACACGAGCTTAAGCACACACACATACACATTCCTCAGAATGCTGCTGCTGCTGCTGCTAAGTCACTTCAGTCGTGTTCAACTCTGTGCGACCCCATAGACGGCAGCCCACCAGGCTCCCCTGTCCCTGGGATTCTCCAGGCAAGAACACTGAGTGGGTTGCCATTTCCTTCTCCAATGCATGAAAGTGAAAAGTGAAAGTGAAGTCGCGCAGTCGTGTCCGACTCTTCTCGACCCCATGGACTGCAGCCTACCAGGATCCTCCGTCTATGGGATTTTCCAGGCAAGAGTACTGGAGTGGGGTGCCATTGCCTTCTCCTATTCCTCAGAATAATTCGCTGCAATTCACGAAGACGCTTTTCTTTGTGACTTGAACTAGAAGGAAAAAAAAAACTGCTTTGGTTTTTTAAAAGAGGTTTGGAAAATATCCGCAGGGAATAAGCAATACATTTCTCTAACTCCAGAAATCAATGTAATTACTTCAAAAGGCAGATCAATGTGGTTCGACTTTTGAATACCTAATATAAATACCACCCATTCCTCCCAGAAGAGATTCATTTTCATTGCATTCTATAAAACACATTTTTCCCATTTTACAAAGCTCAAACTGCTTTCCAAATATTCTGTTACATACAGTGTTGAACCTGCCACTCTGAATTTTCTTGGGGTAATAGTAACTTAGCCAAAATTTATCTGGAGACTTTAAAGTGAAACCTACAACTGCTGATTTTCAAGATAAAAGCTATAGGAGGCTGAAAACAAAGTTTCTGAACATCAAGAACTTTTCAACCAACTGGGATTTCTTACTACCAGGCAGATTTAGAGCAATGTAAATCTAGTTCTTAGAATTTTGCATAAAAACCATATGTTAGAAAAACAGGTTCAGGTCTCTATCCTCACCAGTCTGATGTGATAATTCTGCAACGTGGCAGTGTGGCTTAGGAATGTGTGTTTAAACTGGCTCTCCTGATGGTAGGTGGCTTACTCTTAGAGAATCCCTATTTAGAGATATTCCCAAAGCTATTTAAACCACTTTTCCGTACTTCTCTGACTCAGCCTGTTTTCTTTATCAAATGCATTGGAATTCTATATAAAATAATTACCTCTTTCCAAGTTTAAAATGATCTTCTCCATTTCTTTTGACCTTGCTAAATCAAATGTATTCATCCATTTAATAGCTTTTTTTGGTCTTGAGTCCACCACCTAGCGTGAAAGGTGGTAATTACAGGTTCTTCTGAAAGTGCAAAATGATTTGAATACTACTTTAGGTAGAGATTTGAAAACTGGGCTTTTCCGTCTGACATTCCAAAATAATTTGGATTCCTTATAATTTCCTTACAGTATCTTTATATAACCTCCATTTAATCAAATATTAATAATTATTTATTATTACTTGAATAAACATTCTATTTAGGGTAAAATTTCTTAAATATTTAGAATGGCATTTTAGCATTTTGTAGATGATGCATGTATATTTTATGATACATTAGGTGCCTCTGTATAATTAGCATGTTCAACACATGTCAGATTTTGTGTCCGATGTGATGCCTATGTCATGGGACTTACAGCAGAGTGTTAACCTTCTCAACAATTACCAAAGTTAACAGTTGAATCTGCATTTATGATAAGATGTTGGTCAAAAAGGTTGTCTGCTCTGCATTTGGTCAGTGTTATAACTCTCAGCGTTCATGTTATTCCTTCTCCGTAGTGACAATTTATTGGGTGACGTCAGCATGCAGTGGTTTTAAAGATGGGCTGCCTTTATAAGGGATGTGGGGAAATTACTACTTTAAAAGATGACTTGACAAATGACACCAGGCAGAAAACTAATTTTGTGCTGAAGATGAAGCCACAAACAAATGATAGTGTAGCATTTCCTGTGCTAAGATTTCATGAATAAAGTAAAAGCTAAATTGTCCTTATTCCACCCCAAGTTTTAAATTAGCAGTGCATTTTGGTATCTACTCCCCAAACTGTGCTTTAATTTTAGAAAAGCTAAATGGAAAACATGTTTTAAATATGATACTATGCACAAATATGATATAAATATGAACACATGGTATTAGACATAAATCTCATATTATAAAGAAAAGGGGGCTTCTCTGCCCTTTTTTTCCTCCTATTTGTGAGACATCATCCTCTCCCAAATCATCTCAATCAATTGCCACCATAAGCATGACTATTGTCACAGATGGGTGCTTTTCAAAATAGTTAACAATCCTTTTACACATGCCCCCCAAAAGGAGATAACATTATTCATTGAATTAGAAGGACTGCCTGTGAAAGAAAAGCAGAATTCTTAGGATTGGAAAAGATAAGCTAGGTAGTCCTCCAACAGAGTACCACATGGAATGTGTCGACTGCTTCTTCTTTGCTGTGGTAGGAGCACAATCCACTCCAACAAAAATCTTCCATGGATGCTGGGACATCTAGGTCTGACCTGTCCGCCGTGTAAAGGGCTGGTTAGAATAAGTCATGCAACATTTCTCAAAACCTGTGTCCACAGAGTAGGTAAGTCTGCGTAGTCTGTTCAGAAGTGTACCTGGCAAAACTGCGTCATGGTCGGATATCTGTTGGAACTACTGTGTTCAAAAGTGTCTGCGGGATTCTTAGTGTAGGATATCTCAGAATATTTGATTTCAGCTTTCTCTTTTTCATTGAGTAGCTCATGAAACAAACATTTCTAGGAATTTGCTTTGAAAATTGTTGGTATTTTGGGTTAATTTTAACTCAGGAGTATTTTGTGTACACACACACATATGATGTGCGTATATATATTAAACATGATTTTGAAACAACTGAGCCATTGTCTTCTGTGCTGTATAATTTATTACATAGTTTACTGTTAATTTGAGAATGTTTTAAAGACATTTTAAACTATCCACTACAAAATGGAAATAATCATTTCATGGTAAACTCTCGAGTTAGGAATGACTACACCAGCACATCAATTCTGTTCTGAATTGTTCACATCAATTCTCAGTTGAGGGGGAGCTGTGAAAATGAAATGGGAAACTTCATGAAAACGGAGCTGGGAGGCCAGGAGGGGAGCTCTCATGCATATACCACTTGTGCCAGCACAGATCCCAGTAGGAAGAGACATACCTTGCATCTCTGGCAGAAAGCGACATTACAGGGCCAGCAGGAAGAGGAAAGATTTTCTTCTTGCCTGACAACAGCTCAGCCAAAAAAAAAAAAAAAACTGCTGTACTTTGGACTTTGTGTTTATAACAGCTTCTCTCCCTTGCTTTACCTGACTTGCATGTGCTTTATCATAATTGCATGTCCAGAATTGCAATTCTTGGCTGTTTCCAAGTAAAAAGCCTGTTGTGCTGGAAAAATAACTGGACCTTTTATTGTTTTAGGTTAACAGAAAAGAAACAGACCTGGGAAGAGAGTTTCAATGCAATGGGGAAAGGTTTTTGAGCTACTGCTACAGAACGCTGTAGGACACCACATGAATGGGTTTTTATTTCACTCAATGGACAATGAGTCTTGGAGGAGACAATGCTTGTGCTGAGTACTGAAGAATAAACAGAGTTAGTCATTCAAAGAACTGGAGTTGGTGGGACATGTGAGCCTGAGGCATGGGAGAGCACTGGTTATAATAGGTGGGAAGTTTATTTTATTAGGAAGGAAAGGGGGGAAAGTAAATCTAAGCTATCCAGCCAATACCTGGACTGTGTTCCTTTGTGGCCTGTCAAACCCTTATAGGATTTTGGAAATTATCACCACCTGAAACATTCCCCACTATGAGGACACAAGATAACATTTCTTTGTTTTCGGCATGGCTTGTTTAGGAACACTGGAAATCATACTTATGCCCTATTTGTTAAAGGGAAAGAAAACATTAGACCCTAGAGTGTTTCAGAAAGAGGTAAATTTTAAAAAAATAAAGCATGCGAAAAGGTGGGAATAACAAAAAAAAAAAAAGGAAAAGGGGAAGATGAAATTGTAAGTAGGGGAGGAGTTTGAATAAAGTAGTATCTTATTTTTTTTAATTGTATTATGACTGTTAAAACAAAAGCAAGTTTGTATGTACTTTAGTGGAAAATTAGAGAGTCTCTCAGGGACTGGTAGTCAGATGTAATTTTTAATCAATTCATTTGAAAATCTGTAGCAAATAATGAAATCCATGAGCTACTTATTGCTTTAGAAATCAGCACAGCTATTTATTTGACAATTTTCACATGAAAAGCTTAGTTTTTAGAAGCATATTATTAAAAACATCACTATACACAGGACACTTTATTCTAACGTTTATATCCACTTGAACCTTGTTATAATTTTGAAGTTAGTGTTAATAGCTGCATTCACGATTGCTTGACTTTTTTCCAGATAAAATTGTGAGGTTGGGGCAGATTCTTTATGAAAAGTAGTGTGTGTGTGTGTGTGTGTGTGTGTGTGTGTGCGTGTGTTGGGGTGTGTTTTGCTAGGTGACGATCTTACAAAATTTTCTTAAAATAGCAGGTGAGTTTCAGGTCTAACTGAAGATCATCTGACCAAAAACCTATCATCAGCCATTTTCTGCCCATAAACATGCCAGAGATTCTAGAATAGATGGAGAGGTTGGCATTTCTGGTTTGAGCCAAGAAAATAAAAAGGCCAAAGTATCAAGCACACCACGTTCTATAATAACAATCACATCCTGCAAGGTCATCGTACTCAAGGACGTCCTGAAGTGGCTATTGTTTTATTTTGGTAATGTCTTTGGCTCTTAACTCCAGTTTTTGAAAACGGATTTGTCTCCAAAACAGCAGTATTGACAAAAGTTATAGCCACCAGAGTGCCTAAGGGTGAATGTCAGCTTGGCATTCCCTGGAGGTGAATATATTTATATATATACATATATATGTATACATATTTTTTAAAGTTTTCAAGTTTAATCACCATCCAATTTCTCTTGATTTAAATGAATAAAATGTCACCTATTTATATGATCATACTGTTTTAAAATGCTAATCTAACATATATGAGCCTTTATAAACCAAATGACTTTTCAGCCTACATAGATCTTATTCAAAGAAATCTACAAATTAGACATCATTATCGTCCTTATTTTATAGGTGAAAAAACTGAAGACTAGAAGGTCCCAGACTCTTGGGAGGTGGAACACAGGATGTGAACACTGTTCCTGTGACAAAGGTCTTTGGGGTATCTTCCCCATTGTAATAGTCACTGAATCTAGACTCTATTAGAACTTTTTTCTCCTAGATTGGAAAGGCTTCCTTTATTTTTTCACAGTAACAGCTTAGAAGATATCGCTTTATTTAGAAACTTTATAAAATCTGCCTAACAACATTATAGCATGTTTATTTAATATATGGGGGTTGGGAAGTGTTTAAGTGCCAATGTGGAGACCCACTCAGATCCCTAAAATTAATATAAAGATTATTTTAAAATAAAGACATTCTAGATTTAACAGATGTAGAAAGAAACCTTCCTTTGGCACGGAAAGCAGAAACTTCTGGGAGTGAGACTGCTAAGAGTTCCCTAACCAGAACCTTTATGGCCATGAAGGAAAAATCTGAGATGACTGCTCCCACTTGCATAAATAGACATTATCACAAACTTCCTTATCTCCCATTTGTTCCCCTAGAAAACCATTTGTTCTTCCCACTGAAGATTTTTCTCTCCCACCTCTCAGCCCCCACCACTAAGTTAGGGATATAAACTCCCATCTTAAGCTATTTAGAGAGCCACTTTTCTTGGTGTATTTTTGTGTGCGTATAAATAAGCTATTTTTTAAAAAAATAAGCTATAAGTGCAAAGATTAGTAGCCACCAGCTCCTCTGTCTATGGAATTTTCCAGGCAGGAATACTTGAGTGGGTTGCCATTTCCTTCTCCAGGAAACTTTCCCAGTCCAGGGATCAAACCTGCAGCTCCTGTTGCGTCTCCTGCATTGTAAGTGGATTCTTTACCACTGAGTCACCAGGAAAGCCCAGTTGTTCCCCTAGAAAACCATTTGTTCCTCCCATAGAAGATCCTTCTCTCCCTCCCCTCATCCCCCACCATTAAGTTAGGTATATAAACTCCTATCTTTAGCTATTTAGAGAGCCACTTTTTTGGTGTATTTTTGCGTGCATATTAATAAGCCATTTTCCTCTGTTAAACTATAAATTTATGTTTAATTTGCACACACCGGTACTAAACCTGAGAGGGTAGAAGAAAATGTTTCTCTCTGACACTATTACACCAAATCAGATCACTTTCTTTTTTAACCATAGTAAAAAACACATAGCCTAAGTTAGATTGTATCCTTTTATATATTTCAGTCCAGCTCTGACATTTTTGTAGAATTTTCAATATATCTGTATCTTTTTAGATATAAGTAATCATTCCTCTAGATAGAATTCATTGAGCACTACCTGGTGCCAATAAGTGGGATAAGTTGCTTCATGTTTTAGCTCATTTAGCTCTCCTAAATCTTTAAGGTAGGTCTTAACTCCCTAATGGCATGAACCCAATGAAATATGGGATGCACAGCTGGCCTCAGAAAGGCAGCTGTGTACCAGTCGTGTATTTCATGATAAATAGGATGTCCACATGCATGTAATAAGATAGTGTAATTCTCCCGTTTCACTGCTTCCCAGTTGGGTTTGTGTTTGGACTTTACAAATCAAAACACCAAAACTTTGAAAATGGATCCATCAAGGAGTCATAAAGTGAAGCTCATGAATCAAGATCCAGGTAGGTAAAGTGATTCAGCCAGGAAGAAATCTTGTGGTCCTCGGGTGCCATGAGAAAGAGGACCATCTCTTCTGGGGGTAGGATGCAGTAAAAAAAAGGCTCGTTTACCTATTGATGTGTGGCTGTAAGTAAATTCTGATCTCCCTGAGTCTCAGTTTTCTCATCTGAAACATGAGGATAATATCCTTTTCAAAGAGCTGCTGGAAGGACTAAATCAAGTAATATGGTAACATATCTGCAACAGGATGATACTCAGAAAATTCAGGATGGCACCTTTTCAGGGAAGGAAGGAGGGAGAAGAAAGCACTCAGGAAGAGAGCAAAGGGCGCTTCTGTTTTAGCTGGAATATTCTGCATCTTTTATACAATTGTACGAAGATCTGAACCAAGTAGAATACAATACTGGTATTTGTTAATCTGGAAACCGTGCTTGTTAAACTATTTTCTGTACTTTAAGTTTTTTTAATGAAAATTTTTTAGTGCCTGTCACATAGGGCACAGGGAGTATGGATTCAGATCCTTTCCTACAGACCTTGTCAGAAGCTAGAGACTCTACTGTGATAAATTTAAGTGCGACCCAAGGAAACAGACCCTGTGGTGAGTCTGAGCTGAAGTGGAGTGCACCTGGGGAGCTGGGCGTTCACCTTCTACAATGGAGTTCAACAGACACGTTCACCCTCCTCTGCAGACTGGATGAACACAAGCTCGCTGCACTGCCTTCCTCAGCTTCGCCACTCAGTGCAGAGACAGAGTGCTTTATGCGGTCTACATTCTACAGCCACATTCCATTTTCCATATGGGATCTTCTAACAAGGAAAGCTGTTTACATTTTAATTTATTGTAGCATGCAGCTCCTGCCAACGCCATGTGTCACCATGATTTCCATATGGGAGCCCTCCCTTCCCCACAATGATGTTTATTTGGTCTGTACAATTTGTTTAGATTCTCCTCATGGAAATTCAGGATTTGGGGTTTTGAAAATAACTCTTCCAGAGCTCCTACATGTGGTGAACTCCACAAGAAAGTGGGTTTTCCTGAACCTTATGGTAAACCAAGCAATTACCATATATAGAAAGGCAACCGAACTTAGAGGGACATCGACTCATCTTTATGTTGCCACATAACACACAGTACAAGGTAACTCAACTCAAGAGGATGTGCAGCCTCTGAGAGGCCTGAGGGCTATTCAGTGGTCTAGTTCTTTTTTGGTCTCCGAGCTTTCCACCCTTATGCCCTCTCACTCTCCCCTCACCTTGACTCTGAAAAAGGAAGAGGGAACATTCTGGAGACAGAAATTAAATTAATTAAGCCTATCCTACCGCTCTTAGTGATGGGTTCCCCCGTCATTTCTTTTCTATAGAAAAAGGCTCATGGTTCACACACTGGGTCTTTGAGAGCAGCAGTATTCCACTGCTGGACAAAGAGAAAAATAGTTTTCTTTTCTACTTGGGGGGTGGGGGGCAGAATTGATGCAGGGGACACGTGACTGTCAGCTCACTCAGGATATGCACAGAGGAATTTCAGACTGCTTTAGACGTTATAAGATTGTAAGTTAACAGCCAACAGAGGTATTTACGGAAATTAGACCATCTTTCCAGTCATTTATCAGTGTGCCTCCAATTCCCATTGCAAGGCAGGTGAAATAATAACGGGTTTGGGGAACTTGAATTATATTCAATGCAGGAAAGAGAAAGCTATCTGCTTCTAGATTATCCAAATAAAGGGAAGAACTAGAATTGCCTGGGCAGATAATGCTGCTGCCCTCAGTTTTAACTGGGGGAGGATTCCGTGCAGCCTCCCAGGGAGAAGGCAGAGAGCTAAGGCTCACTGATATTACACAAAACCCTCCTGGAGAATCCCAGTGCCAGCCCTGAGCCTCCCAGGCTGCTGGAGACCAGAAGTCAAAAAACTTCTGGTCAAAAATCAAAAAAAGTAAAAAATCTGCAACCTTAAATGCGACAGCAACGAGTTTGACTTCCTTTGAGAGAGGAGAGAGAAAACTCTTGTCATAAAAATGCTGCTCTCTGCCTTTAAAATGATTCCCTTGGTGTTTTAAAATAATAAAATGGCAATATCCTTTTAAGCCAAAGAGCAATCTCCCCAAAGTAATTACTGCGCATCAAGGATAATTGAAAATATGTAGAAAATTGAGGGAAAGAAAAGGTATCTCTTCCGTTAAAGTGAATGTAAATGGCAGCACTTTTATGGCATTTGGTTATGACAGTGTAGCTCACAGCTGCCAAGAAGGAAAACACCGAAATACCTGAATCCCATTAATTTTACAATAGTATTTCCATAGGGCTTCCACTGAGACTTAGTCTAGTTCTTACTGTCCTTTCGTGGGAACACCAATACAATTATTCACGGAGAACTTTGCAAGAAAAGTTGGAACTTGGCACCACCAGAAAAACCAGCACAGAGCAGTTATTTCCATGTCATTTAAATGATGTGATTAACTCAGTGGAAGAATTATTTATCCTCTGTCCTCTAATGTGTTGTCTTAGAAAGACTTTCTCTTTGAAAGACAATACCATTCATTAAGCAGCAAATTAGAAAATGAACACACAGCCAAAAGTGAAGGTGAAACACCTCCTTGACTCTCTTCTGCCCTCTGCTGGGCACTGTGTATCTCCTCTTTGTCCAGGGGGATTAAAAAAAAGGGTATTTTCCCATCTCAAATCTTTCCAAAAGATAGTGTCGAGGTGGGTCTGGATGTGACGAATCACTCTATTCTGACGGATCTTGTAGGTAAATTTCTTAAGAGTGCGTCAAGTGTTTACTTGTTGTGTTTCTATTTGTTTAAATTATGCATCAGTTCAGTTCAGTTCAGTAGCTCAGTCGTGTTTGACTCTTTGCGACCCCATGGACTGAGGCACGCCAGGCCTCCCTGTCCATCACCAACTCCCGGAGTTTACTCCAGCTCATGTCCATTGAGTCAGTGATGCCATCCAACCATCTCATCCCCTGTCGTCCCCTTCTCCTCCTGCCCTCAATCTTTCCCAGCATCAGTGTCTTTTCAAATAAGTCAGCTCTTCGCATGAGGTGGCCAAAGTATTGGAGTTTCTGCGTCAGCATCAGTCCTTCCAATGAACACCCAGGACTGATCTCCTTTAGGATGGACTGTTTGGATCTCCTTGCAGTCCAAGGGACTCTCAAGAGTCTTCAACACCACAGTTCAAAAGCATCAATTCTTCAGCTCTCAGCTTTCTTTATAGTCCAACTCTAATATACAGCACATAAAATTTACCATTTTAACAGTACACGGTTCAGTGGCACTAAGTACATTCCCATTGTTGTGACACCATCACCACCATCCATCATCAGAATTTTTTGCATCTTGCTAAACTGAAATTCTATATCCATTAAACACAACTCCCCACCGCCCCTCCCCACCCCCTACACCTGGAACCCACGATGACCACTCTTCTGCATTCTGTCTCTATGAATTTGACTATCCTAAGTACCTCCATATAGTATTTGTCCATTTGCAATCATGTGTTAATTATTACTTATAATAAAGAAGTAAAAGCATATGTAGGTAACAGTGAGGGGAGATGAAACAGAGTATATAACTAGTATGTATTTGACAAGCATGTGAAGGAGACAGGAAGTCAACATAAGCAGAGTGGCAAATAGAGAGCAGAATCACAACTCCTGGCAGGTCCTTCACTCTTACAACCCTGTGGCAGCTAAAGTGCACGAGGACACAGCTGAATAGGAGGCAGAGCTTGGTTTGAGCTAGGATTTTCAGATTCCAAAGTTTCACTGCATTGGTATTTTTATCAACCAGTATCCTCCAGGGCACCTCCTTACCTTTTACAACATTAAGAAATTCCCCAGGGGTAAAGAACATGTCTCGTCCTTACTGTTCTCTCATGCATGGAGTGAACTATCAGTTCATTTAGTATGTTTGGCCCTGAGACCTGAATCTTAAATATCTCTCATCTCACTTTTTGTCTGAAGCACTGTAGCAGAAGGGTGGTTCCTGACTTTAAGCTTGGACTCATTCAAGGCTCCAAGATCTTGACAGTCACTGTCATCTTGGTCTACTCCATTTTAGAAAGATGCTCTGCAGGTGCCTGAGAGGTTTCTAACCTGGAGATCTGTAGAATCAACCCAAGAATTAGTTGAGACAAACTGGGTCTACAGGAGGTTCCCTTTTTATTAAATGCAGGTATAGCCAACAAGCAGGCAACAAAGAGAAAACTAATTTTAGGTTTGATGAACAGCACACCTTGTTGCTGTCCCTTTGGAGAACTGGAAATGTTGCAAATTTAAAATAAAAATGTTCTCTGTAACTTGCCTTGTAAATGCACTAGCTGTTTAAAAACAAGCAAACTGGCTATCCTTCTCATTGTTGGTGCTGGTGTCGAGGGAAATTTCTAGTTTCTACCAGATTTTGGTGGGAAGAGAAAAGAGTACTTCCCAGACCCTGCTTCTGGTGGGCCCTTAGTCTGTGGTGGCTTCCCAGACAGGACTGTCAGTGCTACCCTCCTGCATAGCAACGAGATTCAGAAGTGTCCTTTGCTGCTCCTACAAGAGTTTATTTTGGTGTTTGTTGAACAACGTTTTGCCCAGTGATGACATTTACAACGGAATTGTTGTTTCTTATTAAATGGTTAGTGCTTGAATAGACCATTAGAGAGGACTTCAGTTAAAATATTTAAGACAATATTTCTCAGAATATGATCTACTCTCATCCTTTTATATGACGATAAACTGGATTATAGGAATCAAAGACAAGTTACAGAAAACATTTTTAGTTTAAATTAGGTTTGTCAGCATAACATTTATCTTCCCACTCTGGTTTACAAAGACCAGAGAGTACGTTATAGTTAGTATCTAATAGTGAACTGCCTCTAATAATAAGCCAAGAAGTGTCTTTCTTTGATCTTGGTAGGATTGCCTCCTGGAGTGCTCTTCCTGGGATGGACATCAGTTTGCCCTGGTCAGTACAAAGCTGGCCAAGCGATTTCCCCACCAATTTCTGCTCTGTTGATGAAGCTGTCAACCCTGAGAACAGTGACTGTATCTTTAGCTCCAGCATGACCCTTGGCTTCATCAGCATAGCCCCCAGCCAGCTGCAACTGACTCTCTGTCTCAACCTTCTGAAAGGCATAGCAAGTGTTCTGAGCTCCAGTTCTGCCTCTACCCTTCCAGAAAGGCATTCAGACCCCATCTTGCCCTCTCACTGGCTAAAGACCTCTGGCAAACCACTTCCCTCTCAGTGGTGCTGGGTGCATCCAAGCAGGCGACGCGCTAAAGTCCTACCTTGGTTCCCTGCACCAACCACATGCTCGTTTCGTACATAGGGCTCTCTCTGGACAGCTGAAAGGTGTCCGGGCTTCCAGCCTGGGGCTCTGCCTTTTGGCTCCATCCCTCATTCTTACTTTTGTCTTTCTTCTTAAAACCGTGCTTGTTATGGGTGAGGCCCTGCCACTCTTTTCCTTTGTAATACAATTCTAGGCTGAACAATGGCTTAGCTTCCTGGAGACATATTCACTTATTACCACATCTTTAGTTATCATCTTCCTGGGTGCTTGGGATTTTCCAGATTAAAATGACCTTTTAAAACAATTGAAATAGTCTCTGAAGGGGCAGTGTG
The DNA here is from genome assembly GCF_016772045.2 of Ovis aries. Taxonomy (NCBI): domain Eukaryota; kingdom Metazoa; phylum Chordata; class Mammalia; order Artiodactyla; family Bovidae; genus Ovis; species Ovis aries. Next base: position 61,394,227 of record NC_056057.1, on the reverse strand, counting down.
GGACTACTTGGGTCCCCACTCCAGCTTGGCCTTGCAAAGTCAGAATGAGCTTTAAGAAAGTCCTTTCTCTTCTGCGTGCTTCAGCTCACTCATCTGTAAAATGGGGGCTAATGGTGCTTCACGGGCACCTGTGAAGATCTGACAACCAGGTACATGTAAATTGTTTTAGAACAATACCAGACTCTGTGGTTAAATGGGACGGTCGCTGTTTATGCCTTTTCTAAACAAAGTTTGAGGTTGGGGTTGCTTGGTAATGAGCTATGTGGAGGACACAGAAGGAAGAGGGAGTAGGCAACAGGGAGACCTGAGGCCCCAGGGATGGGCCAGGCGGAGTCTGACGTGGCGGGGCTGACACGTCACCCCAGCCTGAAGCAAACACATTCCTAAGGCACAGCTTGTTCTGTTCCCTGCAAAGGCTGACTTGGTTGTACACGACCCTCTCAGAGCAGCTTGTCTCAGCACTGTTCACACCCATGGTGATGAGGGGACATGAGATGCTTTTAGGACATTTCTGTGATTTCAGGATTAGTTAAGGGGCCCCTGTTATCAGCTTGTCTTCCCTGAGAGCACTCAGCCTTACTCTTTTTCTTCTAACTCCTTGAAGGATGTAGTTTAACCAAGAAAGTACCTTGATTAAACATTCCAAATACCCAGCTCCAGAAAGCCATGTACATAGTTCACCCTAAGCATATTATTTAGCGACTAAATTCCTAACATTCTCTTTTGTAAAATAGAGATGATAATATCTGCCTTACAAAGGTTGTTTTGAAGATCAGACAGAATTACATTGGTGCTAACCATAGAGGTTGGCATAACTGAAAAGACGGATGAACATTTCTTGTTGCTGATCCTGGGGAGGATAGTGGTTATAGCAGAGGCGCATGCCCTTCAAGGACCCTGAAACTAGCATGTGGATCAAGCTTTGTATTGCACTCATGGATGGGGCTTTTCTAGTGACTTAGCACAGTTTACAAAGTACTGGCAGGCACCTTGTCCTAATGGCTCCTCCCAACAGCAAAATGAGGAAGATAATGGGACAGAATAATAGTCAAACAGTCGGGCTTCCCAGGTGGCGCTAATGGCAAAGGATCTGCTTGTCAATGCACAAGAAATATTCAACCAGCCACAGTGTAAGCCCTGGGGGAATGGGAAAGGGAGGGGTAAGGAGAGGGTGAAAGGTGAGACCTGCGTCTTTCCTGGATTCTACTGACAGCTTGATAAATTCACCAAGTAGTCAAATTTAAAATTTCACTAGACTTTAACATTTGGAAAGCAATGACCCAGTCACTTGGTTTTTGGACACCCCCGTCGTCCCATTTGGGTCTTCCCTCATAGCTCAGTTGGTAAAGAATCCACAGGCAATGCGGGAGACCCTGGCTAGATTACTGGGTTGGGATGATCTGCTGGAGAAAGGATAGGCTACCCACTCCAATATTCTTGGGCTTCCCTTGTGGCTTAGCTGGTAAAGAATCCTCCTGCAATGAGGGAGACCTGGGTTCGATCCCTGGGTTGGGAAGATCCCCTGGAGAAGGGAAAGGCTACCCACTCCAGTATTCTGGCCTGGAGAGTTGCAAAGAGTTGGACATGACTGACTTTCACTTTCACTTTCATCCTCCCATTCACCCTTCACTTTCTACTCTTTCTAGACGGTGAACCTCCTATGGCAAGTGTTTAATTGGTGATCTGGTAAACTTTGTCAAGGAACAAACTCAATCAAGGGCTTGTCCCAGGGTTGATCTTGCAAAAGCCACTCCCAGAGAATAGAGCTACTGATGGCTCTCTGGGAATCAAGGAAAAAGCCTTTCTCTTTTGCAGGCAGTGGAAAATCAGTTCAGAAGGACTCACACACTTCTCCGTTTTAGGCAAGTGGCCAGGAGCCACCTTCCTGAGCCTCAGTGTCTGCATCTGTAAAATGGAAGTAGTGTTAACTGTCTTGTCTTAGAAGGATTAGAGATAATGCCTGTGTATATATTAGGAACACAATCAGTGGCAGTTAACTATAATTATATCTGCACTTCCAGGGTGGCAAGATGAGGGGTTGGAGAACAAGGGAGAAAGAGTTGTGTTGCAAAGACATCATAGACTGGAGATTATTTGTGTTTATTTAGGGCCTATCCATTTTCTGAAATCCATCTTCTATCTTACAACCTAATCTAGACTATTACAAAAGAAAAATAAAACACCCTACTAAACACACACCTTTCCCAGGTTTAGTTTTAAAGAGTGTGTGTATTTATTGGAAAACAAGATGAGCGCTCTGTTAAAAGCCTGATTCGAGTCCCGTGTTCCAAGGACACCTCCACAGCTCCATAACGTAGATCATCCCCTAGGAAACCCAGCAGAGATCTGTAGCCTTCACAGTGCTCGTGTCCTCTCCATTTATAGCTGACCTAATTTTTCTCTAGATGAAAGATACACACACCACGCAGCTCTCTGTGCAAGCCCATGATCGGAAGCTGATTCTCCTTCCATCCTGAGGCCAAGTCCCTGGCTTCCAGCCCTGTTACCACACACCTGCCCAGGAGGGGTGGGGTGGGGGAGAACTAATGAGATGGGGAACATTTTATTCTCTTAGTGGTTGTTGAAAAGTTCCTCTTAGAAGAGATCTACTTCGATGAAGAGGTGCATTTAAGATTTCCACTTGAGTAGAAATAGTTCTAGGGTTGGAGAAAGGAGAAGGGAGGGGGAGAAGCTCTGTCTTGGTGGAGGTAGGAGCGAAGAACATGAGGCAGGGAGGGACGATGGAGGTGGCAGATGGAGTGGGCTGGATGAAGCTAGCTTTCCCTCACATACTCCAGATCTCTGTACATGTAACGGCCATAAACTGCTTGTTGTGGTTAGTTTCTTATAAAAAAAGCTGTCGTAGATTAATTTTTGGTTGTCACCAGGTTAAAACAACACAGCAAAGGATGACGAAGGGGCAAGAGCAGCAGGACATGGAGAATGTTAGGTCCCGGACCTGGGGGAGAGCCTTAGATGTTTCCAGGCCTGGATGTTATTGGCATCAATTTTGATTTGAAATTGATTCACCTCCTCTCTCACTGCTATCTCTCTTGCTTCTCTGCAGCCCAACACTGGCTGCTCCCCAGCCCTGCACAGGGCATTGCTATCAGCTGCTCCCTCCCCAGATACTTTGCCTCTCATATACCTGTCTCCCTGAATGGGACATTCCCCAGAAACCTCTCTGCCGCCTCATCTAAGATTGCACCTGCAGTCATTAACTGTTAGCACATGCCTTCTTTAATTTTCTCAGAGCTCTTACTACTCTCAGACATCTATAATACATCAATTTATTTATTTCTTGTCAGTTTCCCCTGACCAGTAGACTTGCTGTCTGGGGGCAGGGAACCTGCCTTTTCTGTGTATTTCCATGTCTCCAGTTCAAGGGCGCTCAATAAATATTAGTTGAAAGGTGACATCTGGGGGCACAGTATTGAAGCCAGAGTCCCTCCTCAGGACAGATCATATTCAGCCTGCTTGGACTGGCACCAAGCTCATTTCTCAAGGGCTGCCTGCTGACCTGGAAGATGGTGTGGTTATTTTGTCTCTTCTCTCCTTCTCTACCTTATCAACACATTTCTAGAGCCTTTGGGATGCTCTTAGCCCCTTTTCTACCTGCTCTCGTACATATCCCTGCAACATGACGTGGAGGCTATTTCCTTTCTCTTCTTTACATCACTGACTCCAGGCTGCCCAGCATTCTCCTGCCTGGGCACACACATATTCCAGTGGCCTCTTGCCCCTTGATTTGGAATTTGCACTTTGATCTCCTCTGGGTTTGAATCTTGGCTCTTAGCTGATTAAGGATGAGACCGTGGAAATCACTCCACCCCTCTGTCTCAGTTTCTAAATCTGAGTCAATGGTTTTATCGACCTCAAAGGATGAGTGAGCTCCTCCCCCATGCTCCCTCCTAAATCAGCAGAGGGCTTGGTAAGTGACAGCCGTTGTTGTCATTCAGCCTCTGGAGCACGTGGCGAGCTCCCATACAGGAGGATGGAGCAAGGGGGACATTCAAGTCTACTTTCTCTTGATAAATGTTATCATGAAGTAGTTCGACATTAGCCAGACATCGTGGCAGAGATTAAACTTGTAGCCTCGGCATCTTCCACAGTTATTATCCTGACACACTGCTCATGACTCATGGCCCCTTCCAGCAAGTGCACCTTTGGTCTTGCCCCCAGGGTGGTGAGTTTCTAGCTTAGAAAGGAAAAAAAAAAAAAAAAGTCTCTGTTCTTCAGATCACCCAGAGGTGGATTCTGAGGCAAGTACCTCAGTGTGTATGTGTGCTGTGTCCAACTCTTTGTGACCCCATGGACTATATCCCGACAGCCTCCTCTGTCCATGGAATTCTCCAGGCAAGAATACTGGAGTGGGTAGCCATTCCCTTCTCCAGAGGATCTTCCCAACCCAGGGACCAAACTTGAGTCTTCTGCATTGCAGGCAGGTTCTTTACCATCTGAGCCACCAGGGAAGCAAACACCTCAATGCTGGTGGCTTACTGGGAGGTGATCCCAGGAAGCAGAAGCAGGTATGAAGCAGTGCCAGGAGACAAAGCAGTGAGAGCAACGACACGTCCATGGGCAAGGCGGCTGCGGGCACAGCAGAGACTTGGTCCACCAGGGCCTCTCAAGAAAGTGTGGAATGTGTTTCAGGACTGTGCCAGCCAGGCATGGGGAGGTGGGCGTTTATCCTGGGTCCTCCTGGGGGAGTTAATCCCCCATATGCCCCACTTGTACTTGTATGCAACCTGTATTGCTAAGAAAGCCCTGGGCAAGACACCGAGAGATGCAGGTGCTCCAGGGTGGAAGCTGTCAGCCTCCAGATTGTCAGTCTCAGCTCTAAGTCAACATGGAGTTGGGCTGAGGGCACAGGGGAGTTGCCACAGTTTGGATTCCAGGAAGCTGACTCTGAGATGGAGATTAGTATGCAAGATGTATTATAGGAAGAGCTCTTGGGATCAACATCTGCAGGGGATGGAAGGAAGGAGGCATGGGCCAAGAGAGACTTTTATTTGGCTACGATGCAGTTTCAAGGGAGGTGCAGCTGACCCCTTGGGGAGCTTAGAAACAAGGATGGCTCTTTAGAGTTGTTCTGAGTTGGAGCAAAGGAGAAGAGTATTTATATCCCTCTGTGGACAAATCACTGGATGAGGGTTGTCCATGGGCAGTTCCTGGAGAGGGCTCAGAGCTGAGTGCTATTGGCTAACTGCCCACTGAACAACCAGGAAAACAAGCCCTTAATTTCTGAAGGGAGACCTAGGTTATATATCACAGCATCTTCCACGGACATCAGCTGCATCCGCATCATGCAATTTGGAAGGGAGAATCAGAGGCAGAGAAAGCTCAAGGTCCAAAGCCCAGGTCTTTGACTGTGAATCTGGGCTGGAGGCCAGCAGTTGAGAGCTTGCTTTCCCTCAGGATAAGAAAATAACCAAAGCCCCACTCCTATCCAGACTCTAAAATATGATATGCACATCCATCTAGGATTGTCAGATTTATTTGGATTCATCACTTAATGTGAAAATAATAGATCTGGTTTCTCTTAACTCATTATCTGTGGTGGCAGTGGTGGCGATGCCGATAAAAAGTCATGAAAATCACAGTGACAGCAGGCTGAAGCCAGGTTCCCTAAATCCATTACGAGCCATCTGATTTTGAGGTGGCTTCCAATAAATATACCTGCTAGTGGCCGCTGAGGGAGGCACAAGAGCGAAGATCCAAAGTGGATGAGTGGTCACGGATGCTTAGGTTTTTCTGACAGCGAGAACAGCACTTTGTGGGCTTGTGGAAAAGGACTTAAAGTGATGACTGTGTTCATTTAGTTGCTCTGCTGCTGCTGCTAAGTCGCTTTAGTTGACAAAAAAAAAGACAAAAAAACCCCCCACATTTCCCTAAAATTCTTTTCCAGCTTCCCTAAAATTCAGACTGGATTAAAAGATGTTAGAGATTATCTCTGAGCAGTTTTGCTGTTGTTTCTTGGCCGAAATAAAGTATGTCTTGTTGACATAAATAGCTGCCATGATGATACAAGTATTTCTGGGTCCTGAGCGTCCTCAGAAGATCCAGAAGTGCCTGTGAATCATCTTATTAGCATTACACATCTGCCTTCACCTCTGTCTGCCCAGGGCACATTTGCAGTTTGATATCACAGTAATGGTTTCTTGGCTAATTTTTCTTGAGCTCCATACTAGGTTGCAAAGGATTCCATGATTTCTGAGTTTGAAAAAGCAGTTGACAAATTCACTAAGGTAAGGTACCACCCACACTGAAAACTATTTGTGAAATGGAAACTCTCTCTCTGTATTTATGATTCATTCATTGACGCTTTGACCAAAATACTGTGTCACAGGTTAACAGAGGATATGACGGCAAGAAATGTGCTCTTTTGCACAATCCTATGTTGGGGTTGGTGGGAGTGGGGGCATCCCAAGGGCCGTATAACTGTGTGCTACTCTCTGCAGCTCAAGGTGGGCTTTGTAAATGAGGAGGACTTGGTGGCTTTGAGTGAGGTCTTGGGATACCATGTTTAACACTCTTAGTCTTAAAGGCAGGAAAAATTCTCCAAGGGTGGTAACACCAGCCCTCCAGGAGCAAGGAGGGAAGAGTCAGGCAAATAGTTTTGTTCTTGGGGTGGTTTTACTTTAGGGACAAGCAGAGCGGGACATCTAATCACAGTTTGCATGCTGTGCATACTAAGTCGCTTCAGTTGTGTCCAACTCTGTGCAACCCTGTGGACTGTAAGCCCTAAAGGCTCCTCGGTCCATGGATTCTCCAGGCAAGAATACTGGAGTGGGTTGCCATGCCCTTCTCCAGGGCATTTTCCTATCTCAGGGATTGAATCCACGTCTCTATGTCTCCTGCATTAGCAGGCAGGTTCTTTACCACTAGTGCCACTGGCGAAGCTAATTACAGTGTGGGTCTCACCTATTGTGTGCTCAGAAATATTCAAGTCACTTCTATGCTAATTTGTATTTTAGCAGGAGCTTGGGTCTGTTAGGTAGTTAGAATAGGAAAAAGGAGTCCAGAATGGTGGTGGCTAAAAAGACAAGGAAGGGAAAAGCCCATGAAAATAGAACAAAGAAAGGTCTGAGGACCAGAGTGAGGACCTCAGGTAGAAGAAACAGCACTCCTGGCTAGCCCAATTTACATAGGGTGGTCTCAGGGGGAGAAAAAAACATACAGAAAGAGGCCAAAGGGCCAGGGGCCTCTTTCTCTCCCATGTGCACTCCCGTTCTCTCTCTCTTCTCCTCTCTTCCCACCTTTTGGGTCAACATGCCCTCATGCCTCGAGGATGCATTTTCCTTTATTTTATAAAGGAAACTGATCTGTCCAAGTACTATAACACAGACTGTTCAAGAGGTGTGATGTGCTGAGGCTTTAATTCCGTTGCTTCAAATCTTTGTTGTGATGAAACAGAATTGATGAGATTACATTTCCCTAACAGGTCCAGAAAGTTAGGTTTTGGGGTAGGCAAGAACAAAGTGTTTGGAATATGATATCAAATATGCTGATGCAAATATTCACTGGCTTCTCCTCTAGGTACTTGGCCATAGTCCTTGGTGGAGGTCTGGGGGCCTCAAAGGAACCACATCCTTATAAGAAGCCACCACTGTGCCTATCAGAGCAGCATAAGTAATTTTGGAAATGGGGGTGTAGGAATTAGAGGTGGCAGCCACACAAGGGGTCTTCTCTCCATCCTGATCATCTCTTACACTCTGGATTGACATCTGAGAGCACTGTCACCTACTCAAGTGATTCCACATCACAGGCAGGACAACAAGCAGTAGACCAGGAAATGGACCCGAGAATGGTTGCAGCTACTCGCTTTGGGCAAAAGATTTGTAAACGTCAGAGCAGAGCACAGAACCAGGACTCGGATTCCAGTTGTGTTGTGCTTTCTGCCAAGTGGTGATGATTTGTGTCTCCTCTGAGGTTCAACCTTGCCTTCCATTTGTGTATACCCAGACTGCTCTGTCTCCCTATGTGTCTGTCTACCTACCTACCTATCTATCCACCTATCTTCCTACCTATCCATCCATACATACATGTACAAGAGGGTCTAACATACAAGCTAGTCTTTTAAACAAGGAATGAAGTTGATTGCTGGACAATAGTCAAATAGCTATTACTGGTGAAATATTTCATTTAAGCTATACAAATTCATAAATTTTTTTAATATTCCCCTAAATCATAATATGAACTGTCAAGATGAAAATAATCAGTGAGAATAATTATAACAGGGGATAGTTTTAATTTAGAAAAAAATTAAGAACTTTAGATATTAACAAACTCCTGCAATTAATGTTTGTTGCTGTATATAAATAATTAACATAGTAAATACCCTGACCATCAACGCCAATTTAGCAAGGTCTCAATTTGAAAACACTCAGTTGATTATTTCTTTGAGTGACTCTATCTATTAGTAGAGTGAAGTATGATGTTATTAAGTGAAAATGAACTTGAGAAGATAGTTTCTAACAACAAGGCTGTTGTTAGAAAGTGTTATTCTATCATAGAATTAATCAGACCCCAGCCTCTATTATTAAAAAGCAGAGAACAATAGCCCTAGGAGGCCATACGAGGATGCCATCTAGCCTCCAGGGAAGGCATAAAGCTTCCTTGCATTATCCCCACTACATCCCAGATCAGAGGAATCTTATGTGAATGGATCTGAGTCCAAGGATATTTAATGACTCCAAGCACTTAGAGGTAGAGATTTTTGAGAGACAAGGAAATAAGTTTTGATTGCAGCTCAGAATGGAAAGTTTGCCCTTTTCTTTTCTGGAAAGAAAGGATTTATTCTCCTTCCTCCAGAGACTGTCTCTCCGAAAAGAGTGAGGCTCTGTGTCCTCTTACAAGCTGTTTCCTCTTGGCCTCCTCCTACCCCCATGGGCCTGTTCGCCAGATTCATACTCCACCTCCTTCTTCCTTGTTTTTACTTGGCATAGTTTTCCTTGGAATGGCCTAACCTGGCCATTCAACTGGCAATAATTGGAGGGCTAGACTATGAGATTGGACCCAAAGGAAATGCTCAGAGGAAGTATCTCTCTCAGCTTTGCCCCTACATCTCATAGCTGTCAAATGTAAGCAAGAACAGTCACTGAGTCTCCATTAACGGTTCCATATTGGGTCTAGTCCCAAAGTCCCACTTAGTGATAGAGATACTTTGCCTAGTCTTTTTTTTTTTTTAATTTTAGTTTTTTATTTTTTAAATTTTAAAATCTTTAATTCTTACATGCATTCCCAAACATGAACCCCCCTCCCACCTCCCTCCCATAACATCTTTCTGGGTCATCCCCATGCACCAGCCCCAAGCATGCTGCATCCTGCATCAGACATAGACTGGCGATTCAATTCACATGATAGTATACATGTTAGAATGCCATTCTCCCAAATCATCCCACCTCTCCCTCTCCCTCTGAGTCCAAAAGTCCGTTATACACATCTGTGTCTCTTTCCCTGTCTTGCATACAGGGTCGTCATTGCCATCTTCCTAAATTCCATATATGTGCCTAGTCTTATTATGCTATGTGTGTGGATCCTTGCTGCATTAAGTATCTACTGCTAGATAATAAATTACCCCAAAGATCCCTGGGTTGGGAAGATCCCCTGGAGAAGGAAGTGGCAGTCCACTCCAGGCCTATTGTCTGGAAAATCCCATGGACAGAGGAGCCTGGTAGGCTACATTCCATGGGGTCACAAAGAGTCAGACATGACTGAGTGACTTCACTTTCACTTTAATGACTTAAAACAATAAACATGTATTGTCTCACGTAAATGTTTTTTGAGGTCTAATCCAAGTAGCTTTGCGGGGGCTTCTGGTATAGCCCTCTTGTGAGACTGCACTCATAAGCTGGGCTGGGGCCACGATCATCTGAAGGCTACATTGGGGCTTGAATGTGAATTCCAAGATGGCACCCTCTTGGGCTTGTTAGGCGGAAGTCTGGCTCAATGTATTGCTGTTCATGGGCAGGAGTCAAATTCTGTATCACTTTAACCTCTCTATAGGACTGATTGAGTGTCTTTTTGATGTGGCAGCTGGTACTTGCTCAGAGTAAGTGACTCCAGAGAGAAGACAGAGTAAGCAAGGAGGAAGCTACAGTGCCTTTTATGACCCAGACTTAGAAGTCACGCAGTGTCATTTGTATGTGTTAGAACTTGAGCCCACACTCAAGGGTAGGGGAATTGGGTTCTACATTTCGAAGGGAGGAACATCAGAGAATTTGTAGGCATATTTAAAACCACTGCACAATCCAAAGACTGCTACTGCTCACCAGCTTCTGTGTGTCTCCTGTTATGTTGGGCACAAAGCTACATCTTAGATCCTCACCCCTTTCAGTCAGTGGAGTCAAACGAATGTGAGCAGAGGGGATGCACGCCTCTTGTAGATAAGCCTGTCCCTTCAAAGGCTCACACTGCCCCTCTCCCTCCCCATAGTGACCTTGGAGACACATCACAAATGTTGCTCTGAGCTTCTGGCATCACAAGCTGGGAGGAGCCCTGGAGTTCAAACCAGAATCTCTTTGCTGTCAGCAGTGGTCTGTGATCTGAGAAAGCAATACCCTTTATCATTTTAACATGCAGATTTCTGGGTTTATGTCTTAAGGTAGCTGGATTTATTCACTCTAACAGAACCTCAACAGGGACTTACAGAATTGATGTTGGATATGTGTATGAATGCATAGAAGCTGTGTCATTTTTTACATATCGGCATGGAAAGTTTCTGGAAAAAATACAAATTATGATGTTATGATAATTTGGGGATAACTTTCCTTCTTTTGAATATTTTTGATGGTATTTTCTGATGTTTGTCATAAAAATGTAGCTTACCTTTATTTTAAAAATTTTTTCCACCTCCCAGAATACTGGAAATAAAAGCAAAAATAAACAAATAGGATCTAAATTAAAATTAAAAGCTTCTGCACAACAAAGGAAACTATAAGCAAGGTGAAAAGACAGCCTTCTGAATGGGAGAAAATAATAGCAATTGAAGCAACTGACAAACAACTAATCTCAAAAATATACAAGCAACATATGCAGCTCAATTCCAGAAAAATAAATGACCCAACCAAAAAATGGGCCAAAGAACTAAATAGATATTTCTCCAAAGAAGACATATGGATGGCTAACAAACACGTGAAAAGATGCTCAACATCACTCATTATCAGAGAAATGCAAATCAAGACCACAATGAGGTACCATTTCACACCAGTCAGAATGGCTGCAATCAAAAAGTCTACAAGCAATAAATGCTGGAGAGGGTGTGGAGAAAAGGGAACCCTCCTACACTGTTGGTGGGAATGCAAACTAGTACAGCCACTATGGAGAACAGTGTGGAGATTCCTTAAAAAATTGCAAATAGAACTGCCTTATGACCCAGCAATCCCACTGCTGGGCATACACACCAAGGAAACCAGAATTGAAAGAGACACATGTACCCCAATGTTCATCGCAGCACTGTTTATAATAGCCAGGACATGGAAGCAACCTAGATGTCCATCAGCAGATGAATGGATAAGAAAGCTGTGGTACATATACACAATGGAGTATTACTCAGCCATTAAAAAGAATACATTTGAGTCAGTTCTAATGAGGTGGATGAAACTGGAGACGATTATACAGAGTGAAGTAGGCCAGAAAGAAAAACACCAATACAGTATACTAACACATATATATAGAATTTAGAAAGAAGGTAATGATAACCCTGTATGTGAGACAGCAAAAGAGACACAGATGTATAGAACGGAATTTTGGACTCTGAGGGAGAGGGAGAGGGTGGGATGATTTGGGAGAATGGGATTGAAACATGTATACTGTCATATAAGTAACGAATCACCAGTCTATGTTCGATACAGGATACAGGATGCTTGGGGCTGGTGCACGGGGATGTTCCAGAGAGATGATATGGGGTGGGAGGTGGGAGGGGGATTCAGGATTGGGAACTCATGTACACCCATGGCGGGTTCATGTCAATGTATGGCAAAACCAATACAGTATTGTAAAGTAAAATAAAGTAACAATATAAAAAAAAGAAAAATTTTTTTATTGTGGCTTAATTGACATATAGTATTATTTTGGTTTCATGTCATGATGTAATTATGTGATAGGTTTATAGGATATATGATCACAATAAGTCTAGTTAACTTTCCTCATTCTTATATATAATTACAATTTTTTCCCCTATGATTGAAACTTTTAAGATCTACTCTTTTAGCAACTTACAAATATGAAATACAGTATTATTAACTATACTCACCATGCTGTATATTACATTCTCTGGGACTTTATTTTATACCTGGAAGCTTATACTTTTTGACCTTCTTCACCCATTTCACCTACTTTCTACTTCTGGGAACCATCAATCTGTTCTCTGTATCTATGAGCTTTTTTTAAAAAAAAAAAACAAAACTATTTCACTTATAAGGAAGATCATGCATTGTGTGTTTCTCTGTGTTCCTTATTTCACTTAGTATTATGCCCTCAAGGTCCATCCGTGTTGTCTCAAGTGCAAGATTTCTGAAGATTTCATTCCTTTCCATGGCTTTATCTTTATCCATGCATCCACTGATGGATGCTTGGATTGTTTCCATATCTTGGCTGTTATAAAGAGTGCTGCAGAGAACATGGGAGTCCAGATTTCTTTTTGAATTTGTGCTTTGATTTTCTTCGGATAAACACCCAGAAGTGGAATTGTGAGATCATCCAGTAGTTGCATTTTTAATTTTTTGAAGAACTTTCATACTATTTTCCACAGTTGCTGATCCAATCTACTTTCCCAACAGCAGTGCACAAGGGTTCCCTTTTCCCCACATCCTTGCCTATCATTTTAATTCATTCTTGGTTTCACCTTTGCATTTTATATTTTTTGCCTTCTTGTATTTTTATATTTTTGCCAGTTCTGCAAGTTCCTTCCCGTCTCTTCTTCCATCTCAACCTCTTCTGTTCTAATGGTTCCCTGACCCTGTTTCCTAGAGGTCAAGCCCTCGGGGTCTTTTTGAAGACACCAAGCTAATGTCCTCTATAATTTTCTTTCCTCTTCTTTTCTTCTTTCTTCCCTTCCTTTCTCCTTCTCTCTTTTGTTGTTGAAAGCCATTTTTAGATATATGCTTTTCTGTATTTTCAGGGAGCATTACCTTTTCCATATGTTTCAAGATGTTTTATGAATTACCTTGTGGTTTTCATTTGTTTTTCTGTTTCCATACACTTCAATAGGAAACGTATCTATATATACATATATATACATAAATATATATATACATATATATATACATAAATATATATATATATTTTGCCCCTAGCCAAACAGATAATATGCTTTGCCTTACAGGATCTCAAAGAGAAGAAAAGTAAGAAGGGTACCTACCACCCGGGCCCACCATGTCAACCTGTATCAAGACATTCTAACAATTGGAAATACTAAACCTCACATCAAAGGGACACCTGGGGTATTCTGGGGTTGTAGAGCAGAGGGCAAGTAATACTGCCTAGAAGAATCAGGGAAGCTTTGAAAAGAATGTTGAATTTGAGTCTTGTATGGAAGAATGGGTCATAACTCAGTAGAGTAGAAAAGGAAAGCATATCAGGAAAGTTGTGGAGATGAAGAGAGAGTGAGAGTGAGTAGTTTGGGATCTTGATCGTATGTGATGATATCTGAGGGCAGGAGATGATGGCAGAGGGGTGGGCAGAGGCCATCATAAAGGGACTCATGGGCCATGCTGATGACTGTAGTGTTTACTTGAAAGACAAAAAAGGAGCAACCATTGTAGGGAGGCTGTGAAGAGCCGTGCATTTGATAAATCTCTCCAGGGGGCATGAGGGCTGTGTGGAGGATGGAGAGAGGCTGTCACTGGAGGAGGGTGATTCCCACATTCCTAAGGGATTTCTATAGATTCAAGAGTACCTGGGCAAGAAGCTGCCAATTATTGTCAAAATACATTTGAATGATACTTCATTCAAAAGAATCCAATTAACCATTTTTCTTCCTTCTATATAAATATAAATATTTATACTATATGGAGCATTTAAGACAGCCCTAGATTGATTTTCCAGTTAAAAACATATTATATGTGTGATGTGCATATACCTTGTTGGCAAGAGAAAGGGGAGATAGAGATGAGACAGTTGGATGTCATCACTGACTTAATGGACATGAGTTTGAGCAAACTCAGGAAGATAGTGAAGGACAGGGAAGCCCGGCATGCTGCAGTTCATGCGGTCACAAAAAGTTGGACATGACTGAGCAACTGAACAACAATCTTTTTGCAGGCTGTCTTTACCTGCTCCCTTGTGGTTCAGATGGTGAAGAATCTGCCTGCAATGCAGGAGACATGGTTTTCATCCCTGGGTCGAGAAGATTTCCTGGAGAAGGGAATGGTTACCCATTCCAGTAATCTTGCCTGGAGAAGTCCCTGGTGGGCTACAGTCCTTGGGGTTGCAAAGAGTCGGACACAACAGGGCAACTAACATGTACACATTTGCCTTTGAATAATCTGAACATCTCCTCAGTGGTTAACATGATGAGCAGCGTTTCATTTCACCTTAAAGCACTTTCATGCCAGTTTCACCTCTCTGTCTCCCACGTCCCACTCTCTGACATTAACATTCAAGTCAGTGTGCGTCTGTCGCCTGGGCTCTGCCTGCTAGGACCTGGGGAGGTGTGTAAACCTGCCGGTTCCCATCCCAGGACCTCATACTCTCTGCCCCATCGTGGCATCTGCCAGGCTGTGTTTGTTCACTGGGCCTTTTGGCAGCTCCAGTTGCTTGTGAAAATAAGATCATTTGTGTTAGACAAAGAAGTGCTGCCAAAATGTCGAGCTTTGTGCTGCTGTCAGGTGGTGGCAGGTGCTCTGCATGGAGTGCCAGCTGTGTCATTAGTGGTTACCTTATGGCAGTTTTGTTATGTGGGTAAAACCTTTCTCCAGAATCCCCCCTTTGCATAGGAGCAGAGATGCCCGGGGAGCAAAATTGTCTGGCCATGTTCCTTGGCCCCTAGGGAGTCTTTGTGTGGTTGGGATTAGACAATATCTTTCCTGTCAATGATTGTCATACTATGGGATGCTTAAAACCAGCAGGAAGGGAGCTTCTCCTTGAAACCCAGAGGTCAGTGAGGAATAATCTTTTGGGGCAAAAGGTGTCCCAGAAACGTCTTACTCTGAAGAAGCTTGTGGGGAGTTCTACTGCATTGCAATTTCTCTCAGTCTTTGAGGACCTGTTTGGGCCTCTCTGGTTTATATTAGTTGGCTAAGGCTGTCATCACAAATGAGTACAGACTGGGTGGCTTAAACAACAGAAATCTATCTGTTGTCTTGAAATTCTGGGGGCTGTGAATCCAAGATCAAGGTGCTGTTGGGTTGGGTTGTGATGAGACCTTCTTCCCATCTTCTCACTGCGTCCTCATTTGTCCTTTCCCTGGTGAATTCAAGCTGGGTGAATAGAAGTTTCCTGGGACTGACATCTTTAATGTGAACTGCATGTAAAACAGCACATCTTGTTTAGTTGTATCGACTATTTGATTTCACTGCGAAGGAGAGAAAACAGCTAAGATTTGCTCAGAGGCTGCATGGGCTGGGTACTCTTCTGTGAGTTTCTTTACAAATCTTCTCACTCCACTCTTACCCCACTATGAGAGAAGTACTATGCTTATCCTCTTTCTACTGATAAGGAAACTCTAGGCTTAGAGATGGTAAATATATTGATTGATTCAAGGTCTCCCAGGTTAAAAAAAAATGCCTTAAGGAGGAAATAAAAGTGGCTTGAGGCCTTCTATTAGGTTTAGAGATAATATTAACAACAATAATGACTTCCTGAGTATTTTCCATGTACCAGTTATGGTTCTAAGCACTTTTTGTGTATTAATGTCTGTAATTTTCACCTTCACTCTGAGAGATAGGTGCAGTTCTGATCATCTCTGTATTTTAATTGAGGAAACTGAGGAGGAGAGTTGAAGTAATGTGTCCTGTACCATCCAGTAACACAGGCAGAGCGAGGTGTTGAACCTCAGCCGTCTAGCTCCAGGGCACTTTCTCATGACCTGTGGTTAGAGGATCCACACAAGGGTGAGAAAAGTCCAACTGATTTCATGCCATCTGCCTCTTCTCCAGTCTACTCTTATCTTACTAATTCAGGGAAATATGTAATTCAGGTGAAATCAATTCATAATAGATACCAAAGGATGTTTATGGATAAAAATCAGTCACAAAAGTACAATGTGGGGGATGTGCTGGACAAAGTGAGTGTGTGTTTGCAACCATGATTGCAATGATTTGCCATTGCAATAGAGCTGATGGGGTTTCTGTACATAAAAATGTCTCAGGCTGCTTTTTGTACTATATTCCTTTTTCTATTAGCTGCCTCCCTGAGTCATTCCCCCAACGTCAGTCCAAACTCTGGGGTGGGGAGAATTGCCCTCGCTCATCTTATACTGGAAATTGTTCTGCATGTAGTAATGCTGCTGCTGCTGCTGCTGCTAAGTCGCTTCAGTCGTGTCCAACTCTGTGCGACCCCATAGATGGCAGCCCACCAGGCTCCCCAGTGCTAATGACCAATCCACAGGGCATCTAAGTGGCAATTGTGCGGGTGTGGAAGGGAGGGGCAGCTTAGACCTCAGCCTGAGAATTGATGTGCTTTGGGAGTGAGGGCAGGGCTGAATCTGAAGCAGTGTTTCACCAACTATGTGCCCATCAATCACCTTGGGATCTTGATAAAATGCAGACTCTGATTCAGTGGGGCTGGGATGGGGCCCATGATTTGACATTTCTAAAAACTCCTAGGTGATGCTGATGCTGCTGGTCCAAGGAGCACATCTGGAGAAGCAAAGTCTACCTGTTTTAAACAGAATAGATGCTGAGTACCACTTCTAACAGACAGGCTAGTGACCTTGAGAGCAGCTGATGGAAGAAAGAAGAGCAGATGAGCCAAAATGTAGCAAAAGCCAAGCCATTTTGCCCATTTTTCTCACCCATGACAGCTCCCAGAGCTACTGAGTAGCATGGGATAATAACTGATATTGTTGAGGGGCTAACTTTCTTTTGAAAATAAGTCATTATCTTCTGGATTATACACTGAATAAATTTGGAAGGTGTGAAATATCTGTTAAAAATATTTCCATCAAAATTTCTACATTAAAAACAAAAAGTGAGAGTTGCAGGTAGTGAACATCTGTTGGAAAGAAAAAAATACCTCTGTAGATTTCCCAAAGGATTAGGTCAATAAAGCGTTATTTAAACTTGTAAAGCCATGTGTTAAGGTCTTGTGGTGCCATGGGTTCTGAGCGGTGAGATAAAATTTCAAGAAAACAACAGATGTTCCTCCCTTTCTTCAATTTGCTGGTTGTTCCCAGATTGCTCACCCATTGAGCCATCCATGGTTCTGGGAGATGGTGGGTTCAGATCAGACAAGTTTCTGAATAGAGTTAACTGTTTTGAAAACTTCTGGAAATAGCGCTAGAGCCAAGATTTGGAGAGAAAAAGTTTTTTGAATTTTTAGAGAATGCGGAAGTATTCAGTATGATGGAAGAGCCTGTTTTGCTTCCTTAGGAATATTCAGTGGCGTGTGACTCATTGGTACAGGAGGATGTTCAAGGCAGACAGGGAAGCTTTGACTCTAGTATTTCAGCAGTTTGGTGGCAGTGGGGTCAGATATGCCTATGAACAAAGATTCAATAGGACAAGAACACTGTCATAGATGTCAGCACGCCATGGGCCCATATGGAGGAGGAGGCAGGGACCCCTCACACTGCATTGTAAACCTCCACGCCCCAGAAACTAAGCTCACCTCCAAGGAGAGGGCCAGTGAGTGGGGTAAAACATTATATTGACCATTTACCCAAAGAAAAGTCTGAGGAAAAACCCAGAAGAGAAAGGTCTACCTTGAAATGTAAAATTTTAGATTCTTTCAACCAGTAAAAATTAGGGTTTGAGAATAAAATAAATTATTGCAAAATATTTTCATTTCTACATACTCAAGTTGGTAACTTTAAATCTTGTGCCTGCACTAGAATTTGGTAGTTTGAATAAAGTAACTGCTAAATAAATCCCCATTTGTATCCAGTGGATTTTTATTGAATTCCTAGTATGTGCCAACCACCATTCTAGGTGCTGGAAAAATAGTAGTGAACAAAATTAAGTTTCTTCTCCTTTGGGTGAGAGGAACAGATTAAGTAAAAAAAAAATAAATCTATATGCCAGGTGTTGAATTCTGTGAAGAAAAGTCAAGTAAGGTGAGTATAGATTGTGCACATGATGTGGGTCCTTGTGTTGTATGGGTGGGGGAATGTCTGAATGTATGTGTGTGTGTGTGTGTGTGTGTGTGTGTGTGTGTGTGTCTGTGTGTCTGCTGGATGTTCTCTTGTACAATTTTCCATCAGCTGATCTGGGAAAACCGCATAGAAAATTATTGTCTTTATTTTGGAAAAACCAAACCTCTCTTTTGGGGAAAGTATTCCAGACAAAAAACCCAGCAAATGTCAAGGTTTGAGTGGACTTGAATGAGTGAATGACTCTGCTGATGCTGCTGCTGCTAAGTCGCTTCAGTAGTGTCCAACTCTGTGCGATCCCACAGGCGGCAGCCCACCAGGCTCCCCCGTCCCTGGGATTCTCCAGGCAAGAACATTGGAGTGGGTTGCCATTTCCTTCTCCAATGCATGAAAGTGAAAAGTGAAAGTGAAGTCACTCAGTCGTGTCTGACTCTTAGCAACCCCATGGACTGCAGCCTACCAGGCTCCTCCATCCATGGGATTTTCCAGGCGAGAGTACTGGAGTGGGTTGCCATTGCCTTCTCCCGTGAATGACTCTACTTTCCTTGAAAAACATCACTAATTCCCCCTTCTCCCAAATTTATTGTTTGGTTTTTCCTATTTTTGAACTTTGTACATTTTCTCCTGTGACTTGTTTTTTTCCCCTTGCTTAGTATAAAGTTTTGAGTTTCCTTCCTAGTGACATGTTGCTGTAGTTCACCGATTTTCCTTACTGCATCCTATTCCATTGAATGAGCTCACCACCCTTTATCCATTCTGTGGTCAGCGATCTTTTGGGAGGTTTTCTGTTTGTTTACTATTATAAAGAATCCTGCTATAAAGTACGTTCTTGTGTATTTTTCATGCAAAAGTTTCTCTTTAATGCTATGCCCCTAGAGCCTTCATGGCATACACTGAAATAGATGGTATTTGTTTAGCACATTGGGGTGAGCTGGAGGGGGGTTGGGGACACCTTCACAGGTATTCCCTGGTGGCTGAGAAGGTAAAGTGTCTGCCTGCAATGTGGGAGACCTGGGTTCAATCCCTGGGTTGGGAAGATCCCCTGGAGAAGGAAATGGCAACCTACTCTAGTACTCTTGCCTGGAAAATTCCATGGACAGAGTAGCCTTGAAGGCTGTAGTCCATGGGGTCGCAAAGAGTCGGACACGACTGAGCGACTTCACTTCACTTCACAGGTATTGGTGAAAAAAGAACTATTTTTATGTTTCACAATTACATTAAGAATTAATTTTTTTAATATTTCATAATCATTTTAGGAAAAAGTGTAACACTTCCACATACAATCTTTTCACATTTTTTAAAAAGAGAAAATTGAGATTTCCTCCTTAAACATACTTTTCTAAAAAGAATCAAGTTTTCTGCATGAAATAGTTACATGCAATTGTGATCAAGATTTTAAATGATGACCTCTTTAAATTTTGATAGTCATCATGGACAAAAGCCATTACTCTCAAGGTTGGGAATAAAATTTTAAAATACATAATAATAATTCAAGAAGGATACTTGAAGAATCAAATGGCTTTTTTTTTTCTTTCACTGACAAATGTTAGGTTGAAAAAATCCCTTGATAATGGGACTTCCCTGGCAGTCCAGTGGCAAAGACTTTGCCTTCCAATGCAGGGCGTGCCGGTTTGATCCCTGGTTGGGGAACTAAGATCCCACATGCCTTGCAGCCAGACCAAACAAACATAGCAAAATGAAGCAATATTGTAACAAATCAAGTAAAGACTTTAAAAAATTGTTCACATAAAAAAAGGGGGTTCTTTCTAAAAAAATCAAAAATGCCTTGATAGTGCAACTGGATTTCAAATTCAATTGGGATTTTTTATATCAGCGGTTGCAAAATTGGGGTTTCCCAGGTGGTGTTAGAGGTAAAGAAATCGCCTACCAATGGAGGAGACATGAGAGATGTGGGTTTGCTCCCTGAGTCTGGAAGATCCCCTGGAGAAGGAAATGACCACTCACTGCAGTATTCTTGCTGGAGAATCCCACCGACAGAGGGCTGTATTCCATAGGTTTGCAAAGAGTTGGACATGACTGAAGCAAGTTAGGACAATTGCAGAACAATGAGGAAACACTTATTTGCTGTGGAGGCCTGTCTAGTCAGAGCAGTCCCCCTATAGCTATATGGATGTCATAAAAGAGAACATCAGCTACAATCTTATACTTGCCCTCTCCTGGGAGTCCTGCCCCACAACACAGAAAGGCCCATCCCCATTTTGTACAGTTTGAGCCAAACTACCTGACTGTGTGAAAAGAGGTCATGTCTGTGCCTTGGGCAAGTAAGGCTACTGGAGGACTTTACTTATTTTGTGACCTAAGAGGTAGACATCCAGACCCCTCTCCTGGAGGAAATGCCTATGGGAGGGAAGCTTGTGAGGGGTTTTGCTCACCATGCTCACATCCTGCGAGATGGCTTGCCACATCTGGGCCTCCTCCACTTCAGCATCCTCTGAGGTGCAATCAGAGGTCGCAAGCAGCGGGTTCCACTGGCTTGACTACATGTGGGAATCACCTGAATGTTTTAAGATACTGATCCCTTGGTCTCATCCCTAGAGATTCTCATTTAATTAGTCTGGGTGCAGTCTGGGCACAGGATTTCTAAACGCATGCCAGGTGACGGTGACATGCAGCAAATTTGGGGATCCACTCTAAGGAGTGGACTTAGGTTGTAGGGTTGTGGGTTTTCAGTTCTTCTTGGCAATACCTAGTTGTGTTACAAATGGTGATACCCAGTCACCTCCCTCTAGCAGCACATCTGAGTCCCCGATCATTGCTGTCTAGCCATGCTTCATAGTTTATCAACTTGGTGGGAATGAAATAGCATTTTATTGTTATTTTAACTTGCATTGTCTTGTCTTCTTACAATATTGAGTATACTTTCATATGTTAATGAAAGTCTTCTCTTCTGTAAAATACCTGTTCAGATCTTTTGCTCATTTTTTTTTTGTTAGTCTGTTTGCTTTTTTCTTATTGATTTATGGACATTCTTTTATACTGGACATGAATCTTTTGTCAGTTAAATGTGTTATAAATCTCTTTCCCCAGATGGTGCCTATCTTTTCAATATTTTATGGTATCTTAATGAGCAGAAGTGCTTAATTTTATGTAGTTGAAAACAATAGCTTTCAAAAAATAGTTTCTTTAAAAAAGTCTCCTCTAAGACCATAATGATATTCTCATATGCTTTTCTTCCAAAACATTAAAATTTTTACTTTTCATGTTTAAGCCCTTAATTTATTTCTATCTAGATTCATTTTTTTTTGTAAAGTAGGGAAGGAGGGCTCTGTTTTCATTTCCTTCCCATGGGGGTCATCAATGGCCCCAACATCATTAGTAATATATTCATTCTTTCTTCACTGATCTGCAATAGCCTATCTCTCAAGTCAAGGGATAAGCTATTATATGTCAAATCCCATGATGCACATGATTCAAATTTGTGCTTCAGAAAGATTATAAATATCATTAGCTCTTACATATTCACCACTGTTCTTGTCCTCACAAAAAACATATGAAGAAGCATTTTTTTCTCATGCGCTTTTTAGCAATGGGAAAACAGGCTCAGAGAGGTTGTCAGCAGTCCAAGGTCACACAGCCAGGGTTCAAATGCAGGCTGGCTCCAGAATCTGTGCCTTGACCACTGTGCTTGCTGTGCTGCCTCTGTAAATGACTACACATTCTGAACCTTTTCAGCTCCTCACTCATCATTATTCATCATTAGTGCCTCTACTGTATTGATGAATGACATAGAAGTTTAAATACACAGATTAGGAAACGTAAGATAGATAATTCCTAAATGATGCCCTTTAAAGAACCACTCTATTTTTAAGCATTCAAAAACAGAACCCAAGAAATCTGCAGAGGCCTTCAGTTCTCCAAGTCTCTATTCTCAGAGTCTCCTAATGACTGTAAACAGCCTGTCACTCAAGCTGGCAGGTCACAGAGTCCACAGCTATGCCTCCCTCTGCCAAGTTCACCTTGAGAGTTAACACTGCAGGCCTTGGTTATTTTCAAAACCAGAAAAAAAAATCATCCTCTGTTTTAAAAAAGGAAAACAACTTAGAGAAGACCTGGTTCTTCTAAGCACTAACTGGGTTCAAGAGGCTGGGGACTGAGCGGGGTGCGATGGGGCAGGAGGGACCAGATGTCAGAGGGGAGGCAGGGCTTTGGTCAAAGGCACCCACTGGGCTGAGACCAGGTCTCTGCTGCTGGAGGGGTCGGTTAGAGGCCCACTGAAGTCAGAGCATAAGGAACAGCTGTTTCTCCTTTCTGAAAGCTGGCAGACAAGTAAACTGATCCAAGACCGGAGGGCTTTTGTGTGTGATAATTGGGTTCTCCTGCAAACAAGCTGGCGGGCAACATTGGCTGTTGGCAATCCTAAGGACCTTTTTGGACGACTATAGAAAAAATTGCCAAATGGCTCAAAAATAGCTGTGTATTCTGACATCTTCATCAGTCTTTTTCTGAACATTGTTTCCAGAAGAAAATACATGCAATGATACTGATGTCTACAAAGCCTTTTTACCCCAGCGCCTTGAAGAGACCAGGCGCTGTCTACCTGTCTCCATCTTCCACGTCAGCTCCAGGGGAGACCTGGTTCACAGATGTTGGAATCCCAGCTCATTTTTCATTATCTTTGTTGACACCAATTGCTGCCAGTGCTGGTGGGTAGGCAAGAGTTGAGTATTTAATGCCTTTCTGTCTCCACTCCCACTTTCCCCAGATAAGAAACAATCACTCATAAACACACCCATCCAAATGTCAAGCATGAAACAAAAGTTAAAATTCCAGATCTTTCTGGGAATCACCATTCCTAAAGATGGGGTGAAAATAACAAGCTTTTGTTCTACAAATGGATGGATTTTTTTACATCAAAATTCCTAAAGACTGGGAAAAGATGCGTTCTTTCTTTCGTATATTTTTCCATGAGGCTGAAAATTAATGATTCTCTACATAATTCCTTTATGTAGGGAGCAAAGGATTTAGGGAACAAGAAATGGGACTGGATGTGGGATTCGCATAATAGTTGGTTGCTGTTGGGGAGAGGATTCCTGCTCATCACTAATAAGAAGGAAGTGAGTGGGCCATGGGTCCCACTCTGATTTCCTTGGGTAGATGAATTTAATGGAATTTTGTTCTTTGTCAAGGCAATTAATGAGAGGCTTAACTAAATATGATTTGACTGTCATATGTTTCAGATTATTTGAAAATGCAAAAATCTCTTATAAAACAGATTATGCATTTTGGTCAGAAAAATGTACACTGTGTCTATCTGAGGCCCTTCTGTTCAAAAGCCCAAGGGTGGGCTTGTCCAGGACCTGCTGGGCAGTTAAGGTCAGGATCAGCACAACATTGCCAAAACAACCTTTTCTTCCCCTGGGTGAAGGTGTCGACTAAAGCAACGGGGTGGGGTTGGGGGGGGCGGGGTGAGGACATTCGTAATGAGAAAGTTAGTAAAGAGAACAGGAGTAGCCTGAGGAGTGAGCCATGGCTCAAGAGACCTCAGCAACACCTGGGGACTCAGGAGATCCATGGGTTTAGTGGGAAGAAGAGAGGGCTCCTGGTTTGAAACCCTTTTCTCATGAGCCATACATGTTCTATCTAAGAGAGGAGAGTCGTGCACGTCCTGTGTTGCCTTCGTCATTCCATCACTTTAACAAAAATGTACAAAACCATTTACTCCGAAGACATGGAAACCCAGAGAAGTTAGACAAATTGTCCTAAGAAGAACAAGCTGTTGATGGCAGAGCCAAGTCTTAGAAACTGAGTCTTAGGACTCCTGATACAAGGTTATCTCCAGCCCCATAGTGCTGAGTGCTAAGTGCCTTGTGCTTTTAAGTCATCTTGCTGTAGGAGCTTAGCCTTTATACCAAGAAGCGACTAGCGTATTTTGGTGGCTGGAGACAGGGAGGACAAAAGAACATATAATAAAGGTAATATTTCTTTTCTTAGTAGACTTCAGAGCTAGGCAGAAGGGACTGGGGAATAAATAAAAACTATGAGACATGTCGAATCCCATTTCTTCCTGATCTACGAAGCTAGCCTCTGTGACTAGACGCAAGGCTTCCACCTGCCTTGTTTCCTCCGGGTAGTTTTCTCTATGATTCTTCCTGCGGAAGTAAAGATGCTTCTTACCCAGTCCAGTGGTACTTAATGCAAATATGTGAATTTGAAATAGTGTGGCCTGGAAGTAATAACAAAGTCTCAGTTGGTTACTCAAGTATGAAAAAAAAAGCTATCAATTCCTCAAATTAAAAACAAATTCACACAATTTCAAAGCAGGGGGCCTATATGAATTGCATCCTGCGTTCACATTCTTGCCAGGCGACAATGTCACTTTAGCTGCTTAATGGAAATACCCTGCACGCTCAAGAATTTCTGCAAGGAGTTTTGATCCATTTTGCACTATTATTTTAATATTCATTGCTACTTAAACATCTAAAACTCTCTGTATCACATAACAGTATCATCGAAGATGTCACTGTCATATTGCTTGTGCAAGTGCTGAAAATCAGTTACTTTGCAATGAAAGGTACATAAAAAGCTACTACATGAACCAAATGATCACTGAGATGGGCCAGGCAGTAACTATAGTGAGTCTCCAAAGAAAAATACTAGACGAGATACTGAGAAAAAGAAAAAGAGGAAACATTAACAAACTAAGTGATAAATATATTTTGAGATAATAGTCCATCCACCTTGCCCTCAACTATTGTTTTTCCTTTAGAAAAATTAATTATGAAAGTTTCATATCATATGAGGTTTTTAGGATGTATTTCTGACACAAATAAGGATACATTGTACCCAAGTGTTATGGGTTAAGCTGTGTACCTTGCAAAAAGTGTTGGTTGTCCTATCCTCCAGGACCTGTGAATGTGATCTTACGTGGCAATGGGGTCTTTGCAGATGATCAAATTGAGATGAGGTCCTTAGGACAGTCCCTAACCCAGTATGACTGGTGTCCTTATAAATGGGGAGATCTGGATGCACAGACAGACGTGTACAGAAGGAAGGTGATATGAAGACACAGGTTGAATGCCACATGCAAGCCAAGGCGTACCTGAGGGTACACAAGCAGGGGGAGGGGCATGGGGCAGGTTGTCCCTCACAGCCCGCAAAGGGCAGCAAGCCTGCTGGCATCTTGATTTCAGACTTCTGGCCTCCAGAACAGGGAGGTAATAAATTTCTGTGGCTTAAGCCACTCAGTTTTTGACACTTTGTTATGGCAGCCCTAGCAAACTAATGCCCTGACAGCTGTACTGCTCAGTCGTGTCCGCCTCTTTGTGACCCTGGGACTGTAACCCACCAGGCTTCTCTGTCCACAGGATTGTCCAAGCAAGAATACTGGAGTGGGTTGCCGTTTCCTCCTCCAGGGCATCTTCCCAATCCAGGGATCAAGCCACATCTCCTGAGGCTCCTGCATTGGAAGGAGGATTCTTTACCACTAGTGCCACCTGGGAAGCCCCAGTGCCCTGACTGATCTTTGTTTAAAGGTCATTTTTGCAGAGGGCACAGAGGTTCCTGGACCATAAAGAAGGCTGAGCGCTGAAGAATTGATGCTTTTGAACTGTGGTGTTGGAGAAGACTCTAGAGGGTCCCTTGGACTGCAAGGAGATCCAACCAGTCCATTCTAAAGGAGATCAATCCTGGGTGTTCTCTGGAAGGACTGATGCTAAAGCTGAAACTCCAGTACTTTGGCCACCTGATGCGAAGAGTTGACTCATCGGAAAAGACTCTGATGCTGGGAGGGATTGGGGGCAGGAGGAGAAGGGGACGACAGAGGATGAGATTGGCTGGATGGCATCACTGACTCAATGGAAATATGAGTTTGAGTAAACTCCAGGAGTTGTTGATGGACATGGAGGCCTGGCATGCTGCAATCCATGGGGTCACAAAGAGTCAAACATGACTGAGTGACTGAACTGAACTGAACAAATGTTCCCAGTGTTTGGGCCAATGGAGGACCCTGAGGAATTCCTACCTGTTAGGTTACAGTCCCGAAGGGGAAGCCTTTTCTTTCTCACAAGTCATTTACCTGTCAGTGTGGCTAGTCCATCAGATACACTTCCTGGAGGCTGATTGACTTTACGGGGAAAGGGAGGCTCTTAACTGGGGTGAGGACATGTGAGCGGGAATTTGGAGCACTGCCTGGATGCCCATGCACACCTCCTACATCAGACTCACACTTATAATAGAGCTGGAGTACACTGGTGGAAACAATCAGGAAACTGAAGTTTGCCTAAGAAGGTCAGAAGCAGTATCAATGACCTGCATTTGGGTCAACAGCCAGGTGTATACAGGTACAGAAGAGCATGGCTAGATGGGGAGGAGAGGGCAGAGGTGGGCAGGTTGAAGGGAGGAGTTGAGGCTGAGGCAGTGAGGGGGGGTGCAGCAGGCGGCATCACAGCCTGAAGTGTGGCACAGAGGTGGTACCTCAAGGGGGATGAGGCTGGAATTGGTGGTGGACAAACACTGGGTCGGCAGGGATGCAAACGGAAATGCCTCTGTCTGTGCTTGGCCAAAGGTGAGTGCAGTGTCAACCCAGGTAGAAGGGAGGGGAAAAGACAGCCTGGGCTGTCCGCACTGAGCAGTTCTGGAGTTACGTGTCTAATTATTCCCAGAGCAAGATGGTTTCTTGGGATGATGCATAGTTCTTATGCAGGTTGGTGATTTTGGAGATAAAATCAAGTGTCAGGCTGCTGTTATTTCTGAGGCAGAAGTGTCTAATGAGGACTCTGTGCTCAGAATACAAAAGACAGTTATCAAAGAGGCTGCTATACAGATGGATCTCCTGATCCAGGAACAGCTCAGACCCTTTCTAATCTAGCGGGCCCTAAGTTTTTGCTTCCATTTCTTCCGTGGTCTTCGTCTCTCCCCCAGCCCTTATAGGAGCAAGTATGGAGGCAAGCAGACGTGTCGTGGGACAGAGGGTTATGTGTCTTTGGGGGAGGGTAGCCATGACAGCAATCACAATAATAGTAATGGGAATCGGGGTAAAGGATATTTCCTGAGAACTTTGCCAGTCCTGTGCCTGGCCCTGGACTAGGTATGTTGATTCTCACTGTCATCATGCAAGGAAACTCTTACTATTCCTTCCCCATAGACAAGAAGGCAGTGTTTCCCAGGCATTAAATAAATATTCTATGTTGCACAGACGGTAAGTAACGGACTATAGTAATATAAGATAGTAACATATAGGAAATAGAATCTGTGGCCTGGGTTTTTGTCATCACAGGTGTCATCATAAAGAGACATGAGCCATACTAGTCCCTTACCACAAGCTGTGGCGGGGTTGGAGAGTAAAGCTCACAGGACAGCTGGCTCTGTTTTTCCTAGCGAGGTCTAAATGAGATGAAAAGTAGAAGTAGAGTGTGTAAGATTTGGGGGACAAAATAAGGTAAGGCAATGGCAGTTGCATCAAATGAAGTTCATGTTCTGGTCCTCTTGTTCCGACTGTGACTTGCTGTTCCTGTAGGCTGAAGCTCTAAGGTCTTCCTGATGAAATTTCAGAAACGGTCCCTCTGCCCATTATTTAATACAAATTAGAGAGGAACATTTCCTTATCAAACACTGTTTTAGGGATGTTGCTTGCATTTGAGTTCCTCTTCTGCCCCATTCCTCAGCTGCCAAATGCTGGCCGAGTTTCGGCAACACTGGCTTGGGCAGTATTAAGCTGTCATTTGGGTGATAAAGGGGAGGGAGTCTAACTTAAGCATATGTTCTCCAGCACCTCCAGGAGCATTCTGGCAGCTAAAACTATGATGAATGATTAGGCTGGTAGTGAAGTTAGACTATAGAACTTGGCTGAGGTCAAGCTGGGCCTGAAGGGTGGCCTACAAGAGGCCATCTGAAGGTCAAGATGATGCAGTTGAGTGGAGGCTCAGAGGAAACCAGTTGGGGGCTCCCTGCTTGAGCTGCAGAAACAGCCCCATGTCAGGGAGAGAGTCTGAAGGGCGGGTGGCAAAGCAATGGCAAGGACCTGGGCCAATGTCCTCTGTGGAGAGCCATGAACTGATTCTTCCTCTGGTCAGCCAGAGCCGCTCTGTAAACACTTGTACTGTAGGCTGCTGTATTAGTTTCCTGAGGCTTTGTAAAAGTGACCTGAAACTTGGTGGCTTACAACAGATGTTTTCTTTCTCATGTTGATTTTCTGCGGGCCGGTTGAGGGTCCTCCCCTGCCTCGGCTAGCTGCTGGTGGCCGTCAGCCCTCCTTGGCCTCTGTGGCCTGCATCTCTCCAACCTCTGCCTGTGTGGACACAGTCCCTTCTCCTCTTCATCTGTCATCTCTCCTGTCTCTTATGAGAATACCCATCACTGGATTTAGGACCTACCTGAGTAATCCAGAATGATCTCATCTCAAGATTTTTAAGTATTTTTGCAAAGAACCTTTTTTGAAATAAGGTAACATTTTCCAGGTTCTGAGCTTGAAGAAATGGATAAGTCTTTTGGGGCCCACAATTCAATGCATCATAGATGCCAAAAGAGAGAACTATGAGGACTTATATCTTTGGTGTTTAAAAATACATTAAAAAAAAAAACCTTCCATGTCACATGTATTGCCTGGGCTTGAATTTGTGGGTGGCATTTAGAGGCCAAACTTCAGAATGTCTTTTAGCCAAAACTATGCTCCTGGGTGACCTGTAGGGGACTATTCTCTCTCTCGAGCCTCCCAATATAATCTACAGCTCCTCCTCTGTCTCTTCCCTTCATCCCATGGTGGGCACAATAGGATCAGTAACTATTAAGAATGGAAGGGTCTTCAGAGACCATAAAGAAGGCTGACCACTGAGGAACTGATGGTTTCGAACTGTGGTGTTGGAGAAGACTCTTGAGAGTCCCTTGGACTGCAAGGAGATCCAACCAGTCAATCTTAAAGGACATCAACCCTGAATATTCATTGGAAGGACTGATGCTGAAGTTGAAGCTCCAACCCTTTGGCTACCTGATTCGAAGACGGACTCATTGGAAAAGACTCTGATGTTGGGGAAGAGTGAAGGCAGGAGAAGAGAGCAACAGAGGATGAGATGGTTGAATGGCATCATCAACTCAATGGACATGAGTTTGTGCAAACTCCAGAAGACAGTGAAGGACAGGAAAGCCTGGTGTGCTGCAGTTCATGGAGTTGCAAAGGGTCAGACACAACTGAGCAACTGAACAACAGCAATCAGAGAACATTTGAGTACAAATGTTTAGCACAACTATAACCAGCTCTACCCTGGTCAGTTCAGATCAGTTTCTCAGTCATGTCCGACTCTTTGTGATCCCATGGACTGTAGCACACCAGCCTTTCCTGTCCATCACCAACTTCTGGAGCTTACTCAAACTTAGGTCCATCAAGTCGGTGATGCCATGCAATCATCTCATTCACTGTCCTCCTCTTCTCCTCCTGCCTTCAATCTTTACCAGCATCAATGTCTTTTCAAATGAGTCAGCTCTTCACATCAGGTGGCCAAAGTATTGGAGTTTCAGCCTCAGCCTCAGTCCTTCCAATGAATATTCAGGACTGATTTTCCTTTAGGATGGACTGGCTACTGGAAAACCATAGCCTTGACTGGATGGACCTTGTCGGTAAAGCAATAATCATCTATTTATTATGACACCAGATGGCGATAGTGGTAAAGAAGCCAGGTGCCAATGAAGACGTAAGAGATACTGGTTGGATTCCTGGGTCGGGAAGATCCCCTGGAGGCGGGCATGGCTCCGCATTCCAGTGTTCTTGCCTGGAGAATGGGGTCACAAAGAGTTGGTTAAGACTGAAGGACTAAGCACATCATGACACCAGCCCAGCTGGAGCCTCAGATTTCCCAGACCAGTCCTCAGCCACCACCAAGGGTTAGAGTTAGCACCCGAAGGGAAACTTCTTTGCCATCTCTGACCTGAAACAAGCCTCATTTTCTGAATAAGGAAACTGAGACCCAGGGAAGAGGTAAGAACTGATAAAAGTGGTACTCTATGCAAGGGGTACTTCAACAATTCATTTCCCATCTTAAAAAAAAGATCCGATTAAAAATCCCTAGATTCTCCAGTTGTGATTTTTTTTCATCTTCATAACACCTAGGTGTTGACCTGATTTTCTTTTTGTTTTTTTAATGGCTTCCTACTCCCCGCAGACACATGGAACCCATCACCCTACCAATGTGACTTATAACATTTTGCACATCCATTCTGCTCTGCAGCTTCCAGGCCCCATCTGCTAACTCATATAAAACAAAATTTATATTAAATGGTATATTAGAAAAATCATCACAGCCTAAATAGAACACCATTTGTCAGGAAACAGAGCATATATTGCCAATTTTGCTTTTGATTCTTGGCTTGGGCCCATCTGAGTTCTAGGTGGGAAGAGGACAGTCCCCCATTGTTCCCTGCAGTGTTGTCCCTGACAACTCCATTTCCTAGAACAATTCTCATCTTGAGGCTGAGTGGCTGAGATGCTGACCTCCTTAGTAATTCAAATTGGCCTTTTTTTAGACCTAATGTTAGAAAAGAACAGCCCTAAAACATCACATTCAACTCAGTTTCTCCTATAGTTCTTGGACTGCTACGTCTGGGGAAAATTGGCAGTGACAGCTTGGGCAAAGGGTTAAGAGAAAAGAAATGAAGCTGTAAAGTTAGAATCAATATTTAACTTGTTTCTTTGCTTCTTAGGGACTTGTTCATTTGACACATGGGATGAAGGAACATTGATGGGGGGTGTGAGGTAGAAGGGACTGCAGTTTTCAATGACGGAGGGGCCATGTACAATACTCTATGTTAGGTGCACAATAAATAGCTAGGATAGCTGTTCTTCCACCTGCTCGACAGAGCGGGAAACTAAAAGTGGGAAAGTTTGTTATTTGCCCAACATCAGTTAGTAAATGGCAAATGAAGTAATGGATTTCCAGTGTTTTCTTCTAATTAAGTAAGGTATACCAAGAGGAATCTAGGGGCTGTTTTCCTTCTTGCATATGGCATTTCTCATCTAGGACTAAATGAAATGTGACCAGTCGTTGAAAGGAGGAGTCGGGGAAGACTTCATTGCAGGTTGAGAGCTGAGATGTGGTACAGATATGAGAGGACAGATTAATGAAGTGTATTCCCTTCATTCATCCCAAACTGGAGTTTGTTGATTTCCTGAACACCTTCGTGAGCTCTTCTGATAATCTGAATTTTGCTAATTTCACTGGCATTGTTTGTTACATTTCCATTATATTTTGAGTGACTATTAGGGCTACCGTAGTAGGTGCTTGGCAATAGCTAAGATTAAATATCTCATTTAGCCCTCACAACAAGTTGCGGTGGATGGAGTAAGTGCTGTCATTTCCACTCCATAGATCAGGAAACTAATGCAGAAAGTTACATAGTTTTTCCAAGTCCCAGTCCTAGGGCAGAGTGGGATCTGCCTCCAAGGTTATGACTCTCCAGTGTGTCCTAGGTAACACCCTCTGGTTTGAAGCTCCACTGAAGGCAGGAAGAGTGGCTTGATTTTGTTTGTTTGTAAGTTTCCCTTTAACTGGAGAATAATGTCTCATCAGTGAGTCCCTTTCTTTGTTCCTTGCTGCCTTTGTCCTTTTAATATCCACAGTCCTGACTCATTCCACTTTGATTTGGATTTCAACCAACTGAAATCTAATCCCTGACCCTCTTAGCTAAGACAGAGCATCAAATATTAACCCTCTAGGGAAAGTGTTTTAAAAAGAAGACTCTGAAAGGGCAAAAGGCCTTCAAGATTCAGATGCTCTACTAACAAAAGCTGAAGCAGGCTGATGGGAAGATGCTTTTGAGAGGAAAGATCTCAGAGCTTGAGAACAGGTAGAGAAAAAGGTGTGGCTCATGGCCCTGCAGCATTGCCACAACTTGGGAGCTCATTAGAAATGCAGAATGTGGGGTCCACACTCCCACAGGATCGCCAGGTGATCTGGGAGGACGTCCACTACAGTTTGGCAAGTACTGGTCTAATCCATACTCTGACTTTGTCTGAACTTAGGCAATGGGCTGGGCTCAGAGCTCGAACTGAAAAGGTGAATTTGAACCATCTTTTTCAGGTGATCAGGCAAGAGGGAACTACAGGCAAGGACAGCAGAAAATCAGATGTAGGCCTACAGGAGCTGGCAGTTTGTCGGGAACCACAGCCGACTGATTCAAAACCGAATAAAGGGGCCAACCTCATCGTGTGGTGGATGAGTTAGCAAAAATCTACCCATCAAATCCAGTCCGCAGTGTTTTAGCTTTAGATAAGCAATTTCTAGCTTTCCCCCCGTGAGGGTAAATGTAAAATAGTCTAAAGTTTGTATTAGCAGTTGGTGAGTTGGCCAGATCCCTTTTCCTCTGGGAGCCAGTGCATTCATTCCTCTCACAGCTCAGTTCATGAATTAACTATTTCCCCTGGAATTGAAATTGCAAGAGCTTCGCTGAGCAAAAAGCAATTTTGTTCCCCCCTGATTTTTTTCTAAGTGCAGGTTTGCTTGAAGCTCCATGCCACCCTGCTCTGCAGACATGCTCCAAGCTGACCTGTTCCTCTCTCCCCACAATGTCATCTCACAGATAAATCAGAGCTTAAGAATCAGAAGAAAAAGCACCCTTAGAATTTGGCATTTTCTCTACTTATCACACTGAGTTCTTGGCAAATCTTTTAAACTTTAAGTGTTTAAAATTTTCCGTAATATAATATCATTTACCTTGCCATCTTCTCTAGGGGTGAAGGTTAATGAGATGATGCAGCTGCTTTAATCTCCTGGGGAGAAAAAGAAGCCTATAAATTTATCACAGACAATGATGAGAACAAGATTTTTAAAGAAAGGATAAATCATTAACACAATTACAAATCTTCATTAACCATGCTATATCCAGGCTGGTCTCATTTGCAAGTGTGGCCATTGAGGTTATTCTGATGAGAAAGGGCATAGAGAAGGTTCTATCTCTAGCACAGAGGATCCTTTCCTTCTCCTATCGCACACTTTGTAATGTGTCCCCATTGCCTTCCAACATCCCAAAACTTCCATTTTTGTGTTCTGACCTTTGTTCACCTCTTCAAGCTCAATTTTTATCACTGCCTATCTCTCCTTTCACTGTAAGACTATTTTCTGTTCTTTCACACACCAGGCTCCCTCTTTCTCTCTCTCTCTCCCTTTAGGGTAATTTCTTAATGACATTTACTATTCTCTTTAGTCGGAATACTCTTCTTCTCTCAGCTTCTCAACAATATCACCTGGGCCAATCCACAGGGCCCCTTTGGGCTCAGCTGCCTCCTCAAGGAAATCTCTCAGGATCTCCCAAGCTAGGGTGGAGAGGGTTGCACATGGTTCCCCTGCATCAGGGATTTAAACCCTTCCTAGTAATTCCCTGCTTATTCACCATTCTCTCTCTCCAGACTAGTGGCTCTCAGCTGTGGTGGCACATTTCGTGGGATATCTGAGGACATTTTGAAACTGCAGGCATACAGATCACAGGCTAAGGAAATTACAAGCTCTTGGAGTCAGGTTCAGGTATCAGCTCTCCTGGTGATTCCAGGGTACAAGTCAGTTTGAGAACAACTATTACATTTACACTATGTTAGAGCTCAGATGCATCTGACTCTTTGCCATCTCATGGACTGTAGCCCACCAGGCTCCTCTGTCCATGGGATTCTCCAGGCAAGAACACTGGAATGGGTTGCCATTTCCTCTTCCAGGGGATCTTCCCAACCCAGGGACTGAACTCGAGTCTCTTGTCTCCTGCACTGGCAGGTGAGAACCACCATAGTGAGTGAAGTCACTCAGTCGTGTCCGACTCTTTGCAATTCCATGGACTGTAGCCCACCAGGCTCCTCTGTCCATGGGATTTTCCAGGCAAGAGTACTGGAGTGTGTTGCCATTTCCTTCTCCAGGGGATCTTCCTGACCCAGGGATTGAACCCAAGTCTCCTGCATTGCAGGCAGACGCTTTACCCTCTGAGCCACCAGGGAAGCCCATACTGAGCTGTAAAATCCCAAGAGTGGAGAGGGTCACCACAATTACCATAATGCTTGGTATGCAACTGGCATGCAATAGAATCTGCTGAATGAAAGAATGAATGAGGTGTGAGGTCTCAGTTTTGCAGATCCTAAACTTTGGCTCCTGTGTCACCACCAGAGGATCAGGTTGTTAGGTACCTGAGGTTCTAAGATTCATATTCAATGGAACCCAGTTAACTTCATTTTCAGGAAATGCAACCAAATCAACCAGATACTTTTATCACCTTTCCTCTCCTGTTCCCAATCATGAGCTCATTCTTTTCCCTGTATGAAAGTCTCCTTAGAAAATCAGATTAAGATTAGATAAGAAAAGGGAAGGAAGGTGAAGGTCTTACAGGATATTTTTATTTGGCTGTGATGCTGATAAACATCAACTTTCTACTACAGAAATTCCATGGATATGCTTGGTATTTGAGATAATTTATCTGGAGGGGCTTTGAGACCATAAAAACAGTATTGTTGTTAGTATTACTGCATTTCACTTATTCCTATTACAAATATTTGGAGGGCCTTTATGATTGCACTAGATAATAGGAATATAAAATGGAAAAAGGGCCCTTGCTGCTTCTATGGGGAGAGCATGCTAAAGTGTCCTCAGAAAGGGTCGTTGGCACCCAGGGTGGTGAATCTGGGAACTCAGAGAAAGTGAGTGCTGTCCAGCTATGTCTTCTCCTGGAAGGTTAGTATTTTAAGGGGAGAAGCCATCCTACTGGTGTGCATTTCATCAAGGCCTCACACAGTAATTATATCCATTACTAAGATAAATAAATTATGAGCCATTTGGTAGTTTGAATGCTTGAGTTCCAGGTACTAGAAAACCAAATAGATTCACCTAAGTATAAAAAGATTTAGTTGAGGGGTCAGGGTAGTTCAGAAAGTCAAAACCAATATCAGTAAAAAACCACAACATAAAAGCAGAGCCTTAGGAGTGCTGTACCTAGGGCTCTTCTGAGGACATTTATTTTTATTTTTTTTAAATTATGAAAGCATGCTAACACAATTACAGGAGACTTGGAAAATGCAGAGCAAATTTACATATAGTCCCACTATATATTGCCATTATTTTTAAGTAAGATTTTGAGTTTGAGATTCAATATCATATTCTCAAAAATTAATAGAACAAATATACAGAGAAGATTACAGCAGACCTGAAAAGCACTATGAACCAATTCAATCAACATAATTAAGATGTATACAATTTTCATACAACAGTAGGATACAAATTCTATTTCAGTTCCCATAGGCTGTAAACTAGGAGACATTGGAATATATCCAGGGACACTAAACAAGGTGCAAAAATGGCATGGTGTAAAGGTATTGAAATCATACAGAGTCTGTTCTCTTATCACTATGAAATTATAATTATGTTAGAAATCAACATCAAAAGATATCTGAAAGTAGCCTGCATATTTTCAAGTGTAATGTGATGCTTTCTTCTGAAGTCTTTTGAGACTGGGAACTCGGGCCCCCTTGGTGTCACTCATCTCTTCTTCTCTTATTTGTAACAAAGTCCTTCTTTCCTCCTGCAGGTGGGCTTGGACAGGCAGTGGGCCCAGAGGCAGCAGAGGGCTCTGGACTCACATTTTCCCAGTCTTACCTCCAGAGTGGAAAGGGCTGTCTCTGCTAAGGTCAACACACACATTCCATGGGAAGGACTCCAATTTTCCAGGATGAAGATGTTAAAACCCCCCAACTAGTCACAGAGACAGAGTACAGGTGTTACCTGTATGAGGACCGGGCTGCGGATCCTCAGATAAGGCTGATGATCTTCTCAGAACAGTACCACCTGCAGGCATGTGGTCATCAAAGGAGACTCCTGAGTCAATCAGATAGTGTTTCCAAACTGTGGGAAACAGGATTCACAGGCTGAGGCTATTATTAACCTGTTATTGCAGATCTTTAGGAAAGGAACAAGGAGTTCTACTTGCCTCTCTGTAGGCGATTACAATTACAGTTGTTGGGGGAGTGTGTAATTTCCTTGGTTCTGTCTCTTCACAACAAAAATTTGAAGTGATGGACATTAAAGCCCTCGGTGCATCACAGCTCTTAGGCAGTGTTACAGCTCCATGTTACAGCTCAGTTTTATTTAGAAAATAAAGGAAAATACATCCTCAAGGTGTGAGGGCATGCTGACCCAAAAGACGTGAAGAGGAGAGGGAAAGAGAGGGACCATGCATAGGTGCACGGAAGAGAGCCCCTTCCCGCCCCCAGCCCTTTGGCTCCTCTTTTTATTTGTTTTTTCCTCCCCCTGGGCCTGCCCTATGTAAAGTGAGCCAGCCAGGAGTGCTGTGAGTTCTGCCTGAGGTCCTCACTCTGGTCATTGGACCTTCCTTTGTTCTATTTCGCAGGCTTTTCCCTTCCTTGTCTTTTAGCCACCTCCATTCTGGACTCCTTTTTCCTATTCTAACTACCTAACACAATGAAGGAGAATGTAACTTTTGCAAACTCTAGACTCAAAGTCCATCTGTTGAGAAATTGTGCTGACTTACTTTAATGTTTCCACCAAAATTAGGATGACATTTATTTCATAGTGTCCCAAATCTGGTAAAGTGAGTTATGATCATACCTTTGGGCTTGAGTGAAATAGCAAGAGGGTAGAGACGACACTCCTGCGCTGAAAAGTCATTCCAGTATTGACAGAGTTTTGGTTGCTTTGAAGGCCATGACCTGCTGACTGGGGCTCCCTGCAGGTCTGCAGCTGAAGAAGCCCTTCTTTATCCAGGAGTGCAGGTGCTATTTACTTATCACCTGGTACTTCATTTAATAAAGGATAGGAGAGTGATACTCTTGAACAAGTTTTTATTTCTTATTGTCCTGAAGCTTCCATTTTAATGCAAGCAAATGACTTCAACACGATCTTGCTCATAACAAAGTGTTTGGCTGGTCTTAGACTGGAAATGTTTCCATGGTTCTTTCTGATGGTTCAAAGATTCCAGAAGCAAGGCAGAGAGTGCATGTCACTCAAAGTGGAGGACTGGTCTAGGCCTCTGGGAAGAAACATCTTGTGGGAGCTGGGATATTGGAAAAAGAAATGACAGGGAAGGGATGATGTTCCTGAAAGCTTTCATAAGGCTGATGGATGGAAATTGTGATTGGCAAAAATGATATGAAAGCAGAGCTCACTGAATCCAGCTCATATGAAGCCAAATGGATTAGACAGAGTGGGGACAGTGCACAGAGAGCAGATTTTTACAGAACCAGGATAGATTCAGAACAGGTCCAGGATCCTGGCAGAGGAGGAACAAAGCAAGACCCCCAAAAGGAGTTGAGACTCAGGTCAAAAGAGTCTGAATAGAACTGAAGAGGCTGAATAGAGCTGCCAGTGGGAGGGCTGAGTCAAGAATACCAATGATAGTTGGGCATATCACCGGGCTGGGAAAAGGGGGTGGGGGCAGAAGGCTTTACTTTCTCAATTGTCTGGTCCCAGGCTAGTAACTCAGGAAGATACAATGACAGGAGCATTCTTATAGCTCATTTTAAATAGGACTGCCTTTCTGCTGCACAGCCTTCACAGACAAAAGGTTCACATACAAATTGTTACTGAGCATTTGCCACATTTTAAATAGGGTTCTTTGGTGAAGCCACAGTTCAGGGTAGCAACAATTTTTCTAATTGCTATTTAAACAAACACTGCATCTCTGTTTTTGCCCTCTGCTAGCATAATTGCTCTGGAGGGGGCAAATGATTTTTTTTTTTTTGCATAAGCAAATGAATTAATATATCTGTGCTTCTATTGAGTGCAATGCTCCCTCTTACCACCCAGAGACACAGGGTTTGGAAGCAAAGGACAGAATATAGAGAACTGAGTGGTTTTGCATGAGAAATTGAGTTGAATTCAGAGTTTTCGAGGACAGAGAGAGGAAGGGGTGTGGGAGGAAAGGGAATCAGCTGAGCATGTGACATGAGGCTGGGCTTCAGGGAAAAGCGAAAAGCAGCAAAAACCCTTAACCTGGCCCTCCTGATGGGGGGACTGGCCAGGGGACTTCTAGAAACAGCAATGGCCATCCTTCAGTTGTCTTACTTTATTGAAAATATTACTTCAAGAGTAGGATGTTAAAGTGCATGACATTTTAAAGCCATAAAGGAAAACAGTGTTTATAAGTTTGATTGAAAAAAAATTCATTTTCATTCATGTCCTTTGGTGCTCTGTAACATAAGCCCCTCTTCCATCCATTGCCCCAGGATCTTTGGTCCAAGGCATCCCAGGTGGCACAGTGGTAAAGAATCTGACCTGCCAGTGCAGGAGATGCAGAAGACATGGGTTCGATCCTCTGGTTAGGAAGAGCCCATGGAGTAGGAAATGGCAACCCACTCCAGTATTCTTGCCTGGAAAGCTCCGCGGACACTGAAATCTGGCAGGCTACAGTCCTTTGGGTTGCAAAGAGTCAGACAAGCAAAGAACAACTGAGCATGCACGCAGGCACACATTATGCAGGGGGTTTTGTGGGAATCAAGGAAGCAAGGGTCATATTCCATGTTTGGCCCATGTGGGGTGCAGGGAAGGGAGCATCAGCAAATGAGGAGAGAAGGATGAGAGGATCTGGCAGTGCAGGAAGTCAGAGCAAGCTAATGCCTAAGAGAAAGGTGGGAGGCAGAGATTTCCCATCCATTGGGGAAGTGCCTTGATGCACTTTTTCTTGCTTTGTATTATTTTTGAAAGATATTTCAACCTTTTGTAAATGAAAAGTTTAAACATCCTGAAATGTTGAGAGAATAGCACTCCGACCTTCTTATGCCATACATCGAGTCAAGAATTACTGACAGCCACGATTGCTTTATACCTCTTTTCTATGTTGTCATTTAGTCGCTCAGTCCTGTCCAACTCGTTGTCACCCCATGGACAGGCTCCTCTGTTCATGGGATTCTGCAGGCAAGAATACTGGAGTGGGTTGCCATTTCCTCCTCCAGGGATCTTCCTGACCCAGGGATTGAACCCGAGTCTCTCATATCTCCTGCACTGGCACTTTGCTTTACCTTTCTTTTCCTACTATTTCTAATTAAGCATATGCATTTGATGCAACATGTATATGTCACATATGTACATGGGGCTGTGCATGTACATGGGAGTGCAAAGGGAGTTTATTTGTAAGCAATGGTGAAGCAACACAGAGGTATCCTGGCAAAACCATGCATGCTGCCGAATGCTACCACATTGCCTGGCCACACAGTAGATTTAATCCAGGGGTTTATTCCAGGCCCTTCTTTGCTGCAGGTACTCTTTAAACCACATATTCTAAATGAAGCCTTGATAGGTGGGCAGCCACCTGGATGAAACTTCTCATTTCAAAACTGAA
Organism: Ovis aries; assembly: GCF_016772045.2. Lineage (NCBI taxonomy): Eukaryota > Metazoa > Chordata > Mammalia > Artiodactyla > Bovidae > Ovis > Ovis aries. The sequence goes on along the minus strand of NC_056057.1, from coordinate 61,354,710 downwards.
AATAAGATGTGTTGTGGTGTCAACAGCAGAAGCAGAAGATTTTCTAAGTGAAGTTTTACATTCAGGCCAGGTCAGGTCTATCAAGCCTTTTGCCTCAAGCATTTGGCAGGGAAAATGTTTCAGTGTGAGCACAGGGAGGACAGGAATTTCACCAACTTGCCAGAGACCACAGTTGAGAGGTATGGAAGGTGCATCACTTGACTGTCTCACCCTAGAGAAGCTCCCGTGATCTGCTTCTGGTTGGCAGGGCACTCACTTCGGTTTGCCATTATACACTCATCAGTGTGATTACATTTTCCTGTGAGACCACAAGCTCAAAAAAGAAGACAGAGACTCTGTCTAGCACAGTGCTTGGCACACAAAAGACTTTCCATCGTCAGAAGGAGGAAAATGGATATTTGCTCACTACATATTTGAGTTCCTGTCAACTGAATGCTAAGTAGACAACAAATGTATCATTATCAAATGTAGCTAGAGAAGAACAATAATGTTTGAATAATTTGGATCTGTAAATTTTGTTTCATGCTCTAATTAATCTTTCTCCTCTAAATTGATATTTTAAATAAATCCTTTTATTTGGATTTTGAGTTTGTTTTTTGTGGTGCTTCAATAACAATCTTGCATACAATTGAGATATGTATGTGCAATAAAAGAACAGGACTGTGAGTTTTAATATTTTGCAAGACATTAAGCAGAGGGTTGCCCTTTTAAAAAACAAAATATTTAATTATGAACAAACATCTATTTTCTAAATGGTAGCACAGTTAAAGATTTTTTTTTTTTGTAGAAGGAAATGAAATAAATGAAATGAGAAGGTAAAAGCATGAATTGACCAAGAATCACTCAGAAGCCAAAGGAAACTAAACATAGGGAACAAAGGGTGTGATTTGAGCACGAAAAATTTCTTGAATCCACTGAATACATGCTGAACTAGAAATGGAAGAATAACATGAATAAAGCTTCATTGACGAAATATGAGTTATTGAAATAGATAGAAAAGGCAGGGTATGAGATCAAATACAATTCACTTGTGCTGAAAAACAATGTTACTGGCAATGTTTCATACTATGCTTAATATAAAATAAGTCATTATTTGAAAAGAAGAAAGCAAGCTCACCTTATTACATCACATCAATAATGCATTTTCTGGAAGCTCATCATGGTTCTTTCCATAAAGGCCAGATAACACAAAGAAATCATCTTTTATGTCTGTTTCTGCCTTCCTGCCTAGAAGGGTTCATTTCATTATTCTGTTTTGGCTCAACCTATCAAAATTCTCAAGGAGTTTCAATGCAGATGAATCCAGGCACTCTACGTGTAGCCATCTAAAATAATTCAAGACAAAAAGAAAAAGTAAAATAAACAACCTGTTTCTATTAATTGTTCCACTCTCAACCTCATCCTCAGAGCAAGGTGCTTTTTATTTTAACAATCCAGATAATTAGCTCATATTTTCACTTAGCTGTGACTTTACATAAGTGGCTGTAGAGTACGAATGTTCTTTTATTCTGTAATTTTTAGCACTTACTACATGCCAGGTGCTATCAGGGGTGATCCAAATTCCGAAATTCTTGGTCCTTTTAGCTGGAAAAAGGGAGCAGTAAAGCTTATTTCCTTGGAAATGAACCGAGATCATTCTGTCATTTTTGAGATTGCACCCAAGAATTGCATTTCAGACTCTTTTGTTGACTATGATGGCCACTCCATTTCTTCTAAGGGATTCTTGCCCACAGTAGTAGACATAATGATCATCTGAGTTAAATTTGCCCATTCCAGTCCACTTTAGTTCACTGATTCCTAAAATGTTGATGATCACTCTTGCCATCTCCTGTTTGACCACTTCCAATTTACCTTGAATCATGGACCTAACATTGTAGGTTCCTATGCAATATTGTTCTTTACAACATCGGACTTTACTTCCTGTGCCAGTCACATCCACAACTGGGTGCTGTTTTTGCTAAGGCTCTGTCTCTGCATTCTTTGTGGAGTCATTTCTTCACTCTTCTCCAGTAGCATATTGGACACCTACTGATCTGGGGAGTTCACCTTTCAGTGTCATATCTTTTTGCCTTTTCATATGTTCATGGAGTTCTCAAGGCAAGAATACAGAAGTGGTTTGCCATTCTCTTCTCCAGGGGACCACGTTTTGTCAGAACTCTCCACCATGACCTGTCTGTCTTGGGTGGCCCTACACAGCATGGCTCATAGTTTCATTGAGTTAGACAAGGCTGTGGTCCATGTGATCAGTTTGATTAGGTTTCTGTGACTGTGGTTTTCATGCTGTCTGCCCTCTGAAGGATAAGGATGAGAGGCATATGGAAGCTTCCTAATGGGAGAGATTGACTATGAGGGAAACTGGGTTTTGTTCAGATCGATGGGGCCATGCTCAGTAAATCTTTAATCCAATTTTCTGTTGATGGGTGAGGCAGTGTTCCCTCCCAGTTGTTTGAACTCAGAGCAAACTATGGTGGAGGAAATTTTTATTCAAATCCCAAAGAAAGACAATGCCAAAGAATGTTCAAACTACCACACAATTGCACTCATCTCACACACTAGCAAAGTAATGCTCAAAATTCTCCAAGCCAGGCTTCAACAGTACATGAACATTGAACTTCCAGATGTTCAGCTGGATTTAGAAAAGGCAGAGGAACCAGAAATCAAATTGCTAACATCCATTGGATCATCAAAAAAGCAAGAGAGTTCCAGAAAAACATTTACTTCTGCTTTACCAACAATGCCAAAGCTTTTGACTGTGTGGATCACAACAGACTATGGAAACTTCTTCAAGAGATGGGAATACCAGACCATCTGACCTGCCTCCTGAGAAATCTGTATGCAGGTCAAGAAGCAACAGTTAGAACTGGACAAATGGGACAACAGGCTGGTTCCAAATCGGGAAAGAAGTATGTCAAGTCTGTCTATTGTCACCCTGCTTATTTAACTTATGTGCAGAGTACATCAAGAGAAATGCTGGGCTTATGAAGCACAAGTTAGAATCAAGATTGTTGGGAGAAACATCAATAACCTCAGATATGCCGATGACACCACTCTTATGGTAGAAAGTGAAGAGGAACTAAAGAGCCTCTTGATGAAAGTGAAAGAGGAGAGTGAAAAAGTTGGCTTAAAACTCAACATTCAGAAAACAAAGATCATAGCATCTGGTCCCATCACTTCATGGGAAATAGATGGGGAAACAGTGGAAACAGTGAGAGATATTATTTTGGTGGGCTCCAAAATCACTACAGATGGTGACTGCAGCCAAGAAATTAAAAGACACTTGCTCCTTGGAAGAAAAGCTATGACCAACCTAGACAGCATATTAAGAAGCAGAGACATTACTTTGCCAGCAAAGGTCTGTCTTGTCAAAGCTATGGTTTTTCCAGTGGTCATGTATAGATGTGAGAGTTGGTCTATAAAGAAAGCTGAATGCCAAAGAATTAATGCTTTGAACTGTGGTGTTGGAGAAGACTCTTGAGAGTCCCTTGGACAGCAAGGAGATCAAACCTGTCAGTCCTAATGGAAATCAGTCTGAATATTCATTGGAAGGACTGATGCTGAAGCTGAAACTCCAATACTTTGGCCACTTGATGTGAAGAACTAACTCACTGGAAAAGACCCTGATGCTGGGAAAGTTTGAAGGCGGGAGGAGAAGGAGACAACAGAAGATGAGATGGCTGGATGGCATCACCGGTTCTATAGACATGAATCTGAGCAAGCTCCAGGAGTTGGTGATGGACAGGGAAGCCTGGTGTGCTGCAGTTCATGGGGTCACCAAGAGTCAGACACGACTGAACGACTGAACTGAACTGAATGCTTATTTCATAAACCTCAGCTGGTATTCAATGAGATGAAGTACATGAGGTGTCCATAGTAAGATATGATAGACAGAGGCAAGTTCCATTCATTCTCTTACTCATTCTTTATCTCTTTTGACAACAATAACTGTTGGTCACTGATCAGGTGTTTCCCAACAGGAATTTAGAATCAAATATGTGAGAAAAACAAGCAAGCAAAAAATAGTGTGTGAGTAATACGTGAACCGTGAACTTCCTGATGTTCAAGCTGGTTTTAGAAAAGGCACAGGAACCAGAGATCAAATTGCCAACATCCACTGGATCATCGAAAAAGCAAAAGAGTTCCAGAAAAACATCTATTTCTGCTTTATTGACTATGCCAAAGCCTTTGATTGTGTGGATCACAATAAACTGTGGAAAATTCTGAGAGAGATGGGAATACCAGACCACCTGACCTGCCTCTTGAGAAATCTGTATGCAGGTCAGGAAGCAACAGTTAGAACTGGACATGGAACAACATACTGGTTTCAAACAGGAAAAGGAGTACGTCAAGGCTGTATATTGTCACCCTGCTTATTTAACTTCTATGCAGAGTACATCATGAGAAACGCTGGACTGGAAGAAACACAGCTGGAATCAAGATTTCTGGGAGAAATATCAATAACCTCAGATATGCAGACGACACCACCCTTACGGCAGAAAGTGAAGAGGAGCTAAAAAGCCTCTTGATGAAAGTGAAAGAGGAGGGTGAAAAAGTTGCCTTAAAGCTCAACATTCAGAAAACGAAGATCATGGCATCCGGTCCCATCACTTCATGGGAAATAGATGGGGAAACAGTGGAAACAGTGTCAGACTTTATCTTTTGGGGCTCCAAAATCACTACAGATGGTGACTACAGCCATGAAATTAAAAGACGCTTACTCCTTGGAAGAAAAGTTATAACCAACCTGGATAGCATATTCAAAAGCAGAGACATTACTTTGCCGACTAAGGCCCGTCTAGTCAAGGCTATGGTTTTTCCAGTAGTCATGAATGGATGTGAGAGTTGGACTCTGAAGAAGGCTGAGTGCCAAAGAATTGATGCATTTGAACTGTGGTGTTGGAGAAGACTCTTGAGAGTCCCTGGGACTGCAAGGAGATCCAACCAGTCCATTCATTCTGAAGGAGATCAACCCTGGGATTTCTTTGGAAGGAATGATGCTAAAGCTGAAACTCCAGTACTTTGGCCACCTCATGAGAAGAGGTGACTCATTGGAAAAGACTTTGATGCTGGGAGGGATTGGGGGCAGGAGGAGAAGGGGACGACAGAAGATGAGATGGCTTGATGGCATCACGGACTCCATGGACCTGAGTCTTAGTGAACTCCGGGAGTTGTTGATGAACAGGGAGGCCTGGTGTGCTGCGATTCATGGGGTCGTAAAGAGTTGGACGTGACTGAGCGACTGAACTGAGTGAATGCAACGGTGTAGCTATGTGCAGGTCACCTGACCCACCAAGCTGGGTGCTGAAGGTGAGGGGGTGTGTGTGCTCTAGAAAAAAAAGTTGTGAGAAGTCGAGAAGGTGCCTGTGGACAGGAGCAAATGCCCCGAGAGTGAGAGTGAGCTTTGCTGTGTTCAGAGTACTGAAAGTCATTCTGTGCAGCCCTGGACTGTGGTAGGGGAGATAGTAAGAGAGACCTCTCGTTTAAATAAAGGTCAGATGATGAAGAAGTGGGCTTCCCCAGCAACTCAGTGATAAAGAATCTGCCTGTAATAAAGGAGACTCAGCTTCAATCCCAGGGTCAGGAAGATCCTTTGGAGGGCATGTCACCCCACTCTGGTATTCTTGCCTGGAGAATCCCATGGACAGAAAAGCCTGGTGGGCTATGGTCTTTAGGGTCACAAAGAGTTGGACACATCTGAAGCAGCAGAGCCGATGAAGAAATACATTCCTTCTAATGAAATTTGGACTCATTTATGAGGGCAGTAGAGAGCCTCTCAAGAGTTGTTTAAAAAGGCAAACAAACAAACGAACTAGTATTGCTTGTTTGCAGAAGTTATACCTCTTCATTAAAGGGAAAAACAGAAAAGTTTATAAGTGAAAACATAAATGAAAAGCCTCTACAGTCCTCTGATTATGAGATAACCGTCAACTATATTCTGGTATAACATTACTGATGATTGAGACAGTACTGTTTATTGTTTTTGATCTTGTTATTAATGTTGCATATTACTTGTAAAAAGAAATTAGATAACTGAAACAAATTAAAATGAACAAAAAACTTTCTTCCCATAGCTACATTCAACAGCTCATGTAATATATTATATATATTATTTGCACACTGAAAAGGTCCAGCTTTTCTCATACCAGACATGTATGTCTGCACCTCAGCCACTGGTGTCATCAGGTTTTTTAATAGTTAACAGCTTTATAGATAAGACATGGTAACTCATTATTGTCAATTGCATTCCTTTGCTCAATAATGAAGTTAAGCATATTTTCAAGTATCAGTTGGTTAGTTTTTTCTTCTTTTCCAAACTGTGTTAATGAAACTTTGCCATGTATTGTATTAATTATTCTCTTATTAAATCTTTATTAAGGAGATTTACCATTTGTAGTATACACTGAAAATGTTTGTATTAGTAAATAGTCTTGTGTCAAATTATGTTCATGGATATTTTGTTGGCTGGAAGCTACAGCAAAAAAGTTTTCAACATTTCAGTAACTGAATTCATCAATCTTTTCTTCATGCTCCTTTAGGCTCATGCTATTGGTCTTAGAAAGGCATGATTGCCTGAGTATTACCCATGATTTATCCTGGCAATTACATTTTTTATCCACGTGGAATTTATATTTATGTAATGTGTAATGGAAACCTTTAGTTTTCTTCCCCCACCACCTTCCACCCTGCTTAGCCACCATCACCATATGTGTTGACCAGTCCAACATTTCATCCTCCAGGATACAGGATGCTTGGGGCTGGTGCACTAGGATGACCCAGAGGGATGGTACAGTGAGGGAAGTGGGAGGGGGATTCAGGATGGGGAACACGTGTACACCCGTGGCAGATTCATGTTGATGTATGGCAAAACCAATACAATACTGTAAAATTTTAAATGATAATAATAAAATACCATTCATGGCTGACGCTGTCATTACTAGTTACAACCAATTCCCATTCTTTTCTGGACTAGTGGAACCCAATTGTTGGGAGCAATGGGCCCATGTTTCCTCGCAGCCGACCATGTGGGTCAGAGAGCAGAACAACTGAGGTTTCCAGGACGGCTCACACCTTCTCAAGTGGTGGTCTCGCTGGGAGGTGTTGTTTCACCTCTTCTCTTTCTTGTTCCTGGAATGTGAGGTGGATCCTGTCAGTCAGTGGGTCAGCCATCTTCCCACTTTGGGGGCAAATGCGGTTGGTGAGGATGGTGGGGCAGGAGGTCAGAGAAGTCTGACCCCAGGTGACTTTCTCCAGTAATCATTCTAGCTCTAGACATCTTCAGCGTGAGAAACCCAAATTCCTCTTTGGTGAATTCCCCATAATTGGATTTTAGTTTCATTCAGCCAAATTTACGTTAACTGATAAATCATTTTTGTATTATAACTATTTTATATGCACTAGAGGGTGTGTCAAGGCCTTCTAATATGTGTCATGGATCTGCATGCCCTGTGTTATTCTGAAAGTGTGCGTACGTGTGCTCAGTTGCTTCAGTTGTGTCCTATTCTTTGCAGTCTTATGGACTGCAGCCCGCCAGGCTCCACTGTCCATGGGATTCTCCAAGCAAGAATACTGGGGTGAGTAGCCATGCCCTCCTCCAGGGGATCTTCTCAGCTCAGGGATTAAACCCACGTCTCCTGCATTGCACGTCGATTCTTTACTGCTAAGCCACCGTGAATGCCCATACAACCATACAACCCAGGCCAATTAGACAGATCCAAAATAACCTGGCTTCTTATCACAACTGCCCTGTGAATGTTACAACCTTTCTTTCCTCCAAATTGAACCTAATCTCATGTGAAAACTGTTACTGTGGGAGAACCAGAAATCTGGCCGTGTGGCCAAAAGTAAAGCGAAAGCAGGAAATTCTGTGCCTCCCAGTGGGCTTCTCTGCTTTTCTTAGTCTTGCTTTCTGAGTCCTTCTTTTTCTGGTGATCCATTTGCTCTCAGTAGGTTTGAATACACCATTTGAAGTTTTTTGGTGCCCACTACAATGCTAATCTGCTTTTTCCTCAAAGGAGCTCTTAACAGACCCTTGTCCCAGGCCTCAGAGGCCTCCATACAACCTTCTCTTGGTTTGACCATCACATCGTGCTATTTCAGGGTGATAAACTAGCTGCCTTGTCACCAGCAGTTCTGGTTGGGTCGGGTGAGTTCTGTAAGGAACCGTCCTGGTGCAGCTGGCTTTGCCCCATCAGCCCACTTGCTTTTCTTATACTGCGTTTCTTTAGATAACTTGATATTCGTTTCGTCAGATTCGTGTTGTCTCTCCAGCTATCTGAACCTTCGTTTATGTCCCTCGCTGGAGCTGAAACATTTTATTCAGGTCCATGATATTTCTTTTGTTTCTTTCCTATTTTTTGTGGTTATTAAATATTGGAAAAAATTTCCATTTCCTAATAGCTTTTTGTTGTGGTTAGTATACTTTTGATCTTTTCTTTGGTGATTACCTTATTGAACATTCTTATGATTTCAACATTTACTGGTTGGCTCCTTTGAATTCTTTTCCTGATAACCAGTCATTATAAAATAACACTATATTATTTTTCCCTCCTGTATTTGTGCCTGTTATTTCTTTTCTTGCATCAGTACCCTAGGTGGGAATATATAAACATTCTTATATAAACGTACTTTTTTTTTTCTTCTGACTTTAGCAAAAATGCCTCTAATCCATCATTCTGAAATTTTATGTTGCCTCTTAGTTTTGAGGTACTCTCTGGTTTCTGGTTTTCCAAAGTTGTTCAGAAAAATGAACTTTGAATTTCATTATTCCTTGTTGTACCATCTATCAAAATGATCACCTGCTTTCCCTCTCTCCTCTATTGACAGTGTTGAGTATTTTTCAAACTGAATTATAAAGACATTACTTCGAACATTAAAGAAGATTTTATAATCAAGTAAATTTGGAAAGACTGAAGACAGTTGCTCCTTCATGTATATGAACAAATTAAAGGCACTGAGAAGACTCGCAACCAGGAAATTTCTTTGACCTTTTCAGACCTTTCCCTATTTGAAATCAGCTCTTCCCCTTTTTCTTATCCAGTCACCTTAGATTCCACCAGACATTGAGAAATGCTCAAGTAGTTAATAAATTTAATTGAAATTATAATATTGATAACTGAATTTCTGAAATGTACAGTAATGTTGTATGCATGCTCAGTTGCTTCTGTCATGTCTGACTCTTTGTGACCCCATGGACTGTAACTCATCAGGCTCCTCTGTCCATGGGATTCTCCAGGCAAGAATACTGGAGTGAGTTGCCATACCCTCCTCCAGGGGATCCTCCTGACCCAAGGATGAAGCCGGCGTCTCTTATGTCTCCTGCATTGGCAGGTGGGCTCTTTATCACTAGCACCACCTGGGAAGCCCTTAGCCCTTAGTACTGTTAGATTTTCTATTTTTCTTTAGGGCTTGTGAATTAACATTAATAACATTAAGATTCAGTTCAGTTCAGTTCTGTCGTTCAGTTGTGTCTGACTCTGTTCAACCCCATGGACTGCAGCATGCCAGGCCTCCCTGTCCATCACCAAATCCCAGAGTCCACCCAAACCCATGTCCATTGTGTCAGTGATGCCATCCAACCATTTCATTCTCTGTTGACCCCTTCTCCTCCTGCCCTCAATCTTTCCCAACATCAGGGTCTTTTCAAATGCGTCAACTCTTTGCATGTGGTGGCCAAAGTATTGGAGTTTCAGCTTTAATGAACACCCATGTCTGATTTCCTTTAGGATGGACTGGTTGGATCTCCTTGCAGTCCAAGGGACTCTCAAGAGTCTTCTCCAACACCACAGTTCAAAAGCATCAATTCTTTGGTGTTCAGCTTTCTTTATAGTCCAACTCAAACATCCATATATGACTACTGGAAAAACCATAGCCTAGACTAGACAGACCTTTGTCAGCAAAGTAATGTCTCTGCTTTTGAATATGCTATACAGGTTGGTCATAACTTTCCTTCCAAGGAGCAAGCATCCTTTAATTTCATGGCTGCAATCACCATCCACAGTGATTTTGGAGCCCAGAAAAATAAAGTCTGAAGCTGTTTCCACTGTTTCCCCATCTATTTGCCATGAAGCGACGGGACCAGATGCCATGATCTTAGTTTTCTGAATGTTGAGCTTTAAGCCAACATTTTCACTCTCCTCTTTCAATTTCATCAAGAAGCTCTTTAGTTCTTCTTCACTTTCTGCCATAAGGGTGGTGACGTTATTGATATTTCTCCCAGCAATCTTGATTCCAGGTTGTGCTTCCTCCAGCCCAGCATTTCTCATGATGTACTCTGCATAAAAGTTAAATAAGCAAGGTGACAATATATAGCCTTGATGTACTCCTTTTCCTATTTGAAATCAGTCTGTTTCTAACTGTTGCTTCCTGACCTGCATACAGGTTTCTCAAGAGGCAGGTCAGGTGGTCTGGTATTCCCATCTCCTTCAGAATTTTCCACAGTTTATTGTGATCCACCCAGTCAAAAAGACTTTGACATAGTCAAGAAAGCAGAAATAGATGTTTTTCTGGAACTCTCTTGCTTTTTCCATGGTCCAGCAGATGTTGGCAATTTGATCTCTGGTTCTTCTGCCTTTTCTAAAACCAGCTTGAACGTCAGGAAGTTCACGGTTCACGTATTGCTGATGCCTGGCTTGGAGAATTTTGAACATTGCTTTACTAGTGTATGAGATGAGTGCAATTGTGCGGTAATTTGAGAATTCTTTGGCATTGCCTTTCTTTGGAATTGGAATAAAAACTGACCTTTCCAGTCCTGTGGCCACTGCTGAGTATTCCAAATTTGCTGGCATATTGAGTGCAGCACTTTCACAGCATCATCTTTTAGGATGTGAAATAGCTCAACTAGAATTCCATCACCTCCACTAGCTTTATTCGTAGTGACGCTTCCTAAGGCCCATCTGACTTCACATTTCATGATGTCTGGCTCTAGGTGAGTGTGAGCCATCATACCTTCATAATTATCTGGGTCATGAAGATCTTTTTTTGTACAGTTCTTCTGTGTATTCTTGCCACCTCTTCTTAATATCTTCTGCTTCTGTTAGATCTATACCATTTCTGTCCTTTATTGAGCCCATTTTTGCATGAAATGTTCCCTTGTTGTCTTTAATTTTCTTGAAGAGATCTCTAGTCTTTCCCATTCTATTGTTTTCCTCTATTTCTTTGCATAGATAGCTGAGGAAGCCTTTCTTATCTCTCCTTGCTATTCTTTGGAACTCTGCGTTCAAAAGGGTATCTTTCCTTTACTCTTTTGCCTTTCACCTCTCTTCTTTTCACAGTTATTTTTAAGCCCTCCTCAGACAGCCATTTTTCTTTTTTGCATTTCTTTTTCTTGTGGATTGTCTTGATCCCTGTCTCCTGTACAATGCCACAAAACTTTGTCCATAGTTCCTCAGGTACTCTGTCTATCAGATCTGGTCCCTTAAATCTATTTGTCACTTCCACTGTATAATTATAAGGGATTTGATTTAGGTCATACCTGAATGATCTAGTGGTTTTCCCCACTTTCTTCAATTTAATTCTCAATTTGGCAATAAGGAGTTCATGATCTCAGCCACAATCAGCTCCCAGTCTTGATTTTGCTGACTGTATAGTGCTTCTCCATCTTTGGCTGCAAAGGATATAATCAATCTGATTTCGGTGTTGACCATCTGGTGATGTCCATGTGTAGAGTCTTCTCTTGTGTTGTTGGAAGAGGGTGTTTACTATGACAGGTGCATTCTCTTGGAAGAACTCTGTTAGCCTTTGCCCTGCTTCACTCTTACCCCAAGGCCAAATTTGCCTGTTACTCCAGGTGTTTCTTGACTTCCTACTTTTGCATTCTAGTTCCCTATAATGAAAAGGACATCTTTTTTGGGTGTTAATTCTAGAAGATCTTGTAGGTCTTCATAGAACCGTTCAGCTTCTGCTTCTTCAGCATTACTGTTTGGGGCATAGGCTTGGATTACCATGATATTGAATGTTTTGCTTTGGAAATTAACAGAGATCATTCTGTCATTTTTGAGATTGCATCCAAGTACTGCATTTCAGACTCTTCTGTTGACTGTGATGACTACTTCATTTCTTCTAAGGGATTCCTGCCCACAGTAGTAGATACAATGGTCATCTGAGTTAAATTCACCCATTCCAGTCCATCTTAGTTCGCTGATTCCTAGAATGTCGATGTTCACTCTTGCCATCTCCTGTTTGATCACTTCCAATTTGCCTTGATTCATGGACCTGACATTCCTGGTGTCTATGCAATATTGCTCTTTATAGCATCAAACCTTCCTTCTATCAACAGTCCCATCCACAACTGGGTGTTGTTTTTGCTTTGGCTCCATCCTTTCATTCTTTCCGGAGTTTTTTCTCCACTGATCTCCTATAGCATATTGCACACTCACCTGACCTGGGGAGTTCACCTTTCAGTATCCTATCATTTGTCTTTTCATATAGTTCATGGGGTTCTCGAGTTAAGAATACTGAAGTGGTTTGCCACTCCCTTCTCCAGTGGACTACATTCTGTCAGACCTCTCCACCATGACCTGGCCGTCTTGGGTGGCCCCACAAGGGATGGCTTAGTTTCATTGAGTTAGACAACACTGTGGTCCATGTGATCAGATTGGCTAGTTGTCTGTGATTGTGGTTTCAGTCTGTCTGCCCTCTGATGCCCTCTCTCAGTGCCTACCGTCTTACTTGGGTTTCTCTTACCTTGGACGTGGGGTATCTCTTCATGGCTGCTCCAGCAAAGCACAGCTGCTGCTCCTTACCTTGGACATGGGGTAGCTCCTCTATGCTGTGCTTGGGATGCAGTAGGTTTTGGTTTTACCCTCTATGTTATTACTATTAGAGTTAGTAATCAGGATTATGTGAGCTTTTCAACATTAGTAAGGAAGATTTTTAAGTTCCAAAGAAATCTAAACAGCAAGGACATATTTTTTTTAAGATCTGAGCAAACTTGCCTAAGAAAGGATCTCTGGGGGCAGCTGCTTCTATGTTTTGACAGCTTCATCTTTTTCTTCCATGATTATTGGTCAGTTTAGGTTGTTTTTTTTTTTTTTCTTGTTTTAATTTGGTTTCTTGTTTCTCCTAAATGGTCATCAATATCAATGACATTTTCAGAGTTTCATCATATAATTATATGTGGGAACTTTCACTTTTGAGTCTTCTCATTCTACTCAGACTCTGCCACTCTGCTTACCAGGAGCTGCTGCTGCTGCTAAGTCACTTCAGTCGTATCCGACTCTGTGTGACACCATAGATGGGAGCCTACCAAGCTCCCCCGTCCCTGGGATTCTCCAGGCAAGAACACTGGAGTGGGTTGCCATTTCCTTCTCCAATGCACGAAAGTAAAAAGTGAAAGTAAAGGCGCTCCAACTCTTAGCGACGCTATGGACTGAAGCCTACCAGGCTCCTCCATCCATGGGATTTTCCAGGCAAGAATACTGGAGTGGGGTGCCATTGCCTTCTCTGGCTTACCAGGAGACACCTCACTAAATGGTTTTGATAGTGTATCATTCTGAAAATGGAGGGAAAGGAAAAAAACAGGAAGATGAACAAAGAGGAAGAACAAGATGGACTTTTTAACGATGTTGACAAAACTAGATACCTATTTGAAAAGAGACCAATCTATTCTTCTACTATGTAGTAACATAAATTTAAATTTATTATAAAGTTAAATGTGAAAAGTTATTTAAACACTAGAAGAAAACATGGATGAAGTCCTTTATGGACTAGGAATGTGGAATACTTTTCCACTTATGACTCAAATTCCAGAAGCAACTTTTACATGATAAAGAAAGTAAAAAGACAAATGACTGACCTGGAAAAATACTTCAACTTTTTTATCACCTCATGTATAAAGGACTTCTAGAATAGAAAGGGAAAATATTTAGAAAAAAATTAAAGTAATGCAAATGGTCCTGAAGTGTGAGAAGAGATGATCAATCTTACTCAGAATATGAGATATGTAATTTAAATTTCACTGAGGTATCATTTCTCACATAGCAGACTGGTAAAAATCCAAAAGTTTGACTGCATGCATTGTCAGCAGGCTGAGAGAAAACAAAAATTCTCATTCACTGTTGGTGATATTTAGAAAAAATTACATATGCATTTACCCTTTAACTCAGCCATCCTATTGCTAATAATCTATCCAGAAAATACCAGTAAAGAATCTGCCTGCAATGTAGGACACTACCTGCAGTGTAAGAGACCCAAGATTCCCTGAAGAAGGAAATAGCACCCACTCCAGTGTTCCTGCCTGGGAAATGCCATGGACAGAGGAGCCTGGCAGGCTGCAGGCCATGGGGTCACAAGAGTTGGAGACGACTGAGCAACTAAACCACCAACAGAAAATACACTAGTAAAAAAATGAAAAGAAAATATGATGTAGACTATTTATTGCAGCACTGTCTCTAATAGCAAAAGCTTAGAACCAGCCAAATATAGGTAGTAGAGTCATAAGTCCTAGTAGATCAGGACACTGGAGGACCAAGCAACATAAAAAAATGTGAAAGCTCTCCGTGTATCACTAAAAAGGGATCTAGAATTTTTCATGTAATGAAAACAAGCAGTCTGGAGTCAAGCTTATAAACTATGCTACGTTTTACCTAAGAAAGAAGAGGATACAAATATATGCATACATTTGCTTATATATAAAAACCAATCACTGCAGATGGTGATTACAGCCATGAAATTAAAAGACACTTACTCCTTGGAAGGGAAGTAATGACCAACCTAGACAGCATATTCAAAAGCAGAGACATTACTTTGCCAACAAAGGTCTGTCTAGTCAAGGCTATGGTTTTTCCTGTGGTCATGTATGGATGTGAGAGTTGGACTGTGAAGAAAGCTAAACACTGAAGAATTGATGCTTTTGAACTGTAGTGTTGGAGAAGACTCTTGAGAGTCCCTTGGACTGCAAGGAGATCCAACCAATCCATTCTGAAGGAGATCAACCATGGGATTTATTTGGGAGGAATGATGCTAAAGCTGAAGCCCCAGTACTTTGGCTACCTCACGCGAAGAGTTGACTCATTGGAAAGACTTTGATGCTGGGAGGGATTGGGGGCAGGAGGAGAAAGGGACGACAGAGGATGAGATGGCTGGATGGCATCATTGACTCAATGGACATGAATTTGAGTGAACTCCGGGAGATGGTGATAAACAGGGAAGCCTGCCGTGCTGCAATTCATGGGGTTACAAAGAGTTGGACACAACTGAGCGACTGAACTGAGCTGAAAAACCAACAGAAGGATAAATCTAAGAATATCTGTCTCTAGGAGGGTGCAAGAAAATAGATTGGAAGGAATAAAGACAGAAGGTAGACTTCTTTACATGTATTTTATTTAGTGGACTTTATTTGGAATCATGTATATTCTTTACATTATTATGAACAAAATTAAGTTGAAGTCTAAAAGGCAAAATCACACAAATGAAACTGTGTATTGAGTTGGTGGTTTTGCCAATAAGAGTAAAATTATTTCAACTGGTTGTAAAACATGGTAATTTGATACATGTACATATATGTATATATACACACTGCTGCTACTGCTGCTGCTAAGTCACTTCAGTCGTGTCCGACTCTGTGAGACCCCAGAGATGGCAGCCCACCAGGCTCCCTCGTCCCTGGGATTCTCCAGGCAAGAACACTGGACTGGGTTGCCATTTCCCTCTCCAATGCATGAAAGTGAAATGTGAAAGTGAAGTCGTTCAGTCGTGCCCAACTCTTAGTGACTCCATGGACTGCAGCCTTCTAGGCTCCTCCGTCCAAGGGATTTTCCAGGCAAAAGTACTGGAGTGGGGTGCCATTGCAACCTGGGATTGAACCCAGGTCTCCTGCATTGCAGGCAGATTCTCTACCAGCTGAGCCACAAGGGAAGCCCAAGAATACTGGAGTGGATAGCCTATCCCTTCTCCAGAGGATCTTTCTATATACACACTAGGATAAAGTAAATAAGTAATTATGTTAATGTGGTTAAGAGTCAATATTTAAAATCAAAGAAATTGTGTAAAAACCCATAGGCCAAAATTTGAATTGGAGATAATACAAACTTTATAAAAACCTGGGATTCTCCAGGCAAGAAATTAAAATTACATATTTTAATTTTATAAAATTACATATTTTCTAAGTTTATCCACTGAAAAAGATTAGAAAAAATTATTAACTCAGAGCAAAGATCATCCCAAACATCCAGACTGTAGTCCCTAAATACTCATTTCCATAAAAGGAACAAGAGCTCTTTGGAGAGATGGCCGATACCAGGTCTGTGGCAGCAAATGTACAAAATTAGCCTGAAACTTCAATCTTGAAAGTAAGGAGAAAATTGAAAATCACTGGAGCCATATCAAAAGGACTCAAGAGGCAACTTGAATTGGCTTCCATTTTGTCTCAAAAATGGAATAATTGAGCCATCAATAGGGATATTAATACAAGAACTGAAGCACATCGAACATGCTTAAACCCATGAGTTCATAATACTTTGAAGGAAAACAAACTTGTGATCACTGTTAGAAGATGCTCAGGAATCAGTTCATTCTGAGCACTAAACAAAGGAAAAGCAATTATCCTGTAATTGGTATACAAACCCTAATAAAGACTATATACACACACATATTCAACTTCATTGATAGAAAATATTCTTTATAAAAATTTTAAATGAAAATGCAGAAAAAATGACAAAATTAGATTATCAACATGTCACAACCCCTAATGAAAACTGAATCTAGGCAAAGACTATTAAAATCATTTGGTGAACAGGTAATAAAATCTTTATTGTGGACTGCTCAGGTGGGCAACTCTTGGATCTACTGATCAATTTTAACATAACAAAAAAGAGACAATCAGATACTCTGTGATCCTTAAAGTGCTGTAAAAGAAAGTACAAAACACCAGCTATGAAGTATTCTAGCCAAACGTTTAAAACAAACCTATGAAGGCTACAGCTGTACAGGAAACACAAGGGATAGAAAAGCATGTTAAACAGCACCCTAGCGACGTATCAGTGAAATACAGTAAATGAGAGACTTTACAGAACAAATAACCTGCTTCTTCAAAAGATAAATAAAATAAAAACAGAAATAAAATTACAAAGGAGAGGGGAACTATTGATTAAAAGAGATGTAAGGGATGTATCAGGGCTTCCCTAGTGGCTCAGTGGTCAAGAATCTGCCTGCAAAGGAGACATGGGTCCAATCCCTGGGTCAGGAAGACCCCCTGGAGGAGGGGATGGCAACCCACACCAGTATTCTTGCCTGGAGAATCCCCATGGACAGAGGAGCCTGGAGGCTACAGTCCACAGGGTTGCAGAGTCAGACACGACTGAAATGACTTAGCACACACACATGCATATAAGAGATATATCAACCAATGCAAGATATGGACTCTGGACTTTGCTTCAAATGGGCCAACTGTAAAAACAAAGAATAGCAACACAGAAACAACCAACCAACTAGCCTAGCCAACCAACCAATAAGCAGTAAAGACATTTATGTGATATGAGATTAGAGTAGGTATTAAGATACTAAGGAATTATAATTTTTAAGTACAACAATGGTATTGTGATTATGTTAAAAAGAAGAATAATTATCATTAAGACTGTCACATTCGTGGATGAAATAATGTAATACCAGTGATTTGCTTCAAAATAATCTAGTGTTATGGGCTTCCCTGGTGGCTCAGAGGTTAAAGCGTCTGCCTGCAATGTGGGAGACCTGGGTTTGATCCCTGGGTCGGGAAGATCCACTGGAGAAGGAAATGGCAACCCACTCCAGTATTCTTGACTGGAAAATCCCATGAACGGAGGAGCCTGGTGGGCTACAGTTCATGGGGTTGCAAAGAGTCAGACATGACTGAGCAAGCGACTTAACTTATGGGAGAAATGGTGGGGGTATAAATGGAAGATTTTTCATGTATTTAAAACAATTGAAGTTTGAGCCATGGGTGCATAGATTTATTGTATTAGTCTTTCTACTTTGTATTTATTTGGAGTTTTCCATTGTTTGGAACAAACAAACAAAATTTAGAGGGCTTGTCTATGCTGAAGCCAAGCAGATTTCTTAGGCAATGTCTCTAGAGGCATATAACATATCAGCTTTAGCTTTAGATGCACATAACAGGCATCTCCTTGTTTTTATCTGTTCAAAGCTGGTTATTTGTTCAGTTAGCTAAGAACTTATCTCAGTGATTAATTAACACACATTCTTATTTGCCTTCTACTTCAATTCTTTCTACTGTAGCACTAAGCAAATTAAAAAAAAATCAGCATTTTATTCCAGCTACAGTTCTCTCTTCTAAATCACTATGTATAAAACATGTCCTCATAAGTCCCCATTAATTTTGCCTGTTTACGGCTGCCTGCATGTCATAGGACCCTTCTTTTCATGCATGCAGTTTCTTTAACAGGAATTAATATATAGAACACAATGCTTGCTATACGTCCTAGACTGACCTACAGAACAGGGAATAAGAATTACATCCTTCCTTTCAAGGAAATGGCATAGGCAAAATGCCTGGCCTATCACCTGAGAGCTATGGGCGGTGATGCCCTTCCCCTTCTGTGTGCCTGCTGTTGTTCAGAAGGGCAGGCTACATAGTCATAGAACAGAAAGAACGGCTCACATTATCCTGGGTGGTGTATGCATGCTGCCACCAGACAACATAGTATGTAACATGTGTTGTTGTGTTGCTAGTTGCTCAGTTGTGTCTGACTCTTTGCGACCCCATTGACTGCAGCCTGCCAGGCTCCTCTATCCATGGGATTTCCAGGCAAGAATACTGGAGTTGGTTGCCAGTTCCTTTTCCGTAGGTAACATAGGTTTAACCTAAGGATTGACCATAAGGTATCTGAAAAGCATCCTTGATTTTCCCTAAGACCCTGGCTGTTCTCCTCACTGTTCCAGTGAATTCCCCTGTAATGGGGACATTTTAGCATCACCCTAGGGGGGGCTGAAGGCTGAGCGCCAAAGAATTGATGCTTTTGAACTTTGGTGTTGGAGAAGACTCTTGAGAGTCCCTTGGACTGTAAGGAGATCCAACCAGTCCATTCTGAAGGAGATCAGTCCTGGGTGTTCTTTGGAAGGAATGATGCTAAAGCTGAAGAGTTTGGCCACCTCATGTGAAGAGTTGACTCATTGGAAAAGACTGTGATGCTGGGAGGGATTGGGGGCAGGAGGAGAAGGGGACGACTGAGGATGAGCTGGCTTGATGGCATCACCGACTCGATGGACATGAGTCTGAGTGAACTCCGGGAGTTGGTGATGGACAGGGAAGCCTGGTGTGCTGCGATTCATGGGGTCGCAAAGAGTTGGACACGACTGAGCGACTGAACTGAACTGAACTGAGGGGGGCTGAGGCTTAGGAATGTTTATGAGAATGATTCTTTTTAGTGGGTCATTACCAATACTTTTGACTTCCCAGATGGCTCAGTGGGCAAAGAACCTGCCTGCAATGCAGGAGATGCTGGAGATTTGGGTTCAATTCTTGGGTTGGGAAGATCCCCTGGAGAAGGGAATGCCAACCCACTCTAGTATTCTTGCCTGGAGAATCCCATGGATGGAGGAACCTGGCAGGCTACAGTCCATAGGGTCACAAAGAGTCGGACACAACTAAAGCAAGTTAGCACATGCAGCACACCAATACTTTATTCATTCAACAAATGCACGCCTGCCTACCATGTGCCTGTCACTGTAGTCAGTGAGGTGACATAAAGGAGAAGAAAACAAAGCCTTTATTGTTCTATAACTTATGGTGTTGAGGATAAGGCAGATGTTTATCAAATACATACACACACACACACACACACACATAAATATATAAATTGTAACTTGTGACAAGTTAAAGAAAAGGTATACTTCCTGTTTTTAGAGTGTGTAGCATGGGAACCCAATTCTCCTAAGCAGTTGACTGAGATCTGAAGGCTGCACAGGACTTAACTAAGAGGTGAGACTGTGCAGAGACTGGGATGAGGAAAGAGTCCCTAGGAGGTGACAGGCAATGTGGCAGAGTGTGTATTAAAGAAGTTGAGACGGGGACCACAGCATCTGTAAAGACATTGCGGCATAGAACAGGGGGCAAGCACCTGGAGGGGCCACGCCAGGCATTACCTACAATTGCAAATTATAGGTAACTCTAACCTGGGAAATACATGCAGACCATAACACAAAGATAACCAACTCAGCTTGGTTGTTAAATACTCACTGAGATGAGGGAATGTTGTGGGCTGATGAACAGAGCGTCTGGCAGGAGAGAAAGATGGAGTTTTAACAGAGCAACATGCATTCGGGGGAATGCTTTTTCACTCATCTCTGTTTGCCCTGAAACCCTGTTTCCTTCTCTTTTTAGTTTTGAGAAGCAGGTTACTAAGATTCTATAGAAAAATCTAAGTCATTGTTCTTCCAGGAGAAGAGAGATGGTGATACTTTCTTTAAGGCATCAAAATAAATCTTAGATCCAAATCAAAATAGAAAAGTGGATTTCAGAGTTATCTCAGGCATGGGGCCAAAAATAAGGTTGAGATAAGGAAAGAGGGCTGAACCAAAATAATCTAGGAATCCAGGGTTTACTGTGTGTTTGAATGAATGAATGGACGCTGTTAAGAACTTTATATGTATATAGTATTTATAATGTATTTATATGTATAATACACACCACACATATAGTTTCTTTAAATTCTCCCAACAGCTCATTGTAGTTGTTATTATTTTTACCAAAATTTTACCAATCAGGAAAGGTAGCTAATTCAGGTTACCAGGTTAAATATGTGTAATTTTTTTACTAAACTTCATAGGCACAAGGATTGCATAAGCTTTCTTTGCTGTTTTGTCATCCTTGCCCATACTGTCCATTTGGCTTGGTACAGTGCTTGGCCCTTGCCTTGCCCCCTGTATGAGCTAACAGCCCACATTACCCAGTGTCATGCTAATGAGAATGAATGTCCTCCTCTGCCAAGGCCAGTCAGGAAGCAGGTCTTTGTGTTCTCACAATACAGACACTTCTGTGTGCAGAAGTGGCTGCATTTTTTGTAGCTCTTGCTTTGCAAAGCTTTAGTTTTTCCCTTGGGTCCTCCCATGTATATGCAGGACAGGTTCTGTTTATGAGTCTTTTATCATCAATTTTTTATTAGACTTTCATATCTTTGGTGAGTTGTTTAGATTACAGGCTGAAAAGCTTATTTTTTAAGCTGAAGTCAAGCCAGCATATTATCCACCCCCCCTAAAGTGTCTTTTATTAAAAACAAAACACACAGGCCTCACAGGGAAAAAATTCTTTCCGCCGACAGACCCATCAAGGTCTTATTGTATATTAGAAGTGAGGCACTGTTTCTCCAGGCAGCATCCTCCTGGATGCTCCTGGTCTCCTTGGAGACCACCAAGAGGAGAAAAGCAATGTGAAAGTCATGGGAGCTTCATGGGCAGTGGAATAACAAAGGCTGACTGCAGTCTCCTCAGGTGAGGAGCGGCCCAGAGGAACAGCGTGATTCAGACCTAGGAGCAGTATATAATTTTGACTTTACCACTGACTGGCTAAGGAGATTCTGCAAATCACTGAATTCTTTATGATGCAGCTGCCTCATCTAAAAGCTAAAAACAAAAGATATTGTTTCATCTTTCTTAAGCATGGTTTATTAAAACTCTTAAAAGACATATTTTCCAAGTGATTAAATTTGCACACTCCACAAAGGATTCCAAGAGTTTGGTAGTCATTAGTCAGTTTAATATTGGCTTCTCTGAACCACGTGTGTAAAACAATCCTTAGCTGAGATGAGCTCATGTATTCGAAACCCTTACCAAGTAATCAAAGTGTAAACACACTGGTACCCAGTAAACATTTCCCATATAATTGTTAATATTGTAAGACAGAGCATGATGCAATGATTTTTATAAACTACATGGTTTGCAAACAGACAAGCCTGGGTTGGATTCTTAGTCTGCCCGCATTTATGTGGGTGTGTGTTCAGCCGCTTTAGTTGTAGCTGACTCTTTGTAACCCTGTTGACTGCAGCCCACCAGGTTCCTCTGTCCGTGGGATTCTCCAGGCCAGAATACTGGAGTGGATGGCCATGCTGTCCTCCAGGGGATCTTCCTAAGCCAGGGATGGAACCTGCATCCCTTGAGTCTCCTTCATTGCAGTTGGATTCTTTTCCGCTGAGCCACCAAAGAAGCCCCCATTTAACCTTGGTACAATAATAATCCTTGCTGCTTGAACACTTTTTCAAGTGGAGAAATCATTCTATTGTGAGCAGTTACTATGCAAAGTACTTAGTGCAGTGTCTGAGGCATAGAAAGTGCTCAAGAAATAGTGGCTTCTTTCTAAATATTCATGCACCCATCCATTATGTGTCTATATCTACAGTGTACCTTATCATATTCTGTAAAACCTGGTTCTCTGAGACCTAATCACTTTGGAAATATTGACTCACTGAATTCATAGAGCTGCATCCCAAATATAACCATTTTCCAAAGAAAAATATTAAGATGAGAATATGTAACAAAAACACCTCCTCTTTTCCTTGAAAGACTACCTGCTTGGAAAATTCAGGGCTCTGTGCCTGCATAGCGCTGTGGAGTGCATAACCGGTAATAGTTGCAGTATTTTGGGTAATTATTAACATGTATCATCTCTGCTTCTTTGCACCACTATCTGTTTTCTGCTATAAATCTGGATGTTTTATTTTTCATTCGTGGTAGTAATTTGGCCCAGCATCTTTGGAGTTCAGTGTTTTACTCTTACTGAATTACAGATAGTATCAGTAGGAAAAAGCATTGGAATTCCTGGTGCCCTAAATGTCTGAAATCAATTTATAATGCTGGGACAAATCCCCATGCTCAGCACATAGTAACTGTTACTGTTCTCTTTCCCCTCTAACCTAATTCGCTTGTCAAGGAAAGATATGTAGTGTGATTTAAGCAAAAGGATGATTATCTGAATAGGTGGAATCTCATCACAGCCAGCATAATGGCCTGTCACACTTGCTTGGTTCTATCTGGAATCTGTGTAAATGGGTCTATATTGCTATTATATATAATGTACTTGATTTAAAAACATTTCCACAGAGGATTTCCTGCAAGTGCCTGCTCTTTTCTTTCCTTAACTTTATTAATCAGTACTCTCTCTCTGATTTTTACATATTAAAATTAAAGTGAACTGGAATAAATTAAACTCTTATTGGAACAACAAAATTTATCTGTCCTGAAGCTATGTGATTTTCAGATCCTGAAATTTCTACAAATACTTTACAGAGTTTATCACAGTAAAAACTCTTACATTTTAATACTGCTCTAGCATTAATGCTAAATTTAAAAATAACATTAGGTTTGATATTAGTATTGAATTCAGCACCTATTTAGCAGAACTATGTGTACATAACAAAACAGAGCACTACTTACTAATAACAAGGTAACTAAAACATGGGCTTTGACGTCAATGAATATAGAATCCTGGGGGTGTGTCTGTGTGTTAGTCGCTCAGTCATCTCCAGCTCTGCTACCCCACGGACTGTAGCTCGTCAGCCTCCTCTGTCCATGGAATTCTCTAGGCAAGAAAACGGTAGTGGGTTGCCATTCCCTTCTCCAGGGGATATTCCCAACCCAGGGATTGAACCTGGGTCTCCCACATTGCAGGCAGATTTTTTACTGTCTGAGCCACCAGGGAGCTTCAAATCCTAGGATAACCATAGCTAATTAAAAATTCTAAAAAGTCATGTCAACTGCATCTGCTAGTGTAGAATTCTTTTAATGGTATTTTAATCATTGGCTCAGCAAAGTATTTTCCCTCTAGGCTATCTAATTCTGAAAGCACACAGAATATTAGATGCTAAAATATTTGATAAAATGAGTTTCAAATGATATAATCTCATGTACAGAAATGTGGTTAAACATACTGTGTAAAGATATTAGTAATTAAAATGAAAGTCATAAATTAAAAAGATGAATTTTGCTGATGGAGCTAAAGATTATACCTGCAATATAGACTATAAGGCTAAAAGTAAAATACTCTATTGCTTAGTTTAATGATTAAATAGACGTCAGTAGGTTTAATCCCTTTGATTTAGCAAACTGAGAATGAACTCATATTTACAAGAAAATCACGACTCATCCAGTTTATCTCTTGCTATCTGTTGTACTATCTTGAAGATGAGAAAAAGAAAAAAAGTTGCTTTTAAGTTCAGACTATATCTGATAACTCTGTATTGTATAATTGAAATTTATTAAGAGAGTAGAACTTAAATGTTCTCAGTCCCTTGTCCCAAGAAGAAAAGAAAAGATGAATAAGTGAAGTGATGGATATGGATGTGTTAATTAACTAGATGAGGAAAATCCTTTCATGATGTATACATTTATCAAATATTTTAATTATATTAAAATTTTATATGTCAATTATATCTGAATAAATGGAAATTAGAAAAAACAGTTCAGACCTTCATTTAATAATGTAACAGTTTTAAAATAATGTAATAGCTTTAAAACCATCAATTAATGGCTTTCTATTTTTTATTAGAAATCCTGAGCACCTGTGCTGTTTCCTACCCCCTAATCCTCTGCCAGAGACTTTTGAGTTGGGGAAGGAGATTTTAAAAGATAACATTTTTTAAAGGTTTTAGAAGACACAGCAAGATTTCTTGCTCCACAATAAAATAATTAAATGAGAATTTCTGAGAAGTTGCCAAGAACAATCAAGAAAGATGTTGCTTTTTATGCAGAGCACTTATTGAAGAATAGCTTCACATCTTAGTCAATGAGCAGATTCTTATTAGTTATTTAGGTTTATCTGGCAGCTATTCTCTGAAGGGCTCATTAGAGGAAATTACTCCAAGATCATATACATCTACAGGCATTTTATTTATCCCTATGTTTACTTTCATATTTTTTCAGATTTTTACCCATAATTGCGTCTTGAATCTAGTCACATTTCTCTGTCCATACTACCAGAAACTTAATCCAGACTATCAGTCTTTCACTTAGCTGAGTGGCATTGCCTGTAACCTGGGTTTCCCATCTCCACTTTTGCCTTCTCCATCTGTTCTCTATCCCACTGTCCCATGATGACTTTTCTGCAAACTAGCCAGCTGGGATTTTGGTAAAGATGATGCTGAATTCATAGATCAGTTTGGGGAGTATTATCATCTTAATCGGAGAAGGCAATGGCAACCCACTCCAGTACTCTTGCCTGGAAAATCCCATGGACAGAGGAGCCTGGAAGGCTGCAGTCCATGGGGTCGCTAGGAGTCGGACACGACTGAGCAACTTCACTTTCACTTTTCACTTTCATGCATTGGAAAAGGAAATGGCAACCCACTCCAGTGTTCTTGCCTGGAGAATCCCAGGGACGGGGGAGCCTGGTGGGCTGCCGTCTATGGGGTCACACAGAGTCAGACATGATGGAAGCGACTTAGCAGTAGCAGCATCATCTTAATAATACTAGGTCTCTGATCCTTGAATATATTTCCATTTATTTAGGTTTTTTTCTAATTTCTTTCAGTGATGACTTATAATTTTAGCAGTGCAAGTATTGCAATTCTTTTGTTAATCCTACACCTAAATATTTTATTCTTTTTGATGCTATTTAGTGAAATTGCATTTTTAAATTTCATTCTAAGATTGTTCATTGTTGCTATTGAAATAAAATTGATTTTTATAGGTTGATCTTAACTCATTAATTAGTGGATAAAGGGATAGTGCCATTTGAAACTAGAGTTAGTTTTACTTCTTTCTTTGTAATCTGGATGTCTTTTACTTCTCTTCCTTGTCTAATTGCTTGGTCTAGAACCTTCAGTACAATGTTAAGAGAGGGTCAGCCATGTTTTGTTCCTGACCTTAGAGGGAAATAACCCTGATAGCTCAGCTGGTAAAGAATCCGCCTGCAATGTAGGAGACCTGGGTTCAATCCCTGGGTTGGGAAGATCCCTTGGAGAAGGGAAAGACAACCCACTCCAGTATTCTGGCCTGGAGAATTCCATGGACTGATTAGTCCATGGGGTCACAAAGAGTTGGACATGACTGAGCAACTTTCACGTTTAGAGGGAAAGACTTCAGCATCACCATTAAGTGTCATATTAGCTGTGAGATTTTTGTAGATGCTGTGTATCAGAGAGAATTCCTTTTTATTTGCAGCTATTTTTTTTCATGAAAACATGTTGAATATCATCAAATGTTTTTTCTAAGTATATTGAGATTACCATGATAGCTGCAGGGGATTGGATCCAGAACACCCACAGTTACCAAAATCTAGTCATGCTCAAATCTCTTGTATTGAGTAGTATAACAGAGTCTGTCCTCCATACTTGGGATTCTGTATACGTAGATCCAACCAGCCTTGAAATCTGACATGTGGTTTTTGCATCTGAGGATGTGGAACCAGCAGTTACAAAGGGCTGACTATAGATTTTGTCCTTTTTCCTTCCATTCTTCAGATTATGTAATCTCTATCAGTCTATTCTTTCTTCTGACAGTTCAAATCAGTTGGACCAATTCAGTGAATTTTAATTTAAGTTATTGTACTTTTCAACTTCACAATTTCCATTTAGTCATTTGTTATACCTGTTGACATTCTTTATTTGGTGAGACATTGTCATCATTTTTTTTTTTAACTTCTATAACATGCTTCTCTATAATGGCTACCTTCAAGCCCTCAAAGGTAAATTTTGTTGTCCACTCGTTTTTTCTGTTTATGGGCAACAATTTCTTGTTTATTTTTATGTCTCATCCTTTCTTTGTTCTTGAAAATCGGACAGTTTCAATAATATATCATTGCAAACATGAATATCAGTTTGTCTCCTCCCCCATCTTCTTTGATATTCTTATCGTTTGCTTGTGTATTTGTTTGATCACTAATTTAGTGACATGGCTGGACTAGTTCAGTGAAGTCTGTTTCCCAGGCAATGTGCGTGCTCAGAGGTCACTCCCTAAAGGGCGCAGCTTTGCAGATGTGCAGTTTCACAGACCTCCCTCCTCAGAGATGTTTATGGTTTTAACTGGTTCTCTGTTTCTTTCCCTTAACCCCCTGTTAAGCTTCAGGCTAGTTATCATACTTAGCTATTAGCCTCAACTATTTGCCAGCTGGTTTCTCTATTGTTTTTGACAACACTCTGGGTCATAAACTGCTCCATAGTCTGATTCAATTAGAGTCGGGCCTCTTTGCAGACATAACTTTGAGGCCTCAGGAGAGCTCTTCTTAGCTAGCTTGTTCTCAGGTTCTCTCTGCTATACTTCTAGTTGTTCTATGATTTTTCTTGTTGCTATCAAGCAGACTTCTCTTAATTGCTCACCTCCAATAACTCTTTTGCTTTTATCAATGCCCTTGAGCTTGAACATCCCCTTGCTCTGTGACAAAGAGGTGCCTTGACAGATATCTCTATTTAAATTTACATTACCTGTCACTCTCTCTTCATTTGCCCTACTATATTTTTCTTCATAGCCCTTACACAGACTTGACATTAGATAACATATTTGTTTATCTTATTGTCTGTCTCCTCCATGATAATATAAGCTCCCTGAGGGCAGCTTACTGCTATATACACAGTTTATATACCATACACGTAGTTCCAAGAATTCCATCTCACACTCAGTAGGCATATGAAATAATGGCTGGATAAACAATTTAGTGAATAATGAAGGAATACATACATCAATAAACACCACTACCTAATGAAAGGAAAAGGGAAAATTTGCAGTGAAAATCAAGTCTTTGATTACGGATGACTATTCAGAAAATCTTTGAAGTCACTGATCAAAAAAATAAAAACATGTTGAGAAAATGAAAACTATAATGGGATGAGTAGGACTAATGCTCTAAATGAAGATGAATTCAATAATAATGATGATATTACTAATGACAATAACAATACATGAACTAATGTGAATAGAAACTCTTGCTTATAGAAGGCTGAGTCCTGTGCTATGTTTGAATCCATGATTTGATTTAATACAATGATACTTTGAAGGAGGTACTACTTTGCAGACGTGTATACTGAGCACAGGAAGAATAAGGAGTAAGGAAGTCAAGAAACACCTGGAGTAACCGGCAAATTTGGCCTTGGAATACGGAATGAAGCAGGGCAAAGACTAATAGAGTTTTGCCAAGATAATGCACTGGTCATAGCAAACACCCTCTTCCAAGAACACAAGAGAAGACTCTATACATGGACATCACCAGATGGTCAACACCAAAATCAGATTGATTATATTCTCTGCAGCCAAAGATGGAGAAGCTCTATACAGTCAACAAAAACAAGACCAGGAGCTGACTGTGGCTCAGATCATGAACTCCTTATTACCAAATTCAGACTCAAATTGAAGAAAGTAGGGAAAACCGCATTCAGGTATGACCTCAATCAAATCCCTTATGATTATACACTGGAAGTGAGAAATAGATTTAAAGGTCTAGATCTGATAGATAGAGTGCCTGATGAACTATGGAATGAGGTTCGTGACATTGTACAGGAGACAGGGATCAAGACCATCCCCATGGAAAAGAAATGCAAAAAAGCAAAATTACCGTCTGGGAAGGCTTACAAATAGTTGTGAAAAGAAGAGAAGTGAAAAGCCAAGGAGAAAAGGAAAGGTATAAGCATCTGAATGCAGAGTTCCAAAGAATAGCAAGAAGAGATAAGAAAGCCTTCTTCAGCGATCGAAATAGAGGAAAAGAACAGAATGGGAAAGACTAGAGATCTCTTCAAGAAAATTAGAGCTATCAAGGGAACAATTCATGCAAAGATAGGCTCAATAAAGGACAGAAATGGTATGGACCTAACAGAAGCAGAAGATATTAAGAAGAGGTGGCAAGAATACACAGAAGAACTGTACAAAAAAGATCTTCACAACCCAGATAATCACGATGGTGTGATCACTCATCTAGAACCAGACATCTTGAAATGTGAAGCCAAGTGGGCCTTAGAAAGCATCACTATGAACAAAGCTAGTGGAGGTGATAGAATTCCAATAGAGCTATGTCAAATCCTGAAAGATGATGCTGTGAAAGTGCTGCACTCAATATGCCAGCAAATTTGGAAAACTCAGCAGTGGCCACAGGACTGGAAAAGGTCAGTTTTCATTCCAATCCCAAAGAAAGGCAATGCCAAAGAATGCTCAAACTACTGCACAATTGCACTCATCTCACATGCTAGTAAAGTAATGGTCAAAATTCTCCAAGCCAGGCTTCAGCAATACGTGAACCGTGAGCTTCCAGATGTTCAAACTGGTTTTAGAAAAGGCAGAGGAACCAGAGATCAAATTGCCAACATCTGCTGAATCATGGAAAAAGCAAGAGAGTTCCAGAAAAATGTCTATTTCTGCTCTATTGACTATGCCAAAGCCTTTGACTGTGTGGATCACAATAAACTGGAAAATTCTGAAAGAGATGGGAATACCAGACGACCTGACCTGCCTCTTGAGAAATCTGTATGCAGGCCAGGAAGCAACAGTTAGAACTGGACATGGAACAACAGACTGGTTCCAAATTGGGAAAGGAGTACGTCAAGGCTGTATATTTTCACCCTGCTTATGTAACTTTTATGCAGAGTACATCATGAGAAACTCTGGGCTGGAAGAAACACAAGCTGGAATCAAGATTGCCAGGAGAAATATTAATAACCTCAGATATGCAGATGACACCACCCTTGTGGCAGAAAGTGAAGAGGAGCTAAAAAGCCTCTTGATGAAAGTGAAAGTGGAGAGTGAAAAAGTTGCCTTAAACTCAACATTCAGAAAACAAAGATCATGGCATCCGGTCCCATCACTTCATGGGACATAGATGGGGAAACAGTGGAAACAGTGTCAGACTTTATTTTTTTGGGGCTCCAGAATCACTGCAGATGGTGATTGCAGCCATGAAATTAAAAGGCATTTACTCCTTGGAAGAAAAGTTATGACCAACCTAGATAGCATATTCAAAAGCAGAGACATTACTTTGCCGACTAAGGTCTGTCTAGTCAAGGCTATGGTTTTTCCAGTAGTCATGTATGGATGTGAGAGTTGAACTGTGAAGAAAGCTGAGCGCCGAAGAATTGATGTTTTTGAACTGTGGTGTTGGAGAAGACTCTTGCGAGTCCCTTGGACTGCAAGGAGATCCAACCAGTCCATTCTGAAGGAGATCAGCCCTGGGATTTCTTTGGAAGGAATGATGCTAAAGCTGAAGCTCCAGTACTTTGGCCACCTCATGCGAAGAGTTGACTCATTGGAAAAGACTGTGATGCTGGGAGGGATTGGGGGTAGGAGGAGAAGGGGACGACAGAGGATGAGATGGCTGGATGGCATCACTGACTCGATGGACACGAGTCTGAGTGAACTCCGGGAGTTGTTGATGGACAGGGAGGACTGGCATGCTCCGATTCATGGGGTTTCAAAGAGTCAGACACGACTGAGAGACTGGACTGAACTGAACTGAACTGACAGGAAAGTAATACAACTAGCAAATGGAAAAATTGGGAGTCCAGACCAGTGGTTAAGTTTCAGAGCCTATTTTATCAAACAAGCTAAAGTCATTGTATGCTTAAACATACATGATATTAGGAATTAAGGATATGGTAAAAAAAATTTTTTTAAAGAAATAAAACCCAAATCTTCATAGATCCAAGAGCTGTGGTTAAAAGTGAGGCCATGTTACTATTAATTGTCAAATTATTTTGGCTTATTACCTTGTTTCTTGGAGTATGACCCTGGTCCCGGGTGAAGTTCGCTTCCTGCAGTCTCCCCACAAAAGTTCTGAGGAACCCCCACAAAGTCTCTCATTTGTCTCACAATAATTAGAAGTGCATTTCAGGTATTGCCACTTTTCTGCACACGTGTCCAGCGGGCTTACACCACTTCCTGGTGGGCCTCCTGGTCTCCGTGGGTGTGCAGTCACTACTCTTGGCCCCCATCATCAATGCACTAGTTCACAGGTCTAGAATCACCATAGTTACTGGGCTGTGAGCAGAAGTGAGGATCATGCTCATGGTACTCACTCTGTGTTGCATTTTATCTATGGTCTGAGAAGCCAAGCAACCCTACCCATTCCCCAGTCTGAAAATGTTTCTTGTAAAAAGAGATTTTAGCCTCTACAAATTTAAAACTGGGCCCATGGACTCAGTCTTGGGAAGATGCTTGAAACTGTTTCCATCATTCCTTTTTAAACCCTTATGTATTCATATAAACCTGCCTGATAGCATCCTTTCTTCTCTTAAACCAAAGCCAAACTGCTAGCATGAATGGATCTCTGTGAACTGATACTATTTACACACTATCTTCTAATTATCATCAGACACTGTTGAATTCCAGCATGGTGCAGCCTCAGCTTAAATTGGTTGCTCCTGTTTGTCTCCAAAGTTGCTGCTCCTGACATTACATTTCAATTTTGTATCTGGTTAGTTTTCCAACTTGTGTGTTACCTTAAGTTTGTGGACCATGGGAAGAAACTAGAAAATACAAAATGGAGGCACATTGCTTGTCCCTTCTGGGATTCTAGTCTCCAAAACTCTTGTCTGGACACTCCTGTCCAGAACGGATTACAAATATGCAAATGACCACTTGGGGAAATGCCTCAGGCTAGAGCCAAGGGATTGCAAGAATGTGAAGTTTCCTTACATTGCAGTGGGAGAGAGCGGTGTCTTAACTCTAAAAAATTAGAGCAGTTGTCAGCTCTGATGGTATAGCGTGGTGAAAATTGTATACTCTGAAGTCAGACACACCTGGATTAGAGTCCTGATTCTTTCACTTCAGTTGATTTCAGCAAACATGCACCGAGTACTTATGCTATGTTTCAGCCACTACTAGGTACTGGGCTGCTTCCCTGGTGGCTCAGACAGTAAAGAATCTGCCAGCAACGCAGGAGACCTGGGGTCCATCCCTGGGTTAGGAAGATCCCCTGGAGAAGGGAATAGCAATCCACTCCAGGATTCTTACCTGGAGAATTTCCCATGGACAGAGGAGCCTGGTGGACTAGAGTCCATGGGGATACAAAGAGTTGGATAGGACTGAGTGCCTAACAGTTTCACTAGGTACTAGTGACAGAGATGAATAAACTATTATCCTGAAATTATACAGTTCAAAGTCTAGATGGGGCGAAACACCTAAAAACAGAAAAAAATAGATAAAAAGATGTACTAGGTCAAGTGTAGTACAAAGATATCTATTGTTGGAAATTAGATCAAGTTCATTGTTCTTAAGCCTCAGTTGAAACTTTCATCTATAAAATTGATCGTAATAATTTAAAAGATCATATTAAGCCTTGGAAAAAATATATCTATACACATGTGAGCATGCGTGCCAAATTGCTTCAGTCGTGTCCAACTCTTTGCAACTCTAACTGTAGCCCAGCAGGCTCCTCTGTCCATGGGATTCTCCAGGCAAGAATACTGGAATGGGTTGCCATGTCCTCCTTCAGGGGATCTTCACCACTCAGGGATTGAACCCATGTCTCCTATGTGTTCTGCACTGGCAGGCAGGTTCTTTACCACTATTGCCACCTGGGAAGTCCATGTATACACATACACACACAAACACACACACAAAGACAGAATAAGATGGAGAGTAAGTGATAAAGCAAAACCTTACATCTTTATCAAGATTTGCCTTTTATTAACAAAGTTAAATAACCTCTTCAAACTACTGCTGTAAGTTGAAGGATGTAGCACTTGCATCTCTTTTTTCTTCTGTCCAAAATTTCATTGACAGATCTGAAACATGCACTTCAAAAGAAAAATTTCCAACAGCAGTAGAAAAAAATGAAATTCTGCTATAAGTAGAGCAGAAGTCCTGAGATATTGCAGTTATGAATCAGAGCTAAAGGCATACAACACAAAAAACAGATTGGAGCAAAATAGATGAGATTATTTCCTCTCCAAAGAAATCCAGAAAAAATTTAAAGTCACGGTCAACAAATGCCACCAAAGCAACCATTGGCCTAATTGATTGAAGGTCTTCAAAATAGCTGGGCTAGTTGGGGCTTGCTGCTTCTCTACTTACACTGGCCACCAGTGAGTTCCCTGGGGAGACTGGGTTGGACTAAGAGGCAGGGCAGAGGTGGAGATAAGGTTCTACCCTTGGGTGATAGCTGGGAATTAAAAATGGAAAAGGAGCAATTGACACCAAGCTTTACCCCTAGATGAAAGCCAAGGGAGGATTTTCTACCAAGAAAGTCTTGACTCAGAGATTCCCAGACAAGCATTTGGTTGATAGGAGGATAGGAGAGTCCTACTCTGCTCACTTGGCCTTCTGCCCGCTCTAGCCAACCTCTTCCCCTGTCCCTTCTCTCGACAAACACCATGAGTCCATGATCAGGGCTTCTAGTCACAGCAAAGGAATGAGAACTCTTTGGGGGAATGAAAATAGACCTGTGACCAACAGGGTTTTAAGTCTAAACCCTCAACTCAAAGTAGGAGCATAGAGTTCTAAATCTTCAACATTTCAAGAAGACTAATAGTGTGAAACAGGTTGCAGGGGATAGTTCTGATGCTACCCAAAAAAATAATTCTCTGACTCATGACCACTATCAGCAAAGCTGGTGTTTGATCTGTGTTTCAGGAGCTAAAAGCCAAGAAGGGGTCCAGGCAGGTTTTAGTATTAATTGGATAGGCTTTATATTCCATAGATGTAAATTTTCCGTACTATTTCCTTCTCTGTGTTAAGGCCTTATGGCTAGCCAAGAGAATGAGAGCCTGAAAGTGCTTCCCAATGTGAATGTAAATGTGAATCAGCCACCACCATCCGTGGCTCACAATTCTTTTCTAAGATCAGCCAGGCAGTTTATGCAAAAGGCCTTGTAGGGAGAGTTATTTCTAAATGTCTTCTGGTGGATGGCTGAATAAGAAACTGGATCTCAGCTTTCCAGTGTCTGGTACCTACCGAGGAGAAAAAGGCAATCTCCAACTCTCTGCTCTGCTGGGGCTCATAACCCACAGTGGATATAAAATGCAGATGTTGTTTTATTAGAGAAACCATTAATTTTATGACAGCAACTCTGAACTATTTATATGGTAAACAAAACAAAACAAAACAAAAAACCTCATACAGGAGTTTGCCACAGTTTCACACCCCAGCCTGACGCTTCTGTAAATGCTATGGGAGCACGCTGTGAGATCATTAAAATGGAGCTGGCTCTGAGTGTTTTCCCAATGAGCCACCTGCGAAAACCAGCCAAGTTGGCTCAGACGGTAAAGCGTCTGTCTACAAAGCGGGAGACCCGGGTTCGATCCTTGGGTTGGGATGATACCCTGGAGAAGGAAAAGGCAATTCACTCCAGGACTATTGCCTGGAAAATTCCATGGACAGAGGAGCCTGGTAGGCTACAGTCCATGGGGTCGCAAAGAGTTGGACATGACTGAGAGACTTCACTTAGAGACTTATCTGAACCTATGACCCAAGATAGAACTTATCTGAAAGTACCCTCTCTGATGAGATTAACGCATGCTTTCCCCTTAGACTGCTTATGTGAATAAAGGTGGGGTTTTTGTGTGTTTGTGTTTTTTTTTTCTTTTTTTTTTTTTTTAATTTTAAAATCTTTAATTCTTACATGCATTCCCAAACATGAACCCCCCTCCCACCTCCCTCCCCATAACATCTCTCTGGGTCATCCCCATGCATCAGCCCCAAGCATGCTGCATCCTGTGTGTTTGTTTTTTAATGACAGAGCTCTCTTAAATTATCATGTGCTGTGCTCAGTCACTTGGTACTCTTTGTGACCCCATGAACTGTAGCCCACCAGGCTCCTCTGTCCATGGGATTTTCCAGGCAAGAATACTGGATTGGGTTGCCATTTCCTTCTCCTAAATTATGACAGATAATTTTAAAAGACATTTACTATTTGGCGGGTGGGAAGGAAGCATGAACAGCCAAGATGGGGTTCAGTTTTATTTTGGAACATTTTAAGAAAAGGAATGGGAAATTGATCAGGGAATAAACTTCAAAACCTCTAAAGGTATGAGTTTCTAAAGGCTTATATATAGTGAGATCATTTTGTTTGTGATGACTCAATTAAGGTAAGTATAGTTGGTTGATTTAGCAAGACCCCAAATTTTAAAATGGATGAGTTAACAATTTAAAACTTATTTCAGAACAAAGTGTCCTTTCAAGATTATAACTGGCTACAATTTGCCATCAATCAGACTAATCTCCTGAGAGGCCTGGGAGACTTTATGCATCATGGGAGGCTAGAGAACAGTGATGAAGCCCACTATGTACCAACTGAACAGATGTACAGTTCAGTTCAGTGCTCAGTCGTGTCCAGCTCTTTGCAACCGAATGAACTGCAGCAGGCCAGGCCTCCCTGTCCATCACCAACTCCTGGAGTTTTCTCAGATTGATGTCCATTGAGTTGGTGATACCATCCAACCATCTTATCCTCTGTTGTTGCCTTCTCCTCCAGCCTTCAATCTTTGTCAGCATCAAGGTCTTTTCAAATGAGTCAGCTCTTCACATCAGGTGGCCAAAGTATTGGAGCTTCAGCTTCAACATCAATCCTTCCAATGAACACCCAGGACTGATTTCCTTTAGGATGGACTGGTTGGATCTCCTTGCAGTCCAAGGGACTCTCAAGAGTCTTCTCCAACACCACAGTTCAAAAGCAGCAATTCTTATGCACTCAGCTTGCTTTATAGTCCAAATCTCACATCCATACACGACTACTGAAAAAAGCATAGCTTTGACAAGACAGACATTTGTTGGCAAAATAATGTTTCTGCTTTTTAATATGTTGTCTAGGTTTATCATAGCTTTTCTACCAAGGAGTGAGCGTGTTTTAATTTCATGGCTGCAGTCACCATCTGCAGTGATTTTGGAGCCCCAAAAATAAAGTCTGCTACTGTTTCCACAGTTTCCCCATCTATTTCCCATGAAGTGATGGGACCAGATGCCATGATCTTAGTTTTCTGAATGTTGAGTTTTAAGCTAACTTTTCACTCTCCTCTTTCACTTTCATCAAGAGGCTCTTTAGATCTTCTTCACTTTCTGCCATAAGGGTGGTGTCATCTGCATATCTGAGGTTATTGATATTTCTCCTGGCAATCTTGATTCCAGCTTGTGCTTCATCCAGCCCAGTGTTTCTCATGATGTACTCTGCATACAAGTTAAATAAGCAAGGTGACAATATACAGCCTTGACATACTCCTTTCCCAATTTGGAACCAGTCTTTTGTTCCATGTCAAGTTCTAACTGTTACTTCTTGACCTGCATACAGATTTCTCAGGAGGCAGGTCAGGTGGCCTGGTATTCCCATCTCTTTCAGAATTTTCCACAGTTTATGGTGATCCACATTGGTGGCTCAGACGATAAAGTGTCTGTCTACAATGTGGGAGACCCGGGTTCGATCCCTGTGTTGGGAAGATCCGCTGGAGAAGGAAATGAAATGGCAATCCACTCCAGTACTATTGCCTGGAAAATCCCATGGACAGGGGAGCCTGGTAGGCTACAGTCCATGGGGTTGCAAAGAGTCGGACATGACTGAGCGACTTCAATCACTCACTCACTCACTCACTCACTCACATAGTCAAAGGCTTTGGCATAGTCAATAAAGCAGAATTAGATGTTTTTCTGGAACTCTCTTGCTTTGTTGATGATCCAGCGGATGTTGGCAATTTGATCTCTGGCTCCTCTGCCTTTTCTAAAACCAGTTTGAACATCTGGAAGTTCATGGTTCATGTACTGTTGAAGCCTGGCTTGGAGAATTTTGAGCATTACTTTACTAGTGTGTGAGATGAGTGCAATTGTGCGGTAGTTTGAGCATTCTTTGACATTGCCTCTCTTTGAGATTGAAATGAAAACTAACCTTTACCAGTCCTGTGGCCACTGCTGAGTTTTCCAAATTTGCTGGCCTATTGAGTGCAACATTTTCACAGCATCATCTTTTAGGATTTAAAATAATTCAACTGGAATTCTGTCACCTCCACTAGCTTTGTTTGTAGTGATGCTTTCTAAGGCCCACTTGACTTCACATTCCAGGATGTCTGGCTCTAGGTGAATCACACCATCATGATTATCTGGGTCATGAAGATCTTTTTTGTACAGTTCTTCTGTGTATTCTTACCACCTCTTCTTAATATCTTCTGCTTCTGTTAGGTCCATACCATTTCTGTCCTTTATTGAGCCCATCTTTGCATGAAATGTTCCCTTGGTAGCTCTAATTTTCCTGAAGAGCTCTCTAGTCTTTTCCATTCTACTGTTTTCCTCTATTTCTTTGCAGTGATTGGTGAGGAAGGCTTTATCTCTCCTTGCTATTGTTTGGAACTCTGCATTCAAATGGATATATCTTTCCTTTTCTCCTTTGTTTTTAGCTTCTCTTCTTTTCACAGCTATTTGTAAGGCCTCCTCAGACAGCTATTTTGCTTTTTTGCATTTCTTTTTCTTGGGGATGGTCTTGATCCCTGTCTCCTGTACAATGTCACGAACCTTTGTCCATAGTTCATCAGGCAGTCTATCAAATCTTGTCCCCTAAATCTATTTCTCACTTCTACTTTATAGTCATAAGGGATTTGATTTAGGTCATACCTGAATGGTCTAGTGGTTTTCCCCACTTTCTTCAATTAAATTCTCAATTTGTCAATAAGGAGTTCATGATCTCAGCCAAAGTCAGCTCCCAGTCTTGTTTTTTCTGACTGTATAGAGCTTTTCCATCTTTGGATGCAAAGAATATAATCAATCTGATTTCAGTGTTGACCATCTGGTGATGTCTATGTGTAGAGTCTTTTTTTGTGTTGTTAATAGAGTTTTGCCAAGAGAAAGCATTGGGAGCCTTTAAGTTGAAGGAAAAACTTGAAAAGTGTTAGGACCAATATTTATTCTAGCAAAATTATTAAACTAGAGGTTCTACCTATTTTATATGCTCAAAGATAATGCAGAGGAAGGAAAAAATGAACCAAATAAACTCAGAAGATCTATACCTACTCTCCCACAATTTCCCTGGGCAAGAAGTCAGAAAGGCAGTGCTTTAGTGAAATATTCAACGTACCAGATTTTATATTATAGTCTCCAAAACTGCTTCAACATTTGTTTGCCTTAGAACCCTGCATCTAACTACAATTATTTCAAGTCTTTCTGTAGGTCCAGTGGTTAAGACTCCATGCTTCCAATACAAGGGACATAGGTTCAATTCCTGATTGGGGGACTAAGATCCTTCATGCTGAATGTGGCTATAAAAGAAAAATAAATTTAAAAATTAAGATTAAAAATATTTTTTGAAAATTACATAAAAAAGAAACATCATATAACTACACTTGTTTCTGTTAGTAGCAGAAGGCCACTACCTATGGCCCACAGACCAAGCCTGGTATGCTGCCTGTTTCTATAAACTCAGTTTTAGTGGACCACAGTCATGTGTATTTTCCATGACTGCTTTTCACTTGGGAGTGCATATTTGGGTAGTTTTAGCAGAGCTTATATGCCCTGCATAGTCTAAAATATGTACTATTTGGCCATCTTCAGAAAAAGCTGGTTGACCCCAGACTAAAGCATCCCAAACCATGATACATGCTTCGTGAAGATGCTCATTCAAAATAGGACACAGAGTGGTGAGTAATAAAGGCCACAAAAGATGAGTGCATCAGTACAGATAAAACTCACCTCAAACTACATTCATCTTTGTTGTGAGTCTGTGCAGTGGAGAACCTAAACCTCCCTGGGTCACTATTGTGACGCTGGCCCTGTTATGGGGTGTGCTCACAGGTAATGTCAGTCTGTTGACACCACGGCCATAGGAGGTTTAATTCTCTGTATATCTATATAGTTGTGATGCAGCATTAGCTGGTGGGAGACCAGCCTGTACCACTGAAGATCTGTGTCCTTGATGAACATCCTTTTTCACAAGTCTTGCTGGAGCTGGTGCCCAACCATCCTTTCTGCATCAACATATCAGGATAAAGGCTGACCAGGACCGAAGGTATACCATTTAGATTTATGTTTTCAAAAGGTGAAATATTTAATGACTAGAAAAGAAATGTGATTTTCTATAGTTATCCTAGGGTCAGTCCTCTTTAAAGCAAAGTTTTTGATGAGAGTGACATCAGCACAGTGGTGGCAAGAGTCCTTTCCTTTTTCTCTTCTTTTGGTTCACAATTAACCAGACATCCATGATCCAACAGAAGTGCACAGTAACACCAGGACACCTGAGAGATCCGCCCACCTGCGGGAAGTGAGTGGCTAGAACTTCAGAGGGAGAGATCCCGGGGAGTCAGTCTACCGATCCCCACTTGCCACCACAAGGAGCAAGGCAACCTGGAGGGTGCAGACCTGGGCACTCATGGGAGACAGAGAAGTTGTGGAGGTGCAGCCCGCCTGACAGGAGAAATCAGCAATCCACGGAACAGGAGTTTGGAGGAGGTGCAAAGTGAGTGTGTAGTGTGCAGACTCAGGCCAGTTAAGAGAAAACAAAACCTTGCATTACAGCACCATCTTCTGGAAAGCAAAAGAAAGGTTTCTGATGGCTGGATGGTTAATTTGCACTTCTCTTGTAATTTGTATTGCTGAGAATCTTTTTTTTTTTACATTGAGCTGCATGAACTGTTTGTGTGTGTGTGTGTGTGTGTGTGTTTTGAGATTAACCCATTGTCAGTCACAAGTTTTGGAAGTATTTTCTCCCATTCTGTAAATTGTCTTTTAATTGTTTAATAATTTAGAAATTTCATTGATAAAAAGTAATAAAATTAAGGAAGTCTTATATCTTTCTCCTCACTTAACCAATTAAGCATGTACACTGTGATCAAAAGTGTGTGTCTATAGCATATGTAATAAAAACTGGAGAGAAAATACCAAACAATAATTATTATTTATGATCATGGAAATATGAGTGAATTTCCTTTCCCTTTGTGTTTTTCTGTAGTTAAAAGAAATATTCTGTAGTAAACACATAATGCCTTTTCAATCCAAAAACATTTAAAAATTAACATTTGGGTTTCTTTTTGTACCATTGGAGGG
Organism: Ovis aries; assembly: GCF_016772045.2. Taxonomy (NCBI): domain Eukaryota; kingdom Metazoa; phylum Chordata; class Mammalia; order Artiodactyla; family Bovidae; genus Ovis; species Ovis aries. The sequence goes on along the minus strand of NC_056057.1, from coordinate 61,314,867 downwards.
CACATTTGTCCCTTCATTTTTTTGACTTCAGCCTACTGTCCCCATTCCTCAGTTTCTATAATTTCAAATATCTTTTTTTAAAATTTTTACTTTATTTTACTTTACAATACTGTATTGGTTTTGCCATACATCAACATGAATCCACCACGGGTGTACATGAGTTCCCAATCCTGAACCCCCTCCCACCTCCCTCCCCATACCATCCCTCTGGGTCATCCCAGTGCACCAGCCCCAAGCATCCTGTATCCTGCATCGAACCTAGACTGGTGATTCGTTTCTTACATGATATTATACATGTTTCAATGCCATTCTCCCAAATCATGCCACCCTCTCCCTCTCCCACAGAGTCCAAAAGTCTGTTCTATACATCTGTGTCTCTTTTGCTGTCTTGCATACAGGGTTATCATTACCATCTTTCTAAATTCCATATATATGTGTTAGTATACTGTATTGGTGTTTTTCTTTCTGGCTTACTTCACTCTGTATAATTGGCTCCAGTTTCATCCACCTCATTAGAACTGATTCAAATGTATTCTTTTTAATGGCTGAGTAATACTCCATTGTGTATATGTACCACAGCTTTCTTATCCATTCATCTGCTGATGGACATCTAGGTTGTTTCCATATCCTGGCTATTATAAACAGTGCTGCGATGAACATTGGGGTACACGTGTCTCTTTCAATTCTGGTTTCCTTGGTGTGTATGCCCAGCAGTGGGATTGCTGGGTCATAAGGCAGTTCTATTTCCAGTTTTTTAAGGAATCTCCACAATGTTGTCCATAGTGGCTATACTAGTTTGCATTCCCACCAACAATGTAAGAGTCTTCCCTTTTCCACACCCTCTCCAGCATTTATTGCTTGTAGACTTTTTGATTGCAGCCATTCTGACTGGTGTGAAATGGTACCTCATTGTGGTCTTGATTTGCATTTCTCTGATAATGAGTGATGTTGAGCATCTTTTCATGTGTTTGTTAGCCATCTGTATGTCTTCTTTGGAGAAATGTCTATTTCATTCTTTGGCCTATTTTTTGATTGGGTCGTTTATTTTTCTGGACTTGAGCTGCAGGAGTTGCTTGTATATTTTTGAGATTAGTTGTTTGTCAGTTGCTTCAATTGCTATTATTTTCTCCCATTCAGAAGGCTGTCTTCACCTTGCTTATAGTTTCCTTTGTTGTGAAGAAGCTTTTAATTTTAATTAGGCCCCATTTGTTTATTTTTGCTTTTATTTTCAATATTCTGGTAGGTGGGTCATAGAGGATCCTGCTGTGATTTATGTCTGAGAGTGTTTTGCCTATGTTCTCCTCTAGGAGTTTTATAGTTTCTGGTCTTACGTTTAGATCTTTAATTCATTGTGAGTTTATTTTTGTGTGCGGTGTTAGAAAGTGTTCTAGTTTCATTCTTTCACAAGTGGTTGACCAGTTTTCCCAGCACCACTTGTTAAAGAGATTGTCTTTACTCCATTGTATATTCTTGCCTCCTTTGTCGAAGATAAGGTGTCCATAGGTGTGTGGATTTATCTCTGGACTTTCTATTTTGTTCCATTGATCTATATTTCTGTCTTTGTGCCAGTACCATACTGTCTTGATGACTGTGGCTTTGTGGTAGAGTCTGAAGTCAGGCAGGTTGATTCCTCCAGTTCCATTCTTCTTTCCCAAGATTGCTTTGGCTATTCGAGGTTTTTTGTATTTCCATACAAATTGTGAAATTATTTGTTCTATCTCTGTGAAAAATACTGCTGGTAGCTTGATAGTGATTGCATTGAATCTGTAGATTGCTTTGGACAAAGTATAGTTTTATATGACTTGGATTTTTAAGGAAGAAATATATTTTAATATTTTTCTTACTTCTCAGTTATAAATGATAAGAATGCTAATAGTTTAAAGTCAGGAAGGTTAATTCCTCCAGTTCCATTTTTCTTTCTCAAGATTGCTTTGGCTCTTTGGAGTCTTTTGTGTTTCTACACTAATTGTGAAATTTTTTGTTCTAGTTCTGTGAAAAATACCATTGGTAGTTTGTTAGGGATTGCATTCAATCTTTAAATTGCTTGGATAGCACAGTCATTTTCACAATATGGATTCTTCCAATCCAAGAGCACGGTATATCTCTCTGTTCGTGTTGTCTTTCATTTCTATCTTCTGTGCCTCTGGTAGTCGGTGGCCCTCAGGTATCTATTCCCTGCACAGACAGGAAGGGGCAGAAGTAGCAGCTTACTAAGGTTCACTTGCACAGTTGGGCTGGGGAGAGGAAGGGATGTGGCAGCCACAGTTAGGGTGTGTGGGGAGTGCCCACTGTGGCTGAGACCTGCAGGAAGTTGCCACAATTTGAGACAGGTTGTGCGCTTCCCCAGGGGAGTTAGCCCTGTATTGTGGGTCCCTCAACAGAGCAGAGCCATTAACAACAAAATAAACCTTAACCAATACCCAAGTATGAAAACAATTTTTAGCACAGCACAGGCATGCCTTTACACAAAGATTCGATAAAGCCAAAGGAACTAAGCAATCAGAAATCCTTCCTATTTACCAAAACATTACATACAATGTTTTGTAAAATATTTTTATTTTGTGGGTTTTTTTCAAATATTTTATGGACAGTGTCATTTAATCCAGAAAAGCTTTCAGGAAATCCATTTATTGTTTGCTTCATTGATTGTGCCTTGGTGTCAGACCTAAGAAACTACTGAAACAGACAAGGTCATGAAGATATGTGTTTCCTCATGGATCTGGAAACAATTTCCAGTATAAGATTGAGTAAGAGTGGTTTAAGGCACCATCTTGACCTTATTTTTTATCCCATGTAGGATGGTGCACAAGCAGATGACAGGTTCCCCAGCAAAGGCAGAATCAAACCTAACAGGCAGCTTCTGGAACTCTGCTGTTAAGTGGCCTGGTACCATGCAAATATTTGTTGAATAAATTAATAAATTTATCCTTCAAGCAAAAAATGTGCTCTGGAGATACAGCTACCAAAATGGAGAATTGAAACAAATATAGTAAGTAAACAGAAAACTTGGGAAGATTTAAAAAAACCAAACAAACAGTGAAACTTTGGGGGCTGCTAAAGGAAAGGTCTAGGACTTCCCTGGTGGCTCAGTGGTAAAGAATCAGCCTGCAATGCAGGAGACCTGGGTTTGATCCCTGGGTTGGGAAGATCCCCTGGAGGAGGGCGTGGCAACTCACTCTAGTACTCTGGCCTAGAGAATCCCATGGACAGAGGAGCCTGGTGGGTGGCAGACCATAGGGTCGCACAGAGTCAGACATCACTGAAGCAACTAAGCAGCAGCAGCAAAGGAAAGGTCTGTTGCAACTGTTCCTTAAACTTCTCTGGCAAGAGCTGGCCATTCTCAAGGAAACTCACTGAAACTCTCCCCTGAGGATTATTAGGTAACCAAGGAAACCATCATTGATGATAAGCTCCAGGTTAGTGCTTGATCAAATGGGGAGGTTTCCTGGAACTGAAAAAGCCAAATCTACCTTCAGCTACAAGGGATAAGAACAGAAGACAAAGCCAAACAGGAGCTAGGTATATGTAGAAATGGATGGTGAGGCAAGAAGTTAAGGTTAAGATCAAGAGAAGAAAGCCCAAGACTGGTTTTTTTTTTTTTTTTTTTTTTTTAACAGGATGGGAATATGTGAATCTTAGATTAGGTGCTGGCCTGGTTTAGCCTAGAATAAAGGATTTTGGTGATCCAGTTACTAGATCTGTCTGTGGGGGGGGGGGGGTGTGTGTGTTTGAAATGTATTGATGAATAAACACACTGAAAACTAAAATTCTTCACCCGTGTTCTAAGACTTCCTGCCTAAGTCAAAACACCCTTAGATTTCTTATCTATTTATAGGAGTGTGGTCTCCTACAGTGCAAGGGCTGATGCTCTGCTTCTAGAAAAACAAGTTCTGTTTTAAAAATGGCACCATGAAGCTTGTTTCCTCTGAATTACATAGGCCTTGAATCCAGTCTCTTTCTGAGAGGAAGTACAGATTTGAGGTACATTTATATTTCCTCATAAAATTCACTGGTCACCCTAGCAACTGTCCTGAAATGCCTTATAATATCCTGACATGCAGGCAAATAGAACTCATGCTATGAGAAGCCAAGTGAGTGTTATTGTTATGCCAACAACAGAAGTATCAACAGCGTGGACTTCAGGGTGGGCCGTCAGTTTCATTATCAAGAGCGTGAGCATCATCATCCTCCCTATGGTTGTTGTCATCATCATTATCTGCCCACATAACCGCATTTCTTCACAGGTGGTAACCTTTTTTGTGTAAGTATAGTGTCTGAATGCATTAACCTGGGAAAATCTTGAGCCTTTGCATGGATGGGGACGTTTGATGGTCTCCATTTCAGAACAGTCTCTATGTAGAGTCATGGAATACCTTACAGGGAAAACGCTGGTTTAGACAAAGTTCATACACATTATAAAACAAATTAAAATTCTACAGCAGGAGTCTAGGCAATTAGCCCATTGTCTTATTTAGCAAGATGAGGCTCAGAGAGTCTGGATGTTTTTTTGCTGAGGGCACTCAGCTTACTACGTGAAACGGAGGAACTTGAACGCAGATGAACCTCCAAATCCTTGTGTTCTACTGCGAGTACAGACTCCACAGGCTAATTCATGTGGCTGGAAGGTTAAGCTGAGTGAGGAATACTTTGGATAAGATATCAGAATGAGATAAAAATATTCATTACACAAAGTTTATGTGGTTTTCATGCAGGCATTTAGCAAGCTCGCTGCTGGCCACATAGGCATTCTGGAAACACACGCTGTGTGATATTTGGAGAAAAGCTCTAACTGAAGGACACACATGAATGGACTGGTGCCCAACTGGAAGTTTTCAGGTGGCTGATGAAGGCCTTGAACTGCAGTTCTGTTCTGTTGGACATCTTGACAGATGATGCAGTGGTTAGATTTAGGATCCAAAAGAAAAGGGGTGGAAAAGCCTGGAGCAAAGTAAAGTTTAGTAAAGATCAATGCAAGGATCTTCTCTTGGGTCTAAAAGCACAAGATGGTTAGAAGATATGTTTGTAGGCAGCTCTTAAAGAAAGCACCAGGTAACAAAGAGACATTGTTTCACAGGATAGAGACACTGATGGCACTGGGAGTCATCTGGATAAACTCTGAAAAAGAAGTTACATAAACTGAAGGGTATTGAAGGAAGAGTGGCCAGGAGGGTGGAGAAACTCAAAGCCACCTCAGACGAGTATTGTTTTAACAGAACACAGCTCCAGGCATTGAGAAGACAGACTGGACTAGTCTACTGTCATCAGTATTTACAACACTGTCATATAGAAAAGGGTTAAGCTTTTTCTCTGTGGTATAAGGGGAACTGAACATGTGGGTAGATGGTATAGTGAGACAGTTCAGCTTGTGAGTAATGAATAACTTTAAATGTCAGAGCTGTCAATGAACAACTAGAGTCTGGATGATTACTTGGAAGATGTTTCTAGTATCAGTGCGTATCTTCAAACACTGAAATTCTCTGCTTCATAGATCCCTCCTCTGCTCTTTAAATACTTGACATTTTATCACCAGCCTCATTTTTTTAGGGGATGCCAATATTGGAAATCATTCTTTTTATGTGATTAAGATGATTTCTGAAAATTTGCAGCAGAGCTCAACTAGAGTTTACTTTGCATACTGATGTAATAGGTAAGAGCTGGAAGCTAACAAAAGCCACATGCAAATTTTTTCTTGGTGAAGAGGTAAAAGTCGCTCAGTCGTGTCTGACTCTTTGTGACCCCATGGACTCTATAGTCCATGGAGTTCTCCAGGCCAGAATACTGGAGTGGGTAGCCTTTCCCTCCTCCAGGGGATCTTCCCAACCCAGGGATCGAAAACAGGTGTCCCACACTGCAAGTGGATTCTTTACCAGCTGAGCCACAAGGGAATGAGCTTTAAATATGGATTTGGAACTAATTGTTCTGATATTTATTTCAGTGGAGATGAAGAACTGATCACACATATTTCAAAAAAAAAAAAAGGAAAGGGAGAGAGAAACATTTTCAATATTTCCCATTAAAGCATGATGTTTACTGTAAGATGCTGTAAACATTTTTCTATTTTTAGTTTGTAGGTTTTCTTTTTTAAAATCATAGATAGATGTTGAATTTTACTGAATGATTTTTCTGCCTCTATTTAAGATGATTATGATTCTTTAATCTGTTTATTTGGTAAATTGCCTTTATAGATTTTCACATGTTATACCATTTTGCTCTCCTGGAATAATTGTCCCCTGGCCATAATGTATTATCATTTTTATATATCACTGGATTTGCTAGTATTTTGAGAGTTTTGTTCTATATAGGTAAGAAAGTAGTTTCCCTTATGCACTTTAGTGTAATGTTCTTACCAATATTTGCTACCAAAGTAATGATGACCCCAAAAGATGACTTGGGAAGTTTTCCTCTTTTTCTGTCTCTGGAATAGTGTATGTAAGATTGATTTCATTTCTAAATGTTTGGAGGAATTCACTAGTAAAACTACCAGGCTTGGAAATATTTTTTCAAAGCATTTTAGTAACAGATTCAATTTCTTTACTACGTATTAAACTGCTCATATTTTATCCTTCTTCTTGTGGCATTTCAGCAGTTTGGGAAAATTATGACATTTTAAACCTTTTAATTATTTTATTGAAATTATTACCCTGAAACTTTTATGACAGTCTCTTGTTTTCATTTTCTTAGCTGTGGGATCTATACTTAAATCTCTCCTTTGAAAAAACTCATTCTTGATAATTGGTGTTTTATGACCTCTTTACTTTCTTCCTGACCTGTTTTTCAGGGATTTATCAGATTTTAAAACCAACTTTAAAAAAAAAAATCAACTTTTAGATTGATTTCCTCTAGTGCATGTTTGTTTTATATTTTGGTGACTTTTGTTTTTATTTTTATTATCTGTTTCCATTTGCTCTCTGTAGATTTATTTTAACTCATGGAGCTGGATGCTTAGAGAATTCATTTTCAGCTTCATTCCTACTATAAGCATTTAAGTATGGTGTTAGTTGTGTTCTGAAATACTTGACAAATTTCGTTTTAATTACCATTCAAAGAAAAATTTGCTGATTTTCATTGTATTCATTTTTTTAGCTTTGAATTATTTAAAAGTAATTATATCAAGTAATTTTCAAACATGAGAAGGTTTTAATATTACCTTTTTTATTGATTTCTAACCTAATTGTACTATTGTCAGAAAATGTATTCTGCATAATTTTAGTTTTTAGATCTTTGTTGAGGTTTGTCTTATACCTATCACTTAGCTAATTGATATTTGATATGAATTTTGCTTTTGCTGGGTATAGAGTATGTAAATTAGGTCATTTATTGATGGCATTGTTAAAAATCTGTTATATTCACATGGAATTAATGTCTTCTTGGTCTATCAATTACTAAGAGATAGCTGTTAAAATCTCCCTATGATAATGGGTTTGTCCATTTTCTTTTTAGTTGTGTCATATTTCCTTTAGTTGTGTCATTATATATTTAGAAACTGTACTATTAAGTGCAATAAACTTAGAATTGTAATATTTTAGAAAGATTGTGCCATTCGTTATAATGAAATTCTCATTGTTTATTGCCAGTAATGTCTCTTACCTTATTATCTAACTTCTCTCTATATAAATATAGAGCTATACTGAATTTCTTTAAAATACTTTTTCCATTTTACATATATTTTATCTTTTATTTTAGATTTTTTTGTGTTGCTGCATTTTAGGTGTGTCTCTCTTAATCAACATTAAGTTGCATGTGGTTTTTTCATCTGATCTAAAAATTTTTGTTTTTGACTGCTCACTTATTTACATATTATATTAAGGGTTTTAAAGTTACCCTCTTACCCTTCATTTCATACTTGTCAACCCATTCTCGATGTCTTTTCCTTTGCTTTGAGCATTTTTTTGATTAATATTTTTATCATTTCTTCTATATTATCTAGTTAATTATATGTTCTATTGTTATTCTTTTAGTGGCTACCCCAGAGATTACAATGAGTATTCTAGACTGATTACAATTTGAAATACATTAGTGTTTTTACCACCACCAAGAAGATGCAGAGGTGTTAGGACACTTTCATTGAATTTACCTTTTCTCATGTTTTATTCTAATATTGTCATGTATTTTGGTTCTCAGACTTCCCAGGTGGCTCAGTTGTAAAGAATTGTTCTGCCCATGCAAGAGACGTGGGTTTGATCCCTGGGTCAGGATGATCTTGCGTCGGGGGAGATCCCCTGGGTAGAAGATGGCAACCCACTCCAGTATTCTTGCCTGGGAAATTCCATGGACAGAGGAGCCTGGCAGGGTACAGCCCATGGGGTTGTGAAGAGTCAGACACGACTGAACAACTGAGCACATATTTTGTTTTCCCTATATTTTGAAACTCACAAAGCATTATAATTATTGTTACCATATATCTTCAATATTTATTTAGGTTTACCCATATTTACTCCTTGTTTCGCTTCTTCCTTTCTACATGCATTACTGACTTCCATCTTGGATACACTTTTGCTCTTCGTGAACAACTTCTGCTCATTCCCTTAGCAGGTTATAAATGTCTGCAGGTTTTAAATTACCTCAATTTTGATTGATCCAGAAATGTTATATATTGCCTTCAAGATAATTAATATATTCATCGAATAAGGAGTTTTAAACTGGTAGTAATTTTCTTTCATAGTTTTGAAGGTGTTCTTTCCTTTCTTTTGTGTTTCATTGTAGGGAAGTTTATTTTTACTTTTATGGTTGCTCTTTAAAAAATAATTTTCCCCTTCAAATTGATTTTAAGATGATTGTTTGATTTTGGTTTTGGTTGTTAGCAATTTTTCTAGATACAACTAGGTGCAAACTTTCTTCATTTCTGTCCTGCTTGAAGTACATAATGCTTCTGAAGTCTATGTGTTTTTAAAATTACTTAATATTTAAATTTATTACCTCCTTAAACATTGTTTCTGCCCAATTCTTTCCTCTCTTTCTTAGGACACCAATTATGGGGATGTTAGAACATTTCTGTTTGTCTTTTACATTTAAAAAACACCTTTTCCTGTGTCTTTTTTCTGCTTCCCTGTTCTTCAACCTGATGTTTTCTATTGAACTAATTTTCATCTTCTGGGTCTAATTTTCTCTTAGTCCCTACAAGTTGGGTATTTAATTTTAGCTACCTTATCTTTTAATTTCAAATTTTCCATTTGATTTTAAGAGATAGATTCCAGTATAAAATATAAATCCTCTATATTTTACCTAATTTCTTCTCGCTATTGATCACAGTTAAAGTCCCTCAATCCTTTATCTCCTTGCGCATCTGTTTCTATCTTCTATTTATTTTCATGATTTTGGTTATTTAATCTTATCTCCTGACATGCCTATTAATATTTATTGAAATTTGGACATTGTGCATAAAAAATCTGAGAGCAAACTTGTTGATCTGGATGTAGATGTAGGCTGTGATAGTGGTGCTAAATTCCCTAATCTGCTCAATGATTATCTAATTACTGCACCTACTGATTTAGTACCTTGGGAGAAGGAAAAGGCAACCTACTCCAGTATCCTTGCCTGGGAAATTCCATGGATAGAGGAGTCTGATGGGCTATAGTCCGTGGGGTCACAAAAGAGTCTGACACGACTTAGCAACTAAACAATAACAACTAATTTAGTTGATTTAAATTGAGCTTCAATCTTGTGACGGCACAGTATTTCTAGTTAATGCCTTCTCCTGAGATATAGCCGTGCAGGGGTTCCACCTGCAACCTAGGGTGACTATAAAGGTACCACCTCCTTGGTAATTTCTAGGCTCTAATTTTGCTCCCTAACCCAAGTATCCTTCACTTCTGAGCTTCCTAGCTACCCCTTCCTGCTTGATTTTTCTGCTTCTGAGTAGCCAGTTACAAACAGGAGCGCCTTGAGTAAAAAAGAGAATAAAAAATGAGGGTCACCTTTTGCATTTCTTTTCTTCTGGGGATTTGGTTTCTTCAGGTTCTCACTGCCTGGCCAGCTTTCTGAAGTGTTGAAACCAATAAACTTATATTCTATCCGTTTTTTTTAGGCTGTTCTCAGAGGGTGAGTTTATCTAAAACAGTCTTCTCTACCATTACTGAAAATTGAAATTTCTTCAGCATGAGTTATTTTGAAGCATATAACATTTTTATTCCTGTGACACAAATGGTGCACACCTGCTGAAGCTGAAGATTTTCCAGATGTAAAATATTTCCCTTGTGATTAAAAAAAACAAAATCAGGTGTATTTGTAGCATTATATTTGAAATTAGAAATGTGAACAATAAGAAGAACTGAAAAATGTTTGCCTAAAATATTAGTGTTCCAACACTGCAAAGGACACCAGAAATTATATGAACTAACCAAACTCATAATTCTAATTAGGGCCTTTAAAGTAGAGAAAACTCAGGGATGGTACAAGTTTGATGCTCCCGTAATTTTTTTAAATAGAGAAATGTTAAATTAGAGTTTAAAAATTGGAGTGGTGTTTAAGATATTGATATTTAATAAATTAGCATTTTAAATTCACAGATATCTATATACTATTATATGATTTACAAGATATAGTATTTATAAAATATTAATTTACAGGTTTGATACCTGGTTCGGGAAGATCCCCTGGAGAAGGAAATAGCAACCCACTCCAGTATTCTTGCCTGGATAATTTCATGAACAGAGGAACCTGGCAGGCTATACAGTCCATGATATCACAAAGAGTTGAGCACAACTGAGAATGCACACATACATAGTGTGGCATAAAATGACAGGCAAGTTAGAGCAGTTTGAGGAACTTATATACCTTCAATATTTGCAATATAGCTTTATGATTGTATGTATGGTTTCTTATGAGGATAATGTTAAGGGTCTAAAAAATGAGGCTGTGAACAGACACACTTCCCTCTTCTAGCACTTTAATAGACTGTCATTCTAATATTTTCTTTCTTAACTCTAAGTAAATGAGCTGAAATTAGTGTCATATTGTAGTCAATATTATATACAATGACAGAGATAATCACTGAAATACATTATGAGAGTAGTAATCCCACAGCACGGACTTCATCTCTTCTTTTCAGTTTTGATAATATCACTGTCTTCCCCCACTTCCCATTCTCTACAAAATTCAGTTTGACTACTTTTTAAAAATGGATTCTCATAGTAGTCCTAAAACCTTAAAAAATATTTGACAGTTGGCCTTCCTGTAATTTTGCAACTTGGTGTTCATCTTTAAGAACTTGGTTTTTCAATACTAATGTGTCTGAAATGATCTTGAGGTTTTGTGGTTGCTGGTGATTCTCTGCAGAACTTAAAACACTAGCTTCCTTTAGTTTGGTGAACTGTCTAGGCTGTGTGAGTACTTGCAGGCCAGGGAAATGCCCAGGCAGCCTTGTTATTAAAAAAGAATTCTATTTGGAAGTCTGTCAGGTGGCCCAACTCTGCACATTTCCCTGGGAAATCTGTCTTATTCAGGTAAGTGCAAAAGGTTTGAGCTGGGGGGCACATATATGGAGGTTACCCATAAAGAGAGCATGCTGGACTTGCCAACACTGTTCAAATTCAGAATCTCCACACAGTCTTACTGTAAAAAAAAACGAGTTTATTTACACTGACCACAACTCCTCATTTTAGAAAGAATTGATCTGTTCTTCTTGTGTAGTACACATGATGCTGAGTGTGACACTCAATTTTTATTAGGGCTTAAATATGAACAAAAATGTTCTCAGAATGTGTTGGAAAAAAGAAAAAGAATTCTGGCTAAAAACATCATATAAGAAGTCTTGAAGGAATCTGGTATTGTTTTCAAATAGTATTAAAATGTTTATCTTTCAAGCAGTTTTAGTATTTTTATTATGAAAATCTTTAAACTCTATCATTGGTAATATTGTCATATATACTTTGAAACCATTTTGGCAACCCTAACTGACAGAAGAAATCAGTAGTAATTAGGTACTTTTAAATTTCTAAAAGAATATATTCAAAATAGCACATGTGATTTTGTAATAATAGTTATCATAATTCTTTGTATTTCATGTTTATAGTACTACATTACAGAAGAATCTGAAAATAACGTTAAAAATCACTTAATTAGAAGTTAACAATAGCATCTGTTCAAGTGTTTTGCTTTAAGTAAATTCCTTCCATACCACTATTTCTGTTTACAAAAAGTATTACATTTCAAACACGTGGAATAGAAAATATTCAAAGCAAAAAAACAAGTAACACACAATCTGAGTTTGAGAGCTTAGTCTTGCTTCTTTAACAAATTTGTGAGGATTTTGGGTAGGTCACTAAGTTCTCTGGATTTCAACTTCCTGAAAAATGTCCAATTATTTATCTAGGCAATTGTTTATTAAGTACTCCAAATATATAATTTCTTGTTTTCTTTTTATTGGGTTTAATTCAATCAATGTTAGTCAATATTTTAATTATCAACAGGAATAATGAGAGACCAATGGATGAGAAATCAAGTATGAATCAGGTATGAATCCTAGTCCTCTATTTTATAGTAACTGGCTGAGTGATTTGAAAAATATTTTCTAACCATTTGGGAGCAAGGATTGGCAATTTTTTTCTATAGGGACTAGAAAGTGAATAATTTAGTTCTGCAAGTCAATAGGTAAAATTGAAGATAATGTACAGACTCTTACATAACTGTTTAAAATGTAACTATTTGAAAATGTAAAAGCCATTCTTACGTCAGGCTATAAAGAAGGAGAAAGATACCAGATCTGGCTTCAAGGCCATAATTTTCCAGTTCTGATTCTTGGGAATGATTTTTAACAATTATAAAATGGAAGATATAGACTCACTCATGTGACCCCAAAGGAGTTCATGAATGATACTTTAAGGTAGTTCACCAATCCCCTAATATTGTATACAAAAATCTGAGTGTTTGTAAGTATGTATTTTTTTAATGGGAAACAAACTTCCACAGATTTCCTTAAGAGCAGGAAATCATTCTTTTAGGATGATTTTTTAAAAAAAATCTTTGTATTCTGGAATGGAACTTCCCAGGTGGCACAGTGGTAAAGAATCGACCTGCCAATGCAGGACGCACAAGAGATGCAGGTTCAATCCCAGGGTGAAGATACGAGGAGTAGTAAATGGCAACATACTCCAGTATTCTTACCTGGGAAGTCCCATGAACAGAGAAGCCTGCTGGGCTCCAGTCCATGGAGTTGCCTGACTGGAATCGGAACCAACTGAGTAACTGAGCACACATTCTGGAATGGTGTTTGTGACATACTGACTATTCAACATCTCTGGAATGAGTATATAAATGAATGAAAGGATGAATGAATGGAAAGTTAAAGACACCATCATTGAGATTATGTAGCATAGATACTGAAGGCTTAGAGCCCCAAATGCTCTAAAAACAGTAGTTGCTAAATCCAAAGATTGCCTTTCCTTTTGAATTTGGATGTAACTGGGATTTCAAAATACTTGGTCAACTAAAGTTTGCAGTTCCTGAAGATTATGTCATTTTTTAAAAAGAGTGAAGTTGGTTGAATTTAATTGACACATTACAGGTTTTCCCTGTAACCTAGCCTCTGGGATCAGAGAACTGGAGAATAAAGTTTTGTTAATGAATAGTGGCACTCTTGGCATCAGGCAGGAGACTGCACTGGCTGGAGCGCTACACATAAACGGAAAGTTTTCCTGGGCAATTCAGAAATCAGACCTAACAGAATTTAGGATAGCACTCTGCTCCTTGACAGAGAAGTTCAGTCTGGCCCTCAGTGCCTGGTTAACTGATGACACCAAATTCTGAGCTCCGTTGGCTGGGGAGTCCCCACAGCTACCTGGAGTGGGAAATGGCTTGAGATCCAAACATCCCTCTCTTCTCTCTTTATGAATAATTTCATTTTCTGAAAGAGCAATTCAATCTACAATAGCTGGTTTACTGTTCATTCATTTCTTTAGGGAAATTTAAATTCTAAGATTGAAAAGGATGTAAGAAATGCTTACTGAAAAACCTACACAGCTTTGTATAATCTGGTACTATGCCTGAAACATCCTTATTCAAAGAGTGCACCCCCCCTCCTCCCCTGCCTACACTATCCCTCCACCTCACAAACAGCAACTCGCAGTTTACTTTGTGGTGTGTTTACATACTGCGCCTGTGCAGTATCTGTGTATTCAAGGGTACCATGGTTAGGTAGCATCACTGACTCAATGGACATGAGTTTGAGCAAATCCCAGGAGATAGTGAAGGACAAGGAAGCCTGGCATGCCCAGTCCATGGGGTTGCAAAGAGTTGGATATGACTTCGCTATGGAACAACAATAATAATTTGCTCAACTACGTAGAGGTTGTGCTGGAGTCATGTCCCGGGATCTGTTAGGGGTTAAGATTAGTCCCAGACAGAGTCCAAAAACCAAGGCCTCCATGCGTGCAATCACAAATACATAACTCATTACTGTTCTTGGTCCAAGGTCCCACTTAAACGATGACAGGAAGCTCAGTCTCTTCTTGAGGATCTCTGAGACCTGGTTTACGTATTCTACAAATCCGAGACCGAGGGTGTCCCTCACTCTTACTGCCCTCCGGTCTGTCTGTGGGCCATCTCCCCACTTGCCTGGTCTGCTTTATTCCAACAGGTAGACAAGGACCTTCCGATTCCCTCTCGCACACAACTAACTTGAATCCATGACACCCTTTGTTGGGACAAACTCTTGCTGGGACCAGATAATCAGTATTTTAGGTGTTGTGGGCCATACAATCTCTGTTGTAACTACTTCATTCTCAAGTTGTAGTATAAAAACAGTCAGAGAAGATATATAAATAAATAAGCATTCCTGTGATCAGATAAAACTTTACACACATGGCTGGCCCATGGGCTATAGTTTGCTGGCCCATGAACTATATTGAAGGCTTGATAATAGCTTAAGAAATTACAATGTTTTAGACAGAAATGAACAGTTCCAAACCTAGGGAGTACCTTCTTCCCGATAGCCATTCTCATTAGTCCTTGTTTGAGGCCATGCTTCTGGGGCCTACTTATAATCCCAGGCAGAGGTCTTCTCTCTTCTTTATCCTTACAACCACAAATCAAGTCACTTCCTTCCTGCATTAATCACCAGCTCAGTTCAGTTCAGTTCAGTCGCTCCGTCGTGTCCGACTGTTTGCGACCCCATGAATTGCAGCATGCCAGGCCTCCCTGTCCATCAACAACTCCCGGAGTTCACTCAGACTCATGTGCATTGAGTCAGTGATGCCATCCAGCCCTCTCATCCTCTGTCGTCCCCTTCTCCTCCTGCCCCCAACAGCATCAGGGTCTTTTCCAATGAATCAACTCTTCGCATAAGGTGGCTAAAGTATTGGAGTTTCAGCCTCAGCATCAGTCCTTCTAATGAATACCCAGGACTGATTTCTTTTAGGATGGATTTGTTGAATCTCCTTGCAGTCCAAGGGACTCGCAAGAGTCTTCTCCAGCACCACAGTTTAAAAGCATCAATTCTTCGGTGCTCAGCTTTCTTCACAGTCCAACTCTCACATCCATACATGACCACTGGGAAAACCATAGCCTTGACTAGATGGACCTTTGATGGCAAATTAATGACTCTGCTTTTTGATAGTCTATCTAGGTTGGTCATAACTATCCTTCTAAGGAGCAAGCGTCTTTTAATTCATGGCTGCAATTACCATCTGCAGTGATTCTGGAGCCCCCCCCAAAATAAAGTCTGACACTGTTTCCCCATCTATTTGCCACAAAGTGATGGGACCAGATGCCATGATCTTCGTTTTCTGAATGTTGAGCTTTAAGCCAACTTTTTCTCTCTCCTCTTTCACTTTCATCAAGAAGCTCTTTAGTTTCTCCTCACTTTCTGCCGTAAGGGTGGTGTATCATCTGCATATCTGAGGTTATTGATATTTTTCCCGGCAATCTTGATTCCAGCTTGTGCTTCTTCCAGCCCAGTGTTTCTCATGATGTATTCTCCATATAAGTTAAATAGTCAGGGTGACTATATTCAGCCTTGACATACTCCTTTTCTACTTTGGAACCAGTCTGTTGTTCCATGTCCAGTTCTAACTGTTGCTTCCTGACCTGCATATAGGTTTCTCAAGTGGCAGGTCAGGTGGTCTGTATTCCCATCTCTTTCAGAATTTTCCAAGTTTATTGTGATCCACACAGTTAAAGGCTTTGGCATAGTCAATAAAGCAGAAACAGATGTTTTTCTGGAATTCTCTTGCTTTTTTGATGATCCATCGGATGTTGGCAATTTGATCTCTGATTCCTCTGCCTTTTCTAAAACCAGCTTGAACATCAGGAAGTTCATGGTTCATGTATTGCTGAAGCCTGGCTTGGAGAACTTTGAGCATTATTTTACTAGCATGTGAGATGAGTGCAATTGTGCGGTAGTGTGAGCATTCTTTGGCATTTCCTTTCTTTGGGATTGGAATGAAAACTGACCTTTTCCAGTCTTGTGGCCACTGCTGAGTTTTCCAAACTTGCTGGCATATTGAGTGCACAGTTTCACAACGTCATCTTTTAGGATTTGAAGTAGCTCAACTGGAATTCCATCACCTCCACTAGCTTCGTTCATAGTGATGCTTCCTAAGGCCCACTTGACTTCACATTCCAGGATGTCTGGCTCTAGGTGAGGGATTACACCATTGTGATTATCTGGGTCATGAAGATCTTTTTTGTATAGTTCTGCTGTGTATTCTTGCCACCTCTTCTTAATATCTTCTGCTTCTGTTAGGTCCAGACCATTTCTGTCCTTTATCGAGCCCATCTTTGCATGAAATGTTGCCTTGGTATCTCTAATTTTCTTGAAGAGATTTCTAGTCTCTCCCATTCTGTTCTTTTCCTCTATTTCTTTGCATTGATCTTGAGGAAGGCTTTCTTATCTCTCCTTCCTATTCTCTGGAACTCTGCATTCAGATGCTTATATCTTTCCTTTTCTCCTTTGCTTTTCACTTCCCTTCTTTTCACAGCTATTTGTAAGGCCTCCTCTGACAGCTACTTTGCTTTTTTGCATTTCTTTTCCATGGGGATCGTTTTGATCCCTGTCTCCTGTACAATGTCAAGAACCTCTGTCCATAATTCATCAGGTACTCTGTCTATCAGATCTAGTCCCTTAAATCTATTTCTCACTTTTAGTGTGTAATTGTAAGGGATTTGATTTAGGTCATGCCTGAATGATCTAGTGGTTTTCCCTACTTTCTTCAATTTAAGTCTGAATTTGGCAATAAGGAGTTCATGATCTGAGCCACAGTCAGCTCCCAGTCTTGTTTTTGCTGACTGTATAGATCTCCATTTTTGGCTGCAAAGAATATAATCAATCTGATTTCAGTGTTGACCATCTGGTGATGTCCATGTGTAGAGTCTTCTCTTGTGTTGTTGGAAGAGGGTGTTTGCTATGACCAGTGCTTTTTCTTGGCAAAACTCTATTAGCCCTGGCCCTGCTTCATTAGGTATTCCAAGGCCAAATTTGCCATTACTTCAGGTGTTTCTTGACTTCCTACTTTTGCATTCCAGTCCCCTATAATGAAAAGGACATCTTTTGGGGGTGTTAGTTCTAAAAGGTCTTGTAGGTCTTCATAGACCTGTTCAACTTCAGGTTCTTAAGCATTACTGCTTGGGGCATAGGCTTGGATCACTGTGATATTGAATCCCCACGTCCAAGGAGTGGTGGCTGCGGGGTGCACGAGGGCTGAGAGGAGCTACTTCACGTTCAGGGTCAGGAGGGGCAAACTAGTCCAAGGTAAGGAGCAGCGGCTGTGCTGTGTTGGAGCAGCTGTGAAGAGATACCCCATGCCCAAGGTAAGAGAAACCCAAGTGAGATGGTAGGTGTTGTGAGAGGGCATCAGAGAGCAGACACACTGAAACCATAATCACAGAAAACTAGCCAATCTGATCACACGGACCACAGCCTTGTCTAACTCAATGAAACTAAGCCATGCCCTGTGCAGCCACCCAAGATGGATAGGTCATGCTGGAGAGGTCTGACAGAATGTGGTCCCCTGGAGAAGGGAATGGCAAACCACTTCAGTATTCTTGCCTTGAGAACCCCATGAACAGGACGAAAAGGCAAAATGATAGGATACAGAAAGAGGAACTCCCCAGGTTGCTAAGAGCCCAATATGCTACAGGAGATCAGTGAAGAAATAACTCCAGAAGAATGAAGGGATGGAGCCAAAGCAAAAACAATACCTAGCTGTGGATGTGACTGGTGATAGAAGCAAGGTCTGATGCTGTAAAGGGAAATATTGCATAGGAACCTGGAATGTCAGGTCCATGAATCAAGGCAAATTGGAAGTGGTCAAACAGGAGACGGCAAGAGTGAACGTCGACATTCTAGGAATCAGCGAACTAAAATGGACTGAATGGATGAATTTAATTCAGATGATCATTATATCTACTACCGTGGGCAGGAATCCCTTAGAAGAAAAGGAGTAGCCATCATGGTCAACAAAAGAGTCCAATATGCAGTACTTGGATGCAGTCTTAAAAACGACAGAAAGATGTCTGTCCATTTCCAAGGCAAATCATTCAATATCGCAGTGATCCAAGCCTATGCCCCAATCCCCAGGTAGAGGATGTGAAAAATTAGTTCATATCATATCATCTCTGAAGAGCAAGTCCCATTGAACAAGAACTGTGGTCCATCTAGGTCTGAAGCATGTTCAGGACCCACAGTGGCACTTACCTTCCATTTGTACAGCTAAAAGACTCACCAAAATTTTGCCTTCTTGATTAAAATCACAGTCTGCCCTAAAAACTCTTTTCATAATTTTTCTTACAATTTTGGTAAAGTATACATAACAGAAAAATGACCATTTTTACTATTTTTATATGTACAGTTCACTGGTATTAAGTACAGTCATTGCAACTAACACTCTCCAGATCTTTTTCATCATCCCAAGCAGAAACTCTGTGCCTTTTAAACAATAACTTCCCATTCCTCCCTGCCCTGGCCCTTGGTAACCACCATTTTATTTTATGTTTCTTTGAGTTTGACTAGTCAAAGTTATTCACATAAACGGAACCATAATATCTGTTCTTTTGTGTGAAAAGCAAATTATGGCTTGTATTCTTAAAATTACATGAAAAAATAAACTGCCTGTCTATTCTGGCTTCCAGCTTTCTCTTGACTGGAAATATCAGGGACTGGAGAACACCTGACTCTATCAGTCAGTTCAGTCACTCAGTAATGCCCGACTCTTTGCAACCCCATGGACTGCAGCATGCCAGGCCTCCCTGTCCATCACTAACTCCCAGAGCTTGCTCAAACTCATGTCCATCCAGCTGGTTATGCCATCCAACCATCTCATCCTCTGTTGTCCCCTTCTCCTCCTGCCTTCAATCTTTCTCAGCATCAGGGAGTTTTCCAGTGAGTCAGTTTTTTGCATCAGGTGGCCAAATTATTGGAACTTCAGCTTCAGCATCTGACCTTTCAATGAATATTCAGAACTGATTTCTTTTAAGATTAACTGGTTTGATCTTATTATTGTCCAAGGGACTCTCAAGAGTCTTTTCCAACAGCACAGTTCAAATGAATCAATTCTTTGGCATTCAGCTTCCTGTTTGGTCCAACTCTCACATCGATACATGACTAATGGAAAAACCATAGCTTTGACTAAACAGACCTTTGTTGGCAAAGTGATGTTTCTGATTTTTAATATGCTGTCTAGGTTGGTCACAGCTTTTCTTCCAAGGAGCAAGCATCTTTTTATTTCATGGCTGCAGTCACCATCAGTAGTGATTTTGGAGCCCAAGAAAAGAAAAGTCTGTCACTGTTTCCATTGTTTTCCCATCTATTTGCCATGAAGTGATGGGAGTCCCATGATCTTTGTTTCTTGAATGTTGAGTTTTAAGCCAGCCTTTTCACTTTCCTCTTTCACTTTCATCAAGAGGCTCTTTAGTTCCTCTCCACTTTCTACCATAAGGATGGTGTTATCTGCATAGCTGAGGTTATTGATTGATATTTCTTCTGGTAATCTTGATTCTGGCTTGTGCTTCATCAAGCCTGACAGTTCACATGATGTATACTGCATATAAAAGTTAAATAAACAGGATGGCGATATACAGTCTTGATGTACTCCTTTCCCAAGTTGGAACAAGTCCATTGTTCCATGTCCAGTTCTAACTGTTGCTTCTTGATCTGCATACAGATTTCTCAGGAGGCAGGGAAGATGGTCTGGCTCTATAGTCTTCATGAGTTATATCCCACTATTCTCCTGTTTGTTTCCTCAGCATCAACAATTAGGACGTCTCATTTTCCCCAAAATGCACGTGGCACATTACTTTCTTTGGAATATTGGGATCCATAACTTTAATGCCACCAAATGGCAATGGTTTTAGGAGCTCTGTGAACCAGGGGTGGAGTAATGTGTTTATTTATTATTTCACAGCAGGTACAGTGGTACTTATGATTAATTCATCATGGACTGCATAAGATTATTTTAGTGTAGGTCTTATCTTTCCCTACACTGTAATCCCCTTGCAAAGTCATGACCATATCTAATGAAGATTATTCTATGCAAGGACTTAATTTAGAGAAACTTTGGTTGGGATTTGAACATAAATTCAAGAATTAAGAAAAAACTGCCACATTCATCAGTTACCTCCTTCCTTTCTCCCCTTCTCTCAATCTCTTTCTGTCCATGCTCCTTTAAACATAATCTACCCTATAAACGGGCTTCCCAGGTGGCTCAATGGCAAAGAATTCACCTGCCAATGCAGCAAATGCGGGAGATGTGGATTCGATCCCTGGTTTGGGAAGATCCCCGGGAGAAGGAAATGTCTATCCACTCCAGTATTCTTGCCTGGAGAATCCACGGACAGAGGAGCCTGGCGGACTCTAGTCCATGGGTTTGCAAAAGAGTCGGACACTACTTAGTAACCAAACAATACAATACCTTATAAACATCTCTACCAAGAGGAATATTGTTGAATTGGTCTGTTTCAGATCTCTTCCCATGAAGAAAATCTGATGTAAAATTCTTTAGTTTCTCTTGAGTTTTCAGGAAAAAATGTAACAAAAATATAGGAATTATATCTACTTCACTCTTTATACTATTGTGGAAAGAAAGACAAACAGATATATTCAAACATTTGTTTATGTTCTCTGCTTTCCAGGAAGCAACAATATAGCTGGAAAGACACAATTTATCCATGTGAAAAAATGCAAAGGTCGTAAGTCATTATGAGACTCTGGCCATCAATGGTTTGACTGATCTACCTGGGTGACTATGAAGGCTTGTGGTTAGGCGGTTGATTCTTTCTTATCTCATATTCCTAATCTTGTATTTTAACTGCTAATAGCAAAGACATAACCCACAGCTGCTCCAAGGGGTTAAGTCTAAGGGAAAGAGGAATAGAGAAGGTTCTAAGATGTTCAGAAAGACAATCTATGCATCCTGGCCCCATGCCCAACATGGTGTAATATATACAAGAGAGGCTAACACACGGGAAGACAAAGGCTTTATTCCTCACTACATTGGCTTTCTTTAGAAAAGACAGAGATTCTCTCTGCCGTTATACACTTCCAAGTGACACACACATCTGCCATGCCCCAGACCCAGATGACTCAGTGGTAAGGAATCCTCCTGCCAATATAGTTCAATCCCTGGGCTGGGAAGATCCCCTGGAGAAGGAAATGGCAACCCACTCCAGTGTTCTTGCCTGGGAAATCCCATGGACAGAGGAAACTGGTGGGCTATGATCCAGGGGGTTGCAAAGAGTCAGACACAACTGAACATACACACAGTGAAGAGACCTAGTCAACTTCAACAGTCCTCAGCTTCTGTGTCAGTAAAAGGTAGATCACAATATCTAACTCAAATGAGAATTATGAAAAAAAAAAAAAAGAACACTTAAAATGCCTGACATAGTATTATTCAATAATTATTACTTTTCTTCCACCAACACTGTACAGTTTATAGTTTTTAAATACAAATAAAACAAACTGACATTATTCCCATCTCACTGTCCCATCTGTCAATGACTTTCAGCCAAAGACCATAGGGACACCTATAGCTGGACACCTTGAGTTTATGATTCACTGCAGGGAGGGGAAGGTCTAGGCATGTGTGGGGTTCACTCTATACTGGATGCTGTCAGAAAGCAGAAACAATTTTATGCTCAGCAAGGAAAAGGAAACCATTAATTTTTAACCAGGAAAGGGGGATATTTGTCATTTTATGGCTAGTCCTGTGACCTTGTGTTTGCCTGTGCTTAGACAAAATTACACAGGGACCTTGTTTTGTCTCATTTTATCAGAGCAACTATACTCAGGTACTTTCTTCTGAGATGAAACAGAATGTAGGGGAGAAGTTGATATTTACTTAAATATTTATTTAAATGAAGAGATCGAACATTTGGTGGGTACTTTCAGCATCAGGCTTAGCTTTAATCTTCCCAACAGTCTCACATGTATATTATCTACATAAGGTGGGCTATGAAGCCAGAGCTAGCTGAATTCTAACTACAGAAACTTCTAGTCTGATGTGCTGCTGCCTTATTGAGCTGTGCTTTGGACATCATTGGATTTCATGAATAAATTCCTGTCCATCACTCACAATGGATCACCTTCAACTTTACTTCCAACAGAAAAGATCCTTTTATCTATAATCAGAGACTGGCAGCACTTTCTGTTGTTGTAAAAAGATAGATAGCAAATATTTTTAGTTTTGTAGGCTAATTTGGTCCCTATCAAGACTACTCAACTGCCATTGTCACAGGAAAGAGCCATAGACCACATGTGAACAGATGCATGTTTAACTCTGAAAATTTGGGTTAGGGTGAATGTGGGAACTGACATTCAGTAACATCATAGCATCTGAAGAAGATTGCATGTCCACTCAACCTCCAGTTCCCTTTTTATAGATTCCTCTTTTGGCAAGGCATAACATAGTGTCTGAATTAAAAACAATGATAACCTACCATCAGCATATCAGATTGTCTTCATTTTGGGGTGGAAAGATGGGGTGAGGCACGTCTCAGGAGATGTTCTACTCAATCTCCCCAAGCATATGTGATGTCACTGCTCTGGTGAAAAGAGATTTTTTTATTAGAATCTCCCATTCTTCAAATGTGCAGAAAAATGCAGGTGTGTATGGGTAACTGACACATATATTTTTATAATTTCATACTTAAAACTGCATATCACACAATGATATTTTTCAGGTAAATTGAAACAGTACTATAGTTTATATATTCATTTATATTGTTTATCCAGATCCTACATATTTCTATGATATTGCCTAATAGGCAACATTGTTTTTTATAGAGGAGTCCAACCTATGTTCTCCTCCCAAAAAGCTTAATTTACATTGCATCTGCCCCAGGAAATCTATGAATAACCTAGCCTGGGTGCTTCATCCTTCCTGTTCAACCAGGATTTGTACCTTCCGTTTAAAGTACAAATAAAACAGACTGAAGCAAATATGGACCCCAATGATGCATGAAACTATATCATTGTAATGGGACATTCTTATAGTATATATACTTCTAAGAGTTCCATTTGAAAATTAGGGACAATAAATCTCACAATTCACTTTTAATTAGGTAAGTTAAAAATAAGTCCTCTAAGTGCTCAAAATGGAGTATGGCAGAAAGAGAATGTATTAATATTTTCCCTGATAAACCCTGTCATCTCAACTCTCTTTTAGTTTATCCCCACCTAGAGTTGCCAAATTTAGAAAATAAAATTCAGGACTCTCTGTTAAATCTGAATTTCAGATAAATGTCAATGGTTTGTTTTTGTTTTTTTGTTTTTTTTTTTTAGTATAGGTATATCCCATATATTGCATGGGATACATATACAAAAATAATGATCTGTTACTTATCTGGATTTTAAATCTGAGTACTCTGTATTTTATCTGTCAGCTCTACACACAAATCCTTAAGGTTCAGTTTTCACATAGTGAGTTTTCTGATTTGACAGAATTTGATTCAATTTCCTGTTCAGCCACATAAGAGCACTTAAGCAACCTATTAATACTGAAATAGCCTGAAAGTAGTAATTCTCATTGTGGAGAGTTATCATAAGGATTGCAAGGAGAGAGTGGAAATAAACCACACTCGTGAGGGCCAGGAATAAGCAGTTGTTCGACAAGGATTGTCCAAATGTTTATTTCCTTTTCTTCCTTGAACTTTTTTCTCTTCTTCCCCAATTTTTCTGAAAAGAATTAGGTGCTACTCCCTAATAGACTGTACTTATTTCATACAGCATTTATTATACATGACTTACAGCCTATTTTATAATGATAATGGATACACTAACTTTTTTCTTCCATCCCTTCCTTTCTTACTTTTTATTTCTTTAGAGTTTGCCAGGTATAGCATTTTAATTTTTTTTTCTTTTAAATTTTCCAGGCCCTTTTATTTAAGATGTATCTAAATAATGTATTCGAATGGATTTTTAAAAAATTTTTATTTTTACTTTATTTTACTTTCCAATACTGTATTGGTTTTGCCATACATTGACATGAATCCACCACGGGTGTACATGAGTTCCCAAACATGAACCCCCCTCCCACCTCCCACCCCATATCATCTCTCTGGATCCTCCCCGTGCACCAGCCCCAAGCATCCTGTATCCTGCATCAAATATAGACTGGCGATTCATTTCTTACATGATAGTATACATGTTTCAATGCCATTCTCCCAAGGAATTTAGAAAGATGGTAATGATGGCTCTGTATGCGAGACAGCAAAAGAGACACAGATGTGTAGAGCGGACTTTTGGACTCGAATGGATTTTTAAATATAAATCTGAGAATCTTTTTTGACCGTGAACTTTGGTCTACTTAAATGAATTATTAATGAAATGTGCATCTAGTTCTACCTTTAAATTTTTTGTTATCTGTTTGTATGCCTTGTTGTAGGTTTCATTTTTTGCCCCTTCCTTCCTTCTTCCTTTCTTTCCTCCTCTCCTATGTTCTTTTCTTTTGGACTAACTGAATTTGCTTTTTCTTCACTTCATTTTCCCCCATTACTAGTTTGGAAGATAAGCATTCTATTTTTATTATTCCAGTGTTGTTAAAGAATTATGAACTTCCATGTAGTTTAAAAATCCTGGAATAAAACAATGTCTTACTTTCATCCTAAGTAATACACAGATCTTAGAACACATTGACAGAGAACCCCCTCCCAACTTGTATTTTTATATGTAAAACTTCAGTGATGTCATTCCCCAATATTTTAGTATTGTCTTGTATTTTTATCCAATAGATATCTTTAATATTGTTATTTTATACAGAATCGGATTAGTCTTGCCATATATTTAGTTTCTTTGAGTAACATTCTTTTCCGCTGTAACTTAGACTTTCCTTCTTGTATAACTTTATTTCTTTCTTAAATATATCCTATACATGTTCCTTTAGAAAGAATATATTGGTGTTATTCTCTTTCAATTTTCATTTGTACGAACGGTCTTTTTCTTGTCCACATTCTTGAAAGACAAGTTTGCTGTGTATGCTTTGTAGGTTGATGGTTACTTTCACTCACCGTTCAAGGTAATATCATATCATATTCTTGCCTCCACTGCTGCTTTAAAAAACCCACCTATCTCTGTAAAAACTTTTCTTTTTAGGTGATCCATCCTTTCTAACTGGCTGCCTTAAAGATCAGCATCTCTTTTTCTTTAGCATTCTGCAGTTTCACTAGGCTGTGTCTAGGTATGGGTTTCTTCTTATTCACCATGCTTAAGATTTTGACCTTACTGAACCTGACAGTCAATGTTTTTCGTCAAATCTGGAAAATTCTCAGCCATTATCTCTGAGAAAATTGCCTTTACTTTGCTCTCTATCGTTTCTTCTGGAACAAATTTAACCTCTATGTCACTTCTCTTTTGTGCTAAGAAAAGTATACAATGGGCTTGCTCTTATTATTTTCCTTTCTGAGCTGCATTCTGAGAAAGTTTTTTTCCTATCTATTTTAGAGCTCACCAATTTTTATTTTCTTTGTCGAATATGTCTTTTGAGATTCTGCTTCTATTGATATATGTTTCATTTTCAAAATAGATGTTCAGTTATTTGGCAAACTGCATGATCAGTATTTTAAAATCACTTATGATAAAGATTTTATTTGTTTATATATTTATATTTGCATTGGCATTTGTGTCTGCCATGTGGTTTTTAGCCAGATATCCAGAAACCCTAGGCCAGTTTGAAAACTGCTTGTACCGGCCTTTCTTCAGTTTGCTGGGAAAACACTGAAGGAGGGGATAAAGTGAGCTTCCGGACTTGTTAAACCTAATTTAAAATGACAAAAAAATGAAAGGCTGATAGAAAAGAAATGAAACCCTGAGGTTGGGAATTCAATTTGAGATTGAGACAGTGGTGTTCATTCTTGGATGCCCGTTGGAAATATCTGAAGAGCATTGAAAAAATATGGATACCTAGGCCCCTTCCCAGAAGTAAGAACCATGCATTAGTGTTTTCCAAAACCTTTCAGGCAATTCTACCATGCAGCCAGCATTGATGCATAAACCAGAGTATCATGGAAATAACAACACTCTAGGTGTTCCAAACAGGGAGGAACTTAATATAGAGGATGAGAGGCTGCAACAGCACTGGAAGGGCTGTAAGAATAAAGATTAGAAGCCGTTGCTGATTTTTTTCTGGAAATCAGGAGGTACAGGAATCTCACAAAAGCACCACTGAAAACTACAGCTATGCATGATCCAAGGAGGGTTATTCAGAGGAAGACTGAGATCCTTCATTAGCAGGGTTTATCTACTCTTGTCTAAGTCCTCACGCTGGATGTTGTTGACACAGAGTCATGGCGTGTCTTCCATTTCACTTTCAGATTGCCATGGGGATACTTACTACTGGTGGCATCTAACACTAAACCCTCTGGTCAGAGACCCCAAAGGATGCAGAGAAGGGGGGAAATGGTGCAATTCTGTCAACAGATTGAGAATCACTGGTTTGGGATCGGTGAACCTCCAAAATTCAGAACTCAAAGGGACACGGGCCTGTCAGTAACTCTGAATATCAGAATGCTTGTAAAAGATCCATGAAGGCAGTTTGAGGTTAAACTGTCTCAGTGGAGAGAAATTTTCTCAACCCTCCAGATTTCTGTAAGTACTAAGAGGAAGTGGAAATATTTTTTACCACCGTACAGTGCCTTTAACTTTTCCAACAGTGCTAAAGAATTCACAAATGAATCATGAAAAGAATCTATAAGAAGAGTCTTAGTCACGTGAATCAAAAGCTATACTTTACAGAGACAGCTGAATCTGGTATTCAAATGGAGAGGTTTAAAGATGGAGACCATGAAAACGCAACTGTTAATAAAAGGAAAATGCATCTTTGTTTTTCATGCCATTGCCTCTTAATAAGCAAGTTACAGAGTGAATAATATAAGGCTATTTTCTTTCTTTCTTTTTTTTTTACATAAATATTATAGGCCATATCGCTCAGTCATGTCCAACTCTTTGCAATCTCATGGACTGTACAGTCCATGGAATTCTCCAGGCCAGAATACTGGAGTGAGTAGCCTTTCCCTTCTCCAGGGGATCTTCCCAAATCAGGGATTGAACCCTGGTCTTCCACATCGCAGGTGGATTCTTTACCATCTGAGCCACAAGGGAAGCCCAAGAATACTGGAGAGGGTAGCCTATCCCTTCTCCAGCAGATCTTCCGGACCCAGGAATTGAACCAGGGACTCCTGCATTGCAGGCAAATTCTTTACCAACTGAGTATCAGGGAAACCCAGGCTGGCATGGGTTAAGAAAAATTTTAAAAAGCTGTGGTGGTTCTTCTCCTGTTCCCTCTTTCTGAGAGTAACCACTCGCTTGGTGTGTTCCCTAGTTCTCTATCACGGCTATGACCTCTTCCTCTTTCTCTCCTACACTTCCTCAACCTTCTTCTCTTCTTCCCATTGCCTCCTTCCTGTTAAAGTGTCTGATAGTGGAGCCAGCCAGAGATGTGGTCAGATCTGTATGGGGTTTATCAGAGGTGGGGTCAGCTCAGACTCTGCCTATGGGGAAAATATCACGCTAGAGTTAGACAGCTAGTACCTCCTAGACCATCTCCTGTCATAACAATATTGAATGTATATTGTGTGTCAAGATGTGCTTAGAACCATGATTTGTACCTACTTAGTACCTTGTATATCACTATTACTAAAATATTCACAAAAGCTTTACGAAGTGAATAATCTTACTATTCCCATTTTATGCATGAAGAATCTGTAGGTTTTAAACAGATTGAATAACTTGCTCAATTTCAAGTGGCTAACATCCTAAAAGATGCTTACTCCTTGGAAGAAAATTTATGACCAACCTAGAGAGAATGCTATAAGGCAGAAACATTACTTTGCCAACAAAAGTCCATCTAGTCAAAGCTATGGTTTTTCCAGTAGTCATGTATGGATATGAGAGTTGGACTATAAAGAAAGCTGAGCTGTGAAGAATTGATGTTTGTGAATTGTGGTGTTTGAGAAGGGACTCTGTATTATACATTGTGTCCCTTGGACAGCAAAGAGATCAAACCAGTCCATCTTAAAGGAAGTCAGTCCTAAATATTCATTGGAAGGACTGATGCTGAAGCTGAAACTCCAATACTTTGGCCACCTGATGTGAAGAACTGACTCATTTGAAAAGACCCTGATGCTGGAAAAGATTGAAGGCAGGAGGAGAAGGGGAAGACAGAGGATGAGATGGTTGGATGGCATCACCAACTGGATGGACATGAGTTTGAGCAAGCTCTGGGAGTTGGTGATGGACAGGAAGGCCTGGCATGCCTCAGTCCATGGGGTCACAAAGAGTTGGACATAACTGAGTGGCTGAACTGAACTGAACATCCTGATCAAGTGGTGAGCATCCCAGTGTGTTCTGAGTTTTCCTGATTATGTGTATGCTTCCAGTTCTGCCACGATAATTTAAGAAGGACACTGGCAAACTAGAATGTCCAAATCATCTGGCCATATGAGGAGGTGCTGGAAACCACATCACCTTTATCACATTTATGGAGTGCGGTGTCTATTCCTAATCTTATGATGTGTTTTATGTAGACTATCCCCATGCAAGTAAAATATTTAGAGCAATAGCTTTGTGGAATATGTAATATTATAATCTTCCAACTGACAGATAAGGAAAATGAGGTATGGGGATATTAATTAAGTTGCCCAAGATGGCCGAGCTAGTGAATAATAAAGCCAGGACTTCAGTGTCAAAGCTTATAATCCCACATTATGCTGGAAACCTTAGTTACTTGTCTGAATAAGAAGAGATGACAGCATACAGAAGTTGAGAGAAAAGGCAGATGACAGGAATATTCAGTTGATGAAAAATATAATTTTAAAAGGAAAAATACTTTTTTCAGTGCTAACTTCCCTTCTGTATCTTATGAAAATTACTGTTCTTCCTCTTCTCCCCTTTTTGTTCTTAAACAAAGTGAAAGTGACACCTCAGAGAAAATAGGAAAAATGTTTATGTTGTAAAGATCCCCAAAATAGAACTATGACTATAGTGGGGTTGTTAGAGGAAGGTAGATTTCTGTTCAATATAATAAAGAACGTTACAGCTATTATTTTTATCTAACAATATCACAGACCGTCTTAAAAAATGTGAATTTTATGAAGCTGAAAGTGTCTTTGTGGATGTGAAAGAAATTTCTTAAATTGAAAACATACACTTTGGAAAGTGTATGACCTCTTAGATAATATGAGACCTCTGAGATGCTTTGGATCTAGAAGTTAGCTCATTTAAACCATCACTGAAGCCCAGTAGATTTAAGAATGCAATTTTATACGTGGCCATACTGAAGCATGATGAGGAAAAATGGCTGAACCTAGGTAAAGGGCTAATTTAGTCAATGAACTGAGCTCTGATCTAGTCTTTTATTCCATCGGCAATTTTTGTCCAGTTGTCTCCTAACAAATTACTTGGCAAAAAAGCTGGCCAAATGCAGTCTATGTTCCAATTATACACAGAGTTGCTGTTCTTCCTAAATTTATTTTTGTGCTAAGAGACACATTTCTTCCTCCACAGCTTAATGGGAGTTCTAACAGTGTGGTGACAAAGGAAGGTATCATCCCCAGGGAGTAGTGAAAGCTAAAAGTGCCCTCCTAAGACCTGGAAAAATGAGTAAATGATGTCATGTCTGAGCAGAACTCAGTGTTGCAGGAGAGGCATGAGTCCCCCTTGGGAAAAGGCGATGACTTCAGGAAACTGGTGATGGAAAACAGGAGGACAGGTGCAGGGCCTGACCCCAGATAGACAGGATCCTATCTTTGCATAACCTTTGGCTTCATTATATAAGAGGGTTTGCACAGAAACAAAATGTCAAAGTCCAAATGCCTTGCTTAAAGTACTCATTCAAAATAATAATAATAATAATGGCAGTTTTCATGGATTACACTGTATGCTCAGGTATGGTGTCTTACCCACATCTTGTCAACATTTTATATTATGTATACAAAGGAATGAATTAGACAAGGCTGTGGTCCTAGTGTGATTAGTCTAACTCAATGAAACTAAACCATGCCTGGGGGCAACCCAAGACGGGCTGGTCATGGTGGAGAGAGCTGACAGAATGTGGTCCACTGGAGAAGGGAATGACAAACCACTTTGGTATTCTTGCCTTGAGAACCCCATGAACAGTATGAAAAGGCAAAATGGTAGGATATGGAAAGAGGGACTCCCCAGGTCGGTAGGTGCCCAATATGCTACTGGAGGTCAGTGGAGAAATAACTTCAGAAAGAATGAAGGGATGGAGCCAAAGGAAAAACAACACCCAGCTGTGGATGTGACTGGTGATAGAAGCAAGGTCTGATGCTGTAAAGAGCAATATTGCATAGGAACCTGGAATGTCAGGTCCATGAATCAAGGCAAACTGGAAGTGGTCAAACAAGAGATGGCAAGGGTGAACGTTGACATTCTAGGAATCAGCGAACTAAAATGGACTGGAATGGGTGAATTTAACTCAAATGACCATTATATCTACTACTGTGGGCAGGAATCCCTTAGAAGAAATGGAGTAGCCATCATCGTCAACAAGAGTCCGAAATGCAGTACTTGGATGCAATCTCAAAAACGACAGAATGATCTCTGTTCATCTCCAAGGCAAACCATTCAATATCACAGTAATCCAAGTCTATGCCCCAACCAGTAATGCTGAAGAAGCTGAAGATGAACGGTTCTATGAAGACCTACAAGACCTTTTAGATCTAACACCCACAAAAGATGTCCTTTTCATTATAAGGGACGGAATGCAAAAGTAGGAAGTCAAGAAACACCTGGAGTAACAGGCAAATTTGGCCTTGGAGTACAGAATGAAGCAGGGCAAAGACTAACAGAGTTTTGCCAAGAAAACACACTGGTCATAGCAAACACCCTCTTCCAACAACACAAGAGAAGACTCTATACATGGACATCACCAGATGGTCAACACCGATATCAGATTGATTATATTCTCTGCAGCCAAAGATGGAGAAGCTCTATACAGTCAACAAAAACAGGACCAGGAGCTGACTGTGGCTCAGATCATGAACTCCTTATTACCAAATTCAGGCTTAAATTGAAGAAAGCAGGGAAAACCGCTAGACCATTCAGGTATGACCTAAATCAAATCCCTTATGAAGTGAAAATAGATTTAAGGGCCAAGATCTGATAGATAGAGTGCCTGATGAACTACGGAATGGGGTTCATGACATTGTACAGGAGACAGGGATCAAGACCATTCCAATGGAAAAGAAATGCAAAAAAGCAAAATGGCTGTCTGGGGAAGCCTTACAAATAGCTGTGAAAAGAAGAGAAGCGAAAAGCCAAGAAAAGGAAAGATATAAGCATCTGAATGCAGAATTCCAATGAATAGCAAGGAGAAATAAGAAAGCCTTCCTCAAGATCAATGCAAAGAAATAGAGGAAAATAACAGAATGGGAAAGACTAGTGATCTCTTCAAGAAAATTAGAGATACCAAGGGAACACTTCATGCAAAGATGGGCTTGATAAAGGACAGAAATGGTATGGACTTAACAGAAGCAGAAGATATTAAGAAGAGGTGGCAAGAATACACAGAAGAACTGTACAAAAAAGATCTTCACGACCTGGATAATCACGATGGTGTGATCACTCATCTAGAGCCAGACATCCTGGAATGTGAAGTCAAGTGGGCCTTAGAAAGCATCACTGCGAACAAAGCTAGTGGAGGTGATGGAATTCCAGTGGAGCTGTTTCAAATCCTGAAAGATGATGCTGTGAAATTGTGCACTCAATATACCACCAAATTTGGAAAATGCAGCAGCGGCCACAGGACTGGAAAAGGTCAGTTTTCATTCCAATCCCAAAGAAAGGCAATGCCAAAGAATGCTCAAACTACCACACAATTGCACTCATCTCACATGCTAGTAAAGTAATGCTCAAAATTCTCCAAGCCAGGCTTCAGCAATACGTGAACCATGAACTTCCTGATGTTCAAGCTGGTTTTAGAAAAGGCAGAGGAATCAGAGATCAAATTGCCAACATCTGCTGGATCATTGAAAAAGCAAGAGAGTTCCAGAAAAACATCTATTTCTGCTCTATTGACTATGCCAAAGCCTTTGACTGTGTGTATCACAATAAACTGTGGGAAATTCTGAAAGAGATGGGAATACCAGACGACCTGACCTGCCTCTTGAGATATCTGTATGTAGGCCAGGAAGCAACAGTTAGAACTGGACATGGAACAACAGACTGGTTCCAAATAGGAAAAGGAGTACGT
This sequence comes from Ovis aries, assembly GCF_016772045.2. Taxonomy (NCBI): domain Eukaryota; kingdom Metazoa; phylum Chordata; class Mammalia; order Artiodactyla; family Bovidae; genus Ovis; species Ovis aries. The sequence continues at coordinate 61,282,231 of NC_056057.1, read as the reverse complement.
CAAGGCTGTATATTGTCACCCTGCTTATTTAACTTCTGTGCAGAGTACATCATGAGAAACACTGGGCTGGAAGAAACACAAGCTGGAATCAAGATTGCCGGGAGAAATATCAATAACCTCAGATATGCAGATGACACCACCCTTATGGCAGAAAGTGAAGAGGAGCTAAAAAGCCTCTTGATGAAAGTGAAAGAGGAGAGTGAAAAGTTGGCTTAAAGCTCAACATTCAGAAAACGAATATCATGGCATCCAGTCTCATCACTTCATGGGAAATAGATGGGGAAACAGTGGAACCAGTGTCAGAATTTATTTTTGGGGGCTCCAAAATCACTGCAGATGGTGATTGCAGCCTTGAAATTAAAAGACATTTACTCCTTAAGAAAAGTTATGACCAACCTAGATAGCATATTCAAAAGCAGAGACATTACTTTGCCGACTAAGGTCCGTCTAGTCAAGGCTACGGTTTTTCCAGTAGTCATGTATGGATGTGAGAGTTGGACTGTGAAGAAAGCTGAGTGCCGAAGAATTGATGCTTTTGAACTGTGGTGTTGGAGAAGACTCTTGAGAGTCCCTTGGACTGCAAGGAGGGCCAACCAGTCCATTCTGAAGGAGATCGGCCCTGGGATTTCTTTGGAAGGAATGATGGCAAAGCTGAAACTCCAGTACTTTGGCCACCTCATGGGAAGAGTTGACTCATTGGAAAAGACTTTGATGCTGGGAGGGATTGGGGGCAGGAGGAGAAGGGGACGACAGAGGATGAGATGGCTGGATGGCATCACTGACTCCATGGACACAAGTCTGAGCGAACTCCGGGAGTTGGTGATGGACAGGGAGGCCTGGGGTGCTGCGATTCATGGGGTCGCAAAGAGTCGGACACGACTGAGTGACTGAACTGAACAAACAAAGGAAGCTGAGAACTTAAAGGCTTATAAAGACTGTATTATACATTGTTTGTTTTTTATCTTCAAAATGACCTTGAGATAGAGCTGTTATTGTGGTTTTAACTAAGCTAAAGAAAGCTATATATAGATGTAGAAAACATAGGGGCTATTCTGAGTATATCTAAAGCCGTTGTTTGTGTCTGTCACCACAGTCACTATCATCAGGCAGCTAAGAAATACAGGGAAAACTAGAAGGTCCTACTATATAGCACAGGGAACTATAGTCAATATCTTGTGATCAATCATAATGGAAAAGAATATGAAAAAGAATGTATGTATATGTGTATATAGATATATACCTGTATATAGATATATACCTGTATATAAGGAAATGGCAACCCACTCCAGTGTTCTTGCCTGGAGAATCCCAGGGACGGGGGAGCCTGGTGGGCAGCCGTCTATGGGGTCGCACAGAGTCGGACACGACTGAAGCGACGCAGCAGCAGCAGCAGCATAAAAAATGAATCATTTTTCTATATTGCAGAAATTAACTCATTGTAAATCAACTATACCTCAATACATTAAAAAGTTTATTTTTAAGAAAATTGAAATGAGAAAGGAAAATAAAGAAATACAGGGCAATTTTACATGATGGAGGAATTACTAGAAGAACTAATGGTTTTAAAATACTTTTGTAATAATGAAACTTATATTCATATTACTGAAGAAAATTTGGCAAACACTAAAAAAAATTGCAGAAAGGGAAATAAATAGTATTCATGATCTACTTTCCCAAAGCAATTGCTCAAATATTTGATAAAATCACTTTCAATAAATACATTTATTTGGATAATACAGTAGAGATCATAGTGTATAAACAGTCATTTATCACAGGAATTTTCTATTTCATTTAATATTTCTTTATGCGCATTATTTTAGTGACACAGTAGGTCAGAGGTATGTAGCAGAATTAACTTTTTGTTAGCAAGTCTCTTTGCATCTAGGGTGTACATTTTGCACACGTTGCTGGTATTGCTCTTAGTAATTCCTAGCATAGGGTTTAAGGCCTCAAAGAGCGTTACTGCTATTCATGAACTTGCCATACACTGCCAAATGGATTTGTAGAAATGTGGTCTCCATTTCAACTCTAATGAGCAGTGTTACCTTATCTTTGCCAGCACTTTGTCACAATATTTCACTTCACTGGATGAAGATCTTATTGCTGTGTTGGTTTTCACTGATGGCAATGATTTTCAAATACCTTGTCAATACAGCTCATTCAAAACACAGATAAAAGTATCTATGAAGGGCAGTCTTGAACTAGATGTTTCCTGAACTTCCTGGTGAAGTTCAGACAATCACGTCACCCCGCACTGGGCATGGGCGTGGATATTGAGCGCAAGATCAGGGGCGCACAGTGGCAGGGACTCCAGTGTGTCTGTGAGCTGGCCTCTCCTCCCTCCACCAGGAGTGTTTTTTATCAAGTGAACAGTCACTGAATGCCTGTTATGTGCTCAGCAGGCTTGCACTAAGCTGCATTTTTTTCATAGCACAGATTGTATTCACAAAGCTCTCTCTTCAGAGGACAAAGCGAGGATGCACTCCTAGAGAGAAGCTGAGAGTACTTGGTGATCTGGAGGGAGCCCCGCTGGCAATGTTTCCTTTGGAGGCCTTGGATTTTATTGTATTCACTCCTCATCAGAGAAAATGGGAAAATATATCTATCTTTCACCATCGTTTGTCTTTTTTAAAGGAAATGTTTTCTGTCTTTATTTTTTTCTTTTCAGATTACTAATTAACAATGTCATTATGGAAAATTTCAATCATACCTCACAGTGAATCCGTATAATCATTGCCTAGCTATGCTTAGCTATGGTGATGCAACTCACAGCTACTCTGGTTTGGTTTATTCCACTTCCCCTGAAACTGGATCATTTTGAAGAAAACCCCAGAAAAATCCCCAAAGTAAAATCATCTTATCCATAAATATTTTGGTATGCATCTGTAAAAGATAAGAGCTCTGTTAAAAAGAAAAAACAAAAACATAACCATAATACTATCATTTTGCCCCCATATAATTCTTTAATATTGTCAAATAGCCAGTTACCACTCACAGTTTTTTTCTACACAACCTTTCTCTGCATCTCTGGATAATGTATCTGGTTATGAATCAAAACTATTTTTTAAAAAACCCATAAACTTGATACCTGAAAGATAGCAAAGAATAGTTGTCTTTCTGGTGGCAATATGTGAGTAGATAGGGACATTACTTTTAAAAATAAGCCACCTATTAAAGACATTCTGTTTGGCTAGACATTGCCAGCAAAATGTTGTGTGATAAGTCATCCCAAGACTCAGAAACATTACGAGCAAGTGTTTATCCTTTTGCAACTGTGTATTGGCTAAGGGTCAACCAATTGGTCTAGGCCCAGCTGGTTGGCTTTCCAAATCTCACTTGATCTTGCTCCAGCATCTGTGTCTGCTGCCTGAGGCTGGACTCTGGTTTAGCTCCACTTTCTATGTCTCTCATTCTCCTCCTGGGACCAGGTACTAGCCCAGCATGCTCTTCTCAGGGTAATGGCAGAGCCATGGGGATGGGCAGAAATACCAACTCTTAAGGTCTAAGTGAGAAACTCTCACACCGTCATTTCCGCCTTAGTCTTTGGGCCAAAGCAAGCCCCTTGGCCAAATGCAAAGCCAAGGGAGCTGTTTCTGTGGTGGGAAAGACTGCAAAGTCACACTTCAGAAGGTGTGCATACAGGGAAGGGTGAAGAACTGGGCAAAAGTGCCCTGTCACAAATATATACAGTTGTTATGCCCAGAGTCCGAGTCCCCAAAACTGAGAGAATAAGATGTCCACAGCAATGCAAAAGCACAGAGGGGTTTATTACCAGCTCGAGCCAGGACCCATGTTTCATCCAGCACAGTGGAATCAGACAAAGGCCCTGAGCTCTGAATCACATATACTTTTATACAGATTTTCTGTAACAGCATAGCTGATTGGTTAAACCGTATGCGCGCCCGGGACTTTTAAACCTTGCATCCCTATCCGTATTGGCTCAGGTCTGGCACGGGCTGGGAGCTACGGGGATTTTTTCTAATTGGTCGAGCTACACTGCCTGCGGGAATTCCCAGAGCCTCAGCTTTTCTCAGGCCTAGCCTGCCCCTTAGAGCCTGTCCTGGCTTCAGTTTGGTCCTAACACAGTATGATACCAATCAAGTCAAACAACATTACATATAAGAAAATTCAGATAAAATACCATTAGATTTTGATGCTAATTTATAATGCTTTCTTATGGATAAACTGTTGAAAAAAATCACACACACATTAACTTTAGCCAGGGTCTCCAAGGCATATCTCGCAGGTCTTGTTTAGATTTCTCTTCCTTTTTTGCTGTCCAGACTCTTCTAAGTGTTCTTCAGGATTTTAAGTGGTTCCAATGTTAAACGTGTCTTTGTTGAGCCTTATTACTTAGTGAAAGTTCCCAGACTCTATATGTGCAATTGTTCTGTCACTTTAAATATATGTCATCTTCAATATATGCTGCTAAAGAACCTTTAATTCACTGTGCAAAATACCCATTAATTACATATTTATGTGATTGAAACCTTATTTCTCCACTTGACTATTCTGTGTCATTTCAGCTACCATTTATTAAGAAGTTCTTAACGCAAGCCTCTAAACTGGACCCTTTACATCTCTTTATTGTTTCATTTAACAATTCTGCAATGTTGTTAGTATAATCTCCATTACACAGAGGAACTGAACCCAGAGAGATTAAATAAATTGTTTAAGTTCAAATTGATAATTTTATAGTATCAGATTTAACATACGGTCATTTTTGGCCACAAAGCCAATGGTTTTTCTACTATTTTCTGCATGTCTTTTGTTTCATCCTCTTCTTCCCTCCTGGACCTGAGTTTCTAGATTTTCCTCTGTGATACAGTGAGGAATAGGTTTTATGGCAGGTATTCTGGTGGCAAATGTTGGTAGGATCATTTTTTACTCTCTTGAGAGCCTATGGTTTTGGCAGGGCATGTATTATTATTTTCTATAAAGCTGAAGGTGTATTTTAAAGTGAAGAGATATACACAGCCAATAAGTGGCAGCACCAGGACCCAGACTCAGGCTATTTTTCTCCTATATCCTGTAATTTATTACATTTAATTATGATCATTAAAAGAGTGATAGTTTATAGTTTTGCTAATGGAACTAACAAGTTAACTTGACTATTTAAAACTATATTTTCTTTTAAGGCTCTAAAAGAATTCAGGAATAAAAACAGAGAGAGTTTTTCTCACATTATGACAAAATAAAAGGTAAGTTGGTAGAAGATGATTGCTATGTAGGCTTACAGGCTGCTGGCTTCCCTGATAACTCAGCTGGTAAAGAATCCACCTGCAATGCAGGAGACCTGGGTTTGATCCCTAGGTTGGGAAGATCCTCTGGAGAAGGGAACGGCTACCCACTCCAGTATTCTGGCCTAGAGAATTCCATGGACTGTATAGTCCATGAGATTGCAAAAAGTCGGACACGACTGAGGGACTTTCACTTTCTTTCCCTTTACAGGTTACTAGATTCTAGAGTGTTAGGTTTGTAATAGGAGTTTTGGAACTTCTGGTAACTAATTGCTGGTTTTACAACTTCTTAGGCAGTTCAGGTTAAACAATAATCCAAAAAGAAGCAAACTTGAATTTATCCAAATATCCTTGAGTAAATCAAACCGAAGTTTCTTCCTGTACATTATCCTTATTGTACTTTTTACTGCGAAGATCTAATTCCAGAAATTGAGAGTTTATATTTCTTTGTGTCTTAACCTGCCCTTTGTGTAGCAAATACTGTTACACCATGGTTTGTTGTGTAGAAATAGGATATAAGTCATTAGGTTATTTGCAATGGTTTCGCATTAATCTGTGTCTCAAGCACTAGGAGTCCCCAAAATAATAGAGTTCCGGTTTGGGTTAGTTGTCTCCTCATGAAAGTTGGAGGAAGAAGTTTCATTCCTAAGTATTATTTATTTTTATTCTGAGTTCTTCAGAACATGCTATTATAAGAATTTTGAGTTATTGATATATTTCAGGGTTTTACTGTTTTTTGTTTGTTTGTTGTTTTGGAAAAAGACCTCTGGATAGAAAAGAAAGGGAAACTAATGAGATTGATAGGGTGGCCACTCAGGGTCAAGGCACGTGCTGAGTGCTTTACATACTTTATCTCATTATTGGTTCCATATTACAGATGAAGAAATACTGTAGTAACAGTTTTATGAAGGCAAACTGGATAAAACTTTAACTTCTTTAATTACCAGATTTTAGTGGTACAAAATTTGATTAGGGGCTCTTCTGTTTTTATTTTTTTTCCTATTAGAACTTATTTCCTATACCAAATAGCTAAATGTCTACTGCCAAGCTACCACTTAATCAGTATCAAGAGCCTAAAATATGTTGATTTCTGTTATGGTAGTAAAATGACTGTAACACTTCTAAGTCTCAAATATACTCACTCTACTTTGTAAAAAAAAAAAAAAAAAAAAAAACAGAATTTGGAGAATTCCCTGTCAGTCCAATGGTTAGGAGTCCACGCTTCCATTGCAGGGGGCATGGGTTTGATCCCTGGTCAGGGAAGTAAGATCCTGCAAACTGCACGCTACGGTAACACACACACACACACACACACACACACACACACACACACACACGAAGATTCGCCTTTTCCCCGAAGGAATCTTGAAAGTCTTTCTGAGTGGACCATCTGAGTCATGTGTTCATATTGAATCAATTATTTTAATTAGGTATAAGCTGAGGAATGAAATATACCACTCAGTTTACCTTAACCCAACTTTAGAATCCCATCATGAAGTTGAGGCATGAAGTGAACATCTTGAGAATGACACAGATGCTGAAATGGAAATGATGGGCTTTGAGGAAGGCAGAAATGAAATCTGAGGAGGCAGGCAAACACCACTGTCCACAAATCATTTATCCTTTTGATGAACCATGGAGACAGCAGTCTTGCTAAGAACCAAGGGGGAAGCTGAAAAGACTTAGACACAGCTCCTGCCCTGGGAGGTCTATATTTTATTAGAGAGAGGGAGGAGTTAAATTAATAACTATAATCAAACCTTGAGATGATGTGAAACAAAAGTGATACAACCAACTATTAGAGTGGGAAAAATTCCTCGGGGAGGAATATGGAAAATTCTTAAAGGAAGTGAAAAATTACCTAGAGCATAAAGGAGTAGTTAGAACTTTTTGGGGGGACCATGTTTAATATATTGCTGAGAGAAACTGAGACACAGGGGAAAAAATAAGCTTTATTAGGGAATAGGATGGACAGAGATGAAAGGAAATAATATTCAGGGCTTCGGTAGAAAATGTAGCACCCTTAAGAACAAAAATTACTCTATTTCACTGTTTTATTTGGGTCTGTTTCCTCAGTATGGGTGGTAAAAAAATATATAGCGTGTGATCAAAAGTATCATTTCTTGCTGGCTGAAAATGGCAACTTCTGTATTCTCAGGTGAGTTTGTTCTGTTGCTCAGGAATCCGTGTACTGCAGAGCAAGTTTTTCTTTCAGTTTACATAATTCCCTTCTAAAGAATTTCTATTTCTGAATGAAGTTTCAACTTCATTTACTTGGATCTCATTTGTTATAAAAGAGGACATAATGTTGCTGACCTTTCAATGAGGTTTTCAACTCAAACTCTTTGTATCTGAGCATTAAAGGAAAGGTTTCCCCTTACAGTCTAGAGATGCATAGGTGCCTCCCCGGAAGCCAAGCCCATTGTGACCATTTATTAGGGTACATCTCTATATAAGGTGTCCAGGAAGATATGTGGAAAGTGCCTTAGCCAGAGAACCTCAATTTTCTGTGATGGATATTATAAAAATGGAGCAAGGCCATGTGCAAACCATGAATGTTTCTGATTACAGACAGATCTTTCTACTTGTGGCTTTCTCTAAGATTAAAATTTGTATCATTTTTAAAACACATAATAACTGTCAGCAGGGAATGTAGGCTTGGAAAATGTGGACTGAGGCTTGTGAGAAGAATGAGTAGCTGCTTTCAGAGCTATGAAAGGAAAAAGCTATGCATCTTTCTTCTAGTCTAAAGCATATGGTCTAAAACAAACTAATAAAAGAGAAATACAAGTATATCTCTAACTGTCACCACCCTTGTCTCCAAAAGTAAATTGTATTGAGGACATCTCTAAACAGCCAAGACTAGAAAATCACAATCTATGGAGGTTGGGTGTTTGCTGGTTGACACATTCAGGCCGTAATGGAGGGGACCGTGCTGTGTTTCTTAACAAACCCTTCAAAGTGTGGTGTTTGTTCTTTGTGGTTCTGGCAGTTCGATCCGTTGAAATTTCCAGTCTCCTTCTCCTTTCATCTTCTCTCTTTCTCTTCAAAATCCTTTCCATCCTTAAGTTCCATTTTAGAAGCAGCCTCTTCTGTGAAGCCTCCCTGGGTTCCTCCTTTTCCTAGTGTGCCTTGTTCTCCCCCCACCACTGTGCCCTCTAGGAACTATTTCATTCCATCTGCATGTATTTCTGCTACACGTATCTGTCTCTTGCACTAGGGTATAAGGTACTCAAGGCCAGGCCTGTGTTTCTTTTTACTTTATTTTCCCTCCTTAATTACTATATAATCTTTATACATCTCTTGGGAAAACATATGCATCTTGAATATAATTACTCAAAGACAATGGGTCCCCTGGTCTCACAGCTTTGTAATGTATTCCTTCTTCTCTCAGGGATAAAATATATCAATTATATTGAAAGTTTCCACCATTGAAAAATTTGTACCTAGTAAGGGAGATCAGGAGTCTTCAATTCAACAAATAGTCAACAAAATATTTAATGTTTAGTATGGACCTAGCATCATACTCGGAGAAGGCAATGGCAACCCACTCCAGTACTCTTGCCTGGAAAATCCCACGGATGGAGGAGCCTGGTGGGCTGCCGTCTATGGGGTCGCACGGAGTCGGATACGACTGAAGCAACTTAGCAGCAGCGGCAGCAGCAGCAGCAGCAGCAGCAGCGTCATACTATTAATGGACTAAACAGTTATGATCACTGCCCTCATGGAGATCCTTGTCTAATGATCAATCAGTATAGAAATTAACAAATAATTAGAATTTAGGCGTTGCATTAAGTGCTATGAAGAAAGTGAGTGATGATTCTGGATAAAATAGAAGCTTCAGAGGAATTGTGAGTTAGAAAGTCTATTCTGCTGGTAAACCTGAGTTGAGAGGAGCAGAGTGACAACCATTCAGGGAACTTCTTGAAAAAGCCACCAATAGGCAAAGGAAACAGGATATTTGCCAACCAGTACCTCATCTGCACAAACCCTGGCTCTTCTGAAGTTCCAAGGGTGATAGAGAATATAAAGATATCACTGACTCGTAGAACCTTATGGAATTTTTTGAAGTCTTGGATACCCACCAACAGCATGGAATTTGAAGATATAGTATCTTAAGCAGAGCTTAGTTTCGTAATCTTCTTTTATTTTAAACTTCTCTGGTAAGTAGTATGTGTGTTTTTGTGTGTGTTTTGGGGTTGGGGTACAATACAGAGACATGCAAAGTATACTATTTGTAAACAAGGAGTTTCATCAAATGTTCCTAACTTTCTTCTGTAATCTGTGAAGGCAGTGGTGTGGAACATAGTCAATTTGCACTTGATCTGGGTGGTTCTAACATTATAGACTCAGAGGTTCAGCTACAATTCAGACTGTCTTCTCCTGTACCAAATAATGTACCAAAATGATACCCTATATCCTGGTGGTAACATAACAAATCATCACAATCTTTGTGACTTAAAACAACAAAATGTGTTCTAACACAGGTCTGAAGCTAGAAGTCTAAAATCAAAGGCCCAAAATACAAACAAGATAAATAAAATCAGAGGCCCACAGGGCTGCACTTCCCTTGAAGGCTCTTTGGGAAAATCTCTCCTTGCTTCTTCCAGTAATAGAGGCTCCAGGAATTCCTTTGCTTGTGGTTGTATAAGCCCAACCTCTGTCTCTGTCTTCGCATGAGCTTCCCTTCCTCTTTCTGTGTGTCTCTCTTCTGTGCATCTTTTTAAAGGACACTTTTCATTGGATTTAGGGCCCATGTGGATAATCCAGGATGATCTCAACCTTATCTTGAGACCCCTAATTTCATTACATCTACAAGAATTCTTTCTCCAAATAAGGTCACATTCGTAGGTTTCTGAGATACTAATTGAATGTATCCTTCTGGGTGCTGGCCATCATTCTACCTCACTACACCATCTTATTCAGAAAATATGGGAAAGGCATTTCTATTTTTATTGTACATAGCTATATATATATATATAAATATAAATATATTATATATAATATATATATATAAATATAAATATATTATATATATAATATATATATATAAGAATATAAAAGATAATCCACAATACTAGCATGTTATCTGAGATGAAGAAGCATCATCCAGGGGGAAAATATTGAGGATAAGTCAATGACACAGGTTTTGGGTCTCTGGTGAATGCTTTCCCCTGTTGGTCATTCGTAGAACTTGAAGGTCCAAGTCCTTTTTGAGCATTCTGTCTTAAGAATAATTCTTCAGCCAGAATCCAGAGAAGCTGCTGATACCTGTATTTGGCAGCTTTAAGAAGCTGAAGGGTGAGTTTCTCTGGTGGTTTCAGTGGTAAAGAATCCAAATGCCAATTCAAGAAACACGGGTTCAATCCCTGATCCAGGAGGATCCCACATGCCTTGGAGAACTAAGCCTGTGTGCCTCAACTACCGAGTCTGTGCTCTGGAGCTGGGAGCTGCAACTGCTGAAGCCCACATATCCTAGAACCCACACCTCACAAAAAGAAATGTCATCCCCATGAGAAACCCGTGCACCACAACTAGAGAAAAAGCCTTTGCAGCAGGGAAGAGCCGGCACAGCTAAAAAAGTAAGAAAGAAGCCGAAGGGTGAACCAGAAGCCTAGAGAGAAATGCCTTTGGCTGTTTGGTAGTTGGACCCTCACAAGGTAGTTCTGTTGTCTGAGCCTAAAGCGGAAGTCTGGTGAGTTAAAGAGATGGAAACTGAAAAAGCCAGGTCTTTGTTAAATTATAGACTCTCAGAATTGGTCATTTTATCTTATCAGATTCAGTGATGAGTTTTCTGCACAACAATCTGTCAAGAAGCTTTCCAATCCATGTTTAAATATCTGGCACTTCTGGTTTCATCTGGTACTATGGTTAGTTGTTTCTTCCACCTGCCCATTTTAATTCTAACATGGATTTCACCCTGTGTTTCATAATAAACAAGCTGGTCCTCCTTTTCCTGTATAAAGGACCAAAACTCTCTTAGCAACTTAGTTCCTCTCTTCGAAATATTGAAACTTACCCTTTACCACCTGTATCCGAGAGTCATGAATCACTTTTGTTAAGAAGGGACTAAATTGTCTAATCTTAGAATTCACCTTGGCTGTGGTGAGAATATGCTGTTCAGAGGCAGCTGGGTAGCAAACCAAAAATAAAGGAGTTGGGGAAGCTGAGAATTAGGTGGGAAACTGAGGAAGTAAGTGGTACCTCCTCCTACTCTGGGATTCCTGTAAGAAATTACTTCAGCCCCTGTTGGGTGGGACAGCAGAAAAACTTTGAAGGAAAGAGGTATGGGAATAAGTGCATGGCACAAACTTGAATTCTTCCAGAGATTCTATTAGGAATAAAGCAACGATGAGGGGAAGCAGAAGCAGCCCTTGGAATTAGGCATAGTCTTTCCTGCTGAGCCACACCAGGGAAGCCCTCATCATCAGCAAAGAGTACCCAGATCCTAGACCTCTTGGCAGGATTATAATAGATATAGATGACTTTTCCATCATAGTGCCAGGAACCGAGGAAGACCTGAGGACGTGGCAGCTATGTTATTGACAAATTGTGCTAGAATCAACACTCTCGTTGTTGATGAGGAAGCATAGACCCAGAGACACCTGGGGCTGAAAATGAGAGAAGGGAGAGCCTCAGCAGATTGGTCTGGCTAATTTCTCAGTAGCTTTGACTTGTGGAAAGCCTTACTGCTCTGAGATATTTCACATTCACCTTGGAGGTATGGTGCCTTCCATCTGTAGCTGTTGATGAGTTCTCAAATGAAAAGCTATCTTTCTCTTAATAAAGAGGCTCAACATTCTCTTAAGTCATTTCCCACTCCCAGTCTCCCCAGGTGTTCTGTTGGGATGGCATCTTGATTTGTTGACAGACTACATTGAGCTCCAAGACAAAGGTCAATGATTTTTCCAAAGCTCTATTTAGATGAGACGCCAAGACAGGATTTGAACAGGAGAATACCTGTAGAACTTCTGGAATGCTTCTTTTCTTGTTGGCTTAGCTCACTGAGGGCTCAGGGTATGATTTCAAGTGGCAATGAATTACTTGAGGATAGCATTTTATCCAAAGCTCCTCACTTAGTCCATTACAGGATTCCGCCAACAAGAACAGTAAATAAAGATTGCTGACTGATTGGAATCATTTAGATAAAATATATTAAAAAAAACTGCTTAATAGAAACAGCTTAAATTAGAAAACAGGAATAAACTTTTTACTTTAAATGAATATTTTGTCAAAAAAAAGGTCAATGTAAAACAATTTGACACTATAAATATAAATCCATAAATATTTTCATGTCATACAACCACTCTTTTCTTGGATACCAGGGAAATAATCCAGAACATGTAAAATACTTAATTCACAAAAATGTTCATCATAGAAGTATTTATAGCAACAATAAATTGGAAATGTCCCACTGCTGAAAATTTAGTTAGATAACATTGACGATGACCACTTGATGGGATGTTACACAGTCATTTAAAAGTACAGAAGCTTAAAGGCTAAGTCCTTTAATATATCACTAGTGAAAAATATATGCTGAAAATTGAGGTACAATATAATTATACTATCTCACTAACAGAGATGCATAGAAAGATCCCAGCAGAAAATATACTAAAATACTCAAGAAAGTGGAAAAATTCTGTTCATCTACTTTTCCTTTAGTTTTTTTTTTTTTTTTAGTTTAGTTGCCTCTGTTTGTAATAAAACAAGACAAACATACCAAAAAAAAGAAAAGGAAATAAGATAGTTATTATGAAGGAAAAAAGATAACGGGGAGGGTGAACAAGTAGATAGTTAAGCACAACATGGTCCGAGCAGCGCAAAAAAGAAGACAGCCTACTTGTGACACTCTTGATGAAACAGCATGAATCATGTGAAACGAAAATGTGAAAAACAGCCTCTTTAGTGATATCCTATGCTTCCTCTGTTTCAGTTCTTCACGGGGCTCAGTGGGAGCTTCCGGTGAGGAAATCACTAACATGGCTGACTACGAAGTTTTGTCTATTGGAGGTCGCCCTTCCTTGCCTGACAGGTTGTTCCTGTCTTTGTGAGTGGAGTGGATTAAGTCGACCAGATTCCGTAGTGAGGCAAGAGGAAGATCATTACTGCAATGGGCATACAGCAGTTCGAGGAACACTCTCCCACAGAGTTAACATTTCCTGAGAACAAACAATTATTGGGCAAGAAAGTATTAGTATCTCTTTTAAGTAAAGATTTCCAGGAGGTGAGGGACATATGTGAGGGTCAGAATTCATAGCACATTTTAGTAACTATAGATATGAGAAAAGCTCCCCCTGGGAATGGAAAGAACTCACTGAGTGCTTCTTATTTTGTGGAGAGCAGGTGGTAGAATAGCATGCTGAGGCGACTTGCAGGCAGTGTGGCTCTTACTTGTACAAACACAAAGACTCTTTCAGTCTCATGGGGATTCTATCTCAGCTTTCACTTCTCTTATGGGTCACCAGAAGTTAACAAGTCAGGAGCAAGGTTTAACTCCTCAAGTGATTGCAAAAATAATAGCTCAACCCAGAATGCTGTTACTGTTTGAAACAATTTTTTCATTCGAGAAGCTGCAGATTTATAACTTTACTTAAAATTGCCTAAGCAGGCTTTTCTTTTCTTCAGTTTTAGTTGAAGAGTTAGGAAATTCCTTTCAAACTTCAGAAATAGGATAAGTAAAGGAAAATGACCACAAAAGAGGGACTCTGAGGGAAAAAATAGGGGTGGAGTGACTGTTTAATATGTTACGCAGGCATATAATTCTTTCAAATGGTTTTCTTTAGAGTGTACTTATCTATTTTTTTGTTTTCCACCTTTTTTCTGATATTCCAGCGAGCTTTTTTTTAGCTACCCTGAGGTAGTTAGTTCTTAATATGGAGCTGTCATTACAGAGTCTTTTTGCAAAATGCTTTGGATAAAATGCTGCTTGATTTTCATGATTAAAATGAACGTTCCTATTTGGTTCCAATAGAAAGAACAAAGCGTAATTTGTTCTAAAGCTGAATGTGGTTCAGTAAAGAATCTGCCTGCGGTGCAGGAGACCTGGATTCGATCTCTGGATCAGGAAGATCCCCCGGAAAAGAGAATGGCAAGTCTAGTATTCTTGGCTGGAGAATTCCTTGGGCAGAGGAGGCTGGCAGGCTACAATCCATGGAGTCACCAAGAATCAGACACAACTAAGCTACTAACACCTTCCCTTTCAAAGGTGTCTCAAAGGCAGGGAAGCCATCATTCCACCAATGGTCTTTTCTCCCTCTCTGCCTCTTCTAGCTGGAGCTGAATATTCACTGTGACTCCTAACAGGTATCCTTGAAGAGGGGTATATGGGGATGGGCCTAAAGCATGGCTCTGCCACAAAGAATCTGCCTTTCACCTCCCTGGGCCTCTGGGGTCCTGTTCCAATGATGTTGTGTCACGGGAATGGTTCTGGACTGGAAAAGGGGAACTGGGGTTTAGCTAGTGACTCCTGAGTTAGGTAAGGAAGGTCCTGGCTGTGCTGCAGTGTTTTCCTCCGTTTAATGGTGTGCTGGACACGACAGCCTCTAGGTTTCTCCCGTGTTAAGATTTTGTGATTTTTGTCTTCTGATCCTTGGTAGAGGTGTTCCTCTGGGCCTAAAGACACAGTGGTGTCTCATACAGCTTTTGTGGATCCTTTCTTTCCAGAAGGGTGCAAATGTGGGTGTGGAGGGTGACAGGAAAAAGTGAGATACCAATGATGAGTGCTCTGAAGAAATGACTATGGTTGCTTTCTCATACTGAATGATCAGGAAGCTGAATCGCCCACAGTCCCTTCCATTCAGTGGGCAGCAGCAGAAGTTAGTGATTCAGAGATGGAGTGGGAAGCAGAGAGGAATGAATGAGGTCTGGGGGACGAGGCCTTTTATCACGAGCCTGGCCAGGTCACCCAGAGTTCTTAGTTATGGACACAGCAACCACTGTGGGTCATTTCACTACTCTGCTCCCAACCTTAAGGCAGCCACTTAGCACCACCAATCCTCTGTGTTAATTCTTGCCTGCCAATGCAGGAAACATTAGAGACGTGAGTTCAATCCCTGCATCAGAAAGATTGTCTGGAGTAGGAAATGGCACCCTACTCTGGTATTCTTACCTGGAAAATTCTATGGGCAGCCCAACAGGCTACAGTCTATGGGGTTGCAAAAGTGTCAGACATGACTGAGTGAATGAACACACACACACACACACTTATATTTTGGGTTACTACTATTGTATTTCTTACTGTGGTAACATTGATTTATGACATCATACAAGTGTTATGTGTACAGCATTGTTTTTACTTTATTATATTTCTACCACCATGACCACCACCAAAAGTTTAGCTTCCATTTGTTACCATACAGTTGATCCCCTTTATCCAATTTATCCTCTCCTTCACACTGTTAACCACTATTCTGCTCTCTGTATCTATATGTTTATTTTGGTTTGTTTGGTTTGTTCATTTGCTGTGCTTGTTTTTTATATTCTACATATGAGGGAAATTATGTATTTGTCTTTCTGGGTCTGACTTATTTGGCTAAGCATAATATTTTCAAGATCCATTCACGTTGTCCCAAATGGCAAAATTTCATCTTTTTTATGGCTGTGTAGTATATGGCAGCCCACTCCAGTGTTCTTGCCTGGAGAATCCCAGGGACGGGGGAGACTAATGGGCTGCCGTCTATGGGGTGGCACAGAGTCGGACACGACTGAAGTGACTTAGCAGCAGCAGCAGCAGTATTCACACACACACACACACACACACACACACACATCTTCATTCATTGATTTGTTAATGGGCTCTGAGGTTGTTTCCATATCTTGACTATTGCAAATAATGCTATGATGAACACATAGGTGCATATATTTTTTTCAAGTAAGTGTTTTCATATTCTTTGGATAAATACCCAGAAGTGGGATAGTTAGATCATATGATAGTTCTATTCTTAAGTTTTTGAGGAATCTCCATACTATTTTCCATAGTAGCTGTAGTAATTTATATTCTCACCAATTGTGCGACTGATGCTTTAGCTGAAGCTCCAATACTTTGGCCACCTGATGCAAAGAACAGACTCATTAGAAAAGACCTTGATCCTGGGAAAGATTGAAGGCAGGAAGAGAAGGGGGTAACAGAGGATGAGATGGTTGGATGGCATCACTGACTCAATGAACGTGAGTTTGAGCAACCTCCAAGATATTGTGAAGGACCGGGAAGTCTGGTGTGCTGCAGTCCACAGGATCACAAAGAGGTGGGCACAACTCAGTGACAACCAATAGTGTACAAGGGTTCCCTTTTACCCACATCCTCTACGACAGTGTTATTTCTTGCTTTCTTGATAACAGCTGAGAGTGACTTTGATCTCCCTTCATTTTGAGCCTATGTTTGTTGTTAGAGCTGGGGGAAGCATATAATTCTGTCTTATTTTTAAATCCACCCAGTCACTGTGTGTCTTGATTGAATTCAATCCATTCATATTTAGTGTGATGATTGATAAAAGAGGACTTAGTACTGCCATTTTATCTTTTGTTTCATGGTTGCTCTATATCTCCATTGTTTCTTTTTCCTTGTGTTTCTGTCTGTCACTTTGGCTGGATGGCTTTTTAATAACGTTTACTTCAGTTTCCTCTTTTTCTGTTTCATGTCTCTGCTCTAGACGTACGTTGTATGGTTGTCATGACGTTTGTATAAAATGTCTGATAGATAACAGTCCATTTTTGTTGATAGTATCTTATCTTCATTTATCTATGAGATCCATCCTTCTTTTTTCTTTTTATTGTCTTAAATTATCACTTTTTATGCATTTTTAATCCAAATTGAAGTAGCTATCATTATTCTTTCCTGCTTTTCTTCTCTTTAAACTTCATGCTTGAATAAAGTACTCAAAAACATATGCTGATATAGAGTTGCAATTTTCTATTTACCACCTTACTCAAACGTCTATGTATTTTCCCCTTTTTGTTTGTGATAGAAAAGCTCCTATCAATATTTTTTATAAAGCTGGTCACTTAGTCGTGTTCAACTCCTGGCGAACACATGGACTATCACCCACCAGGCTTCTCTGTCCATGGAATTCTCCAGGCAAGAATACTGGAGTGGGTTGCCATTTCCTCCTCCAGGGGACTTTCCTGACCCAGCAATGGAACCCGGGTCTCCCACATTGCAAGCAGATTCTTTACCATCTGAGCCACCAGGAAAGCCCCATAAAGCAGGTCAGGTGTTGATGAACTCCCTCAGCTTTTGTTCATCTGGGAAAATCTTTATTTCTCCTGTGTATCTGAATGACAATTTTGCTGAGAGTATTCTTGGATGACAATTTTCATCTTTCAGCATTTTGAGAATATCATCCCAGTCCCTCCTGGCCAGCAAAGTTTCTGCTGAGAAATTTGTTGATTGCCTAACGGGAGTTTCTTTTTAGATTAGTTTCTTTTTATTTTTTACTGGCTTCCTTTAAAATTCTTTTTTCGTTGTTGACTTTTGATAGTTTTAATATATTGTGTCTTGGAGAAGGTCTTTTTCTGTTAAACTAAGTAGATATTCTTGCAGTGGCAACCCACTCCAGTACTCTTGCCTGGAAAATCCCGCGGCGGAGGCTGTAGTTCATGGGGTCACTAAGAGTCGGACATGACTGAATGACTTCACTTTCACTTTTCACTTTCATGCATTGGAGAAGGAAATGGCAACCCACTCCAGGGTTCTTGCCTGGAGAATCCCAGGGATGGGGAAGCCTGGTGGGCAGCTATTTATGGAGTCGCACAGAGTCGGACACGACTGAAGCGACTTAGCAGCAGCAGCAGCAATTAGATATTCTTTTAGCATCACAGTCTTGTATATCCAGTCCCTTCCCCAAGTTTGGGAAATTCTCAGCTATTATTTCTTTAAATATTCACTCTCTTCTCCTTCTAGGATGTATACCCATTACCCTAATCTTGCCCCTCCTAAAAGAGTTGGAATATTCTTGGAGAATTTCTTCATTTTGGGGGAATCTCAGTGTTCTTTCCTCTTCTATCTGTATCATTTCTAGATTTCTATTTTTGAGCTCACTAGTTCCCTCTTCTGTATGGTCCACTCTATTTCTAATGCTTTCTAATATATTCTTCATCTTATTTATTGAGGTCTTTAGCTCCAGAATTTCTGTTTGGTTATTTTTTAGAGTTTCAATCTCTTTGGTAAACTTTTCCCTCTGATTATTAGTTTTATTCCTAAGCTCAATGAACTGCCCTTCTGACTTTTCTTGTAGCTCATTGAGTTTCTTCATAATAGTTTTTTGTTTTAATTCTCTTATCAGTTAGATCACAATCTTATGTGACGTAAAGTCTGGTTTCTGGAGAACTGCCATTTTCTTTTTCTAGTACCACATTACTTTGGTTCTTCATGCTGCTTGATGACTTGTTCCTTTGCTGGTGCATCTGAACTATTCAACATCTTTCTTTAGGTAAAGTTCCTTTTTTTTTTTTTTTTAACTTGTCTCTAAGAATTATCCAAACAGTCCATCCTAAAGGAGATCAGTCCTGGGTATTCTTTGGAAGAACTGATGCTAAAGCTGAAACTCCAGTACTTTGGCCACCTGATGCGAAGAGCTGATTCATTGGAAAAGACCCTGATGCTGGGAAAGATTGAGGGCAGGAGGAGAAGGTGACGACAGAGGATAAGATGGCTGGATGGCATCACCGACTCAATGGACATGGGTTTGAGTGGACTCCGGGAGTTGGTGATGGACAGGGAGGCCTGGCGTGTTGCGGTTCATGGGGTCGCAAAGATTCGGACACGACTGACTGAACTGAACTGAACTGAACTGAACTGAAGAACTCAGCGGGTGCATCTAGAAATTAGAGGCCTTTCTTCTGCGTCCCAGTAGGTGGCGCCATACCACGATTTTGGTTTCTTTTACCTTCGCTGCCTCTGGTTAAATTTGAGAATCGGCACTTTTCACCTTTCAGGGCCTCTGTCAAAGGGATGGCCCAGGGCCCTCATTATCACAGCTGCGCCTCCCTCCAGGATGGATCAGTGGTGCCTTGTTGCTGCTGGTGTCACTGGCATGACTGGCTGGGGCACCAGACAGTGGGCTCTTCCACCAAGCTCAGGATCTTTTGGGTTGTGGGCTCCTGAAGCACAGGGGAAGGGGAAGGTGATAGGGAGCTGGGTGGTGCAGGCACCTCCGCCATGTCTGGCTTTGTCAGGTTCGTAGGCTCTGCTGCTGCAGGCAGAGGGCGTCATGGGTGTCTCTGTGACAGGGACCCATTTTCCTGTGGCTGTGGTTGCATGGTGGCTGGGAGGCTCTTGCTGTCTGCACCTCCTCCTCAGCTGCTGTGGCTGGTGAGCTGGGATTGCAGGCGCCATCTCCACTGTGTTTCTGGTTCTCCCTCCTCTGTTTGTTCTAGTCCACCCATGTTTAGATACAGATAATGTGGAACGCCCCAGCACCCTGGTACATTGGGCAGAGACACCTTTGTTGAGTTGTGGACTTTTTACTGGTTGTTGCTTGAAGGGGAGAAACAAAGAGAGCATTTCACATCACTGTGATGCTGGTGTCACTCCCCCACTACTTTATTTTTGGTAGCCCACATATCTTTTTTCATTTTTAGAATATACATTACTCATTCAAGGAAAATCTGAGAGAGGTAAACTTTCTGAGTGTATATGTATTAGAATACATGCTTCATTTTCTCTCCATCTCAAATGGTAGTTTAGTTGAAAGCAGACTTCTAAATTCAAAACTGTCTTTCAAAGCCCTTCAAATGTTTTCTCCAGCATTCGGTATGTCAAAAGTCTGATGTTGATTTGTCTTAAAACCTTTTATAATGCATCTGGGTTTTTTCCCCTTCTATGAGAATTTTTAGTATGTTTCATTTCATTCCTTCAACAATTATTGATATTTATTAGGAAAGTATTATATGCAAAGCACTATTCCCAGTGCTGGAGGTAAAAAAGTGAACAAAACAGAATTTCTTGTCCTTCAGGAGTCTGAATCATAGGGGAGGGAGCAAGAAGGCAAAGAAACAAACAACAAAAACGTATGGCATGTCAGCGATAAAGGCTGTGGAGAATAAAAGAATAAAAAGAGGATGAGGCGTGCTGGGTAGAAGAGGTCAAGTGTTGACATTTTAAATAGAAAGGAAAGGAATCAATGAAGCAGCTTTGGTCAGAGATGTGATGAGGGTGAAGGTGCGAGTTGTGCAGATATCTGAGGAGAGAACACTCCTAAAGAGGAAACTTCATGTGCAAAGACCCTGAGGTGGGAACATATCAGGGAAGCTTGAGGAAAAGCAAACAGCCCATTATGTTTACTTGGAATTCACCAACAGAAGGGAGAGTTACAGGAGATAACATCAAAGAAAGAGAGGATGGGGGGAGAGGGTTAATATGCTCCTGTAGGGCATATTAGGCATTTTCCAAATTTTGGCTTGACTCTGGGAAAAATGAGAGGCCATCAGAGTTGTGATGAGACGAACAACCCCTTCGTTGTTATATTTTGAATTATATTTTGGAAGATTACCTCAGTTGCTCAGCAGGAATAGACTATGTTGTTGTTGTTTAGTTATTAAATAATGTTCAACTTTTTTGTGACTCCATGGACTGCTAGTTTCCTCTCTTCACGGGATTTTCCAGGCAAGAATACTGGGGTGGGTTGCCACTGCCTTCTCCAGGGGATCTCCCCGACCCAGGGGCCGAACCCATATCTTCTGCACTGGCAGGCAGGTTCTTTACCACTGAGCCACCTTGGAAGCCTGGGGAATAGACTATAGGGGAGGCAAAAGTAAAAGAAGGGAGAATCCACAAATTTGTTATAATAATCCTAGTGGAACACGATGTGGTTTGAATTACAGTTGTTTTAGCAATGTAAGTGGTGAAGAGAAGACACAACTTAGATTTATTTTTTTTGTATTTTTCAACATAGAAAAATTTTGTATTTCTAAAAACTTTATACAAATGGTACGAAAGACTCCAATATATTCTTAACCCAGTTTCCCAGTTGTAACATTTATCATATTTGCTTTTCACTTTTTACGTACATATATTACAATATTTTGACCCTTTTGGAAATAAGTTGAAGATATGATACTTTTATCTCTGTGGCATGCAGTATATGCTTCCTAAGAATAGTACATTCTCTTATATAACCACATACAGTGACCAAAGTCAGGAAAGCAACACTGATGCAATTCTGTTACTTAATTTATTATACATTCTGTTCAGATTTTGTCAATTGTCCCAGGAATGTCCTTTATAAAAAAAAATCTGATCCAGGGACCCTATCTTAATTATTTTGAAGAAAAGACAATAGGACTGGAGACCAGTTTGGGGAGAAAAAGAGGAATCTAGGATGACTTTAAGGTTTTCACTCAGGCAGTAGAGAGTGGAGTTACTATCACCTAAGCCTGGAAGGACTTTGAAAGTCACAAGTTTATATGTATGTCTGGGAGGTGGGGAAGAAAGGTATAGGAGTTCAGCTTTGGATATACTAAATTTGAGATGTTTATTAGACATCCACGTGGATACACAAGTGTGCTGTTCTTTGTGGTTTGAAATTCCATCTTGATGTCTCTAAACGTGAGTCTTTTTTATTAATTCAGCTCAGTACTGGGTAAAAGCCTTTAACATAAAAAGGTCATCTTTTTTATTGTAGGAGATGGTCTTCAATTATTTGAGCGTCCCATTCCATTCTGCTCTCTCCAAACAATGCTGGAATTTTAGATTTATCCTAAGTGCTTTGTAGCATTCCCTTTCAGTATTCTCTCTTGGCTACTTTTTTTTCCATCTGTGAGAATCTTTCTGAACATTTTTATAAGCTCACCAATTGTGTTTCTGCTACATCTTTTATTCAGTAACTGTAACAGAATTTCTTTCACATCATTTTCTTCTTACTGAGGGTATTGATTATATTTAAAGTTACGTTTCATCCTTTGTCCTTTTAGCCAACTAGCTAGTCTGTTAGTTCATTTGCCTGAGGAGTTTGATTTTTTTTTTTTAAGTGGCATTTGTTTTCTTTAAACATTAGTGATTATTCCTGTCTTTTTATTGTTGATTTGACATATAGATGTCATTACTTGCTAACTGATACACCTGAAGTATACAATGTCCTCTCAACCCCTAGAGTCTTCAATTTTTGTTTAATTTGGGGGTTAATCTTCCCAGGTGGTATCAACTTGTACCAGTCCATGTATCATTTAAACTTAATCAGCATAATAGCCTACTATGGTATCAATTTTTTGTCCTGACTTCCCCCAATCCTTCCTTCATTCTGTTGCCAAAAGGAAGCTTTTTCAACTGAAATATTAAAATGTTGATATTTAAAATTTTGAATCTCTTATAATTTTCAGGATACAGTAGGAAATCCTCAGAGTGGGAACATGTTTATTTGGTAGGCCTCATCTATAGATATTCACTTATTTTTCTACTCATTTACTAATGTTCCTGGCATATCAGATTATTGGTATTTTCCTGAACATACATCCATGCCTTCTCTAAGACTCTTGTCTTCACCCAAAGTGCTCTACTTCTTCCCCTCTGCATCTAGAACTTCAGCGCATCCTTTAGGATCCGGCACCTGGTACATATCTGGGCCCCAGCATTATCCATTGCTATGACATTTTGATGCCTCCACTTTCCACTATTTGTTAAATACATTACTCCCCTTTCTGGATTCTTGTGGTATTTTAAATGTACCTGTAGGTGTTGTTGTATTGACAAATAATTTATGTACCACTTTCTTCCCTCCCAGACAAAAGGAGATTTAAATGCAGGGAGGGATGAGATATGTTTTATTAATCTCAGAATATTAACTACCTACTATATGAAAGATGCTTTAAATGATGTGATTTGTTTATTAAATGAAGTGAGAAATCCCAAAGTAGATTCTAGATGCTCTTCTTGAAAGGAGGGGTGGTCCCGAGACCCGTAATCTATGCATTCATGAGGATATAGATTGCCTAATGCCATTTTGTAGGACTCTACATTTTTTTTTTTTTTTTAGGATTCTCATTTCATAGACTGGCCTCTGATGTTAGTTCTATCATGGATTCCTTATCAAACAGCCACAGAAGCCACTTCTTGTCTCGCTGCTAATATTGAGGTAGTCTTCCATCCAAGGGCATTGACTACTTGGCCACCAGGGAATTCCCCCAAATTAGGAGAATGAGAGAAGGCAGAGATTGGAGTTTGAGGTCCAGCTGTACTTCAGGGGTCAAGCACAGAGATAAAGAAGAGCTCACTGTCCAAGGTAAGGAGGTTCCCGGAGGGCCAGGGAAGCAGTCCTGCTCTTAGGAGACTGTGCTCTGGGCCATATTTATTCTAAGATCCTGACATCAGCTATGGAGTTAGATCCCAATATGGTCCTTCCAAAGGTATGCTTAATAAGGTCAAGGTGGTTTTTCTACCCTTATCTCCCATTCAGTTAAAAATTCATGCCTACTATAAAAAATATCTTATTAGTTCTGAAAGAAATTCAACATTAAAAACAGATACACAAATGCCTAAAATAAAGAATTAAAATGGGAATTAAAGAAGAAACAAACAAACAAAAAAGGAATGAGATGCTTAGCTGAAGCAAGAAAACAGCTGAGAATGTATAAGGGGGTGGAGGGTGGGGGCCTGAAGGATAAAGAATCTGAGTTTGGACCTCAGGAATGTTCAGGAGAGAATGAACAGGGTAGACTATTCGGGCAAGGGGAAACACAGTGAAGACATATGGGTGACATATCTGAATAACAGCAGCAAATAAGTGCTATAGATATTGCTCTAAAAACTTCCCTGGCTTCTTGGATTTACAAATGGATCATCTCCATGGAAACATAAACTATATCCCTTACTTTCTTTCAGGTATTACAAAGGTCAACTGCACTCTTTTGTAACCAGTTCATATTATATTAGACAATCAACTGGGCAAATCATTATATTTGTATTATTTCCAGGTATAAAAACTCTGATGCCCGGAAAATACTAGTTAGCTCAAGGCCTGTAAGTGATGATGGCATGGTTGGCTGGGATTCTTAGAGCCTGCACCTTCTTCCTCTTCTCTCCCTCTGCCTTCTTCTCCTTATTCTTTTCATTTTTCCTGTTGCTTCTCTGTCCTTCTGTCCCCCATTTTCTCGACTTCTCCCTTTATCTTTCACAACCTCATTCAATCATTGCAGGTATACTTGCCACTTGTGCGTGTGTGCCTAATAAGTCGCTGCAGTTGTGTCTGACTCCGCAGCCCCATAGGCTGTAGCCCACCAGGCTCCTCTGTCCATGGGGATTCTCCGTGCAAGAATACTGGAGTGGGTTGCCATGCCCTCCTCCAGGGAACCTTCCTAACCCGGGATTGAACCCATGTCTCCTGTAGTTCCTGCACTGCAGGGAGATTCTTTACCACTTAGCCACTGGTTACCATGCAGTAAGTTATTGGGCTGAGGCTCACATTACTTTTTTCTGCAAGAACTGGGGGTGAGGTGGAGTTCTTTTTAAAGGACTTAATTTAAGTACTCCTTTAAAGGAGTTAATTTGAGCTAGAGCTCCTAACTGATAATAACCAGTATGTCTCAGACATTTGATCTGGCTCTCTTCTGTGTTCCAGGTGCATCCTCTTCAAAATGTCTTTGTCCCAAAGCACAGGGCAAATTTCCAAACCTGAGCCCGAACACTTAAAAATCCAAACACACAGCATCTAAACTTGACATTCAGGGAAAGAAACAGCTTCTCAGTTAGTAAGAGACTATGCACTGTCTGTAGGGGTTTGTCAAACCTCGCTTGGCGAGTTCTGCACGTAACCCACATCGAAGCCCTTGGCTGAGCTTGCTCTTGAGTGAGCACTGTGACTGTGGGTGCTGGTTCGGTTGTTCCAGGTCCCCAGGTACTGTCTTCTAGGCTCAGCTGTCACAGATCTCACTGCTTCTCTCAGCCATCCTCTCGATTTTCCCCATGTAGGGACTGTTCTTACTAGCAAGCTATTGCTCTGTAGTGAGGCACTGGAAACATTCCTGAATGGCATTTACTATTTTCGTGTGTGCTCAAAGTTTTTGAAATGAAGGCATTTCTTTCTAAGACTTTTAAGCTTTGAAATTCCAATTTTGTGCAAAAACTTGAGATACCCCCACTCTTTGTGGGTATCCAACTCTAACACATAAAGTAATAGATGAGGAAAGATTTAATTGTCCAGGTTCAAACAGATCTGTGTACTTTGTTTAAATTGATGTTGTTATTGAAGTAAACTGTAGAAAGAAATTTGACATTAGAAAAATATGGCATTGCTCATAATGCTAGTGAGAACTTGTCTGCAGGTTTCAATATTTCAGCTTCCATTCGCAGAATATAATTCCCTAATGTAACATTCATAAAACAGTGCTATTCATCCAGGTGCCCATCTCTTCTCAAGCTTCGGGATATTGTGAACATGCGGCATGACCCTGTCCCTGCACTGGTGCGGAAGGGACTGACAGTGTGGTACTGGACGTACACAGTCATGGCTACAAGCAAGTCATGCATGTGGGAAACTTAAGTGTTTCTCTTAGTTCTTAGAAAGGAAGAAGGAAAGGAGAAAGAACTTTTTTATCCTAACTAATTTAAAATGTCTGTTAATCACTGGAGTAATATACCACATGCACAGAAATACTTCTTGGATACATTGCTTTTTTTTTTCTTTTTTTTTCTTCCGGGAAGAAACTGAGCCCAAATCCGTATCTGATCTCCCTTACTACCTGTGACTCTCAAAAGCCTTTACTATACTGCTTCATTGTCATCTTTCTCTAGGCTCCATTCTAGTTCTGTTTGGCTTTCAAAAGCCAATGAGTCATCCTGGTGGTGGAGAACAATCCTGTGGAATGGAGCAGTCTTCAAGAGAACAAAAAAGAGAAAGTGCCATGGAGAAGGGGGCAAAGAGGAAGAGAGTTTTAAAAAAGAACATGCCCTAGGAAGAAAGAGCCTTTAAACGTCTCTTCTCATTCTGTTACCATAGTGGAGCTGGGTTCCTTGGCAGCGATGTGAGTGAGAGAGTGTCCCCTGCAGGCAGACCGAGAGAGTGCATGGCGCAGCTTAGCTGAAAGAAAGATACGGCAGAGTGCAGCAGCTGCCAACTAAGGCAGACCATCTGGGGGTCTTGCACAATACCTGATGAGTGCGAATGCAAAAATGCTTAACAAAATATTAACAAACTAAATTCAGTAGTACATTGAAAGAATCATACATCATGGCCAAGTGAAATTTATCCCTCTATGCAAGAATGGTTCAATATACAAAAAACCAATCTATGTGATACACCTCATGAGGGATAGAAATCACATGATCATCTCAAGAGATGCAGAAAAAGCATTCAATAAAATTCAACACACTTTCATGATAAAAACTATCAAAAAAGTATGTGTAAAGGGAACTTAACACAATAAATGCCACATATGAAAAATGCGGAGCTAAAATCAGACTCACTGGTGAAGAGCTGAAATCTTTTCCTCTAAGATCTAGAACAAGGCAAGGATGCCTATTTTTGCTGTTTCTATTCAGCATAGTAGTGAAATTAAAGAGAAACTTTAAAAGCAATTAAAAGAAATAAAAAGATCAAGGAAAAGAAACAAAAAAACATATAAATTGGAAAGAAGTAAAATTGTCTGTTCGCAGATAATGTCACCTTATATGTAGAAAACTGTAAAGATTCTACAGAAAACCCTGCTAGAACTAATCAATGAATTCATTAATGTTACACTATACAAAATCAACATACAAAAAGTCAGTTGAATTTCAATAAGCTAATAATAAAATACTGAAACAGAAATTAAGGAAACAATCCCATTAACAATAGCAGGGAAAAAAATGGAATAAAATAGGAATAAACTTAACCAAGGGGGTAAAAAACTTGTACACTGAAAATTATACAACAGTGATGAAAGAAATTAAAGCAGAGAGAAATAAGTGGAAATATTCTGCATTCATAGATTAAAAGATTTAATATTATTAAAATTACTACCCATAGTAATCCATACTAGTATAAGTGATCTGCAGACTTAATACAATCTCTATCAAAATCTCAGTGGCATTTTTTTACAGAAAAAGAAGAAAGTCCTAAAACCCATATGAAACAACAAAAGACTCTGAGTAGCCAAAGTCATTTTGAGCAAGAAGAACAAAGCTGGAGGCAACACATTTTCTGATTTCAAAATGTATGACAAAGCTACCATACAAAGCTGTAATACAAACATATTACAATGTAATGCAAATAGTATACTACCAGCAAATAAGCAGACACATAGACAGAGCAGAATAGAGAGCCTAGAAATAAACCCATACATGCATATCAATTGATCTGTGACAGCAATACACGATGGGGAAAGGGTAGCTCTCTTTAATAAATGGTCTTGGAAAACCGAATTTAAAAGAATGAAATTGAAGCCTCATCTTATACTACATACAAAAGTTAACTCAAAATGGATTAAAGACTGAATTGTAAGACCTGAAACCACAAAACTCCTAGAAGAAAATATATGGTAAAAGCCTCTTGACATTAGCCTTGGAAAAGAATTCTTGGATGTGACATCAAAAGCACAGACAACAAGAGCAAAAATAAACAAGTGGGATTATGTTACACCAAGAAGTATCTGCACAGCAAGGGAAGCCATCAACAAAATGACAAGGCAGGGACTGTGGGGAAGGGCAAACAGGGAAGTGTTAGCCAAAGGGTACAACATTTTAGTTATACAAGAAGAATAAATCCTAGAAATTTGTAAAGCATAGAGGCTATAGCTAGCGATACTGTATTGTAGTCTTAAAAATTTGCTAAGGGGATAGATCTTATGTTAAGTTTCCATGCATAATAATAAGTAAAGAAGGCAGGATGATGCTTTTAATTGGAGGATAATTAGTTTACAGTATTGTGATGGTTTTTGCCATACATCAACACAAATCGGCATTAGGTATACATATGTTCCCTCCCTGTGAACCCTGCTCCCACTCCCCTCCTCATCCAACCCCTCTGGGTTGTCACAGAGCACTGGCTTTGGGCTCCCTGGGTCATACATGGAATCCACACTGGCTATCAATTTTACATATGGTAATGTTATGCTTCAATTTTATTCTCCCAAATCATCCCACCGCCTAATACCTTCACTGTGTCCAAAATGTCTCTGTCCTCTTTGCTGCCCCGCAAGTAGGATCATCAATACTATCTTTCTAGATTCCATATATATGTGTTAATATACTATATTTGTCTTTCTATTTCTGACTTATTTCACTCTGTATGATAGGCTCTAAGTTCAGCCACCTCGTCCACCTTAGAACAGACTCAAATGTGTTCCTTTTTATAGCTGAGTAATATGCACCACAACTTCATTATTCATTCATCTGTCAACTGACATCTTGGTTTCTTCCATCTCCTCGCTGTTGTAAATAGTGCTGCAATGAACACTGGGGTACGTGAGTCTTTTTCAATCCTGGTTTCCTCAGGATATATGCCCAGTAGTGGGATTGCTTGGTCATATGGAAATTTTTGAAGGTGATGGACCAGCTTATGGCATGGATGATGACTGTGGTGTATACTTACCTTTAAAGTCATTGACTTGTATACATGAATGTATATAGCTTTTTGTATGTCAATCATACTTCAATAAAATCTTTTTTTTAAAAAAAAAAAAGAGCCATGGAAAGAAAACTAAGTGGGTAAATATAAATGTCTATTGATTATTAACTGTACAATACAATGATAATATATTGTGGAGTTTAAAATGTATGCAGAATTAAAATATATAACAATAAAATGGAAGTAGAGAGAAAATGGAATTAAAATGTTCTGAATTTGTATCAATAGGAGGGAAGTGGCTAGAGTAATAATTTGTATTAGGCTTGTTGTTTGGTTGCTAAGTTGTGTTTGACTTTTTTGCAACCCCATGTACTCACCGGGTTCCTCTGTCCATGGAATTCTCCAGGCAAGAATACTGGAGTGGGTTGCCATTCCTTCTCCAGGGGATCTTCCTGACCTGGGGATCAAACCTGTCTCTCCTGAATTGGCAGGCAGATCCTTTACTGCCGAACCACCAGGGAAGCCCATAATAGGTAAAAGGATGCATGCTACATCTCTAGGTTATTACTACAAAAAAAGTAGAAAAATATATAACTAAGAAGTTAATAGAGGAGGAAGGGGTGAAATAAAACATACTTGAATAATCCAAAGGAAGGCAGAGAAAGAGGGAAAGAGACATTACATGGATGGTTGAGTCAAACAGAAAATAAAATTAAGATGATATATTAGACACAACTTCAATCAGAAGTTCTGTCAAATGTAAATAAACAGTTGAAATAAGAAGAGCTGTTAGACTGAATCTAAGAAACAAAACCCAACTATATGATATTTACAAAGACACATTTTAAATGTTAGAACCATAAAGGTTTACAAATAAAAAGATAGCGAAAAGATATAAAGTACAAATAAATACTTAACCAAAAAAAGGCTTTGCATATTATAAAAAGTAGATATTAAGGAAGAATAATTTTGGAAATAAAGGGGACATTTTATGATTAATATATACAATCACTATTTTAAAGTTTTATGGTCTAATAACATAGTGTAGAAACATATGAAATAAAAGTTGATGGAATGAAAAGAATACTGAACAATCTATAATAAGAATATAAATCTTAACAAATCACTCTCAATTGCCGCTAGAATCGGGAGACAGAAACCCCCCACAAAACAGTATATATATGAAAGATTTAGATAATAAAAATAAATTTAATCTCAGTTGAATACATAGAATACTGAAAGAAATAACCTCAACTGTACACAAAGTCTTTTAGAAAATGGTAAATGAGAGAACATTTCTAAGCTCATTTAATGAGACCAGCAAAACCTTTTTATACCTGTATGGGCATTGAGGAGAGATTTATAGATCAATCTCTCTCATAAGAGAAGCAAAATTCTATATAAAATATAACACTTCAAATTAGCTGATATATTAATGAAGTTCATATGTAACATTAAAGTGTGTGTTAGTTGCTCAGTTGTGTCTGACTCTTTGTGACCCTATGCTCTGTAGGTCACCAGGTTCCTCTGGCTATGGTGTTCCCTGGACAAGAATACTGGAGTGGCTCACCATACCCTTCTCCAGGGGATCTTTCCAACCCAGGAATTGAACCCTGCTTCAAAATGGGTTTTATTCCAGCTTCACAAGTATGGAACATGTACAAATCAATCACTAATCCACCACACTAAACAAAAAAGGGAGAAATATCATATCATTATCTCAAGCAATATTTTTTAAAAAAACATATAAAACACTTCTATATAGAAAATCATAACAAATCATTGAGACAAATTAAAGAAGATGTAAAAACACAGAGGGATACATTATGTTTAGTGATTAGAAGACTCAGTGTTAAAAAGCTATTACTATCTGTTTAAAGCTATCAGTATGTATACTTTTAATGTAAATTCATTAAAAACACCAGAAGTTTTATGAATCAGATTTTAGAACTTGTATGGAAATGCAGAATATCAGTATATCTCAGGGAATCTTATGGAAAAGAAAGTTAAAAAAATTAGACTACCTGATATGAAAATTTACTATACCACAATAGTGATTTAAACAGTGTGGTTCTGGCACATATGTAGATCAGCAAACCAGCAGAATATATCAGAGAGTTAAAAAAGGTCTAAATTGACTCATATGTGGTCACCTGATTTATGACACTGTTTAGTGAGGGTGGGAATGATATTTCCAATGAATGATTCTGAGTCAATTGCTTATCCATGTGGGAAAAAATAATCATGGCTCCTACCTTACGTTATATTAAAAGATCACTTCTAGATAAACTGCGTATTTTAAAAAAAGAAGAAGATGAAAATACTAGTATACTAGGTTAAGATAGTATACTATCCTTATTACTTTTGAGTAGCCAGGCTCCTTACCAGGACATGAAGGTGCTGACTCTGAAGGTGCTGACTCTGTTAAATTACCAATTTAACAAACTGGTAATACCAAAAAGTAGATACTCTGTTCATCACAAGATACCTATTAAGAAGGTAAAAGGAAAGTGGAAGAAGATATTTATAATACATATCTCTAATAAAGGAGTGATATCTAGGCTACATAAAGACTACTACCAATCAATAAAAAAAAGGCAGACTACCAAATAGAAATATGGTGAAAGATTTCAACAGGCACTTCACAAAACAGAATATCTAAGTGTCCCACAGATACATATGAATGTGGTCATCTTTATTATTCAGTAAGCTACATGCAGATCAAAACCACAATGAAATACAATGACATCTACTACAGTGGAAAAAATTAAAGGGACAGAAAATTCTGAATATTCTGGAGACTGTGGAGCACTGAAACTCTCCTGTACTGTTAGTGAGAATTTATATCAGAAACTTTCTGGGTTTCACTAAAACAGAACAAATACACACCCTACAATCCATCAGTTACACATTTAGGTAAATCCCCAACAGAATTTGGGAATTTATTTATTTTCACAGAAGATGAAATGCATAGTTATTTTCACAAAAGAAATTTATGAGAATGTTCAAAGTAGCATTATTTATTTATTTATTTTTATTTTATATTGGAGTATAGTTGATTTACAATGTTGTGGTAGTTTCAGGGGTACAGGGAAGTCCCACTCCAGTTTTCTTGCTGGAAAATCTCATGGACGGAGGAGCCTGGTAGGCTGCAGTCTATGGAGTCGCAAAGAGTCGGACACAACTGAGCGACTTCAGTTTCACTGTTCACTTTCATGCATTGGAGAAGGAAATGGAAACCCACTCCAGTGTTCTTGCCTGGAGAATCCCAGGGACAGCAGAGCCTGGTGGGCTGCCGTCTATGGGGTTGCATAGAGTTGGACACGACAGAAGTGACTTAGCAGCAGCAGCAGCAGCATACTTATATCTGGCTTCCCAGGTGGTGCTAGTAGTAAGAACCCACCTGCCAATGCAGGATACTTAAGAGGTGCTGGTTTGATCCTTGGGTCAGGAAGATACCCTGGAGGAGGAAATGGCAACCCACTCCAGTATTCTTTCCTGGAAATTCCATGGACTGAGAAGTCTGATGGGCTACATACAGTCCATGGGATTGCAAAGAGTTGGACACAACTAAAGCGACTTAGCACATACATATATATCTATTCTTCTTCAGATTCTTTTCCCATATAGGTTATTACAGAGTATTAAGTAGAGTTCCCTGTGCTATACAGTAGATCCTTGTTGATTATCTATTTTATATGTAGTACTGTGTATATGTGAATCACAAACTCCTAATTTATCCCCCACACTCACCTTTCCCCTTTGGTAACCATAAGTTTATTTTTTAAGTCTGTGAGTTTATTTCTGTTTTGTAAATAAGTTCATTTGTATCATTTTTCAGATTTCACATATAAGTGAAATCCTATGATATTTGTCTTTGTCTGAACTACTTCATTTGATATGATAATGTCTAGGTCCATCCATGTTGCTGTAAATGGCATTAATTCATTCCTTCTTTGGCTGATAATATTCCATTGTATATATATGTACCACATATTCTTTATCCACTCATTTGTTAATGGACATTTAGGTTACTTCCGTATCTTGGCTATTGTAAATAGTGCTGCAATGAACACTGAGGTGCATGTATCTTCTAGAAGTATGGTTTGCTCTGGATGCATGCCCAGGAGTGGGATTTCTGGATCATATGGTAGCTTTATTTTTTTTTTTTTAAGGAACCCCTCATAGTGTTCTCCCTAGTGGCTGTAACAATTTACATTCTCACTAATGGTATAGGATGGTTCCCTTTTCTCCACACCCTCATATGCTTTTTGGCCATCTATATACTTTCTTTGGAGAAATGTCTGTTTAGATCTCCTGCGTATTTTTTATTTTTTTATATTGAGCTGCATGAGCTATTTGTATATTTTGGAGATTAATCCCTTGTTGGTTGCATTGTTTGCAAATATTTTCTGCCATTCTCTGGGTTGTCTTTTCATTGCCTATGGTTTATAGTGTTATTTATAATAGCTCTATAAGTGGAAATAATGCTATTGTCCATCAACAATAGAATGGGTAAATTGTGAAATATTCATGCAATGATATAAATAAAACTATATACATGAATGAATCTTAAAGCATAATGCTGAGTGCACTAAACTAGATACACACAAAAAAGGACACTGAATTTATATAAAATTCAAAGTAGACAAACCTATTATATGGTTTTAGCTGTCAGGATACTGATTGTCTTTGGTGAGGGTAAGGTTAAAATTCATTGAACTATATACCTATATCTGAGCATTGTACTATAAGTATGTTAGTTTTCAATGATAATGTTTACATTAATTTAAATAACTTCATTAGATTATATGAATACAAAGGAAAACTCAGTTCTTCCCTCCTCAATCTTGTTTGGATGGCAGAAATGTAACTGAGTGACATAGTAGAGGTAAGCATGATTGGTATGTTCCATGGGACAAAGGGGGATTACATACAACCTCAATTGAGAATGGAGATTAGTAAGGCTTCCTGGGGGAAATGATGACTCAATTGATCCTTAGAATAGGAATTAACAAGGTATATCATAGTTGTTACCTGCAGACAATAGAACCCACTTCAGCTGGTCTAAGCAGAAGGTGTTTATTAGAAGGCAACAAGTTACAAAATATCATGGAATATCTGGGAACCAGGCTGGGCTGCTACAAAGACATGATCCATATAGACAGAGAAAAATATCTCAATATTCAGTATCCATGAAATTAATAGCAGAAACATCATTGACTCTATTGCTTTCTGAAGTCCATGATATATAGTACTGGATTCCTATGCCACTAGTGTCCCAGAGAAATCAGACATTTCTACTACTGTCTTGCCAAATAACCTAATCTCTCTATACAGTGACATCCTTCACTTTTGCCTCCAAGTTTTGCAGTAGTGCAACAAACTAGTAGAAACTAGCTCACTTACAAGCACTATAACTGTACAGAAATTTTCTGACAGACCAGAAAGGGTTGGAATGGATGTTGAATGAGCTAATGTATGGCATCTGCTGTAAATCAAGTAAAAGGAATAGGAAAGTAAGAAATCCAAAAAGAAGGAAGGGCAGCTTTAAAGATATGTTGGCATACAGCTATGTGAGTAGAACCAAATATCTTCATGGCCTCCCCTCCTTCTTATGTTAGAAGCTGCACAACTTGCTTCTCTATGACGCAGGAGTTTGTATATTTCTGAGTGTGTGTGTGTGTGTGTAAAACTCTGAAGAACTTGGTAAATGATATCCAGACTAAGGCTTAGTTTCTTCATTTGAAAATCAGTACAGTGATACAGATTGATACACAAAGCCCAGGACTGCTTTGAGGGTTAAATGAGCCCACATTCAGGTAAGCATCTCATGTAGTACCTGATATATACAAGAGATGTAATATAAACTTCTTTTATCTGAAAGAGAGAGATTATGGCAGTTGGTGAGAAAGGAGGACTTGAGACGGATGGTGTGTAACTGATCGTATTTTCTCCTTTTAGAAGCTGAAACTTCTAGGCAAATAACTGGGAAAAAAAAATGACAAGCAGAGCTTACGATGGCACATTCCTCCTTGATTCAGATACGAACAAAATATAATTTCACATCTACCTGATGGAACTACTTTTCTACAGAGAAAAATAAAAGGTGAGTGCAGAGATTACACATTACAGAGAGCCAGTAAAACAGGAGGCAAGCTTTAATGCCGGTTACATGGAAATCCTATTCCATACTCAGGAAAGCAGAGGCTCTCTGGGGCCAGGTTATTATTATTTTTTAATTAGTCCTATTGAGCTATAAGTTATATGCAAGAAAATTCACCAATTTTAAGTGTACAGATCATTGAGCTTTGACAAATAACTACAACACAATATAAAATGTCCCATCATCCCGTAATTTCCCCCAGGCTCCTCTGAAGTAAATCCCTTCACCTGCAAACTGGGCCCTGAGCTACACTGATCCTTCTAACATATTGGGTTTGATTTTCTAGAAAAAGAAATCATTTAATATGTAGTCTTTTGTGGCTGGCATCTTTTATTTAGTGTGGTGTTCTCCACTTTATCACTTTCCCTCTAAAAAGCCTTTCTATACCTATTTCCCTAATTATCTTTCCCCCCTTATGAAATTTTAATACCACAGATATACTTTTTGTGTGTTTATATACTACATGTATACCTGCATTTTATACACCAAAAATAAGATTTTTCACACCCTCAGAACAAACATTTTCCCCCTTGGAGGCAATATTGCCCAATTGAGAATACGTAGTTTAGTATGATGCTTTTTTGATTCATCAGTATTATATCAGCAGTTGGTTCATTTTTATTGCTTTGTAAGCTTGATTGTATGAAGAGACATTCAAGAATGAATAGAATAATTATGAATGTGTTACAAAGGTCAGGTATTAGCCACATAATTCAACTACTATTCTCCCTTAACTTTGATGCTTGTTGTCCCTGGTATTAGTAAACAGACCTCTCTTATCAAACAGTTGTTCAAGCAAGAAATCTAGGAGTGATTGAGATACTTCCTTTCCCTTCATTTCTCCATATACAATTAATGTCAAATCCTGTCAATTTAACCTCTAGATTATTTCTTGAATCTGGTATAAGGGATTGGATTTTGCTATAACCCAGAACATGCTAAACATGTTAATAATTTTGATTTTTACCTTCAAAGAAATGGGAGGCCACTGAAGGAATTTAAATAAAGTGAAGTGACTTGATTAGTGTGATTAAAAATTAATACATCTTTTATTTAGTAAATAGCAACTTAGATGTAGATAATAATTAAATCACATTCCAGGTGGTACAGTGATTAAGAATCCACCTCCCAAAGCAAGAGACGTGAAAAACGGGGGTTCAGTCCTTGGGTCAGGAAAATCCCCTGGAGGAGGAAATGGCAAACAGTATTCTTGATCACATGGACCACAGCCTTGTCTAACTCAATGAAACTAAGCCATGCCATGTGGGGCCACCCAAGACGGGTGAGTCATGGTGGAGAGGTCTGACAGAATGTGGTCCACTGGAGAAGGGAATGGCAAACCACTTCAGTATTCTTGCCTTGAGAACCCCATGAACTGTATGAAAAGTCAAAATGATAGGATACTGAAAGAGGAACTCCCCAGGTCGGTAAGTGCCTAATATGCTACTGGAGATCAGTGGAGAAATAACTCTAGAAAGAATGAAGGGATGGAGCCAAAGCAAAACCAATGCCCAGTTGTGGATGTAACTGGTGATAGAAGCAAGGTTTGATGCTGTAAAGAGCAATATTGCATAGGAACCTGGAATGTTAGGTCCATGAATCAAGGCAAATTGGAAGTGGTCAAACAGGAGGTGGCAAGAGTGAACGTCAACATTCTAGGAATCAGCGAACTAAAATGGACTGGAATGGGTGAATTTACCTCAGATGACCATTACATCTACTAGTGTGGGTGGGAATCCCTTAAAAGAAATGGAGTAGCCATCATGGTCAAGAAAAGAGTCCAAAATGCAGTACTTGCATGCAGTCTCAAAAACGACAGAATGATCTCTGTTTGTGTCCAAGGCAAACCATTCAATATCACCATAATCCAAGCCTACACCCTAACTCCTAACGCTGAAGAAGCTGAGGTTGAACAGTTCTGTGAAGACCTACAAGACCTTTTAGAACTAACTGCCAAAAAAGATGTCCTTTTCAATATAGGGGACTGGAATGCAAAAGTAGGAAGTCAAACACCTGGAGTAACAGATAAATTTGGCCTTGGAATGTGGAATGAAGCAATAGAGTTTTACCAAGAGGGTGCACTGGTCATAGCAAACACCCTCTTCCACCAACACAAGAGAAGACTCTACACATGGACATCACCAGACGGTCAACACCAAAAACAGATTGATTATATCCTTTGCAGCTAAAGATGGAGAAGCTGTATACAGTCAGCAAAAACAAGACCAGGAGCTGACTGTGGCTCAGATAATGAACTCCTTATTGCCAAATTCAGACTTAAATTGAACAAAGTAGGGAAAACCGCTAGACCATTCAGTTCAGTTCAGTTCAGTCCCTCAGTCGTGTCCTACTTTTTGCGACGCCATGAATTGAAGCACGCCAGGCCTCCCTGTCCATCACCAACTCCCGGAGTTCACTCAGACTCACGTCCATTGATGTGGCGATGCCATCCAGCCATCTCATCCTCTATCGTCACCTTCTCCTCCTGTCCCCAATCTCTCCCAGCATCAGAGTCTTTTCCAATGAGTCAATTCTTTGCATGAGGTGGCCAAAGTACTGGAGTTTCAGCTTTAACATCATTCCTTCCAAAGAACACCGAGGGCTGATATCCTTCAGAATGGATTGGTTGGATCCCCTTGCAGTCCAAGGGACTCTCAAGAGTCTTCTCCAACACCGCAGTTCAAAAGCATCAATTCTTTGGCACTCAGCTTTCTTTATAGTCCAACTCACATCCATACATGACAACTGGAAAACCATAGCCTTGACTAGATGGACCTTTGTTGGCAAAGTAATATCTCTGCTTTTGAATATGCTGTCTAGATTGGTCATAACTTTCCTTCCAAGGAGTAAGGGTCTTTTAATTTCATGGCTGCAATCACCATCTGCAGTGATTTTGGAGCCCCCCAAAATAAAGTCTGACACTGTTTCCACTGTTTCCCCATCTATTTGCCACAAAGTGATGGGACCGGATGCCATGATCTTTGTTTTCTGAATGTTGAGCGTTATCCTTGGAAGAAAAGTTATGATCAACCTAGATAGTATATTCAAAAGCAGAGACATTACTTTGCTTGGACTGCAAGGAGATCCAACCAGTCCATTCTGAAGGAGATCAACCCTGGGATTTCTTTGGAAGGAATGATGCTAAAGCTGAAGCTCCAGTACTTAGGCCACCTCATGTGAAGAGTTGACTCATTGGAAAAGACTGTGATGCTGGGAGGGATTGGGGGCAGGAGGAGAAGGGGACAACAGAGGATGAGATGGCTGGATGGCATCAAAGACTCGATGGACGTGAGTCTGAGTGACCTCTGGGAGATGGTGATGGACAGGAAGGCCTGGCGTGCTGTGATTCATGGGGTCGCAGAGAGTCGGACATGACTGAGTGACTGAACTGAACTGAACTGAAGCCAACTTTTTCACTCTCCTCTTGCACTTTCATCAAGAGGCTTTTTAGTTCCTCTTCACTTTCTGCTATAAGGGTGGTGTCATCAGCATATCTGAGGTTATTGATATTTTTCCCGGCAATCTTGATTCCAGCTTGTGTTTCTTCCAGCCCAGTATTTCTCATGGTGTACTCTGCATATAAGTTAAATAAGCAGGGTGACAATATACAGCCTTGACATACTTCTTTTCCTATTTGGAACCAGTCTGTTGTTCCATGTCCAGTTCTAACTGTTGCTTCCTGACCTGCATATAAGTTTCTCAAGAGGCAGGTCAGGTGGTCTGGTATTCCAGTCTCTTTCAGAATTTTCCACAGTCTACTGTGATCCACACAGTCAAAGGCTTTGGCATAGTCAATAAAGCCGAAATAGATATTTTTCTAGAACTCTCTTGCTTTTTCGGGTATGCCCTAAATCAAATCCCTGATGATTATACAGTGGAAGTGAGAAATAGATTTAAGGGACTAGATCTGATAGACAGCGTGCCTGATGAACTATGGATGGAGGTTCATGACATTGTACAGGAGACAGAGATCAAGACCATCCCCATGGAAAAGAAATGCCAAAAAGCAAAATGGCTGTCTGGGGAGGCCTTACAAATAGCTGTGAAAAGAAGGAAAATGAAAAGCAAAGGAGAGAAGGAAAGATATAAGCATCTGAATGCAGAGTTCCAAAGAATAGGAAGGAGAGATAAGAAATCTTTCTTCAGTGATCAATGCAAATAAATAGAGGAATACAACAGAATGGGAAAGGCCAGAGATCTCTTCAAGAAAATTAGAGATACCAAGAGAACATTTCATGCTAATATGTGCTCGAAAAAGGACAGAAATGGTATGGACCTAACAGAAGCAGAAGATATTAAGCAGAGGTGACAAAAATACACAGAAGAACTGTACAGAAAAAATTTTCACAACCCAGATAATCACAATGGTGTGATCATTCACCTAGAGCCAGACATCCTGGAATGTGAAATCAAGTGGGCCTTAGAAAGCATTGCTATGAACAAAGCTAGTGGAGATGATGGAATTCCAGTTGAGCTATTTCAAATCCTGAAAGATGATGCTGTGAAAGTGCTACACTCAATATGCCACCAAATTTGGAAAACTCAGCAGTGGCCACAGGACTAGAAAAGGTCAGTTTTCATTCCAATCCCAAAGAAAGGCAATGCCAAAGAATGCTCAAACTGCCGCACAATTGCACTCATCTCACGTGCTAGTAAAGTAATGGTCAAAATTCTCCAAGCCAGGCTTCAGCAATACATGAACCGTGAACTTCCTGATGTTGAAGCTGATTTTAAAAAAGGCAGAGGAACCAGAGATCAAATTGCCATCATCCGCTGGATCATGGAAAAAGCAAGAGAATTCCAGAAAAACATCTATTTCTGCTTCATTGACTATGCCAAAGCCTTTGACTATGTGGATCATAATAAACTGTGGAAAATTCTAAAAGAGATGGGAACATCCAACCACCTGA
The DNA here is from genome assembly GCF_016772045.2 of Ovis aries. NCBI lineage: Eukaryota > Metazoa > Chordata > Mammalia > Artiodactyla > Bovidae > Ovis > Ovis aries. The sequence continues at coordinate 61,242,444 of NC_056057.1, read as the reverse complement.
CCTGCCTCTTGAGAAACCTGTATGCAGGTCAGGAAGCAACAGTTAGAACTTGACACACAACAACAGACTGGTTCCAAATAGGAAAAGGAGTATGCCAAGGCTGTATATTGTCACCCTATTAATTTAACTTATATGCAGAGTACATCATGAGAAACTCTGGGCTGAAAGAAGCACAAGCTGGAATCAAGATTGCTAGGAGAAATATCAATAACCTCAGATATGCAGACGACACCACCCTTATGGCAGAAAGTGAGGAGAAAGTAAAAAGCCTCTTGATGAAAGTAAAAGAGGAGAGTGAAAAAGTTGGCTTAAAGCTCAACATTCAGAAAACTAGATCATGGCATCTGGTCCCATCACTTCATGGCAAATAGATGGGGAAACAGTGGAAACAATGTCAGACTTTATTTTTTTGGCTCCAGAATCACTGTAGATAGTGATTGCAACCATGAAATTAAAAGACGGTTACTCCTTGGAAGGAAAGTTATGACCAACCTAGATAGCATGTTCAAAAGCAGAGACATTACTTTGCCAACAAATGTCCATCTAGTCAAGGCTATGGTTTTTCCAGTGGTCATGTATGGATGTGTGAGTTGGACTGTGAAGAAAGCTGAGTGCCGAAGAATTGATGCTTTTGAACTGTGGTGTTGGAGAAGACTCTTGAGAGTCCCTTGGACTGCAAGGAGATCCTACCAGTCCATGCTAAAGGAGCTCGGTCCTGGGTGTTCTTTGGAAGGAATGATGTTAAAGCTGAAACTCCAGTACTTTGGCCACCTCATGCAAGGAGTTGACTCATTGGAAAAGACTCTGATGCTGGGAGGGATTGGGGGCAGGTGGAGAAGGGGACGACAGAGGATGAGATGGCTGGATGGCATCACTGACTCGATGGATGTGAATTTGAGTGAACTCCGGGAGTTGGTGATGGACAGGGAGGCCTGTCGTGCTGAGATTCATGGAATCGCAAAGAGTCAGACACGACCAAGTGACTCAACTAAACTGAACTGATAGGAAAATTGGGAGACATGCTATGGTCTCAGGGGGGCCCATGATAAGATCTTAGTCAAGCACTCACTGTTAGACGATTATGTAACTGTGATGAGAAATTCAGATAACTCCTCCTATTTCTTGCTGCTACCTTGATTTAGTCTTTTTCCTTTTTGCCAAACAAATAATATCTTTTAAAAAATAAAGTATAAATATTCTTGGATCACTTGCTGATGAGTTGGAAGGAATTGGAGAATTAAATGATACTTAAAGGAAAAAAACATTTTGTGTGCTTAATGCATCCACTTTGCTTTCTGTCCATCTTAGGATATTACCCGCCCCCCTCCCCCCGTTGTTACTGCAATACCAGTATCTATGTATCAGCTTCAAATGGTCCGAAATCAAGCTTTATGCAAATAGTTTTAACTATGTAGATATACATGTATCTCTGAGGGCCTCTTGAAGTGGTCTTTAACCTATTAAAGGTCAAGAATCAATGACTTACTGTGGTTTCAGTGTAGAGTACCCAGAAATGCATATGACAATAGTTCTCATTCTTAAGGCATAAAAGGTTTACATCATGTAAACAGAAAATTGACAAAGTCACCCTGCCAGTTTAATGGAAACAATATATGAACGAAATTCTGGAAGCTTGTCAGTTACACGGGTGCTTTATCTCTTCCAGGTGACTTCTGAAGCATGGCTGCCCACAATACTTCCACCTGCGATGACCCTATATTGACACCTCATTTAACCAGGCTCTACTTCGTAGTGCTTATTGGAGGGCTGATGGGCATCATCTCCATTTTGTTCCTGCTTGTGAAAATGAACACCCGGTCTGTGACCACCACAGCAGTCATTAACCTGGTGGTGGTCCACAGTGTTTTTCTGCTCACAGTGCCTTTTCGCTTGACCTACCTCATCAAGCACACTTGGACATTTGGGTTGTCCTTCTGCAGATTTGTGAGTGCCATGCTGCACATCCACATGTACCTCACATTCCTGTTCTACATGGTGATTCTAGTCATCAGGTACCTCATTTTCTTCAAGCACAAGGACAAAGTGGAATTCTACAGAAAACTACATGCTGTGGCTGCCAGTACTGCCGTGTGGCTACTGGTGATTATCATTGTGGTACCCCTGGTTGTTTCTCAGTATGGAATTCATGAGGGCTATGACAGCCACCACTGTTTCAAATTCCACAAGGAACTTGCTCATGCATATGTGCAAGTCATCAATTATATGATAGTCGCTATTGTCATAGTCATCGCAGTGATTCTCTTGGTCCTCCAGATCATCATCATTGTGTTGATGGCACGGAAGCTCGGACACTCCTTACTATCCCATCAAGAGTTCTGGGCTCAGTTGAAAAATCTGCTTTTTATAGGAGTCATCCTTATTTGCTTCCTTCCCTACCAGTGCTTTCGGATTTATTACCTGTACACTGTGGCAAACTCAAGAGACTGTAACTACAATGTTGCATTTTATAATGAAATCTTCTTGAGTATAACAGCGATTAGCTGCTTTGATTTGCTGCTTTTTGTTCTTGGGGGAAGCCACTGGTTTAGGCAAAAGATAATTGACCTATGGAATTGTCTTCTATGCCGTTAGCCACAGACTACAGTATTCAACATTACCTCCTTAATATTGACAGTAAAAACAGGAATGGCTATTTCTTTACTCGATTAAAACCATGTCTTGATGCAACCAAACAAAAGGACTGTAAAATGTCAGAGCATTCATTTCAGCCTTTGTTTAATTCTTATCATCTCTCAATGATACATATACAAAGACTAGTGTTGTTCAATCTACCTGGAGTTGCAATACTGCATTATTCTCCAATATAAAATGTCTACTTGGCCCATCCAGGTACTATGGGTCCAATGTTTTCTGAGTTTTTCTACCTTATTTTAATTTCCTCAGTTTGAAACATGGCCTTTCCTTAGATTTTGAACTGGACTCAGCCCTCTAATTCTTTTCATTCCCCTTGCTGCTGCTGCTGCTGCTAAGTTGCTTCAGTCATGTCTGACTCTGTGCGACCCCATAGACAGCAGCCCACCAGGCTCCCCCATCCCTGGGATTCTCTAGGCAAGAATACTGGAGTAGGTTGCCATTTCCTTCTCCAATGCATGAAAGTGAAAAGTCAAAGTGAAGTCGCTCAGTCGTATCTGACTCTTCGCAACCCCATGGACTGCAGCCTACCAGGCTCCTCCGTCCATGGGATTTTCCAGGCAAGAGTACTGGAGTGGGGTGCCATTGCCTTCTCCAAAACTTAGGTAAATTAATCCTAGTCATGATTCTACATCAAAGACAACAAACTTCACTTGGCTAACCAGATGAGATGACCATTCAAATCACCCTCACACACACACACACACACACACACACACACACAAACATGAGGGGGGAGAATAGTATTGAAAAAAAAAACAAAACTGTTTTAGATGATCAAAACTCTGATGAGAAGTCACTCACCTAGACATCAAGAGAAACAGAACTCTTTGTGATTAAACAAGGTACCTAGATTTGTCTTTTGAAAGATAAGTTGTAAGAATGAGATCACTTTCCTCAATATCTCCAAAAATCATTTTAAAACTTTCTGAATATATCTAAATAATGGTGAAACTGTAACTTAGAGAATAACCCTGACCAATATGCTGCTAGGCATAAAAATTAGTTCCCAAGAGAAGTGATTAAATCTCCCCCCTTTCTGTTTTTTGAAGGATTTCTAGTTGTCTTGGGCCACAATTTAGATTTTCCTTGGAGACAGAAAGTTATACTGAAATTTTAGAGTTCCCTTCCTCCCTTAGTTATGTGTCTTTAAATAAATGAAAACAATATCCTAAAAAAAAGAACTTCTGAGAAATACATAGAAAAACCATTAAGCTAGACTATGAGATTAGACTGCTAAATTGAAACATACAACTATGGATTTTTCCCCTCATGCTCACATTTCTACTATTTCCCTCAAAGTTTCACAATCTTGCAACTTAGCAAAGAACTGATCCTCTTTCCTATTTGATCCTTCAAAATCTGAAGTGATTCTTGGTAGGAAGAGAAGAAATGAGTGAATTAAGGTAATTTTTTTCTCCTCCCAGCAAGGTAAATGTTTAGGATTTAAAGATTTTTCTTTATTTGTTATACCCTCTGCATCCACAAATTCATCAAATGAATAAGAGATATCCTTGTGAGGTTTATGATTACTGAAATTGCTGAGTCATAGAAATTAATTTTGAGGAAGAAAAGTGACAACATACTGCACAGATGACTTATTCAAATTTTTTTCCTGTTTTACATTTTCTCTTATCCATGTTTTTTTCTAAGTTATAATTATTTAAAAAATTAAAAAATTATTTATGAGAATTACATTGTTTCTCTCCTTGTATATCCAAGTCTTACTATCATAATGTCTTGTTAGCTTGTAGATTGTATTAATATTATAGTTTCTTTCAGTCTTTAAGTATGTTGAGGTCAGGCAATTATGCTTTTTTCTGTATTATTATATATTATAATAAAGAGCCTGTTTTACGGGCCTATAAGAAATGCTATCCCAAATATAGAAATGCAATGTATAAAATATCTTATTCATTAATATTTACAAAATAAACAAAAATTTCAGTTTGTCAGTTCTTTGCCTCTAACTGCTTTGAAAGTGAATCTCATGCAGGAGTAGGAGTGACATTGGCCTCTCAGGCTACTTTTGGATATCACAATTATAAAAGAGTACTACTGGCATTTGATGACTGGGATTAGAGGCTAGCCTTGCACTCAATTAAAAATTATAAAGGTGTGCGGCCTTGCACACCTTGCCTTGCACACAATTAAAAATTATCCAGTCTGTGAAGACTACCCTGATTGTCCAGTGGTTAAGATGCTATGCTCCCAATGCAGGGGGCCCAAGATAGATTCCACATGCCACAACTAAGACCCAATACAGCCAAAGAAAGAAATATTAAAAAGAAAATTATCAGGTCTTACTCAGTACTAGATTGTTCTTCAAGACATTCATGAAATAAAACACATGATCATAATAATTGGAGCAGTTACTTAGGTTTTATTCACTTCACATAAACACATAGTATTTGTGGTATGGTATGATGTTAATTTTTCAAAATTTCCAGAAGCATAGCTACCATGGATATTGAGGAAAGATTTTATTCTGTTTTCCTTAGAACTTTACCAAGAGTTGTTCATACCTTTGGAAAATCATAATTGTCAATGGAAATACCATCTATGACATTAATATACAACACACACACCTATAAACAACATTTGTAGTTGTATTCAGGTAGATATTAAATATAGGTGCCAACATCAGACTGCCTAATTTGTCTCCTTTGAGATCATGTCTGAGCATTTACACACTGAAATACGTATCTTTTATTGCAAATAACTTTCTCTTTCATTGCTCATTTATGTTACACTTAGAACATTATATATATATATATATATATATATATATATATATGGATTGTATTATGGGTTGTATTATCGGTGAATTTTATTTTAGAATGGTAAAAGTACTGCTAAATATTTGCAATAAAATTAAGACATTGGGTCTGCAAGAATAGGCTGAGCGCCAAAGAATTGATGCTTTTGAACTGTGGTGTTGGAGAAGACTCTTGAGAGTCCCTTGGACTGCAAGGAGATCCTACCAGTCCATTCTAAAGGAGCTCGGTCCTGGGTATTCTTTGGAAGGAATGATGCTAAAGCTGAAACTCCAGTACTTTGGCCACCTCATGCAAGGAATTGACTCATTGGAAAAGACTCTGATGCTGGGAGGGAGTGGGGGCAGGAGGAGAAGGGGACAACAGAGGACAAGATGGCTGGATGGTATCACTGACTCGATGGACATGAGTCTGAGTGAACTATGGGAGTTGGTGATGGACAGGGAGGCCTGGCGTGCTGTGATTCACGGGGTCGCAAAGAGTCGGACACGACTGAGCGACTGAACTGAACTGAACTGAACTGAACTACCACAAATAGCATCAGTTTAAAAGGAAAGTGAAAGTGAAGTCACTCAGTCGTATCCGACTTTTTGTGACCCCGTGGATTGTAGCCCACCAGGCTCCTCTGTGCATGGGATTCTCCAGGCAAGAATACTGGAGTGGGTTGCCATTTCCTTCTCCAGGGGATCTTCCCAACTCAGGGATCGAACCCAGGTCTCCTGCATTGCAGGCAGACGCTTTGACCTCTGAGCCACCAGGGAAGCCCAAGTTTAAAAGGGAGCATTGCCAATTATGCCATTATGAACTGGAAAAATACTCCTATATTTTGGAAATAACCTCAGTGTTATTCAATTGTGTTTTTCTTCCTACATCAAGTGGCATGTGGAACTTCCCCAACCAGAGGAAGACCTTTCCTGGTGGCTCAGATGGTAAAGAGCTTGCCTGCAATGTAGGAGACCCAGGTTTGATCTCTGGGTCAGGAAGATCCCCTGGAGAAGGAAATGGCAACCCACTCCCGTATTCTTGCCTGGAAAATCCCATGGACAGAGGAGCCTGGAAGATTACAGTTCACGGTATTGTAAAGAGTTGGACTTGACTGAGAGAACCAGGGGGACCAGGGATCAAATCCATGCCCTCTTCAGTAGAAACACAGACTTAAGCACTGGACCACCAGGGAAGTGCAGAGTGATTCAATTCTAAATTATTTTTTTTTTTATTACTGTAGTGATTAAAAAAGTAAATACAATTTCCAGGAGAATACAAAAAGAATATATATGTATTTTTTTCCATTTTGATATGACAAAGGCATTTCCCTGAACTGCATAACTTCCAGATTGGCTCATGATCAGTATCTAAGATTTTGAACCCATGGATAATGGTAATTTTTTTTTTAAATGAAATGAATTTTGTTTGAATTGATTCAAAAAGTGCTGAAAATCTTCAAATCTTTCTCAAATCCATCTGAGTGGGACTGACATTAAAGCTGCAGTCCAAGATTAATATGGCAGTTTTCGGAAGGCAGTTCAGTTCAGTTCAGTTGCTCAGTTGTGTCTGACTCTTTGCGACCCCATGAACTGCAGCACGCCAGGCCTCCCTGTCCATCACCAGCTCCTGGAGTTCACTCAAACTCATGTCCATCGAGTCGGTGATGCCATCCAGCCATCTCATCCTCTGTCGTCCCCTTCTCCTCCTGTCCCCAATCCCTCCCAGCATCAGGGTCTTTTCCAATGAGTCAACTCTTTGCATGAGGTGACCAAAGTACTGGAGTTTCAGCTTTAGCATCAGTCCTTCCAAAGAACACCCAGGACTGAGCTCCTTTAGGATGGACTGGTTGGATTTCCTTGCAGTCCAAGGGACTCTCAAGAGTCTTCTCCAACACCACAGTTCAAAAGCATCAATTCTTTGGCACTCAGCTTTCTTCACAGTCCAACTCTCGCATCTATACATGACCACTGGAAAAACCATAGTCTTGACTAGACGGATATTTGTTGGCAAAGTGATGTTTCTGCTTTTGAATATGCTGTCTAGGTTGGTCATAACTTTTCTTCCAAGGATTAAGTGTCTTTTAATTTCATGGCTACAGTCACCATCTGCAGTGATTTTGGAGCCGCAAAAATAAAATCTGACACTGTTTCCACTGTTTCCCCATCTATTTGCCATGAAGTGATGGGACCAGATGCCATGATCTTAGTTTTCTGAATGTTGAGCTTTAAGCCAACTTTTCCACTCTCCACTTTCACTTTCATCAGGAGGCTTTTTAGTTCCTCTTCACTTTCTGCCATAAGGGTGGTGTCATCAGCATATCTGAGGTTATTGATATTTCTCCCAGGTAAAACCTCTTCAATTAGCAGCTCTTGAGGGTGTGAGGTCAATGAGGTGAATGTTTGCGAAACTGTCATTTCTTAGATTTGGTAGATTTTGCCCACTCAACCTCTAATGAAATAAGGCATAGACCAAGGACTCTCATACCTACTGGGGCTGATGGGAACAAGGAAACTTTGCTTGGAATGAAAAGTGAAAGTGAAAGTCGCTCAGTTGTGTCCCACTATTTGTTACCCTATGGACTATAGAGTCCATGGGATTCTCCAGGCCAGTTTACTGGAATGGGTAGCCTTTTCCTTCTCCAGGGGATCTTCCCAACCCAGGGACTGAACCCAGGTCTCTGGCATTGCCGGCAGATTCTTTACTAGCTGAGCCACAAGAGAAGCTCAAGGATACTGGAGTGGGTTACCTATTCCTTCTCCAGCATATCTTCCTGACCCAGGAATTGAACTGGGATTTCCTGCATTGCAGATGGCTACTTTTCCAGCTGAGCTATGAGGGAAGCCCCCTGCTTGGAATAGTAGCTGACTAAAGCACTTTGAAAACAGTTAGCAAAAAAACCTTATGGTAAAGGGGCATGGCAATGATGGATTCGCTTGAGTAAAGCTGCAAAATCTCAGAAGGCCAAAGAGCATCTACAGATACCAGAAACCGGGCCTTGGCCAGGGAACCTGAGAAGGATTTTGGTCTTGGGCATGGATGACCATTGTTCCATTTCTGTGACAGAACCAGAATGCCAGGCATTTACCAAAATAAAACTCAGGAAAATGAGCAAGTTCTATTTTCCGAAGGGATATACACGTCAAATGGAACTTCCAGAGATAGAAGTTGGGCCCCAGTGTCAAACTGTACATGATGGAGGCTTCAACATGAGACACATTGTAAAAGAAATAGCAATCAAAAAGTATGCCCTTTGCAATAAGGATGTAAAAACAGACACATAGATCAATGGAGGAGAATGAAGAGCCCCCAAATAAACCAGTGCATATATAGTCAATTACTTTATGACAAGGTGCCAAGAATATACAATGGAGAAAGAATAGTCTCCTCAATAAATGTTATTGGGAAAACTGAAAAAACCAAATGCAAAAGCATGAAATGGGATGCCTATATTGTACATATGCAAAAATAAACTCAAAATGAATTAAAGACGGATTCAAGATCTGAAACTGTAAAACATCTAGAAGAAAACATAAGGAGCAAGATACTTGAGAGAGGTCTTGGCAAAGATTTTTTTGGATTTGTCACCAAAGGCAAAGGCAATAAAAACAAAAATAAATAAGTGGGACTTCATCGAAACCAGAAAGCTTCTGTACTGAGAAAGAAACCAGCAATAAGATGAAAACTTTCAGGATGAAGAAAATATTTGCATATATTTACATATATCTAATAAGGAGTTAATATCCAAAACAAAGTACTCACACAGCTCAATAGCAAAAACTCAAACAATTCAATTAAAAAATGGATAGACGAAGTGAATAGACATTTTTCCAAAGGAGACATACAAATGACTAACAGGTATATGAAAAATTCTCAACATCACTAATTATCAGGGAAATGCAACCAAAACCATAATTAAATATTGCCTAACATTGTTCCCTTTCACTTTTCACTTTCATGCATTGGAGAAGGAAATGGCAACCCACTCCAGTGTTCTTGCCTGGAGAATCCCAGGGACGGGGGAGCCTGGTGGGCTGCCGTCTATGGGGTCGCACAGAGTCGGTCACGACTGAAGCGACTTAGCAGCGGCAGCAGCAGCACATTGTTAGAATGGCTTTCATAAAAAAAGAATAACAAATGTTAAGGATGTCAAGAAAAAAAAGAACTCTTGTGCATTGTTGAAGGGAACATAAATTGGCATAGCCACTATGGGAAATAGAATGCAGATTCCTCAAAAATGAAAATGGAACTATTGGATGCAGCAATCTAATTACTGATTTTTAATATCTAAAGAAACTGAAAACAAGATCTTAAAGAGGTATTTGTATTCCCATGCTCATTGCAGCATTATTCAGTGACAGCCAAGATATAAAACAACCTAAGTGTCCATCAACATATGAATGGATAAAGATGTATCATATACATATACTTACATGTGTGTACGTTTACAGGGACTAGGATGGTGGGGAAAATAGAAATATTGGTCAGAGGGTACATATTTGCAGTTATGTGAGTATGAATAAGTTTAGAGTTCCAAGGTACAGGTATGATGACCATACTTAATACTGTATTAAACAGTGGAAATATGCTGAATATAAATTTCAGGTGTACTTGTCACACACAAAACATGATAACTATGCTATTAATACTAGCTTGATTATAGTAATCATTTCACTATGTATATGTATATCAAATTTCATGTTATATACCTTAATATATTTAACTTTTATTTAAAAATTTTTAATTATAGGATTAGCTTTTAACTTCTGTCATTTTGAAAATACTATATACAAAATTTTTCAAAAGGAAAAGACAAACATGTTCTTCAACACTAGATGGCAGCCAAAAGTAACAACTTGCATCTGCTTTTCAAAGCTTTATTACTTGAGTCTGAAGCTTATTTTTAAAAAGGGGTGGGGTTGAGAAAAAAAACAAAATGAAATAATAACAGTGTTATATGGCTTTTGAAACTGTGCTGGATTCTCAGGGTTTTGTTTTTTTTTTATTAAAAGGGATATTTCAGAGTAACTTCCTGTGGGAAGTAGACTGAGAAGATATTAAAATATAACTCTTTAGCTATAAGAGCAAAAATAATACTAAAAGCAAATATTTTGGCTTATGTCATAGAAATTTTCATGCTTTATTTCAATAACAGCCGTCGTTGTTGTTCAGTTGCCAGTCGTGTCTGACTCTGCCACACCGTGGACTTCAGCACACCAGGCCTCCGGGTCCCTCACTCTCTCCCAGAGTTTGCCCAAGTTCATTCTCATTGCATCAGTGATGCTCTCCAGCCCTCTCATCCTCTGACGCCCTCTTCTCCTTCTGCCCTCAATCTTTCCCAGAATCAGGGACTTTTGCAATGAGTTGTCTGTTTGTATCAGATAACCAAAATACTGGAGCTTCAGCTTCAGCATCAGTCCTTCCAGTGAATAATCAGGGTTGATCTCCTTTAAGATTGACTGGTTTGATCTCCTTGCTGTCCAAGGGATTTTCAGAACTCTTCTCCAGCATCACTGTTCAAAGGCATCAGTTCTTTGGTGTTCTGCCTTCTTTACAGTCCAGCTCTCACAACCATATAGTAGCTGCAACTAATTTTTGAACCCAGATTTTGTTGATTCTTACAAATAATTTGTAAAATACACAGTTGTTTTTATAGAGGATAGAGATTTAGGTAACCTATTATTATTTTTTAATCACTGCAATTTGCATAGTATTTGAATATCTTTAACACAAGATTCCAGGAAAATTCCCTACGTCTTAAATCCTGAAAAGGCTGGAGCATATGAGGAAAAGTATCTTACTGATCTTCCCTTTCAATGACAACCTTTGATTAGCTCAGGGAAACTTTTATTCTAACTTGTAAATGCTGTGATGGAGTATTTCTCCAAATTCTATGCTGTATGATTTATAATGGCTGAAACCTACATCAACCAAAAATTTAAAAAAAAAAAAAACTAGGAAAGAGAAAGCAAATTAATTTTATCCTCTCTGGCCCAAGATTGAATGTGTGGTGTCCATTGGGTACCAAGGAAAGAGAAGTGCTTATGAGGATTACTGATGTGAAAACTTATTTTGTGCTGTTTTAATAATCTCAAGCATTCTCAAAAGTTATAAATAGAACACAAATAGCTTCTTTTTCTGAACCATTTCAGGATAAGTTGCTGACCTGATGCCCCATCTTCCTAATATTTTAGTGTGAATTTCCCACAAGTAAGACTTTTGTCTCCTATAAGTCATTCTACAACCTTAATACAGAATCAGGAAATTAATGTTGATTTATTCATTACAATCTAATCCACACATTCCATTTAATTATCATATTTCCTCAGTCACTTCCACTCTGGAGCAGTTCTTCAGTCTTTCCTTGCCTTCCATGAACTTAGCACAAACAAGAATTTTTTTGTAGTTTGCCCCTCAGTTTACGTTTGTCTCATGATTTACTTCAGTTCAGTCACTCAGTCGTGCCCGACTCTTGTGACCCTATGGTCTGCAGCACGCCAGACTTTCTTGTTCATCACCAACTCCTGGAATTTACTCAAACTCATATCCATCAAGTCGGTGATGCCATCCAATCATTTCATCCTCTGTCATCCCCTTCTCCTGCCCTCAATCTTTCCCAGATTCAGGGTCTTTTCCAATGAGTCAGTTCTTCACATCAGGCAGCCAAAGTATTGGAGTTTCAGCTTCAGTATCAGTCCTTCCAATGAATATTCAGGACTGATCTCCTTTAGGATGGACTGGTTGGATCTCCTTGCAGTCCAAGGGACTCTCAAGAGTCTTCTCTAACACCACAGTTCAAAAGGATCAATTTTTCGGTGCTCAGCTTTCTTTATAGTCCAACTCTCACATCCATACATGACTACTGGAAAAACCATAGCTTTGACTAGACAGACCTTTGTTGGCAAAGTAATGTCTCTGCTTTTTAATAAGCTGTCTACATTGGTCATAACTTTTCTTCCAAGGAGCAAGTGTCTTTTAATTTCATGGCTGCAGTCACCATCTGCAGTGATTTTAGAGCCCCCCAAAATAAAAGTCTGCCACTGTTTCCATTGTTTCCCCATCTGTTTACCATGAAGTGATGAGACTGGATGCCATGATCTCAGTTTGCTGAATGTTGAGTTTTAAGCCAACGTTTTCACTTTCCTCTTCCACTTTCATCAGGAAGCTCTTTAGTTCTTCCTCGCTTTCTGCCATAAGGGTGGTGTCATCTGCATATCTGAGGTTATTGTTATTTCTCCCAGAAATCTTGATTACAGCTTGTGCTTTATCCAGCCCAGTGTTTCTCACGATGTACTCTGCATATAAGTTAAATAAGCAGGGTGACAATATATGGCCTTGACATACTCCTTTTCCTATTTGGAACCACTCTGTTGTTCCATGTCCAATTCTGACTGTTGCTTCTTGACCTGCATACAGGTTTCTCAAGAGGCAGGTCAGGTGGTCTGGTATTCCCATCTCTTTCAGAATTTTCCACTGTTTATTGTGATCCACACAGTCAAAGGCTTTGGCATAGTTGATAAAGGAGAAGTAGATGTTTTTTTGAAACTCTCTTGCTTTTTCAATAATCCCACAGATGTTGGCAATTTGTTCTCTGGTTCCTCTGTCTTTTCTAAATCCAGCTAGAATATCTGAAAGTTCATGGTTCACATACTGTTGAATCCTGACTTGGAGAATTTTGAGCATTACTTTGCTAGCATGTGAGATGAGTGCAACTGTGTGGTATTTTGAACATTCATTGGCTTTGCCTTTCTTTGGGATTGGAATGAAAACTGACCTTTTCCAGTCCTGTGGCCACTGCTGCGTTTTCCAAATTTGCTGGTGTATTGAATGCAGCACCTTCACAGCAGCATCTTTTAGGATTTGAAGATGATGACTAGATTAGATTCAGATTACCTATCTTTGGTAGTAATATCACAGAAGTGATGTTGTTTTCTCATTATATCTCATGAAGTGGTCCTTAACATTAATCTGTCCCATTACTGATGATATTCACTTTGATCGCTTAATGAAGGTGGTGTCAGATTTCCTCAATGTGAAGTTCTTTTTCTTTTGTTGTAAGTATTTTGTGGGGAAGTATTTTGAACCTATGGGTCATTCTATTCCTCATCAACCACTGGCCAACTATCATAAAAATATGCTCACTGTCACTGTTGTAGAGAAGTCAATTCTGACTTTATGTTGAAACTGTTTCTTTCACTTGGTTTTCATTGCTTTTGTTATTATGTAGTGAAAGTCACTCAGTCGTGTCCGACTCTTGCGACTCCATGGACTGTAGCCCGCAAGGTTCCTCTGTCCATGGGATTCTCCAGGCAAGAATACTGCAGTGGGTTGTCATTTCCTTCCCCAAAGGTGATCAGCTTAAGTCAGGTTTAAATCCCTTATGAGTTTACTGATGGCATTTTGTTGATGCTGATCACCACAATTCTTTCTCTGAACTACCATACTACAATGCCCTGTAATTTTTTTTTTTTAAAGGAGTCAGGTGTTTAAAAATGGACTCATTTGTTAGTTTCTTAAGACTATTCCACATAATGTTACTAGTGGGCTAATGATGCAATTCAGCTTGCCACCCTGCCAGTCCACTCTTTAAAGCAAGCTGCTTTATAGAACTTTCCCAACTGTGCTAGAATTTTGGAGTTAACTAGCAACAAGCCTGAAAATTTGGTTATGTATGTAAGTATAAAGCTGGTTCATCAAATCCCTGTTCTGGCCCTCAAGCTAGTGCATTTCAACTAAGGCGTCATCTACCTCCTTCTTAACGTTTATCAGACACTTGAAAAAGTGATGTCCAGCCACTCCTTGGAGATGGTTCCGTTTTTCAGACCCTGGGCTGCTGAAGGGCTCAGGAACCTCGTGGTCCTGGGCTCCATTACTAGAGTCTTTACAACCTTCCAGAACCTCCATGTTCCCCTTTTCCTCACTCCTTTCATCTTCTGTGGGTTCTGGGTTTTCCTTCTGGGACAGCGAGTCCTGGTTGGGGCCGTGACCCCCCACAGTGGCAGACTTGCTTTCTGGTGGAGCACGGCCCCCCAGGGCACTCTCCTGGGGGCCTGGGCAACATCCTGGCTACTGCCAGACTCTTTGGGGGGAGACTTTTTCTCTTCCAAGGCTTTGATCAAGTTCTTGGGAGCTAGGGGCTCTTCTCTCAGTTGTCTCACTCGGTCTCTTTTCTTCCTCTTTAAGTGAATCCAGGAGTTTTCTGTGGCTGTTAGGAAAAGGCTGATTTCCTCCTTTCCACAGGGAACTCATTTATGCTGGACCTTTAGATCAGTGAGGATTTTTTCAATCCATATTGTCACAACCATGATGCCTTCCACTGTCTCAGGGCCCAGAGATGATGCTTTGAGCACTAGTTCTTTCATTACAGACCCCAGGACTACAAATGTAATATTATAATCACACATAACAGCCTGCCTCAGAGGACTCTGCCCCTCAGCCTGACTGTAAACACAAATGCCTTTGTTCAGTTCATGGAGAGATAATCTGACTGTCCACCTGTGAATAGCTACAACAGAAAGAAGAGATTAACAAGCTACTTCCAATCCTGGAGATGTTTTGGAAAACTGAAGACTCTTTCATCTTATTTCCCCACTCCCTCTCCCTCTGTAGGCTGCCTTTTGACTTTAGATCCTCATATCTTCTCTCTCTCTCTGACTCTATAGAAGAATCTGGCATCCAGACACCAACAAGATGGTTACTCTGAGACATAAGTCTGCCATCTTCTTCTTCAGCCAGCTTTAGGAATAAAGTCGTATGCCTTGCCCCAATATCTCAGTCTCTCGGATTCACTGGCCTGTAGTGGAGCAAACAGAGCAAGCTTGGACTTGGTAACACCACTAGCATTCAAGTAAAAGCAAATAAGATAACAGAAGTTTTTATTGTAAGACTTTTTTTGAAGTTTGATAAAAGTCTCTTGATGATGAAGGTGAAAGTCAACGTTGTTAAAAAGGCTTTATTAGTACTGCTTTTTGGAGTGCAATTTGGAAATAAGAAGTTTTAAAGGTATGCATTTCTTGGTATAGTAATCCTATTATATGTTGGTCCTTAAAAAATGTGCCTGTCAATGCAGGAATTCTATGACTTAACTGAAAACAAATAGAAGTATATGTTTTAACTTAGAAGAAGACCTCCATAATACTAAGTAGGGGAAAACAAGTTGGATCCCTTCTCCATATCTCATGCTGTATGCAAACATCTAGTCTTTCAGTGGATCCTGTGAAAATATATCCTGATTCCAACTACTTCTTATCATCCTCACTATTCATTTCAGCTCAGTTCAGTCACTCAGTCGTGTCTGACTCTTTGCGACCCCATGGATTGCAGCATGCCTGGCTTCCCTGTCCGTCACCAACACCCAGAGCTTGCTCAAACTCATGTCCATTGAGTTGGTGATGCCTTCTGTTGGGGGAGTGTGTAATTTTCTCGGTTCTGTCTCACCACAGCAAAAATATGAAGTGAGGGAGGAATCCCTGTTAAGCTCAGTTTTATTCAGAAAAACAGGATAGTACACTCTCAAGGCGAGAGGGTGGGTCAACCCAAAAGACAAGAGAAGAGAGGCTTCAATCCTTCTAGGCTTTCTCTTTTTATACATTTGTCTCCTCCCCCTTTGGCCTGCCCTATGTAAACTGGGCTAGCCAGGAGGGCTATTTGTTTTACCTGAGATCCTCACTCCTGTCCTTAGACCTTCCTTTGTTCTATTTTCACTAGTTTTTCCGTTTTTTTGTCTTTTAGCCACCACCATTTTGGACTCCTTTTTCCTATTGTAACTAACTAACACATCCAACCATCTCATCCTCTTTCATCCCCTTCTCCTCCTGCCTTCAGTCTTTCCCAGCTTCAGGGTCTTTTCTAATTAGTCAGTTCTTCCCATCAGGTGGCCTAAGTATTGGAGTTTCATCTTCAGCATCAGTTCTTCCAATGAATCTTCAGGATTGATTTCCTTTAAGATTAACTGCTTTGATCCCCTTGCAGTCAAAGGGACTCTCAGGAGTCTTATCTAACACCCCAGCTCAAAATCCTATTATCCTGTGCCATTGAGGGTCCAGCAAGATATACGTGGCTCCTTAAAATCAGGTAATTTGAGGAGTATATATTGAAAAGACTGTTTAAAGATATGAGTAGAATTTAGGAAACTCCACGAGGGTTAGTATAAAATCTTGGGATTAGCAGCAGTGCAGAACCCTAACACTATAGTCTAAAGGGGCAACTGATGGGAGATGTTATAGAACCGGGAGAGAGCAGATATTTGGAGAGGGTTGCCCAGGAAGAACTATGGTAGAAGAACAGCCCAACTCCTGTGACCTTGAGGGAGTGAATCTGGAGAATAAGAACCTTACTCACTTTCCTCCTGCTCTCCAGTTTCCAACAGTGTCTTCTGCTGACTGAATCAAACCAGTCTTCTGGGCACAGAACACCCATGAAGGATTGAAAGGAGTTGGAAATGCAAACAGAAAATATCCAGCACACATCCTAATCCAGGTATAGCCTTCTAACTGCTCTTAATTGTTCTCAGGGCTTTCTTACTTGCCCCTATTGCCATTTAAGGAGTAGGTAGAGGATTTTTTTTTTTGTTTTTTTTTTTTGCAGAAGAACACTCAAACTACCCCACAATTGCACTCATCTCACACACTAGCAAAGTAATGCTCAAAATTATCTAAGCCAGACTTCAATAATACATGAACCATGAACTTCCAGATGTTCAAGCTGGTTTTAGAAAAGGTAGAGGAACCAGAGATCAAATTGCCAACATCCGATGGATCATCAACAAAGCAAGAGAGTTCCAGAAAATCATCTGTTTCTGCCTTATTGACTATGCTGTACTGAAAGGAATCCTTTATTTCTCTGCTCAAAACTTTTTAAAAGTGTCTCATCGCAGAATAAAATCCAAAGATATCAGCCATCTCTCCAATGTCATTTCCAACCATTCTTCTTGAGGTCAATCTCAGTTCAGTTCAGTTGCTCAGTCGTGTCTGACTCTGTGCGACCCCATGAATCGCAGCAAGCCAGGCCTCCCTGTCCATCACCAACTCCTGGAGTTCACTCAGACTCACGTCCATCAAGTCGGTGATGCCATTCAGCCATCTCATCCTCTGTAGTCCCCTTCTCCTCCTGCCCCCAATCTCTCCCAACATCAGAGTCTTTTCCAATGAGTCAACTCTTCGCATGAGGTGGCCAAAGTACTGGAGTTTCAGCTTTAGCATCAGTCCTTCCAAAGAACACCCAGGACTGATCTCCTTCAGAATGGACTGGTTGGATCGCCTTGCAGTCCAAGGGACTCTCAAGAGTCTTCTCCAACACCACAGTTCAAAAACATCAATTCTTCACTGATCAGCTTTCTTCACAGTCCAACTCTCACATCCATACATGACAACTGGAAGAAGCATAGCCTTGACTAGACGGACATTTGTTGGCAAAGTAATGTCTCTGCTTTTGAATATGCTATCTAGGTTGGTCATAACTTTCCTTCCAAGGAGTAAGCGTCTTTTAATTTCATGGCTGCAATCACCATCTGCAGTGATTTTGGAGCCCAAAAAAATAAAGTCTGACACTGTTTCCACTGTTTCCCCATCTATTTCCCATGAAGTGATGGGACCAGATGCCATGATCTTCGTTTTCTGAATGTTGAGCTTTAAGCCAACTTTTTCACTCTCCTCTTTCACTTTCATCAAGAGGCTTTTTAGTTCCTCTTCACTTTCTGTCATAAAGGTGGTGTCATCTGTGTATCTGAAGTTATTGATATTTCTCCCAGCACTCTTGATTCCAGCTTGTGCTTCTTCCAGCCCAGCATTTCTCATGATGTACTCTGCATATAAGTTAAGTAGGCAGGGTGACAATATACAGCCTTGATGTACTCCTTTTCCTATGTGGAACCAGTCTGTTGTTTCATGTCCAGTTCTAACTGTTGCTTCCTGCCCTGCATATAAGTTTCTCAAGAGGCAGGTCAAGTGGTCTGTATTCCCATTTCTTTCAGAATTTTCCAAGTTTATTGTGATCCACACAGTCAAAGGCTTTTGCATAGTCAATACAGCAGAAATAGATGTTTTTCTGGAACTCTCTTGCTTTTTTGATGATCCAAAGGATGTTGGCAATTTGATCTCTGGTTCCTCTGCCTTTTCTAAAACCAGCTTTAACATCTGGAACTTCACGGTTCACATATTGCTGAAGCCTGGCTTGGAGAATTTTGACCATTACTTTACTAGCATGTGAGATGAGTGCAATTGTGCAGTAGTTTGAGCATTCTTTGGCATTGCCTTTCTTTGGGATTGGAATGAAAACTGACCTTTTCCAGTCTTGTGGCCACTGCTGAGTTTTCCAAATTTTCTGGCATATTGAGTGCAGCACTTTCATAGCATCATCTTTCAGGATTTGAAATAGATCAACTGGAATTCCATCACCTCCACTAGCTTTGTTCATAGTGATGCTTTCTAAGGCCCACTTGACTTCACATTCCAGGATGTCTGGCTCTAGGTGAGTGATCACAGCATTGTGATTATCTGGGTTGTGAAGCTCTTTTTTGTATAGTTCTTCTGTGTATTCTTGCCACCTCTTCTTAATATCTTCTGCTTCTGTTAGGTCCAGACCATTTCTGTCCTTTATCGAGCCCGTCTTAGCATGAAATGTTCCCTTAGTATCTCTAATTTTCTTGAAGAGATCTCTAGTCTTTCCCATTCTGTTCTTTTCCTCTATTTCTTTTCACTGATCACTGAGGATGACTTTCTTATCTCTTCTTGCTATTTTTTGGAACTCTGCATTCAAATGAGAATATCTTTCCTTTTCTCCTTTGCTTTTCATTTCTCTTCCTTTCACAGCTATTTGTAAGGCCTGCCCAGATAGCCATTTTGCTTTTTTGCATTTCTTTTCCATGGAGATGGTCTTGATCCCTGTCTCCTGTACAATATCATGAACCTCTGTCCATAGTTCATCAGGCACTCTATATATCAGATCTAGTTCCTTAAATCTATTTCTCACTTTCAGTGTATAATCATAAGGGATTTTATTTAGGCCATACCTGAATGATCTAGTGGTTTTCCCTACTTTCTTCAATTTAAGTCTGAATTTGGCAATAAGGAGTCCATGATCTGAGTCATAGTCAGCTCTCGGTCTTGCTTTTGCTAACTGTATGGAGCTTCTCCATCTTGGCTGAAAAGAATATAATCAATCTGATTTCCATGTTGACCATCTGGTGACGTCTATGTGTAGAGTCTTCTCTTGTGTTGTTGGAAGAGGGTATTTGCTATGACCAGTGCATTCTCTTTGCAAAACTCTATTTGCCTTTGCCCTGCTTCATTCCGTACTCCAAGGGCAAATTTGCCTGTTACTCCAGGTGTTTCTTTACTTCCTACTTTTGCATTCCAGTCCCCTATAATGAAAAGGACATCTTTTTTGGGTGTTAGGTTTAAAAGGTCTTGCAGGTCTTCATAGAACCGTTCAACTTCAGCTTATTCAGCATTATGGGTCGGGGCATAGGCTTGGCTTACCGTGATATTGAATGGTTTGCCTTGGAAACGAATAGAGATCATTCTGTCGTTTTTGAGATGCATCCAAGTACTGCATTTTGGACTTTTTATTTGACCATGATGGCTACTCCATTTTTTCTAAGGGATTCCTGCCCACAGTAGTAGATATAATGGTTATCTGAGTTAAATTCACCCATTCCAGTCTATTTTAGTTCACTGTTTCCTAGAATGTCAACATTCACTCTTGCCATCTCCTGTTTGACCACTTCCAATTGCTCTGATTCATGGACCTGCCTTCCAAGTTCCTATGCAATATTGCTCTTTACAGCATCCGACCTTGCTTCTATCACCAGTCACATCCACAACTGGGTATTGTTTTTGCTTTGGCTCCATCTCTTCATTCTTTCTGGAGTTATTTCTCCACTGATATCCAGTAGCATATTGGGTACCCACTTACCTGGGGAGATCCTCTTTCAGTATCCTATCATTTTGACTTTTCATACTGTTCATAGGGTTCTCAAGGCAAGAATACCAAAGTGGTTTGCCATTCCCTTCTCCAGTGGACCACATTCTGTCAGACCTCTCCACCATGCCCGCCCATCTTGGGTGGCCCCACAGGGTATGGCTTAGTTTCACTGAGTTAGAAAAGGCTGTGGTCCTAGTGTGATTAGATTGACCTGTTTTCTGTGATTATGGTTTCAGTGTGTTTGCCTCTGATGCCCTCTTGCAACACCTACCATCTTACTTGGGTTTCTCTTACCTTGGACGTGGGGTATCTCTTCATGGCTGCTCCAGCAAATTGCTGCCACTGCTCCTTATCTTGGATGAAGGTTATCTCCTCACTGCTGCCCCTCCTGACCTTGAACGTGGAGTAGCTCCTCTCAGTCCTTCTGTGCCCACACAGCCGCCCCTTGCCGGACATGGGGTAGCTCCTCTCCGCTGCTCCTGTGCTGACACAGCCAGGCATTCACGACCGCTGCCCCTGACCTTGGATGCGGGGTAGCTCCTCTTGGCTGCCGCCCCAATCTTCTGCTATTCCTTGAATTTACCCATCAAGTGCCAGCCTCAAGATTTTAGACTTGCTGTTCCTGCCTGTAATATTCTCTCCAGATATTTCCATGGTTTTTGAAAGTTTTTTAAATTAAAAAGATATTTTACTTATAAACATTTTAAAAATTTTACATAATTTTCAAGATTTCTATTTGCAGTTATTAAAAAATATTGGCTATATTCACTGTTTTGTTCAATACATCCTTGAGCTTGTCTTACATCCAATAGTTCGTACCTCCCACTCCTTTCCCTCTCCCCAGCTCCCCACTGATAACCACTACTTTGTTCTTCTCTCTTCAGATTGAATGTAAGCCTTAAAAGGGGAGGAAATGTTTTTCTGGTTTGTTTACTGTTGCAAACCTAGAATACAGAATAGTTCTCAGCAATACATGCTCATCAAGTATCTGTTAATAAAGAAATGGATGAATTAATGAATCCTCCAGAGCACAGGTCTAAGCAAGAGTTTTTGCAATGAATACAAATAATCCACAATAGACTTTTTGATATATACCTAAATAACTAAAAGTAATAGCTTTTAAATTAAAGTTTTTATTGAATTACAATGTAATTATGTCACAAAACAATTTGGTTTGTTCAATGGGTAAAATATTTTTATATCTTAGTAACCTCAAGGGATAAAATAGATTTTCTATCATTTTTCCAACAATGGTTGCTAAATACAAACCACTCTACTATTGATATGGGACTTTGCAAATCTAGAGAAATCAACACTTTTTAAAATGGTCATTATTATTAACTGATTTATGAATTTATATAGATTTTGAGTTTTGGGATAGATATAATTTGTTTATAAGCCATTTTCTTTAAAAAGTCTCCTCTGTAGTCAATGACTTTTGTTAAAACCATAGAAAAGATTTTAAAAATTGACCTTCTGAGCTAATAAAAGGCTGGAAGTTTAACTCATGCAACTCAGTTTCCTTTCAGTGGGCATATAAACACCATTTTATTTTCTTCATTAATCTGAACAATTTTGATAGTACCACTGTAAAGCTAAATGAAAAGAGCTCACTTTTTAGAAGCATGGCATCCATGTGCGGCTCAGAGTGATTTTTAATATGCCCCAAGGAGATGATCCTTTAATGGCAACTATTTCTCAACACTATTTTTGTTTAATGAGAATGATCTTGCTTGAGCAAGAAAGGAATCGATGACTTTAGATATTGACTGTGTTTTCTATTGCTATACAATTATTCTTCATTAAAGAATAAAAAGGAAGATTAAAATCTCACAATAAACATATTCAATTACTTTACATATAGTTTTCAATTAAGTTCTCAACAAGCCAAATTAGGTATTAGGCTTTTACTAAAAGTAATTTATGATCCAGGATATTCTTTTCAAAGCACTAGAGATTTGATTAAATATAGCACTCATTTTTATTTGTATGTTCATCTTTGTTGCACTGATTATGATCCTCTTGGCTAAAGCAGCTTGCAAAGCTCAGTGTAACTTTTAAGTTGCAGAGGGCTCCACATGTATCCAACATAAAGCCTTTTAAACTGGAAAAGGTCATTCATTCCAATCCCAAAGAAGGGCAGTGCCAAAGAATGTTCAAACTACCAAACAACTGGTTTGCATGCTAAAGTAAGGTTATGCTCAAAATCCTTCAAGCTAGGCTTCAGCAGTTTGTGAACCAAGAACTTCTAGATGTACAAGCTGGATTTAGAAAGGCAGAGGAACCAGAGATCATATTGCCAACATTCGTCAGATTATAGAGAAAGCTAGGGAATTCCAGAAAAACACGTTCTTCTGCTTCATGGAGTACATGAAAGACTTTGACTGCATGGATCACAACAAACTTTGGAAAATTCTTTAAGATATAGGAATACCAGACCATCTTAACTGTCTCCTGAGAAACCTGTATTTGGGTTAAGAAGCAAAGGTTAGAACCACACATGGAACAACAGACAGGTTCAAAATTGGGAAAGGAGTATGAAAAGGCTGGATACTGTCACCCTGTTTATCTAACTTAATATTCAGAGTGCATCATGTGAAATGATTAATCATAATCTGGAATCAAGATTACTGGGAGAAATATCAACAACCTCAGATATGCAGATGATATCACCCTAAAGGCAGAAAGTGAAGAGGAACTAAAAGACTCTTGATGAGGGTGAAAGAGAAGAATGAAAAAGTTGGCTTAAAGCTCAACATTCAAAAAACTAAGATCATGGCATCTGGTCCCATCACTTCATGGCAAATAGAAGGGGGAAAAGTGGAAATAGTGACAGGTTTTCTTTTCTTGGGCTCCAAAATCACTGTGGTGACTGCAGACATGAAATTAAAAGACTCTTGCTCCTTGGAAGAAAAGTTATGACCAACCTAGATAGCATATCAAAAAGCAAAGACATCACTTTGTCAACATAGGCCCGCATAGTCAAAGCTATGGTTTTTCAGCAGTCATGTATGGATGTGAGAGTTGAACCATAAAGAAGGCTGAGTGCTAAAGAATTGATGCTTTTGAATTGTGGTGCTGGAGAAGACTCTTGAGAGTCTCTTTGATAGTAAGGAGACCAAACCAGTCAATCCTAAAGGAAATTAACCCTGAAGATTCATTGAAGGATTGATGCTGAGGCTGAAGCTCCAATTCTTTGGCCACCTGATGAGAAGAGCTGACACACTGGAAGACACTGATGGTGGGAAAGACTAAAGGCAAAAGCAGAAGGGGGCAGCAGAGAACGAGATAGTTAGATAGTATCACCCACTTAATGGATATGAAACTGAGCAAACTCCAGGAGATAGTAAAGGGCAGAGAAGCCTGGAGTGCTCTAGTCCATGGGATTGCAAACAGTTGGACACAACTTAGCAACTAAACAACAGCAAGAGAGACTCTTTCAGAAGCAAATGCCCTATCACAGATTCATTCAATCACAAGGTATGTTACAAATCATTCTAAAATCTGAGCTAGCTTAGTACGTTTACCAGCCATAACCTCACAGCTCAACACTTGCATTGCTACTCGAACATTTCCTTATACATGAAGATGTTTTTATTTTCTCTTCAAGATAATACTGAATAATCTAACCTGTTCATTATAGCACCTTGAATGTAAAAATAAGTCAGAATTAACTGAAGACCAGAAAGTGTCAATCACCTTAAACTCAAATAGCTGTGTTGTCAAGAACTTTTATAATTTTTAGAAATTATAGTCTCATTCTTGCACTGTGGAGAGGAACAAACTTTCTTAGGATACACTACTTAATAGGGCAGATTTGCTGGTGGCATTTTTCCAGATTCTTTCTCACCTAGTCTGAAATATTACAGCCATGTTTAAGAGGCCAGATAATAGAGATGTTTGCCTCTATTTATACAAGTCATTTTTCTGGTTATCTTCTCTGTGTCACAATCCCAAACTTAGTGGTTTAAAATAAACATTTTATGTACTTACAATTTTATTGGTCAGGTATTCAGGTATGGCTTAACTACTGTTCCAATGTCACTGACTTAAGTCACTTAGTAGTGAATTCAGCTGGTGGATAGGCTGGTCTAGTGGGTTCAAGATGGCTTCACTTCATGTCTGGTGCCTTGGTAGGTATGGCTACAACGGAGGCTCAGATTATTGACTGGAGCATCTTCACATAGCTTCTAGAGCATAATAAGCTTGAGAAATCTGCCTTCTTACATAGTGACTTGTTTCCCCAAGAATGAGTGTTGCAAGAGGCCCAGACAGAAGCAGGACTTTTTATAATCTACTTTTGAATATTCCAGAACATCACTTCTATCACATTTTATTCATCAAGCGAGTCATTAAGGCTAGCCCAAAATCAGAGAAGAAAAGGAATGTGCTCTTTCCTCTGTCTGTTGATGGGAGTATGGCATGCTTGTATAGGGAAAGAAGAAATTGAAGGCAGCCCTCTACCATCATGACAGTACTGGAATCATGATGACTATGGTCCAACACCAAGCAGCTCATCACCAAACGACTACTTTACAAAAAAAAAAAAAAAAAAAAAAGTGTCTTTAAAATACTGCACTCTGTAGCAGCCAGGATCTGTAACTTTCAGTTCTAGGCCTGAACTATCTACTAGTATTTTTGGTAATAAATTAACCCAGCCAAGGATATCCAAGACACATATGATCTGAATTTTATTAATTAGTATTTTTTCATCCCAGTGATAGTTTTGAGACTTTGTTAAATAAAACTTTGTAAGATATTTCAGGTAAACATACACATAGGAAAGCACAATACATTGCAAACCAGAGTTAATGGTAAATCACGACACTTAAGCCAGCATGTGATATACTTCATTACTGGATCTTATTTTCCTACATGAAAAGAATATTAAAGATGGTTCTTGACTCAAGGGTTGCTTAATAACTGGAATAAAAGAGGGATAGATATCATTTCAGGTCCTATAGACATTAAAAAGGTAATTTTGTGAACACCTATATGCCAATAAATTTGACAACTTAAATGAAATGAAGTCTTTGAAAAACATAATTTACCAAAACTAGTACAAGATCACAAAGAAAACCTGAATACCCTTGTTTCTATTTAAAAAATTGAATTTGTTTTCAAAAACTTTTCCACAAAGGAAACTTCAGGTCCAGGTTATTTTGCTGATAAAGTCTATCAAGTATTTAAGGAAGAAAATGAGACAATCCATCATGAAAATGAACAATCTTCTAAATAAAGGACATTGAAAGAATGGGTAAAAACAAAGTAAAATTAAAAAGTGTTTAAAAATAACTGTGAAACAAATTTTCCATAGGTTCTCTATAAATCCCCCATTGGAAATGAGATAAAACAAGTTTAGGAGGAAAAGATAATCAAAACAAACTTGCTAGAGACATATCTTAGAAAAAACAGTTCCAACATGTATTTTGTTTCATTTTTATCTTACTTAAAAAATACAAACTGCCAGAGTTTATGTGGAATTTGATGCTACATTTAAAACAACAACAACAGACATACTGCTAAGACAAAGCAGTTGAATTGAATTATTCCATAAAATGAATTGACATAAAATTTAGGAAGATCAGTAAATGAAGTGTGGTGGTGTTACTCATGTTATGATGTGACATTAAGAAAATCCATATTGAACGTAGAACTTGTTATACAGTGTGAAGTAAGTCAGAAAGAGAAAAACAAAAATGGTGTATTAACGCCTATACTTCCCTGGTGGCTCAGACGTTAAAGCTTCTGTCTACGATGCAGGAGACTGGGGTTCGACCCCTGGGTTGGGAAGATTCCCTTGGAGAAGGAAATGCCAATTCACTCCAGTACTATTGCCTGGAAAATCCCATGGACAGAGGAGCCTGGTAGGCTACAGTCCATGGGGTCATAAAGAGTTAGACATGACTGAGCGACTTCACGTTCACGTTCTATATGGAATATAGAAAAATGGTATTGATGAAGAAATTTGCAGGGAAGGAATGGAGATGCAGATGCAGAGAACAGACTTGTGGACACAGTGAGGGAAGGAGAGAGTGGGGCAGAGGGAGAAAATAGCATCGACGTATTTGTATCACCATATGTAAAACTGATAGCCGGTGAGAAGTTGCTATATAACACAGGGAACCCAGCTTGGTGCCCTGTGATGATCTCAAGGGGTGGGGTTGGGGGAGGAGAGGGAGGCTCCATGGGGAGGGGAAATATGTATAATTATGGCTGATTTGTGTTGTGGTAAGGGAGAAACCAATGCAACATTGTAAACCAATTTTCCTCAAATTACAAAATAAATGAAAAAAAAAAAAAAGAAAATCCATATTGCATTAAAGTGTAGTGAAAACCACTTTTCATGTCTAAATAGATGAGTATGGTTCCCCAAACAATCATAAACAGTAAATATGTGTTGCCTCGAGGGAGTTAGCAGCAAACATCCTAGGGCAATAAGATCAAAGGTCCGTTTCTAAGTCTCAAAGTATACTTGTTTCACTCCCTGTTCAATCATGAAAATTGTGACTAATTAAAATATTTATAAATACTTCTAGAAATAATATATCTGTGAAGGTATAGAATAAAATGCAGCTGGAGCTTAAACTTTATAAGATAAAATCCAAATCAAGAGAGTAATCATTCAGAATGAAGATAACTGTCTAGAAAAATAGAAAGCTTTGCCTTAGAAGTTTCCAATTAGGGCGTTCCTTGGTTGCCCAGTGGTTAGGACTTGGTGCTTTCACTGCCATGGCCCATGTTCAATACCTGGTCAGAGAAGTTAGATCCTGCAAGCTTCTCAGTGTGGCTAAAAATAAAGTTTTATTCAATTAGAATTTAGATAAGTTCAATTAAGGAAAATTTAGGAGTAGCCAATAAGTCACCTATAGTATCCTTGGGTTTTACACTTTCAAATTTTGTTTATTTTGTAAACATTGTATATAATGCCTTTGAAAACAGAAGTCTTGGAGTAAATATTTTGTGACTTTCTGAGTGATGCCTCAAATTTTTCAGTTCCAAGTGATAGTTATATTTTTAAACTATCTGAAATGTCTTTACCCCCATTTAAATCTTTTCTAAGATTTTCGTCTCTTTTGACATTCTAATTTCTATAGCCTCTTCTTTATTTGCTGTTAAAAGGTAAATCTGAGATATACATCATAGCAAAAAAAAAAAAAAGCCAGCACAGTTACCTAATAGGCTTTCAGATTGAGTAACTTAACATTTCTATTAAGTTATATGGTATTTAAAAGGTAACTAGACCCAAGTATAATGCAATATATTTTATCAGTCATCTACCATTCAAATACTTCCACAAAAATGGCATATTATTTTCCCTGCAGTTTAATTGAGGGTTTACTAGGGGTTGCAGATCTTCAGATTATGATATCCCAAAATCTACCACTTTGATTAAGGATTGTTTTGAGCTGCAGACAATTGAGAGGAAGCAAATATGAAAAACAAAAAAACAAAAAACAAAAAAAACACACCTGTCTTCTTTATTTCTGCTAGGAAGGGCAGGATGATTCTTAATCATCAGAGACAACTCCAGAACTCTTATCAGCATCAGAGGAATCTATAAAACAAAACTTACTTAAAGAGCCTTTGCCTGCCATTATGTGACTGGTGATAGAAGCAAGGTCCAATGCTGTAAAGAGCAATATTGCATAGGAACCTGGAATGTTAGGTCTATGAATAAAGGCAATTGGAAGTGTTCAAACAGGAGACAGCAAGAGTGAACATCGACATTCTAGGAATCAGCAAACTAAAATGGACTGGGATGGGTGGATTTAACTCAGATGACCATTTTATCTACTACTGTGGGCAAGAATCCCTTAGAACAAATGGAGTAGCCATCATGGTCAACAAAAGAGTCCAAAATGCAGTACTTGGATGCAATCTCAAAAATGACAGATGATCTCTGTTCATTTCCAAGGCAACCCATTCAATATCATGGTAACCCAAGCCTATGCCCCATTAATCCTAGTAAAGATGAAGAAGTTGAAGTCAAATGGTTCTATGAAGACCTACAAGACCTTTTAGACCTAACACTCCAAAAAGATGTCCTTTTCATTATAGGCGACTGGAATGCAAAAGTAGGAAGTCAAGAAACACCTGGAGTAACAGGCAAATTTGCCCTTGGAGTACGGAATGAAGCAGGGCAAAGGCTAATAGAGTTTTGCCAAGAGAACGCACTGGACATAGCAAACACCCTCTTCCAACAACGCAAGAGGAGACTGTACACATGGACATCGCCAGATGGTCAACACGGAAATCGGATTGATTATATTCTTTGCAGCCAAAGATGGAGAAGCTCCATATAGTCAGCAAAAACAAGACTGGGAGGTGACTGTGGCTCAGATCATGAACTCCTTATTGCCAAATTCAGACTTAAATTGAAGAAAGTAGGGAAAACCACTAGATCATTCAGGTATGGCCTAAATCAAATCCCTTATGATTATACATTGGAAGTGAGAAATAGATTTAAGGGACTAGATCTGATAGAGTGCCTGATGAACTATGGATGGAGGTTCATGACATTGTACAGGAGACAGGGATCAAGACCATCCCCATGGAAAAGAAATGCAGAAAATCAAAATGGCTGTCTGGGGAGGCCTTACAAATAGCTGTGAAAAGAAGACAAGCAAAAAGCAAAGGAGGAAAGGAAAGATATAAGCATCTGAATGCAGAGTTCCAAAGAATAGCAAGGAGAGATAAGAAAGCTTTCTTCAGTGATTAGTGCAAAGAAATAGAGGAAAACATCAGACTGGGAAAGACGAGAGATCTCTTCAAGAAAATTAGAGATACCAAGGGAACATTTCATGCAAAGATGGGCTCGATAAAGGACAAAAATAGTATGGACCTAACAGAAACAGAAGACATTAAGAAGAGATGGCAAGAATACAAAGAAGAACTGTACAAAAAAGATCTTCACAACCAAGATAATCACGATGGTGTGATCAATCACCTAGAGCCAGACATCCTGGAATGTGGAGTCAAGTGGGCCTTAGAAAACATCACTACAAACAAAGCTAGTGGAGGTGATGGAATTCCAGTTGATCTATTTCAAATCCTGAAAGATGATGCTGGGAAAGTGCTGCACTCAATATGTCAGCAAATTTAGAAAACTCAGCAGTGGCCACAGGACTGGAAAAGGTCAGTTTTCATTCCAATCCCAAAGAAAGGCAATGCCAAAGAATCCTCAAACTACTGCACAATTGCATGCATCTGCCTAGAAATTCCCATGGGCAGAGGAGCCTGGTGGGTTGCAGTCCGTGGGGTCACGAAGAGCTGGACAGGACTAAACGACTTCACTTTCACTTTTCACTTTCATTCATTGGAGAAAGAAATGACAACCCACTCCAGTGTTCTTGCCTGGAGAATCCCAGGGACAGGGGAGCCTGGTGGGCTGCCGTCTTATGGAGTCACACAGAGCCGGACAAGACTCAAGTGACTTAGCAGCACACGCTAGTAAAGTAATGCTCTAAATTCTCCAAGCCAGGCTTCAGCAATATGTGAACTATGAACTTCCAGATGTTCAAGCTTGTTTTAGAAAAGGCAGAGGAACCAGAGATCAAATTGCCAACATCCAATGGATCATCAACAAAGCAAGAGAGCTGCAGAAAAACATCTATTTCTGTTTTATTGACTATGCCAAAGCCTTTGACTGTGTGGATCACAATAAACTGTGGAAAATTCTGAAAGAGATGGGAATACCAGACCACCTGACCTGCCTCTTGAGAAACCTGTATGCAGGTCAGGAAGCAACTGTTAGAACTGGACATGGAACAACAGACTGGTTCCAAATAGGAAAAGGAGTACATCAAGGCTGTGTATTGTCACCCTGCTTATTTAACTTATATGCAGAGTACATCATGAGAAATGCTGGGCTGGAAGAAGCACAAGCTGGAATCAAGAATGCTGGGAGAAACATCAAAAATGTCAGATATGCTGATGACACCACCCTTATGGCAGAAAGTGAAGAGGAACTAAAGAGCCTCTTGATGAAAGTGAAAGAGGAGAGTGAAAAAGTTTGCTTAAAGCTCAACATTCAGAAAATGAAGATCATGGCATCCGGTCCCATCACTTCATGGCAAATAGATGGAGAAACAGTGGAAACAGTGTCAAGCTTTATTTTTTGGGAGCTCCAAAATCACTGCAGATAGTGATTGCAGCCATGAAATTAAAAGATGCTTACTCCTTGGAAGGAAAGTTATGGCCAACCTAGACAGCATATTCAAAAGCAGAGGCATTACTTTGCCAACAAAGGTCCATCTAGTCAAGGCTATGGTTTTTCCAGTAGTCATGTATGGATGTGAGAGTTGGACTGTGAAGAAAGCTAAGCGCTGAAGAATTGATGCTTTGAACTGTGGTGTTGGAGAAGACTCTTGAGATTCCCTTGGACTGCAAGGAGATCCAACCAGTCTATTCTAAAGGAGATCAGTCCTGGGTGTTCATTGGAAGGACTGATATTGAAGCTGAAACTCCAATACTTTGGCCACCTCATGCGAAGAGCTGACTCATTGGATGAGACCCTGATGCTGGGAGGGATTGCGGGCAGGAGGAGAAGGGGACAACAGAGGATGAGATGGCTGGATGGCATCACTAACTCGATGGACATGAGTCTGGGTAAACTCTGGGAGTTGGCGATGGACAGGAAGGCCTGGCATGCTGTGATTCATGGCGTGGCAAAGAGTCAGACAGGATTGAACAACTGATCTGAACTGAACTGATTCTCTCCTGGAAGATGTGACTTTTTTTTTTTTTTTAATCTTATTTTGTGTTGGTGTATAGCCGATTAACAATGTTGTGTTAGTTTCAGGTGAAGAGTGAAGGGACTCAGCCATACATGAAGTATCCATTCTCCTTTAAACTCTTCTCCCATTCAGGATGCCACATAACATTGAGCAGAGTTCTGTGTACTATACAGTAGGTCCTTGTTGGTTATCCATTTTAAATACAGCAGTGTGTACATGTCTGCCCCCTACTCCCTAGCTAACCTTTTCCCCCGTTGCTTCCCCCTCAGTCGTAAGTTAGTTCTTTAAGTCTGGTAGTCTGTTTCTGTTTTGTAAATAAGTTCATTTGTATCATTTTTAAGATTCCATCTGTAAGGGATGCCATATGATACTTCTCCTTCTCTGACCTACTTCACCAACATGACACTCTATAGGTCTATCCATGTTGCTGCAAATGGCATTATTTCATTCTTTTATTTTTTATTTTTACTTTATTTTACTTTACAATACTGTATTGGTTTTGCCATACATTGACATGTATCCACCACGGGTGTACATGCGTTCCCAAACATGAACCCCCCGCTCCCACCTCCCTCCCCATAACATCTCCCCAGGTCATCCCCGTGCACCAGCCCCAAGCATCCTGTATCTTGTATTGAACCTAGACTGGCGGTTCATTTCTTATATGATAGTATACATGTTTCAATGCCATTCTCCCAAATCATCCCACCCTCTCCCTCTCCCTCAGAGTCCAAAATTCCGCTCTACACACCTGTGTCTCTTTTGCTGTCCCACATACAGGGTCATCATTACCATCTTTCCAAACTCCATATATATGTGTTAGTATACTGTACTGGTGCTTTTCTTTCTGGCTTACTTCACTCTGTATAATCGGCTCCAGTTTCATCCATCTCATTAGAACTGATTCAAATGTATTCTTTTTAATGGCTGAGTAATACTCCATTGTGTATATGTACCACAGCTTTCTTATCCATTCATGTGCTGATGGACATCTAGGTTGTTTCCATGTCCTGGCTATTATAAACAGTGCTGCGATGAACATTGGGGTACATGTGTCTCTTTCAATTCTGGTTTCCTCGGTGTGTATGCCCAGCAGTGGAATTGCTGGGTCATAAGGCAGTTCTATTTGCAATTTTTTAAGGAATCTCCACACTGTTCTCCATAGTGGCTGTCTGAGTAATATTCCATTATATATATATATTCCATCATATATAACATATATATATGCCATATCTGTCCATAGACAGAGGATTGGATCAAAGTCATCTAGTCAAAGCTATGGTTTTTCCAGTGGTCATGTATGGATGTGAGAGTTGGACTACAAAGAAAGCTGAACACTGAAGAATTGTTGCTTTTGAACTGAGGTGTTGGAGAAGATGCTTGAGAGTTCCTTGGAGTACAAGGAGATCAAACCAGTCAATCCTAAAGGAAATCAGTCCTGAATATTCATTGGAAGGACTGATGCTGAAGCTGAAACTCCAATACTTTGGCCACCTGGTGGGAAGAACTGACTTATTGGAAAAGACCTTGATGCTGGGAGGGATTGGCGGCAGGAAGAGAAGGTGAAGACACAGGATGAGATGGTTGGATGACATCACCGACTCAATGGACATGAGTTTGAGTAAACCCCAGGAGTTGGTGATGAACAGGGAGGCCTGGAGTGCTGCAGTCCATGGGGTCACAAAGAGTTGGATATGACTGAGTGACTGAACTGAACTGTTGATGGACATTTAGGTTGTTTCTATCTTGGCTATTGTAAACAGTGCTGCAATGAACATTGGGGCAGATGTATACTTTCGGGTCATGTTTTTCTCTGGGTATATGCCCAGGAGTGGGATTGCAGGGTCATATGGTAGCTCTTCCAAGGAGTAAGCGTCTTTTAATTTCATGGCTGCAGTCACCATCTGCAGTGATGACATTACTTTGCCGACTAAGGTCCGTCTAGTCAAGGCTATGGTTTTTCCAGTAGTCATGTATGGATTTGAGAGTTGGACTGTGAAGAAAGCTGAGCGCTGAAGAATTGATGCTTTTGAACTGTGGTGTTGGAGAAGACTCTTGAAGGTCCCTTGGATTGCAAGGAGATCCAACCAGTCCATTCTGAAGGAGATCAGCCCTGGGATTTCTTTGGAAGGAATGATGCTAAAGCTGAAACTCCAGTACTTTGGCCACCTCATGCAAAGAGTTGACTCGTTGGAAAAGACTCTGATGCTGGGAGGGATTGCGGGTAGGAGGAGAAGGGGACGACAGAGGATGAGATGGCTGGATGGCATCACTGACTTGATGAACGTGAATCTGAGTGAACTCCTGGAGTTGATAATAGACAGGAAGGCCTGGCGAGCTGCGATTCATGGGGTAGCAAAGAGTCGGACACGACTGAGCGACTGAACTGAACTGAACTGAACTTATGGTAGCTCTATTTTCAGTTTTTCAAGGAACCTCCTTAATGTTCTCCATAGTGGCTGCACCAGTTTATATTCCCATCAACGGTATAGAAGTGTTTCTTTCTCTCCACACCCTCTCCAGCATTTATTGTTTGTGAATTTTTTGATGATAGCCATTCTGACTATTGTGTGGAGATATCCCATTGTGGTTTTGACTTGCATTTAAAAGTTGACATTTAAACCTGTTCTTCAGTGATACATAGGGCCAACCAAACCCCTCACCCTACCCCCTAGGAAGTTCTGGTTCAGTTCTTTCTTGATTAACAAAAAGAAGACAAAAGACAGATTGTAACAGGAGGGAAATGGGCAGGGCACAACTTTTGAAAGAATGACATAGCCCAAGGACACAACATAAACCGATTAGAATCAAATGAGTCCTGAGATGGCTGGCTAGTGACAACTTTGATTAGACCTTGATCCTCAATCAGCAAGCTAAATGACACACCCAGAGGTGCCAGGCTTTCCTCCTAGCTAAGTAGATAAAGAATCTGCCTGCAATGCTGGGGACCCGGGTTCCATTCCTGGGTTAGGAAGTTCCCCTGGAGAAGGAAATGGCAATCCACTCCAGTACTCTTGCCTGGAGAATTCCATGGACAGAGGAGACCAGCAGGCTAGGGCCATGGAGTCACAAGAGTCAGACATGACTTAGTGACTAAACCACCAGAGGTTCCATGACAGTTCCAAGGCACTGTCAAAAGACCAAGCAGTGGGCAGTGGCCCAATTCCTAGAAATCTCCACCCCTTCCCCAAAATAGTTGGAATAATCCTCCCACTCACTAGCATGTTAAATTACCCAGCCTATAAAAAGTAACAGCCACATTCCTCTGCCACCTGACTTACCCTCTGTGATGGCCCACACTTTGTCTGCTTTGAATCTGAGCAAATCCACTTCTTACCTATCACTTTGTCTCTCACTGAACTCTTTCTGTGATGAGGAATCAAGAACCTGAGCTCATTAGGTCCTGAAACCAGGTATTGAGTGTTTTGGCTGGTTAGAGTCTCAGCCAAATGGGTTCAAGTCCCAGGCAGGCTTTTGTCCAGGTTCAAGTCCCAGCACATGTGTTCAAGTCCCAATCTGAGGTAAATGGTTTCAATATCAAAGTATTTCCCTTGCTCTTTATCATTTAGAATTAATGATACTAAACAGGTGAACTGAAAGTTGATATGCTGCAGGATGTTTCAAACCTCCATAGCACCAAATTTTAACAAGACAAAATAAATATCTCTTTAACATATAGAACCACCAGAACTTACACAGGACTGGGGAAACTCTGGGAGGGCACAAACAGAACCTTGTGTGCACAAGGACCCAGGAGATAGGAGCAGTGATGCCACAAGAGACTGACCCAGACTTACCCGTGAGTGTCCAGGAGTCTCTGGCAGAGGTGTGGGTCAGTGGTGGACTGCTGCAGGGTTGGGGGCACTGACCATAGCAGTGCCTGCATGGGATCTTCATTATCTCCACAATAGTTTGCCCCCATGTAAATAACAGGGAGGGAACACAGCCCCAACCATCAAAAGAAAATTGGATTAAAGATTTACTAAGCATGGCCCCGCCCATCAAAACAAGACCCAGTTTTCCCCTTAGTCAGTCTCTCCCATCAGGAAGCTTCCATAAGCCTCTTATCCTTCTCCATTAGAGGGCAAACAGACTGAAAAGGACAGTCACAGAAAACTAACCAGTCTAATTACATAGACCACAGCCTTGTCTAAATCAATGAAACTATGAGTCATGCCACGTAGGGCCACCCAAAATGGATGGGTCATGATAGAGAGTTATGACAAAACATGGTCCACTGGAGAAGGGAATGGAAAACCACTTCAGTATTCTTTTCTTGAGAATCCCATGAACAGAATGAAAAGGCAATAAGATAGGACACTAAAAGATGAACTCCCCAGGTCAGTAGGTGCCCAATATGCTACTGGAGATCAGTGGAGAACTAACTCCGGAAAGAGTGAAGAGACGAAGCCAAAACAAAAACAACAACCAGTTGTGCATGCGACTGTGATGAGAGAAAAGTCCAGTGCTCTAAAGAGCAATATTGCATTGGAACCTGGAATATGTTAGGTCCATGAATCAAGGCAAATTGGAAGTGGTCAAACAGGAGATGGCAAGAGTCAATGTAGACATTTGAGGAATCAGCAAACTAAAATGGACTGGAATGGATGAATTTAACTAAGATGACCATTCTATCTACTACTGTGGGCAAGAATCCCTTAGAAGAAATGGAGTGGCCACCATACTCAACAAGAGTCCGAAATACAGTACTTGGATGCAATCTCAAAAATGACAGAATGATCTCGGTTCATTTCCAAGGCAAACCATTCAAAAGAGTAATCCAAGTCTATGTATGCCATGGCCAGTAACGCTGAAGAAGCTGAAGTTGATTGGTTCTATGAAGACCTACAAGACCTTCTAGAACTAACACCCCAAAAAGATGTCCTTTTCATTATAGAGGACTGGAATGCAAAAGGAGGAAATAAAGAAATACCTGGAGTAATGTGCAAATCTGGCCTTGGAGTACAGAATGAAACAGGGCAAAGGCTAACAGAGTTTTGCCAAGAGAACACACTGGTCATAGCAAACACCCTCTTCCAACAATACAAGAGAAGACTCTACACATGGACATCACCAGGTGGTCAATACCGATTGATTATATTCTTTGCAGTCAAAGATGGAGAAGTTCCATACAGTCACCAAAAACAAGACTGGGAGCTGACTGTGGCTCAGAACATAAACTCCTTATTGGAAAATTCAGACTTAAATTGAAGAAAGTAGGGAAAACCATAGACCATTCACGTATGAAAAGAAAGAAAGAAAGAAAGTAAAGTCGCTCAGTCGTGTCTGACTCTTTGCGACTCCATGGACTGTCTTCCTTTTCTAGGCAAGAATACTGGAGCAGGTTGCCACTTCCTTCCCCAGGAGATCTTCCCAACACAGGGATTGAACCCAGGTCTCCTGCATTGTAGGCAGATGCTTTACCATCTGAGCCATGCAGACCTAAATAAAATCCCTTATGACAATACAGTGGAAGTGACAAATAGATTCAAGGGATTAGATCTGATAGAGCGCCTGAAGAACTACAGACAGAGGTTCATGACATTGTATAGGAGGCAGTGATCAAGACCATCCCTGAGAAAAAGAAATGCAAAAAGGAAAAATGGTTGTCTGAGGAGGCCTTACAAATAGCTATGAAAAGAAGAGAAGTGAAAGGTGAAGGAGAAAAGGAAAGATATACCCATTTGAATGCAGAGTTCCAAAGAATAGCAAGGAGAGATAAGAAAGCCTTCTTCAGTGATCAGTGCAAAGAAATAGAAGAAAACAATAGAATGGGATTAGAGATCTCTTCAAGAAAATTAGAGATAAAGGGAAATTTTCATGCAAAGATGGGCATAATAAAGGACAGGAATGGTACGGACCTAATAGAAGCTGAATATATTAAGAAGAGGTGGCAAGAATACACAGAACTATACAAAAAAGATCTTCACGACACAGATAATCATGATGGTGTGATCACTCACCTAGTGTCAAACATCCTGGAATGAGAAGTCAAGTGGGCCTTAGGAAGCATCACTATGAACAAAGCTAGTGGAGGTGAGAGAATTCCAGTTGACCTATTTCAAATCCTGAAATATGATGCTGGGAAAGTGCTGCTCTCAATATGTCAGCAAATTTGGAAAACTCAGCAGTGGCCACAGGAGTGGAAAATGTCAGTTTTCATTCCAAGAAAGGCAATGTCAAAGAATGCTCAGGGTACCGCACAATTGCACTCATCTCACATGCTAGTAAAGTAATGCTCAAAATTCTCCAGTACATGAACAGTGAACTTCCAGATATTTAAGCTGGATTTAGAAAAGTCAGAGGAACCAGAGGTCAAATTGCCATCATCCGCTGGATCATCGAAAAAGCAAAAGAGTTCCAGAAAAACATCTATTTCTGCTTTATTGATGATGCCAAAGCCTTTGACTGTGTGCATTACAATAAACTGTGCCATCTCTGAAACAGATGGCAATACAAGACCACCTGACCTGCCTCTTGAGAAATCTGTATGCAAATCAAGAAGCAACAGTTAGAACTGGACATGGAACAACAGACTGGTTCCAAATCGGGAAAGGAGTACGTCAAGGCTGTGTATTTGTCACCCTGCTTATTTACCTGATATGCAGAGTACATCGTGAGAAATGCTGGGCTGGATGAAGCAAAAGCTGAAATCGAGATTGCCAGGAGAAATATCAATAACCTCAGATATGCAGATGACACCACCCTTATGGCAGAAAGCGAGGAAGAACTAAAGAACCTCCTGATGAAAGTGAAAGAGGAGAATGAAAAAGTTGGCTTACTCAGCATTCAGAAAACTAAGATCATGTCATCTGGTCTCATTATTTCATGGCAAATAGATGGGGAATCAGTGGAAACAGTAACAGACTTTTGTGTGTGTGTGTGTCCCAAATTACTGCAGATGGTGACTGCAGCCTTGAAATTAAAAGATGCTTGCTTCTTGGACACAAAGTTATGACCAACCTAGACAGCTTATTAAAAAGCGAGACATTACTTTGCCAACAAAGGTCTGTCTAGCCAAAGCTATGGTTTTTCCTGCAGTCATGTATGGATGTGAGAGTTGGACTATAAAGAAAGCTGAGCACCAAAGAACTGATGCTTTTAAGCTGTGCTGTTGGAGAAGACTGTTGAGAGTCTTTTGGACTACAAGGAGATCCAACCAGTTCATCCTAAAGGAAATCAGTCTTGAATATTCATTGGAAGGACTGATGCTGAAGCTTCAATATTTTGGCCACCTGATGCAAAGAACTGACTCATTGGAAAAGACCCCAATGCTGGGAAAGATTAAAGGCAGAAGGAGAAGGGGACGACAGAGGATGAAATGTTTTTACTGCATCACCAACTCAATGGACATGAGTTTGAATAAACTCTGGGAGTTGGTGATGGACAGGGAGGCCTGGAGTGCTGCAGTCCATGGGGCAGCAAAGAGTGGGACAGGACTGAGCAACTGAGCTGAAATGAATTAACATATTACTTGATGTTCCAAAAGGGAATAGATGAATGCTTTCTTATTTAATGACTTTCTGGGGATTATTTGAATAATTGGAATGCTATCTTTTGCCTTTCCCTCTTCACTTCCCTGCAAATTTTTTCTCATAGTTTAATATCACATCACTGAATTGACTATTTTTCTATGGCTTAGATATGTTCTAGTCTCATATCAGTGACTGTATTTTTACCTAGACTAAGCAAGGTTGAATGCTCAATAAAATTAATGTCATTTCACATTTATGATATTTTAGTCCACTGTGCATATTTAAAAACCATGTCTTTTTATTAATGGAATTCCTGAACCATGGACTGAAAAAAAATAATAAGACTAAGCTTCCTCTGAAATTGGCTCCTGCTCTATTGCTTCTTGTTTTGAATTATATTTCAGTAATCAAGAAACAAACAAATTGAACTTACACAGTATTTTATGACAATAAAAAGTAATACTTATTTAATATTTAATTTACCTGACATTCTATATAGCAATGTTCTACTTGAACATTAAAATTTATATTTCATAAAATATGAAATAACACTGGCCTAAAACTCATAATAATTCTGTGTAGAATTTACACAGCCTGCTTTTGGATATGGGTAAATTTTTCTTTCAATTTGAGTTCTATTCCTGATTAATTAAAATCACAAAACTGAATTGGTGTTTTTTGTATACTCAAGTCTAGAATAGTAGCTTTCCCATCTCTATGTTTCAAGATTTTTAGAAAACAAAATATGTAGAGAGTCTTATACCTTTCTAAAAAAATGGCACAATGCAAAATGTAAGGCATGTTGCCCTGAGCAGTGCCATTTAAATTTCTGAAATCATTCCCTCCTTCCTAATTTAACAGGAATAATGGGTTCTCTTTCCAGAAAAAAGCCTGCACACAAAATTTTGCATTCAATTTTAGGGTATTCTCTAGTGACTTTCCTAGGGGCTTCCAAAAAGACCTCTAAGGTACAAAACACTAGTTGGAAGGACTATTACTTTGCCTTTACTAGGTACTGTTTATAGCATGCTATAAAAGATTTAAAGTAGTTTATTTACCTTACAATTCACGTTAATAATTTAACAGAGCCTGCTTGAATAGTGGAGTAATAATACACTCATGGAGCTACAAATTAGTTAATTTATTTGGTAGTTGTCTCACTGTGGAGCTAGAATTAGACCTGGCAAATAGCTCCTTAAATATGGTTTAGTAGGTGCTGTTATTCACTTAACAAATATTTATGGCGCTTCTACTATGTACTTGGAATTGTGCTAGGCAATGAAGTAAAAAAACTTGTAAAACACACACACACACACACTAAGGGTATGAAAACTTACATTGGGGTTATGAAGACAAGAGCAATAGTGATACTAGAAGATAGGTATTATCATAGGGTAAGTAAAGATGTCTAATACAGTAAATAAGAAGGGCATCTGGAAGAGCAAATGAAGGCTTTCCAAATAAAATAAGGAACAAGTCAGTTCTGAAGGATGAATAGGAGTGAGCCCATACCTCTGACACATGTGCATAAAAGTCAGTCTTCTATGAGAACTGTTACAAAAACTGCTGTCCTTCATTTTCTGCTCCCCGGAGTTAATATCTTCCAGTGATACATACAGATTCTGTGGATTTATCTATGTATCTCAAAATTAACACATTTAATTTGCATTTTAAAGAGTTTGAATTTAGGTATTATCTTTTGATATCCTACTGATGAAGATTTTGTTCTCTTTAATTGCTTTATCTTCCAATCCCTTGCTCTTGGCCTTAGCACAAACCTATGCACATGTACACACATCCTCCCATGCCATACCTCATCTTCCCATTTTGTCAGTATTTATATTATGCTTACATTATTTTGACCATGTAAATACAGTTATGTTGAGGGAGGAAAGGAACAGGCCGAGCTGACTCCATCTTGAAAAAGAGGAAAACTCCTCTTGCACTTTCAGTGAGCTTTGGACTATGTGCCTAGTAGCCACAGGGATAACATACCTACGGCTAAACTGGCCTCCCAGACTGATAAACACCAGATTCCATACCAAGATTTTCCATCGCCAAAAAGAATGTAATAATCCCCTATGTAGTCAATCACCTTGGTAATCTTTATGGCACCCATTTGTGTAGGCTACAATATATAATCAGCTGACCCTTTTGATTATGAATCATGGCTGTAACTTGATTGTATCTCCCTTTAACACTTTCCAGGCTAGGTTTAAGGAATTTGGGAATGTGAGCTTGAGCAGTATACTTAAGATATAAAAGATTTTCACAAAAGTCAGTTGGGGTCCTTGGCTAAGAGGAGACTCTGCCTTGGGCCCGCCGGTGTAATAAACTGCACTTCACTATCTGCATTGTGAACTTCCAGATGTTCAAGCTGGTTTTAGAAAAGGCAGAGGAACCAGAGATCAAATTGCCAACATCCAATGGATTATCAAAAAAGCAAGAGCATTCCAGAAAAACATCTATTTCTGCTTTATTGACTGTCCTAAACTCTTTGACTGTGTGGATCACAATAAACTGTGGAAAATTCTGAAAGAGATGGGAATACCAGACGACCTGATCTGCCTCTTGAGAAACCTGTATGCAGGTCAGGAAGCAACAGTTAGAACTGGACATGGAACAACAGCCTGGTTCCAAATAGGAAAAGGAGTACATCAAGGCTGTATATTGTCACCCTGCTTATTTTACTTATATGCAGAGTACATCATGAGAAATGCTGGGCTGGAGGAAGCACAAGCTGGAATCAAGATTTCTGGGAGAAATATCAATAACCTCATATATGGAGATGACAGCACGTTTATGGGAGAAAGTGAAGAACTAAAGAGCCTCTTGATGAAAGTGAAAGAGGAAAGCGAAAAAGTTTGCTTAAAGGTCAACATTCAGAAACTAAGATCATGTCATCTTATTCCATCACTTCATGGGAAATAGATGGGGAAACAGTGGAAACAGTGGCTGACTTAATTTTTCTGGGCTCCAAAATCACTGCAGATGGTGACTGTAGCCATGAAATTAAAAGATGCTTACTCCTTGGAAGAAAAGTTATGACCAACCTAGATAGCATATTCAAACGGAGAGATATTACTTTGCCAACAAAGGTCCGTCTAGTCAAGGCTATGGTTTTCCTATGGTCATGTATGGATGTGAGAGTTGGACTGTGAAGAAAGCTAAGCACTGAAGAATTGATGCTTTTGAACTGTGGTGTTGGAGAAGACTCTTGAGAGTTCCTTGGACTGCAAGGAGATCCAACCAGTCCAGCCTAAAGCAGATCAGTCCTGAGTGTTCACTGGAAGGACTGATACTGAAGCTGAAACTCCAATACTTTGGCCACCTGACGCAAAGAGCTGACTCATTGGAAAAGACCCTGATGCTGGGAAAGATTGAGGGCAGGAGGAGAAGGGGACGACAGAGGATGAGATGGCTGGATGGCATCACCGACTCGATGGACATGGGTTTGGATGGACTCTAGGAGTTGGTGATGGACTGGGAGGCCTGGCGTGCTGCAATTCATGGGGTCGCAAAGAGTCAGACACAACTGAGTGACTGAACTGAACTGAACTGATCTACATTGTCCTTTTGAGTGAGTTCGTTTCCCGGAACGGGTGGCTACAACAATGTACCAAGATACAATGGCCTAATCTTTGCTACCCATTTTGCATCAATATTTGTCTGATTTGTATGTAATTCTCCCTGTACTTAGTATTTTGTCATCTCTAAATGCTACCACAGATATGTAAGTTTCCTCTGAAGATGTTCTACACATTATTCCATCAATGTTCATCTGTCTTTGAGCTATCTGACCTACTCTAATATGTATGGGTGGCTCTCTAGGTCTGTAGTCCAGTTGTGACGTTGGAACTGCCCTTCACCAACAACTTGGGATTTCAGTTGAATGAGAAATTATCATCTCGGAAACCATTCTAGATTTGATTTTCTTTTATGGCCTAATTTCCCTAGGATACATTTTCCAATGTCTTCCTTGGAAAGGGTAAAGAGGAGGCAATATTTTGAGACTTTTGATATAAAATTGAGAGGGTAACAGGCAGGAAGGCTAGAGGTCTCCAAACAGAGGAAATAGGCTGCAAATGTCAGACATTTTTTTAATCTCTCTCTTTAGCAGCAGGAGGAAACAAACAAGTGTTAAAGAGTTTTTCCCCTTCTCTATACAAATTTAAAAAGAGGTTTCCCTTAAAATTCTGTGTTGCCATGATGACACCTGGCTCCACCAGATCTTAACTTTTCTCAAACCTTGAGGTAAACAATGCGTTTTTCTTATGGAGATGTTTGTCTTAAACTATGTTAAGACAGGGAAGGGAAAGTCACTCAGTCATGTCCGACTCTTTTTTCCAGGCAAGAATACTGGAGTGGGTTGCCATTTCCTTCTCCAGGGGATCTTCCTAACCCAAGGATCGAACCCAGGTCTCCTGCATTGTAGACAGATGCTTTACCCACTGAGCCACCAGGGAACAATGTATTTGCCCTAGACTGTGTCTTCTAGTCAGTTCCACCTAAGATTCAGAACTGACTTGACAAACCAGTATGTTTATTCATACACTGTTCTTCTAATCTATGTTAATGAAACTCCGTATTTACTTGGAAACCTGCCTTTCTTCAAGATTCATGTCAACTGCTTTATGGCCTGGGATAACTCACCTGGTGCTAATGTTATCTCAAAATGCATGTTGTGGGTGAGGGGCCCGGTGCCACTCAGTTTTGAGTTTCGAGACATCTCCTTTCTATAATTAACAGCTTGCTAGTAGCTATGTAACATTCAGCTAAAGACTAGCTGGGAGGCACACTCTCTGCCTCCTTCTGATGTC
Organism: Ovis aries; assembly: GCF_016772045.2. Classification (NCBI taxonomy): domain Eukaryota; kingdom Metazoa; phylum Chordata; class Mammalia; order Artiodactyla; family Bovidae; genus Ovis; species Ovis aries. The sequence goes on along the minus strand of NC_056057.1, from coordinate 61,199,077 downwards.
TATGTCAGAAGCTTTCTCTATCTCTTTTATATTTTAAAGAAAAAATTATTACACAAAAGCTCTGAGCGATCAAGCCTCATCTCTGGCTCCGGATTGAATTATTCTCCTCCGGAGGCCAAGAATCCTGGCATCTTCGTGGTTTAGCAATGACCTTTCACCTTGGGGGATCATCTGGGATTCTTCAGGACAAGGTAAGGATGCTTGGAGCTCTAGTTCTTTGTTCTTCTAGCAAACACGTTTTCTGCTGTACTTTACTAACTCTAAGGTGTGCTTGTGTGAATGAATGATATGCCCTGGGCAAAGCAAGTGAGGAGCCCTGCTCTGCTGTTTTGAATGAGATGCCTCATAATTACTGAAGGCAGCCTCAAAAAGGGGCGCCTCGTTGGAGGTTTATACCAACCTGCCAATGCCAAGGACATCCAACCTCCCTGTGAGGGGAGCAAACAGAAATGGGCAAAGTGTGTGGACCGAACACTCCTTTCTCGGTCAAGCTTTCTGGTCTCTGACAATTTCATAACTTCTTGGGAATTAGAACTACTAACCTCATCTGTCGGATCATAGATTTTCAAGGGATTTGCTGTCCATGATGTTTCTCTGTACTGTCACTTACGTCCCAAACTTGGATTGGTAGTCCCGAAGTGCCCAGCCTTGCTAAGAATCCAAATTCAGAAGCTAGAGGGAGCTCAAGCTCCAAGAGCATCTCTCAGGTTAAAGGTTACTCAGATAGGAAGTACAGCAGGCTTCTTCCTTTGGTAACACTAGCTCTTAGTGGGACCAGAGGAGGCTCTCCAGTAACTTCTGTCCCAACTACTCAGAAATTCTTTCTGTGGAATCTGTGGGAATGAACTGAAGGACTGGGCCTAATAACTCAAGGAAAAAAATCACTTTTTCCTGACTGGCCAGCCCTTCACCATCTCTTTTGCAATCACTTATACTCGTGTGGTGACACTTGGAACAAACATCGCGGTTTTATGTTTGTATCGGTCTTACTGTGGTAAGGAATATACTCAGGGCCACACACTGGCACTCAGGTGACAAATGTTTTCCCCAGTGATCTTAGCTTGGGAGGCATTCTGGAAGGTACCTTGATTGCACCTTGTGTGACATCAGAGGCAAGCAAGTTTTTAACGGTGAGAAACTGGGCATCGGTCTGGGACGCCATCAGGTCGACCCCTGGTGCATCTCAACCCCATCTTGGTTGTAGATCAGGAATTTCCCTGGGAATAGAGAAGCGGGCCAGTCTGTTACTACAAGCTCGAGGAGAGACATGAAACTGAAATGTGCCAGCAAGTGGGAAAATGATACGCAAAATGTCATCCTCATTTGGCCCTTATTTTACTGCTGCAGAGAGCTAAAGTTTGTGACCTGCTCCCCCCTACCCCATTCCACCCCACTTTAGCCACTTACTAAAAAGGGAAATTGCCCCTTTTCAGAGAGTTAGTGAGGAGGGGCTATTGTTCTGCCTAGCACAGTGCCTAACTTCAAATCCAAGTTTGCATGCTCAGTCACTTCAGTCATATATGATTCTTTGCGACACCATGGACTGTAGTTCCCCAGGCTGGTCAGTTTATGAGATTCTCCAGGCAAGAATACTGGAGTGGGTTATCATTTCCTTCTTTAGTTACTTTAATAAACCTAACAGTCTTCTGTCATTTCAAGTAAAATATGTAATTTTAAATTCTGAAACATTTAAAAAAATAGTAGACCTGTACCTATTATTTAAATGGGTAACAAAATTTGTCATCTTTATTCAGCTCCTCACTTTTCTCTTAGTCTCTCCACCGTCACCCCTTCTTGCCTCCTGAGAAGTAATCATTATCCTGAAGTTGGTGTGTTTCTTTTATGCTGGAATGTAAACATAAGCACCATGTTACTGTTTTGTGTATTTTAAAAATTTAATTAAGTAGTAGACTGTTCCCTGGGTTGGGAAGATCCCCTGGAGGATATGGCAACCCACTCCAGCATTCTTGCCTGGAGAATTTCTACGGACAGAGGAGCCTGGTGGGGTAGTCCACCAGGTCGCAAGATTTGGACACAACTGAGAGACTAAGCAGAGCAGAGCAGAGCACAGCACATGGTAGACTGTTGTCAGACGTTTTGCAATTTACCTTTTTCACATAATTTGAGCAGTCATGTTGATACATGTACATGTAGTTCATTCAACTACTACTGTGTAACAGTCTACTTTGGTTTATAGAGGTGTTTCGGAGTTTTTTTCAGTGAAGCAGGAGATGGGATCCTCACCTTGGGAGAGTAGGAAGGGGTAGTAGGAGACGAAGGGAGCAGTGTGAGGGAGAATCACACTGGAGATATGAACTCATTTGAGAAATACAATAATGCTGCTGGGTCCACTTGGGGTTTCTGGATATGAACGTGGAATTAAGCCTGTCCACTGACGTGATCTCCTCCAGCTAAGTCTAACTACTCTGATGTACCAAAGGCAGACAGGTATTTGAATTCAACGAGATGGAGTTTAGGCAAGTGAGAACCATAGACAGGGAATCAATCCTGTTTAAGGTTTTACTGGAGAGTAGTTATGATGGTTCACAGCATCAGAGTAAGGACGGAGGTGAATACAGAAGGGGGATAGTGTTGGTTTTCTATTGCTACCTCTAACAGTTAATGTGTCAACCTGGCTGAGCCACAGAGTGCTGAGATATTTGGTTTAATGTTATTCTGGGTCAATCTGTGTGTGTTTCTGAGTGAGATTAACATTTGAATGAGTAGAGAGAGTAAAGCAGATTGCCCTCCCCAATATAGGTAGGCCTCATTCCCTGGTGGTTCAGATTGTAAAGAATCTGCCTGTAACGCGGGAGACCTGGGTTCGATCCTTCATGGAAAAGGTTGGTTGCAATGCAAGATGTTCCAAAAACTATGCTAAAGAATAGAAGCTGGTGGTCAGAATGAAGAGCTTGAAGTTGACAATTTTCAAAGCGGATTCAAGTACTGGAAATGACAAAGGTCTACAACTTACCATGGAAATGAGGTGGCTGAGAAGGAATGGAGGAAGAGTTCACTGGAAATAAGGTGGTCAAGCAACCAAAAAAACAGAGGGTGGTGAACAGGTTAAAAGTGATAAATGAAACAGACCATTCCTTGAAGAAAGTTTCTCTAACACAAATGCATCTTGGTCAATATCTCCACACTTACCTTTCTCTATAGCTTTTTCCCTGACAGCTGTTTTAACCCACTCACCTCATCCACAGAAAAACAAAATAGTATAATCTAAAAAAGAAAAAAGCATGTACTTGAACACCAAATTAGTTGACAGAACTGTTCAATTTAGCTAGTAATAGTAAAATTAATCTGCACATCAATATTCCAACTCTCGATGGATGACTCATTTTTTTCAAGATCAAAAGTATGCAGAAAAATTTCCTGCTTGATGTTTAGATCAATGCCATGTATTATTTATGATGAAATCTTTTTAAATTTGACTTACCAATCACCCTGAAGTGTAGGCATGAAGATACACAGCTTAGACTTAATATCCTTTCTAATTACCTGGGATAGAAGAGAGGAAATAGTTTGTGGTGGGGATAGCCTTCGACAACAAAAATCAATTAATAGGTGGCATAGCACATAACTGGTAAATTGTACTGTCCACTGGAAACATAGAATGTTTCAAAGACTATATGAAGATCAATATCCTTCCCTGAACATTCTCAAGGTATGAAGGACGTATTTGTTAAGAAGGTTCTTTATTTTAAATAATAAGAAATTCTAAGGAGGCAAATTCAGAATATTCATCCAAACCTTTATTGAGTGAATATTACATTATCAATGAAACAAAAGTGAAGATGAGCCCTGGCTATGAAGCCAGGGACTCTCTCGTCTGCTTTTACTTTTTACTTCATCACATAACCTTCCCCCATCCCATGTTAACACGTCTCTTTGATCCTTAAAAGCTGTACTTTCATTTATTCAATTAACACTAGAATTTAAAAAAAAAAAAAAAACATAGTCAAGTTGAACAGAAAGCCGTAACATCATGATATTAAAAAAAGGATAAACAAAAGCAACTATACTTCAATAAAAATTAATTTAAAAAACGTGTAAAAACTGCTACAGTGTTATAATACAAACCCTGTAGAAACAAAGGAAAAACAATTTTGATTGGTAAAAGGGATGATATTCCCACAAAGCTGAAATGTAATTTTAACTGGTTGAATTTAAAGAATAAAATAAGCAGAAAGACAAAGTCAGCATGTTTGAGAAATGCTAAGAATTCGAGTATGGCTAGAACACAGGATGAACAGAATCACAGAGGATTATATACATGATGGAAACAAGTTTTTCTTTATTCTGTAAGTATTAAAGGGTGATTACCGATTTCTGAGCTAGGAAAATTAAGTGGTACACAGGTGATACAGCTAGATGTAGAGTTTAGGTAAAAAACTTAACAGTAGACTCCAGGAAGATACAAAAGCAGAGATCCAAAATATAGGTACTATTAGTTAAGAGGTTCCTATAATAATCCAAGTAAGAAACAAAGTTGGTCAAAACCCCCAAATAAAATTTAACAGCTAACTGAGTTAGGCTGGAACATTCTGAACAGAATATACAAGAGTATCTTAGATACTTGTAATATAGTAGTTTAAAGAAATACAACTAGTTTAAATTATCCCTGCTGCTGCTGCTAAGTCACTTCAGTCGTGTCTGACTCTGTGCGACCCCATAGACAGTAGCCACCAGGCTCCCCCGTCCCTGGGGTTCTCCAGGCAAAAACACTGGAATGGGTTGCCATTTCCTTCAATGCATGAAAGTGAAAAGGGAAAGTAAAGTCGCTCAGTCGTGTTAGACTCTTAGCGACCCCATGGACTGCAGCCCACTAGGCTCCTCTGTCCATGGGATTTTCCAGGCTAGAGTACTGGAATGGGGTGCCACTGCCTTCTCCTAAATTATTCCTGCTGCTGCTGCTAAGTCGCTTCAATCGTGTCCGACTCTGTGGGACCCTACAGACGGCAGCCCATCAGGCTCCACCATCCCTGGGATTCTCCAGGCAAGAACACTGGAGTGGGCTGCCATTTCCTTCTCCAATGCATGAAAGAGAAAAGTGAAAGTGAAGTTGTTCAGTCATGTCTGACTCTTAGTGACCCCATGGACTGCAGCCTACCAGGCTCCTTCAGAGTGGGGTGCCACTGCCTTCTCCTAAATTATTCCTGAGTAAACTATAAATAGAAAATAACTATAATGTATAACACTTTATAATGACTTAAAAGGGCTATTTACATTGAGTATGTATTTTAAATATTATCAAAACAGAACTTAATATATCAACTTTATTAATTATATGTACATAATTTATGCAAAAATGTTACATTTCCCCCCCCATGGTTATAAGGACACCTCTGATCAACTTTTGTATAATGAGCTGACACACATTCATATAATACTAATTAATTAGCTTAAAAAACTAAGTGAAATATAACCCCAAATAATCATTGACTTAGAAAAACAATTAAAATACTATCTGCTATGTAGTCAATTATTTATTGAGCACGTCCTATTTTTCAGCACCAAAACCCATTTATTACCTTACAGAAATAAAAAAAAACCACCCTTCCTCTCTTTCTTAGTTGTCTCCCTAAGGTCATTACCATGTGCGCGTGCTCAGTCGCGTCCAGCTGTTTGCAACCCCATGGGCCTATCAGGCTACTCTGTCCAAGGAATTTTTTAGGCAAGAATACTGGAGTGGGTTGTCATTTCCTACTTCAGGGGATCTTTCCAACCCAGGGATCAACCTGCATCTCCTGCACTGGCAGGCAGATTCTTCATCATTGCACCACCTGGAAAGCCATGGTCATCACCACCTATCTATAATTTCTTTTAATAAAATACATGTTAAGTGGGAAGGTATAAGAATTAAGCTATTATTCTGGAATTTTAAAATGACACATGCACACATTTAAAGGTTATACGTTTTAAATAGATACAAACTGTTAATTCCTAAAAAATATTTAAAAAATTAACCTCATTGAAATTTTTGATTTATAAAAATAACTTTATTGCAGGGTGTCGAGTTTAAATAACTGTGTACTATGATGGTCAGCTACATATAAGGTACATATTCTTTCAAGTTTAAAGTACCTCTCCTAAAAATTAGGCCAATGGTTGATTCCTTATTTTAGTTCAACTGGAATAAAACCTAACAGGAGTATTTTCCAGTAAAATACAAAAACTATTAGTCGCTCAGTCATGTCCAACTCTTTGTGACCCCATGAACTGCAGACCTCCAGGCTCCTCTCTGTTCATGGGATTCTCTAGGCAAGAATACTGGAGTGGGTTGCCACTCCCTTCTCCAGGGGATCGTCATGACCCAGGGATCAAACATGGCTCTCCTGCATTGCAGGTGGATTCTTTACTGCTTGAGCCATCAGGGAAGCTGTATAATGCAAAAAATTACAGCCCAAAGGTCAAGCAACACAGAATTTAATACATATTGGGAAGAATTTAACAGGTAATAGAAAATTCTAGCCAGCATCTACTTTTGTGTAAGATTATCATACAGAAAACTTTTTCTATTAAAAGTATCTTCTAGAAAGGGAAGAAACTATAAAGAAACAGACTATGTAAGATCTAGTTAAGTGCCCTCCTTCTACAAATTAAGAGACTGGGACTCAATCTTAATAAGTAACTTGTCCAAGACACACCTCAGTGGTACAATCAGGACTGATTCTGGAACCTGACTTCTATTCTGGGCTCTTGTTTACCATATCCGTGTTCTCTCATTTTATGACTGAATCATATTACTTATTCACTATGTTTTTACTTTAAATTTGGAAAGTTAACAAGCAATGAAATGTCATCTACCCAACAACTCTTGAGTTGTTTTCAGAAAATGAGCATAATAATAATAGGATGCAGTTCATAACATTAGAGCACTTGCTTAGCTTCATTAAGGTTAAGAACTTTACACAGGAAAAAGTTCACTTTACACAGAATTTGGTTTGGCTAACAGAAATCTTACATGAAAGTCACAAACTTGGAAACCTCTTAATCTACATCATAGTAACTTCATACGTTGTGAAATGGTTTTCTATAATCTTGACATTTTCTTCAGATAGCCAGTTTTCCTGTTTTAGCTGCCTTATAAGAGCTTCCAAAGACTTCAATCTCCCTAGAGTTTGTTGTTCCTGTAACTCAAGAAGAGTTATCTTTGAATGTAGTTTAGACACTTTCTGCCAAAGATGTTCCTTATTTACATCTTGTCTGCAGTAAGAATGCTCAATCTGTAAAACTTCTGTCTCATAGTCTACATCCTTATATGAGTCTTCAATGTCTATATCTTCTTCCATTTCCACTGTTTCTTTGGGGGCAGGTATAAAAGAGCTAATTGCAGGTTTGGAATTTTCTGTAGGTACAAAAATGGCAATAATGGATTCTTTATCTGTGTTTAATTCTTCAACTGTTTGAGTAACTGTGCTGAATATGAATGGATTTTCCTGTGCTGACTTAATTTCCACAGAATTATTTGTAAAGTGTGGGTTAGCAAGATGATTAGTAGTTATTTCAATCACTTCTTGGGTTTCTAAAGGCTGCTGAATGCCCTCTAAATTTGAAGTTGTCAAAGTAATAGTTGTAGAACTTAGATTCTCAAATGATGTGTGAAAACCACCTATACCCATGTCTTGGTTAACTGATGTTTCCAAGGTAGATTCTGGTTTTCTGGTATCTTGTTTAACTAGACTAAGAGTTAATATGTTACTTTGCACACTTTCTGCTTTTGGATCTGGTGGCTTTACCAAGGCAGATGATTCAAGTAATTCTGCATGTTCAGGGAGGAGATCTGTATTAACTGGATGCTTCTTTGGCTCATTTGATGCAAAAGATTCTTCTGACTTGGCTTTTAGGCATACTTCTTTCTCACTTTTCAATTTTTTCTTCTGAGATTTTTTTTTGGAAGGATCTTTCTCCTATAAAATAACATTTTCAAATTCTAAAAAAGATGTCCTTACTAGGCTTTATCCTCTTATTAGATAGTGCTGACTATTTCAGTACAACTTTGAGTAGTATACTGGCCAAACAAATTTATTCAGTTAAAAAATGTTTTCAGTATGTAACAGCTCAAAATATATGTGAAAGCATTTTTTTTTTAAATTATGCATAATCAATATATGAAGAAAAATCTCAGATCATTCATAAGACTAGTAAAAAAATCTTAGATCATTAATTTACATTAAAAACTCAACCTGATAATTAATGTATGTGTTATCTTTGGCTCCTCTTAAGCCATGCTTCAGAATGGTTTATTAAAAAATTATCACTTTCAGTAAAAGTACACATTAGTTTTCCTTTCTCAAGTATGTGTTTTCCCAACAGTTATTTTTCACTCTCCTCCCCTCTTCCTGATTACCTGCCACCCTATAATCTGCCACCATAATCAGTATTAGCCCCTTCTCCCCTACTCCCTGCCTCCAATACCTGATTGTCTTCAGGCAAAGAAAATATTGTTGGAATTGCAGTTTGTTTCAAATAGCGAATACCCCATCTGATGTCAAGAGAGTCAGGAGTAAAATGGTCACTACACAGGAACTGGTATTTACTTGGAACCCATGAATCTCGTTTCATATTCTTTAACCATTTTTCAAGTCTTTCTTTGTCATGGAGAGGAAACCTGAAATTAAAAAAAGGAAAATTTTGCTATATTTTAACAATAATGCCAAACTCCAGACCTGTATATAGGGGTAACCTAAGGGCCACAAAGACAAGACAACCATTCCTACCATACAATAGCATCTTCATGACAACTACTGTCATATCATCTCTGCAGCAAAGAAAGCTAAGATATGAGATGTGTAGCCAAAGCTTTTGTCTGAGAAGACTGGTTTGTAAAACATAACCCAGGGTCCCTTCAAGTAAAACATATATGTTACTACAAAGGATAAAGTCTATTCATATTTTCTATGGATTATGTTTCTTTTTCATTCTGTTGTATAGTCTGTAGAACTAGGTAAGAGTTTTGTTAACTAAAAAGTCCTATTCAAATATACTTCATAGTAATATAACAAACCGTTTCCTGTCTGTAAGAAGAATTAAACCTAAGGCTTTTATATTAATATTTTTAAAATAAGGAGATGTTAATTCAAAAAATGGTTTAGCTAACATAAAATGAATACTATATCTTATAAAACTACTAATATTCCATTTTCTTTACTGAAATCAGCCTCAATTCCAACCATCTGTAATCTAGCCCAACATTTCTAGTCGTCTTCTTTTTTTTTTTAAATCTTTAATTCTTACATGTGTTCCCAAACATGCACCCCCCTCCCACCTCCTTCCCCATAACATCTCTGTGGGTCATCCCCATGCACCAGCCCCAAGCATGCTGTATCCTGCGTCAGACATAGACTGGCGATTCAATTCTTACATGATAGTATACATGTTAGAATGCCATTCTCCCAAATGATCCCACCCTCTCCTTCTCCCTCTGAGTCCAAAAGTCCGATATTCTTTAGCCAGTGGTTTGGGAACTCTAAAATTCAAGTATTCAAGTTCTGAAAGTGAACTAAACATGTTAAGAGGGCAGACTCATATTTTATAATAGGAAACAAATAGAAAAGACAGAGAATGGCAAGAGAGCTCTTTATATATATTGTTCTTGTACCAAATAGCCTGGATATTCAGAGTTGGCTCTAACACACTACATGTTTTAGGGTAAAATTTGGACTTGCTGCAGAATTTGACAGAAAACTTTATTCTACCAGTGTAAACAGGTTTGCACTAAGCAACAGTGATTCATATTTTTTTTTGAAAATTTTATAGGAACACAGGCCAAGACACATACTATATAATAATTTCCTATTTTTAAAAAGCAGTAACAAAAGGTTCTCATACAAGCAGCAGCTGTTAAACATTTCTCCCAGTTACAACCATTTATGCTTTGTAGTAGTAAGATCTTATAAAAAATAAATATTGATAACTTAGTAAGATGCTAGATGAAAAGAGTCTGGGTGCTTTGATGGAAATAATTTTTAATGCTGATATCATTCCATAGGAAAAAAATCATATTATCTGCTTTTGGAAGTTTTTTAGCATTGATACAATATTCATACACAGTTTGAAAAGTTTTTAACCTTACATATATCAGTAACTTATATTATAAATATGATAAGCATAATGAGAAAAGGCATTTAGTGGCAAAAAGAATTTTACTTTCAGAGGACTTAGAATAATCATTGGTATAAACTGAACACTATATTCATTGAATTTCCTAATTAATATAAACTTATTTTGCAGAACGCGACAGTGTCAGTAAGAAAATTCTTCAAGTTGGATGCTATTAGCGGACTGAACACATAAAATTTTAAAAAGTCAATAAAAAGTTCCATTTCCAGTAAATTCACATTTTGAGGAATAAAAATCTATAATTGACTTTCTCTGGCATTATTATTTTTCTCTCCTTAAAAATAATAACTATGCAGTCCACAAGACTAAAGAAGTCCTAGTCTGAGGTTATGAGCCCCCCAAATCCAAGGCCAAATAAATATGGGAAATATGGTGTTAAGTTCAACATGATTCTTTGCTACAAACCTCCTCAGAGCCAGTGATATTCATATACCAGAGTATGTTTATCCCCCTAAAATATCTCTGCAACCTGTGGAAGGGCTTCAGGGAAGATAATTCTGGAAATATGGCACATAGTGCGAATCATTTGGAGTTATCAGTTTTTGGGGTTTTTTTTTTTTTTCATTAGGTAAGATAAGGGAAAGCAGCTGAGTCATTAATGAACGACAAGCTTTAGGTCTAAAGTCAAAAAAGCTTCACAAAATAGCTAGTGAAACTTGAGACACTCACATTAGAGCTAAATTATTTAGAATTCCATGGACAGAGGAGCCTGGTGGGCTACAGTCCACGGGTCGCAAAGAGTTGGACACAACTGAGCGACAAACACTTTCACATAAGAAATATAGGAAATTATAGAAATAGTTTAAACACGTTGATTTTTCACAAACACGAAGCATGTTATGAATGCCAAGTGCTATTTTATGTTTTTAGACGCTACGTGTGAATTCGGTACTATTAACGTGCCCACTTTACAGATGGAAGGTCTTAGGTAGCAGGGTTAAATAATTTACAGGTCGTTCAGCTTCAAAGAGATGGAGCCAGGATTTCAACCTAAATCTGGCTTTGGAGCCGCGTCTCTTACTAATAAGTAGTACACAATACTTCTCTATTGTTCCAAATAAAAATGAGTACTTTTGGGGTTCCACAAAAAAATATTTCGTGGCTACAGTTATTTGGAATACATACAGTAATTTGGAATAAAGTGGAATATTCCCTACTTTTCCAGAGTACGCTTTCTGCCACTTCACTTTTAGGAAAAGTTAGGTCTAACAGGTATTAGGGCCCAAACAAATTTTTCGCTTTTACGAAATAAAACCAATTGCTTCCTCGCTTAGAAAAGGCTTCCTAGGAACGCTCTACGTTGGGAGAGGGGGGAAAATCTGTTAGCCCTTACTTACCTGCTCTCTGTATGAATGAAGAATTATCTAGAGCCCTGAGCAGGTGACAGATTATAATTCCGCCTCTGCCACAAAACTTTCAAGTTACCTGATCTTTTCTGAAAAGCCTCAGTTTTCTCAGGAGAAAATGGAATAACATCTACGCGACCTAACTCACAGGAGGTGTAAGATAAACTTGGAGGGCACCGTCCCATTCGGCACGTTTGATGCACCTGAAGTGATTCCGTTCAGTTCAGTCGCTCAGCCGTGTTCGATTCTTTGCGACCCCATGAATTGCAGCAGGCCAGGCCTCCCTGTCCATCACCAACTCTTGGGACTTCACTCAAACTCACGTCCACTAGCGTTGTTCAATGAAATGAGGTCAGGGGAGGTTGGGAAACGCTCTGAAAACCAGAAGTATCGCTCAAACTTTACCGCTTAAAATGCTGTTAATACCCTCAACAGACCCCTAAGGCTCGCCACACGCCCAGCGTCCTCCCTAGAAATGTCAGAACATTTCCAGATAGACTCAACTCGCGCCTTCGCGCCTTCCTCCTGCGCAGAAATCAAACACTCCCGGAGAACCGAGGACAAATTTACAGAGCAGACAGGAGAGACGCCAAACCCTAACCCCAAACGCCACACTACAGCGACCCAAAGGCAAGCTGAAGCTTCCGCGTTAGGGGCGACTTACGGGTAAAAACTAAGCTTCCGCTCTTTATTATTTCGTCCCCGGCGGTTCTTACAGCAAATCGCTGCGCAATAGCGGGGCATCGCTGCAGCGCAGCCACACGAGACCCGAGCCGCCAAGGGGCACAGGATGGACTTCCTCACCGAGGCGGAGCTGCAGGTCCTTGCTGCCCGAGGTATCGCGCCTGCGCCAGGCGAGGTAGAGTGGAAAGACTCGGCAACCCTGAACTCACTTCCGCTTCCGCCGGCTTTGGTTCGGCCCTTTCGGGGGTTGGAGCCGGAAGTGACGCATGGGCTGATCAGCAACAACAGTTTTCCACGTGCGCGTAGGGCGCCAGGGTCAGGTGGGGAGGCGGGAGCCAATAGAAAAGCGTTTCGTGTAGGTCTTCTCCTGAGGTTTAGGCGCCCGCAGCTACCCGCCAGCCAGTGGGGAGCGGGCTGTGCGAGAAGGTGGCTGTGAGAGGCGTGTGAGGTCGGCGCACAGGAGGCAGTGGGCCCGTATCGGCTCACGGAAGCTGCTGAGGCCGGGGTGAAGGCCGAGCCGAGCGGCCGTGTGGAGTCGCTGGTTAGTGTCGCCGGTCAGGAGCAGCAGCAGCTGGAGGTTGCGGACGAGAGACGAGGCCGAGGTCTCGGGGAGGGGGGTTAGGCCTCGGTGTCCTCTTCGACCGCCGCTAGGGCTTCGGGCTGCCCGGTGTTCTTGAGGAAAATAATAGGGGAAAGGTGATGGCAGAAACACAGCGTAGTGCGGTTTGTTGTGGGGTTGTGCTGCTGGGTTTCTCGGGCGTCGGGCAGCTCTTCTCAGACCCCGGGTGGGACTCCGAGCCCTTCAACCCAATGGCTGCATCTGGTCTGCTAGGGCGAGTATGGGTGAGGGCTGACGGTCTAGCCCAAGCAGTCACCGGCTCTGGGGAGAGAGACCCCCGGGACTGTCTGCCTGGTCCCTCTTAGGAATGAGGAGTCAGTATAAGGCAGTCAGTCTTCTAGGAAAGTATGGGATATTCACCTTGAAACTGTGAAATGAAGTTTATTAAACCAGGAAGGTACCTCTCTGCCAGTGTTAGACCCGCCCTTTGGCAACGGCCGCAGTACATGCTCGGTTTGTGTTCGTTTAACCAGGAGTCTGTACTTGATCCTTGGTACCCGTGACTGTGACTAACTCTCTGGAAAGAAGTGATCTGTCTGCTAATTACGCTCCAAACGGGCCACAGGAGAGCAAGGCAGACAGTTTCCACAAACCAGAGTATCTTTCGTCAGACGTGTTATATTCAAAAAACGGAATCAGTTCTTTTTGAATCGCGAACCAGTTAATCTGTAGTCTCGAGAATTCCAAGTTGTATTCTAGGTGGAAACTTCTTTGAGGTTAGAGAAATAGTTTAATGACTCCTGAGAAGTTTGAAAGTAAGTTTATCTTATCTGTAGTACAAACAATGAAAGTTCATTTTCTTTTGGCAACCTTAGCAGAAATCCTAAATTTTGTTAATTACTAGTTTTTAACAAAACATATATCCATGCTTTTCTATTAAATGTTTGAGCTCTTACAGTTTTTTTTTTTTTTTTTTTTTTAAAGAGATTACGTTCTGTTGTGGTGAGTTTTCAATATTATTGTGATATTGAGATTCTCTAAGTGCAATCCTTGGCTCCTTTTACCGAAATGAAAACTGAAAATTTCTTTGTTGCCGTTGAGTCACTAAGTTGTGTCGGACTCTTCTGCAACTCCGTGGACTGTCGCCTACCACACTTCTCTCTGCCCATAGGATTTTCCAGGCAAGAATTGTGGTGTGGGTTGCCATTTTCTTCTCCGGGTTCTTCCCGACCCAGGAATTGAACCTGCGTCTTCTGCTTCGCAGGCTGATTCTTTACCACTGAGCCATCTGGGAAGCCTGTTTCTTAGGGAGGGAAGATTACTACTAATTTAGACATACGGAGCTATTTACCTTGGTAATGAACTTTTTCCCATTCAATTTCTTTAAACCCCTTTAGAATATACATCGGAGAAGGCAATGGCAACCAACTCCAGTACTCTTGCCTGGAAAATCCCATGGGTGGAGGAGCCTGGTAGGCTGCAGTCCATTGGGTCGGGAAGAGTCGGACATGACTGAGCGACTTCACTTTCATGCATTGGAGAAGGAAATGGCAACCCACTCCAGTGTTCTTGCCTGGAGAATACCAGGGCTGGGGGAGCCTGGTGGGCTGCCATCTATGGGGTCGCACAGAGTCGGACACGACTGAAGAGACTTTGCAGCAGCAGCAGCAGAATATACATTCTTGAATATTAGGATTCTTTCAGAAAGTATTTTGATTTTCCACCCTTTTTACAAGGCTTGCATGTAATGAGGCTTTGATAGTAACTGATCAAATATCCGTTATTGAATATTTTTGTATCTGTTTATGGCCAGAGTGTTAGTGGAAAGGCAAAGCCATGAAAGATTTTTCTCAATTTGGTTGAATTATATTTGCTTTCAAGAAGATTACTACCAATTAAGGGAGTGTAAAGCCTGTACAAATTAAATAACATGGAAACAAGTACAAGATACACTATATAGGCTTAACATTTTGGTACTGCATTAGTGTACTTTAAATCCTAAAAGCTCACTCAGTTCCTTTTAAAAGAAAAATCTAAAGATTAGTTGCATAATTTTTTTTCTTTTCTTTTTTAGGATATTGAAATGGCTACTCCCCAATCAGTTTTCATCTTTGCAATCTGCATTTTAATGATAACAGAATTAATTTTGGCTTCCAAAAGTTACTATGATATCTTAGGTGTGCCAAAGTCGGCCTCAGAGCGCCAAGTCAAGAAGGCCTTTCACAAGTTGGCCATGAAATATCATCCTGATAAAAATAAGAGCCCTGATGCTGAAGCAAAATTCAGAGAGATTGCAGAAGGTATGTAAATGACTATCTCCAAGGTCTCAAAGGTATTAAGTAGTAAAGGAAAAATGATAAGGTAAGAAGTTTGTATATATTTGAAGGTTTTGTTGGAGATGAGAGGTAAAGTGGGATGTATATGTAAATGTAGTGAGAGTCTCAAGGGTGTTTTCTTATAACATTTTGATCCTGGATGTATGGAAGTATATACTTTTTTGGGCATTCAGATCTAAAAATGTTGAAAATGTATTATTTCATTCTTTTATTATTTATAAAATTGCTTATTGTTTCTATGTTAGAGGGAACTTTAGATACTTCAAATTTAAAGTTTTTATGAAATATGGAGATTAAATATAAAACTATTGAGCATAAAAAAAATTAAATAGATTTTAAGTGCCATTTTCTTTTTCTTCCTCACTTGGTCTACATCTCAAAGCCACATTTGTCTTTAAAGGAAAAGTGTTAAACAAGTTTTGATTTAATACTAATTCTGAAACAGATTGCATCTCCTGAGCATTCCAGTAGTTAATTGTTGGGTGGTGGTAACTGGGAGTTGGAGTTAAACATTTACTTCAGCTAGTAAGGAGGTGAAAAATCTGAATTCCTCTTAATTTGCTCATTAAATTCTTTAATGCAAGTAGTGACTTTACGCAAATAGTATGAAGAATAACTCTGAAATTGTTGCCCATATAATTATTTTTAGTAATGGTAGCATTTATTTAACATTTATTGTATAGATACTAGAAGCAGGTATTGTGCTAACTGCTGATAGCATACAGTGGATAAAGACAAAAAGTCTCTGCCTTTTGTGACTCTTAACTTTACTCTTATGCTTGTAGGCTTTGGTTTTATTTGTGCTATGAAATCTTTTCTAAAATAGATAAATTTAAAAGGCTTGGATATATGTAATTTTGTTTCTCTTCAGTTACTAAAGTATTTTTATTTCTTTTCAGCATATGAAACTCTCTCAGATGCTAATAGGCGGAAAGAATATGATACAGTTGGACATAATGCTTTTACTAATGGTAAAGGACAAAGAGCTAGTGGAAGTCCTTTTGAGCACTCGTTTAACTTCAATTTTGATGACTTATTTAAGGATTTTGATTTTTTTGGTCAAAACCAAAATACTCGGTCCAAGAAGCATTTTGAAAATCACTTCCAGACACGCCAAGATGGTTCCAGTAGACAAAGGCACCATTTCCAGGAGTTTTCTTTTGGAGGTGGTTTGTTTGATGACATGTTTGAAGATATGGAGAAAATGTTTTCTTTTAGTGGTTTTGACACCACCAACAATCGACATACAGTACAGACTGAAAATAGATTCCATGGATCCAGCAAGCACTGTAGGACTGTCACTCAACGAAGAGGAAATATGGTTACTACATACACTGACTGTTCAGGACAGTAGTTGGTTCTTTTTCTGTTCTCATTAAACCCAATTAGTTGACTCCTCTTCAGTATCTTTGATGCAGAAAGAATTTTTTTGTGAACTGTTTTGACAAGTGCATGATTTCACTTAACTTAATATAGCTATTAAATATATTTAAATTGTTTTTGACAATTCAGCAACATTTAATTAGGAGACCAATAGCTAATTAATTTCCCTGATTAGAAAATATTCTTTACAAAAAGATACTATAATTCTGCCTGGTCTTTTTTTCTCTACTTGTCCTTGGGCTTATTAACATGACCAGTATCATTACCAAGGAAAGAATTGACTTTGCCTGATAAATATTTAAAGGTTAAACTTTAAAAGTTATTCTAGATTTAAATTGTGTGAACATGAATTATTTTGGGGGAGTGAAACCTTTGCTAATTTAAAATTGCATGCTCTGTGGCATCTCTGACTTAGATTGCAAAATATATGTGAAACTGTATAATTCAGTTGTTCAGCAAAGGATGACAAGCAGTATCTTGTTTAATTTCCACTGAAAGCTTGAAAAAAGTATGGTTTAATAAGAACCATGCAGAAGAATTCGAGTAAAGAAAATAATCGTGTTGCTCATAGTCTTATTTAACACCAAAAGACAGTTGAAAGCTTCAGAAGTATTGCCAAGAGATTGTTATCTGTTTGATCCCTGGCTAATGATTTTGTAGTGTTGAAGTCATAGCTGTTTTACACATCTTTTCACATTTCTTTCTTAGTTGGCCCTCTCGATCTTAGTGTCGATTTATGTATTTTTGTGTGTGTGTGGTTTTTCTTCTTTGCACTCATCTTTAGAGATTGACTAATACCTCATTCTGTTTATAAAAACAGCCAGTAATTTCTGTGCAACCTTATTATGTGCAATATTTTTAAATCCTAAGAAATGTGTGCTTTTGTTTTCAGATGGACTTATTTCTTTAGTTCTGCACTTGTTCCGTGTTGTACTCCATATGAGTACTAATCCTATGGATACATATTAAAACTAGTAAATATCTCATACAGCTTTGTGAGTGAGAGAAATATAATATTTACAATATGATCTCGTCATTTTATTCTTAAAAGTTTATTCTGCAGTTCTGGAGGGTATATAAGCAATTGAGCTGCTAATACTGATCATAGACTGTATTTTAGAAGTTTGAAGATTTTGTTAATTTTGGTATATTTGCTTGCTAGGAGCAAGTATTCTTGCCACTGGTTCATTCTGCTTCAGGCTTGGTTGGGAAAAAGACTGCATGAATCTATATTTGTTAGTAATCGTCTTTAATTTGAAATCTGCAAAGAAAATGAATGTTACATTTAGGTACCTTTATTAGTTCCTAAAAGTTATACATACTACTTTCATTTGATAATAAGAAAATCACCTGCCTTGAATTTTGGTCTAAAAATTCTCTGTGGCCTATTAAACAGAAAAAGTAAGGCAAAAACATAAGCCCCCCCCCCCAAAAAAAAATTCAAATCACAAACATGAAAGATTATTTTATCTAGTTTTAAACATTTGACCCCCCCCCCTTTTTTTTTAACTTCCCATTTGGCTGTTTGGCATACTTTTTGCAAGGGAAAATGTACCATGCGTCATACACACTTATGATACAAGCTAAATATAAAGAAAGATGCTTAGATAATCTATAAGTATGTGTGTGTGAGTAATTAGCTGTATAAGCAACTAGAAATTAGAGCAGTAATCAGTATAACAGTTTCCTCCATAATTTAGAATTTTTTTCTTCATAGTTTGTATAGGTTGAATGTACAAAGAGAACAGTGAACTCCTGTAGTTATGCATGACCAATATGATAGCTTAATCTTTACTCCCTATATAAGTCAACACAAAATCTGTCACCTTTTTTCCTTCTACATAAAATAGTGACATAACATGACTTTATATTTTTCTTGAGCTAATAATATATTTTTCTTGAGCTAACGTGTAATTCTTCAAGTTTGGGGATTGAGTACGTCTTGCATTGGGTACTGTAGTGCATGTGGTAGTTTGAAGTTCTTTTGGTGCTCTAAATTTCAGATCCAATTCTGAGATCAGTTCCATGAAAATTTAGGTTGCCTAAGGTCAGTTAAGAATTTATACATTCATGAAATAGTTATTTTAATTTTTCTAAATAAAAAGCACACTAGGGGAAATGGTGCAATGGCACTCCACTCCAGTACCCTTGCCTGGAAAATCCCATGGGCGGAGGAGCCTAGTGGGCTACAGTCCATGGGGTCGTGAGGAGTTGGACAGACTGAGCGGCTTCACTTTCACTTTTCACTTTCCTGCATTGGAGAAGGAAATGGCAACTCACTCCAGTGTTCTTGCCTGGAGAATCCCAGGGATGGGGGAGCCTGGTGGGCTGCCGTCTGTGGGGTCGCACAGAGTCGGACACGACTGAAGCGACTTAGCAGCAGCAGCAGGGGAAAATGAGACCACTGTTGAACAGAATACAGAAATTTGTATCAGCAGTAGGTCTCTATAAAGTTTATATTGTTCATGTTAATGCTGGCACCTTTAGTTCCATGTGACATACTGAATAAAGTCACTCATGGTTGTTTCCTGCCTTGGTTCCAATGACAAAATATAATGAAGCCATAGTTCAGTCGCTCAGTTGTGTTCGACTCTGTGACCCCATTGACTGCAGCATGCCAGGCTTCTGTGTCCAGCACCAACTCCCAGAGCTTGCTCAAATTCAAGCCCATTGAGTTGTTGATGCCATCCAACCATTTCATCCTGTGTCATCCCCTTCTGCCTTCAATCTTTCCCAGCATCAGGGTCTTTTCAAATGAGTCAGTTCTTTGCATCAGGTGGCCAAAGTATTGGCGTTTGAGCATCAGTCCTTCCAATGAATATTAAGGACTGATTTCCTTTAGGATGGACTGGTTGGATCTCCTTGCGGTCCAAGGGACGCTCAAGAGTCTCTTCCAACACTGCAGTTCAAAATTATCAAGTTCTTCTGCACTCAGCTTTATAGTCCAACTCTCACATCCATACATGACTACTGGAAAAACCATAGGTTTAACTAGATGGACCTTTGTTGGCAAAGTAATGTCTCTGCTTTTCAATATGCTGTCTATGTTGGTTATAGCTTTTCTTCCACAGAGTAAGCGTCTTTTAATTTCAAGGCTGCAGTCACCATCTGCAGTGATTTTAGAGCTCCCCCAAATAGTCTCTGCATTGTTTCCCCATCTATTTGTATGAAGTGATGGGATCAGATACCATGAACTTAGTTTTCTGAATGTTGAGTTGTAAGCCAACTTTTTCACTCATCTTTCGTTTTCATCGGAGGCTTTTTAGTTCTTTGCTTTCTGCCATAAGAGTGGTGTCATCTGCGTATCTGAGGTTACTGATATTTCTCCCAGCAATCTTTATTCCAGCTTGTGTTTCATCGAGCCTGGCATAAGCAGGTAACAGTATACAGCCTTGAGTACTCCTTTCCTGATTTGGAACCAGTCTGTTCCATGTCCAGTTCTAACTGTTACTTCTTGACCTGCATACAGATTTCTCAGGAGGCATATAAGGTGGTCTGGCTTTCCCATCTTTTTCAAAACTTTATTGTGATCCACACAGTCAGAGGCTTTGGTGTAGTCAATAAAGCAGAAGTAGATGTTTTTCTGGAGCTTTCTTGCTTTTTCAGTGATCCAACGGATGTTGGCAATTTGATCTCTGGTTCCTCTGCCTTTTTTTGAATATTGAAGTTCACGGTTCACGTACTGTTGAATCCTGGCTTGGAGAATTTTGAGCACTACTTTGCTAGCGTGTGAGATGAGTGCAGTTGTGCAGTAGTTTGAACATGCTTTGGCATTGCCCTTCTTTGGGATTGTAATTAAAACTGATCTTTTCCAGTCCTGTGGCCACTGCTGAGTTTTCCAAATTTGCTGACATATTGAGTGCAGCACTTTCACAGCATCATCTTTTGTATAGTTCTGTGTATTATTGCCACCTCCTCTTAATATCTTCTGCTTCTGTTAGGTCCATACCATTTCTGTCCTTTATCGAGCCCATCTTTGCATGAAATGTTCCCTTGGTATCTCTAATTTTCTTGAAGAGATCTCTAGTCTTTCCCATTCTGTTGTTTTCCTCTATTTCTTTGCACTGATCACTGAGGAAGGCTTTTTTATTTCCTTGCTATTCTTTGGAACTCTACATTTAAATGGGTATATCTTTCATTTTCTCCGTTGCCTTTAGCTTCCCTTCTTTTCTCAGCTAATTGTAAGGTCTCCTCAGACAGCCATTTTGCCTTATGCATTTTTTTCTTGAGGATGGTCGCTACCTCCTGTACAATGTCACAAACTTCAGTCCATAGTTCTTCAGGCACTCTATCAGATCTAATCTAAACGAAGCCATAAACATGCTTATAAAATAACATACAGGAGTTTTGAGGCATGATTATAAAAGAAGGGGTATAGGGCAAAGAGGTTGAATTGAGAGGTAAATCCGAGAACCATAGTTAAGGTGTTGGAGAAGCTTTTAAGTCTCAGATTTTTAGGAAGAAATGGGCCAGAGCTCAATTATGTTAATTCATTGAAGAACTGCATTGGGAACCCTTCCCCTTTTGCCTTCAGGTAGACTATTGACAGCTTTTTCTTAAGGTCAGAGACTTAATGTAACTCTTCAAAGAAAAAGATTATTTCTGGGCAGGCTCCCCAGTTGTGGGCATTGAGATGACATGATAGGTTGACCAGAGGTGAATTTTCACGTGGTAGTGGAGAGGGTGGTGTTGAATAATACTAACACTCCACTCCCAGAGTAAATAAAACCTTATTTTGATGTGTAGGGAGCAATAATTTCTGCATCCTGACTACATACTTACTGCAGTTGCCTGCAGGTTGAAATACTCTGACGGCTTACAAGAAACTGTAGCTCCTACTGAAAAAGGAGCTGTAATGCAGGCATACATTACTGTTGAAGAAACTGTTTTTCTCATCTGTGCAAATTGAATTCCTTCATAAACACATACATATGCTCAAGGAATTCAGACATTTAAGGAAAACCAACGGTAGGGAATAGAAGCCTGGACATTGAACCCTGTATTTACTGATTGTCTGTGTAGGCCTCATTGAGAAGGTGAATTTACAGACTTGAGTATGAAAGATGGAAATGTGTAACAAGTTCTAGGAAAAGTGAAGAAGCCAGTATAGCTGGAGGTCACTGATAAGACGAAGTAGTTGGAGATGAGTCTATAAAGATAGTGAGGTAGGTGGGCAGGACAGATCCTGCAGGGCTTTGTCAGCTTTTGTAAATATTTGACATTGGAATGTGATAGCTGAGTTTTGAGCAAATAAATGAGTATCTTTCATAGATTTTAGAAGGATCATACTGGCTGCTGTGTTGATAGTAGACGATAGAGGGGCAATGGTGGAATAGAGAGATCAGTTAGACTGTTTCCATTTTTCCTGGATGAGAAATTAATGCGGCTCACACGCTGCACCTGTGGGAATGGTTGCAAGCAGTTGCCAGTAGGATTTGTTTAACAATTGGATATAGGCGTGAAAGAGGATAAAAAGATTATTCCAAGCTTAGTGTTTAGAGAACCAGAAGGACAGTTGTCCTTAACTTAAGATGGGGAAAGCTGCAAGAAGACATTTAAGGGGAAAGATGGGAAGTTCAGTTGGACATACAGTTTTGAAATAATGTATATACAGGTTTAGAGATAGGCCTGGAATTTGGAGAGAGCTGAGCTGAAGATGTATATTTTTGAATTGTCAAAATATAGGGAATATTTTAAACCACAAGTCTAAAAGCACCAAGGGAATATTTATAGATATAAAAAGAAACAATCCAAGAACTAAGCCCTCAAGTGCTCTAAAATTAAAGGCAAAACAGCCCCTCCCCTCCCCCCAAAAAAAGCATGAGAAGAAAATGAGGAATACAGAAAGATATCTCAGAAGAGGCAGCCAGTGAGTTAGGAGTTTTGGGAGAAAGTGAAAAAAAGTTTATCAAGAAGTAGAAAATGGGGCTTCCCTAGTAGCTCAGAGGTGAAGAATTTGCCAATGCAGGAGACACAGGTTTGATCCCTGATCTAGGAAGATCCTGCATGCCACAGAGCAACACAGCCCATGTGCCACAACTACTGAGCCTGTGCTGTAGAGCCTGAGTCGCACACCAGTCTCAGTAGTTGGAGCACATGGGCCGATAGTTGCAGTGCCCAGGTCTAGGGCACACAGTCTCAGCAGCTGAGGCTCGAGGGCCCTAGAGCTCATGGGCTCTAGTAGTTGGGGCACTCGGGCTTAGCTGCTCCATATCGAATCCATGTCCCCTGCATAGGCAAGTGGATTCTTAACCACTGGACCACCAGGGAAGCCTCACCATTAGAGATTTTTAAAGAAGACTGGGCTTTTCTCTTTGTATCCTGAACTGATAGCTGAATTTTTCAGTTAGGAACCAACTTCATCTTAAATGTTACAGAATCTTGGCATTGGTAGGCTTAATGTTTGTGGTTTCAACTATTTGGGACAGACTCCAAATTTCTGTAGTATAAGAATTTGTGATTTTTTTGAGGTATAAAATGGAATTCCATACCATAGTAGTGTATTACTAGGTAGTAAGTAGACTAGCCACCTATCCAGTATCTACAAATAAAAATATCTTTGAATAGCTTGTATTTATCATTGTGTAGGCATTTAAAGAAGGAAATCATATGCTAATGGTGTTCACTAAATTAGAGATATAAGTTTCCTTCTTCAAAGTTGAGGCTATTGTATTCTTTTTCATGTGAAGATTGGTTGCTACCATGATCCATTTACCAGATCAAATCTTTTGTACCCACTGCGTTCTATTCTGCCCCATCCTGCCTCTGTCAATCCTCAATTTCCCTCATTTATTTGAATACCTGTTTTGAATTTTAACTACTGGCCTGGAGGGAGTCAAATCTACACCTGCAAACATTGTTTTAACCTTCGCTCCACCAATCTATGCTGCTGACCTCTCAAAGATGCTTCATGGTAGTCTTTTTTGGGTTATGACATATTATATAATTATCACTCACTGAATTAGCAGCTTAAAATAAAAAAACTTTCCACTATTTAATTTTTTAAACTTAATTTCTTATTATTCAAATATAATTTCAAGTAATAATGACCACTTGAAAAATTACATGCGTGATTACACATATTAGGGAAAAGTCATTAAAATCATTTGCTGGTATTTTACAGTTTACTTTTAGTGACAATGAAATGTATTAATATGTTGGTATTAAAAGAGCAATAACATTTTCTTGTTTTAAATGAATTTTACTATTTTCTACATTATGTTTCATAATTAGAAATGGAATGAATTGGTGTTTGCTAGTGCATAATTATTTGGTTATTTGTATTCATTCTTATAATTTAGATAATACTAATTCACATCAGGAATATAGACCCACATACATTAGAGATGTAAGACACAGAGAAAAACATTTTTCTTTCCTTTTCAGAGAGGGTTTTTGTTCCTTTGCTCCATTTCTTGTAGGTAGATGTGCTTTGTTAGTTGGAATAGGCTAATCTACACTGTAATAATATATCAGTCACATTCATTTTCTTAAATATTGGAATAATATCAAAATAAATATGCCTAATGACTGTATTACTTAATGCTATATTTAAAAAAAAGAATAGCTGTAAACTGTGTTATTTGTGTGTTCAATGAAAATAAGTATGGGAAACACTAGTTTTCTTTATTCCCCTGAAGTGAAAGTGAAGTCGCTCAGCCGTGTCCTGACTCTTTGCGCCTCGTGGACTGTAGCCCACCAGGCTCCTCCATCCATGAGATTCTCCAGGCAAGAATAACTGGAGTGGGTTGCCATTTCCTTCTCCAGGGAATCTTCCCGACCCAGGGATTGAACCCAGGTCTCCTGCATTGCAGGCAGACCCTTTAACCTCTGAGCCACCAGGGAATCCTGTATTCCCCTAAGACTCCTCAATTTTTTTTTTACATGCATAGCTCTGAGAAGCAAATATAGTTTGAAGCAATTATAAACCTATGATCAAAAAAACCCTTTTTCTAGGAGCATCTCTCTGGACCAATCAAGTAAAAGAATTCCATGTAACACTCTGGAAACTCTGGACTACCAATACCTTTAAATCTAATAAGAACACACTTTTGTGGAAAAGGCAAACTTTAAAAAACTTTAAAAGTTTTCCATAAATAAGTGTTAGGATTAGTGTCCCTTATAGCACTACTATGGGCAGTAGAGAAAATTTATTAGCAGAGTGATTTGAAGAGACAGTCATGTCATTGAAAGTGTAAAGCACATGTGTATAGTATTACTTTGCTTTTCTTTGTTATAAACATTACAAAGCTCTGGATTAATGTTAGATTTTGGTCATCAAGATAGAATACATATGCTTAAGAGATACATTATACATAGTAATGCACCTTAAGGGATCCAAGCCTGAAAGTCCTCTTTTTCTTATTCTCAGAATGCCCACTGACATCTCTGTGTTGGTTTGCCACCTGGAAAATGACATTAAAAATATGCATATAATAAACTAGTATTGGAGAAAATTCAGTATCAGAAAATTCACCTGGATGGAAAAAAAAAAAAGCGCAAAGATAAATGCATCCATGCTCATTCATAGCTGGCAATTTTCTTTCTTCATTGAGAAAATGGAAGAATTCTGAAAAGAACTCCCCAAGTTTCCCATCATCTTCCAATAGAGGCTGCTCCACTTCCTCTGCCTTTCTAGGAGCCCACCATCATCAGTAAACTCCTTGTGTTCCCTCCTAAAGCCAACCCCTCCGCCATAGACTGGATCACATCTCTCAGAACATTCAAAAATATTCTTCAGAAACTCTTCCCTCTTGTTCCTGTTATCAGTTTTTTGCTTTCCATTCTATAATTCCTACCAGGAAACAAACCTATTGCTGCTGCTGCTGCTGCTAAGTCGCTTCAGTCATGTCCGACTCTGTGCGACCCTGTGTGACCCCACCAGGCTCCTCCGTCTATGGGGTTTTCCAGGCAAGAGTACCAGAGTAGGGTGCCATTGCCTTCTCCAAACCTATTGCTAGTTCTATGTTAAAAAAAATTTTCTCTTGACTCTACTTTTCCAACCAGTTGCTGTTTCATTTCTTTGCTCATCTTTGTATCGAGACTTCTTCAAAGAGTTTCCATTCCCACCAGAACTCTCTACCAGAACTCCTCTCATCAGGGTTGCTGATGAGCTCCACATTGCATATCAATGTCAAATAACAAATAAATTGGCCACTTTTCAGGCCTCATCTTACACACAGTTCAACATTCTCTTCCTTAATATATATCTTGGCTGAGCTTCTAGAACACCAAACTCTTGGTTTTTCTTATCCCTCATTGATTGCTTCTTAGTTTTCTTTGCTGATTCTTCTCTTCTTTGTGTCTTCTCAGTCTTGGTTCTTCCCTCTTCTCTTTCTTCTTCCCTCTTCTTTCTTTCCTTCCTTTTTCTTCTTCCCTTCCCCTTTCATCTGTTACCTCTCTTCTCTTCCTCTTTTTGTGATTTTAAAGTCATCGGTACAACTGCCACTTTCAAATTTCTGTCTCTAGGCCAACTCTTTCTCCTCAACTCCAATTCATATATTCAACTATCTACAGCTCTCTTCAGCATATCTAAAATAGAATTCAAGATATTCCAACTCAAGTCTGCTTCATCTCAGCTGATTTTCAATCCATCCTTCCAGGTGCTCAGGTTGATTCTGGTTTTTTTCTTGCTCTTGCAATCCCACCACATAGCCAATTCTACTGGCCATATCTTCAGAATATTTTCAGAATCTCACAACTTTTTATCACCCTAATATTAATAACACCATCATCTCTCACATGAATTAGTAGGGTCAAAGTGTTGATTAAAAAAGATGTACAGCTTGGAGTTGCAAGTTAAGTTTTAGTTGGGGCAAAATGAGGACTGCAGTCTGGAAAGCAGCATCTCAGATAGCTCTGAGTGACTGCTCCAAAGCGGCAGTGGGTGAAGGTCAATATATCAGGTTTTGGCGAAGAGGGAGTTCAATACCATGAAGCTCTCATTTGACAAAAGATTTGTTGTTGTTGTTGTTGGTCATGAGAATCTGATGTAATCATGAAGGGGTTTAGTACTTCTCTAGATATGAGGAGACGCAAGGATTGAGATAATAAAATCTGTTCCTAAAAACATCCAACTGTCCAAAGACCTTTCCCACTAGGGATCCAATCAGTCAATCCTAAAGGAAATCAGTCCTGAATATTCATTGGAAGGACTGATGCTGAGGCTGAAACTCCAATACTTTGGCCACCTGATGCAAAGAACTAACTCATTGGAAAAGCCCCTGATGTGGGAAAGATTGAAGGTGGGAGGAGAAGGGGATGACAGAGGATAAGATGGTTGGATGGCATCACTGACTCTGTGGACATGAGTTTGACCAAGCTCCGAGAGTTGGTGATGGACAGGGAAGCCAAGTGTGCTGCAGTCCATGGGGTTGCAAAGAGTCGGACATTGCTGAGCGACTGAACTGTCCCACTAGATTCCCTGGAGCACAGAGTGCCTCACTCCACCCTGAAATCCCTCAGGGATTGTTGAAGGTCAACAGCCATAGCAGCCCTGGGTTCATTCTTCATAGAGGCAGATGGCAAATGCCTTGTTGTTCAGTCATTTGCAATGCTCTTGGTAAGTGCCAGTTTGTAGTTGAAAAAGGTATATTTTCATCCTTTTTTCCTTATAGTGTGTCATCAAATCAGCAACTAAGATTATTCTTTTAAAAGGTAAGTCTGAACTTGATATTTCTCTGCCTAAAGTTTTCTATTTACTCCATTCTCATTCTCAGTAGAAGCTAGTTGTTGTTTAGTGGCTCAGCCATGTCCTACTCTTTGTGACCCAATGGACTGTTGCCTGCCAGGGTCCTCTGTCCATGGAATTTCCCAGGCAAGAATACTGGAGAGGGTTGCCATTGCCTTCTCCAACAGTAGAAGCTAAATCCTTTATAACTGCCCACGAGGTCATACACAATCAGCCCACCCTCTTTCTTAACTCACTAATTTAATCTTCTACTCCGTTTCCCCTTGTTCACTCTGTTCCTGCCAGGCTGTGCTTCTTACTCTTTCAGGAACATGCCAGGAACACTTCCTCCTTAGTGCTTTTGCACTAGCACTTTCCTCTCTTTGGAACACTCTTCTACCATACGGTTGGCGCTTTCACCTCCTTTCATTCTTGGCTCAAATGTTACCATTTCATTGGAACCTCCTGGGTCATCCTATTTAATACTATGAAGTGTCCCTCCTCCACCTTCCCCATTCATTTCATCTCTCTTTTTTTTTTTAATTTTTTAAAAAAATGCCCTCTTATTTGTTTACTTATTATGTTGTCACTTTTCTTCTTGATAGAATTTAAGTTCCATGAGGATAGGAATCTTTGTTTTGTTCACTCATGTGTCTTATGTACCTAGGTCTGTGGCAGGCATAGATTAGACACTCAATATTTACTGAATGAATGAGTTAGACATCTCAATAAGATGGCATATCACAGCAATTTGATTTTTGGAAACATTGCAGTATCTTTCATTTATCTCTTAGAAAGGGGTTAATCTGAATAGGGACATTTTGATTATACCAGATAAATGACATCTGTTCATAAAAACATTGAGAATCTAATGTAGTCATCCAGCAGATTTTTTTGCCAAATGATAACATCTCTTTTGCTATTAGTTTTTTCTCATTATTTTTCTTTCAGACATTATAGTGTTAGAAAGTAATATTCTGTTCAAATACTATCGTCTCAGCTGTCAGAGATAATATCTCATAAGAAATTATTTTTGAAAGGAGACAAAATTAGTTTATATATTGATACTAGTGGATCTTTAGATACTCAGAAAACTAGGACATGTCTCCTCACTTATAAGAAGATCAAAGACGAACTTTAAAAGAACTTTTACTTGAGCTAAGAAGTTAAAATCAGCTGTTAACTTTTTTTATATAGACACTCATTACTGAATGGGGATATGTGAGCTTTTCTTTCAAAAACCTTGAAAGTGATAACTCTTCCTTCTTGAAACCCCTTTGAGCTGTGTGCACAGGGACATAAATGTGCAATTTAAATTTTACTTTAAAGCTATAATAATTTACTGAATAATAACTATGTACTGAAAATATCCCCTAACTGTTGCCTCCTGACCTGCATACAGGTTTCTCAAGAGGCAGGTCAGGTGGTCTGGTATTCCCATCTCTTTCAGAATTTTCCATAGTTTATTGTGATCCACACACTCAGAAGCTTTGGCATAGTCAATCAAGCAGAAATAAATGTTTTTCTGGAACTCTCTTGCTTTTTCCATGATCCAGTGGATGATGGCAATTTGATCTCTGGTTCCTCTGCCTGTTTTAAAACCAGCTTCAACATCTGGAAGTTCATGGTTCATGTATTGCTGAAGCCTGGCTTGGAGAATTTTGAGCACTACTTTACTAGTGTGTGAGATGAGTGCAATTGTGCGGTAGTTTGAGCATTCTTTGGCATTGCCTTTCTTTGGGATTGGAATGAAAACTGACCTTTTCCAGTCCTGTGGCCACTGCTGAGTTTTCCAAATTTGGTGGCATATTGAGTGTAGCACTTTCACAGCATCATCTTTCAGGATTTGAAATAGCTCCACTGGAATTCCATCACCTCCACTAGCTTTGGAGTGATGCCTTCTAAGGCCCACTTGACTTCACATTCCAGGATGTCTGGCTCTAGCTGAGTGATCACACCATCATGATTATCTGGGTCATGAAGATCTATTTTGTACAGTTCTTCTGTGTATTCTTGCCATCTCTTCTTAATATCTTCTGCTTCTGTTAGGTCCATACCATTTCTGTCCTTTATCGAGCCCATCTTTGCATGAAATGTTCCCTTGGTATCTCTAATTTCCTTGAAGAGATCTCTAGTCTTTCCCATTCTGTTGTTTTCCTCTATTTCTTTGCATTGATTGCTGAGGAAGGCTTTCTTATCTCTCCTTGCTATTTGCTGGAACTCAGCATTCAGATGCTTATATCTTTCCTTTTCTCCTTTGCTTTTTGCTTCTCTTCTTTTCACAGCTATTTGTAAGGCCTCTCCAGACAGCCATTTTTCTTTGCATTTCTTTTCCATGGGGATGGTCTTGATCCCTGTCTCCTGTACAATGTCGCGAACCTCCGTTCTTATTTAACTTATTTAACTCTGTGCTTATTTAACTTATATGCAGAGTACATCATGAGAAACGCTGGACTGGAAGAAGCATAAGCTGGAATCAAGATTGCTGGGAGAAATATCAATAACCTCAGATATGCAGATGACACCACCCTTATGGCAGAAAGTGAAGAGGAACTAAAAAGCCTCTTGATGAAAGTGAAAGAGGAGAGTGAAAAAGTTGGCTTAAAGCTCAACATTCAGAAAACGAAGATCATGGCATCTGGTCCCATCGCTTCATGGGAAATAGATGGGGAAACAGTGGAAACAGTGTCAGACTTTATTTTTTTGGGCTCCAAAATCTCTGCATATGCTAATTGCAGCCATGAAATTAAAAGACGCTTACTCCTTGGAAGAAAAGTTATGACCAACCTAGATAGCATATTGAAAAGCAGAGACATTACTTTGCCAACAAAGGTCCATCTAGTCAAGGCTATGGTTTTTCCTGTGGTCATGTATGGATGTGAGAGTTGGACTGTGAAGAAAGCTGAGCACCAAAGAATTGATGCTTTTGAACTGTGGTGATGGAGAAGACTTTTGAGAGCCCCTTGGACTGCAAGGAGATCCAACCAGTCCATTCTGAAGGAGATCAGCCCTGGGATTTCTTTGGAAGAAATGATGCTGAAGCTGAAACTCCAGTATTTTGGCCACCTCATGCGAAGAGTTGACTCATTGGAAAAGACTCTGATGCTGGGAGGGATTGGGGGCAGGAGGAGAAGGGGACTACAGAGGATGAGATGGCTGGATGGCATCACCGACTCAATGGACGTGAGTCTGAGTGAACTCCAGGAGTTGGTGATGGACAGGGAGACCTGGCATGCTGTGATTCACGGGGTCACAAAGAGTTGGACACAACTGAGTGACTGAACTGAACTGAAAATATCCCCTACTTGGTAATTAGAAATCAACAAAAGAATTCTATCTCTTTCAACACTTCTGGAAAATTTTTAAATTGATCATAAAATAAGTCAAAGGAAATCTTAGTGAATCCATGTTCAGAAAATTTATAGGATGTGCTTTCAGCTGAGATTGTTAATAGGAAAAATGATGTCAACCTCATGCTGCCAAGGGCTACATTATGGAAACAGAGAAAGAGCTTCCATGGAAGAAGCTTAGATAAACAGATCCAGAGTCATTTATCCCTGGATCCCACTATGCCTAAAGCCAATACTTCTCCTGGGGTCTTCGTTATGTGAAACAAACAAACAAAAGTCTTCTTTTTATATTAGTTAGACTGAGGTAGTTGAGGTCTAGCAGCTGTCACACAAATCCTTCATTGAGTGTCAATAGCAATGAGTAACCACATTGGGTTGTCCTGGGGAAGGAAAGGGGAGGATAGGAAGACAAAAAAAGCTTGTGTGTGTGTGTGTGTTTGTGTGTGAAAGTTGCTCAGTCGTGTCTGGCTCTTTTGCTTGGATAAAAAGTTGAATGTGTGCTGGCCCCATGGAGAGAAGGATCCTCTGAGACTGGAAGGTAGCAAGTGTGGCAGATTAAAGATGGCAGAACTTCCCCTCCCACTCGGTTGTCCTGGAAGTCTTCATGGAAACAGCACATGTAGGTCTGTGGTTTGATCCCCTTAATAATGTTATTAAGTCTCAGTCTCAATGGCATTATTGTAAGCCCTGTGACCAGTCCTACAGTCACTGTAGACTGCTTCCCCAAAATTGTGCTGAGGCATGACAGAGTTAACCAGTTGCCCCAGTATGCTATCAAATATTTTCATTTCCATTGAGTTTCCTGATGTAAAAAAGATTTGAGAGCCTAGAGAGGATTACATCGTGGGTCTTCTCTCATAGTGTCTGTAGCAGATAGAATAATGGCCTTCCCAAAATGTTCATGTTAATTCCCAGAACCCATGAATATGCTCAGGTAGGTGACAAGGGAAGATTAAGGTTGAAGATTGAACTACCATTGTTAATCATCTGACTTTTACCTAAGGATGTTTCCTGGATTATCGAGGAGGGCCTAACGCAATCACAAGGGTCTTTGAATGGGTCAGAGGGAAGCAGAAGAGTAAGAATCTGAGACAGACAGGGTGTTCTGAAAAAGACTCAATTTGTCATTGCTGGCTTTGAAGGTGGAGCAAAGGGCTACACATCAAGGAATGAAGGCAGTTTCTACAAGGTTTGAAAAAGGCAAGAAAATGGATTCTCCCCTAGAGTCTCCAGACTGGAACACAGGCCTGCCAACTCCTTGATTTTAGCTCAGTAAAGCTTGTTTCAGACTTCTAAACTCTGGAACTATGAGATAATAGATTTGTGTTTTTAAACTACTAAATTTGTGGTAATTTGTTCCAGCTACAGTAGGAAAATAAGACAGGGTCCCATAGAGGACAGAGGCTCAGTGCTTGGTGGAAAAATAAAGCAGCAGAAGGTGGATGATGAAGACAGATGTGACTAAGGGCCAGGTCTGCCCCACTTTGCTGTCACTATCTGAGTCCTGGGATTCTCATACATTTCTCAGAGGATGGCAAGGTGCACCAGTAATGGTATTTACCATCCCATCAGCAGGTAGGTGGGAGATCCAAACCAGATTTAATTTTATTTGGAAAATGATGTACTTGTATCAGAAAATCATGGAAGAATGAAAATGTTGTCAATTGTATAACATCAATTTTGAATTTTGTTCATTTATACTCTTTTGAAGTCACTTTTTGAACTAATCGCTAGTGTCAAGTCTTTACAACTGTGTCTATAAAACCCCTAATTGTGCTTTTCCTGGAGGATTTCTACTGTATGAAGTTCATGCATTTCTCCCTTTTGACATTATTTTTACCATCAGTAGCACTATTCCATCTTTGTTAACAATCATAGCCAAACTTTTATGAGTTCGTTTTTTCCCTGGTGGCTCAGATGGTAAACAGTCAGCCTGGAATGCAGGAGACCCGGATTCGATACCTGGGTCAGGAAGATCCCCTGGAGAAGGAAATGGCAACCCACTCCAGTACTCTTGCCTGGAAAATCCCATGGATGGAGGAGCCTGGCAGGCTACAGTCCGTGGGGTTGCAAAGAGTGACTTCATTTTCTCTCTTTTCCTTTTTCAACTTGCACCCACTTTGAGCAGTAGCCAACTAGTTACAAATCTCATCTCTTCTATTTTTTTTTTTTTTTTTGCCTTGAGGCATGTGGGCTATTGGTTCCCCACCCAGGGATCCAACCCTCACCCCATGCAGTAGATGTGCTAGGTCTTAACCAGCAGCAGGGTGGACCAGCAGGGAATTCCCTCATTTCTTCTATTCTTGGCCTGTCTCTCCCACCTCAGTGAATGCTCTTAGGCCCAAGCCCTCCCTCTTCCATCCTCATTTCTGAAGACATCCTGTTGTTATCTTAAAAGGTACTGCTGCTGGTGCGGCTGCTGCTAAGTCGCTTCAGTCGTGTCCAACTCTGTGCGACCCCATAGACGGCAGCCCACCAGGCTCCCCAATCCCTGGGATTCTCCAGGCAAGAATATTGGAGTGGGTTGCCATTTCCTTCTCCAATGCATGAAAGTGAAGTCGCTCAGTCGTGTCTGACTCTTAGTGATCCCCATGGACTGCAGCCCAACAGGCTCCTCCATCCATGGGATTTTCCAGGCAAGAATACTGGAGGGGCGTGCTATTGTCTTCTCCGTAAAAGGCACTAATCATCATGAAAGATCATGAATCTATCCTCTCTTAGGATTCTAACTAGTCTTCATATTCTTTAAAGCCCACCCATTTTCGGACCTTTACATACTTTATTTTCTTCTGTTAAGCGACTAAGCGTGTATGCATCATTTGCCTATCAGCTTCTCAAATTTTTAAATTGATTTGAAACAGCTTCTGCAGTTTCTGTTATATAATTAAAAGGCAAAAGCAATTCAATGTCATTTCAAATGGAAACATATTACCAATTGGGTTGATAAGCTCATATATTGGTGATACCAGGTCACATCTTTTTGCTTTTCCCAAATACTTTGAGTAATGATAAGAACTCTCAGACATTTAATTTTACTTATTGACTGTGTCTTGGGTGATCAGGTGCTATTTTTCATATATTTAAAAGTATTCAATATTTTCCGCATTAAACTGTAACATATAGAGTAACTTTGCAGTCTTTATTCTTGCTATTATTTCTTATAAAAAGCAATTGACATATATTGATTGAAGTGTAGTTTAAAATGTAGTTTTCATTTTAATCAGATGGATTAAAAAATATATTTCATCCAAAGGTGAAAAGACTTTCTTCAAAATGATTGTATGTTTCATTTTTCCCCACTATTATTAGAAAAGAGAAAAAAAATTACCTTTATTCTACTTAACCTACTGCCTGAAGGACAGATTTTTTTTCATTTATTTTCACTGATGCATTAGTATTTGTGATACAGCAGAAGCTGGAACATTACA
This sequence comes from Ovis aries, assembly GCF_016772045.2. Lineage (NCBI taxonomy): Eukaryota > Metazoa > Chordata > Mammalia > Artiodactyla > Bovidae > Ovis > Ovis aries. The sequence goes on along the minus strand of NC_056057.1, from coordinate 61,165,194 downwards.
AATGTTTGTAATTGTTTGCTTTGCTGTAGGGAATATAATGTTGTTAATATCTATTACTGGACTAAATGAATGAATTAAGTAGCCAGAAACAAATATGATTGTCAAGCATGATTTAGTTGGCATATAGCTTTAACAGCTGCCAAATTTAATATGGAGGGTGGAGGAGGGTTTCATAACATTTGCAAATAACATTTGCAATGTCAGACACCTCCACTTTTCCACTAGATGGAGGGCTTGCTTTGCTTTAAAGCCATGTACCGCCTGGGTGCTGCAGTGTGTTGGAAAAATGAATAACATCCTCCAGGTTTTTCTTTTTCCTTCTGTGTTCCATTGCTCTATTTTAATTGTTAGCTATCATCTGTGCCTTGTGCAAGCTTTTAGCCTTTAGAGTGGGCCATAGAGAATGAGAGGATTAAGTCAGAAGCGGGGAGAGCAGGAAAATCAGAGGTTAAAAGTGGTTCTACCACAAGTCGCACTATGAGGAAGCTGAGATTTTCCTTTATTTCCTCCCATTTTGCTCATCAGTATCCACTACCCTGCTTTTGGACACGCAGGATACATGAGGCCTCACTTCCTTGGGCATTCCTGATATATTTATCAAGACACCTTTTCAGTGTCTTGCTTCTTCATAAGGATTTTGATTCATATTTTGGTTCTTCTAATACTGTACTCATTGTTCCTACTCACTGTTCCTTCTGCACTAGAAACTTTCACACCAACCATTTCATCTCATTCTCACCAGAATTCTATGAGGGCAAAGGTTATGGGCCATCTCTCAGCCAGGTGGCTGTTAGCTATTCCGGCACTGTAATTTGCTAAAAGATTTTCCAAACTGATGTGTCATGGCTGTTTCCACAATGTTTCAATGTGTTCAATAAACTTGGAGAACATGGTGATAGACACTATAAAGAACCACGTATTTATTGCAGAATTTCCCTGAGTCTTTAACAATGACTGGCTGCGAGAAGTCTTCACTCCCTCACCTATTAATAATATTTCTGCTCCATGAGGGTGCTGGTCTTTCTTATGTGTCTGGTGTCTAACGACCTTCAGGTGTAGAACATTCTTCTTGGAGATGAACTGTCCTCATTAAAAATATTACTTGAGGTAACTCTAGCTCTAGCTAGCATCCTCATGGAATTATGAGGAAGAAAGGGATTAGGAGTTAGTGAGATCTCTAGGAGAGCAGATAAAACTTTGCCATCCTGGCAGTGAGTAGGATGGAAGCTACCAGCTGCAGCATCTCTTTTATTGCATGTGTATTAAAAAGTGAGTACCTCCTGGTACTTTATCAGGTTTGGACCAGTGGTGTTATACAGGAGAATTCTTCTCTATCACCAGTTCCTGGATTATGGATTACGTCTTTCATTTGCTCCAAGTTGTCTCATCTAATGGTTCATATTTATTGGAGATCATGAATACTAACACATACCTTTTAATCTAAAGGTTACATTGTATAATATATTAATAAATACTAATGTTTCAGTAAATTAAATATTCCATGTCACAGTGGGGCTCGTAGACCCAAGGAAAACTAAGCCGCAAGTTTCACAATTCTCCAAGGATAAGGATCTGCAGAGCTCTGCCAGCAGAAACGCTGGAGTCAGCCTCAGATGAGACCTGATAGTGTTACCCCACTGATTACCTGACTTGGTGCTGTCCCCACTCCCTGGCTCTTTTCCTCTCTTTCAGTGATTTTTTAATCACAGGGACCTCTTGACTGTCTTTGGCCTTGACCTTTGGTCAGTGCCTAGTAGCTCAGTCGGTAAAGAGTTCACCTGCAATGCAGGATCCCTGGGTCAGGAAAATCGCCTGGAGGAGGAAATGGCAACCCACTCCAGTATTTTTGCCTGGTAAATCCCATGGACGGAGGAGCCTGGCGGGCTACAGTCCATGGGATCCCAAGACTTGAACACAACTTAGCGACTAGCCACCAATGTAGTCACATATCTCGTTGACTGAATCTTGAGACAAAAGATTGAGATTTTGAGTCCTTCTTTCCTCAGAAGACCTCTATGCTGCTTACACAAATTTGTTATCTTCCAGCATCCTTCAGGAGTTTCCCCTACTGTTATTTGCCACACACACCCCGCCGCCCACCCCCCCCCCCACCCCATAACCTACTTGTGTATTATTTATTTCACTTCTGCATTGTTAAACATCTAATTGAAAGTCCAAAACAAGCAAACAGAAACCTCTTAGAACACTAAATGCAGCTTTTGCTTTTGCTTCAGAGGAAGGCAGAGGCTTCAAAGGCTGGTAGCAACCCAGTAGATATTGAGTACTACCAGCAAAGGGCAGATGTGCTAAGACACGATGAAGTCTGGTTCTGACCCCATTTTCCAATGCCCACCTCTTGACTGGGAACTGGGAACTAGGGGGCTGAGCAAGAAGTTGAACGGAAGCCATTGCAGGAGCCCCTCAGCACCAAGAGAACTACAGAGAAGAGGTCCTGTGTGCGAGTGCATGTGTGTTTCTCATGAGGAGCGATCTCAGAAGAGTCTACCAAAGCCTTTCACAAAGCAGTTCTCTTTGGCCATCTGCTCAACTCATTGAGCTCCAAGGCAAAAAAGACAGCTGGACCCAGACTTTCCTTCCCACTCATCCTTCTCCTCTCACTTTGGTCTCCCTTGAAGGGTCCCAGAGGGTAAAAGCAAGGAAGATGAAGTGTTCCACCGTATCCTGTGCTTCCCACTCCACGTTTTCTGATCTTAGGGCTGTCTAACCTGCAGATGGAACAAGTAGAGGCTGGGGTGGGATTGGAGGAAATAAAACTGAATAAAGAGTATTGAATTTAGCAAGATATTCTATTGCCCAAAATGCTTGGAGGGGTTAAATATATATAATATAAAATTTACCATTTTAATCGTGTAAAAGTATACAGTTCAGTGACATTAAGTACATTCACATTGTTGTGCAGCTGTCACCACTATCCATCTCCAGAACTTGCTCTTCATCTAAACTCTATACCCATTAAATGATATCACCCCATTCCCCTTCCCACAACCTTTAGTAATCACTATTCTGTCTGTCTCTGTGATTTGACTTTTTGGGTATACTCTGTATAAGTGAAATCATATAGTATTTGACCTTTTGTGAATGACTTATTTCACTTAGTATAATGTCTTCCAGCTTCATCCATGTTGTAGCTTGTGTCAGAACTTCCTTTTTAAGGCTGAATAACATTCCATCATATGTATATACCACAAGTTCATCTGTTGATAAATACCTGGGTTGCTTTTGCTTTGGATTGTTGTGAATAATGCTACTATGAACATTGGCCTACTGTTGAGTTCCTGGTTTTGATTCTTTTGGGTATATACCTAGGATTGAAATTGCTGAGTCATACAGTAATTCTGTTTAATTTCTTGTGTAATTGCCAAGCTGTTTTTCTCTGCAGCTGCACCACCTTACATTGCTACCAGCAAAAAAGCACAAAGATTCCAATTTCTCCACATCCTCACCAATAAGACCTTTTCTTATCTATACTGACATGAATATCTGCAGGATCAGCCCATAATTTTCTTCAAGGACTCAGAAGAGCAAGTTATGAGTGTGAAGGATTGAGTGGAGTGTAACAAGGCAGGACCCTATGGGGTCTTCCCAGAACAGACGCCTCCCCTCAAGTCCTCTGCTGTTTCTCTTCTCCTAAGTACCTAAGATTGTTGAAATGTTGTAGTCATTGTTATGTCTGACTCTCTTTGTGTACCTTTGCATAATCTTTGCATATTACCTTAGTACCTAAGATAATAGTATCTAATGCACATTTCCTGAGTTGTTTCACAGAAACTAAAGCCCCCACCAAATGGAAGATGTTAGCTACTTGATGACAGTGTACATAGCCTGCAGGCCTATTGGAAACTAAGGATTGATAATGTTAACCCCTGTGACACTGCCCTGTTAGCTTATAATCAACGAATCAGGGAATTGTACACAAGTTGATCACTGACCCTGGGACTCCCTTCCCTCATCTGGCCTTTGAAAATGCTTCCCAGAATCCCATGGGGAACTCAGGTGTTTTGAGCACTAGCTGCTCTGGAGTCCTTGCTTGGTGCCCTGAAATAAACACTACAGTGTTAGTAAACAGGCTTCATTGAGGAGAAGACCCAAGTTTTGATTTGACAACCCCAGTGGCTCAGTGGTAAAGAATCTGTCTGAAATGCAGGAAATATGGGTTCAATTCCTGGGCCAGAAAGATCCCCTACAGAAGGAAATGGCAATCCATTCCAGTATTCTTGCCACGAAATCCTGTGGACAGAGGAGCCTAGTGGGCTACAGTCCAGGGGCCACAAAAGTTGGACATGACTGAGTGACTAAACCTCAATCTTAGTTGAGGTTAGCTACTTTTTACTGCTCTCTGCACCCTATGGGGCCTGGTTTGGAAGCAGTCAGATGGCACTGACTATTAGGAAGTAGCTGAAGCTGGTTCAGTTTCCTCCGTCAACAAAATCCTAAGGCACTGGCTTTTCTCCTTAGCAACTAAGAACAAAGGACTTCCCTGTTGGTCCAGTGGCTTAGGCTCCAAGAGCCCAATTCAAAGGGTTTCAGCCTTGGTCAGGGAAAGAAATCCCAGATGCTGCAAGAGTTCCCATGCTGCAGTTTATAGATCCTGCATGCCTCAATGAAGATGGAAAATTCCATGTGCTGTAACTAATAGTCAAATAAATGAATAAAAATAAATATTAGGAAAAAAAACAAAACCTGAGAATGTGGAGGGCCCAGAGCTCTGGGCCATATTCCACCTCTTTTTATCTTCTGTGCCTACAGATGGGCAAAGTGAGTAAAACCAAGGCCTGCAAATGAGTTCTTTATTTTGTACAGATTTGTCCTTTTTATTCTTCTCAAAAATCAGTATGAAAAGATGGGAAGAGTTATAGAGCCAGACCTTCACAAACTCAGAAATTATCAACTCTCATTTGCAAGCGGTTAATTTTTGTCTTCTTTTATCATATGGCTAGTTTTGTGGTCAGAATGAAGACTACTTAAACCTGCAACATAAATGTCCATGGATTCTCTTCCTTTCATTGTCCAATTTTGTCTTCCTTGGGCTTCCTATCGAGCACAGTGGCACATAGGTGCCATCCTATTTCCTCAGCTTTATCAATGGTAGAAATTAGTCCTAAATTAGCCCTTTTTATGAGCTTACTAACTTCTCATAAAAGGTGTTGATAAACTTCTACAGCCATGGTCCGCCTTTAAGCAATAAAACTTAGATAAAACGAGCCTTTTCTGGCATTAATAACTGAATGAATTAGGTAAGGGCCTCAGGTGAAACCAAGGGTCCCCTATCCAGCATTAACCAGCAACATTAATTCATAATCCTAGCATTTATCCTTAGCACTTTGCAAGCATTAACTAGACCTTATACACTCTTGTGAGGCAGATATTGTTTACTCTATTTTTACAGATGAGGAAATGATCTTAAAAAGACTAAGAAGCAAGTTGCTTAGAGAGTATCTGACTATATTTCTGATTTTCCAAGTTATATGGTGGGGAAAAAAACAGGGACAAATAGATGGTTTCTCTTTCTCTACCTTTCCTTCCTCAACTAAAAGGCTAATTGGAATTTCAAAAAATATTTTTGAAACAACATTATTATTGTTATTATTATTTCCTTTTTGTCCAGGTCTTTGAAGAATTTAGAAATCAAGAAAAATTTCTTTCTGTAATTAAAATGTGAAGACAAAAGCTATTTGTAGCAGAAAAACATCCCGTTAATGTGATTTCCTTGTGGTGGATTGACAAGTTCAAAGCAGGAATGTATGTTGCCATGGCCACCAGATCATATTTGCTCTGCTGGTTCATTTGACTAAGCTGCTGAAGGAGGAGGGTAGCATTCAACCAGGAATCACTGAGCATTGTTAGGATAGATCTGTAATTTTTATGTAATACTTTCTCTTTATAGATCTACACAGATCACAGCTGCAAACTGTTTACAGTCACTTTGGGGGCAGAGTTTTCAGAATCTCACAGGAATATAAGCTGCAAAACGGGGCACAGGAGGATGCCTTTCCTCCCTTCTCAAACATCTCACCCATAACAGACTATAAATAAATATTTGTCAAAAAGATGGGGGATGGATGAAAGGATGACTCATTATCAGGCACCAGCTGCCTGAGTTAAACTTTGGGTTGATGGGGAGGGAGGTTGGGAAAAGAAGTTGCCATAAAAAAGAAAGGGGAGGGAAAGGGGGATGCCAGGAGAAAGAAGGAAGCAGACATTCTGGAGTGGTTTGTAATCTTTTGGACACAGGGGGTGCAGAATGAAAGCTCTCCTTCTGCAGTGACAGAGGAAGAGAGATTAAGAGCAAGTGAGAGACACTTCCTAAGACCACTGAAGTCAAATACACAAAAAACAGTTAAATATTATGAGCCCAACGATGCTCCCCACCTCCTCCTCTCTTCTTTCACTAGGTTTACAGGGTCTGACTGATAGTAAGCGAGAAAAGGGTGGAGGCTTCTTCTCTGGAGGGACAGGAGTGGTTCCCTGCTGCTGAGCCAGAGTATGAAGTTTTGCTTCATTTGTTTCCACTTATCAGGGCTAGGTGACTTTCATTTTGAATTATGCATTTTCCTTGCCTGATAAATGAAGCTTCCTGCTAAGGCCTTTGGATCAGGAAAGGCTTCTGTTCCTCATATGCAGCAGCAAGAGTTCGCAATGTGAAATGATGGTTCTGGAACAGCAGTGGAAGTAGCAATATTTCATGGTGGTTTTCTCCCTCCCTTCTCTCTGTGTTCAGCATTGTCTAAGCAAATTCTGGTAGTGTCTTTTGTGTCTGCACAATGCTTAAGTAAGCAAAAGGCAGGATAAAGTAAATGTCTTCCAAATCTTCATTTATCATGAACGCAGACTGTAGTTTCAGCTCTTCTGCTCGATACAAGTAAGCTGACAGATGTTTATCATCTGCAGTTAATCTTATGACTGACGTAGCTGTTGAATTTGTACCTCTGGTTTTCCTGGGGAGGGATAAATTGTGACATAAAATCATTTGGTGTTAATGCTCCCTGTCCTTTCTGCTTCACTCCTTCAATTTAGCTCCAAGGCACACATTTTCAGAGCTCTAGTCGCTAGAGGGCTAATGGCTGGGCTATCCTAAGGTTTGGGGTATCCTGGTCTCAATTATCTGTTGAATTCCAGATTATTTTTCTCCTTTTTCCTCAGCTTCCTTAACCACCACCTGCCACCAGTTACATCCTTTTCTCAGTTACTCCTTGACCCTTGCAGGTAACTGTTTGATCACATACTAATTCATGTGCTCTGCTTAGTCACTCAGCTGTGTTCGACTCTTTGCAACCCCATGGACTCTAGTCCACCAAGTTCCTCTGTCCATAGGGATTCTCCAGGCAAGAATATCAGAGTTGCCAAGAATACTGGTTGCCATGTCCTCCTCCAGGGGATCTTCCCAACCCAGGAATCAAACCCAGATCTCCCACATTGCAGGCAGATTCTTTACTGTCTGAGCCACCAGGGAAGGCCATAGTAATGCATAACAAGTATTAATGGATGATAATATTAATAGAAAGGAGTATAATTTCTCAAATGTTTCCATTAAATCTTAAATTCACTACAGTGAATGAACAACTCTAATGGGGCTGAGGGATGTAGGGTGAGAGGCAGGGGTGTAAGGCTGAGGTAAGAAAAGCAAGAGAGAAATTGCTTTAAAAATCTATTTTAAGTTATTTATTATTTAGGTTACTTAATGCTCCTGGCTTCCTTGGTAGCTCAGAGGTGAAGAATCCACTTGCAATGCAAGAGACCCAGACTTGATTCCTAGGTGGGAAAGATCCCCTGGAGGAGGAAATAGCAATCCACTCTAGTATTCTTGCCTGGAAAATCCCACGGACTGAGGAGCCTGGCTGGCTATAGTCCATGGGTTCACAAAAGAGTCGGACACGACTTAGACACTAAACAATGCAGTAGCCTATCTGAAATTCCCAGCAGAAACACTCTATACATACCTTGTCCATCTTGTGTGTGTGACTGTGTGTGTGTGTGTGTGTATACATGCTCAGTTGTGTCTCACTCGTTGCCACCCTTTGGACTGTAGCCTGTCAGGCTCCTCTGTCCATGGGATTCTCCAGGCAAGAATACTGGAGTGGATTGCCATTTCCTTCTCCAAGGGATTTTCCTGACCATCATGTGCTTTTGCAAACTTCCAGCGCACTGCTGTGTAGTTTTGAATGTGAGTAGGGGTAAATCTTTAATTCAGATGAGTAAAATTCTGTTATCATTTATGTCATCCTTTAAACATTCTTATTAATATTAATACAGTATAAAAGTAATATTTTTTAACTTCAAATAATAGAGGAGAATATCAAGAAAAATGCCCCCTCTTCTAATTTCATTCTTTTTGGAGAAAATCACTAATAATAATTTGCTGGCTATTTTTTTCAGAATTTTTTTCAAGTAAGTGCATATCATTATATGATCTATAATGTATTATAAATTAGTTAATTGTGCCTGTGTTTTAGCTTTAATCAATACCTTAGAGCTGATTAGTTAATCTTTGATATATCCTAATTAAGGTTAGGGTTCAAGGATTGGTCAGTTACCACTGAAGTTCTAATCAGAAGCCCCTACACTGGAGAAACTAGTTCTCCAGTGGTTTATTTTTTAAATTAAAAAACAATTTTTTTTGGTACCCTAGGTGGGACTCGAGTATTTATTTTTTAGCATAATGGACATTAGAAATAATATTCCCTTAGTAAGATTATTACTGTTTGAAATATGTGAATTGATTAGAAATATTATATTGGGTTCCCCAGTGGCTCATGAAGGAGACCTGGCTTTGCTCTCTGGGTCAGGAAGATCCCCTGAAGAAGGGAATGGCAAACCACTCCAGTACCCTTGCCTGGAGAGTTCCATGGACAGAGGTGCTTTGTGGGCTACAGTCCATAGATTCACAAAGAGTTGGACATGACTGAGTGACTAACAATTTCTTTTACTAGGTTTAGGATTTTATTCTGTCCTGTGGGACAATTCTTTGAGCTAAGAGAAGTAAGTGTGATTTTATTTGTACCTGCTAATAAATCTTTGTCTTCTGAGCTAAAGTTCTTGTGAGACCTGCTTTTGTTGTACCAGATACCCACAGTGGGGACAGTTGTGGAAGAAGAGCCCTTTACTATCACCTACTTCTAACCTTTAGAGCCTACCATTCTCTATGAAAAAGAACCTGTGATTGTGAACAAATGGGACTGGGTCAGTTCCCAGCAGATCTGTGTATGTGCTTAGATGCTCAGTTGTGTCTGACCCTTTTTAATCCTTGGACTGTAGCCCTCCAGGCTCCTCTGTCCATGGGGATTCTCCAGGCAAGATACTGGAGTGGGTTGCCATGCCCTCCTCCATGGATCTTTCCAACCCAGGGATCGAATCCAGGTCTCCCGCATTGCAGGCAGATTCCTTACCATCTGAGCCACCAGAGAAGCCCCAACACTTGTATAATAATATAAATAAATGACAAGTAAATAGATTTAAAGTATATACTCATTAAAAAAAAAGAAATGGGGTCATAAATATATACTCTTTGCTCGAGATTGTTTACTGTTGTTGAAAGTGAAAGTTGCTCAGTCATGTCTGACTCTTTGCGACCCCATGGACTAAACTGTCCATGGAATTCTCCAGGCCAGAATACTGGAGTGGGTAGCCTTTCCCTTCTCCAGGGGATCTTCCCAACCCAGGGATCAAACCCAGGTCTCCCGCATTGCAGGTGAATTCAACTGTTGTTGAATGAATTCTAATCTTAGGAATTTTGGGTACCTGAAGGATATTAATGAAAGAGATCTGGGGGTAAGATGGACTTTTACAAATCTTGTTAAATTTCTATCACATAAGTGCATATTTGTCCTGCTAATGACTTGAGTTATCTTTCCAGCTCAGGCTAGGTATTTTAAACTATTTACTTATTTTCTGATTTTAATAGTAAACTACATTAGTCATGGAAAGATTGAAAAAATACAGAAGAAATAAAAGTAATCTCTAATGGTCTAATTTGGATATAACTGTGTTATTGACAATTTGGTGTGTTTCCTTCCAGTGTTGGTATGTATGTGTGTGTATACATCTGTACAGATATACATATAAATAAAATCACACTGGAAGTAGTTTTGTGTTATATTTTTTTCACTTAGCATTATTATAGTGAACATTTTTGCAAACCATTAAAATGACTTGAAAGCATAATTCTGTAGCTGTCTAATAGTTATAGATGGACCGTAGCTAAATCATTTCCCTGTCATTGGATGCTTACATATCTAGATTTTTGTTTTAATATTATCATATTGTGACATTTTAGACATAAAGCTTTGCCCTAATTTCTGAGACTAGATTCTTGTGTATAGTTTGGAAACCACAGTTTATACATGACCTATTTAATCTCACTCACCTGTTATCCTACAAAAATAAACAGAAACTCTGTGACCTCATACTCTGTCATTTAGAAATATTTGAGAGGCTTTTAGAGAAAAAAATTAGAATGTTCTAAGGAAGGGTACTGTTGGTGTTGCAAGCTATGCTTTTGTTTTGAAAAATGAAAAAGCCACTTTATTTTCTAACGATTAGTTTAGGAAGCATGGGTTTAGGATTCTAGTCTGACATAACCATCAGAATAGCTCCTTGCCCAGCAACGTTCTCTCCCAGTGGATCTGGGCTGTCCTGCCATTACAGTGCCATCTAAAGCGCCAGCCCTCAACCACTGTGTGCAAATGGTTCCTCCCTTCTTCATTTCTGGTTTTCTTTTCTTTTTTTTTTTAGGGGAAACAAACATTTCAAGCTTTTGTGTGGTCTCCAGCAGGTGCTAGTGGCATTCAGGGAGCATGCCAGCCTCAAGCTCTACAAAGGAGGAGTGAGGTGGGGCTAGCCATCTTGCTTAGCTGAGAAGCAGAGAGAATTCACAGCTGTTCACTGCTAGCCCTCTCATCTCAGGAGTCTGTGAAGTGGCACTTTCCATGGACTCAGAGTAGATGTTAGGAAAATTTTTGGAGTCCTCTCACCCTGGAAACTGCTAATTAAAGTGCCACCAAGATGCTTGCATTGGCTCTGAGCTGGTTACACATACATTTTAAAGAACTGACCTCTCCCCTTTCTGTCTCTTGTACCCCACTGTGAATGCTCTGGGTGGTCAGCAAATAATAACTGATAATAACACTCTCTTATTCTTTCAGACCTCTACAGAAATGCAAATCGTTGCCTTCAGAAGAAAACACAGGCATATGAATTTTTATGTGAGCAGGGATTACCAGTGAGTCATGCTTGATGTTGTTGTATAAACTATTCAGGTGGGAAGGCTAACACTGTAATACGAGAACACGATGGGGAGTGTCTTTTTTTCCTGAATGTTCAATTATCAGAGAGCATACAGTACACACAAGTCCCAATCCACAAAAACAGACAATTACATAAAATGTATGCCAAAATCTCCACAGGGAGGAAAGCTAAAGTCTTCAAAATCAAATGGTTATCACAATGCAGAAGAGAAAAAATCTGGAAGGTGGTAAGCAGAGTTAATACCTGAGAGGGAACCAAAACTCACGCAGATGTGTGTTATTTATGCCCTTAATTGTTATTTCCAGTAGGTTCCTGGCTGCCAGTGCACATGAGTTAAGTGCTGTAAAATAACAGATGTCACACATCACAAGAACAACAGGGAGTCAACATAAACAGCAGCATAAATCTGGTTACCTTAGGTACCAGGGAAAAAAAGAGAACATACAGAAAAACGGATGAGCCTGTGGCTGTAATTTATAAAACAAAAGATCCCATACAAATATGTTCTACACTAATTATATACCTGCACCAAATACACTAAGAGACAAGTCATCTTGGAATAAAACCTATTTGGGTAACAAAGTTTCCCTTCATTCTTAAAAGGACAAAAGAAAGGGGAGAAAGAAAATGAAGGAGAGGGAACAGAGAAAAAGAACCAAGTCAGCCAGCGGCATTTTGTAGAGAAAGGCTTGTGGGATGTAAGCAAAAGACCAAGAAGAACTGGGATGTAAATTTGAAAACGTCATTAATGATCCGGCAGAGATGTTCCAATAAGGCTTACAGTCTAGCACCAAATAGTGATGCTGAGAACACTACAGACTGAGATAGTTTACAAAGGCTTAAGGGAGCTCAGAGGCTTGAACCAAAAAACAGGAAAAAGAATACAGGATACAACTGAGCAAAGTGAACACAAACACACCTGGGGAACAAAATCTTAAGTAAAGATACCTATTTGGAGAAAACCTGTGTAAAGCCTGGATGTGGCGTGAAAGCAGTTAGCAAATACTATTAGAATTGCAAGGTATTACAACAGCTCCAAAAGGTGAGAGTTCCCTCTTGGGGTTTTTAATGTAGAAGTGTCTCATTATGAAGCATTGACAAAGGAGCTTATGTCCCTCTTTACTAACAGAGCGAGGTCTTCACTACACAGCTGACCGAATGAACCTTGTTCACGGTACAGAGTGCACTGGGGTCTTGTGAATATGCACACGTGGCCAGAACTGTTCTGATTCTATCATTTCTAGCCAAACAATTTAACAGAAATTTGAATATACAACCTATAATTTTCAGAACTTAAGGAACTGTGTAAGAATAATAGCATTTACTAAATACCAGGCATTGTTGTGAGCACTGTACATATTTAACTAAATCCTCATAACCCCCCAAATAAGTGCAATTGTTCTCCTTGTTGGATGGGGAAACCAGGGTGCAGAGCTTAATGAAATATCCCAAAGTCATAAATGTTAATAAGTGGTGATTCTGGAATTAAAACCCAGGAAGGTTGTCCCCCAAGTTCATGTCCTTTCAGCACTACACAGAACTTCTGTCGGCGGGTAGAAAAGGAGGCTTACTTCATAATTCCTATCAGTTTGACAGATAAACTTTATCTCTGAACTGGACTGGAAAGACTGACAATCTAGGTCCAGCCTATGACATTCATCCTCATGTATGCCTGTGTGTTACCTCACTCCCAAATATGCGGTTCCCCTTCCAAAGGTGATCTAAATGGTCTGCCAAGATATAAGTCAAAGATTAAAGTTTGTACTCCAGTACCTGGATCGTTTTCATCTTGGCCCACGGAGCTGCAATGGTCTTCCAGAGACATAAACATGCCGGAGACTGTGTAGAGCCTATATAGATCAAAATATCCCTTGTGACTTTAGTCACTGAGTTGAGAAGTTAAAACTAGTTAATTTTAGAGTGTTATTAAAAGTAATTGAAGTAATACAATTTTTGAAACACTCCAAGCAAGCATACATAAGCATGTATTATTTATGAAACATTGGTTTCTTTGCAGACACTCTTTGTCACCCTGGAATTGTGAAGTACAGATAGTTGACCCCATGACAGTGTTGTGAAGGAATCAATAAAATTGTATCAAAGAATCCTGGGCTGCCATGGTTCTATTCTGCTTTCCTTCCCATCTTGAGTCTCCCACCCTGAGTCAGGACTTTTTATTAGACAACAGAAGCACACTGCCTCTGAAAGAGCATCTTCATCCAAACCCTTGTGCAAGGACTTCTTTAGTGGTTCAGTGTTTAAGACTTCGCCTCCTGATGCAGGGGATGCAGGTTCACTCCCTGGCCAGGGAGCTAAGATCCCACATGACTCGCAGCCGAAAAAACAAAGCAAAGACAGAAGCAGTATTGTAACAAATTCAATAAAGACTTTAAAAATTGGCCACAGTTAAAAAAAAAAAAAAAACTTAAAAAAATCCATGTGCAGAGCATGGTGAGTGTCTTGTAACTGATCACATTCCCCTCCCCGTGTTGGCATCTGGGAATCTCAGAGTTCTAACCCAGCCTTAACAAATGTTGCTCTTTATTCTCTTACCATCTTCCCTATTCTTAATGTTTGTTCAGTTTCTTGACTTATCTATTATTTTACTATTATGGGCTGAATTGCTGCTGCCACTGCCAAGTTGCTTTAGTCGTGTCTGACTCTTAGCGACCCTATGGACTGCAGCCTACCAGGCTCCTCTGTCCATGGGATTTTCCAGGCAAGAGTACTGGAGTGGGTTGCCATTGCCTTCTCCGACTAAAATTTGTATGTTGACATCATAACTTGTACCTCATACTGGGACTACATTTGAAGAGAGAATCTTTAAAGAGGTAATTAACTTAAAATGAGGTCATTAGGGTGATCCCCAATCCAATACAACTGGTGTCCTTTTAAGAGGAAACTTTTACACAAACATGTATAGAATGAAGACCATGTCAAGTTCACAGAGAGAAGATGGCCATCTACAAGCCAAATAAGGAGAAAGTAATCTGAGTTGTGAGAAAGTAAATTTCTGTGGTTTAAACCTTCCAATCTGTGGTGCTTATGTCTGCCTCTTATCGACTAAATTATACCCCCCAAAGCCAGGAAGACAGGCCCTACCAGAAACCAGTTCTGATGGCACCTTGATCTTGAATGTCAAGCCTCAAGAACTATGAGAAAGTTAAATTCTGCTCATAATTAAATTCTGCCTTTGTTTCTCTGAGTGGGGCTTAGGAGTAAAGTCAATGGGAATGAATCCTGCTTTTGAGAAGAATAGGGCAGATGGACCAGAAAACTGAGTCTGAGCTCCCCCTGGGCACTGCTGTGTTTGGGGTTTTTCTGCCATTCAGTGCAATGGGCTGAATATTTGGGTTTCCCCAGATTAGTATGTTGAAATCCTAACCCTCAGTGCAGTGGCATAAGGAGGTGGCATCTTTGGGAGATAATTGGGTCTCAAACCCTTATGAATGGGGTGAGTGTCCTCATAAAAGAGGCTTTTGCTCTCTTTTTAGCCATGTGAGGATGCAAGGAGCAGTTGGCAGTCTGCAGCCTGGACAAAGTTCTCATTAGAACCCGCCCATAATGGTCCACTGATCTAGGGCTTCCAACCTCCAGAACTGTGAGAAATAATTATCTGTTGTTTATAAGTCAAGCCACATAGCCTACAGTACTTTGTTACAGCAGCCCAAACTAAGGCACACAGGAACTGCCTGAACTTAGCTTCTTCAACTCATGCACGGGAACCTTAGCCATGAGCCAGCCAGGGATAATCCAAAAAGACTTGTTTTAGTGTGAATCTGTTGCCAGCCACATCCACCCTGAGCCAGAGTGTCTCAATCACTAGAAAAATCTTCTTGGGGACTGGGAGAATTGAAGATTAGATAGACTTCAGGCTTGGTACTGCTTATTGATTCTTTCACTTCATCTGAGAAATATCTTTCCCCCTTTCAAGAGACTGAGATTGAATTCTCAATTCAGTAGGTTTATGTGATGAGGGTCAAAAGGATTATGCTCAACATTTTATCCTTGCTTCATGTCTCCTGGCTCATGCAGAGATCATCCGGAGTGAGAGGCTGGAAATAAGTTGATAGAATTAAAATGTAGCATGTGGCTTATCCAGAGAAAAATAAGCTCTAAGACAGAATTGTGTACCTAATTCTGCCTACTACAGGTGTCTTTAATCAGTCAAGTGGGATATCTGATAAAGGTGCATGCATGCTCAGTCCTGACTCTTTGTGATCCCATGGACTGTAGCCCACCAAGCTCCTCTGTCCATGGAATTTTCCATGCGAGAATACTGGAGTGGGTTGCCATTTCCTATTCCAGGGGATCTTTCTGACCCAGGGACTGAATGCATGTCTCCTGTGTCTCCTGCATTGGCAGGCGTATTCTTTGCCACTGAGCCTCCTGGAAAGCCCCACTTGATATAGGTATTTAAGTATAATCATACTTAGACTCATTATTTAGTTGTATGTATTTATTATTTAGTATATATAAAGATTTATTATATATATAGTATAGAAAGAAAGAGAGGGAATGAGAGAGAGAAATGAGAATTTATTGGAGGGATTCATTACAGAATATACTGACTTAGACATGTGATGGCTTCTACACAATAACAGGGTAGAAACAGAAAGCAGGGCAGGCAGGTAGGTCTCCAGGCAATGGAAACTGTCTAGCTATCTTTTACAGGCTCTGCTCCTGGAATGAATGTGACCCAAACTTAATTTATTTATTTATTTGAACTATCTTTGAATTACTCTTCTCAGTGTTCAAAGTCCACGGAGAGAGGGTTGCATTTCATGAGTTGGTGCCACTTCTGATTGGGGTAAGGTGCAGTTCGACTAAGACTTTACAAAGAGGTGAAGAAGTAATTTTTCTAAAAGGAGTTAGGCTAACATAAGAAAGAGGGAATGAATCCTTTTTAGCAGAACAATAATAACAATAATGAAACAAATGTCAACTAGCTTCTAAATCCTTCTTGCTTCTTCAGAGCTGGGGATCCATCCAGGGTGACTCCCTTCCAATGTATTTAAGGCTGTTCTTGGCACCCTGTCTGAGAGATGATGAATACCTCTTCCTTTGAAATCTGCATACCTGATCATGTAGAGTTGTTAGCGTTATTTAAGCTCTGGCCCAGAGCATAACTTTAAGGACTTAACCACCATCTGCTGATGTTCAGGGCATAGTGCCTTTTTTTCCAGCTGCTCTGAGCAGCATGTGGGATCTTAGTTCCTTCATCAGGGTTGGAACCTGTACGCTCTGCATTTGAAGTGAAGAGTCATAACCTCTGGAAACCCAGACCAGTTCCCCAGGGCACAGTGTCTCATTACTGTCTTCCCCACTGCACTGGATGCCTACTTTGCTAGTCTGTGAAGGAAGGAAGCAGGGCTCCATGAAGCTGCCGCTCTGCATCTTACCTTGTGTCTGTGTACTTGCAGCTGGCTGCTCTCCTATTGGACAATGAGACTACTCTGCCCCAGGGCTAGGTGACAGAGCTTTCAACTCCTCTTGCTGGGAATGGAATTTAGTTCTGGCTTAGTCACAGCCTGCCCACATCATGAAGGCTAGCGGATGTTACTTAGAGAAGGAAGAAGATTCTGAGAGTTCATAGTACTCCTAGGAATGATTTTAGTCAAATTAATTAGCTGTCACTTTGAAGGGAGGGGAGGCACAGTAGTGATAAACTGTGGGTGGCTAGGTACTAGCAGGAAGTGTCCAGGAAGGCTGCCTTCACAGGTCCCCGAGCAGCCCCAGGAATGCAGGGGTCTGGAATGGTAGGGCTTCCTCTCATCACTGTCAGTTTTATGTTCATTCTCACCCGTCAGCATTGCACCTCCCTTAACAAGTATCCAGAATCCTCATGCTCTTTTTCAGTTCCTGTTAGAGCAGACAAAAGATAGCTTAATAAACACCAACAAATACCAAGTGCTAAGAACTGGGTGAACTGCTCTTCCAAGGGGAAACTGCACTTTTAAATGGTAGAGAGATTTATAACACAATGGAATCAATTCTTTCTGTGAAATTTAATTAACATACTAGCGGAGAAGGCAATGGCACCCCACTCCAGTACTCTTGCCTGGAAAATCCCATGGACAGGGGGAGCCTGGTAGGCTGCAGTCCATGGTGTCATGAGGAGTTGGACACGACTGAGCGACTTCACTTTCACTTTTCACTTTCATGCATTGGAGAAGGAAATGGCAACCCACTCCAGTGTTCTTGCCTGGAGAATCCTAGGGATGGGGGAGCCTGGTGGGAGCCCGTCTATGGGGTTGCACAGAGTTGGACATGACTGAAGCGACTTAGCAGCAGCAGTGGGGAAAATATCATTGGAAAATGGGGGTCTTCTTTCTATCTTTAGAAACATACCTTATTGACCATTTCCTGATTCTGAACATGTGCACCTTTAGCTGGGGGCCATGTAGCTATTGTGAAGAGAGGAAAATAACACTGATCATGAAAAGGGGCCCAGGGCTTCCCTGGCGGCCCAGTGGTTAAAAATCTGCCTTGCAACACAAGGGACACAGGTCCCATCCCTGGTCTGGGGAGATCCCACATGCTGCAAGGAAACTAAGCTTGTGTGCACCACTGCTGAACCTGCGCTCTGGACCTGTGAGCCTCAGCTACTGATGCCCGTGCACCCTAGAGCTTGTGCTCCACAACAAGAAAAGCCACCACAATAAGAAACCTGTGCACCACAACAAAGACCCAGGCCAGCCAAAAATGAATTAAAACAAAAAAAGAAAGAATGAAAGAAAATGGTTCCCAGCTCACTTTGGCTGCAAACAAGTTCTGTGCTTCAAGGGAAGGGCTAGTGGAAGAAAACCTGAAAAAGCTGGTTTGAATGGCATTTAGCTAACAAAACACCTTTCTTACCTCTCCTTAATCCCAGGAGAGATCACACTTTTTATAATCATACAACAGACCAAACCGTCAATATAATCTTAGAAAACCTATCAAGATTAGCCATAAAAACTAGCTAAGGGCAATGATTATACTTCAACTTATTTGTTGAAGTAGAATCCACCTTCACTTATTCAATTCTTTTAGCAAACATTTATTGAGTGCCTACTATTTGCCAACATCTGCTGTATCATCAAAAAAGTAACAGAGTTCCAAAAAAACATCTATTTCTGCTTTATTGACTATGCCAAAGCCTTTGACTTTGTGGATTACAATAAACTGTAGAAAATTCTGAGAGAGATGGGAATACCAGACCACCTGACCTGCCTCTTGAGAAATGTGTATGTAGGTCAGGAATCAACAGTTAGAACTGGACACGGAACAACAGACTGGTTCCAAACAGGAAAAGGAGTATGTCAAGGCTGTATATTGTTGCCCTGCTTATTCAACTTATATGCAGAGTACATCATGAGAAACATTGGGCTGGAAGAAGCACAAGCTGTAATCAAGATTGCTGGAAGAAATATCAATAACCTCAGATATGCAGATGACACCACCCTTATGGCAGAAAGTGAAGAAGAACTAAAGAGCCTCTTGATGAAAGTGAAAGAGGAGAGTGGAAAAGTTGGCTTAAAACTCAACACTCAGAAAACGAAGATCATGTCATCCAGTCCCATCACTTCATGGCAAATAGATGGGGAAACAGTGGAAGCAGTGTCAGACTTTATTTTGGGGGGCTCCAAAATCACTGCAGATGGTGATGGCAATGAAATTAAAAGACGCTTACTCCTTAGAAGGAAAGTTATGACCAACCTAGATAGCATATTCAAAAGCAGAGACATTACTTTTCCAACAAAGGTCCATCTAGTCAAGGTTATGGTTTTTCCAGTGGTCATGTTTGGATGTTAGAGTTGGACTGTGAAGAAAGCTGAGTGCTGAAGAATTGATGCTTTTGAACTGTGGTGTTGGAGAAGACTCTTGAGAGTCCTTTGGACAGCAAGGAGATCCAATCAGTCCATCCTTAAGGAAATCAGTCCTGAATATTCCTTGTAAATACTTGTGTTAAAGCTGAAACTCCAGTACTTCGGTTACCTGATGCGAAGAGCTGTCTCATTTGAAAAGACCCTGAATCTGGGAAAGTTTGAAGGCGGGGGGAGAAGGGGATGACAGAGGATGAGATAGTTGGATGGCATCACTGACTCAATGGACATGATTTTGAGTAAACTCTGGGAGTTGGTGATGGACAGGGAGGCATGGCGTGCTGTGGTCCATTGGGTAGCAAAGAGTTGGACATGACTGAGCGACTGAACTGAACTATTTGCCAGGCACTATGCTAGATGTTAATGATTCTATATGATTAAGTTATAGTTCCTCTGCTTAGAGAGCTCAGAGTCTAGTGAAAGAGACAGATGGGCACACAATAGTTTTCAAATGATATGTGAAGTGCATTCTTAGCTGTAAAAGTAAATTGCTCATATATTGAAGAGAAAGAACTAATTTTGTCTAGCTTTAGACACACTCTGGCATTTGAGCTGGTCCTTCAAGGACAAGAAGGTTTCTGAGTATCTCATTAGCTAAGCATCCTGAATATAGCAGTTTAATAAATGTCATTGTCTAACAGTCTCCGAGACGAAGGAAACTAGAATTCCTTGAAAGTCTAGTTCGTTGTTGGTTCTCTCAGTTTTTGGTTGGACTGAGGTCGAACCAGTTCATCTCATTCATGGAACCCCTGTGTGGTTCTAGTGTGGCGTAATTTGATCACATCATCAAGGTTCCTTAGGTTATCATACAGATACCAAAGGAAGATAGGAGTTGAAAACTGGATGTATCATAGATGCCAACACACTTAGGTGTTGAAATTGTCATCTCTCTCTCTTTTTTGTTCTTTCACTTTTTTATTTTTAAGTTCTCAGTCTTGAAACCACTCTCATAACCCCAGTAATTTAGCCCAAGTTCATTCTGATGGGTGAATGAAATGTGTTGCTGTCGTGGCACTTAAACTGCCACAGCTCTAGAGCTGCAAATTTTAGATTTTATAATGAAATTTTGATTAAACTGGGCTTTCTCCCCCTCTAGCGATAGCTGTCTGTTAAGTAGTACAGTATTTACAAAATAAATGGTGAGAAGCCCACCACACCTTCTCTGTGTAGTTTTAGTGACTTCATTTTTAACTGTAACAATCATATTATTCTGAACTATTGAATTTCTTTTTTTCAGGCACTTTGAAAAACTAACAGTTGAATGGTTGAAAAAATTTATTGATTGGCTGCTCCTATCAGTTGTTTTTGTCTGTATCTAGATAACGACTTATATCTAGGTGAAAAGCACAAATTCTACAAGCTATTAGGTATTTCAAAGGGATACAGAAACAATGAGAGGAATGAATCTGTCAATTTCTACTAAACTTGATACTGGGTATTAATAAGCTTTTGCTGTTGACTATCGGGGATTCTTTTCGATGTCAAAAACAGTAAAATTTTAATTTTCACCACAAGGGGGAAGTAGACCACTAAAATTGTAATGAAATGGCGGCTAATGAAAAATGTAGGGCATTTGTGTTAAGAAGAAATGTAATCTGTTGCACAAAAAATGAGAACTTAAAAAAAGTAGTTGACTAGAATTTAGTAATCTTTGTGGCTTCATATTCACATTAATTTCAGCCCCTTCATATATATGTGTGTGTATATATATATATAATATTTTTAAAGAATATTTTGAAAGCTGAAATCTCTTTTTCAATAACTTTATGTAGTTTTAGTTGTGGTTGTGCTGAGTCTTCACTGCAGCGGGCTTGTCTCTAGTTGCGGCAGTTGGGGGCTACTCTCTAGTCGTGGTGTGTGGACTTCGCTTATTGTGGAGGCATCTCTTATGGAGGAGCACAGGCTCTAATAGGCACACAGGCTTCAGTAATTGTGGTTTCCAGGCTTTAGAGCGCAGGCTCAGTAGTTGCGGCCCACTGGGCATAATTGCTCCTCGGCATGTGGGATATCCCCAGACCAGGGATTGAACCTCTGTCTCCTGCCTTGGTAGGTGGATTCTTCACCACTGAGCCACTACAGAAGCCTTAGTCTCTTTATATTTCGTAAATTTTCTACAAATTTCACCTTTGAGCTAAATATATGGCTTATGAAATGGACAAAGAAAAGAAATAATAATTATCAGCGATGGGAAATACTTCACTTTTCATCTTGAATGATAGCATGTAAATTCTCAAATATTTTGGGGATGATGATCAATTTTTTTTTTTTAATGGCTCGCTGGGAAGTATATATTTTTGAGGTTGCAACATCAATGGAAAATAGATCAGCCAAAGTGGCTGAATAATATGGTTTAGTGTTTAAACAGAGCTTACATTTCTTTGAAAACGTAAATGTTTAATCTGTTTTTCTGGTCTTGCTTGTAGTTCAGGCAAGCTTTCTAATTCTTGTCAAATCTGATTACAGATTCTCTTCCTTCAAGAAACATTTCTGATCTCATTCCACCTGAAACAGATGACTTTTCTTTAGTGTGCCTCAGAATCCCCTGGAAAAGTTCTGAAAACAGATTGTAGGGTTCTTTCCCCAGAGTTTCTGGTTTGGTAAGTCTGGGCAGGGCCTGGAGAATATGTACTTCAGCAAGTGACAGGTGGTGCTGATGTTGCGAGTCTGAGATCACGCTTGGGGAACCATAGTTCAGCATGTATTCATTCGGTTTATGCTTTCAAATATTGTCACAGCAAAGCCTAAAGAATGTTACCCATTTGTTATGCTGGAATTTGGTTTGGCTCAATATTGTTTGAAACCAAGTGGCTGTTGACAGTGGCTCAGGAAGTTTTCTCAGCTCTGCAGTTGGATATATTTATTAGGATTTGATGTGAATACTGTCTCACATCTTTGGGCATACTGGTTAATCAAGATATTTTGTGTGTCTATGCTGTGTTTTTCTGAGCACACTTGAAGTCACTTGAAGAGGGCTGGACCTGCCTTTTGTCCTGTGATTGCCCTTAGAGGCCCCTAAAGCTAATTACAGTGTTTGTTCTATAGCATATGTCTCAGCTCAGTTCAGTTCAGTCACTCAGTCATGTCCGACTCTTTGCAACCCCATGAATCGCAGCACGCCAGACCTCCCTGTCCATCACCAACTCCCGGAGTTCACTCAGACTCATGTCCATCGAGTCAGTGATGCCACCCAGCCATCTCATCCTCTGTCGTCACCTTCTCCTCCTGCCCCCAATCCCTCCCAGCATCAAAGTCTTTTCCAATGAGTCAACTCTTTGCATGAGGTGGCCAAAGTACTGGAGTTTCAGCTTTAGCATCATTCCTTCCAAAGAAATCCCAGGGCTGATCTCCTTCACAATGGACTGGTTGGATCTCCTTGCAGTCCAAAGGACTCTCAAGAGTCTTCTCCAACACCACAGTTCAAAAGCATCAATTTTTTGGTGCTCTGCCTTCTTCACAGTCCAAGCATATGTCTACCTAAACCTTAATAACTGAAGAAAAGTTGAAATATCAGTTCATAGGCTACTTAGACAGTAATTCTTGCCAGAAACACTAATACTGATATAAAGTGAGAATTAGGGAAGGATTTAGTCTGAGTCTTTCAGCTTTTCTATCTATAATCATTAGTTAAGTGAAAATCCTTAATTGTCCATATTTCTTTTTTTTTTTTTTTTTTGCCTCAGTGAAAGAAAAACATGAGCCAAAACTGTGCTGAGTATCAATAGACTTCTAATTGTTTTGATCATGGGTTTAGTGGGTAAATTATAGCCATGTCATCTTTAGCCTTCCAGAGTAAGATGAAAATAGTCACACTTCTGATTCACTTTATTGTAAAGCAGAAATAAACACAACATTGTAAAGCAATTCTACTTCAGTTAAAAAAAAAAAAGAAATAGCCACATTTACCTAAACAGATCCATTTTTAAATATAAAGTGCTATAAATATATTTAGTAAAGAGAATCAGTTCCATATTATAGATTTGACAGGTCAGAGCTATTTTACAAACCACACTTCTAGAAATAGAGGAATTGTAAGTAGAAATGCATGGATCCACTGAGGACAATATAACACAATGGCAACTGCTTAAAGATACTGAAGATTAAAGCTGGCTATTTACCAGCATGGCATAATGGGTGTAAGACTTTATATGGCACATGTTCTAATTGCTTAACAAATCAACACAGGAAATGCGATTAATCTGGTAGGTACACTCTACCACAGATGCTTTGATTCACAGTAAGTAACACATCCTTCAGAGGTTCTAGAAGTATGTGTAATCCCTGCAAAACAAACTGAGATTCCAGTTTCTAAATCATCACTGTCTTCTCTCTAGCCTTGGTGAAAGTACAGGATATCCCACAGGTTGTATGAAGGTACTGGATTCTCTAATATTCCAATTCTAACTTCAGGGCACAGAATAAAAAGGATTCTTTTGTGAGGGCCACTGTGAGAGTGTTTACAAAATGTTTTGAGCTCCTCAAATGAAGGCCTGATATTCCACATGCTGCTTTGTTCTTCAAGCAAGATTTTGGATTTTTTTTTTTCAAGTGAAGAGTTCTGTTTGACGTGGCAGAATTTGCTCTTGAATGATCCATGCTTACCAAAATGGCTATTTCCAGTTACCCCTTTCTGATGGTGGCTTGTAAATACAGGTGGTTAAAGCTGCTGGGTGAGGCTGAGCACAGGCTTCTGAAGCAGCATCACACACCTACCTGCTGTCCTGGCTGTAGGGTTCCGCAGCTTCAACACTGTCCACTGGCTGCTTTTGCCCCTCCCTTGATGTTTGGCTGATTCATTTCAGTTTCATGCTCATTTTTGCTATTTCTTTTCTTCAGCCAGTGCTCCTAAGGGGTTCTGGCAAAAGCACGGACCATGAAGTTATATTGCCTGGATTTGTCTCTGATTCCACCACTGGCTTTCTGAGTCTCAGTTTTCTCTGTTTCTAACATGGGGATGCATTGCATGCATGATAAGTTGCTCAGTCGTGTCTGTCTCTTTCCAACTATTTGGACCATAGCCCGCCAGGCTCCTCTTGTCCATGGGATTCTTTAGGTGAGAATACTGAAGTGGGTTGCTATGCCCTCCTGCAGGGGATCTTCCTGACCCAGGGATGGAACTCATGTCTCTTATGTCTCCTGCATTGGCAGGTGGGTTCTTTACCACTAGTGTGCCACATGGGAAACTCACAATCAAAGGTCGTTGTCAAGATTTGCTGAGATAGGGGACTTTCCTAGGGGTCCAGAGGCTAAGACTCTGCTCTCCCAATGAAGAGGGCCCACATTCAATCTCTGGTCAGGGAACTAGATCTCACATACCACAAGTAAGGATTCCACATGCCCAAAGATCAAAGATCCCACATAATGCAACTAAGACCTGGTGCAGCCAAATAAATAATTTTTTTTAATGTTAAAAAATATTTTCTGAGCTAAACACAATTCTTGACAAATATTTGTGCTCACCATATGCCAGTTGTTGTTATGACTAATTAGGTATTGTTGTTTTTAGCTCCACTCTCTGTTACTTTGGCTGCATGATCCGTGCTGCTTTCTCCTGCTTAATTCTGTGGCACTGATGTCCTGTCCAGCTTTTCTTGAGCTGAGTGCATCCTCTGCTTGTCTTATAGTCCCCGTGCTTCCTCTCTTGGGGTTAGGAGAGCCTCTGCTTTCCTATTATCACCAATATCACTGTGCTTCCATCTCAGATAACAGCAAGCATTCCTCAGATTTCATCACATAAAGGACCAAATGGGCAGTGGAATTGACCCATTGGTTTTGTCATCTGAATAAACAGATGATCACCTCCTGAAAGATTTGGCTTTAGAAATCATTATTCATGGGATTTCGCTGGTGATCCAGTGGCAAAGAATCTATGTTCTAATGTAGAGGATGTGAGTCCAACCTCTGGTTGGGGAACTAAGATCCCATATGTTGTGAGGCAACTAAACTTGTGCACTGCAACTACTGAGCCCAGCTCCTCTAGAGAGGCTGTGGGCTGCAATAAGAAAAGCTGTTGTACCACAGTGAAGAACCAGCACACTTAAATAATAATAAAATTTAAAAAAGAAGTAACCAATATTCCCTATCACTGTGGTTAAAGTGACTGAATGGATTGGCTATTGTCCCACTCACCACTCATTGATTAGTTGCTGGTATGACCTCAGAATTCCTATTTTGTGAACAATTATTTCAACCCCAGCAAAGCAGACATAAACTTCTTTTGTCTCCAGGCAAATTTTAGGTGTAACCATTATGTGTTTTAGCATTATGTGTTTTAATTGTATGCCTTCTTTTAGAGAAACCTCATTCAGCTTGAAATATTTTCTGTACCCTAAAGCCAGCTCATTTTGCTATTCTGTAGGTCAGAGAGATCAGGCTTCTGGGGTCTGGAATAGGCAGGCGCCAAAGCTCAGAGAATTAATTTCCTGCTCATACAAAACTAATGGATGGAGGATTTCCTCCTTGTGAGGCTTTGTAGGACAAATTTTGGCACTCTAAAGAATTGCCAGGGATAAAAGTAGGGTCAAATAATGAAGAAAATTGTACACTGTGAACAGAAGAGCTTAAAAAAAGATTTTTACCTATGGAATAAGGTATAGTGATGCGGTTCTATTTTCAGATGACTCAATCTTAGCTTGTCCTTCAACAATAAGTAAATGAGGAACTTCCATCTACATTAATGTGAATACCTGTGCTATTTCACTGTAACCAATAGTTTGTTCTTTTGTCCCACGAATGAGCTGAACACAGAACCTTACTTCAATATAAAATGTACCGATTTTGTTGGATCCTATTGCATTCTCATGCTGTTAAAAAGTCTTTTCATGTTCAAATTCCACTGTGTTTTCAACGTCAGATTTTTTTCTTTCAAAAGGAAAAGGGTCCCCTGTGGAAGTTTATGAAAGCTGACACATTTTCTTGTAAAATATCCTTCTGAGACCATATGGTTTATTGGTAAGCACATATTTTTGGACCTTTAAAAATAAGTATTATGAAATTAATATGAGATATTTTTAGAAAAGTGAATGCTATTGACTCAGTAGGGCAGAATGCCTGTCTTCTTTGTGGCTGTTACTCTTTATAATTCCCTGTAAAAGGCATTTGCAGATAATTAAAAAAGGTATTTGGAGCAAAAATACTTATCAAAAGAGGTTATATAACACATGCATGGCAGCCACTTGTCAAAATTAAATATACCCATTTCTCCCCACCCCAAAGCCATTAGATCTATTACCACCTAATTGCTTGGAAAATTCATTTTCTTTTTCTCAAATCACAGCCTTAATTGAGGTCTGAAAGCTCACCAAGTGCCTCTTAAATCAGTAAACCTTTTTTTTTTTTTAGTTCTTCTATAATTTATCTTTGTGGCTGAGGGCGTATATATATATTTTTTTCCTTTGAGACAGTTACGGGAGTCAGAACTAGGAGAAAAACCTCTTACTTTGAGAAATAAGAAAACCTGTCTCATGTTTCTGATAATGTTCTTTGAGGCCAAGAGTTCACAGCAAAGTGAATAGATATTGATGCAAGCATTTTATTTAATCACACTGAAGCCAAAAGATTTTTAACATGTTTATGTGAGTATTTTGTTCTCAATGTCAAGGTGAGAAACACAGATCTCTCCTTCATTCTGGCTATGGAAATCTGCCCTTCATGTAGCAATCATCAAGAGTACCATATGCAATATTGCAGAGCAATTATTCTCCAATTAAAAAATTTTTAAAAAAGTACCATATGTACTCTTACATGTTATATGCTTACTCCTTATATACTTGTTCCTTATTATGTAAACCCTGAAGAATGTACACGACAAGAAATAATTTTCCATGCATTTTGTAGATTTTTTAAAAAATTTATTTTTATTTAAGTATAGTTGAATTATAATATTGTGTTAACTACTGCTATACAACAAAATGACTCAAATACACACACACACAGACACACACACACACACACACACATATGGACTTCTCTGGTACCTCAGACAGTAAAGTGTCTGTCTACAATGTGGGAGACCCAGGTTCGATCCCTGGGTTGGGAAGATGCCCTGGAGAAGGAAATGGCTATCCATTCTAGTACTATCTCCTGGAAAATCCCATGGACAGAGGAGTCTGGTAGGCTACAGTCCATGGGGTTGCAAAGAGTTGGACACGACTGAGCAACTTTACTTCTTATACACATATATATACACACACTCTTTTTCATATCCTTTACTATTATGGTTTATCACAGGCTATTTTGCTACACAGTAAGACTTTGTTGTTAATCCATTCTGTATATAACAGCTCAGATCTACAAAATAAACCAAAGATAAAAATTATTTCTTGAGATTAACCTGATACAAGAAATAATTTTCAGGTTTGATTTATGACATATCAAACATCAATGATGACTAGAATATCTAAATTGGTGTCTGAACCTAGAATTAATTTTTTAAAAAATCATTTTATTTTATTTTTTTACTTTACAATACTGTATTGGTTTTGCCATACATTGACATGACTCCGCCACAGGTGTACATGAGTTCCCAACCCTGAACCCCCCTCCCACCACCCTCCCCATATCATCTCTCTGGGTCATCCCAGTGCACCAGCCCCAAGCATCCTGTATCCTGTATTGAACCTAGACTGGCGATTCGTTTCTTACATGATAGTATACATGTTTCAATGCCATTCTCCCAAAACATCCCACCCTCTCCCTCTCCCTCAGAGTCCAAAAGTCTGTTCTTTACATCTGTGTCTCTTCTGCTGTCTCGCATACAGGGTTATCATTACCATCTTTCTAAATTCCATTTATATGTGTTAGTATACTGTATTGGTGTTTTTCTTTCTGGCTTGCTTCACTCTGTATAATCATCTCCAGTTTCATCCACCTCATTAGAACTGACTCAAATGTATTCTTTTTAATGGCTGAGTAATACTCCATTGTGTATAGGTACCACAGCTTTCTTATCCATTCATCTGCTGATGGACATCTAGGTTGTTTCCATGTCCTGGCTATTATAAACAGTGCTGCGATGAACATTGGGGTACACGTGTCTCTTTCAATTCTGGTTTCCTCGGTGTGTATGCCCAGAAGTGGGATTGCTGGGTCATAAGGCAGTCCTATTTGCAATTTTTTAAGGAATCTCCACACTGTTCTCCATAGTGGCTGTACTAGTTTGCATTCCCACCAACAGTGTAGGAGGGTTCCCTTTTCTCCACACCCTCTCCAGCATTTATTGCTTGCAGATTTTTGGATCGCAGCCATTCTGACTGGTGTGAAGTGATACCTCATTGTGGTCTTGATTTGCATTTCTCTGATAATGAGTGATGTTGAGCATCTTTTCATGTGTTTGTTAGCCATCCGTATGTCTTCTTTGGAGAAATGTCTATTTAGTTCTTTGGCCCATTTTTTGATTGGGTCGTTTATTTTTCTGGAATTGAGCTGCATAAGTTGCTTGTATATTTTTGAGGTTAGTTTTCGGTTGCTTCAATTGCTATTATTTTCTCCCATTCAGAGGGCTATGTTTTCACCTTGCTTATAGTTTCCTTTGTCGTGCAGAAGCTTTTAATTTTAATTAGATTCCTCCAGTTCCATTTGTTTATTTTTGCTTTTATTTCCAGTATTCTGGGAGGTGGATCATAGAGGATCCTGCTGTGATTTATGTAGGAGAGTGTTTTGCCTATGTTCTTCTCTAGGAGTTTTATAGTTTTTGGTCTTACATTTAGATCTTTAATCCATCTTGAGTTTATTTTTGTGAATGGTGTTAGAAAGTGTTTTAGTTTCATTCTTTTACAAGTGGTTGACCAGTTTTCCCAGCACCACTTGTTAAAGAGATTGTCTTTAATCCATTGTATATTCTTGCCTCCTTTATTGAAGATAAGGTGTCCATAGGTGTGTGGATTTATCTCTGGACTTTCTATTTTGTTCCATTGATCTATATTTCTGTCTTTGTGCCAGTACCATACTGTCTTGATGACTGTGGCTTTGTGGTAGAGTCTGAAGTCAGGCAAATTGATTCCTCCAGTTCCATTCTTCTTTTTCAAGATTGCTTTGGCTATTCGAAGTTTTTTGTATTTCCATACAAATTGTGAAATTATTTGTTCTAGCTCTGTGAAAAATACTGCTGGTAGCTTGATAGGGATTGCATTCAATCTGTAGATTGCTTTTGGTAGTATCCTCATTTTCACTATATTTATTCTTCCGATCCATGAACATGGTATATGAAATAGATGAGAATAAGTGTGACTTTTAAAATGAATATAGAAGTAATCATTCAGTTTAGGCTTGTTAGTTTAAGGAATTATTTTGGGAAGCTACAGACAATTTGAAAAAATAAATATTTTTCAAAAATATTTTTAAAAATTCAGTGTCAGAATTGCTTAAAAGTTAGTTTATGACCTGGTTTGCCTTATTACTTTATTTTTTAAAGAATTTTAAGAATTTATTTGAGCAAAATGAATCAATTGGAATTGGGCAGTGTCAAACCTTTTCCTACTGTTCATGGGGTTCTCAAGGCAAGAATGCTGAAGTGGTTTGCCATTCCCTTCTCCAGTGGACCACATTTTGTCAGAACTCTCCAAGACCTATCTGACTTGGGTGGCCCTACACTGTATAGCTTATAGTTTCATTGAGTTAGCAAAGGCTGTGATCCAGGTGATCAGTTTTGGTTAGTTTTCTGTGATTGTGGTTTCCATCCTGTCTGCCTTCTGATGGATGTAGAGGGTTGCGGAAGCTTCCAGATGGGAGGGACTGGCTGTGGGGTAAACTGGGTCTTGCTCTGGTGGGCGGGACTATGCTCAGAAAATCTTTAACCCAATTTTCTGCTGATGGGTGGGGCTGCGTTACCACCCTGTAGGGGTGGTAGGGGTATGGTAGGGATAATGGCAGTAATGGAGACCTCCTTCAAAAGGAGCATGCCGAAGCTCCCAGGACTGTTGTATTCAGTGCCCCTGACCCCACAGCATGCCGCTGTCAACCCATGCCTCTGCTGGAGACTCCTGGACCCTCACAGGCAAGTCTGGCTCGTCTCTTGTGGGTCCTGGTGTACCCAGTGTTTTATTTGTGCCCTCCAAGAGTTGGCTTCCCTAGTCTGTGGAAGTTCTGTAATCAAATCCCACTGACCTTCAAATTCCCTGGGGATTCTTAGTCCCTTTGCTGGATCCCCAGGTTGGGAAATCTGCTGTGGGCCCTAGAACTTTTGCCTTCTTTGATTGTTTTCCAGTTTGTAGAATGTCTGCTCGGTGGCTCTATGGTGGGGCTAATGGCAACCTCCTCCAAGAGAGCTTATGCCACATGCCGCACATCCCAGGTCTGCTGCAGCCAAGCCCCGTCCCTGCAGTGAGCTACTGCTGACACATGTCTCCTCAGGAGACACTCAGACACTCAAAGGCAGGCCTGGCTTAGTCTCTTGTGGAGGTCACTGCTCCTTTCCCTGGATCCTGGTTGTCCACAAGGATTTGTTTGCACCCTCTGAGCATCTCTGACAGGAATGAGGTTTGATTCTAAATGTGATTTCGCCCCTCCTACCATCTTGTTGGGGCTGGATGCAGGGTATCTTTTTTTGGTGGGATCCAACATTTTCCAGTTGATGGTTGTTTAGTAGCTAGTTGTGTTTTTTCCAGCACAAGCTGGAATCAAGATTGCTGGGAGAAATATCAATAACTTCAGATATGCAGATGATACCACTCTAATGGCAGAAAGTGAAGATAAACTGAAGAACCAAACAGCCTCTTGATGAAGGTGAAAGAGTAGAGTGAAAAAGCTGGCTTAAAACTCAACATTCAAATGTCGAAGATCATGGCATCCAGTCTCATCACTTCATGGCAAATAGATGGAGAAACAATGGAAACAATGACAGACTTGGGCTCCAAAATCACTGCAGATGGTGACTGTAGCCATGAAATTAAAAGATGCTTATTCCTTAGAAGAAAAGCTACTACAAACCCAGATAGTGTAATAAAAAGCAGATATCACTTTGCCAACAAAGGCCCATCTAGTCAAAGCTACAGTTTTGGCCAGTAGTCATGTAAGGATGAGAGTTGGACCATAAGGAAAGCTGAGCACCAAAGAATTGATGCTTTTGAACTGTGATGTTAGAGAAGACTCTTGATAGTCCCTTGGACTGCAAGGAAATCAAACCAGCCAATCCTAAAGGAAAAAAATCCATCCTGAATATTCATTGGAAAGACTGATGCTGAAGCTAAGGCTCCAATACTTTGGCCACCTGATGCAAAGACCTGACTCATTACAAAAGACCCTGATACTGGGAAAGATTGATGGCAGGAGAAGGGGACAATAGAGGATGAGATGGATGGCATCACTGATTCAATGTACATGAGTCTGAGCAAACTCCAGGAGCTGAAGAACAAGGAAGCCTGGGGTGCTGCAGTACATGGGGTCATAAAGAGTCAGACACGACTGAATGACTGAAAAACAAGTGTCAAATGAAAAGTGGTTTGGAGCTCAGGGAGATAGTTTTCTAGGGAAAAGGGAGAAGTTAAAGAAATTATTGATTGGTTACAGCAAAAAGCTTATTTGACTGTTTATAATTGGTGTCCTTAGTGTTTTGATTTCATTACCTTGAGGCATTTACAAGCTTAGATTTTGGTTTGCTTAAACAGCCCACTAAGGCATTACAGCTACATCAGTCTAATGGCCTCCATGTTTAATTAATTAAACAATTCTTCCCTTTTGGTCATCCTCTGATACATGAGATATTGACCAAAAATGTAGTGTTAGTGTCACTCTCAGTCACCATCAGATCTAAGCTGCTCTTGTCTCATTGTGAAACTCATAGGTTATGGTGTCAGATCTGTGGAAGAGATTGTTTCTGCTGTTCATCTTGATGGTTCTCAAGCATACTGAGACCATCTAATGAACTCTTGGTGACTGTGGACATTCATTTAAGCCTTTTGGGAGAACATAGTGCACCAGGCACACTTCAAGGATAGCTATTAGGAGGATAATACCAAGACGCTGATGTATACTCCTTAGACAGAGCCCCCATGAACCAAACCAGTTGTTAGCGATTAAATTAAGGAATGTACCTGAAGGGGCAACAGCCTGTTTTAGTCAAGCAGTTTATTTATTTCCTCTATTTTCTACAATACCAGAGGTGTTGATCCAGGTAGAGCAGAAGGTATTTGCTATGGCACAGGCTCTTCTTTGTTCAGCCAAAAGCAATTCTATTACCTAAAACCACTTTAGCAAGAAAATATAGGCACTTTTGTTGTGCAGCTATGGGCTTAGCAGTAGATTCAGCAATAGTTGCCAAATTTAAGGAGCTCTGTTTTCTCATGCATTAACAGAAAGACTAAGTTGTGAAAAGGCAAAAGGAATCAAGCTTTTATATTGGATGAGGATCTTGACCTCTGAATTTTGGGAGAGCTGTCTGCCTTAGGATGCCATCAGCTCCTGGGGAGGAACTTCCCAAGACAATTTTAATTTTAGATCTCCAGCTAATGTGCAGTCCAAGAGTCGAGAGAGCCCATTTTAACTGGGGGATGTGGACCCAAAGTTCAAGTTCTTGAAGTTTGGCTGCTTTCTGGGTTACTAGGTATATCTGGTATTGTCTTGCCAGAGAGGTTCAATGGAAGTCTTTGTTCATAAGGATATCAACTCAGAAAGGGTGGGAGAAAACTGAAAATGTTAGTCTGGAGACTTGTAGCCAGATATTTGGGGATACTGGAAGAATCAGGATCTAGTTTGGTTTATAGATATATAACAAAACCTCAAAGACAATAAACGGAACTAGAATCTGATATCCACAAAATTATATTATAATTTTCTACTGAAATATATTTTTTTCCCTCACAATCACACTCAATTCTGTAACAGAGAAAATATGAGCTTATCTGACTTTTAGTGAATCTAGGTAGAATCAAAGTATCATATTCATTGCTTATAACTCTAAAGACATGCCTACTGTAATTAAGCCAACAAAATTTAGCTTTTATCTTAGATCATGTGAACTTGAAAAACGTTTGGGTTAGTTTCTATATTTCTGAGAGAACACGATTAATTTAAAATTTTGTCTTCAAGTAAATTAACTAGAACTCTTGACAAATTAGTTTTGGCAATATCATCCAGAGGCAGAAAAATTTCACACAACTATAACATACATACAAAGGCATATAGACACATTGATTTTATGATTTTTGCTTTAAAATGTTATCCATGAAGTGCAACAGTGCAAACTGGTTTATAAAAGAATGGCTGGTTGTATTTCTGGCAGAAAGAACAAGTTAAGATTACATGTCAGATGGCTAAAGCTTTTATTAATATTTGTGAAAAAGGCTTGAGACTTTTCATTTACTTGTTTCCAAATAGTTTAATTTATTTTTTCTCTGATAAAAATTCTTTCATAAATTTGCATTTCAAGAGATGGAGCTGGGTTCCTAAGGAAGACCAGGTAGAATATTTACATCTCAAAGAACAGATAAAGGCTGCACATTTCTCCAAAAGGACTTTTGTTTCCAAAATTCAGATGTTTTACAACATCTACAAGCCTTTTGAGATAGATAGGGAAGTTGGGAGGATTGGTAAAAAGATAGGTAGACTTTGAATTGTTGCTAGAGCTGCATTTTTGTTCTGGTAAAGACTCAATTGTAAGACAAGTACAATTGTTTTAATTCCTCAAAGAATTGGGTTGTAACCTAAATAATTTCAAGATTCTGACCCCACCATCCAATCTTGCATTATTCTCAATTTCCTCTTTCATTTCTGGGAGAAGATTTCCAACAAAAATGGAAATCACAAGACTCCTACATTCTATATCTAGAGCCATATTTCTTTGGAATGTTTAGTAATCCTTCCACAATGGCTTCAGAATGGTTTTTTTCCCCTCTGGGTGCGTAGTTTCATTTTAGCTTAGTTCAGTTCAGTTCAGTCGCTCAGTTGTGTCTGACTCTTTGCGACCCCATGGACTGCAGCACGCCAGGCCTCCCTGTCCATCAATAACTCCCAGAGTTTACTCAAACTCATGTCCATTGAGTCGGTGATGCCATCCAATCATCTCATCCTCTGTCATCCCCTTCTCTTCCTCCAACAACACAGGTCAAAAGCATCAATTCTCTGGCACTTAGCTTTCTTTATAGTCCAACTCTCACATCCATACATGACTACTGGAAAAACCATAGCCTTGACTAGATGGACCTTTGTTGGCAAAGTAATGGCTCTGCTTTTTAGCTTAGTAGACAAGGTCTAAAAAACAGTTCTTATCAGACTCTGAATGTCAGCTTTCAATTAGGTCAATTTCTGATCAGAGAACTACTTTAAAAAATAATCCTCTTAAATATATTGTCTCACATTTTACCTGAGACAGAGAGTAAATATTCTTGACAGGGGTTCCCCAGGTGACTCAGTGGTAAAGAATCCACCTGCCAATGCAGGAGACACAAGAAATGCAGATTCAACCCCTAGGTTGGGAAGATCCCCTGGAGGAGGAAATGACAACCCACTCCAGTATTCTAGTCTGGAAAATCCCATGGACTGAGGAGCCTGGTGGGCTACCATCTGTGGAGTCACAAAGACTAGGCACAGCACAGCTCAACACAACACGTGGACACAAGAGGGGTCTCCAATGAAGCAAACGTTACTCCCCTTCCGAGATCTAGAGCCACTCCCGAAGATAACTGAAAGAATGACTTAGACAATTCCCTTGAGAGCTGGGGATAGTTGGTAGGACCCTAGCTGCAAATGGAGTACAACCCAAATTTGTATCTGGCCATATTTTGGGGCCCTGCAACCTGATGGTAGCCAGGCCAACCTCTCGGGATACACAGTGAGACAAGAAGGCAATAGCTGCCCCTGGAAGAGGAAAGGTCAAGAATCAATATTTTTCCTTGCCAATCTTAATTTGGGGAAAAAGGAACTATGTAAAATTTTAGCTTCTTCTTTTGTTGACTTAAAAAATAGTCACAATCTAAAAGTTGAGTCAGTAAATTCAAGTAGAAGCATGCAAGTAAATTCACAGGCACAGAGGATCCATGTTTAAAACAGTTAAAGTAGCTATGATGCAACA
Organism: Ovis aries; assembly: GCF_016772045.2. Taxonomy (NCBI): domain Eukaryota; kingdom Metazoa; phylum Chordata; class Mammalia; order Artiodactyla; family Bovidae; genus Ovis; species Ovis aries. The sequence continues at coordinate 61,130,067 of NC_056057.1, read as the reverse complement.
CCAACAATCTGAATGGCCCTGACACACTCAAAATATAATCTTAATTATTCAATAAAATCCTAAAGCAAACTCTTGCTAGTCTTGGTATACTGCTAAACACTAAAGTAGCAGGATTTTTCCATGGTTTTAGCTTAGTTCAAAGAATTTTTACACTGTTAAGTAAGAAAAAAATTAAAGTATTGCCCCTTTTAAAATTTATATAGACATTTAATTAGCTTTATTTACAGAGCAGGAATTTTTTTCAGTCTCCAATGATGCCTAGATAACATCATTAAGCAAGAATGCCAGTTTAAAAGACGTCTATGCCATGTTCATGCGTTCTCAGTCTTGTCTGACTCTTGGTGATCCCATACTGTCTGTGGAATTTTCCAGGCAAGAATACTGCAGTGGGTTGCCATTTCCTCCTCCAAAAGTTGAGAGTTATGTTTTAATTGGTGGGAAGTTTTAGAATTTCAAGCCTGGGAAACAGCATCTCAAGTAACCCTGAGAGAACTGCTCTGAGGAGAGGAGTGAAGGAGCCAGAATATATAGGAGTTTTGCACAAATGGCAGGTAATCTGAACATCAAAATATTATTGTTCTGCCCATAGCCAAAATGACACCAGCTCAGAAGTTGCCTAAATTCTAAAAGTTGTGGAAGGTGGTCTGGAAGCTGCTGAAAGAGAGCAGTGAGGAAGGAGTACGGTAGATATCACTAAAAGACTCTGGGAGGATGGGATCCAAAAGCACATGATACAGGAGGGCCAAGGAAAGCTCCCTGACTTTCAGGATGAAACCAAAGTCACGTTCCACTACCAGACTCTTTGCAATGACAAGGAGAACACCATGCTTGATGACGGCCGGCCATGCAGCAAACCAGGGGGCTCATCATTGGCAAGAAGTTTAAGCTGCCCCTGTGGGAGCCCATCCTGCACACCATGTGGGAGGGGGAGATTGCTCAGTTCTGCTGTGATGTCAAGCATGTGGTCCTATATCTGCTATTGGCCAAGAGTTTACTCAACTTCGCAGCCAGCAAGGACCTCCTGGAGGGCATCTCTCAGATGCAGGAGCACAATTCCCTGGGCCATGCTGATCTGGATACCCTGCAGCAGAAGGCCCAGCCTCTCATCTTTGACATTGAGAGGCTTAGGTGGAGAATCCTGGCACATATCAGCAGGACCCATGGGCAATGACAGTTGAGGAGAAGGCAAAGGAATGCTAGTCATCCACCAGGAGGGCAACTGGTTGTACCTTGAAGGTCATGTGAAGGAGGCTGCTGCCAAGTACTACGAGGCCATCGCTTGTGTCAAGAACCTTCAGATGAAAGAACAGCCTGAGTCCCCTGACAGAATCCAGTTGGATCAGCAGATCACACTGCTGTTGCTCAACTACTGTTAGTGCAAGCTGATGGTGGAAGAGTATCAGAAGTGCTAGACCACTGCTCCTCCATCCTCAATAAGTATGATGACAACGTCAAGGCCTACTTCAAGTACAGCAAGGTACATGCAGCAGTGTGGAACACTCAAGAGGCCCAGGCTGACTTTGCCAACGTGCTGGAGCTGAGACCCACCCTGGCGACTATGGTGAGCCCTGAGCTGTGGGTCTAGGTGCAGATCTAGCTGTGAGCTGTGCCTCTAAGAGCAGATCCCTCAGAAAGATAAGGGGGATAAGGCCTGCTTCTGGCACATCTACCACTGACAGGGCCCTGCTGGTGTGGTCATCCTGTCTGGCCTGTTGCTGCTGCTGATAGCCCACCCACCCCCACTAACTCATGCTTCTCTGTATGTGTGCTAAGTCACTTCAGGCATGTCTGACTTTTTGCCACCCCATGAACTGTAGCTCACTAGGCACCTATGTCCATGGGATCCTCCAGGCAAGAATGCTGGAGTGGGTTGCTGTTCCCTCTCCAGGGGATTTTCCTGACCCAAGGATTGAACCTGGATCTCATGTCTCCTGCAGTGGTAGATGGGTTCTTTACCACTAGTGCTACCTTAACTCCGCTTACCACTAGCTCTTCTCTGTATATAAGGGCCTTATTTATCTCTTAAAAAAACATTGTTAAAGAAAACCAGATATCCCAAGTTAAGGAATTTAGTGCTCATCTATGTATGGGAAGCTGCAAGAATCTGGCTCACTGAAATCATTCCTTTCATAGTCACCTCACCTGCTACCCTTTATTATTCACATTCTGAGCTCCTTTGGAGCTTACTATAGGGAGTGGCTATAATCTGATGGCTAGTAGGTAGGTATTCTTCCTGAGTGCCCTTACGACTCACCAGCTCACATTGGAGGGCTGTAATTGCTGATAACTGTGAATCCCTGTCTACTGATATGGCAGGAAATATTTATTTCACACTAGGCACCACAGAGAGAGATCTAGGGGAGCTGACTTTAGTGAGAATTTTCATCCTTTGCTGACCTCTGCAGTTTTCCCAGTATCCCATTTGCAGGTCTCATCCTGGTCACCAGAAACTATAAAGGAAAAAAAATAGTTTCCCCTCTATCCTTTTTAGTAAGTGCCTGAGTGAAACTCCTTTGTCTCTAGGGCAACTATGTAAATGGATAAGCCTATCTAAGATGATTATAGAAGTGGAGAGCACAAGGGAAAAAAAGATACTTTAGACATAGCATTTTCCACACATTTTCGACAATTAACAATATCCATAATATACCCCACGTCCAAGGTTAGAGAAACCCAAGTAAGATGGTAGGTGTTGAGAGAGGGTATCAGAGGGCAGACACACTGAAACCAAAATCACAGAAAACTAGCCAATCTAATCACACAGACTACAGCCTTGTCTAAATCACTGAAACTAAGCCACGCCACATGGGGCCACCCTAGACAGACGGGTCATGGTGGAGAGGTCTGACAGAATGTGGTCCACTGGAGAAGGGAATGGCAAACCACTTCAGTATTCTTGCCTTGAGAACCCCATGAACAGTATGAAAAGGCAAAATGGTAGGATATGGAAAGAGGGACTCCCCAGGTTGGTAAGTGCCCAATATACTGCTGGAGATCAGTGGAGAAATAACTCCAGAAAGAATGAAAGGATGGAGCCAAAGCAAAAACAATACCCAGTTGTGATTGTGACTGGTGATAGAAGCAAGGTCCAATGCTGTAAAGAGCAATATTGTATAGGAACCTGCAATGTCAAGTCCATGAATCAAGGCAAATTGGAAGTGGTCAAACAAGAGATGGCAAGGGTGAACGTCGACATTCTAGGAATTAGCTAACTAAAATGGACTGGAATGGGTGAATTTAACTCAGATGACCACTATATCTACTACTGTGGGCAGGAATTCCTCAGAAGAAATGGAGTAGCCATCATGGTCAACAAAAGAGTCTGAAATGCAGTACTTGGATGCAATCTCAAAAACGACAGAATGATCTCTATTCATTTCCAAGGCAAACAATTCAGTATCATGGTAATCCAAGCCTATGCCCCAACCAGTAACACTGAAGAAGCTGTTGAATGGTTCTATGAAGACCTACAAGACCTCTTAGACCTAACACCCAAAAAAGATGTCCTTTTCATTATAGGAGACTGGAATGCAAACGTAGGAAGTCAAGAAACACCTGGAGTAACAGGCAAATAGGGCCTTGGAGGATGGAATGAAGCAGGGCAAAGGCTAATAGAGTTTTGCCAAGAGAATGCACTGGTCATAGCAAACATCCTCTTCCAACAACACAAGAGAAGACTCTACACATGGACATCACCAGATGGTCAGCACCAAAATCAGACTGATTATATTCTTTGCAGTCAGAGATGGAGAAGCTCTATACAGTCAACAAAAACAAGACCAGGAGCTGACTGTGGCTCAGATCATGAACTCCTTATTGCCAAATTCAGACTTAAATTGAAGAATGTAGGGAAAACCACTAGACCATTCAGGTATGACCTAAATCAAATGCCTTATGATTATACAGTGGCAGTGAGAAATAGATTTAAGGGCCTAGATCTGATAGAGTGCCTGATGAACTATGGATGTAGGTTTGGACATTGTACAGAAGACAGGGATCAAGACCATCCCCATGGAAAAGAAATGCAAAAAAGCGAAGTGTCTGTCTGAGGAGGCCTTACAAATAGCTGTGAAAAGAAGAGAAGCAGAAAGCAAAGGAGAAAAGGAAAAATATAAGCATCTTAATGCAGAGTTCCAAAGAATAGCAAGGAGAGATAAGAAAGCCTTCCTCAACGATCAATGCAAAGAAATAGAGGAAAACAACAGAATGGAAAAGACTAGAGATCTCTTCTAGAAAATTAGAGATACGAAGGGAACATTTCATGCAAAGATGGGCTCGATAAAGCACAGAAATGGTATGGACCTAACAGAAGCAGAAGATATTAAGAAGAGGTGGCAAGAATACACAGAAGAACTGTACAAAAAAGATCTTCATGACCCAGATAATCACGATGGTGTGATCACTCACCTAGAGCCAGACGTCCCGGAATGTGAAGTCAAGTGGGCCTTAGAAAGCATCACTATGAACAAAGCTAGTGGAGATGATGGAATTCCAGTGGAGCTATTTCAAATTCTGAAAGATGATGCTGTGAAAGTGCTGCTCTCAATATGCCAACAAATTTGGAAAACTCAGCAGTGGGCACAGGACTGGAAAAGGTCAGTTTTCATTCCAATCCCAAAGAAAGGCAATGCCAAAGAATGTTCAAACTATGGCACAATTGCACTCATCTCACACACTAGTAAAGTAGTGCTCAAAATTCTCCAAGCCAGGCTTTAGCAATACATGAACCGTGAACTTTGAGATGTTCAAGCTGGTTTTAGAAAAGACAGAGGAACCAAAGATCAAATTGCCAACATCCGCTGGATCATCGAGAAAACAAGAGAGTTCCAGAAAAACGTCTATTTCTGCTTTATTGACTATGTGGATCACAACAAACTGTGGAAAATTCTGAAAGAGATGGGAATACCAGACCACCTAACCTGCCTCTTGAGAAACCTATATGCAGGTCAGGAAACAACATTTAGAACTGGATATGGAACAACAGACTGATTCCAAATAGGAAAAGGAGTACGTCAAGGCTGTATATTGTCACCCTGCTTATTTAACTTATATGTAGAATACATCATGTGGAGAAGGCAATGGCACCCCACTCCAGTGTTCTTGCCTGGAGAATCCCAGGGACGTGGGCTGCCGTCTATGGGGTTGCATAGAGTCGGACACGACTGAAGCGACTTAGTAGCAGAGCAGCAGAGTACATCATGAGAAACGCTGGGCTGCAAAAAGCACAAGCTGGAATCAAGACTGCCGGGAGAAATAGCAATAACCTCAGATATGCAGATGACACCACCTTATGGCAGAAAGTGAAGAGGAACTAAAAAGCCTCTTGATGAAAGTGAAAGAGGAGAGTGAAAAAGTTGGCTTAAAGCTCAACATTCAGAAAACTAAGATCATGATATCTGGTCCCATCACTTCATGGGAAATAGATGGGGAAACAGTGGAAACAGTGTCACACGTTTTTTTGGGAGGCTTCAAAATCACTGCAGATGGTGGTTGCAGCCATGAAATTAAAAGACACTTACTCCTTGGAGGGAAAGTTATGACCAACTTGGATAGCATATTAAAAAGTAGAGACATTACTTTGCCAACTGAGGTCTGTCTAGTCAAGGCTATGGTTTTCCAGAAGTCATGTATGGACGTAAGAGTTGGACTGTGAAGAAAGCTGAGTGCTGAAGAATTGACGCTTTTGAATTGTGGTGTTGGAAAAGACTCTTGAGAGTCCTTAGACTGCAAGGAGATCTAACCAATCTATCCTAAAGGATCTCAGTCCTTGATGTTCATTGGAAGGAATGATGCTAAAGCTGAAACTCCAATACTTTGGCCACCTGATGCGAAGAGTTGACTCATTGGAAAATACCCTGATGCTGGGAAAGACTGAGGCAGGAGGAGAAGGGGACGAGAGAGGATGAGATGGCTGGATGGCATCACCAACTCGATGGACATGAGTTTGGGTAAACTCTGGGAGTTGATGATGGACAGGGAGGCCTGGTGTGCTGCGATTCGTGGGGTTGCAAAGAGTCGGACATGACGGAGCGACTAAAGTGAACTGAACTGAAGATGATTAAAACTTCTTTACTGGTGTACACTGTAATTCAATATTATATTTGGTAAAGTTAACCTATTTGCTTAGCCTCAAAACAATTTTACTCACCTGAGGCCTCACACTGCACTCAATCCAGTTTTAAATTGGACCCAGTCCTGATTATCTCCCATTTCTAAGCTGAACTTAGTCTGATCCAAGACCCAGTCTAACTCTGCACAACTTCTGGACCCTATCAGAAAAACAAATGCTCAAATAGTCTGAAAGCTCATAATTCAAAAGCTGTGGATCTTGGATCCAGGATCCAGAAAGGACTTACCAATCATTTCCAGAGACAGTGAAATCAGGGGCTCACACAGCCCTATGCCTGGTTGCTCATTGCTTTGGGGGCCATTGGGTGTCTCCTTTGGTTCCCTTTTTGGACCCCAGAACTGTTAAAAGATGAACAGATGCATATTAAAAAATATAAGATATTGCACAAAAATGGAGTCCATTTGGGCAATGCCAAACTGGAAATGGTTAGACGTGTGCCCTGTTACTGTAGTTACATTTTATTATTGAAAGCAAGGCCCTGTAGGGGCTCCTGGGCACAGGAAGACTTTCTGTTCCACCTCCATAACCTTCCCTGAGTTCTGAAGGGCAGATTTAAAAAGTTGCTAATCCAGGAAGGGAAAGGATTCAGAGTCATGGGAGGAGCAGCCAAGAAACAGTACAGCTTTGGGGCGGGGTCCTAGTTCTACCTCAAAGGACACACATAACAATATCCTTAATCCCATTTATAGAATTAAAACCCAACAATGGAAGGTGTCAGCATTCTCCATATGGGAGAAGACCACCTGAGGCCAGACTAATGGAACCACAGGAGCTCATTAATAAGATTAACTGAAGCCAGGTTAAAGGAGGGCTGGCCCTGCTCACACCCTAATCTTATCTGCAACCTTGCCCTTGAATTATTGCTATAAAATTCTTCCTCAGATCCTCCCTAGCTGGGAAACAGCTTTCAAGGGCAGGAGCCCTTTGTATCCCCTTTAACTTGGCATAACAATAAAGCTATTCTTTTCTACACTTCACCCAAAACTCCATCTCTCAGATACCATTGTGCACCTGTGTGCAGAGAGGCTGAGCTTTCATCATCACTACTGATGGTATTGCCCTGTTTAGTAGTTCACTCACTCTTAGTAGAGAAATTTACAAAGACATGGTGTAAGTAATTCCAAAGTACTCTATTCAGCAGTATCCTCTCTGGAATGGCTATGTGTCTCCTCTTCCACCCCAGGATAACTTAGATTTAAAAGTGGGAAGAAGGAAACCCAGTGATTAATATAAATCACTTTTATGTAATCTTCACCAAAGTCTTATGAAGCAGGTATTATCCTTGTCATCTAGATGAGGAAGCGGAATCAAAATGTTTAAGTGATTTAAATCCCTTAGAACTAATGTAGAATTGGGACTTATCCGGCACTGAAGTTCTTCTCTTTCTTGTACTCCCTATTATTTCCTTCCATGGTGACAACCTCATTTTGGAATGATAAGTTCTGCTGCGTTTGTGAAAGTTTACATTACTTTTTAATTATGTCACATGCATTATCTATGTAAGCCTGGGCGAGTGCATAGGAGACATTTTCTAGTAATCTGTTTGTGATTATGTGGCTTTGAGCAATGAGGAAAGGGAAAGAAATGCAATTTTTTATGCATAGCAAGCACTGTGATAGGAAGCCAAATAAAATTGGGTACTGTTGACAGTAATGATGTTTTACCTCCTAGTGTTATGAAAATTTGCCTCAATAAACAAGATCAAACAAATGAGCCAATAAGAAGGAAGCCTCTTTTCTAACAAGCAGGCTTTAAGGGAAAGTAAGCCAATGAGAAGTGAGTTTCTAGTGTGAATGTAAAAACTTTAGGGAAGATGAAACAGAAAGGATTCAGGCCTCTACTTAAAATGATGAGCTTGAAGACAAAAGAATCCATATGAAGTACTGGTTTCAGGATGAGAAGTCTAGGTGGCATTCATCCTGCTTGCTTAAATGATTTGACTTTTGGAAAAACAGAAGCAGGAGATATGTAACAATCTACATGTAGTTCAAATGAATAATGCTTGCAAGTATCACCAAAAAAGTCTAACATGTATACACTACTTACTATGTACCAGGTAGGGTAACCAAATCATTCTGGTTTGCCCAGGACTTCTCAGCTTTAGCCTTTTCTGGTTGCTCAGATGGTAAAGCATCTTCCTGCAGTGCAGGAGACTGGGGTTCAATTTCTGGGTTAGAAAGATCCCCTGGAGGAAGGAACTGTAACCCACTCCACTATTCTTGCCAGGAGGATTCCACAGACAGAGGAGCCTGGCAGGTTATGGTCTATGGGGTCACAACAAATTGGACATGACTGAGTGATTAACGCTTCACTTGCTCATTAAAGCTTTAGCATTGAAAATTCTGCATCCTGGGACCATTTCAATACTAAAAAACAGAATGATTGGTCACTGACGCCAGGTTCTGTTCTAAACATTTTCTATTTAGTAACACATTTAATTTTCATTAGACCTCTGTGAGGGAGGCACTATTATCATCCTTGTTTTACAGGTGAAGGAAATGCTTGCAAAGAGAGGCTAAAAAATATCCCTATCCAGGCCCTACCTAGACTCTGGTTGTTTTTCAAAAGTTCCCCAGGTGATGCAAATATGAAGCCAGGAGTTTGGCCCTGAACCAGATCAGTAATTCCATAATGAGGGACTATGACCTGAAATTGCTGAACATCCTTTTTTTGTCTGTTGTAAGCAGGAACCCAGGACACAGAGGGCATGGTGACATGGCTTAGTGGAGACTGTTGCCCCACACTTCTAAGTGGTAATAGCCACCTAGAACAAGTGCTGATTGGGGTCTGACATCATCTTTCTGGAAGGAAACTCAGGCCTACAGGTGCAAGTTAAATATTTGTCAGACTAAGCTTGTTACAAGTATCCACATCACCAAGAGGAGGTAGTTACTTCAAGAAAGGAAGGGATCATCTCTTAGTAGGTATTCTAAAGGAAGTTCTCTACTTTTGCCAAAGTGTTAGTTGCTCAGTCCTGTTCGACTCTTTTTGACCCCATGGACTATAGCTAGCCACGTTTGCAATAGGGTAATACCTGATCTGCAAGCACTGTGGACATAACTTGCTTAGGGAAGTGACACTTTGTCTCTCACCATTCTTTTGACTTCACTTACAGCAAACCTCAGCTCTCTTACTATTGGATTGAGTGTTCATTGTCTGTTTGATATGGCCTTCCTCCAATTGAAATGTATACATTTGTACAGGCTCTAGGATTTTATTTTTGCTTCTGTCCTCATTTGCACTAATGAATGCCTTCTGCGGTAGCGTGGGTACCATCTCCTGGTGGTCACGTGGAACCAGCCCTTGCTGAGCCTGGGAAGGGCTGGCCAGGCTCTTCTCTTTGCTGCTTTGCCCACCTGGAATGCTTCTATTTTTCGGCTCAATTTACCAGCTCGTGCCCACCTAGGCTCAACAAAGGCTGAGTGAAGGCAAGATGCCCTGCTTTCTGCAGCTTTTGTTGGTCTCCTTGTCTTTTGATGTTGATTGAGAGCTGCCTTATTCTGAGAGGAGCCCTTTGCCTCTCTCTGACTTCCTACCTCTCCCACCTTCTCTGAGGATTTAAATAGATCATAGGCAGAAGTTAATTGAAGATAAAAGTTTACAGTTAAGCCGGCAGGTTGTAGCACAATATCTATACAATCTAAAGTAACTGGGGCTCTCTCAGGGTCATTGAAATGAACAGAGGTATTCTTCCAATGCATTTTTAAAATGTAGATAAATTGTGTGTCATATAAAATGCATTATAAAAGGTTCCAATTGAGTCATTGGATTAAATGAACCTTTCAACACCTCTCACAGGAAAGGAGATTGTATTTGGTGTGATGAAATAGTCGCTGCTTGGCTTCACACTTAGGTGATGCAGTGATCATCAGGGAAGAATTTACTTAAAACAAAAAAATAAAAGGAATAAACTAATGAATCCCTGACTTTGTATCAGATATTATTATTTTTAAAATCATATCTTCCAAGATATTCTCAGGAAGAAAAATGATATTTAAAAGCTCTTCTGTCCTTTGACCCATTATTAAGATAGTATCTAATCCTCCCCAATACCAAATATCCACTACAGACTATTTAAAAATTGATTACTCATGTGCTAAAAGCTGTCTGGATTTCTCTCATCCCTTCAGTAGCAAGTGTTATGTAAATTCTGCTAAGATTAAGATTAACAGGAAGCCAGAAGCCAATCTCTGACCAGTGAACTAATGCAGAAGAATGAGAACAGATATGATTAGTATATTAGCAAGGGTTTAATTCTCTTCATTCTTTGGTTATCTTTATTCTGAAGCTATGTTTTAGAATACTATTTAAGAGCTCCAGTTGGCAATCCACTTAGATTGTCTCCTATTTGGACAAGAGTTTAAGGTCATTTTTAGAGATACTTCATTTCATTTGAATAACATCGTACTATTACCTTTATAGAGAATAACTAATGAGAGACTTATTGGAAGGTGGAGATATTGAATACTATCCTTCAAACTGAGAAGGAACTTTAAGGCTGAAAACAGAGAAGCAGGCAGCTTCATGAAGGGCAGTTATGAAGTTTACTGTGGATAACTAAGATACAGGCAAGACTGAGCTGAGAATGATCCAGAGACGTACCCTAAAAAGGGTATGTGTGCATGCTAAGTTGCTTCAGTGGTATCTGACCCTTCGCAACCTTATGGAATATAGCCTTCCAGGTTCCTCTGTCCAGGGGATTCTCCAGACAAGAATAGTGGAGTGGTTGCCATGCCTCCTCCAGGGGATCTTCCTGACCCAGTACAGAGAGATTTAAAGGGGCCAAAGCTAAAAATAGAATCTGATTGCTAAGGAAGAAGCACATCTGCATGACAAGAACCAGGGGTTTTCCTTCCACTGAGGGTCTCATGATCCTTAACCTTCTGGTTTTCATATCAAATAAAGGCAAGGGTAAAAGCTGATAAGGCTTGGATGAATTTCTTATGAGGATGCTAACGCTCAGCCACTCAGAAGGGAAGGCACGGTGACAAAAGGAGAAGCTGAGAAAAGTGTGGGCCAGCCACACACAGACATCCCTAATCTTACACTGCTTAAATCCCAAAGTCCACTTCTCTCATGCCTTTGGCTACCCTCATTTCACTGGCAGACTCTTTTTGTATCTTGACCTTCCCACTGATTAGTGCGTGGCATCCTTAGTTTGCTTTTCAATTTAAAGGTAATATTTTGTTCAAGTTTTCTTCTTCCTCACTTGTATATCTGTACCATGATTTTTTTCTTAATATTTAAAATATCTAAGTGTATATTGTCACCCTGCTTATTTAACTTATATGCAGAGTACATCATGAGAAACGCTGGGCTGGAAGAAGCACAAGCTGGAATCAAGATTGCCAGAGAAATAGCAATAACCTCAGATACGCAGATAACACCACCCTTATGGCAGAAAGTGAAGAGGAACTAAAAAGCCTCTTGATGAAAGTGAAAGAGGAGAGTGAAAAAGTTGGCTTAAAGTTCAACATTCAGAAAACGAAGATCATGGCATCTGGTCCCATCATTTCATGGGAAATAGATGGGGAAACAGTGGAAACAGTGTCGGGCTTTATCTTTTTGGGCTCCAAACTGCAGATGGTGACTGCAGCCATGAAATTAAAAGATGCTTACTCCTTGGAAGAAGAGTTATGACCAACCTAGATAGCATATTGAAAAGCAGAGACATTACTTTGCCAACAAAGGTCCGTCTAGTCAAGGCTATGGTTTTCCAGTGGTCATGTATGGATGCGAGTGTTGGACTGTGAAGAAAGCTGAATGCCAAAGGATTGATGCTTTTGAATTGTGGTGTTGGAGAAGACTCTTGAGAGTCCCTTGGACTGCAAGGAGATCCAACCAGTCCATTCTGAAGGAGATCAGCCCTGGGATTTCTTTGGAAGGACTGATGCTAAAGCTGAAACTCCAGTACTTTGGCCACCTCATGCGAAGAATTGACTCATTGGAAAAGACTCTGATGCTGGGAGGGATTGGGGGCAGGAGGAAAAGGGGACAAGAGAGGATGAGATGGCTGGATGGCATCACTGACTCAATGGACATGAGTCTGAGTGAACTCTGGGAGTTGGTGATGGACAGGGAGGCCTGGCATGCTGCGATTCATGGGGTCACAAAGAGTCGGACACGACTGAGCGACTGAACTGAACTGAACTGAGGGGACTTGCACCTGCTAAATGATGATCTTGGATGGTAATGATGATAAACTAAGAGAAGTAAAAAATAAAATTTTTATATGTTAAAATAGTTGCAAGAAACATTGAAATCTTTGTATACAATTTATATTATCATGCATAGCAGAGCTTCTTGAAAACAGTATCATAGATACTAAAAAGTTAAAATTTCTAATTTTTTTTTCTTCTTGGAATCTTCCATTCAAATTTTTATTGAGCAACTACACTGTACTTCATACTGACTTTAGCAACCCCAAGCAGTCTTTTTATTTTCATCTTGGATAGAATCCTAGATTTTCTTGCAAGCCCCAGGGGTGAAGTAGAAGAGTAAATTATTAATAGTAAATTATTCTGGCATGCCAAGAGTCACTGTCGCAGAGTGGAGGTGACCTTGCAGCTGAGTATGACATGATAGACCACTGTGCGAGGACCAGATGTTCATTGAGAGATAAGATGGGCTTAAATGGAATGAGGCTTTAAGGAGACCAGAAAAGATCAGGTCGTAAATCCTACCAGCTGCCAAACTTAACAGCAGATGCCAGCAGAACATCCCGGGACAGGCCCAGTGGTACTTCTGTGTTTGTTAGTCCAGAGAAAAGCATAAGGACAGAGAATATAAATCCCAGATCTCCCTGCTCTACTGTCAAGAGGGCATAGGAAACACACCTCATATACCCAGATGTCTCTTTGGGAATGAGAAGGCTGAGAGAGAGAGCATCGGAAAGACTAGACATTTATCCAAAACAACACCGAGTTCCCTAGAGAGAATTAAATTAATTAATAAGAGAAGAATAAACTCAGTTTTTACCACCACTCAGCAGGTGGGTGCTAATGACGAAGATTAGATTGGTTACAGACAAAGAAGCTGAATTTTCTCTACACCTTTTTGTGCAGTGAGGGAAATTTGGGAACCCTCTGTTGTGTGTGTGTGTGTACATCTATTGTTCAGGGAAGATCCCATTTCAAAACCCAAAGAGGAAGTAATGAATATAGAAGGAAAAATTTAGAACTGGTTGTGGGTGGTTCTGGCAAGGAGTGACCAGCATTCCCCATCGTTATTCATGAGCATTGCCAAAATAGAATGAAACAAGGGCTAACCAGAAATAAAAGCAACACCCAAAGAGAGTATTAGCAACACAATTTGGGGAATTATGAATGACTTTATTCAAGAAGTGTCTTTGAGGTGTATCCTGAAAGATGAGTAGAATTTCAGAAGGAGACTGTTCAAGGGCTCCAAAGCAAGGGAGTATGAAGCATGCTTAGCGAAAAACGAAATGTCCAGTTTATGCAGGATGTAGAGAACATGGATGGAAGCAGCTGATAAGCATGGCTGAAGAGCCAGTGTGGGGCCAGGCTGGGAGACCAGGGCATTGGGCTCTGCAAGTGACTTTTGTTCACCTTATTCTCCTGCTGAAACTTCTCAGTTCTTATGCATGTTCAGTCACTGCAGCTGTGTCTGACTCTTTGGGACCCTAATAACTGTAGCTCACTGGGCCTCTCTGTCCATGGGATTCTCCAGGAAAGAATACTGGAGTAGGTTGCCATGCCCTCCTCCAGAGGATCTTCCTTATCCAGGGATCAAACACACATCTCTTGGTTCTCTTGCGTGGGAAGGCAGGTTCTTTACCACAAGTGCCACTTGGGGAGCCCATAGACAACAACTTCATATCCTAGAATGGGTTTAACAATGTATCCTGCCAGATGTTCTATGGAAAAAGTGGTTCCAGGTCAAATAAATCTGGCAAATGTCTTACATCAAATTCTCCTCTTGGAGAGTCATAATACACATTTGTATATTAAAAGCTCTGAGAAATCCTGTGGTAAAGAAGTCCTCTTATTATTAATTATTTTAACCCAGCATTTCCTGGATTTTATTAGATTCTAGAAGCCTTTTTTGTTTGTTTGTTTTTAAACATCAACTCCACTTTTTTTTTTTTAAACCTCTTTTAAAAGTAGAGGAGGCTTTTCCTTTTGGACTTAAAAGTCTCTAATTACTCGTATAAAAATTGCAAACTCTTCATGATCTGGTCTTCTTTGTGCAATGAATTTCCTTTGCACTAGCATTTTCTGAGCTACTGTATTTCTCAAGATTTACCTATTTCCTCTTCTTTAGAAACTTTGTTCTTTGCTGAACAGGGAAGAGCCTATTGATAATTTTAGGTGGGGCTCCACTGCACTTTTTATTGTGTATATTTACCATGAGTAATTTTCTTTCCTGTTCTTTAGTCCCTTGAGAATAGAATGTACATCCTATTAATTTCTATATTTCCATCATCTAAGATAGTGTCGGACATGGCAAAGACTCAATTTATGTTAAGTAAATGAATAATTCCACCTGGTCTCTACAAATTGTTCTGGCAGAGGTATGGGTGATGAATTTGAGAAGAAAAGAAAGTGGAGGCAAAGAGACTCGTGGGAACCCATTGCAGTTGTGAGAACTTCGACCTGAACTACAGTAACTGCAATGGGGATGAAAGAGTGGGGCTAAGTTTTATTGAGCACCTGTTACACGCCAGGCACTAAACAAGCTGTTTGCGCATCTTTATCTAATCCTCACCAGCACCTGTTTTATACAGGTCAATCAAAAGAGTACTCAGTTACACTGCTCTCTCCTGGGAAGCCTCCGAGGGCTTGTCTGTCAATAGTTCTCTCAGCAGATGTAACTGCTGAGTCCCTGTGACCTGACCGTGGTAGCCACATGAATGTATCGAGAGGAGCATCAGCCTCCAAGGCAGCCATCTACAGGCTGAACAGTGGTCTATAAGAGATGGGGACCAAAATCTGTGCAAAAGCAGAGTTTTATTCTGATTAAGAATTTTATCAAACCTTGTGTTTTAGGCAGCTTAAAAATGAAACAAATGTACAAGAAAGGATGCAGTGAGTAGTGGAAGCGGCTGAAAAGAAATACACAAAGAAATTGCCTTAGAATGAAGGCAATAATAGAAGTAGGAAGTTACCAGGAGTCATAACATGAGGAGTAGAGAGAAATTAGTTGGTAGTTGAATAGAAGGAAGGACTTCCCTGGTGGCTTAGTTGGTAAAGAATCCACCTACAATGCAGAAGACCAGGGTTCAATTCCTGGGTGGGGAAGATCCCCTAGAGAAGGAGACGGTTACGCATTCCCATATTCTTGCTTGGGAAATCCCATGTACAGAGGAGCCTGGAGAGCTACAGTCCATGGGATGGCTAAGAGTTGGACATGACTTACAACCAAACCACCACCACCCAAACTAGAAGGAAGCAGGTGGATAAAAGGAGAGAGAGATTGTCATCATTTTGCAGAGGTGCTAGTGTTAGGAGAAATGAACTCTCATCTTCAGGTGAATCTGAGTCCTGATGGTCCCTCAGAACAGTACCTGCCCTGTTCTGAGTGATGATGAACAACGTGCTGATTATCAGGATGGTGACAGACAGTTTCCTTTTCATCTTTATAGTATCTTTATAATATTCTGCGGTAATTGGAACGTACCTTGTTTTCTTAAACCCGAGAGAGCCCAGAACAGCATTATCATTCTAATTTTTGTTGTAAGGAAACCAAGGCAGAAAGAGACTAGCTATTTTGCTCAAGTTCATAAAACTAGTAAGCACTGGAGTCAGGAGCAGAAGCCAGATTTGTCTGAGTTGGAGCCGATATTATATCTAATTCAATACAAAGTTTCTGCCAGCTGGAAGGCAGAGAATGAATTCAAAAAACACTGCAGAATTAGCATACATGGTGCTTGGTGACCTAGTAACTGTTTCATTTGCATATCATTACACAAAAGGTCTTAGAATGTTTTTTTTCTCTTTGCCCACATTTTTCTTTTAACCTCCATTTGTGCTGTGGGAAGGTGACACAGAATCACAGACTCAAAGTGCTGTGATGCTGGTGAGTCCGATTCTTTTTGCTATTTTAAAAAAATTTCTGAAACACTTGTGAATTTACTTTGGCTTAACAGCAGAGACTTCTTAAATATAATAATTCTTGATTTTGGGTACTGACAAAAAGAGAAAGCTTTCCTGCTGCTCACCAGTCTAGATTGAAGACCGAAGCACAGCACGCACCCTCATGGAGTTCACAAAAATGTTCCTTGCTCTCCACCGCTGCAATAAGCTTTTTTGTTATTGTTGACAAATCCTGGCCTAACCCTTGTTCTGCTTTCAGAAAGGATTCCACTAGCCTTCCTCTGAGGAGACTTTCAAGTGAATTTTATTCATTCTGTCTCTACAAATTTAAAGACAAATGAACAAGACATAGGTGGTCTGAAGTTTATCCTACATCAGTTCAGTTCAGTTCAGTCTCTCAGTCATGTCTCACTCATTAAAATATATTTGAGGGGAGTGGGGATGGCATGAAGGAGACTGGGGTAAGCAGTATGACTTCTATAGTGTTATGTGAGGGAAAATGTGGACCAAGACAGCATCTGTCCTTCCTAATACATCATAAGCTCCACAAAGTCAGGGACCAGGTCTTTTTTTGTCCATCACTATATTTCCATCTCTGGTGTAGTGTCTGCTGCCTGTTATGGAATGAATTGTGTCCTGCCGAAATTCATATGTGGGAATCCTAATCCTCAAGGTGACAGTATTGGGAGATGGAGCTTTGACAGAGGTGGTTAAGATGAATTCATAAGGGAGACCACAGATCTCTCTTTCTCCAGCACAGAGGAAAAGCCATATGAAGACACAATGAGAAGGCAGTCATCTGCAAGCCAGGAAAAGGGGTCTCACTAGAAACTCACCCTAACAGAACCTTGACCCTGGATTCTAATCTCCAGAACTGCGAGAAAATACACTTTTGTGGTTTAAGCCACCTTGTCTGTGGTGTTTTGTTATGGCAGCCTGCACAGATTAACTCACTATCTAAGAAATATTTTTGGAAAGGAAAGGAAGGGAAAAAGGCAGATAGTAGAAGAGAGCTGACTTTTCAACTGACAAAATTATATGGTCTTTGGTAAATCATTGTAAATGTCTCTACTTGAGCCTCTATTTCCTAGTAGACAAAATATAGATGAAAAATGAGACCCATATTTTAGGGTCATGTGGAGGAGTAAGTAGGAGAGTGTATATAAACTACATAATACTATTCAAGTACTAGTTGCTCTTATTTAAGAAACTATTTTCCCCCAAATATCAGTCATTTCAGCAAAGGGACTAACTCTGACTTTTTACTGTAAATTAATGAGGACTTCTAGACTGCAAGGCCTAGAAGCACTCTTTATTTTTTGACTATGGAAATAATGAACAAAGTCTGTATTTAAATGATAAAATAAAAAAATTTAGGGAATAAAAAAATATAGTTGCTATCTTTATTCAACCTCTCTAGCTGTTTCTTTCCATGCCTTTCAAAAAATAGTACGTATATAAATAAGCAAAGCCTGCAACATCTTCTCAACTCCCTTATATTTTAGTGGTATCATACTAAAATTTGTATAGCCCTCTTCGTATTTACATGCTGTAAATGCTATTCATAAGTGAGGGGTAGTGCAAGCAAGTCTTTGTTATCTGGTATTACTGTCTTCTTCCTGTATCTAAATCCGTTAAAAAGGAATAAAAGCAATTAAAAAGATTGCCAAGTGCTACCAAACTGTCAGTAGACTTTTAGTGAAACCTTATTTGTCGCAAGAAATGGTGTCCTAGAACGACCTTGTACTCGTGTGTGATAGCCAACCCTTGTATTTTCGACATCTCTTTCCAACTTGATGCCATGATGGCACACTGATAGCTTGAAATTAGCCATATAGGCTTACTTATACCTTAGCAAATGCTAGGAACCTTGGCTTTCACACCCTCTCCCTTGAAGACCCACTGTTGTAAAACATTTATCAGCAGACAAGAAGTGACTGTAAATGACCCCTCAGGCCCACTCAGGGTGGCCTGGACAATGAGCCAGCTGAGACCTGAAACAGCCTGTCTCTCGAGGGGGATGGTGAGTGAGGAGTGTACAAACTCAGCTTCCATGGGAATTTGGGCTTCCTCTCTCCAGAAGAGGGAAAGCACCAACTTGTGTGCTCTGGAAGTCTCTAAAGCTTGGTATTTGCAGCTTGGTGTTTGCAGATAAATACCATGCAGGTCTGATAGGCCAAAACAGACAGCCTGGGGCTGGCAGCCTGTATAGTCCCTCATTGCTTTCTCTATCGATCCTGTTAAAAAGGCAGAATAGCACAGTACCAGGCTCTGCACTGGAACACAACCCCCTCCCCTCCCCCCACACCGACCCCATGCCATCCCCTCAGCAGAGCCCTGGCCTTAGTGTGACTTCCTGTGAAGTAATGAGGGCCATGCCATCTAGCACTGTGCAGTCTGTCCTGCAGTCTGGTGCTTGTGAGATGGGACACAAAGACCAGCAATAGAAAGAAAACAAGCAAACCAGAAAACAAAACAAAAACCCCAACAACTTTGAAAGCTATGGTAATGGGACCTAGTCATCCACATAGCACCCAGTTAATTTGGGAATAAGTTCTTAAAGTTCCCTGGCATTCCAATGGGTAGGATTTCATGCTTCCACTGCAGGGGGCCTGGATTCAATCTCTGGTCAGGGAACTAAGATTCTGCATGCCATGTGACAGGCCAATAAATAAAAGTTGTTTGCTTATTAAATTTTTCTTATTTGTTATTTGCTGTTGAACCATTTCACACATTTGCTCAGGCAGGGAGGGCTCTTTTGCAAACTGATGAAGTTGCATGGGTCCAGAATCCAGTTTCAAGAAATGATGCTATCAGTTCACTGAGGAAGGATGAGATTCTGCGGGAACTGACTTTAAGCTATGAGGTCTCATTGTTTTATTCATAAAACAAGTGCTAACTTATTAATATTCAGTGGGGATTTACCTTTTTTGGTAAATAAGGTCACTAGAGAACACTTATCTAAAATAGCTCTTTGTGTTATCAAACTTCCCTGGAATCCAAGTTGCTAATCAAAAAATTGTGAGGTAAGAATGAATATACGAGATAATGGTAAAATAAATTGAGTAGGCTTGAAGGATATTTCTTTCAGATTGTGGCAAAGACTAGAGAAATCACTCCTGCTTTACTGCTGACTACATATATCTAATGACTTGTATTGCAGGTCTCTCTGAATAAACCCCAACTCATTATTATTCATCCACTTTCTGTTTCTAAACTTCATACTGAGTGCCACATCATTTTGTTTGCATTTATTATGAGAATGTGGTTATCCAGGTTATAAAAGGTCAAAGCTCAGGCTACAGTAATATTATATTTGGATTGGGGCCCTTAAGGAAATTTAGAAACACTGTAGTCTCCTGCACAACTCATTTCAAAGTGTCTTTCAAGTGCCACTCCTTCAGAAGGCTAATCACATCCCTTCAATATTAATTAATATAAACTTCAATTTTTCAGAGAATGGTTTTTCTGATTTTGTTCCCAATTTCTCTGAGTGACTTGGAGTATATTATGCACTAATTATTAAAAAATTCAAAGGGACCAAAAATACCATCTTCTCTTTCCTTTACTGGGGCTCATCTGAGACTGGGATTATAGTGATAATCTTGCATATATGTGTGACAATTAGTATGTGTTTAGGCTTTTAAAATTATTACTGAAAAGAATAAGAGAATCTGAAATAAATGTGTCAGTGTATTACAGTGATACACAAAATCACTTGGAAAAATGAAAATCTAAGAAAAATAAAAGCATCCATCCCATAATTTCCCTCAAAATTCTTCTTGCAGCAACTCTGCTTTGGCTCCAGCTCAGACTGCTAACACTGTTAGGAAGTGAATTCCACCCTGATTCAACCCCAGTTGTGTATTTTACGGTACCAGAGGGTTTTACTCTCTTGGATTCCTAAAATCAAGATGTGCTACTTTCTGTATGATATGTGAACCACTATCTTCAAAGAAACACTGTTACATCTTGTTTTTCCAGTGTTTGTCAGTTTTAAATTTGTACATGCACAATCTGAACATAAATAAAAGAATATGTCTGTCACTAATGACTGGATTTGGTAGCAAACATTAATTTTTTTAGGCTATTCTTTAAGGATCATAAATAGGAATTTAAACTTTTTTGAAAGACACATCAGAACTCACCTTCACCTCCTGGATAAACTTCAGTTTGATGCAGTAAATTCTGTGCTTGATTCATATTAAGACTGTAAATCTTCTTGAAAACTCTTAATTAAAAAAAAAATACATTGTTCTTTTAATGGGGCAAAAATTCCAAGTTAGAAGTCTGTTTTTTTTAAAGAAAATGATTTTGATTTTGAGAAATGAAACAGTCCTGCCATTTGGGAGATCAATCTATCATATCTCTCAAGGAGAAATGTACAGGTTTTCTTAAACATGTCCCTTTTGGAATTAGTGGCAAATTGATGTCTTTGTTTCTTAATGCCGAAGTCAGACTGGTATAGGCA
Organism: Ovis aries; assembly: GCF_016772045.2. Lineage (NCBI taxonomy): Eukaryota > Metazoa > Chordata > Mammalia > Artiodactyla > Bovidae > Ovis > Ovis aries. Next base: position 61,109,411 of record NC_056057.1, on the reverse strand, counting down.
AAATGGCTCCGGCACTGCATGCCCCTTCTCTCTTCCTTAAAATGCTGGGCCAAATTAAAACTTAAAAATGAGAGTCAAGAAAATAATTATACCCTGCTCATTGTTCTTGCCAGAGGGGGAGTTGTAAGTAAACAAAGGAGAACCCAGAGCTTTGAAGCTATAATAGGATTTCTCTTGTGTGTTTTTCCCTTTTTGTATAGACATTAGTTGAGGCAAATCTCATTTTACTTAATAACTGCCTGGATTAAGGAAGCTTTTGAAGATACTAATTTACATAAAATAAGCTTATTTGAATAATTGGTGCTAGTTTGCATATTGAAAACAAAACATACATCTGCAATTTTATAAAAGATTTGGGTTTGATTGGCATTGCCTTAGGTGTTTCTTCTTATATCAATGAAATTAAAGTTTCCTTACTATGTTTATGTATCAGTGGAGAGGGCTGAAGGGAAATTTACATACAAATAAATTCTTTGCTAACTAACTACTAAGCACTTGCCTAAAAGTCTGTACTGCTTAAACTTACAGAAATATGAAAGTATAGTTCAGATTAATTCCTCTGAAACTAAGGATTTAATGTTTACCTTTTTTAAATCGTAAAAGGTGTTAACAGTGTTTAATGGCAAAACTGGATACAAAATAAGAATTACTTTATATCTGAAAGTAAAATAATTTTTGTAATAATCAAATAAAATTGCATAAAAAGTGTTTCAGTCAATTTCATGAAAGAACTAAAAGGTAATAATAGTCTATGTCTAGAGTTTCATATCATTTGGGCAGAGGGTTCTGAGCTTTTCCTGTAAACAGCACTTTTAGTATCTGGTAATTTTTTCACTGGGTTTCTCTGGTGGCTCAGTGGTAAAGATTCTGACTGCCAATGCAGGAGATGCAGATTCAACCCTTGGGCAGGGCAGATCCCTTGGAGAAGAAAATGGCAGCCCACTCTAGTGTTCTTTCCTGGGAAATCCCATGAACAAAGAAGCCTGGTGGGTTACAGTCCTCGAGACACAGAAGAATTTGACACGACTTACTGACTAAATAACAGTTATTTTTCACTGCATCTTTAGGCCAAAAGACTCATTTAGTAGATCTACTTATTGAGCATTTAGGTACAAATAACTTAAGGATTTATATCCTAACATCACAGAAGCTGGTTGGAAAAACAATATTTTTTTTTTTTTCCAAAAAGCAATGTTTTTTCCCCCAAAAAACAATGTTTTTTTTCATTCTTAAATATCCAGTTATTTACTATTATGTGCATGCTAAATTACTACAGCTGTGTCTGACTCTATGCTACCCTGTGGACTAGCCTGCCAGGCTCCTCTGTCCATGGGATTCTCCAGGCAGGAATACTGGAGTGGGTTGCCATGCCCTCTTCCAAGGGATCTTCCTGACCGCAGGGATATTTCATGTCTCCTGCATTGATAGGCAGATTTTTTGCCACTAGCACCACCCAGGAAGCCTTCCTATTGCCAAATTCAGACTTAAATTGAAGAAAGTAGGGAAAACCACTAGACCATTCAGGTATGACCTAAATCAAACCCCTTAAAATTATACAGTGGAAGTGACAAATAGATTCAAGGGGTTAGATCTGATAGAGTGCCTGAAGAACTATGGATGGAGGTTCTTGACATTGTACAGGGGGCAGGGATCAAGACCATCCCCAAAGAAAAGAAATGCAAAAAGGCAAAATGGTTGTCTGAAGGGACCTGACAAATAGTTGAGAATAGAAGAGGAGTGAAAAGCAAATGAGAAAAGGAACAATATACCCATTCAACTGCAGAGTTCCAATAGCAAGGAGAGATAAGAAAGCTTTTCTCAGTGATCAATGCAAAGAAATAGAGGAAACAATAGAATGGGAGAGACTAGAGATCTCTTCAAGAAAATTAGAGATATGAAGGGAACATTTCATGCAAAGATGGGCTCAATAAAGGACAGAAATGGTATGGACCTAACAGAAGCAGAAGATATTAAGAAGAGGTGGCAAGAATACACAGAACTATACAAAAAATATCTTCATGACCCAGATAATCACGATGGTGTGGTCACTCACCTTGAGCCAGACATCCTGGAATGTGAAGTCAAGTGGGCCTTAGAAAGCATCATTATGAACAAAGCTAGTGGAGGTGATGGAATTCCAATTGAGCTACTTCAAATCCTAAAGGATGATGTCGTGGAACTGTGTATTCAATATGCCAGCAAATTTGGAAAACTCAGCAGTGGCCACAGGACTGGAAAAGGTCAGTTTTCATTCCAATCCCAAAGAAAGGCAATGCCAAAGAATGCTCACACTACTGCACAATTGCACTCATCTCACATGCTAGTAAAATAATGCTCAAAGTTCTCCAAGCCAGGCTTCAGCAATATGTGAACCGTGAACTTCCTGATGTTCAAGCCGGTTTCAAAAAAAGGCAGAGGAACCAAAGATCAAATTGCCAACATCCACTGGATCAGGGAAAAAGCAAGAGAATTCCAGAAAAGCATCTATTTCTGCTTTATTGACTATGCCAAAGCCTTTGACTGTGTGGATCACAAGAAACTGTGGAAAATTCTGAAAGAGATGGGAATACCAGACCACCTGACCTGCCTCTTGAGAAATCTGTATGCAGGTCAGGAAGCAACAGCTAGAACTGGACGTGGAACAACAGACTGGTTCCAAATAGGAAAAGGAGTATGTCAAGGCTGTATATTGTCACCTTGCTTATTTAACTTTTATGCAGAGTACATCAGGAGAAACGCTGGACTGGAAGAAGCACAAGCTGGAATCAAGATTGCAGGGAAAAATATCAATAACCTCAGATATGCAGATGACACCACCCTTATGGCAGAAAGTGAAGAGGAGCTAAAAAGCCTCTTGATGCAAGTGAAAGAGGAGAGTGAAAAAGTTGGCTTAAAGCTCAACATTCAGAAAACAAAGATCATGGCATCTGGTCTCATCACTTCATGGGAAATAGATGGGGAAACAGTGTCAGACTTTATTTTTCTAGGCTCCAAAATCACTGCAGATGGTGATTGCAGCCATGAAATTAAAAGATGCTTACTCTTTGGAAGAAAAGTTACTACCAACCTAGGTAGTATATTCAAAAGCAGAGACATTACTTTGCCGACGAATGTTGTCTAGTCAAGGCTATGGTTTTTCTATTGGTCATGTATGGATGTGAGAGTTGGACCATGAAGAAGGATGATCGCCGAAGAACTGACGATTTTGAACTGTGATGTTGGAGAAGACTCTTGAGAGTCCCTTGGACTGCAAGGAGATCCAACCAGTCCATTGTGAAGATCAGCCCTGGGATTGCTTTGGAAGGAATGATGGTAAAGCTGAAACTCCAGTACTTTGGCCACCTCATGCGAAGAGTTGACTCATTGGAAAATACTCTGATGCTGGGAGGGATTGGGGGTAGGAGGAGAAGGGGACGACAGAGGATGAGATGGCTAGATGGCATCACTGACTCGATGGACGTGAGTCTGAGTGAACTCCGGGAGATGGTGATGGACGGGGAGGCCTGGCATGCTGTGATTCATGGGGTCGCAAAGAGTTGGACATGACTGAGCGACTGAACTGAACTGGACTGAGGCTTCAATAGTACATGAACCATGAACTTCCAGATATTCAAGCTGGATTTAGAAAAGGTAGAGGAACCAGAGATCAAATTGCCCACATCCGTTGGATCATCAAAACAGCAAGAGAGTTCCAGAAAAACATCTACTTCTATGTTATTGATTATGCCAAAGGCTTTGACTGTGTCTGTTATTCCGATTTCTTTAAGAATTTTTCAGTTTGTTGTGATCCACACAGTCAAAGCTGTATATTGTCACCCTGCTTATTTAAATTATATGCAGAGTACATCATGAGAAATGCTGGGCTGGAGGAAGCCCAAGCTGAAATCAAGGTTGCTGGGAGAAATATCAATAACCTCAGATATGCAGATGACATCCTTATGGCAGAAAGTGAAGAAGAACTAAACAGTCTCTTATGAAAGTAAAAGAGGAGAGTGAAAATATTGGCTTAAAACTCAACATTCAGAAAACTACAATCATGGCATGCGGTCCCATCACTTCATGGAAATAGATGGGGAAACAGTGGAAACAGTGACAGGCTTAATTTTTGGCTTCCAAAATCACTGCAGATGGTGATTGCAGCCATGAAATTAAAAGACGCTTACTCCTTGGCAGGAAAGTTATGACCAGCCTAGATAGCATATTAAAAAACAGAGACAGTACTTTGCCAACAAAGGTCCATCTAGTCAAAGCTACGGTTTTTCCAGTGGTTATGCATGGATGTGAGAGTTACACTATAAAGAAAGCTGAGCTCTGAAGAATGATGCTTTTGAACTGTGGTGTTGGAGAAGACACTTGAGAGTCACTTGAACAGCAAGGAGATCCAACCAGTCAATCCTAAAGGAAATCAGTCCTGAATATTCATTGGAAGGACTGATGCTGAGGCTGAAACTCCAATACTGGTCCACCTGATGTGAAGAACTGACTCATTTGAAAAGAGCTGATGCTGGGAAATATTGAAGGGAGGAGGAGAAGGGTAAGGCAGAGGATGAGATGGTTGGATGACATCACTGACTCAATGGACATGAGTTTGAATAAACTCCAGGAGTTGGTGATTGATGGACAGGGAGACCTGTCGTGCTCCAGTCCACTGGGTCACAAAGAGTCAGACATGAATGAGTGGCTGAACTGAACTGATGTGTATAATTGTACCACTTTACAGATTCTCACACCATGGAGTAAAGTGGACCTACTGTTCTCATTTCTTGTTTTATATTGATTTTTTTTCTTAGTTCTTGCTTTTTATCCCAGTAACTGCTAAATATATTTCACAAAGATATGACATCATTGCAATATAGACATATATTAAATCATTATGTTGTACACCTAAAGGGGTTTCCCAGGCAAAGAATTCACCAGCGGGAGATGCAGGAGAGGCAGGTTTGACCCCTGGGTCAGGAAGATCCCCTGGAGTAGGAAATGGCAACCTGCTCCATCTTGTGGAGAAATATTTGCCTGGGAAATTCTATGGACAGAAGTACCTGGTTGGCTACAGTCCAGGAGGTTGCAAAGAGTCAGAGAAGATTGGAGCAACCAAGCATGCACTCGTGTACACCTAAAACTAATACAGTTCATGTTAATTATAATACTAATATGTTAATTGTATCTAAGTAAAACTTCAAAAGAATATGACATTAAAAGGCATGTATATGTTGAAACCGAACTATCTCAGAGCTGTTTTCTGCATGTATCTGACAGATGTCACTGTGTTTCCTTTGAAAATTAAAATATCCTGTGGCACCCTTATTAATTTTCTGTGGCTCCCATGGGTGGCTCTGGAGTTTGAGAAGGGCAGTATTTAGGACAATATATTTTTGAAAGTTTTATAATTCACCTAATAGTTTAACTATCTAAAGCTAAATTTCTTGTTAGTGTTCTCATTTCTTGGACTGACTGATAGTCATTAACTACTCAAGGAGGTATTGGCTGTATTCATATTCTCAATAAGCATCCATCTGTAATAATGATTACAATCTATTTCAGGAATAATGACAATGTTTTGCGTGATAAATATTTGTTGGAAATGTTGACTTATTTTAACTTTCCAGAGAATCAGTATATAAGCAGCCTTCCAAAGGATCAGAGACTGGGATGGATCCAGTGGTAGAATGGAATAAATGACCAGATGAAAAAGGGATACTAGAAATCTCCATTTCCTATTTACCTTACTTAGGTTCCATGCCATTGCTGTCTTCTGCTTTGTTTGGAATTTCCATCCTTGTAATCACTCTTTCAGGAATACAGGAAACAAAGAGCATGGGTTCAGACAGTGTTAAACATCCCATCTTGGGGAACAGTGGAGAAGAACACAGTGGACTTGGTGCTCCACCTGTATTGTTACCTGCACTTGAGTATCAGTTCAGTTCAGTCACTCAGTCGTGCCTAACTCTTTGCCACCCCATGGTCTGCTGCATGCCAGACTTCTCTGTCTATCACCAACTTCTAGAGTTTGCTCAAACTCATGTCCATCGAGTCGGTGATGCTATCCAACCATCTCATCCTCTGTCTTCTGCTTCTCCTACTGCCTTCAATCTTTCCCAGCATCAGGGTCTTTTCTAATGAGTCAGTTCTTTGCATCAGGTGGCCAAAGTATTGGAGTTTCAGCTTCAGCATCAGTCCTTCTAATGAACACCCAGGACTGATTTCCTTTAGGATTGACAGGTTTGATCCCCTTGCAGTCCAAAGGACTCTCTGTGATGTTCTCCAACATCACAGTTCAAAAGCAGCATTTTTTTGGTGCTCAGCTTTCTTTATAGTCCAACTTTCACGTCCATACATGACTACTGGAAAAATTGTAGCTTTGACTGTAGAACTTGAAGAGAGTCATGAGGACTGGATGGAGGACAGGTGAAATTTAAATTGCAGATTTAGGTTTAGAGTGGATCAAACATAAAACAGGCAGAAGGAACATGAGGGCAAGAATAAGCTTTAGGTTAAGGAGGATGGAAGGAAGTGTTATCTACACATTAAGCATGCCCATTCAAATAGGGGACACTGGATTAGGAGAGGATCACCTATTTCCAGTTGGTCGTGAAACAATTCCATTGACTAGCCCTTAAATTCTTGACTCTTAGAACTAATAGTGTGCTAGATATTCTCATACATAGATCTTTGTGCACATCTGTGATATTTCCTTAGGACAAATTTATAGAATTGCTAGATCATGGAATACATGTATGTTAAGACTTTTGGTATGCTCTGTCAAAGTATTCCTCAGAAAGGTAGTAACAATGCAAGGTCCACCATCAATGTATGAATATGGACACCAGAAATGGCAAGTTCCATTTTTTTTGGCAAGCTCCACTTAGGAGAGTTAGGGCTTCCCAGGTGGCGCTAGTGGTAAAGAACCTGCCTGCCAATGCGGGAGATGCAAGGGACTCTGATTCCATCACTTGGTTGGGAAGATTTCTTGGAGGAGAAAATGGCAACCCTCTCTAGTATTCTGCCCTGGAGAATCCAATGGACAGAGGAGCCTGGTGGGCTACAGTCTGTAGGATTGCAAAGAGTTGGACACAACTGAGGCAACTTAGCACGCACTTAGAAGAGTTATATCTGTACATAGCCATGAATGGGGATTCTTAAGGCCAGAAGTTGATTCACTGACAAACACTAGATTTACAATATAAATTTAAAAAATAAGCAAGATAGACTAAGAATGTGGGTTTCTGAATTCTGCCCAGCATCTGTGAATACTCCACAGTGATATTCTGGGTACAAGCTCTAATTTCTCAAGAATGGAGGTATACCAAGCCAGAGTGGCTGAAGGAGTGATCTGTCTCTGGTTTGGTCTGGATATTTTTACTTTGATTAATAAGACCTTTAAAAATGACCCCATTAGTTTTGCTAAAAAAATCTTACCTTCTTTCTAAATTTTCCTATCCTTGTGAATAGAACTACCACCTCCACATCTGGCCAAGCCAAACCCGAGAATAACATAAAAATACCACTTTAACCCCACACAGCCCCAGCAGACAATTGTTTTTAACAATTACTATCAATTCTATTCAATTAGTATCTTCCAAACATACCCCAATTCGAGGGCTGTTCTTTCTACCTTTGTAATTTCTTGCTCCCTAATGTTCTTGCTACCCTTGACCTTATATTGACACTAGAGTGGAACCTCTAAACTGTGTGTCAGATCATGTCTGTTCTTGCTCAGGATTTTTTGGTATTATTGCCTACAGAATAGAAACTAAAACTTATGGTTAGCCTTACAGGATCCTATTATCCATGAAGCCCATTGTTATGTCACGTAGGTGGTGTCACCAAACACCCACGTACTGGTCATGGTTTTCATCCTGAACCTTTTGCCTTCAGCCATTTGAGGGGCCATAACCTGACTTGGGCCTTATTCTTCATGCTTTTGGTGCATGATTTATCTTCTTAGGCACAGCTGCCCTTTCACTTTCCCATCTCTTGCTCAGCACAACATCTCTGGCTTTGACCTCTTGGTGACTCAGATGGTAAAGAATCTGTTTGCAGTATGGGAGACCCAGGTTCAATTTCTGGGTCAGGAAGATCCCCTGGAGAAGGGAATGGCTACTCACTCCAGTATTCTTGCCTGGAGAACCCCAAAGACAGAGGAGCCTGGTGGGCTACAATCCATGGGTTTGCAAAGAGTTGGACATGACTGAGCAAATAACACTTTACTTCCTTCACTTCATGCTGCCCTGCTACTATTGAGAATCTCCCCTTTTCCTGGTTGCTACTGTGGAAATAAAGACATCAGAGTTCTACTAGCATCAGTACAAGATTTCAGAGCAAAACTCTGTCCAGAGCTGGCCCACAGCCTACGGAGGGCAAAACTTGCCAGAAGGGGTTCATTTGCTTGAACTTCAGGATTAAGAGTCTCAAAAACTCTTAGCACCAAAACTAAGGCCTGCCCTGTTTGTCAGAGGCAATGTTCCATCTCAAAATTCTGTCTCATTTGTGGTTTTTCCAAGAAAGCAATCATATGAGTGCTGTAGAGAGAATGAAGTTTTTTAATAGAATTCCTTCTGCAGATTTAGAAAGAATGGTGTCTATTTGCTAAATTATTTGTAATTGAGAAATGGCTTCTGATTTGAAAAAGCAGGAAAGCACTACATCCTGAGTGAATCTTCATCTACTGATAAGTAACAAGGTGACAGCTGAATTAAGCTGGCTACTCTAATTTTAATATTTTCTATGCTGAAATGTAATTGGTTAATGAAAAGAAACAAAAACATTGCTGACATAATTAATATGGACACATATTTATCTTACTAATATACTTCATAATGTTTCTGATTAAAGGAAATATACAAAATAAGTTTTAAGAAAATAAGAATTAACATTACTGTTATTTACTGAAATAATTTGACTAAAATATTTATAGTTGACTTATTGAGTCTAAGGTGCTTTGCTGCCAATTACATCATGTTTGATTACCTTTTGCATGAAAATAATAAATTTTCTTATGTGCATGGAAAATGAATACATATAGTAAAATAAAAGAGTGCTGTGAAATGTGTAAGTAGGCCTTACATGAAGCAAACTTGCATTTATATCTTTGTTATAGTTTTTAAAATTATGATATGTAGCACTTTGAAGTTAGAAAAGCTTTTGTTGGCCTTCAGTCATACGGCGTACGAAGAGATGAGGATGGTTTAATTGGGAAACTGTCTGAGCTCCAGGCAGAATTGTAGTGCCTATTTTGTCAGGGAGGCATGTGGTGGAAGGGCATAAAGGAGTCTCAGAATGGAGAGAGAAGGCAGTAGTCATGTGGACTCAAATCCCAGACAGACCATAAAGAGATGTTCTCAAATATATGCAAATGTATGACCTACATTGTCATTGAATATTGAATAGATATTCACCAGATTAACACTTAATAAAACATCAGAGAGTAAGAGATTCCATTTTTTCTTGGATAAAGAGAGAAAATATTTATGTTTAGGCGCACGCTATGAAAAACGTTGTGAACTTTATCCAGATTGAAATTACTGCCTCTCACTAAGAAAAGCTTTCACTGACACCCCATCTTGAGTAATAGCAAACATATTGTAAAACCCATCCAACTGATAAATAGTTTTTGGCTTTTAGGAGCATTTTCAATAACATAAAGAGATTAGAGTGAAGTGGAAGGGAAGCCATCTGTTTCAGTGTTGAATTTTAATTTTCCATTATTAATATAATAATTAGCAACTGATAATTATTCCAGATAAAAAGCTGTGTTCGTAAATATTTAAAATGAGACAAGTGGGTGGGTGGATTGGATACCTTTGAGGTGATTTGGATCAATGAAACTATAATTTAGTGGTTATGTGGTTTGTGTTTCTTGTTAAATCCTGGAATGGTACTGGCATATAGAATGGCATTAAATTAATTTCTTCTTTCACTCTTGTTTTCATGTAATTTCCCACATTATACCCTTTGCTATAAAACATGCCATGTTCAATTAAGGTATGCTAGTATGTTGAAGTATTTTTCAACAACTCTGTTGAAATCTCATGAATGAGGTCAGCTCACAGGGTCAAACTAATACATGCTAAATGCTTGTATGTAATTTTTTAGCTTGAGACAGGCTCAGAGGCATTTTTTTGACGAACTCCTGAGAACTATTGATTCTTCAACAACCTTGACAGAATAGGCTTTTTGAGAATAAAATACGTCCTGCTTCATTCCTTTCCTTTAGCTCATTTTAAGTAGCATAACAATCCTAATTTTAAAGTTACTTCTATTCACCCAATGAAAGTAACGTGTTTCTCTTGATCCTTTTGGTTCCTGAGTCTTTAAATTGCTTTAAGTTATTTTCTCAAACTGTCACTGTTAATCATGCACATTTACTTTGCCTTATGCTATTAGTAGGATGGAATTTACCAACTTCTTTGCATGATCCTGTTGTACTGATACACTTAACATCTGTCATAAATGATTTATTAAGATTTAGTGAAAATTATATTTCAACATATTTAAGGAGCAAACTTCACTGAAAACAAATGTTTGACACATGTTTCAGTACTCTCCAAGCCTTTCTAATTATAATTAAGATAGAATTTCATTTCATTATTATTTGGAGACCCAAGCTGTCACAATTTATCTTTTCTTTTATGCAGCATTTCCCACTTCAACACATTCAGGCAACTTTCATTTCATCCAGATAAGCACAGGATTTTGGTGGCAATTTCTTTTTCAGAACAAATACATGTTTCAGAGTATAGAAGATTTTGTGATTTTCAAAGTAATAAGCCAAGTTTACAAATTTAACCCAATAGATGGAACACATAGACACACACACAAAATTTGATGCTCATTTTTTTTTTTTAATATTGCTCACACCAGAACTTATTTTATCCAAACATATACAATCACTTGGGTCACTGAAGCTAATGTAGTAAGTCCAACCTTTTATGTTAAAGCATTAGCTTAGTGGATTATTATGCCTCCTCTGAATAAACAGTGCTCTTGAGACTATTTCAGCCTGTGAGTTCAATAAATTTACTAACCGCCCCCCCCCCAAAAGTATTAGATTTAAATAGAGTTCAACTCTCTCAGGACATCAGTCTCACCAACACAAAAGCAAACTTTGTAAGGGTCATCCATTGCCTTTCTTTTCCCAGGCTTCCCTTCCTTCATTAACCATGCTCTTACTTGTTTTGGGAGACTTTGTGACTAAGGAGACAAGTCTTACACTTATATTGTGTAAGATTTGTAAATTTAATTCGATAATTAGTGACTAGAATAGGCTGCCATGTCCCAATGCCAAAAGCTCATTTAACTTTGGACAACTCGATTTCTTGGAGCCTGAGTGTCCTCATTCTTACAATAAGGGTAGACTTTATTTACGTTTGTGGGTAAAGGAATATCTTTGGAACCACTATGGAGGGGTGGGTAATGGGGACAGCTGAAACAGGGTCAGGTCCATTAAACACTCAGCAAATATTAGCTATTATTATTATTAAAATAAATTTGTAACAATTTTCCATTGTCAGGGTATGGACAGCTCAAAATTGCTATACCAAGGCAGAATACAAAAAAAACACGGGACAGAGGCTTATATTAGAAAGCAGCCCTATTTCAGTACTAATAAATGAAATGTCATAGGTTTGGTGGCATTTTTTTTTAAAGAGCACACCAAAAGAAACATTTATAAAAATCCTTCAATAAATATTTGTTGCCAAGCATACTTGAAAAATCATCAGAGAGACTGAATATAATCTACAATCTTTTTTTTTTTTTTTTTTTAAAGCAAGATTTCAATCTGGAAGTCCATGAATGAGATTTTCTCCTCCATGTATTTTGCTTGACTGTCAGGATGGTTTTAAAAATTAGTCTGAAATGAAATGAACTTATCAAAACTTGTGGGATGCTGTGAAGGCAGTACTTAGAGTGAAATTTATGGCACTGAATACTTATGTTAGAAAAGAAGAAAAATTTTAAATTATTAATCTAAGATTCCACCTCAGAACACTAGAAAGAGAAGAGCAAATTAAAGCCAAAATAAGCATAACAACAGAAAAGCATTAGAGCATAAATAAAGTTGAAAGTGAGAAATTGATAGAGAAAATCAAACCAAAAGCTGGTTCTTAGACAAGGTTAATACAATTGATAAGCCTCTAGCCAGTCTATGAAAAGAGAAAAAAAAGATGCACATTACTAATACCAGATGTGAAAGAGAGGACATGACTAGAAATCCCATGAAAATTAATATAATAAAGATAATAAAATAATACTATGAATAACTCTTGGCTCGCTAATTTGACTCGCTAATTTGGCTCCTAGATTAAATGGACCTATTTCTTAAAAGACCCAATTTGCTAATACTTAGACAAGAAGAAATAGATAATCTAAATAGGCTCATATTTATTAAAGAAAAAATCAATAATTAATAACCTTCCAACACAGAAATCACTAGGCCCAGATGGTCTTACCAGCAAATTCTACCAAACATTCAAGGAAGAAATTATACCAATTCTCTACGATCTCTTTCAGAAGACAGAAGCAGAAAGAATACTTCCTAACTCATTATATGAGAGCAGAAAAAACAAAATGCAGAATAGTCTTTCTCGTGAACATATATGCAATAATCCTCAACAAAATATTAGCAATTGAATCCAACAATGTACACAAAGGATTACTTATCATGACAAACTGGAATTTATCCCATGTTTGGAAGCCTGGTTCAGCATTCAAAAATCAATGTAATCCATCACTTTAACAGACTAAAAACAAAATATCACATGATCATATCAATAGATGCAAGAAAAGCATTTGACAAAATCCAACATCTGTTCATGATAAAAATACTGTAAATTATGCCTGGGGAGGAACTTTCTCCACTTTGTAAAGACTGTCTACAAAAACCTTCAGCTAATGTCATATGCAGTAGTGAAAAACTCAAAGTTTTCCCACTAAGATAAGGTACAAGGCATGGACATCTCCCTTTCATCACTCCTTTCAACATCATACTGGAAGTCGTGGCTACTAAAATAAGGCAGGAAAATGAAAGGCATACAGACTGGGAAGGAAGACATAAATTTGCTTTTGTTCATAAATGATGTGATTGTCTATGTAAAACATCCAAAAGAACTTGATATAAACCTAAAACTATTCTAAAAGAAAGGTTTTAAAAAATACCTCCATAATATAAATAGTCCATCTTTCATGATAAAAAATGAATTTGGATTACTTTACTCCAGTTTGTTAAACACTCCACTACTCTCCAATGCTTAAAAATTGGCAAGGTTTATAACCGTATATACCTTTAGGGGATTTGTAGCTTATTGAGTTCATGCTCTCTGAGAATCAAGCATTTGTATTGGCAGTGGTGCTGTGCTCAGTTGTGTCCAGCTCTTTTCAACTCCATTGCCTATAGCCCACCAGGCTCCTCTGTCAAATTTTCCAGGCAAGAATACTGGAGTGGATTGCCATTTCCTATTCCAGGGGATCTTCCTGACCCAGGGATGGAACCCACATCTCTGTCATCTCCTGCATTGCTAGGCAGATTCTTTACCACTTGACCACCCAGGAAGCCCTAAGCATTTGTATTAAGGGTCCTTTTATCCTATCACAGAGATGTGTATGAAAAGAGTGATGCTCAGCACCAACAGAATGCCTTGCTAAATTAGGAAGAATTTTCCACAGCAAACCAGAGAGAACACTCCTTTAGCTATGGCTTAGTATTTCCATTTTTGAGGGGGAACTAGAACTTACTGCAGAATTTTCTCTGTGGAGTATCTACAGATGCTTAGAAATATTCATTGGGGCTTCCACAATGGCTCAGCAGGTAAAGAATCCACCTGCAATGCAGGAGACACAGGAGCTGCAATTTGATCCCTGGGTTGGGAAGATGTCCTGAGGAGGAAACTCACTCCAGTATTCTTGCCTGAAAAAAATCTCATGAACAGAGGAGGCTGGTGGGCTATAGTTCTAAGGGTTGCAAAGAGTTGGACATGACTGAATTACTAAGCATGCACGCAATTCTTAAATTAACATTATTAGTAAACTTTACCTAATTTTTACTGTCTAGTGTAAATCTAGTACTTCTCAGTGAATTGACTTCTGGCCTTTAAAAGGTGGCTGAATCCCTCTTCATTGTCACTGTCCTGGGTCGACCCTGCCTGAAGATTCCAATGCTATTTCTAGTGTTCATTCTCATACTGATGGTAGACTTTTTATTGTTACTACCTTTCTGAAGAATCCTTTGGAAAGTGTATCAAAAGTTTTAACACACTTATAGTCTAGAACCTAGCAATTCTCTTTCTAGAAATTTGTCATGTGGAAATTATATATCTTGTACACAAAAAATATTTTTGAGTTTGTCTATTACACTATTAGTTAAGAGTGAAAAATCAGTTAAGAGTGAAAAATCAGAAAAATCTAAAGGTCCCCAAATGAGTATTTGTTAAATAAATTCTAGTTTGGTAATTTGGAATTTTCTTCAGCCATTCAAAATCTTTATTAAAATATTTAGTAATATGGAGAAAATATGTATAGCTAAATATTCCAAGAAAGAAGAATATTATAAAATAACGTATATGCTATGGTTTCATTGGGCTCCCTGGTGGTTCAGACAAGTAGAGAATCTGCCTGCAATGCGGGAGACCTGGGTTCCATCCCTGGATTGGGAAGATCCCTTGGAGAAGTCCATGGCAGCCCACTTCAGTACTCTTGCCTGGAGAATTCCCATGAACAGAGGAGCCTGGTGGGCTATAGTCCATGGGATTGCAAAGAGTCAGACACGACTGAGCTATTAAGCACACACACACACGGTTTCATTAGAGTCTTTATAAAAGCAAAAATAGAGCCACAGAATAAGTTTAGAAAAGTGTCCCAAAATGTTAACAGTGGTTCTTTGGGTGGTAGGAATATGGTTGATTTTTATTTCTTTTATGTGCTTTGCTACATTTTCTAAATTTTATTGTTTTGTAATGAGATTAATAATAAAAATATTTTAAGAGGTATTCTAACGCTCTGATGGTTCAAACTAGGCGAGCAGTACCCCTTAAAGACTAGTTTCTGTCTATGCCCCCTGCCTGAACCAGAGGACTTGGGCATCAGATCTCTGGAGGGCCTTTTCATCAACATGGCCTAATTCTCTGATTTTAAGATAATCATGACTTGTAGATCTCTTGTCTTCTCAAGCAGCTTTTCAATTGGAGAGGAATTGGAAGCGTTTCACTGTCAGAGCTAATGGTCCATACCGGTACGGCTACCCTGTAGAATAATAATGCTTTTATGGAGAACATCCTCTGCTACCCTGTGATGGTTAAGTGTGGGACTGTTCTCTTCATTTCAGGAGAAGTGGCTCTAATTTAATTCTTCTGAATGATATTGCAGTGAATGGATATTTGTTCTTAGAAGGATCTTTTTAATAGGATCATTGCCTTGAAGCAATGTTCCCTTGGAAATTGCTTGATATCTGTCTGGGCAGCAGGAGTATTAGGATTTTTAGAAGTTGGGTACATGTGAATTCATATTGACATGGCTGAAGACAAAGCAAATAAGAGAAATACATTCATATCCTAAAAACTCAAATTAAATTGAAACATATAACTGTATTTTTCAGAATAGGAGATAATGAGAAGAAACATTTAATTATTGTAATTCTTTCAAATGTTCACATGGGAAAATACACTAACTAAAATATACAATTCCCAAGTTCACACTAGTTTTCAAATTCTTTCTTAGCCTCTATGCTCTGAATTACATGAAGAAATGAACGTATGTTACTGCAAAGTTGCTTTCTTGGCACATGAGCCCTTGCATATATGAGGGATGTGGGAAAATAAATTAATATAAAACTATTAACATCTAGTGCTTTTACGGATATTGTGAAAGGAGTAAATGAAGGGTTACATGTATTAGATGGCATAGACAGATTGTATAAGAGATAGAAAACATCATTTTGGTTAATGTGTTCAGACCATGATCTATAGCCAATAAACATACCTGTTAAGCATTTAAGGAGATGTTGGAGAACATTTGCTTCATTGTCTTGAATGATCAGTGTGCATGTGTATCAGGGGACAGGCAATGGGGCTTGAGCAGATAAGAAATCAATTCTAGAGTATCCTCAGAGTGCCCAAATCCCACTCTACCCTAAACAGTAGTATCAAAATTGATGGAGGAGAAGGAGGTCCAATGGTTATGTGAATTTTGAAAAACTCCCAGATTCCTGCTTAAAAACCCAGCTGTTTAGCTGTCTATATTTATGAATGAAAACATCAGTGCAGTTAAGTGGCATGATATAAAATTGCCAGACTAGTTTTTGAGAAAACTGAGATTGATGGATGAAGTATTTAATTTTTAATATAAAAATTAGAAGAGAGGGGTAGGATAAAAGCCTGAATGGATTGAACAAATAGTTTCTAAAATTGCTTTACATGCTCTGCCCCCATTTCAATCCAGTGCTTTACTTGTCACCTATTGATGGATTCAGTTACCATGACTGTTACTGACTCAACTCTGTGTCATAGCTGCCCCTTTGGTAAAGAAATGAGTTATCTTTGAGAAAGTGCTTTCTATGATGTCAAGATGGAAACCTAATTGGAGGGGCTAAAGTATGTGGAAATGAGCAAAAAGAGACAAACAATGATAGACTATTGTTTCTAGAAGTTATCACTAAAGAAGAGTGATAGTGCTAGTTGAGTCCTAGAGAAAGAATAAAACCCTCTATGGGGTGTGGCCAAAAAAAAATTCATGACTAAAGTTGTAGAATCTTTCTACATGATGTTGATACTATATATGAAATTACCTTCAGATTTTTGCTACAATAACACTGCATAACAAATGATTCTAAAATCTAGTGGCTTTCAATAACAAGCATATATATCTTTCTAATGGGCTTGTAGGTCATATCTGACTGTGGGCTCTTCTGGGCTTGGCTGGGCTTTGGTGCTGTAGTGGAGTTGACTTTAGATGAAGGTGTGAAAAATTTACCTGTGCTAACAGAAAGGAAGGTGGAATAAATGTAGCCATCTGTCTAGTCAAAGCTATGATTTTTCCAGTAGTCATGTATGGATGTGAGAGTTGGACTGTAAATAAAGCTGAGCACTAAAGAACTGATGCTTTTGAACTCTGGTATTGAAGTAGATGCTTGAGAGTCCCTTGGAGTGCAAGGAGATCCAACCAGTCCATCCTAAAGGAAATCAGTCCTGAATATTCATTGGAAGGACTGATGCTGAAGCTGAAACTCCAATACTTTGGTCACCTGATGCGAAGAACTGACTCATTGGAAAAGACCCCGATGCTGGTAAAGATTGAAGGCAGGAGGAGAAGGGGACAACAAAGGATGAGATGGTTGGATAGCACCACCAACTGGATGGGCATGAGTTTGAGCAAGCTCCAGGAGTTGGTGATGGACAGGGAAGACTGGCATGCTGCAGTCCACAGGGTCGAAAAGTCAGATACGACTGAGCAACTGAACTGAAATAAACTATTGATGGAGGTGATGGCAATAGTATTTAGAGCTGTTTATCCTTCTCTCAGAGATACAGGAAGCAAAGTTGAGAGTTAAGATGAGAACGTGCTGGAATTTTGAGGTGAAAAAATGTAATTAAGTGCAGTAGATAAATGCAGTCTATTCACTGGACAGCACTAAAGATCTTTGCAATTAGTGATCATGATTTAAAGATACAGCAAATTGTTTTTCTCCAGCCCCTCGGCTTCATGGGTATCAGGACAGAGCAGGTGGTCAGTTGGTTTTAACTATGATTAAAATTTGCCAAGTGAGATCTATGAGATAGGAAGACAAGAGAGTTGAGGGGGAAAAGGGAGTTGAGGTTTTGTGCAAAAGAGGAATAATGGATTGTGGATTCTAAACTACACAAGAAGAATATTATCTACATGAATAGGATGCCGGGAAAAAGTCTTTGTTGGGAATGGGATATTAGAGGAAAGAGGTAGAAGGGCAAGAGGTGGTGGTGGGAGAGCAGGGTGCCTGCAGTTGAACTTAGGAGGGAATTGCTATTATTGGTAACGGGAAGGTAAATGGGTTAAGTGGCAGACAAGATCATTGGAGATGAGCTCAAATGGACTGGAAGGATCACCAGGGGAGATACTGAAATCACCAAGAATAATGACAAGTAGAGCTCTGGAACTGACAGTGAGTTAGGAGCTTAAGTCTTCAAGGAATGGAGAAGGACCTGGGTCTGTACGTAATTGCAACAAGGAGGGGTTGCTGCAACAAGGATTGATACTCTGATGAGTTGAAGGGAAGCCACAGCTTGGGGGAGGGCCAGGTCGAGTTGAGTATATTAGTGATACAAGGGATTTTGCTGGTGATTGATTAGGGGTTCCTGGGGAATTTGGGGATAGGTTGGAGATACGTTTCTAAAAGGGTAAGTCCACAACTATCTGAGAAGAGATGAAGGCATTTCTACAGAAGGAGTGGGGATAGGCTTTTTGAGGTGATCAACAAATTAGAAATAGGAGGCTGTCTAAGTTACAAGGCACTGAGGCAGTCATAGTTGGTGTAGTGAGGGATCAGAGTTGGTTATTACTCATAGCACATCAATTTGGACACCTTTCTCTTCATGTCAAGGATAGTATGGAAGTGGAAGAAGAGGGGTTTCATCTAGTTCTTATAGAGCTCCGGGGCATGGAATTATGGTGGTGTGGTGTGTGTGGCTGAGGTAATATCTAATGTTAGAATCATCTCGCATAATCAGTTAACCAAGGCTGTGTTTTCAGGGTCTCTAGGTTTAAAACATGGAGCTCTTTTTCACCTCATCATAATGCTTTATTTTTTTTTTTCCTGATTATGTCATAAAACCCATAGGTCAGTAGCCATGGCAATTGAGTTTAAAAAAAGAAAAGCAACAAAAAACAAGTATTGAGAGCATGCATACAAGACAGACTTATAGGACTAGTTTATCTAATTTAACTGTTAATCTATCCATTCTTTATTTACTGTGTGGGAATATGGTCGGGTATGATACTGTTAGAACTCAAATTTCCTAGAAGATAGAAAATGTACCTAAAATATTTAATATGAAAAGAACAAATTAGGGCCATCTATCCCCTTCTTTCTGTTTCTGTAATCTGGTGAGTTGTCTTTTTTTTTTTTTTTTTTGAAGATAGTCTTCATGGGGTTTTTCATAAGATCCTGCAGAATAATAGGCTTGAAGAAGATTAATTTTACATATTTCATGTTGCAAAATCCTCTTTCTCCCAATTCGGAGATAGAAAAAATTGATAAGGTCAATTGGCTGTTTTACAAAAGAAATTTCCCTTATTTTGTTTAACAAATAGAGCATAAATATACTTTATTTTTACAAAGTACACTTTTACAGTTACTTTACTTACAATGGTTAATTTTATGATAGAATTTAAACTTTTTGCCAACTTTAATTTATGATGTTAAAGTGTTACATCTGAGTACTTTGCTTAATTGGCTTCCAGAGAATGACAGACGGGCATGGCTTACGTTAATCAGTTCTGAATCTCTATGGCAAATTTTCTTTTACCTTATTAATTTTATGCTTAGGGGCTGTCAGGAAATAGTATAAATCCCTTTGGGAATCCCACATTTTAGAGAAGCAAAGTGTGGAAAGATAATAAACTATAGCTCCTTGACACTTATGTTCCTCTACGTTGAAATTCTTGAATAATTATACCTTTACTGGTGGAGAAGCATCACTGTACTGTATTCAAAAATGAAATATATTCCAGGTCATCAACAACCATCCTTTATTTTGGAGTCTTGGGATGGTGGTTGCAAACACCTCATTCATTTGTTCCTTTGTTTTTCCTGAGGGAAACCACATCAGATTTTGATTTGTTCTAGACATTCAATGGAAACAAAAGTGACCACTAGCAAGAGAGTAGAACTAACTGTCGTAGTCTATTTAGGCTGCTATAACCAAATACTGCAGACTAGGTAGTTTGTAAACAATAAAAATTTATTTACATGAGGAATTTTTTTAAAAAAAGAATTGAACTCATAGAAACGTAGAATGGTGGCAGTCAGTGGGCAGGGGTGAGGGAAAGAGAAAAGTTGGTAAAAGGGTACAATTTTTCAGTTAGAAGAGAAATAAGATCTGAGAATCGAATATATAACTGTGACTATTGTTGATAATAGTGTACTGTACGGTTTCCCCTGGTGGCTTAGTGGTAAAGGACCTGCCTGCCAATGCAGGAGATGTCGGTTTGGTCCCTCATCTGGAAAGACCCCCTGGAGAAGAAAATGGCAACCCACTCTAGTACTCTTGCCTCAGAAACCCCATGGACAGAGAAGCCTGGTGGGCTACAGTCCATGGGATTGCAAAAGAGCTAGATATGACTTAGAAACTAAACAACTGTATTGTATAATTGAAATGTGATAAGAGTGGAACTTGTGTTCTCACACACACACAAAAGATATGTGGGGTGATAGATTAAATTCAATGGTGAGGATCATTTTACAAGGTGTATGTATCAAAGCACCATCATCATACACTTTAAATGTATTATAGTTTTGTCAATTATACCTCAGTAAAGAAGAAAAAAGTGAAAAATGTATCGATAGTGGTGATGACTATACCACTATCATTCAATTCTGAATATAAAAATCTAATTGTGCACTTTAAAACGGTAAACTTTATGGCATGCAAATTATATTTCAGGTAAAAAATTTACAGATGAAACAAATATTTATATTTGCTTTATTCAAGGCATTGATGGTGCTGGGGATTCATTAGGGAATGAATAAAGAGAGTGGAGCTTGATTCTAATGCGAGAAATTCTGGTGGACTTCATAGTTCAAAGTGTCAGCAAGAGGTGGGGTGGGGTGAGTGTGGGGTGAGTGGAATGGGTTGCCATTTCCTTCTCCAGGGGGACACGGGTAGGGGAGATGAAAAAGACCTAACAAAATTGTGGGTGGGGGGAGAGGAATCAGGAGAGGAAAATGGAGCTAAAAAACTGGTAAAAAAGATTTTTTTCTTGGGAGAAAATACTTTTTTTTTTTTCTAAAACAGAAAAAAACAACAAACAAACAAAAAAGCAAAATATAGGCTTTGCGTTTATAAAATTTTTAGGTAAAAGTACAAGAACTTCTTGGTGTTTCTGTTGGGTGGTGTTATATCTGTAAAGAGTGGTGGACTTTAATTCTTATATTGAATTACCTTTTGTGCAAATAGGAGAAGATATCCGTTTTATAGTCACAGGACTTTAGCACACTTCACCCTTCTAGAGTCTAGGCATTTAGCACTCCTGGTCACAGGTGGAAATTTCTACCTGGGTAGCTGTCCTAGGACAAGTCTATCCTTACCACCACAGCAACCGACACACAATTTCCAGCCTGCTATTTGGTCTTATTTTTAAATTGTAAAAATAAGTTGTAAATTTCTGCAGAAATGACCTCTGCATTTTCAAGTGCCCTGTGTCCATGCTTTCATAATAGCTCAATAAATATTTGATGCACGATCAGTTTGTTAACAGCTACTTCATTTCCAGAAGAAGAATGAATGTGAGTTGCCAGGGTATGTATTCTACCTAGTACTTCAGTTAGTAGGGGGATAAGAGCTGACTCATTGGAAAAGACTCTGATGCCGGGAGGGACTGGGGGCAGGAGGAGAAGGGGACAACAGAGGATGAGATGGCTGGATGGCATCACTGACTTGATGGACGTGAGTCTGAGTGAACTCCGGGAGATGGTGATGGACAGGGAGGCCTGGCGTGCTGCGATTCATGGCGTCGCAAAGAGTCGAACTCGACTGAGAGATTGAATTGAACTGAACTGAACTGAAGGCAGAGTATTGTACCTTTTATTTAAGCTTATAGTTACACAGTGCAACCTTGTGATTAAGTGAGGGAGCTAGGTTGGAAGGGAGGCTCCTGGGTGGAAATATCCTAGAAATCCACAAGAGGGAGCTATATTGCCATTGAAGTAGAGTGTAGCTAATGAGATACCAATCCCTAACTTTTCAGAGCACAGTATTTTACGATATTTCCCTAGCTGAAAATAGGAAAAGGGTAGGCTTTCTCAAGTTTGGCTTTTCAGTTTTCTTCTGGGATGGGAGATTAGATTTAGGAATTCTCAGTTATTTGTAGAGTCTTGGAACACGCAGGATATGTCAAGGTTTATGATGCATCAACAGCTTTGATGAGCACATTTAAAGGCTTTAAGGATGTTTTTGACCTGATTGTGGCTCTCTCAAGGACGGATTGCAAATATGCCTTTTCTCTACTTCCTCTTTTCATTTCTTTGGTGGTGGCAGTGGGGAGTCAGTGCTGGCCAGATTGGGTTCTATTTATTTATTTATTTTTAATAATAAAAAAAAGACATTTATTTACTTCCCTATTTATTTCCTTTTGGCTGCCCTGGGTCTTTGCTGTTGTGTGTGGGCTTTCTCTAGCTGCAGCCGGGGACTACTCTCCAGTGGTGATGCATAGGCTTCTCATTGCAGTGGCTGCTGTTGTTGCAGAGCATGGGCCTTAGGCCACAGGCTTAGTAGCTGTGGCTCCTGGGCTCTCTAGAGTGGGTGCATAGTTGTGACGCATGGGCTTAGTTGCTCTGCAGCACATGGGATCTTCCTGGATCAGGGATTGATCCTGTGTCCTCTGCATTGACAGGTGGATTCTTAACCACTAGACCACCAGGGGAGTCCCCAGACTGGGTTTTACATTCTTACTGAGAAGTGCCCCCATGACTCTCACTGTCTCCTTTGGGCAAGATGTGTGAGCAGAATGAATCATCTTGGTTTGCAGTGGCCTTTACCTACCAAGAGGCAGAGCTGAGCTCTAGGTAGCTATAGAAGAGGAATGAAAGGAAACTTAAATAAACCAGCATATATTTGTACTTTGAAATTCATACTCTTTGCCTGACCTCCACATGTTTATGTGGCCAATGGGGCAGAAACCCTTTGTTTCAAAAGAAATGCTTGCAACATATTACTAGGTTACTTACAAGTTTTATTTGCTTTCTTTTAAGGAAAAAACTTTTTTAAATTTTAAAATGATATGGGCTAATGATACTGTTAGTGTTTGGCTCTCCTGAAGACTCCCTAATTCTTAAACCTATTTCTTCCTTTATTTTCCCATTTCCTTTTATAGCTTTCTATGCTCAATATTCTTTGAGTGATCTTTTCCTTCCTCCCACATCATTGCTGTCCAGGGTTACGTCTGTGGTCGGTCTCTTTAATGAATGCTCTGTTGGGTACAGGTGAAGAGCAGAAGCTGGGTTCATATTCCTGCTCCAGCACTGTGTGTGGCCTTGGGCAAGTTGCTTAAATCATATGAGTCTTGGCTCACAAACCACAAAATGGGGATAATGATAAAATAAACCTTACTGGATTTATGTGAGAATGAGATCAGTTAATACATGTAAAGGGCTTAGAACAGGGTCAGGCACATCGGAAACGCTCTTTCACGGTTGGCCATTATCATTGCTTTTGTTTATTATTGTTTACTGTTAATCTCATCCACCAGAGACTCTCCTTGCAGGAGCTCATACACCCAAAATCTCAAGCATTCCCTTTATATCTTTTATGAGCTCTAGACACATTTCCTAGCACTTTCTGGACAGTTTTGCAGGGGCTGCCCACAGGGTATCTCAAACAACATGCTTAGAAGTGAACTCATTATCTGCCACTCACCACTCCCTGCAAACCCGCTTCCTCTATTCCCTCTTTCAGTCAACAGGTCGTTTCTTGTCTCATACCTGAAGCCATGAAACAATGAGTTATCCTTGCCGTCAATTCTTTACCTCCAACTCATTGGATTGCCAAGTTATGTCAATGCCCCTGTTTAAACTTCATCCACACTCAAGCCCTTTATTACTACAGGGACCTTGAACCTATCTCTTTGCCCTTACTCATACTACTTTGTTCTTTCCACTTCATCCAGAATGGTATTTTACAAATAAAAATCTGATCCCTTACCTCCTCAGATTAAAATTTTCCATGTTTTTCCTAGCTTTCAAAGTTATATGTAGTCTGACTCACAAGATCTTTCATTCCCTGACCCTTGCTTGGCTCACTGTGCTGAGCTATTGCTTCTCTTTGTCACGCAGAAAGTGTTTGCATTTTGTCCTGGGAACATAAAGAAGAAACCTCATTAACCGTGCAGCAGAGAAGGATTAGTATCTAAATACCTGTGTTTAATAGAGATCCTAGCATTTAGTAAGTATTAAATATATGTCAATATTTTTTATGAATAAAATCTGGACTCTATGAATGGGAGTGCTTTCTTGCTCATGACTTTAAAACTGTCCTCAATGTGTTGATTGGAATCAGCATGTTCCTCAGCATAATTAAAATGTGAGAAATGTTTCTAGCACATCAGTAATATAGACATTTTCAAATAATGTCTAAGGAAATGCAAACTCAAACTTACAAATAGCTGTTTACATAAACACCACTCAGAGGTGCATTTTCTCCTTAATGCATGTGTATAGCTTCCATTAATGTCCTTTGCCTTGGTGTTTAGCTTTTATTTTTATGTTTGTTGTATAAATCTGAGACTTGACACTTTAATGGAAAGATCTTGGTTTGTGATGACATCATATCAAATGTAAAATAGAGATGGTTGCATTGTTTGGAAAACTTTCATCTGAGAATGTTTATCTGTAAACTTGAAGAAAAATTATTTTAAGCCAGTGACAGTCTGCTTCTCAAAGGAACCTCTTCCAGTTCATAGGTCCTGCATGCTGTCTTCACCCCTCCAAATTGTATTTCCAGATAATTTCTTGTGGGTAGCTATAGAGAAAATGGCTTATTATTGCCCAATTCCACTGAAAAGGCAAAGGGCTCAACTGGAGAGAAATGCAAGAATACAGTATGGCTTCTAGAGGAAGGGGCTGATGTGCTGCAGGGAAGGAATGAGGAAGAACCGGTCAGGAGAAGGACTAGACTAGTTCATTTTATTGTTATTATTGGTGTAATGTTTGGCATATAGTTGGTATTTGAGAAACCAGTTTGGTGAGACTGTTTCACATCCTGTAATCTAAACCTTTTCATACTAATTTCAGGCAAGTTAGAGGTTTGAATGTGACAGAGTTTCCTGGTTTTCCTTATGTTCTGAAATTCTGAAAAATTGGAGGTGGGCATAAATCTTGAGGCTTCTCTCAATTCTCTTTCAGGCCTCGCTGAGAAAGGATGTGGCTATTGGATCCTGTTTGTCATAAATGGAAGTCTGGAACCCTGCAGTCTCCCCAAGTTGTCTTCACTCACTTCCCACCCCAGCTATCTATAGTATTTAGCATGAGTGGCTTTGACCTTCATGCTGAACTGTGACCATGACTTTTTATTCTAGTACTTTGTTTGCTGGATCAGACAAAGGCTGAGAGTTTATTATCTCAGGATAATACCGCTTGAACCTCAGTGGCTACTTCAAGGATCGTAGAATATTAAGCTGAAATTTAGATCATTGTCCCCTTATTAGAGAGGCGGACACAGGCTCACAGACGGGACGTTCCTTGCTCGAGATGGGTTTAGTGACAGAACTAGTCTGGGAGCTCATTTACCTAATTTCCAGCACAGACTTTTCCTCCCTTGCTCCATTCCATGCATTTCTCATTCTCTCTCTCTCTTTCTTCTGTTTCTTCTTCCTTTCTCCCTTCTATTTTATTTTTGTCATGTGGGAACACTGTCATAGCATAGAAGACAATATTTTTTTATATCATAAAAGTCCTAACAAGCATCTCTTAAATGACCACCTGATATTATTCAAAGCATAAAAAGATGGAGTTTATTTTCTAAGTGTTTTATTCACTATTTCTTGTGTGCTTGGTCGTGTTCGACTCTTTGCAACCCTTTGGACTGTAGCCCACCAGGCTTCTCTGTTCACGGGATTTTTCAGGCAAGAATACTGGGGTGGGTAGCCATTTCCTCTTCCAGGGGATCTTCCTGCCCCAGGGATTGACCCTGGGTCTTCTGTGTCTCCCACATTGCAGGTGGATTCTTTACCACTCAGCCACCGGGGAAGCCTTTATTCACTGGTGTGTGTGTGTGTGTGTGTGTGTGTGTGTGTGTGTGTGTGTGTGTGTGCGTGCATGCACCACAGGTTTCTCTTTATCAGAGAACTGAGTCCTGATAGTTTTGCTTTCAGATTGCTCAGTCAGTGATATTGGTTTGTTCTCCTTTTCGGTTCATTTTTTTGTAGCTGGTGCTCTGGTAAGGGCAGCTCATCGTTTTGTTCTTAGTTCAGCCTGCTCTCTCGTGTCACTTAATATCACTGTGACACTTCTTTCTGCTGACAGTTAGACATTAATGGCAGTAATTACTTTTCTTTTTAATTTAAAAATGTTCCAAACATACAAGAGATAGTAATAGAAATCCATATTTTCCACCATCCAGATTTAGTTCATATTAACATTTTGCCATAACTTCTTCAGATACTTTTAATGAAATACAATATTCCAGATACATCAGAAAGCCCTTTAACCCCCAAATCTTCTCAGGAATAAGTATTGTTAACATGCACCCACTTCTTTATATTATGTCTCCAAAAACACTGTGTTTTTAAAAATTCACGTGAATGGAATCACTGTGTATGTGCTTTTTTGCAACTTTTCTTTTTTACTCAAAATTACTTTCTTTAGATATATTCATATAGATACAGCAGTTTGTTTTTATGGATCCTGTTATGTATATTAATTTATGAAAAACATCATAATTCACCTATCTTTTCCACTGTTCCTAGATATTAAAACTACATTCAATTTTTTCTACTATAAACCATGCTGCAGTGAACATCTTTGCCTATATTTTTTATGGGATCTATGTGGGACAGTCTGTCTGGTATCCACTTAAGAATGAAAATTTTAGCACCCGTGGCAGATTTATGTTGATGCATGGCAAAACCAATACAATATTGGAAAGTAATTAGCCTCCAATTAAAATAAATAAATTTATATTAAAAAAAGAGAATGAAAATTTTGGTTTATAGCTTATATCTAATTTTGCTAAATGTGCTGAATTATTCCCCCAAGTGGCTTTCCAGCGGTCACTCTTCCCAGCAGTCCATAAAAGTTCACGTTTCCCTGCATCCTCTGTTGCAGTAACTGAATACTGTTCTCTGATAACTTTCTGCTCTCTGCCTTCTAAGGCATATGGTGGCCTCATACTCTCCCACACCCTTTGAAGTTAGGCAGAGCCAGGAGATTGTTTCAGGCAACGAAATGTGAGCAGAGCCATAAGGGCCAGTGAGGCATTCATCACATTCTCTGGACTCTGCCTCAGTGAACTCTAATGATCCACATGAGGACTTACTGGGTTGCAGTGAGGATGATATGGAATATAAAGCCTCCAGTTGACTGAACAGTAAATGTTAACTATGAATTATAAACAAATCATTGATGTTTTATATCAGAGATTGGAAAACCATATACTGTTGGCCAAGTCTGATCCACTGCCCATTTCCATAAAGTTTTATTGGAACACAGTCATGCCCCTGTATGTATGCCTCATCTAGCCAGAGTTGAGGAGTTTAGACAGAAACCAGATGATATTAAAACATAAAATTCAATAATTTTTATTAGCTATATAGAGTTTGTAATCATCACTAAAATCCAGTTTAAAGCAATTTCATCACCTCCAAAAGTTCTCTTGTGCCCATTTGTAATCAGTCCTTAACTCCCATTCCTAGACCCAGACAACCACTAGACTGCTTTCTGTCTGTATGACTTTTTCATTTCTGGACATTTTGTACTTTTGGAATCATGCAAGTCTAAGTGGAATCATGTAATCTTTTGCATTTGTCTTGTTGCACTTAGCATAATGTTTTTGAGGTTCATCCTTGTTTTAGAAAACAAATCAATGGATTTGTTCCTCTTCATTGCTGAATAGTATTCCATTATATGGTAATTTTACATTTTGTTTATCCATCCACAAGCTGATGGAAATTTGATTTGTTTCTACTTTGGCTATTATCAGTGTTGTTATAAACATTCATGCATATGTCTTTATATGGACGTATGTTTTAAATGGGTGAATTTCTGGGAGTGGAATTCCTGCATAAGATGGCAAGTTTATATTTCACTCTTAAAAGAAACTGCCAAACTGTTTTCCAAAATACCTGTGCCATTTCACATTCCCACCAACCACGTATGAGAATTCCAGTTTTTCCACATCCTCACCAACATTTGATGTTATCTGTCCTTTTGATTACAGCCATTCTTGTGGGTGCACAATAGTATCTCATTGTGATTTTAATTTTCATTTCACTAATTACTAATGATGTTGAGCAATTTTTCATGTGACTATTAACCATTCATGTTATTTTATTTATGAAATACCTATTCAAATATTTTGTCATTTTAAAATTAGGTTGTTTTTCCTTATTATTTAATTAAAAGATCTTTATGTATATTCTGAGTACAAGTCATTTACTAGATGTATGATTTGCAAATAATTTCTCCTAGTCTGTCTCTTCATTTTTTTGTAATAATGTTTTTTGAAATGTGAAAGAACTTTAATTTTGATGAAGTCCAGCTTATAATTTTTCTCTTTTATAGATCATGTTTTTGGTGTTGCTTCTAAGAACTACTTGCTCAACTCAAGGTCATGGCAAATATCTTCCATATTTTCTTTTAAAAGTTGCAAAATTTTAGCTTTTACATTTAGGTCTATGATACATTTTGAGTTGATGTTTGTATATGGCAACCCTAGTGGCTCTTACTTCATACCTTTTGGAGTGACTGGTGGGGGGGAAGGGAGTATCAGGGGTGAAAAACTGGTGCCTTAGAGTTTGATTTAAAAGAAAAAGGAGGCCAGTCAGAAGACAAAGAACTTTTTCTCCAACTTTCCAAATATGAAAATAAGAAAGATTTTAAGTATGAAAATATATTCCTTCTGTGAAAAATACATTTCAAAACATTATCAGTGTTTATATTGCAAGCAAGAAATGAGAGCTTATTCCTCTTATGTGCATAAAGTTGTGGATGTTTGAAAAGAAACTAACTGAAGCTTGTGCACCCTTATCTTTCCTTCTTGTTTTATGGACTTCAAGAGCATTAGGCAAGTCCAGAGAGACTGAAGTTTTCTTCAAAGATTTCAGGACACAATTCAACTCAGCAAGGAACACTTTCATAATTCTTTCATAAAATGAGGGGAACAGGGAACGTCTTTGAGTAGGACTAACACTGCTCTCTGTAGAGATTTAATTGTATACATGGAGATAAGCTTGTTTTTCTTTCTAGCTGCAGCAACCTGGGAACAGAGTGGGAAGTTACACTGCACTTACTTAGCTGCAGAATTATGCAGTTATGAGTCAGTATTTCCCCCACTGTCCCTACCACAACCCAAAGGGGTCAAAAGTAACAATAGCAACATCCAGAGATCCTCATAATCTCCCTCCACCAGGAAAATGCTCTATCTCCCACTCTCTGCATGTTGCTTTCCTGCTGGGCAGAGTCCCTGGTGCCCCACCTTCCACGAAATTTTCCTGTGTTTGGTGTTGCTCTGCTAGCCAGAGTGGATTTCATGGTCAAGGGCTGTCTTGTAGGCTCCTCCACAAACCCACAGGCCTTGGATTCAAACAGTCCAGCAGACTTGGCTTGAATCCTGGATTTCCTAATGGCTCCTGGTGGCTCAGATGGTAAAGAATCTACCTGCAATGTGGGAGACCCTGGTTCTATCCCTGGGTTGGGAAGATCCCATGGAGAAGGAAATGGCAATCCATTCCAGTATTCTTGTCTGGAGAATTACATGGATGGAGGAGCCTTGTGGGCTACAGTCCGTGGGGTCACAAAGAGTTGGACACGACCGAGTGACTAACACACACCATGACTGTGGACAAATCATTTGCCTTTTTCTTTGGCTGCACAGCACGGCAATTGAGATCTTAGTTCCCTGTCCTGGCCTCCTGCAGTGGAAGCACAGAGTCTTAACGACTTGGACCACCCAGGAAATCCCCCTTTGCCCTTTTTGAGCTTCAGTTTCCTCTTCTTTAAACAGGAAAGAGTAACACCCAATCTTCAGGATGTCTGTGTGGATTAGAGACAATAGGAAGCACCTAACACAGTGCCTAGCTTGGTATAACATTTCTTAGCATCACTCATCTGTTTTGAGTACATACCAGAAATGGTAGGCCCCTCAAAATCCAAAGCAAAACAAAGAACTAGTGGCAGTATTTCAAGTACATTTTCTCTTTCTTCCGCCTTCCCCTTTCCTCCTCTTCTTTCTTCCTCCTCTGCCTTACCTTGTGACTGTCATCATTGTTGCAGATGTTTTGATGAGGACCTATGTGCTCTGAATATGAGCTACTGTCATTGTCATAAAAACCTCTCCTTGTTGGCTAGCCATTACTGTCACCAACTCTACCATCCTGCGAGCCTAGAGAGAGAGCTTACCTATTAGAACTAGCAATGCCTTTCATTTCAGTGTAGTGTTGGCTGAATGTTGCCAGGGTTGTGAGGAATAAGACTTTAGAGTACAGTTTGGGAGAATTCAATGTATCAGCCCTCTGGATATAGCCTCTTTGCTACTGCTGCAAACCCCAGTTCAAGCCACCATGTCTCTCCTGGCCAGGAGTCTCCTTACTGCTGTTTCTGCTACTACGTTTGAACTCTATAATGTATACTATATTTTGCAGCCAGAGAGATCTTAAAACATAAATCACAGCATGCATTATCCTACATAAAACCCTCTAATTGCTTCCCATTGCTCTTAACATAAAATTCAAACACTTTATCATACTTTTACAAAGTCCTATATATCCTGGCCACACTAAGGTCTTTGCCATCATCCACTACTTATATTTGCTGTGCTCTAACCACGCTGAATATCTTTTTGTTCTTTAGCCAAGTTAAAATTAGTATTTTTACATGTGCCATTTCCTTTGCCTAGAATCCTCTTACCCCATGTCTTTCATGGCTATCTTTTTTTCTTTTATTTAGATTAAGCTCAATTGCCATGTCTGCAGAGAGGCCTTTCCCGAAACCCTGATCTAAAGAGGTGTCGCCAATCCCCTAGTCTTTTGCTATTGCACGATCAATGTTTTAGTTATGAATTTATGTTTGTATTTGTGTTTTATTTGTTTGGTGTTGGTCTCCCCTAACTAGTATGCTAGTTTCAAGAAAAAGAGACATTCTCTGTCTTCTTCACCCCTTTATCATTAGTGTATAGAACACCGCCTGAGACACAAAGGACTCAATAAACATTTGTTAAGTGAATAAACAGGTATCCATCCAGAAACAATTTCTCCCCTTCAGAAAGCACTTCTGACCACTTCCAACTGCTCAAATGTTTTGCTCCATGATTTCTCGCTCTTGCCTTTGAGGAACATCCCTTCGCCCTCCCCTGGAGAGGAGTTCCTAGCGGAGAGTGGTCTTGTTCTTTTGAAATCTGGGTAAGGTACTTCCTGTCCGTAGTCTGAATTCTTGTAAATAGTGACAGTCTGGTGTTCGACGAATTTGGATGTCAAAGACAGAATGTTGAGCTGTGGAAATCAGTTGGGTTAGTCAAGAACACATAGCTAAGGCATGGAGCAAAACTAGGCATTGGGATTTTTGACTGGTGGGAAGCTGTGCTCAAGAAACCATGCTGTGAGATGGCCCAGGGAGAGTGGTATAGATGAATTCTAGATTGGGACTATGGATTCCTGGGGCCATTTCTTATGGAAGCAGAGCATGTGTTTAATGTGGCCCATCTAGATTTGTTTAAGGAATTCTAATGCTGTTTATAGAGTCCAAGACTCCTTTGGAGGACCTGCCTCAGTCAAGTTTTCCATGCTCCCTCTGTATCTTCCTTTCTGAGGAAGGCTGCTGTAATCCTTCCCACAGTTATACCTTTACCGTTCTCTAAAGTACACTCCAAATATTATGGCCTTGGAACAGTGGAGAAATGAGATATTTTATAATCAGATTTTCAAGAGTGAGCCTTGGACTCAGTTTTCAGGCACACAGTCTTTTGGTCCAACCATTGCTTGTTTGTGAGACATCTTTGCCTGCCATCTATGCTGCTAAGTCGCTTCAGTCGTGTCTGACTCTGTGCGACCCCCTAGACAGCAGCCTACCAGGCTCCCGCGTCCCTGGGATTCTCCAGGCAAGAACACTGGAGTGGGTTGCCATTTCCTTCTCCAATGCATGAAAGTGAAAAGCGAAAGTGAAGTCGCTCAGTCGTGTCCGACTCTTAGTGACCCCATGGACTGCAGCCCACCAGGCTCCTCCATCCATGGGATTTTCCAGGCAAGAGTACTGGAGTGGGGTGCCATTGGTTATTTGAGGCAATACACAGAGATGTCCCTCAAGAAAATGCAGTACATATAAATCTGAGCTAGCTGAACTCTAATATATACAGTAGAGGTGGCTACATTACAGAACAATAAATAGCAGCTACCACTGATGATTCCAAATAATATTTAATTAAAAGCAATAAGATCATCCCACACATTTATGGCATAAAATAAAGAACATGTATTTTTAAAAAAGCCATCATTTCTCCTCAAGACTTTGCCATATATAGAGAGTATAAATTTTGGTTGGAGTCATTGTTTGGTAAAGCCATTGTTTGCTCAAGACAGCAGTAGAGACATCAATTTCCCTCAATTTTCACACAAAAAACCATCACCCGGAAGTCATGACTCCCCAAAACTACCTTCTCTGCACGAGGCATTGTCATTTGTGCTTGCTATAACCATGGTAGGTGCGGTTATGCCTGTCCATGGGGAAATAGACAGAATAGCTGATTTCTTACAAATGTGGCTGAGGCTTCATAAATCAAGTCTTGCTTTTTGAATAACAGTCTTACCTCTTATTTCAAATCAAAAGCCCAGCAGGTTTTTAACTTCACCAATTTTCTTGATGAGAAGGAAGCTAAACAATAATGTGTCCGTAAAAGTATGAGCAAGAACTGTTACCCCAGAGTTTTGCAGAAATGGAAAGATGCAAGAACACTGAATTTTGTTGTTGTTGTTTTGTTTTTGACATGTTGGGAAAGTCTGTAGACAATTTTGGGTGTGAAAAAAATTGACTAAGAAGTGTAAATGTGCTCTGCTGATCTGGCCTCAGAAACATGTTTGTACTTCATTTTAACCTCTCTCTCCTCTATTTTATAAAGACTTTGTTTTCTGACTATAACGTGGCTGGAATTCTCCAGGCATGACTGTATTAGAATTAGATTAGTAAAAAAGAAAATTACACCAAGAAAAAACTAAAATAGAATATCACTAGTTACTGTTAATATTCTAATAGTTACTTATATTCAGTCAAATGAAAATTCATATAGGATTTGAAAATGACCATGGAGGAGAAAGATTGTTTTTATAATGAAGAAAATATCCACTTAAACCCACTCCAGCATTCCTGCCTGGGAAATCCCATGGACAGAGGAACTTGGCAGGCTACAGTCCATGGGGTTGTAAAAGGGTCAGACACGACTTAGCAACCAAACAACAACAAAACCTCCCAAATTTCCTAAATAATTGATAGAAATTTAACCATGTATTTTCTCTGGAGTAATAGGTTGAGAAAGTGTTTCAGTCGATATATCTAATCATATCCCACAGAGTTCTCTAAAAAATGTTGAAGAATTCTGGAAACCTTCTGGAATCATTACTGGTTTTGTTTTGTTTTGTTTTGTTTTTTAAACTAGTGTTTATTAATATGCATTTACAAATTAGGAGAAATAATTGATCTCTTCCTTGGGATCAACCTACTACAACTATTTAAAAGCAGTGGATCCATATAATCTGAGGATTAGAAATAGCAGGTGTTGGAAAAGAGGGAACAGTTGTTGTTTTTTAAAAATCTTCTTTCTTTCTTTCTTTCTTTCTTTCTTTCTGTATTGGGTCTTCATTGCTGTGTGTGGGCTTTTTCTTGTTGCGGTGACTTTTCCCATTGCAGAGCTCAGGCTCTTGAGCATTGACTCAGTAGTTGTGGCACACAGGCTTAGTTGCCCTGTGGCACGTGGGATCTTCCTAGATTTGGGATTGAACCCATGTCCCCTGTATTGGCAGGCAGACTCTTAACCACTCTGAGCCACCAGAGAAGTTGCCAGAGGGAGTAGTCTTAAGATTATTTTTTATCTGCTGCCCATTAGAATTAACTGGGAAGTTAACAAGTCTCAGTGTTAAGCCCATGTGCGTGCTCAGTCACTTCAGTCGTGTCTGACTCTTTGTGTCCCTCTGGATGTAGCCCACCAGGCTCCTCTATCCATGGGATTCTCCAGGCAAGAATACTGGAGTCGGTTGTCATGCCCTCTCCAGGGGGTCTTCCCAACCAGGGACTGAACCCTCTTCTCTTATACCTCCTGCCTTAGTGGGCATGTTCTTTACCACTAGCACAAGCTGGAAAGCCCCAAGCCCACACCTCAGATCAGTTAAATCAGAACCTAAATAGATGCAAATCAAGGTAATTCCAGTGTGCAGCCAAAGGTGAGAACCACTGCTTTGAGAGACTCAATTTAAACAGCCCACTTGAATTGTCCCTTCTTTGAATTTTTTTTTGCTTAACCTATTTTCACATGCCTTTTTTTTTTTAACTTGAAAAATATGCCGCCTGTGGTCATGAGGTGTGTTTTAAAAGAGTTTTATGTATAATTAGTTAAACAACCTTTGATATAAATACTTTCTACAATTATTGGGCTGCAGTCTATCGTATTTATAATGAACCATTCTTTCTTCTCCTAGATTGCTTAAATATGTTTCAAAATTGTTAAGATACAATCCACATTCCTTATAATCTAGTAATCCTAATCTGTCATCTTTGGCACAGAGTACATGGGAGAATATGTTTCTGTGTGTGTGCATGAATGAATATACACATAAGTTAAATTCTGCTGGAATGCCAAAAAAGAAAGAAAAGGAAGTCACTCACTCGTGTCTGACTCTTTGCGACCCCATAGACTGTAGGCTACTGGGCTCCTCCGTCCATGGGATTTTCCAGGCAAGAATACTGGAGTGGGTTGCCATTTCCTTCTCCAGGGGAATTTCCCGACCCAGGGATTAAACCCTGGTCTCCCACACTATAGGCGGACGCTTTACCATCTGAGTCACAAAGGAAGCCACAAGGGAAATGTCAAAGCAGCATATTAAATAGGAGAGGGAAAGCTGATTTAATTATCCTGTATTACTGACAGCTACTTTTCCTGATCTTATTTTTTTCTACTCAGTACAATAAGAGGCTTAAGTGTTTATTAAAATGTATAAATATGCACCATCAGTATATCTTTTAATTCCTAGGATAATATCTTAGATGAGTTAAGTTGGTGATTTAACTATACAGTATGCCATTATATCCAAATTTGAAAACAAAGATTACAACATCCATATTTCATATATGGACCAAATAAGACTCTAGACTCTTAATGAATATATCTGTCTCTAGATTTCAGCCGAGCTCAAATGAGTTCAAATGGTGATGTGACCTACCTGTCTCTTGATTAGTGTAAAAGGAAAAGTTGAACAAACGTTTTTGAAAGAATCTCCCACTTTCACACTTTGCTCTGAATACAGAATCAAGCTTTTAAGTGTATAAGTACAATGACATTTAAAAGTCTTAACAGTTAACCAGGGCATTGAGTGAGCAAATGCAGCTCAACCTAGTGGTTCCTCTTTTCAACTTTGTTTTCATTTTTCTTTCTTTTTTCTCCTTTAGCATGAGTCATGGTGAATCATAGTTGTTTGAAAAACTACAGGATTAACAATTTATGATTTTCATTGTATAAGCTGGGGGTATTTATCATTTTTATGACATGGGAAGCCTAATAAAATATTTCTGCTTTATTGACTATGCCAAAGCCTTTGACTGTGTGGATCACAATAAACTGTGGAAATTCTGAAAGAGATGAGAATACCAGACCACCTGACCTGCCTCTTGAGAAAGCTGTATGCAGGTCAGGAAACAACAGTTAGAACTGGACATGGAACAACCGACTGGTTCCAAATAGGAAAAGGAGTACGTCAAGACAGTATATTGTCACCCTGCTTATTTAACTTCTATGCAGAGTACATCATGAGAAATGCTGGACTGGAAGAAACACAAGCTGGAATCAAGATTGCCGGGAGAAATATCAATAACCTCAAATATGCAGATGACACCACCCTTATGGCAGAAAGTGAAGAGGAACTAAAAAACCTCTTGATGAAAGTGAAAGAGGAGAGTGAAAAAGTTGGCTTAAAGCTCAACATTCAGAAAACGAAGATCATGGCATCCGGTCCCATCACTTCATGGGAAATAGATGGGGAAACAGTGTCAGACTTTATTTTTTGGGCTCCAAAATCACTGCAGATGGTGATTGCAGCCATGAAATTAAAAGACGCTTACTCCTTGGAAGGAAAGTTATGACCAACCTAGATAGCATATTGAAAAGCAGAGACATTACTTTGCCAGCAAAGGTCCATCTAGTCAAGGTTATGGTTTTTCCATTGGTCATGTATGGATGTGAGAGTTGGACTGTGAAGAAAGCTAAGCACCAAAGAACTGATGCTTTTGAACTGTGGTGTTGGAGAAGACTCTTGAGAGTCCCTTGGACTGCAAGGAGATCCAACCAGTCCATCCTAGAGGAGATCAATCCTGGGTGTTCATTGGAAGGACTGATGTTGAAGTAGAAACTCCAATACTTTGGTCACCTGATATGAAGAGGTGGCTCATTAGAAAAGACCCTGATGCTGGGAAAGATTGAAGGCAGGGGGAAAAGGAGATGACAGAAGATGAGATTGTTGGATGGCATCACTGACTCAATGGACATGGGGTTGGGTGGACTCTGGGAGTTGGTAATGGACAGGGAGGCCTGGCGTTCTGCGGTTCATGGGGTCACAAGGAGTCAGACATGACTAAGCGACTGAAATATACTGAATAAAATTAATTTTATTTTATATTTATTTTATTTTAATTTATAAAATAAAAATCCAATTAAGAGTTTTCAAAATTAATTAACTGGAAGATTCTATTGTTCTTCCTTGTAAAGTTTTGTCTGAGAAGCTGGCACTTCTCATTTTTCTATCTACCATGACTTAGTTGCTATAAAATAATGTCAGAGCCTGCTGTTAAGGAATGAAGAGGTTATAGAACTTTGAATTGCTCACACATGACTATGATAAACTGTTTTAACCTTTAACTGCTCTGTGTTACTTCTCACACACTAAAGAATAGCTAAACCCAGGTTGGTTTCAGAAAGGACTCCACTTTATTCCTGAAAGAAGCAATTATGTGTGAATACTTTTAAACTTAACAATTATGAATATTATCATCCGATGTCAGGCAATACCTATTGTATATGGATTCCCTTTATGATAAAGTTTGGCATTTAATGCTAGAACTGAGTACACCTTTTCTTAAAGTCAGGCTTTCTCAGGAGTCACTTCTCTGGCTCATTCCAAGAGGAGGCACCTTGAGGAACACTATGTTCTCTCACATCTCTATATCGCATGCAATAGCACTCTTGCTGATTAGAGGTAATTTGACAAATGGAATTCAAAAGAGGATTATTAAAACAGCTAGCACAAATACAACACCAGAAATTCCAGACGCCTGCAGAAACAACTTCTTAAATTCATTCTTTGATAATGCGTATTTGACATTTTAGATTTTGAGCAGCTCCTGAGTGAGAAGAGAATTGGAACACAGACAATATGCTTTGTAGGGTTTCGTTTAGTTAGATGGGTCTAGATAGCCATGTTTGGAGAAGGCAATGGCACCCCACTCCAGTACTCTTGCCGGCGAAATCCATGGACAGAGGAGTCTGGTAGGCTGCAGTCCATGGGGTCGCGAAGAGTCGGACATGACTGAGTGACTTCACTTTCATTTTTTACTTTCATGCATTGGAGAAGGAAATGGCAATCCACTCCAATGTTCTTGCCTCGAGAATCCCAGGGATGGGGAGGCCTAGTGGGCTGCCATCTATGGGGTCACACAGAGTCGGACACAACTGAAGCGACTTAGCAGCAGCAGATAGCCATGTTAGAGTCTATTCTAGGAGCTTCATGGCAATGAGGAGCACTGAGCAGTAGAGACACTGTATGCTAATAGTGATTGCATCATCACCGTTTTCAAGTGTTGAGGTCAGTTTGATTTAAAGAAATAAGTGGGGCTTTTTGTTTATTCTTTTTGCTTTTTGTTCTTTGTCTGAATTATTCTGGTTCCAATAAAGAGAGATCCTTCTCAAGTGTGCTGAGCAAAGTAGACTGTTCTCTGAGAGCAGGAGTCACAGGAGGTCTGATGTCATAGTTCTAGATACAAGGCTCCCCATGAACTTTAGTGGCAGGAGCATGGGGACTCAGTTGCACTGCAAAGGACTACATCTTTCTGTCCCCTTGTCCATCAGCTGCAGAGCAGAGGGAATCAATGATCTACTGTCCTCTCAGCAGGGACAACAGGTAGGAAATGTTTCCTTGATAATACAGATGTGATATTGTCACAAAATACATTGTTACCAAAAATGTTACTGGAAGCAAAGGAGAAACGAATCCACAGGAGAAGTGTTTTGGGGAGAAGATGTCAAATTCAGGTTTGCCTGTATTGAACAAGAGGTGACTGCAGATATCTAAGAGCACGTATGTAGAAGTGATTTGTTTGGTTGAATCTGAAGCTCAGGGAAGAGGGCAGAGCTCTAGAACTAGTTTTGGTTGTCATTAGCACATAAGTGAGAGTTCAAATTATTATGAGACTACCTGAAAAGAGTTTATGGTGAAGAAGGTGATTATGCAGAAAAATAATGAGAGGATAAAACCCTGCAGAACATCAACATTTAAGGAACAGGTACAGAGAAATAAATATATTCATATAGGAGATAGTAACACAGTAGAGGTAACCCTAGAAGAGAATGATATCATGGAAACCAAGGATATGCAATTTTAGAAAGGACTGAGTCTCAGTCATTCTCAGATAGGAAAGAAAAGGCTAAAAAACCCGGGAATAGAGAAATGATAGATTTGACAAGATGGAGGTCACTGGTTGCCATTTCCAGAGCAATTTTTGTAGAGGTGAAGCAAATGCGTGATGCACAGGAGGTGAAAACCAGCTTTTCGTGGTTGAGAGAATATAGGAATGGGAGGCAAGGATGCCAAGGTAGTTGGAGAAGAGGATTCTTCAGAAGTGGCTGAAAAATGACAAACAAAATCAGCACAGGGTTAGAGATCAGGCCTGGGCCAAGAAGAGACTCTTTTTCAGGATAGAAGAAATTTGAGCACGTTTATCAGCTCAAGGTGGGAGACTGGAGGCCGCAAAAGGACTGGAAGTTTGAGGGACTTCCCTGGTGGTCCAGTGATTAAGAACCCCCCTGGCAATGCAAGGGACACAGATTTGATCCACGGTCCGAAATGATCCCACATGTTGATGAGCAACAAAGCCCGTGTGCGCCACACCTATTGACTCTACACTCTATAGCGCTAGCACAGCAATGAAGAGTAGCCCCAGCCCACTGCAACCAGAGGAAGCCTGAGGAGAGCAATGAGGTTCAAGAAGGATGGGACTTGGGAATGTCTATGGCTGATTCATACTGATTTATGGCAGAAACCAACACAATAAAGCAATTATCCTCTAATTAAAAGTAAATAAATTTTAAAAATACCTACAATTGTTTTTTAAAAAGTTAAAAAAAAAATGGTACTAAAGAAGCCGAGAGGAAAAAAAAAATATGAAAGAAGATTTCACTTTGATAGGCAGTTGCCAGTGACAGCTTGGCAACTCTGTGAGCTGGATACTAGTTAAGTAACTATGAAGATATTTGCAAACAAGCATAGTGTCTAATTCTTAAACTAATTTATTAAATCATTGCTCTCTGTGCCAAGACTTTCTGTCTCTGATCTCTTATTATAAGTGATGGAATTTCTCTTTCTTTGCCTTTTTCTGGTCTGTAGTAGAATTCAAACACCATTGCTATTGGCACAAGGATATCAGGAACAAGTAAAATCCTCTGATAATTCATTATAAACTATTTTAAGACTATCTTTAACCATTTGGATCTGCCTAGTATCTTCAGTTCAGTTCAGTTCAGTTCATTTCAGTTGCTCAGTCGTGTCCGACTCTTTGCGACCCCATGAATCGCAGCATGCCAGGCCTCCCTGTCCATCACCAACTCCTGGAGTTCACTCAGACTTACATCCGTTGAGTCAGTGATGCCATCCAGCCATCTCATCCTCTGTCATCCTTTTATTCTCCTGCCCCCAATCCCTCTCAGCATCAGAGTCTTTTCCAATGAGTCAACTCTTCGCATGAGGTGCCCAAAGTACTGGAGTTTCAGCTTTAGCATCATTCCTTCCAAAGACATCCCAGGGCTGATCTCCTTCAGAATGGACTGGTTGGATCTCCTTGCAGTCCAAGGGAACCTCAAGAGTCTTCTCCAACACCACAGTTCAAAAGCATCAATTCTTCAGTGTTTAGCTTTCTTCACAGTCCAACTCTCACATCCATACATGACCACAGGAAAAACCATAGCCTTGACTAGACGGACCTTAGTTGGCAATGTCTCTGCTTTTGAATATGCACTGACATGTTTTTTCTCCATTTACTTTACAATTTACCCCCAGGAAAAAATACTAATGAGAAAAAATTCTGACATTCTTTCAACAAAAATATTTAAGAAAATACTGTCTAACTCTCCCAACTCCAACCAGAAGATTGAAGTAGCCTATGCAACTAGAAAATTCAAGAAAAAGTTTTTGTGATAGGGAACTTTCTGCCATTTAAAAGGTTGTAACCATTTCCTTATGACATTGCTGATTCCAGACTTGCCATTCTATTGCCAATGGAGCTTAGTCACTCATGTCAGCAGGGAAAGAAAACAGAGTTAGGGTCTCAGAAAGACATAGCATGGGACATTTATACAGAATGAATTAAGGGAATATAGCCATATGCCATCTGCTACAAAATAATTTATAATCTCAGCACAGATTCCTGATATTGCACCTTGAATTCCTTGATACATGAAGTCAGATATAACAGTTAATTATTTTTTGAAGTGTTTGTCATTAACAGCCCCACTCAGCTGTGCGTGTTGTGATCAAAGCTCTAAGGATATCTGTAGACTCATAACAGCAAACATCTCTTTCTGTTCAAGCAGAGAAAAAAACTCTGTAGCTCAAGCTGACATCCCGGTAAGACCCAGAATGTTTCGTATCTGCTTTATTTGGTGCCTCTGACTTGAAAAAATCAATGACAAATATATGCATTGTTACCACTGGGAAACTTTATATAGTTCCTCTTTTTAATTCAAGGACTACTCAGAATTAAAATTTTAAACTGGGGAAAGATAAAAATCTAAAGTAATATTTGAGAGGGAGCAGAAACTGCTGAGGGTAGGAGAGGCAAATAATAAAGCCATGAAAATATCCTGCAATGTTCTGAAGAGGAGGACAGATCGAAAAGAGGTTTGTGAATCAAACGAACAGGTTGGAGTCAGGCAGTGATGTTTGAATCTAGGTGTGGGCACTTGGCAGCCCTGTGCACTAGATGAAATACTTGGGTCTATAAACTCCACTTTGCCCAACTATAAGTGGGTTGCTGTGAGTTTTAAATTAAACATGAAGTGATAAGTGTGATGCCCGGCACAGGGGAGATAATAAATGTCAGTCATCATAATTAAAAAGGGATACCTAAGGGATGTATGAAATGGAAAATGGGTTTGATGAATACACACAGAATTGTTTGTTAGAAATAAGCAGAGAACTATGGCTAGACTGAGGAACTGCAGGTGTCCTCTGAGTCGGGGAAGCTAATCACTTGGGCACGTGCTCACTTTTCTTTTACAAGAAATGCTCCAGGTTAGTTTCAGGACAAAGGACAGCGGCTAGACAGGAGAGTTAAAAAAAATGCATATATTCCCAGACTGCTTCACATCCTTGCCCCTCTCCAACTTAAATGTCATTGAATAGGGCTGGGGTAAGGTCTTGAAAGCTGTTCATTCAACGTGATCCTCAGAGAGTCTGATTACTTAGTCCAGAAACTACTGGGTTAGGAAATGAGGCTGAGAAGGAAAAGATAGATTAGAAAATCTCTGGCAATGATAAAAAAAAAAAAAAATCTGGGGGCTTTGAAGCCCTCTGAAATCTGACATGAAGATCCTTTAAAAAATACAGCCTATACCTCATAAAAATTTGCATGTATTTCAAAGTGCTCACTTACCTCTGAAGCTCAGCCACACCAAGCTAAAGAAAACCCACTGTAAGTAATTATTTATGGAAACAGAACTCTGTGGCACAGATAACAACTAGTCAAATAAAAGAATTCCTTCCATGGGTTCCTAGTGGGTTGTGACAGAGGCAGCTAGCCTTTCATCAGAAACTTGTGTCTTTATTACAGTGTAAAACTGTTGCTGAGAAGCAACTACATCTGTCTCAGCCTCCCTCACATCTACGTGTGGCCATGCCAGTGGGCTTGCCAATGAAATATGAACAGAGGTGACATGTGTACCTTGCAGGAAAAGAGGGTCAAAAATGAGGCACACCCTCTCCATCGCCTCTTTTTTCTCACTTACTGGCTGGATGAATACCCCTGGGGTTACCTGGGAGACCACTGCTGGAAACAGAAGGGCATGAAACTGGATGGAGGCTGGGTCTTGAAACACTGCTCAAGGGAATGCTGGCAGCTGATCAGCAGCATCCACTTTTCCCTTACATTAAAGATAGATAAATTTATGTATTCAGCCACAGAGATTTCAGGGTTTCTTGTTTTAAAAGCTGCCCATGTCATCTCAACTAACCATTGTCAGTTTTTGGAACTGTGTACAGGATTGAGCCCCAGACCACCCCTAGGGAGATAAGTAGCAAGTGTATAGCCTTCTGGTATAGGTCAAGAGGTTCAATTTCCTCTGCTGTGGGCAGTGAATTTCATAGATGTTGTACTGGGAAGTAGAGCAGTGAACAAAGACGATTTTGCTCTATAAGGCAATGGTAGAACCAGTCAGTTATTCATTTCCCTGGATCCTCTCCTCCTAGTACACGCTGTTTTCAGCTTAGTGTGTCTCATCCTGGCAGGAAGGTTAATACCAATCTCAGGTCTAAT
Organism: Ovis aries; assembly: GCF_016772045.2. NCBI lineage: Eukaryota > Metazoa > Chordata > Mammalia > Artiodactyla > Bovidae > Ovis > Ovis aries. The sequence continues at coordinate 61,066,534 of NC_056057.1, read as the reverse complement.
GTATGTATGTTTGGGGTGAGGGTGGGGACCCTTTCCTGCTTCTATCATCAGCTTACTCTCTGTGTTTTAGGTGTCCCATTTAGAAAATGGCAGTGATTCTCTTTGTTTCCTAGGTATATGTTTTGGGAGCTGAAAGAAAGGTTCAGTGCCATTTTAGCAGAGACTGTTAGATGCTCCCCAAGCTCTTCTTCTCCTTTTTTTCATGAACACATAGCTGGCTCATTTTCCAGCCTCCTTTGCTTCCCATTTGGGATAGCGATGTGTCTGAGTTCTAGCTCATACAACATGAGTAGAAGTGATTCATGCCACATTTCTTTCTGCCTTTGAAAAATCTTCCATCCTATTTTTGCTTTTTAGCTGGCTGGGAGGGAAATGACCATGATAGCCTTGGAAGCTACACACTGAAGACGGCAAAGCTTCTGTCACTTTCAGTTCAGTTCAGTTCATTTCAGTCGCGCAGTCGTGTCCAACTCTTTGTGACCCCATGGATCGCAGCATGCCAGACCTCCCTGTCCATCACCATCTCCCGGAGTTCACTCAGACTCACCTCCATAGAGTCAGTGATGCCATCCAGCCATCTCATCCTCTGTCATCCCCTTTTCCTCCTGCCCCCAATCCCTCCCAGCATCAGAGTCTTTTCCAATGAGTCAACTCTTCGCATGAGGTGGCCAAAATACTGGAGTTTCAGCTTTAGCATCAGTCCTTCCAAAGAAATCCCAGGGCTGGTCTCTTTCAGAATGGACTGGTTGGATCTCCTTGCAGTCCAAGGGACTCTCAAGAGTCTTCTCCAACACCACAGTTCAAAAGCATCAATTCTTTGGCACTCAGCTTTCTTCACAGTCCAACTCTCACATCCATACATGACCACAGGAAAAACCATAGCCTTGACTAGACGGACTTTAGTTGGCAAAGTAATGTCTCTGCTTTTGAATATACTATCTAGGTTGGTCATAACTTTCCTTTCAAGGAGTAAGTGTCTTTTAATTTCATGGCTGCAATCACCATCTGCAGTGATTTCAGAGCCCCCAAAATAAAGTCTGACATTGTTTCCACTGTTTCCCATCTATTTCCCATGAAGTGATGGGACCAGATGCCATGATCTTCGTTTTCTAAATGTTGAGCTTTAAGCCAACTTTTTCACTCTCCACTTTCACTTCATCAAGGGGCTTTTTAGTTCCTCTTCACTCTCTGCCATAAGGGTGGTGTCATCTGCATATCTGACACTTTAGGTCCCTAAATAACTGTGAGGGCAGCCCCTGATCTGATCAGCTGCCCAGGAAGAAATAAAATCCTATTGAGTTTGAAGCAATACATATTTTGGCAGCTAATATTGCTCCAACCAATATAAGTAAGTAAGTAAATTCACTCAGTCGTGTCCGACTCTTTGTGACCCCGTGCACTGCAGCCCACCAGGCTCCTCAGTCCATGGGATTCTCCAGGCAAGAATACTGGAGTGGGGTGCCATTTCCTTCTCCAGGGGAATCTTCCCAACCCAGGGATTGAACCCGGGTCTCCCACATTGGAGGCAGATGCTTTAACCTCTGAGCCACCAGGGAAGCCCAATATAGTTGACTAAACTTCAGATCATGTATGCCTCCTAAATATCCTTAAGAAGTTCATAAATTAACAAACATATATAAATATATATATGCATATATGTATATATAGGCTTCCCTGGTGGCTCAGCAGTAAAGACTTCACCTGCCAATGAAGGAGATGCAGGAGATGCATGTTCGATCTCTGGGTTGAGATGACCCCCTGGAGGAAGAAATGGCAACCCATTTCAGTATTCTTGCCTGGATAATCCCATGGACAGAGGAGCCTGGTGTGCTACAGTGCACCAGGGGAGTTGCAAAGAGTTAGACATGACTTAGTGACTAAAACAACATATATACAATGTATATATTAGATACATAAGATCTTTATACATGCAGCACACACACAAACACCCATATATGTAAAAGGAAATCATTGATGATGTTTCAAATGGAATAATGAATATGATGATAAGAACACTGGACAAATACTCTGGGGATCTGATTTGAGTTGCAAGATATTTGACACTGGGGAGATCCCTTACCTAACTTGGATTCAGTTCAGTTCAGTTCAGTTCAGTCGCTCAGTCGTGTCCAATTCTTTGTTCATGAATCGCGGCACACCAGGCCTCCCTGTCCATCACCAACTCCCGCAGTTCACTCAGACTCACGTCCATCGAGTCAGTGATGCCATCCAGCCATCTCATCCTCTGTCATTCCCTTCTCCTCCTGCCCCCAATCCCTCCCAGCATCAGAGTCTTTTCCAATGAGTCAACTCTTCGCATGAGGTGGCCAAAGTACTGGAGTTTCAGCTTTAGCATCATTCCTTCCAAAGCAATCCCAGGGTTGATCTCCTTTAGAATGGACTGGTTGGATCTCCTTGCAGTCCAAGGGACTCTCAAGTCTTCTTCAACACCACAGTTCAAAAGCATCAATTCTTCAGCGCTCAGCCTTCTTCACAGTCCAACTCTCACATCCATACATGACTGCTGGAAAAACCATAGCTTTGACTAGATGGACTTTGTTGGCAAAATAATGTCTCTGCTCTTCAACATGCTATCTAGGTTGGTCATAACTTTTCTTCCAAGGAGTAAGCGTCTTTTAATTTCATGGCTGCAGTCACCATCTGCAGAGATTTTTGGCCCCCCCCCAAAATAAAGTCTGACACTGTTTCCCCATCTATTTCCCATGAAGTGATGGGACCAGATGCCATGATCCTAGTTTTCTGAATGTTGAGCTTTAAGCCAACTTTTTCGCTCTCCTCTTTCACTTTCATCAAGAGGCTTTTAGTTCCTCTTCACTTTCTGCCATAAGGGTGGTGTCATCTGCATATCTGAGGTTATTGATATTTCTCCCAGCAATCTTGATTCCAGCTTGTGCTTCTTCCAGCCCAGCATTTCTCATGATGTACTCTGCATATAAGTTAAATAAGCAGGGTGACAATATACAGCCTTGATGTACTCCTTTTCCTATTTGGAACCAGTCGGTTGTTCCATGTCCAGTTCTAACTGTTGTTTCCTGACCTGCATACAAACTTCTCAAGAGGCAGGTCAGGTGGTCTGTATTCCCATCTCTTTCAGAATTTTCCACAGTTTATTGTGATCCACACAGTCAAAGGCTTTGGTATAGTCAATAAAGCAAATAGATGTTTTTCTGGAACTCTCTTGCTTTTTCGATGATCCAGCGGATGTTGGCAATTTGATCTCTGGTTCCTCTTAGGACCCTGTTAATTAATGGAAAGTAAAGGGGTGGCTTTGAAATAGAAGTGGCTTTCATAGTTTTCTTTTTCATTTTTTATCAGTGATTTGCTTGCTCAAATTAAAATCTGATGGAAATTAGTTCAGAATTGCTTCTTTTGAAATGATGGTAGTGGGTGAAGGGCTGAATTCCATCAGATTAGGGAAGGTTCTGCAGAAGCTTCCTAGGGCCACTCAGAACAGAATTTGGACCATTTTTAGTTAGATGAACTTTTAAAGTTTCTTTAGGATAGAACATGCTCTCATCCTCTTGGGAAAACACAACAAGTTTTTCCATTTTGTTCTTCTGTATTTAGTTGACAAATAACACTAAATTCTGCTTCCACTTTCTGTTTTGATTAATAGTAACTTAACTGACTAAACTGATGGGAATCCAGTAATATTTTACCTTCCTTTCTAAGAGACCTGCATTAGAAAACATTGCTCCCAGGAGTCTGACAAAATTGCAATCTAGGATCTCTGTGAATATACTTGTAATTACTTTTGTGGAAGAATCTTTGATATCTGCTTTTGATGATAAAACTATCGTCACTGTCCCTTAGAGCTTTGAGTTGAATTTTGTTCCTAACTCTCTGTGTGTGCATTTGTGCTCTGTGAGTATATGTACGTGTGTGTGTGTATAATGACCAATATCTATAGAAAAGATCAATAAAACCTTTGATGAAGGTCTTCTTTCAGCTCTATAGGGAAATCTATTCATTTGCTAGTGTATGGTTTTAAACCTTATTCTAAAGTATTGTTAAACAAAACAAAATATTGACTGATTTTTTCAGTGAGCATTTCAGCAGGAAACAGATGAGATACTCAAAGGGAATAATAAATAAAGGCCCATATGTGGAGCAAGGCATAGCACAGTAAATGTGTGTGTGTGTGTGTGTGTGTTAGTCACTCAGTTGTGTCCGACTCTGTGACTCCATGGATTGTAGCCCACCAGGCTCCTCTGTCCATGGAATGCCATTCCCTTCCCTAGGGGATCTTCCGGACCCAGGAATTGAACCTGGGTCTCCTGCATTGCAGGCAGATTATTTACTGTCTGAGCCACCAGGGAAATCCAGCATTGTAAGTACCTGAGAGCTAGTAACAGTTGGAGTGTCATCAGCCAAAAAGGTGGGATAATTACCAGAACCTGGAGATAGAATGGTGTCTGGAGAAGGCTGTCTGAAAGGAGCTGTGACTTGTGGTTGAGGGATATTGCTAACCCACAGCTATGCAGCAGGAAGAGAATAGGCAGAGAAATAACCCAATTTTCCTCTGCTCCTTCTCTTCCATCTGTAGGGAATTCACAGTAACCACGCTCAAATGGAAACCAGAGGGCAAATGAGTCTATTTACATAATTCATGCCTGTCAGCCTATGGGGTCTGGAGTACTGAAGAGAAAGGTAGAGACTTGATTTGGAAGGGCAAACACAATAGCCAGCCCACTGACCATGGGTCATGGTTGTGAAATTCAAGAGTATTTGTAAATATTAGAGTCATTAATGCTCATGGTTAGAGAACTAATCATTTATTTGAGGTGCTCTACCATATATAAGACTATTCTTAATTATAAAAATATAAAAACTCTGGTTCTCTGTCTAAGGATTCCCATGTGGCTATTTAAATTTAAGACTAGTTGAAATGAAATAAAGTTATAAATTCAGTTCCTCAGTTTCAGTAGTTGAATTTCAAGTGCTCACTATCTTCATGTGGCTGACAGCTGCTGTACTGAACAGTACAGACAGAGGGCATTTCCACCATTGCTGAAAGTTTTGTTAGATAACACTATTCTAGTTAATTCATTCCTCATTGTCCAGTATCTTTACTCAAAAAGAAAATAAAATGATTTCTGGAGTTATTAATTTTTTTCTGAACTCTTAGATCCTAAAAGCAGTATTAGTGTCAGATTTTAAACTATCTTATTCTGAATGAGTTAGTTATTTGGGTGCATGCATGCATGCAAAAAAAAAAACAAAAAACAAAAAACAAAAAACCACCACCAAAAAAAAAACCAGATCAAAAAACCAAACAGCTCTGGCCAACTTAGGGAAAAAGGAATATATTGGCAGGATCTTTAAGAATCCTAATTTCAATTTACCCAGAAGTGGGATTGCTGGATCATATGGTAATTTAATGTTTAATTTTTTGAGGAACAGCCACACTATTATCCATCATGGCTATACCATATTGTTAATACTTTCCCAGCAGTAGCATACAAGTGTTCTAATTTCTCCATATTCTTTATGGCATTTCTCTTTATCTCCTTTTTTTTTTTTTTTGGTAATTGCCACCCTAACAGATATGAGAGTTTATTGTGATATTTGACTTGTAATTCCGTGATCATTAGTGATATTGAGCACCTTTTCTATACCTTTGTGACCATTCAAATGTCTTCTTTGGGAAAATTTCTATTCAAGTTCTTTACCCATTTATTAAGTCAAGTTCTTAGTTTTTATCACTAAACATGATTAATAAAAAAAAAATGTTCCAGGGAATTACCTGGGTTCCAGCTGTTATCCTTGAACCCATTTGATTGTAGTAACTACTTCAGGATCTTGGTCAACGCTGTAACACCCACTTTTGCCTATTTTCCCAATGGCAAGAGGATCCCTGCTCTGTCAGTAGCAGTCTCAGCTTTCATTTTGGTGAATTGTTGTTGGATGCCTGTTGTAGAAATTCCTTCCTTGTATAGCAATTTGCTCTTTTCTGTGGTGAAAATCTCTAAACCACTTAAATATGTGGGGTAGGAACAAAACACATTGTGGGTGGATCATTATGTGTGATTGGAAGTAAACTTTCCAAACACAGTTTGACTTTTAAAAGGCAATGAAATTTTTAAGAACTGGGGTGAGATGATCAGCTTTGTATTTAGAAAGTAGGACTGTATTTAATTTGCTCTATGAATTATTCTCTGTTTAGTTAGTTGATCGGCACATCTCAAAGTAAGATTTGCATTCACTCTGCCAGTTCCCTGGAGCTGATACCAATCTGTAGCTATCATAAGTTAAAGTTTTCTCTTGAGGATTTTTCTCAGATCATTCAGAGAGTGTGAACTCAGATTGTAAATGAGGTTTAGGAATGGCTTATGGTTGTGAATTACTAGGGTAAATACATATTTTTTTCCCCTTCCAAGAGATGAGTTTCTTTGGCACAGATGAGTTTCTTTTCTGCTCCATTCTGTGTGGTGGGGTTTATGTCTCACTCACCCATATACAGTGAGTGCAGCAGGGACCACTTATGGAATTACCCATCTTGAGGTGCCCTGGGCTTTATGTCAGACCCCCTACTTTCTAAGCAGGTGTCAAATAGATGCTCAAGGTCACACAAGTTCAATAAAAACCTTTGGGTCAAAAGTCAGCCTTGGTTCTTTTTACTTCTGAGAGCCTCTGGTCACTTTTAAGACTTGACATCTTTATACTTTTTTGTTATCTCAGTGATGCATTTAAAAATAATTCAAATATTTTATCTGATATTTTGTTTTATTCAAACAGGTTATTCAGTGTATCTAATCTGTCTTACTGTCTTCTACCTTTATTTCAAAGGTAAAGAAACATAGATTCAGTGTTACCATGACTTTCCTACGATCATACAGTTCTTTTGAACAAACGCATATGCACTATTAGATATTAATTTTAAGACAAGACAATCAGACTTTCTGACAATGCCTGGAACCTTGCTTTTACCTCTGTACTTAAAAGATAAATGTCTTAATCAAAGTTTATTTGACTGTACAACATAGAACCTATTAATAATATGTTAAGCCGAAAGGAAGATTTGGGTGGTCTTACAGAAACGCTGGGCTGGAAGAAGCACAAGCTGGAATCAAGATTGCTGGGAGAAATATCAATAACCTCAGATATGCAGATGACTCCACCCTTATGGCAGAAAGTGAAGAGGAACTAAAAAGCCTCTTGATGAAAGTGAAAGAGGAGAGTGAAAAAGTTGGCTTAAAGCTCAACATTCAGAAAACGAAGATCATGGCATCTGGTCCCATCACTTCATGGGAAATAGATGGGGAAATAGTGGAAACAGTGTCAGACTTTATTTTTTTGGGCTCCAGAATCACTGCAGATGGTGACTGCAGCCATGAAATTAAAAGATACTTACTCCTTGGAAGGAAAGTTATGACCAACCTAGACAGCAGATTCAAAAGCAGAGACATTACTTTGCCAACAGAGGTCCATCTAGTCAAGGCTATGGTTTTTCCTGTGGTCATGTATGGATGTGAAAGTTGGACTGTGAAGAAAGCTGAGTGCTGAAGAATTGATGCTTTTGAACTGTGGTGTTGGAGAAGACACTTGAGAGTCCCTTGGACTGCAAGGAGATCCAACCAGTCCATTCTAAAGGAGATCAGCCCTGAATATTTTTTGGAAGGAATCATGCTAAAGCTGAAACTCCAACACTTTGGCCACCTCATGCGAAGAGTTGACTCATTGGAAAAGACTCTGATGCTGGGAGGGATTGGGGGCAGGAGGAGAAGGGGGCGACAGAGGATGAGATGGCTGGATGGCATCACTGACTCGATGGACATGAGTTTGGGTGAACTCTGGGAGTTGGTGATGGACAGGGAGGCCTGGTGTGCTGTAATTCATGGGGTCACAAAGAGTCGGACATGACTGAGCAGCTGAACTGAACTGAACTGAACTGAACAGTCCCTGGTGGCTCAGATGGTAAAGAATCAACCTGCAATGCAGGAGACATGGGTTGGATCCTGTATCAGGAAGATCCTCTGGAGAAGGAAATGGCAACCCACTCCTGTATTCTTGCCTGGAGAATCCCATGCACAGAGGAGCCTGGCAGGCTATGAATTTAAGGCAGTTGTTTTTTCTGTGTTTTCCACCCAACAGAGTCTCCAGTCTTTACAATTCTCTTGTGCTCAGTTTATTCTCTTAATGTTAACTGACCTTTGTACTTCATTTCACATAAGGTGAAAAATAACCATTCTAATCCCTTTTAAGTTATCTCACAACTAAAATATTCAACAGAGACAGACTAAAGTATCCCAGTTCTAACTTCAAAATAATGATCCAAGTGAGATGATATATTGGTTCAGTGTGGGTATTTTCTTCCAGTTAGCTTTGGCTACAGTGTCATCTTGAGGTATGATAGAATTTCTGAGAGTGAAGTATGGACATATTATTTAAAAAGAGAAAATGAGGAAATGATAAAATAATATATATCCATCTTTAGTGTTTCTAGCAAAAGAAAGAAACAGATAAATAAAATTTTTACTCTGGAATTTTGTAGCATGCCAATAATTTGGGCACCTAAAATAACAGAATGGCTTGTTTCTCCTTTTGTTATATAAGACACACACACACACACACACACACAACCTTTGTCTTCATACTAACCCTTTGTTTATGTAATATGCTTGTTAGCGTGATATTTATTTCCTTTCCAGGCCAGTCCAAAAGTCACTAAATGTGGTTTAATGCTTTGTTCCAGCCAGTGTGTGCCAGATATAGGATGCAAAAGAATGACCTTTTTGAGTCTGACTCCTTATAGAGAATGGTTGCCAAAAAGAAGTCAGCTTATAGGTAGATTTAATGAATGGGACAATCCATCATGAATAGGACAAGACAGACTTGAAACTGCTACTGACTGTGAGCCTATTTCACATGCTTTATTTAACTAAGAGTTCATAGAATCAGTTATTTTCTTGGTTTATTTCTTCCAGTCTGAAATAAACAGTCTTTTGAATATTAGGTAGAGAAAAAAGAAGATAATGTAAATTGTGTGTATGTGTGTGTGTATGTTTTCTGCAGGAAGGGGAATTATTTTAAACAATTAAGGGAAATATCTTCTAAGAGTTAGAAAATTAGATTCTCAGGAGATTTGAGAATATACATTTTAAATATATATATAAATGTCATGCAAAGAACAAAAAAATAAGTTGTATATTTGGAAGCTATTTTGAGATTAAGAACAATTCTTAGAGAAATACTATGGGAGTTCTTGAAAGTCTAAGGTCAAACATACATCTAAACAAGACTGAAGAAGGGTGAAGACAAACTTGAATGTATCTCTCTTTCTAGTCCCAAAGGGAATGGTAAATGTGTTGCAGAGAATTGGAAAAGAAATAAAACAACTTAAATTGGATGCAGTTTTTGTTGGGAAAATACTCTGTTTACCAACTAATACTGCCCAAGTTTCTAATAGTTGCTGATTTTGAATTTGTCAATCAAATCAATTGTGGATTCCCTAGGCTTTGAATCACATTGTGATGACCATCAAAATATACAATAAACCCATCTTGCACATTTTGAATTGAGCTACAGAAGGGGTTTTTCCTGAGTAACTTTTTTTTTTTTTTTTTGGTGTTTATGTGATGTAGCTCTCCTAAAACAAGCTTAGGATAGTTTATATTCTGGGAAATAGCTCTGACTTCCAGCCCCACCCCTCCCCCCACCGATATCATTTTAGGAGATAATCAACAAGAGTATTTTTGAGAGCTTATAAACCTTTCTAAGCAGTCAAGTACTGTATTATTCACCAACGTAAATACCACTCTTAACTATGGTAGTGTCTGGCACAATATATGTGCTCAATTACTATTTGTAGGATGAGTGGACAAGGTACATGTCCTATTGGTTTCAGAGAGAATAAATGACATGATATACTATCTTAGATTTTTCATTTAATTTTGCAGGGTATAATCAGGTGAATAAAATAAAAATAAATGATATCAAATTGATTTGTAATTCAGGCTTGGAAATCCAGGAGTTTCTGGGTCATAAAATAATGGTTAAGGTTGAATCTACATAATCTACATTAACTGCTGGTTTGTCCCTGAAAACTTGTCCAGGGCTCACTGACATTAAAGAGGGAGCAAGAATTATGAACTGCAGCCTACCTAGACATATAATTTATCTCTTTTCATATGGCATTTACCTTGAATAGTGATGAGTACATTAAAAATATCATAAATAATGTCATAGTAGCCTGTTTTACTTTGAAATTTTAAAATTGAAAACTTAGGGGAGAAAGGACACAATAGTGGGATGAATTTGGCTGTGTAATAATATCTTTTGGTAAAATTAAAATAAAATTTTAATTATAAAGGAGACCTCTACACTTTTTTTATATAAATGGAGAAAACATCAACTGGTAATTTGGGATATTTTGCTCTTGGTAGTCTGCTAGGTTGAACTGTTAAAATGTGGGAATAATTCTTCTTTGAATTCCTAAGATCTAACATAAAGTCTGGCCTCTCTTCCTCAAAAGTGGAGTTGATAATAGTCAACACCAAGCTAATCAGATAATCCTGTGAATTTAGTTGAGAACCCACCCATTAAGACCTTTATGGACAGCATATGAGTGAAAGTATTTCCGACTTCTCCTTCAGAAATCCACTTCAGACTTCTTCCTTTTCACTAATGAGATGTTACAATTCAGTGTTGCTTTAAAAACCATTTGAACAGCAAAAAAAAAAAAAAAAAAAAAGTCACTGAAATTATTATATAAAAATTCTATTTTCTACAGGGGCAAAAGGACAAAGCATTAGGGAATGAGGCTGAAATTTCAGCTTTCAATGGACTGTATCCTGAAACATGAGGCAATACATCTTTTGTTGACTAAGGTAATACGTAAGATGAAATACCTTTTACAGAATCCATCTTGAAAAGTATAAGCTAATGACAGCGATCAGTTCTTTTTCAAGAAGTGATAAGGACATAGTTAAAAGCTTTAATGTTGATGAGAAATGGGCTTGCTGGTGCTTTAGGGGACAGAATGTGTTATTAGCAGGAAAAAAAGCGTCAAGTTTTCAGGAAAATTTTAAGTGCAATGGGATGTCATTGAAACAAACTGTTAAGGAATGTTAAATCTCTGGTTAGAGCAATAGGTTCAAATATTATTTCTCCCCGGCTCCTCTTTGCTGTCCCTATAGATTAAGTGATACTCGGTTTTATGATTACTCCTCTCTTGCGCATGTGCCATTGACCTCTGTATCCAGCTTTGACTTCACCTGAGAGGTGGAGAATAATAGATACACCTTGAGAATCACAGATACACAGTCCTAGTGGGCATCTTCACTTGGGTGTCACACACAGCCTGAAACTAGTATCACCATTTTCTTCTTTTTCCCCAGCACTACCCAGCAATGGTGACTCTTCTAGTATTAATGATATCACCATTTATCCAGTGGCTTGAGACAGAAAAACTGTTTGCAGTGCTTTTGTGAAAAGCAGAAAGTGTTGACATTCCTCTGTGCACACACAGATTCTACTCATAGGAAAGCTCAGGTTGGATTACAGTTCCCATTTCCCTCCTCAATTTGGAGCATGACATGCATAAAAATAGGGAACAATCTTCAGTCTAGATTTTTCTGCTTTTTAACCTATATCTGATCAGATTTCAACACCCAAATATCCTTGAATCTGCAACTCCTCTATCTCCTCTATATCCTTGAATCTGTAACTACTCTGCTTGTCTATTAAACTAAATATTTAATATTGAAAAGTGTGTTATGTATGCATGTTTACTGTCTGTAATAATATAGAAAACATCAGTGAACACACCACCTTCCCAAGAACCAGAATGTTATTGGTATTTTGCTCTGTGCTTTTTGGTTCTTACTTATTATTTAAACTATGGCTAAAGCTGCCTAGTCTCATTTCAACTCCCCAATATGCCCACATCCAACTGCATAACACATAACCTTACATCTAACCATTTCACTCCCCTGCCTAAAACTTTTCTATATATTTCCATTCCTTAAAAAAGAACCCCTAAATTTCCCAGTATGGCAGAGAAAGATGTTCAAGTTCTATCCCCTATAGGGCAAAAGCTTCATTTTTGGCTGCTTCATAGTTTAGACAGAACTAAAGTGGTTCCCCAGATGGCTCACTCCACTGTTTGCTCTGCAGGAATCACCACTTCTTCTATTGTGTCCAGTCAATTCTTTCCAATTTTATTGAATTATCTCTGAGTCTGTCTCCCTTCCTAGACTGTGAGCTATTTGAAGCTAACATAGATATCTCATTTATTTTTTATTTCTAATCCAGTTTCTGGATCACTGCCGGGTTTCAAATATTTGAATCAAAATGATTAGGAAGGAAGTTTATCTTAATATTTTGGGGGGTGATATCAAATATTTATTCTATATTTTTGTCTTAATTTTAACTGGTCTTCTAGACATTTGTTATGGATGTCTTTAAATATACATTTTCTAATTCTTTTCCGTCATGTAGACATTGCCTCTGAATTACCTTACAGAAGTTTCTTAATGTGAATCAGGGACTCTGACAGTTAAAATGTCAGACAGTAGTGTTGATTTTATCCTCCACTCCAACATAATTACATGAGTGAACCCAAAGGATTTGGTTGGTATCACATAAACTCAGCCTACCTGACTGTTGTCTCAGGACACTCCATGGTAGGTTTTAGAAGTTTCCTTAGCACCCACATATCTTCTCTTTTTTTCCTTCTGTGATCTCTGGCATATCCCTCTTCCCATTCCTGATTCCTACCCTACTGTTTAGGGTCAGCTGAGACACCCATCAGCTCTGTGCTCATAGAGCAGTTTAATTTGATACAGTTTTTCCTCCTCCTTCTGCCTTCAAACCTGCTCTTCTTCCCGGGCCGCCATTTTTTTTACTGGCTGTCAGGGTGGAGGCAATCTTATTATACAAATTCAATTAGTATATGAATAACTGTTATTTAACTCCATCTGTGGAGTTTCTCAAGTATTAAGTTTTAAAGAATACTTTTCACCTTAAAGAAGCTTGAATGATGCTTTGTATTTAGAGGTAAGTGTATCTTGATATTTTCCTAAGCATACCAAACAATGCACGTGCCTATTGCTTTTCCCACAAATCAGCCTTGCTTAGATGTAAAACTATTCAAGTTGATCCTTTTATACAGAAAACTTTATAACTATTATTTAATTGCAGAGTCAACAGAGGTATAGAGCATTTAAAAATCACCTTGGGTGATTGTTATCTGTGGATGTCAGCCATAAGAGCAAAGTTTTATCAGGCATCATTGGGCTTTCCTGGTGGCTCCGCAGTAAAGAATCCGCCTGCAATGCAGGAGCCATAGGAGATGAGTATTCAGACTCTGGGTGGGTAAGATATCCTGGAGGAGGAAATGGCAACCCAACCCACTCCAGTATTCTTGCCTGGAAAATTCCGTGGACAGAGGAGCCTGTGGGCTATCAGTCCATGGAGTCGCAAGAGTTGGACACAACTGAACAACTAAACCACCACCAACACCACACTTATAAGACACAGGTTTAGCTTTTGACCTCCCTTTCCATCTCTACAGCAATCGCATACTGTGAAAAAGCTTGGTTACAAATGTGGTCTATCCTGTATTCTTCAGTCCTAATGCATATCATGATGGGACAGGATGTTTGAAAACTTTAGTACATTCTTCAAAGTGACAATTTGTTGGGAATCGTTGAAGAATGGATGCTTTTGAACTGTGGTGTTGGAGAAGACTCTTGAGAGTCCCTTGGACTGCAAGGAGATCCAACCAGTCCATCTTAAAGGAGATCAGTCCCAAATATTCACTGGAAGGACTGATGCTGAAGTGGAAGCTCCAATACTTTGGCCACCAGATGTGAAGAACTGACTCATTGGAAAAGACCCTGATGCTGGGAAAGATTGAAAATGAGAGGAGAAGGGGATGATAGAGGATGAGATGGTTGGATGGCATCACTTACCCTATAGACATGAATTTGAGTAAGCTCTGGGAGTTGGTGATGGACAGGGAAGCCTGGTGTGCTTCAGTCCACGGGGTTGCAAAGAGTCGGACACAACTGAGCAACTGAACTCAACTGAACTAAACTGATACTATTTTTAGGGCAGTGTGCAATGAATAAGACATGATTTCTGTCCTCACAGAACTTATCAGAGGTCCTCATGCCCAGATAGAGGGCAGGATGTGATAAATATTATATAGAAGGTAAAATAGCCTCCCAAGTTTACAGGAGAAGATTAATTCTGTTTGGCAAAGACTGAAAAGATTTTTCTAAGGAATGGCATCTGAAGAATAGCTATAATCTCAAAATGTAAAGTTATTGGACAGTGGTGTTCCAGATAAAGGGAGGAGTATGAGCCAAAATACAAAGGCAAGGAGGGCAAGGAGGTAGAAGGATTTCAATGGCAGAGAGTTAGACACCTTGTCTACTACTTAAAGTTTTGACTGAGAAACGTTCTCAGTGCATGACAGCTCCTTTGTTATTCTTGGAAAAATAATTTAAGCTTGCTCCTTTTGCTACATAACATTCTTACAATTCAGTTGTTCATCTTCAATAGGTTTGATTTTAGGGGAAATAAAAATCTCTTTCTTATCAACTAATAGGAACATTTTTCTTATTTTGTTATTTAAATATGACAGTTTAAAACTTCATGTGGTTAGGACTCCATGCTTCCAGCATGGGTTTGATGACTGCCAAGGAAACTAAGATCCTGCATGCCACAGGGCCAAAAAAAGTACCCCCAAAACCCTTAGTTTTCTCCCCCTTGTTTTCCATTACCCTATTGCCAATTACCATCATCTTTCTCCCAAACTTCTACTAAAGTTCCCTAATTCATCTGCCGGCTTCCAGGCGCAGCCGCTCTCCTGTAATCCTTAAACCACACGGCAGCAAGAAAGATGGTTTTAAATTTTGATTAAATTAAGTGTGAACCCACAGGGACTCCCATGAGTTGTGTATTCTGGAAGATGACATAGTGGTGGCAATACCAGTTATAAATCCCCCTGAACTCTTACAAAAAATGTCAGTGTTGTTTCTCCCAGTCTCCAAGGAAGTGTGATCACTGGAAAGTGCAGGAACTGCTGAAGCCAGAAGTTTTTCTAAGCATGGATTTGTGATATACGTTCCTGGGAGTCACCCTCTCACGGGCTGACCTATATGCTGCTGCCAGAGATAAGGGGAAGTGTGCCACAGCCTTATCAGTTCTTATAGTAGCTTTGCTTGTAATGGTGTGATTAAGCCATTGTTTGGGAGAAAACACCTTAACATCGAATTGAGCTGTCAGGGATTTGCTGGTAATGTAGCAATTTTTCAGACAAGGTTCTGGTGCTTTCTGATAACATCACCACTTTGTATCTAATTAATACTACTGCTAGATGAGTGGTGTTTCTGAGGTGAACTTTGACTACTTCAGAAGTCTGGGATTGGGGAGAGAGGTGACATTTTCTCAAATGTCTGAATTTGGTTTTCTCTGTTTTCCTCCTCCCCTAAACTGGTCTTCATAGCCCTACTATTGTTACTCTTTATGATAAAAAGCACAAACAATAACCCGTCCTCCCCCAAGTAAATATAAAACTATTTCCAGTTGGAGTTTTTTTTTTAATTAAAATAATCCTTTTATTTTATATTAGAGTATAGCTGACTAACAATGTTGTGATAGTTTCAGGTGGACAGCAAAAAGATTCAGCCGTACATATAGATGCATTCATTCGCCCCCAAACTCCCCTCTCATCTAGGCTGTCACATAACATTGAACAGTTTCATCTGCGGTATAGTAGGTCCTTGTTGTTTATCCATTTGAAATATTAATACGGCAGTGTGCACATGTCTATCCCATCCCAAACTCCCTAACTATCCCTTTGCCCCATCCTTACCTGCTGGCGACTGTAAATTTGTTCTTTAAGTTGGTGGGTCTGTTTCTGTTTTGTAAATGAGTTCATGTGTATCATTTCTTTTTAGATAACTCATATAAAGGATGTCATATGATATTTCTCCTTCTCTATCTGATTTCACTCAGTATGATAATATCTAGGTCCAGAATGAGTGGTTTTAAGGAAATAAATAAGCAATATTGAGGCACTCAGAAACTAGCAGCAAGAGTTGCCATTTGAGGCCCCAGGCTTGAAGAGAAATGGTATCATTTGAGCCTTCGGAGAGTTGGAGCTTTGGAGAAGGGATCAATTAATATTAATTGCAGTATTGGAGGAATGTAACTGGTAGAAATATAGCCTAAAGCATAGACCATAAGGGTAGAAAAACTGACTTCTCTCTCCTCCCAACATCTGTTTTCCTTCTGATGTTGCCCAATGGCCAAGCCTTACTTAAGCTCAGCCACGGAAGGATCTCAAGCACCCTGGTGCACTGGACCAGTGACAGAGCAGGAAGAAGAGCTAAGAACAAATTTATGGCACTAAATGAACAATAACCACAACATTTCTAATATTCAGCTGTACTATTGTTTCCTGAAATGTGCTCCAGTTATCTGAAGGGGTTTACAATTTTTTCTAAATGATGGTTAAAGTCATTTTGTGGGGTCATGTCAAAAAGGCCAGTGACAAACAGCATTACAAGTCTAAGTTTGGAAACTGCTAGTTCATAAAAAATAATCAATGCCTGCATTTTTGGCTGTACCACTGAGTATGATGAACAGGGGGCTGGAAACTGTGGGCTCTGGCTATACCACCAAATAAGCAAGTCTCTGTGACTCTTCCTCATACATGAGGAAGATTATTGTTCTAACCTGTGAAGGTCACTATTACCACTACTGAATCACAGATAACTTCTGTAATATATGCTTAGGAAAGGCAAATCCACAGCCCCAAATGTATGTAATAATGAAAACCATTTAGATGTGATTTTAGTTTTATCACTGTTTGGGATTATCCATAATATCACAGCAAGGTTAGTTGGAAGCTGACAGAAACACAGATGTCCTTTGTACAAAGTCTGCTATAGATTTGTGATATGAAATTAAATGCAAGTATTTGGAACCAATGAAAAGCTGAAACATGAGAGAATGCTAGAATTCCGATACTGCAGAGATGGCTATGTTTTTTATTTTTGCTTCCCTTAGAATACATGCCTGCAAATTAGCATCCACTGAAGGTCAAAGATAATAATGGTAAAGCCATTGACTGTTTTCCATGTGGTCTACTCTCTCAGATTAGATTTGGGTCTTCATCTCTTTCTTTTCATGGGGCAAGGATTTATTTTCCTCCTAGGCAGCACTTCTCTGTTTTATTTGCCCCTTTCCATATTCAGCTTCCTTCATTCTCTTTCTAATTCTATGTTTCCTATTCTCATGCTTCTTCCTTAAGAGCAGCCATAGTTTGGCGTGTGTATGTGGTAGAGGCTGAAGGGGCTTCTCTTGTGACTCAGATGGTAAAGAATTTGCCTGCAATGCAGGAGACCCAGGTTCAATCCCTATGTCAGGAAGTTCCCTGGAGGAGAAAATGGTAACCCACTCCACTATTCTTGCCTGGGAAATCCCATGGACAGGGGAGCCTGGCGGGCTAAAGTCCATGGAGTCACAAAGAGTCAGATACGATTAAGCAAATAAGGCTTTCACTTTACTTTCTTTCAGAGGTTGAGGAGTTCTTAACTGTAAAATACACAGGAAGAAAGCAAGCAGCCAAGGGGATGGATTGGTATTTGCTGATACCAAAAGTTATAGGAGTTGCCTATTAAGAGAGAAGTTGGCTTTAAGGTATAAAGAGGCATGTCTGGCACATCTCTTGTTCTCAGAATTGTAGGGGATAAGGTATATATTTATCAATCACTAAGAATCAGGCTTAGATGAACTTCTTTCTACTCCCCTCAAGCTACTTCTATTTCTGTAGCATCTCAAAAGGTGACACCCTAATGTACGATATAGGATTGTAGGTGTCACACTCCCTAAATCATCACACTCAATCCGCCATGCCATCTGGCAGAATTCTGTTGATTTCATTTCCCAAATATCTTGATGTGTTATTCATTCATTGGCTTGTTCATTCACTCAGCAAGTATTGAAGTGTCAAGTACTGTGCTAGATTCTGGATCAAAAGATGAGTAAGTCTTCATGGTCTTGACCTCACAGTGCTGATAATGCAGTGTGAAGGAAAAGTAAATAAGTACACAAATGCACACTTGCAAATTGCTATAACATAAGATGCTGTGTTAGAGAATAAGGGAGGAGGAACCTAACTTTAAAAGAATAGTTAGTTAAGACACCTCCCTGAGAAGGTGATATTCAGGATGAGGCATGGAAAGTGAGAAGGACCCAATCCTGCAAGAATTGGTGCATCAGATACCAGAGGGTGCTAGAGTGCTGGTAGAGAGCTGTGTGAAGATTCTGAAGAGAGAAAAAACATGATTTGAAGAACTGACTTGAGATAAATGGTTAAAGCGCTATAGTTTGCATGCATACTAGTCATGTCTGACTCTCTGGGACTCAGTGGGTTGTAGCCTGCCAGGCTCCTCTGTCCATGCAATTCTCCAGGCAAGAATACTGGAGTGGATTCCCATGCCCTTCTCCAGGGGAGCTTCCCAATCCAGGGATTGAACCTGTGTCTCTTAAGTCTCCTGCATTGGCATGCAGGTTCTTACCACTAGCACCTCCAGGGAAGCCCTGATTAAATGTGTCCTCCCAAATTCGAATGTTGAAATCCTAACCCCAATATGCTGGTATTTGGAAGTGAAATTTGGGGGAGATGGTTAGTTCTTGAGGATAGGCCCTCATAAATGGGATTAGTGCTCTTATAGAAGAGACCCCAGAGAACTTCCTTGCTGCTTTTACACTATGAAGACACAGTGAAAAGATGATAATCCATGAACCAGTAAGTGTGCTCTCCCTAGAGACTGCATCTGCCAGCACTTTGATCTTAAACTTCCCATCCTCCAGAACTGTGAGAAATACACGTCTGTGTTATCAGCCATTCACTCTACAAGTTCTGTTGTAGCAGCCTGAATGGACTGAGACAGAAAGGCTCAGAAAGTAGTAGACCAAAGCAGGATTAGGCGTTGGTGTTTTATTTTCATTGCAGTGGAAAGTCATTGCAAATTGGGGAGTGACATGATCAGTCTCACATTTCAAAAATATATTTCTGGTTATTTGGTAGAGAGTGGATTTGAGGGTATCAGGAGTAAGGACAGAGAAATCCAGGTCAGAGCTAACACACTGTCAAGGTGAAAGAGGTCAAGGTCACCACTGTGACTTGTAATAATTCTGGTAGCAGTAAAGAAGGAACTAAATCGCTTTGATATGGAGTACTCTGTGCCATGGCACCCAGATGCCCCTTCCAGGACTGAGGTGCTCATTTCTCCCAGAGCTACAAGTATTTGCTGCTAACAGCTTAGAGCTTAGTTGATCTCCAGGACTTGTCCTTTGCCCAACAGAAATGCCTCACTCAAGATCATGCCTCTGAGTTAGTGAACATCCAGTACCTGGTCAATGAGGGGGGAAGATAAGGTTCTTGCTTTAAATTGGGATAACTCTGAAAGGCCATTCTGAGTTTCCTGGGGAATTGGCTGAGCCCTCTATGCAGCTGCACTTTCAGTTCAACCTCCACTTTTATCCATTCTGCTTCCCTATTCTCCTACAAATTTGTCCTGAGCCATTCCCAGTTGACTTCTTGCCTGTAAATCTTATCTGAATCTGTTTCTAACCTTAATCAAGAAAATCAGAAATCAAATTTGAAGGCAGAATTAATGAAATTTATGAACAGAGCAGAGAAGAGTGAATATGGGGGGGAGGCAAAATAAGAAAAATTAGAAGAATCTGTTATATCTCCAAGGTTTCTGACCTCCATATCTAGCAGCATGTGTCTTTTTTTGACTGGAAAGACTGAAAATCATCAGTAGGGCTTTGAATATGTTTTGCTTTAGAAGACGCCATGATTTGCCTGTTTAGGAAGGAAATGTCAAGTATGGAGTTGATACATGAGCTGTTACATTCTTCAGATCCCCACTGACACCTCCCTTTGTCCACTCTGACCTGGAGTTCTGTGACAGCTCCTAACTTGTCTTCCTGGTTGTAATCATGTTCCTATTAAACCTTTTTACATTCTTTATTTATAGCAATATTATAAAACTTCATAATTTACATTTCACACTTAAAATGCTTTCATGATTTCCTGTTGTCCTGATATAAAGTCCAGATCCTTAATTCAGTTTGTAAGATCTGCCACGTGGGCCAGTTCCATAGTGTTGCCCTCCTGTCTTTTCCCTTCCCTCTTTCATATGTGTCACTCTGATTATTTTATGCCTTAACGCACCATGTTTTATCTTATCTCAGGGAATTTGCACATGTGCCCAAACAGTGCACATTTGTAGAACGCCCTCTGACTGAGCTGTTCTTAGCACTCCCCACTGTTCTTTCACAGGTTAACTCCTAACCATCTTTTAGCTTAAATGTTAGCTCCTCAGGAAGAACTCTGTCCTAACAGGCCCCCTGTGACATATTTTCAGAGATCACTGCTGCTGCTGCTGCTGAGTCACTTCAGTCATGTCTGACTCTGTGGGACCCCATAGACGGCAGCCCACCAGGCTCCTCCGTCCAGGGGGAATTTCCCAGGTAAGAGTACTGGAGTGGGTTGCCATTTCAGAGATCACTATACTATGCTAATTATAATCCTCATTCTATGTTTCTGAGTTTGGTTTTTTTTTTTTTTTTGTCTTTCATGTGGTCTCTTCTTCAGTGCTTGTAGAAAGTAATTTATTTCTATATTCGGAAATAGAAAAGTCTACTAGATATATACAGTTCTGTTTAGTTTTTGCATAGAATCCTACTCCTTCTCTTGGTCTCCTTTTATCACAAAATAAAAAAGGACTCAAAAATACAAAAAAAAAAAAAAAAAAAAAAGGACTACTCCCCAACCTTAGAGTGTAGGTTTCTATTAAAATTGGCTTCTAGGTCAGATAAAAGTTAATGAACTTGTCTCTTTACAATTCTCGATCTCTCCTCCAGTATCCCACCCTGGTCACAGACACAGTAGAACTGGGAATCCTAATAACAGATCTCCTTCCTTGCCCAACTATGGCCATCTAGGTGGAAGGGGCACTGCCAACATCTTCTTTCTTTGATCTTCTTTGCTTAATTTTTCATGAATATATCATTCTGCCTACAAGTTTCCCAAAGTTCTCCTTACTTATATTTTGAAGGCACACCACCTTGTCTATATAAGGCTCTCTGGTTATAATGTTTCCACCTTTGAGGAGTGCTATCCACTACTTTCCCAACAAAGATCCGTCTAGTCAAGGCTATGGTTTTTCCAGTGGTCATGTATGGATGTGAGAGTTGGACTGTGAAGAAAGCTGAGCACCGAAGAACTGATGCTTTTGAAGTGTGGTGTTGGAGAAGACTCTTGAGAGTCCCTTGGACTGCAAGGAGATCCAACCAGTCCATTCTGAAGGAGATCAGCCCTGCATGTTCTTTGGAAGGAATGATGCTAAAGCTGAAACTCTAGTACTTTGGCCACCTCTTGCGAAGAGTTGACTCACTGGAAAAGACTCTGATGCTGGGAGGGACTGGGGGCAGGAGGAAAAGGGGAGGACAGAGGATGAGATGGCTGGATGGCATCACTGACTCAATGGACGTGAGTCTGAGTGAACTCCGGGACTTGGTGATGGACAGGGAGGCCTGGCGTGCTGCGATTCTTGGGGTCACAAAGAGTCGGATACGACTGAGCGACTGAACTGAACTGAAGTGATCCTCTCTTTCACTGCACATTGTTGTCGCTGTTGGCTTTGTCACTTAGGGCTGCCACTACAAATACCACAGACTAGGTGGCTTAAACAAAGCATTTTTCTCCCTCAAAGTTCTGAAGGCTGGGAAGTCCAAGATTGAGGTTCTGGCAGGATTCAGTTTCTAGTAAGTTCTCTCTTCCAGGTTTGCAGACATTCTGCTGTATTGTCACATGACAGGAAGAGAGAGGGGGCAGGGATCTGTCTTCTTTTCAAAAGGTCACAGTCTCACCCTTATGACCTCATTTAACCTTAATTGCCCCCTGAAGATTTTATCTCCAGGGACTTACATTGGGAATTAAGGCCCCAATGTATGAAATTTGAAGGGGCACAATTCAATCTATAGGAGCTATTTTAAATATTCTACATTCTGCAAGTGACATTCTGTCACTTGCATGAAGGCAAGGATACTACCTTTGTATTTGGCAGTGTCTTGCAGGATCCTGACATTACAATGACAGCAAAGGAAACTCTGACTCCTTGAAGAGACTGGACATTTCTAGTTGACTGACTGAATTTTCCTTGGGGGAAAATCCTTTACCACTTTAGACCTTAAGTTTTCCATCAGAAAAATGAGAGGTTGAATTCTGATCACTAAGATTTGACCTGAACCTTAGAATCTGTAATTTTCCTTGCCTGAGGGAAATCACTTTAGCTTGCTTCATAGAGATTTTTATGCCCTTCTAAGGACTCAGCAAGGATCTACTAAATGATGTATAAGGGGCTGTTTGGGATACCAAAGGAGAATTTAGTAAAAGGTACTTAACAGCTCACTTTCTACATCTCCCTCATTTTTGCCCAAGAAGTTCATAGAGAATACCAGCTCTTTGTTTTGGGTGCTGCTATGCTAAAGTAATATAATACTATTAATTTTCATCTATAACTGAGTAATATGAAATTTCGAATCCAGCTATGCTGTTAACTATAGTTGAAAACTCATTTTTATTCTTCACAAATGTTGAGTGTCAGATATATTTCTTTCCAATCGTTTTTCATTCTTTGATGAATATTTTCAATATACAATTCCACTGGGTGTCTTTTTTATTATTAGTTTGATGCTTTGAGGCATTCCTGACTGTAGAGTGACTTTATTTTACCTGGATGATGGTCTCATATGTTGGTATAACTTCTACTCTGAATGGAGTGGGTGAGTTCAAGAAATACAGATTCAATATGACCTCTCTGCAACTTTGGATTCTGCATGAACCTATACCTGATGATCTGAAAGTGAAATTCTCCTCCAAATTTGGTTAGATGGCTGTTATTTTTGGAGAAGTAGAACGTGTTCTGTTATCCCCACTCCCATACCCCTCATTAATAGTATGACTTTGCTAATGGGGACATAAGTTCCAGCTTTCTAACACTTGTGCAGAACCATATGATAAATCCCAGTATTATTAATAGAACCTCATTCCCCTCATATGCCATCGTATACAGAGAGACATTAGGATGAACAGATTGACTTCTAAAATGACTTGTAAAATCTATGCTATTCTATGGCTCAAGATAAAACAAAAGAGTACATATGCAGATTTGCACTCTTTCTCTGTAAGGTAGCCTATATTTATTCATTCACTATGGATCCCTTCTTGGAAGGACTGATGTTTAAGCTAAGATTCCAATACTTTGGCCACCTGATGAGAAGAACTGACTCATTGGAAAAGACCCTGATGATGGGAAAGACTGAATGCGGGAGGAGAAGGGGACGACAGAGGATGAGATGGTTGGATGGCATCACTGATGCCATGAGTTTGAGTAGGCTCTGGGAGTTGGTGATGGACAGGGAAGCCTGGCGTGCCACAGTCCATGGGGTCACAAAGAGTAGGACATGACTGAGCGACTGAACTGAACTGAACTGATGGATCCTTTCATGCATCTTTATCTTTTTTCTGTAACTGCTCAATATTTGATTTTGAAATTATTCTCCTTTCTTTTCCCTAATTCAAAAATCTGTGATTTGTACGTGGATGGCTTTTTAGAGGGCATTTCTTTGGCTATCTTAATTATCTGTATATAAATTGTTTCAAGATGAACATTCTGGATCATGCCCGAACAGGAAAGTTTTTTTTTTTTTTTTCTTACTAATAGGAAATATAAAGTCTATGTACATTTGGATTTATAATGCAGATTTTCTGATATACTATTACAGTTCAACAGCAGTTACATAGACATGGAATAAGAGGACTATATTAGGAAGAATCCAGATGCTATGTAAGAACAGAATGAAGGATATAAATAAAACAGAATTCCCAGTGGTAAAGAATCTGCCTGTCAATGCAGGAGACACTGGTTCTATCCCTGGTCCAGAAAGATCTCACATACTGCAGAGCAACTAAGCCCATGCAGCATAACTACTGAGCCTGTGCTCCAGAGCCTGTGCTCCAGAGCCCGGGAGCTGCAACTCATGGGCCCATGTGCCACAGCTACTGAAGCCTGGGTGCCCTAGAGTCCGGGCTGTACAATAAGAGAAGCTACCACAATAACAAGCCCAAGCACTGCAACGAGAGAGTAACCCCCACTTGCTGCAACTAGAAGAAAGCCCGAGCAGCAACGAAGGCCTGGCCTAGCCCCAACTAACTAACTAAATAAATAAAAATTAAAAAAACAAAACCCAGAATTAGCAGTAGAATGAGTTTTCCATGTACACCATAAGTGAACAACAGTGGAACCCAAGAAGGTTCCTATTACTCAGGTGTGCGGTGCTTCTTTGGGTTGAAGCATTCTGTTGTACAGGTTTCATTAGCTTCACAGTCTTCAGCTCCTCTCATAACACCTACATGCAGCTGAGTACCCCCCTGGGCCTCTCAGCATCTGCCATGCGTGCATCACTGATCAGAGCCGGGCTTTCACTGCCTTTTGAGTTCCTACTCCTCAGTTCAGCTTGGGAAGGGAGGCACTGTGCACAGAGGCAGAGAGTAAACAGTGTTTGGAGGAAATGCTGGATCAAAAGTCCTGTTATCCTTTGTCTTCACAGAGTATGAATGACAAGGGCAGGCTCACCGAGGGGTTACCTAAATTTCCCAGTCCATGAGTAAGCTGGCATGCACGCCCAGAGATGAACTGTGCTTCTTTTGCAGAGCCTGCGCTCATCACTCTGCTGTCAGTGATGACACCAATTAGTGTCACTTTTAATGGTGGCTCTTGAGACCCAAAGGAGACCAGTATTTTGGCTACTGAAGTATTTCTGATTTTCTATTCAAATGTTAAGAAAAACAGACATTCTTCTTGAGCTTGTTGATGTGGATGGAGAGTGAGTGAGTTAGTCACTTGACTACCATAAGCAATATTTTTGTCCATGCATGGTTGATACTTTATTCGGGGGGGGGAGTAGTTTTATAGGCTTGTAGACTTCTATGGTCTGTATCTGCATATGAGGTAAAGTACATTCTCTCACTTTTTGGTGCAAATGATGGCACTCATTTGGAATACGTTTCTAGGAGTGGTACTGTATTGTGCTGAGCGGTTAACTCATTTTAGACAGATCATTTTCCAAATTATCTGGACAGAATTTATATGCAGTCTGTAACCACCGGAAAAGGGGCTTTATATTTCTGTGCCTTCTTAGAAAGCTATTCTAAATTACAGTTAGCTGATGTGTTCTTAATATGGCCTGATTCTCTTTGGTAAGGAGGTCCTTGGCCTGCACTTTTCTTTTTTCATGTTTCCTTTCCTTTAATTATCCTTCTGTTTAAGGAAGGAACTGAACTGCCCATGTGGAAAAAAATGGAGAGCATTATCTCTATCCAGCACAAATTTCATGTCAAGGCTGATAATCCAGGAGCACAGAAATGGTTACAATTATAACCTAACACAGAAGAACACTTTTTAAAGCAGAGATTCAATATTGGGGATGAGAACTAGTTCAAGCCATGAAGGAAGTTTACCCTTGCAAGTCAAGTTGATAAAGAAAACTGACTAGGCATTAAAAAATCCATGAGTTTTTCTTTGAGCATAAAAAATAATGTAAATTGTTATTTTCTGGGGGGAAGGGGAGCTACCACTTTTTTATCTGCCAGATTTGGGATGGTGATTATCAAACATTTCTGTCTTTTCACAGTAATATTATATAAAATTGACAACATGGTCTGCTTTTTAATTGTAGAAACAGAATAGATGATTGTGTAAAGACCTAAAAAGGAGTCAGATAACATTTCCATTTTATCATATGATGTATTATTCTCCCTTTCCACAGGTTGTGACAGATTCTAGAAGGTCTTGTTGCATTGTCTTGGTGTGACAGGCTTCCCCTGTTTTACTGCTGTCATTGGTGAGCATGACATGCTTCTCAAGAATTCTGACTTCTGCAGAGGAGTGTAACTTGGGTCTTAGGACGGAATTTCAAGTTTTGAACTAAAAAGCTTTAAGAAAGATATCTTACCATAGTTTTCTTTAAATATAAAAATGAGGTTAAGTATTTATCTGTACTTTGAAGCAAATACCAAATGCTATGTTGAGGAATCATATAACATTACAGGGAAAAAATGGAAAGAACATAGTAAATGCTCATTTTCATGTTAACTTAAACATGAGATGCTTTTATATGTTTGTTTTATATGTATACTTTTATAAGTTTTTATATATAAATAAAACATATATATGCATATAATTTTCACAGCAGTGCTTTAAATATCTACATAATTCTGCTAATAGTACCATTGAGATCTCATAGGAGTTAACTCATAGAGGACTCCCATTTAAGTCACATAGGGATTAAGAGGATCTACTGACATCTATTGATAACTAATATATTTATGTGTATGTGTGTGTGTGTGTGTGTGTGTATATATATACATATACATATATGTATATATATATATATACACATCCAGGAAGATGAAGGAGGGTTTGCCAGAGGCAGGGCAGGAAGGAGTGAGAATGATAATGAAGAGGAGAGATTGGTATCAACTTTCCTTCCAGGGACTAAAACTGTGAACTCCTAGAGAGGGGTTGAAGAAGCAGCTGAGAGAACTATTTGATTTCATGAAGTTCTGGGTACAGGCAGAATTTTCAGATGTTGGTACTAAAGAGTGACCTGGTACCGAGGGGAGAAGACCACTAGTATTCTTATACTTTGAAGGGCTGAAGCAGATACTGTCCCCAGCATCTGAGAGGCTTTGTGGGCAGCACACCGGGCCAGACCTTGGCATGTACTTGCTGCTGCCCCCTTTGACCCCCGGGTGCTGGTGACCTGGACCAGAGCACCAGAGTGGGAGGGGCAGCGTGCTGACCAGCGTTGGCCTCTAAGACCCCAGGACTCCCAGCGCAGGTGGCAAAGCAGCCACCTGGGTACTTTGCCAGTGCAAAGACTGCTCATGTGGACGCCTGGACCAAGGGCCGCGAGGGCAGAAGTGAAAGCTCAGCCGACAAGGCCGAAGAGCCCTAATCTGTGAGTAAGTCTGGCCTCCAATAGCCCGAACTGGGAAGGCCAGTGCGAATGGGTGGGAGGCCAAGGTCACAGGTGGAAGAATTACAGTGGGCCCAGGCCCGAGGCCCCTGTGGTCCCTGCGCTGCCACGGGCAACCCGCCACCAGAGGGCGCCCCTGCCAGCCCTGGGTTAGCCACGTACAGGTGCCAGCTCTTTCCTGAAGCTGGCCCCCAAGATCCTCTCAGGCTCCGGAAGCCCGTTTGCTGGAAAGAGTTCGGCTCGTTAGGGTGAGCCAGACTCTGGGTTCCTGAAAGATGTTTTTAAAGGCTTTGCCCCGAGGAGTTGAAAAAGATGGCAGAGGAATAGGACGGGAAGACCACTTTCTCCCTCACAAATTCCTCAAAAGAACATTTCAACGCCGAGCAAACTCCACAAAACAACTTCTGTAGGCTGGCAGAGGACATCATGCAACCAGAAAAGCAGACCATTGTCTTCAAAAACAGGTAGGAAAAAATATAAAAGACGAAAAAGGAGACAAAGGAGGTGGGGAGGGAGCTCCGTCCCGGGAAGGGAAGCCTGTCCCGGGAAGGGAATTTTAAGAAGAGAGGTTTCCAAACACCAGGAAACACTCTCCCTGCCGAGTCTGTGGTGAGCCTTGGAAACACAGAGGCAACATAACAGGAAGGAAAAATAGATAAATAATTAAAACCAAGAGATTACAAGCCCACCAGTAACTCCCCCAGCGGAAAAGCAGCACAGACGCCTGCATCCGCCACTGGGAAGTGGGGGCAGGGCAGGGACGCGCGGGAGGCGCGGGCTGCAGAGCTTTGTAAGAATCGGGCAGGAACGCCCCACGTGCAACCAGAACGATCTAACTTGGGCTAGCAAACCAGACTGTGGGATAGCTACCACACGAAAAGCTCAAACATAAGACACCGCCAGGACCAAGCACAGAACAAAGGACGGAACGGAAAAGCCGGCTACAGACCATCCCCCGCTGGGGACAGGCAGCCAGAGCTGTAAGGACTGGAAAGGGGCAATTGCAGACCTGGAGAGACTTTACTTACCTAACTGCAAGCAGGCTCCTTTGCTAAGACTTCTGGGGGTGCTGGACAGTCACAATCTGCCTCACGGGGGGCGCCAGCGGTCCACCCAGAAAGCTGAGCAGCAGCGGCAGAAAAGGTGACAAGCCGCGGCGACCGCGCTCGCCAAACTCCTGAGCTACTCGGACCTGGGAAGGGCACAAAGCGCAGTCCCAGCCGAATTTGTGCCTCTGAGGGCTGCCTGAGCGCCGAACCTGAGCGGCTTGGACCGGGGAAGTGCACGCAGCCTAGGGCCGGCCCCAGACGGTTCCCGGCTGAGCATCCTAGAGCCAGATTGGTTTGTGCGCCTCGAGAAAGGACAGGTCAAGCGGGGCAGAGATACTGTGTGCACACGACAGTGCTATTTGTTTGCAGCATCCCCCTCCCCACAGCGCGACTGAACTAGTGAGCCTAAAAAACCAGCAAACAGAAGAAGTTAAACAGAGGGAACCACCTTGGAAGTGATCCCACACGGCCCATAACACCAGAGAAGGGCCAGATATATTTTGACTATTTTTATTTTTTTTAATTTTTTATTTTTTTTAATCTTGAAATGTAATTTTATTTTATTTTATTTTTTTACTATTTTTAAAATCATTCCTTTTTTTTGCTTTTTTGTTTTTTTTTCTTTTTTCTTTTTTTCTAACTTTTAAAAAAATTGTTAAGTCTTCTATTTCTCCTCTAATTTTTATTTCTATAACCTATTATTACTATTTTAAAAAAAAAAGACTTTTTTTTTTTAAGGCAAACACCATATATAGTCCTTGGATGGTTGTTGGTGGATTTTGTTTGTTTGTTTGTTTGTTTTTTAATAATTCTTTTTTTTCTTTCTTCCTTTTTCCTTCTGCTTTTCTTTAATATTGTATCTTTGAAAATCCAACCTCTACTCTAGATTTTTAATCTTTGCTCTTAAGTTTTTCTTGTCAATTTTGTACATTTAAAAACCCAAACTTCACTACCCAAGTTTACCTGAGAGCGAGATTACTGGCTTGACCACTCTCTCCTCCTCTGGACTTTCCTTTTTCTCCACCAGGTGGCCTCTGGGCCTCTGTCTCTTTTCTCCCCTATCTCTTCTCTATCCAACTCTGTGAATCTCTGTGTGTTCCAGACGGTGGAGAACACCTAAGGAACTGGTTACTGGCAGGATTTGTCTCTCTCCTACTCATTCCTCTCTCTTATCCTCCTGGTCACCTCTGTCTACTTCCTCCCTCTCCTCTTCCCTGTATAACTCTGTAAATACCTCTGAGCGGTCCAGACTATACAGCGCACATAAGGAAGTGACTACTGGCTAGCTTGCTCTCTCCTCTTTTGATCTCACCGCATCTCATTCCAGTTACCTCTAACTACCCCCTCCATCTTGTCTTCTCCTTGTAACTCAGTGAACCTCTCTGAGTGTCCCTCAATGTGGAGAAACTTTTCATCTTTAACCTAGATGTTTTATCATCGGTGCTGTATAGATGGAGAAGTCTAGAGGCTACTGTAAAAATAAAACTGAAAACCAGAAGCAGGAGGCTTAAATCCAAAGCCTGAAAACATTGGAGAACTCTTGAATTCAGGGAACATTAAGCAATAGGAGCTCATCAAATGCCTTCATACCTACACTGAAACCAAGCTCCACCCAAGGGCCAACAAGTTCCAAAACAAGACATACCACACAAATTCTCCAGCAACACAGGAACACTGCCCTGAGCTTCAATATACAGGCAGCTCAAAATTATCCCAAAACCTTTGATGTCTCATAACCCATTACGGGTCACTCCACTGCACTCCAGAGAGAAGAAACCCAGCTCCATCCACCAAAACTCCAATACAAGCCTCCCTAACCAGGAAACCTTGACAAGCCACTGATAGAACCCCACCCAAAGTGAGGAAGCTCCATAATAAAGAGAACTCCACAAATTACCAGAATATAAAAAGGCCACCCCAAACGCAGCAATATAACCAAGATGAAGAGACAGAGGAATACTCAGCAGGTAAAGGAACAGGAGAGTTGCCCACCAAACCAAACAAAAGAGGAAGAAGTAGGGAATCTACCAGAGAAGGAATTGGGAATATTGATAGTGAAAATGATCCAAAATCTTGAAATCAAAATGGAATCACAGATAAATAGCCTAGAGACAAGGATTGAGAAGATGCAAGAAAGGTTTAACAAGGACCTAGAAGAAATAAAAAAGAGTAAAAATATAATGAATAATGCAATAAATGAGATCAGAAACACTCTGGAGGCCACAAATAGTAGAATAACGGAGGCAGAAGATAGGATTAGTGAAATAGAAGATAGAATGGTAGAAATAAATGAATCAGAGAGGAAACAAGAAAAACGAATTAAAAGAAACGAGGACAATCTCAGAGACCTCTGGGACAATATGAAACGCTCCAACATTCGAATTATAGGAGTCCCAGAAGAAGAAGACAGAAAGAAAGATCATGAGAAAATCCTTGAGGAGATAATAGTTGAAAACTTCCCTAAAATGGGGAAGGAAATAATCACCCAAGTCCAAGAAACACAGAGAGTTCCAAATAGGATAAACCCAAGGCAAAACACCCCAAGACACATATTAATCAAATTAACAAAGATCAAACACAAAGAACAAATATTAAAAGCAGCAAGGGAAAAATAGCAAATAACACACAAGGGGATTCCCATAAGGATAACAGCTGATCTTTCAATAGAAACTCTACAGGCCAGGAAGGAATGGCAAGACATACTTAAAGTGATGAAAGACAATAACCTACAGCCCAGATTACTGTACCCAGCAAGGATCTCATTCAAATACGAAGGAGAAATCAAAAGCTTTACAGACAAGCAAAAGCTGAGAGAATTCAGCACCACCAAACCAGCTCTCCAACAAATTCTAAAGGATATTCTCTAGACAGGAAACACGAAAGGGTGTATAAACCCGAACCCAAAACAATAAAGTAAATGGTAACGGGATCTTACTCATCAATAATTACCTTAAACGTAAATGGGTTGAACGCCCCAACCAAAAGACAAAGACTGGCTGAATGGATACAAAACAAGACCCCTCTATATGCTGCTTACAAGAGACCCACCTCAAAATAAGGGACACATACAGACTGAAAGTGAAGGGCTGGAAAAGATATACCACGCAAATAGAGACCAAAAGAAAGCAGGAGTGGCAATACTCATATCTGATAAAATAGACTTTAAAACAAAGGCTGTGAAAAGAGACAAAGAAGGCCACTACATAATGATCAAAGGAACAATCCAAGAAGAAGATATAACAATTATAAATATATATGCACCCAATATAGGAGCACCGCAATATGTAAGACAAATGCTAACAAGTATGAAAGGGGAAATCAACAATAACACAATAATAGTGGGAGACTTTAATACCCCACTCACACCTATGGACAGATCAACTAAACAGAAAATTAACAAAGAAATGCAAACTTTAAATGATATATTAGATCAGTTAGACCTAATTGATATCTATAGGTCATTTCACCCCAAAACAATGAATTTCACCTTTTTCTCAAGTGCTCATGGAACCTTCTCCAGGATAGATCACATCCTGGGCCATAAATCTAAACTTGATAAATTCAAAAAAATCAAAATCATTCCAAGCATCTTTTCTGACCATAATGCATTAAGATTAGATCTCAATTACAGGAGAAAAACTATTAAAAATTCCAGCATATGGAGGTTGAACAACATACTTCTGAATAACCAACAAATCACAGAAGAAATCAAAAAGAAATCAAAATATGCATAGAAACGAATGAAAATGAAAACACAACAACCCAAAACCTGTGGGACTCTATAAAAGCAGTGCTAAGAGGAAAGTTCATAGCAATACAGGCATACCTCAAGAAACAAGAAAAAAGTCAAATAAATAACCTAACTCTACACCTAAAGCAACTAGAAAAGGAAGAATTGGAGAACCCCAGAGTTAGTAGAAGGAAAGAAATCTTAAAAATTAGGGCAGAAATAAATGCAAAAGAAAAAAAAGAGACCATAGCAAAAATCAACAAAGCCAAAAGCTGGTTCTTTGAAAGGATAAATAAAATTGACAAACCATTAGCCAGACTCATCAAGAAGCAAAGAGAGAAAAATCAAATCAATAAAATTAGAAATGAAAATGGAGAGATCACAACAGACAACACAGAAATACAAAGGATCATAAGAGACTACTATCAGCAGTTGTATGCCAATAAAATGGACAACGTGGAAGAAATGGACAAATTCTTAGAAAAGTACAATTTTCAAAAACTGAACCAGGAAGAAATAGAAAATCTTAACAGACCCATCACAAGCAAGGAAATTGAAACTGTAATCAGAAATCTTCCAGCAAACAAAAGCCCAGGTCCAGATGGCTTCACAGCTGAATTCTACCAAAAATTTCGAGAAGAGCTAACACCTATCCTCCTCAAACTCTTCCAGAAACTTGCAGAGGAAGGTAAACTTCCAAACTCATTCTATGAGGCCACCATCACCCTAATACCAAAACCTGACAAAGATGCCACACAAAAAAAGAAAATTACAGGCCAATATCACTGATGAACATAGATGCAAAAATCCTCAACAAAATTCTAGCAATCAGAATCCAACAACACATTAAAAAGATCATACACCATGACCAAGTGAGCTTTATCCCAGGGATGCAAGGATTCTTCAATATCCGCAAATCAATCAATGTAATTCACCACATTAACAAATTGAAAAATAAAAACCATATGATTATCTCAATAGATGCAGAGAAGGCCTTTGACAAAATTCAACATCCATTTATGACAAAAACTCTCCAGAAAGCAGGAATAGAAGGAACATACCTCAACATAATAAAAGCTATCTATGACAAACCCACAGCAAACATTATCCTCAATGGTGAAAAATTGAAAGCATTTCCCCTAAAGTCAGGAACAAGACAAGGGTGTCCACTTTCACCGCTACTATTCAACATAGTTCTGGAAGTTTTGGCCACAGCAATCAGAACAGAAAAAGAAATAAAAGGAATCCAAATTGGAAAAGAAGAAGTAAAACTCTCACTGTTTGCAGATGACATGATCCTCTACATGGAAAACCCTAAAGACTCCACCAGAAAATTACTAGAGCTAATCAATGAATATAGTAAAGTTGCAGGATATAAAATCAACGCACAGAAATCCCTTGCATTCCTATACACGAATAATGAGAAAGTAGAAAAAGAAATTAAGGAAACAATTCCATTCACCATTGCAATGAAAAGAATAAAATACTTAGGAATATATCTACCTAAAGAAACTAAAGACCTATATATAGAAAACTATAAAACACTGATGAAAGAAATCAAAGAGGACACTAATAGATGGAGAAATATACCATGTTCATGGATCGGAAGAATCAATATAGTGAAAATGAGTATACTACCCAAAGCAATTTACAAATTCAATGCAATCCCTATCAAGCTACCAGCCACATTTTTCACAGAATTAGAACAAATAATTTCAAGATTTGTATGGAAATACAAAAAACCTTGAATAGCCAAAGCAATCTTGAGAAAGAAGAATGGAACTGGAGGAATCAACCTGCCTGACTTCAGGCTCTACTACAAAGCCACAGTCATCAAGACAGTATGGTACTGGCACAAAGACAGACATATAGATCAATGGAACAAAATAGAAAGCCCAGAGATAAATCCACACACATATGGACACCTTATCTTTGACAAAGGAGGCAAGAATATACAATGGAGTAAAGACAATCTCTTTAACAAGTGGTGCTGGGAAAACTGGTCAACCACTTGTAAAAAGAATGAAACTAGATCACTTTCTAACACCGCACACAAAAATAAACTCAAAATGGATTAAAGATCTAAATGTAAGATCAGAAACTATAAAACTCCTAGAGGAGAACATAGGCAAAACACTCTCAGACATAAATCACAGCAGGATCCTCTATGATCCACCTCCCAGAATTCTGGAAATAAAAGCAAAAATAAACAAATGGGATCTAATTAAAATTAAAAGCTTCTGCACAACAACGGAAACTATAAGCAAGGTGAAAAGACAGCCTTCTGAATGGGAGAAAATAATAGCAAATGAAGCAACTGACAAACAGCTAATCTCAAAAATATACAAGCAACTTATGCAGCTCAATTCCACAAAAATAAACGACCCAATCAAAAAATGGGCCAAAGAACTAAATAGACATTTCTCCAAAGAAGACATACAGATGGCTAACAAACACATGAAAAGATGCTCAACATCACTCATTATTAGAGAAATGCAAATCAAGACCACAATGAGGTACCACTTCACACCAGTCAGAATGGCTGCGATCCAAAAGTCTACAAGCAATAAATGCTGGAGAGGGTGTGGAGAAAAGGGAACCCTCCTACAGTGTTGGTGGGAATGCAAACTAGTACAGCCACTTTGGAGAACAGTGTGGAGATTCCTTAAAAAATTGCAAATAGAACTACCTTATGACCCAGCAATCCCACTGCTGGGCATACACACCAAGGAAACCAGAATTGAAAGAGACACATGTACCCCAATGTTCATCGCAGCACTCTTTATAATAGCCAGGACATGGAAACAACCTAGATGTCCATCAGCAGATGAATGGATAAGAAAGCGGTGGTACATATACACAATGGAGTATTACTCAGCCGTTAAAAAGAATTCATTTGAATCAGTTCTGATGAGATGGATGAAACTGGAGCCAATTACACAGAGTGAAGTAAGCCAGAAAGTAAAACACCAATACAGTATACTAACACATATATATGGAATTTAGGAAGACGGCAATGACGACCCTGTATGCAAGACAGGAAAAAAGACACAGATGTGTATAACGGACTTTTGGACTCAGAGGGAGAGGGAGAGGGTGGGATGATTTGGGAGAATGGCATTCTAACATGTATACTATCATGTAAGAATTGAATCGCCAGTCTATGTCTGACGCAGGGTGCAGCATGCTTGGGGCTGGTGCATGGGGATGACCCAGAGAGATGTTGTGGGGAGGGGGGTGGCAGGGGGGTTCATGTTTGGGAACGCATGTAAGAATTAAAGATTTTAAAATTTAAAAAATAAAAAACTAAAAAAAAAAATAAAGGCTTTGCCCCCACGACCTTCACCTTTCGCCAGTCGTGTTAAGCCGGAATCGAGCGTCTCCCTGCACCCCATCTTCCCAGTGCAATATTTAAGGGCCTCATGCAGAATCGGAAACTTGGGGGAAGGAGTTTGGGTGTTCTTTTTCCTTTTTTTTCTTTCTCTCTCTCTCCTTGTCCCTCCTCCCCTCTCTTTTTTAAAAGTAATACTTTGAAACATATAAATTGTTTATAACCATCACCAGAAGCAAGGGTGGACTGAGCAGCCTCCAAGGGTCAGTGCACCATGATGAGGTTGTCTCTGTGTCTTTTTCATTTTGTTTTAAAAACCATAATTAGTGAGATTTTTCTTCAGCCGCCAGTGTCAGCCTTGAAGCAGAGGGCTGCAGCCCTTAGCACTGGTAAAATAAGGAAGAATACACAGTGTGCTGTGGTTGGGTGTTTTCCCCTTCCTTTGAGAATCTTCTTTTGTAAAAGGTAAACTCAATGCTTTTCAAAAATGGAAATTTGTGGTGAAGCTGGAACCCTTCTCTTGGAATATTGAGCCTAACAACCTCATGGAACTAGGAATTCACCCCAAATTTTAATTTGCCATTCAGCCAAGGTTTTAAAGAAAAATTGTTCCCTAACGAAGACTATAATGAAGATGTCAGTACTATTTTGGAATTGAAAATTGATGGTGCAGTTATCTATATAATGTACTGTATTTTGACAGTGATCGTCACTGTATGACTCTGTTCCACCCTCTTTCTGTACTCCATGTCTGTCTTCCGGAAATGTCACCTGCTCTTTCTCTTGTGATCTTTCATTTATTTATTTGGTCTTAGCTGCAGCACTCAGGATCTTTGTTGAGGCGCATGGGTTTCTCTCTAGTTGTGGAGCCCTAGGCTCCAGAGTATGCAGGCTTAGTTGCCCTGCAGCATGGCAGATCTTAGTTCCCAGACCAGGAATCGAACCTATGTCCCCTGGATTGGAAGGCGGATTCTTAACCAGGGAAGTCCCCCTCTCCTGTGATCTCTTAGTCCAATAATTATATTACTGCCATCAAAGGATGCCATTACTTAATAAAAAAAGAAATATTATATATACATATATTAATGATTTAAAACTACATAGGTGTCCAGCAGAAATCTAAAGTTATAGCAAAAATTTATAATAACTGTCAAAAATAAGGAGAGGCTAGAAAAATAGTATTAATAAGTTGTCTTTATATTTTATACCAGAGAGTCAGATTTGACAGATCAAGAGATTTTAATGTAAGCATATTTTTAAATATTAAAGAACTAACTACTAGAAGAGCTGAAACAAAAACGTTAAAAGTGATCAACTTTTGAAAGCCAGAGTTCAGATTGGAAAAGGTGGACTGGGGAATACTACTTTCCATTTAAAACGCCTATTATAGAATTTTATTTTTATTAACAAGTGCAAATATTACTTTGTTATATATTTAGAAAGTAAAATATCCAGAATCTAGAATATGCTTACTAAATATTCCTTTCCACATCTATGTTCCTTATATAAGTCTCTGAGCAAACTTTTCTTCAAGTCAGTCCTTAGAGTTACTCCTTTGACTTCTGAGTCTTAGTTCTGTGACTCTCAAATTTTCCTGTGCATTTAATCTCCTGAGGGATCCGATTGAAATGCAGATTCTGATTCAGTGGAGCTGAGGTGGGGCCTAACATTTTTTGCATTTCTAACAAGCTCCCAGGTGACAGATGCTCCTGATCTGTGAATCGCATTTTGAATAGAAAGAATCTCCTGGATATCTCCCTCCACCATCCGCAAGTTATATTTTCCTGCTTCTTTGCATGTATAGTGACTTTTGATTGGATACAGATATGGTGAACGTTACCTTGTTGCATGCTGAATATTGTCACTTGTTTATTAATATAAATATTCTTGAATTTTGTTCTGGGATGTAGCTAGGTAACTTGGAAACAAGTTTGGTTCTTTTGAGGTGTCGGTGGATCCAGAGCAGTCTTTATTTAGTCTGGGGATAATTTTATTCTCTTCCCTGGTATCTCAGCTGGTAAAGAATCCACCTGCAATACAGGAGACCTGAGTTCAATCCTTTGGTTGGTAAGGTCCCCTGGAGAAGGGAAGAGCTACCCACTCCAGTATTCTGACCTGGAGAATTCCATGGACTGTACAGTCCATGGGGTCACAAAGAGTCGGAAACGACTGAGTGACTTAAAAACAGAAAAAAGAACTGAGACGATACTCTTTTACATTCTCCATCACTTAGGGAGTTTTCACTCCGGCTGTTGGGAGCACAAATTACTCCTTGCCCTTTGTGAGCCCCAGCGGGGCTTCTTTTCTCTGCCTTTGGTGATTTCTTCGTCCATATGCACCGATCAGTACTCAGTTGATGACTGGAGGAGAATTCTCTCCAGACTCTGGAGTTCTTTTTCTGTGCCATTTCCTTCTGTCCTTTCCTCTGCCTTGCAAACTCTAAATGCTTAGATTTCTCAACTGTATCTCCTTAACTTAGGGGGACTGATGGCTCTTCCTGGGTTCTTCTCTTTGCAGACTGGAAATTCTTGCAGGCGCTTTGTCCCCCCTCTCTCAGAGATCACTGTTCTACACTGCCTGATGTCCAAATGTCTTAAAAACGTATTCCTTTATTTTTTAAATTGTTATAGTTATTTTGGGCATGGTATTAAATTTGGTTCATTACTCTGTCTTGGCCACTTGCAGAAGTTCCTAGATGCTATTTTCTATCCCAATTGGCTTTGCTTATTTAGCTTAGTATCAAGAACCATGAAGAGTCTGAGATTTCACCCAGACTGCAGAATAACAAGTTAGTCGCCCTCTGTTTTAAAATGCTGGTAGAAGACAGGAGACTCCTGGATTAGAAACAAAGGATTTATTATTCTGGGCAGATCAAGAAACTTGAACTTCCTGTTCTTATTGGTTTCCTTTGTCCCCTAAGTCTTGTGGTGTGATATGGAATGATCTAGATACAAGGTATATAGAGAGTGGATCTGTGATAGCTGAGGAATCCTGAGTCTCAGTGTTATTAAGAAGATGCTAGCCAGTTTGCCAAAATTTGTTCCAGAGGGAGAGACTTTTCAAATTATTCTTATCACTAAAGACCTCTATTTTCTGCGCAGAGGGAGATATTATCTCTTTCTTTTAAGACTGTTTGCCATGCAGACATTCTTGGAAATACAGTGCAGACTAAAGTTGTCACAACACATGTTGAAGCTATGGAAAACAGCTCCTCAACACTGAGCTTTGCTAAGTGACCTGGCTGAGTGCCTTTTGTACTGTGGTTATCTTAATTATTTTTTATTAGGTATTGAGCGATGCAGAATACCTATGCAGGATGACTTAAATAAGGGCAGGACTAGCTTTACAATGAATAGCTTTTAGGACATACACATTAATTATTTAGCATATGCTCAATTTCAACAAATTGGATTTTTTCTAAGTATTAGAAAGCACAAAAAGTACTCACTTTTTCAAGGAAAATTGCCAAGTGAGATAGTTTTCTGCATTTTTAACATTGATATTGGATCTCAGCTTTACTGTGGGCACATATTCCCAATGTACATTCAATGCTAGCTTATTGAACTTCTTCAATAAGGTATAATAATGTTATTTAGCGTGTGAAAGGATTATTTCCAATTTAAATTTCATATGTCTCATTATCAAGCTGGTTACTCGCTAAACTGGAAAGGTAAAGCTATGAGAGTTAAGTCCACTAGGTACAGTGAAGATCTTGTTCTTTCTTTGGAGAATTTCTTGGGTTTTGATAATATGGTGCATGTGATGCTGTCTGAAAGAGTCTAAGTATGTGAAACAAACAGTAGATATGCTACAGTTAGCCTTGGTTAAAGAAACAGACTTCCCTCATAGCTCAGTTGGTAAAGAATCTGCTTGCAGTGCAGGAGACCTGGGTTCGATCCCTGGGTTGGGAAGATCCCCTGGAGAAAGAAATGGCAACCTACTCCAGTATTCTTGCCTGGAGAATCTCATGGACAGAGGAGCCTGGCAGGCTACAATCTATGGGGTTGCAAGAGTCAGACACGACTTAGGGACTAAAGAGAGAAAGAGAGAAAGAAACAGAGCTGATAATATTAGCTATATTATTTGGCAAAATCCCATAGGAAACTAGGAGTATCAGGCAAAACTATCTTGACAATGTCCTAAGCAAGTTAATAGAAGCCACTCAAAGGCTTCGTTGGCTTATAGAACAATTTAAAACACATTGCATTCTCTAAGGAGGCAGGTTTTATCAGGTATTCAGATCAAACTCATGACAGGTAAAAACGCTGTGCTCATTGCATGGCTTAATGTAAGAGCAGAATGAGAAGTGCTAATATTTAATATTTATAAATGACTTCAAGTGTTAGTTTGTGTCTGTCTGACTTGTAATTGGATCTAAAGTTTTTTGTGGGTGGCATCAGAGAAGTCTGCAATTCCATATCAGCAGGAGCTCTCACTTTATGTGACACAAGGGGATTCTTGCAGAAGCCTGTGAATCTGCGTAAAATTTTCTGTGCACGGATGTGTTGCATTTTAGGAGGGGAGAAGCTCAATAACTTTCATTAGATTCTTGAAGGATCAGTGAAGATTAACTAAGGAATAACTCAGAGATATTTAGCTGGGTATTTTTGTATTCTCAAAGTCATTTGGAAGGAAAATTGTACACTCAAATGTTGGGGAGACTTGGTAAACTGAGTCAAGAAACAAAGGAAAAAATCAAGATTAAAAGAGAGAGAGGGGTGAGGGTAATTAAACAAGAGCGATAACTATAGTTAATCCGAGAAAAAACATTTTTGCATTTTTTCAGTAAAATAATTATCTGGCAAGTAGTAGAGAAGTTAGGCTGGAATTTGTTTGTTTGTTTTGTTTTGAGATGGCCAACCATCAAAGAAAACCATTTTAGTTGTTGATAAATTCTCCAGAAAACCTTGAGCGTTCTGGTAACATATACACATGACAGGTTTCTCTCTTCACATGCCATCCGTCAGCACCTTCACCATAGTTGAGCTAGTTCAACCTCATTTCCCTTAGAATTTCTTACAGGTCAAGTTGAACAAAACCCCAAGAGAGAATCACATGGCAGAAAAACCACACAAAATCTTTCCTGAGTGATGAGCCCTACCTCTAATAGTCAAACTCTTAAATTAGTTCTATTTTTATGCTTCTTTCAAGATGAAGTCACTTTATTACTTCAGAATTATGGACCAAATTTTGGACATACATTTCGGACTCTGTTAGCTTAGAAACAACTGAATTATCATTTCCTCAAACTGTATTTCATATGAGAAACGTAACTCCAGAGCATGTGTTTTATTATCAGTCACAATGCAAAGCAATTTCATGTTACTAGGAAAATTGCCAAGGATGATTAAAGGCAACTTAATAATTAATTGGCTTATCAGAATCCTTTTTCTCAACATTCCGAAGCTATATATTGGCCTAATTATGCCCAGGAAGTTGATATCAGACTATCATTATTTCTTTACTCTGTTTTAAAACATTGTTGTCAAAACCTGATTAGAGAGAGGAAAGATATAAAATGATGTGGAATTCTATTTTAAATTAGCATTATCCTGGCTTGTACCGTAGGTCTCCTTTCTAATATCCTGCCTCAGGACTTTAGGACATGCTTTTCTGTTGGCTATATAATCACTTTCAGCAGTTTGCTCCAAAATTTTCTCCTTTAAGGTGTTTTCTTAAGTTACTCTGAAAAATATTAATCTGTATTATCTCAGATTTAATTATTTAAAATATTACCTATGTTTTTCTCTCCTCCATGGTGCTTTAGTTTTCTTCAGGGCACTTCCCTGTTGTATTCCAGATCTATTTTTGTCTGTATTCTTCCCTGGATTGAAAGAAAACTTAGCAAAGGCATCTTTGCTATTAAGTCTCTTGCTTCCAGAATGGTGCCCAGAACACTGAAGTTCCCGATTATTCATTGGGAGAATGAACATGTAGATTTTTATGTAAATATTTTGGAATAGTTTCTTTAGATGGATTGTATAGTTGTCCTTCAACTGTACCAAAAATAATGAAACTTCTTTGACTATGTTAAATACAGAGTATATTGCCTTGCTCTAGGAGCAGTTTCTAAAAGGTTAGATTTTATGTTTAGCACTTATTAGAAGGAACAGCTGAATATCAATAGCATAATCTTAGTTGTCATGCATGAGTGCTAAGTCACTTCAGTCATGTCCGAATCTTTGCAACCCGATGGAGTATAGCCCACCGGGCTCCTCTGTCCATGGGATTCTCCAGGCAAGCATACTGGAGGGGTTGCCATGCCCTCCTCCAAAGGATCTTCCCAACCCAGGGATCGAACCTGAGTCTCTTATGTCTCCTGCATTGGCAGGCAGGTTCTTTACCACTAGCACCACCTGGGAAGCCTTTATAAAATATAATTAGTCGTTTCTTCACTTAGTAATTTAAAATTTTATCTTTTGGTTTTTAAATGGTCTTTTTTTCCCTGTTATCTTGCATGGAGATGTGGGGTCCTGACCTGTCACTAGGGAAGATTAAGGATCAAATATCTGACTTACCTATTTATCATTTTACCCCACATAATCCCAAAATCAAGA
Source organism: Ovis aries (assembly GCF_016772045.2). Lineage (NCBI taxonomy): Eukaryota > Metazoa > Chordata > Mammalia > Artiodactyla > Bovidae > Ovis > Ovis aries. Next base: position 61,024,768 of record NC_056057.1, on the reverse strand, counting down.
TACGATCCATACAAAGAGTATGGAAGAAATTAGAAATCATACAAAATGTGGGGGAAAGGATGGTGTGAGTAGCTAAAAGTGAAAGTTACTGCAGTTGTTCATTATTTATATCCTTTGATTACAGAAATTCAAGAGCTAAATTTAGGATTCAAGATTTTAATCAACTCAGTTTAGGTGTTTAAAATTTACATTCCACCTACATCTTTCTGGTGGTCTGTTTCACTTTTGTTCTTAAATATCACATTTTGTGATAATCTTTAAATTACTTCAGGACTTACTTGAAATACATAGGGCACAGAGTCAACTAAAGAAAACAATTGTGAGCTTCATTTTTAGAAGAGCCATATATATAACGCTGTATTGCCTCTTTTAGTATTCATGGTGATAGTTGTAGATTAATTTATTATCATCTCAATGCAGAAAATGAACCAATACCTTTACAATATAGAGTCAAAATCATTTTACAGCTATTTTTAATCTAAAAGTCTCAACGTTGAGCAGAGATTTTCTTATTATCAACCTTTGTCCTTCTTTCTGATGAAATGGGATAAAAGTTGAAAGAAGATAATTGAGGAAACAGTTAAAAATGAGTTAGAAGTACTGATCCAAATGGTCTTAGCCTACTATCAAGGTTTGCTGCTGAAATTTTTTCCATTACCTGTCATCAAGAAGATGAGAAGTATGGGCCCTATAAATTATGTTGCAGAGCAATTGCAGTAGAAAAATGGCAGCCATTATTTTATCAAATTACTTTTCATCTACAAGACTGCTCTCCTTGCTGCCGCTATTGTAAATTAGGTGGTAATGTTTGAGAGACAGTTGTTACTTAGTTTCTAATCTCTACTGCTATCGGTGACAAAATAACTTTGCCTTTTAAATAAATCTCAGACCCCTCTGAGTACTTTGTGGTTTGGGCTCCTGTTCTTATTTGGTGCTAATACATTCTCATGATAAAAAAAAAAAAAATTAAAGGAATATTTTATTTCATTAGTATTATGGGGCTGTGAGTTAGCTAAGAAATGTTATTAACTTGAACAATGGTTAATTTAACATCTAGTACTTAAATTTCTTGATATTCCAGCTTTCAACTGCAGTTTCTTCATTGAGCTAAAATTGTAACCTCTGACATAGACTTCTGTATGCTTCAGTATTTTTCATAAATATTATTCAACTATGGATGGGGTTGTGGTTTGGCAGAAAAAAAATCCTAATATATGTTTAGGGTCTATGATATGTTATTTGTTTTATCTTTCTGGTGCCTATAGTTCAGTACCTTGTAGATACCTGGTATACTATAGGTATGATTACATGAATTTTATAGACAAACCAAATCATACAACTTCAAAAAGGAAGAATCAAGACTGGTCAGAATCTAAAGCTGTGTTCTTATACTACCCCATATTATTCACACACTGTTTTTTTTTTTTTTTTTTTTTAAATTGGGAACTATGGGAAAGGCAGGGATAATTATACTTATTTAGTATGAAGAGGATTGAACATGTCTTCAAGAGGGTGTACTGTTTAGGAGGCAAGATGATGCATAGAAACAGTCCTGAAACTGTAGTTTTGGAACTCAAATCTTTGATTTAGGCTCTAAATAGCCATATTGGTGAACAAATAATTTAACTGGAAAGAGATCTCATTTTCCTTCTGGCAAATGAAGGAATTGGTTTTGATATTTTAAGTTCTATCCCATGCCTTACTTACTTTGATTCTTTGATGTTGATAGATTATTATTGCCTTAACTATCTTGATTTTTAAATGAAGAGAGAAAATGCCTTAGAATGAGTTTATGAAGGCACAAAGGGGATTCTTGTGTACTTAAAAAAAGGTTGTAATCAGAGGCCATGGAAACACCATCTTTAGGATTTTTAAAAATTTGAAGGACTTACTTTATTGGAGTGTCTTGGGAGTGAAAAAAAATCACACATCAACAATTATGTTTCTGAGTCCTTTCTGTGTGCAAAGCACTATGATATAAGATATAGTGACCTTCAGAAAAACTTTGATCTAGTAAGGGAGATACATGTGTAAACGTTAGTAGAATATAGTATTTGCACAACACTCTACAATAGGATCTAATCATACTTTTAGTTGTCAAAGGAATGACTTAGAAACCCAACAATAATTCAGAATAGCTGTCTCTTTACTTACTTGCTTAAACCACATGAAAGGCATTACATAATCTAAAGCAATACTTTAAATATTTCCTTTGTCATCCATCCATTTTCCTCACACAGTCTCGGCTCTATGCCTCTTTCTCTCCAAGTTTTGCCAAATCACACCCCTGCACACCTTATGTCTTTTCTCTTCTTTTTCCTCATTCTCTCTTATGTACTGATTTTGAAAGACAAGATCCAGAAGAACCAATCTGGCAGGAGAAAATCAGTCTCTGAAAGTAGAGAAGGAAAAGGAACCAAGCCAGCAAACACGGAATCCTCCTACAGGGGTCTTTAATAGTTACACCTTGATTTTTCTGGCTTGCTTCCCTCCCCTTCCCTTCTGTTCCCTTTCTCTTTGGTATATAACTTCTTCCTGTGGGGAATACTGTCAGAGAGTCCGTGGGGCTTACCAGGTGGCCACAGTGATAGATGGGCTCCAGCACTGGCCACCAAACTCCCTCATTCCCCTGATAAAATGAGCGGTTCAAGGACATACAAGTGTCCAAAATTGGGTCAGTCAGACGCCCTCCTGGACATTGGTTGCGGACTCTTCCTTGCTCTGTGTATCACTAGCTATCAGGGTCATAGTGCGGAATTGCCAGCATTCATTTTCCCTCATTTCCTTGGTTGCATTTGATAGGTTGCCTGGAGAATGAAGCTGACCAAGGAGGAGGGCAGAGCTGAAAATGCAGAGAAAGACACATGGCTGGCAGCGCGAGCCTGGGGGTCTAACAGCATCTGAGGCTGATGCGCCTCTGAACTCTCCAGTTACATGAATTAATAAATCCCAGAGCTTGTTTTATTTTCAGCTAGTTTAAGTTGATTTTTTTTCCCCTCTTAAAATGGAAAGAGCTCTGTATAACACACATCTTCAGCAGTCTTTGTGGGAATATTCACATATGAATAATTATTGTCCAGTAATATTTTCCATGGATTAGTCTTTATTAGTCCAGAGCATCTAAATATTTTTATATCTCAAGTTCCCATCCTACTTGCTTAACTAATAGGGCTCTATTTAATTTCAGTGTCTCTTCTCCCTTTTCTTATGTTGAGATTATATATAATACATAGCTCTCAGGTTCCTCTGTAGAAGCTGTGAAGTAGACCCCACCTGAGTTCATTGTATTACCTTCTTCCAGATCTTGGGACTGAGGAATGGTTAACATCTCAAAGAGCAAACTGCTGTTCTTGGTATTTAACCCCTAGTAGCTCAGCTGGTAAAGAACCCACCTGCAATGCAGGAGGCCCCTGGTTGATTCCTGGGTTGGGAAGATCCCTGGAGAAGGAATAGGCTGCCCAGTACAATATTCTTGGGAATTCCTGGTGGCTCAGAAGGTAAAGAATCTGCCTGCAATGTGGGAGACCTGGGTTGGGAAGATTCCCTGGAGGAGAGCATGCAATTTACTCCAGTATTCTTGCCTGGAGAATCCCATGGCCAAAGGAGCCTGGCCAACTGCAGTCTATAGGGTCACAGAGTTGGACACGACTGAGCAACTAATCTCAGCACCTCATGACCAGTATTTTAACTCTAGACGTGAAAAGGAACATGGGAAAGCTGTTTTTGAACAGAGCCAGAAACAAGGCTTCTAGTCCAATCACATTAGATCTGTAATCCCCTGGGAGGCAATGGTGTTATAACTATACCCTTCCTGCTTAAGACCCATTTTAATTTACTAGAACCAAATTAACAGGCTCAGTCTTAACCAAGGTGCCCTGGCTTATTCTGGAGGGCTTACTGACCATGGTCAGAAGAATCAGCCTAGCTCCACCTACTGAGATCTCATCTGTTAGGATTCATCTTCAAGGGAAAGAGATATACCTTCTGTACTTCCAGCTTCCAAGAGCACCCAGAAAGTGTCATGTCTGAGCTCCATTAGTCTGCTGGCTAGAGATCAGCTAGTTATCTCAATTTTTACAGAGTTAATGCTTTTAGCTTGAGTTTCTGGAAGATTTGTGATGCCACTGTGTGAAATAGAAAATATAAAGATGGTGTAACCTATTTTGGGGGCTGAGACAGGGATAATGTTATCTTGAGGCATGTGGAGTCTAGGTTATCAGATAGGTGTGTGTGTGGCCCTACATGGGAAACCTTAAATAAGGGCTAGCTTTGCGGTTTGGAGCTAAGATGGCACCTGGCGGGAGAGATAGGGGCGTGGTCTATGTTACAGTTTTTGATTGGCTCTCTTGATTTCCGTGCACTGGACAGTGCATGATCACCATAGACTCTTGTTACAATGAAGCGCATGATGACTTGACCTTTAACGTGATTGGTGCAACTATGGCATATTACAATTTGACCTTTAACGTGATTGGTGCAACCCTCGCAAAACCCCCTTGCTTGCCTATATAAACCAAGAGTTTGTGGCAATAAAGTAGAACTGCTTCGATGGAACCCCTGTTGCGTCTGATTGTCTCTTGCTAGCCGAGGGGCTAGGTTGGCGGACAGCAGGCTCACCTCTCCTCTGGAACCCCTCGGCTTTGCTGAGGGAAGTTCCACTGCCTCTCTCTTTCTGTGGAGTGTCCCCCGCAGGTGTGCATGTGGGAATACCATGCCAGGGCTGGAAAGGCTGACCTGAAATTTAGTAGAGAGGCTCTAAATTTCAGTGAAGAGAGTGAGGGAAACCGCTGGGGGAGACATGCTCACAAGAGGAGGAGAGCTTCAGATGAGCTTCACTGTGATGCCAGCTGGTGATCCTCAGACCAGGGTACAAAGAGATTTTCTAAGGGGTACACTGGTGGGTCATTTTAGGGGAACCATTTTCCAGAGAATTGCCTTCCCAGGTGGCGCTAGTGGTAAGAATCCACCTGCCAGCGCAGGAGATGCAGGAGGTGACAGTTCTATCCCTGGGTGGGAAAGATCCCCTGGAGAAGGAAATGGCAACCCACTCCAGTATTCTTGGCTGGGAAACCCCATAGACAGAGGAGCCTGACGGGCTACAGTCCATGGGGTCACAAAGAGTCAGACATGACTGAGCGTGCAAGAATGTACTGTTTTCAAAAACTGGTTTACCTCAGAAGTTATCTGAGGTGGATATTCCCTTTGTGACCTCCTCTTCTACAAAACCTCTGCCCAAATTATAGAAGAAAAACCTACCTTCACCTGCCAGGAATCTTATTATGAAACTTGACCTTGGGACTTCAAAGCCTGTAGAGCCACAGGCAGAGGGACAGTTCAGTGAGTCCTTTGATCAAGACATGGTATATTTCCCCTTCTCATTAAGATGTATAGGCCCAATAAAGTTTCCTTTTTCATATTTACAATTTTGCTTTCTATATATTTATATACTTTTTTATATTTGTGTTCACCTTTTAAATTTATGTTATTTTGTTCATTTTACATCAATACTAATTTTAATAAATTATTAATTCAAAGAAAATGTATAGCCTTGTGTTCATAGAATACTAAAATTCCTATATTTTGTTGTAGAGAACTATGATAAGGTGATAATGAACAACTTTCAAGTATAAAAATGTATATAAAAATCACAAGCTGTGGGGACACAGGAGGAGAAACATGAAATTCAAGGAAAAGAAACAGAATTTTCCCTAGGATCCACAAACAAAATTATTTGAACTACTTGAGCATTAATGTGAGCAGTGTCCTAGTGACAAACGTCTGACAGGAAGCCAAGTGCTTAGATTCTTATACTCTAACTGGCTTCTTAGAATCTATTTTAGAGCCTTAATTTATGCATTTATTCTTTTGTAGCTCCTTTGGGCCTTCCCTTGGGAAAAATCAGGAATATCCATGGTCATCTCGTTCATTCACTTTCGAGCCTAAATAATCTTTCCAATACTCTGAAAAAGTTCATCTTTCCTTCTGTCTGTTCTTTTGTCCTTTTCTCCACTCTTTTCCTTCTTTACATGGATACACTTATAAAATGAAATTTTTTATATCAAGGGTTTATGATAAATGCTGAGGGTGTAAACTGGTGAAGAAAATAAGTTCCTGACTTTTCTGAGCCTACAGTCTAGTGGAAAATATAGACAATGAAATAAGCATTTTTGTAAAGTGCAAGGGCTATAACCAGGAATAGATAGGATATTATTCTGCTTCCCTGGTGGCTCTGTTGGTAAAGAGTCTACCTGCAATGTGGCAGTCCCTAAGTCAGAAAGAGTCCCTGGAGAAGGAAATGGCAACCCACTCCAGTGTTCTTGCCTAGAGAATTCCATGGACAGAGGAGCCTGGTAGGTTATGTCCATGAGGTCGCAAAGAGTCGGACACAGCTGAGTGACTAACACTTTCACTTGTCGAGTTCATACACTATTTTGTTTTTTCTTTTCCAGCCCTGTTCTACCGAGGATCAAGACAGATAAACTTCTAGGGCTGATAGAACCTATATTCTATTTAAAATGTAGAGGCAGAGTAAACAAACAATAGAGGAAATGAGTAGGCTAAATTTCAGATAATAATGAATGCTATGTAGAAAAACAGGATGATTCAGTCATTCATTATTAAAATTTAATGAGTGCTTAGCATTTTCTTTGAACTGGTCTAAGTGCTGGACATACAGACAAGACAAGACATTGTCTCTTTTCTCATGGAGCTTGCATTTATTTCTGTCAGGGGAAAGAAAGAATACACAAGCAAGAATGTATAATAGGACATCAGATAGTGATAAGGATTATAAAATGAAATAATAAAAGAGAAAGGGAAAGAGTGTGGAGAAGTGTGTTTTTGATAAATGGTGGTTGAGGGAAATGACAAGTGAGCCAAATTCTGCATGAAGTGAGGGACCAACTCATGCAAATACCTGGGAAAATTTTGTTCTAGGTAGAGGAAGCTGCAAGTGAAAAGATTATGAGGCCAGGAGCATGCATCACATGTTGAAGGAACAGCAAGGAGGCCAGCATGGCTGGAGCAGAGAGAAACACTGACAGCAGCTGAGGATGGAGGGAGCCAGGGGTCATACCACAAAGCTCTGCAGATCATGGTGAAGAGAATTTTATTCTAAATGTGATCAGAAGCGACTGTAGAATTTGAGCAGGGAGTGAGGTGTTCTGGTTTATGTTTTCAAAAGATCACCATGATTTTGTTCCTTTTGTTCACATATATGAGTTTGATAAATTTAGCATGTTTCATCTGAAAAGGGTATTTGAGCTGGATACAAAAGCTGTGATCTGACGGATGAGAACTTACCCAGATGTTGAGGAGAAGTTATTGTGTTGTATAGAAAGACACTAGTGAGAGCTGAAATCTGAAGATGAGTGAAGCATGTTCTCTTCAGAAGTCTGGGAAACATTCATTAGGTCTGAAGTCCAGAGTACAAAGGCAGAACTATGAAAGAGGAGGCTGAAAATGTTTATTGAAGGAGTTTGGATTCTGTTCTAAAGGCAGTGGAATGTTTTGAAGACTTTTAAGTAGGGGAGTATAGGGCAGTTCTGTACTTTGAATGGTTTGCTTAGGCTGTTGGAGAGGCTCTGGAGACAAGAGATCATGTAGGAAGAAGGCGCAGAAGTAACTCAGGCGGAGGGGTGGATTATAATCATACTTTATGTGAATATTTCTTGGAGCTATTGATATTCTCTATTAATTTTGGAATGCTGTGTTTGTTGAATAGGTCTTGCCCATACAGAGTCAAACCACCATCTTGGAACTTCCATACAGGACAAATTTAATTCTGTTTTTACGTGGCAGTCCTTCCTAGTTTTAAGGCAGCCATTAGTGTCTTTTCCCCTCTATTTCCATCCATCATGTGGGAATTTCTTTCTTGTGATTGAATGTCCCAAATTTCTTTAGTTCATGAGAGTTGAGTATTCCCCACATGACACAACTCTTTTTCCCTTCTCAATATCTTGTTCATTTTTATCTTGATCAATTCTTGTCAGCTAGAGACCCTCTCAGACTGTGCAACCCTACTTTTATCAGCATAGTAAAAAGAGCAATTATTTCTTCCCTTTTTATAATCATATATTCTACAAATATTAACTGTCTTCAAAAGCAATAAAATAAGTTCTAAAAATTTTTTGCAGTACTTGTACAATACCACTGACCCTGCAGTCAACCAAAATCTCATTTTCACTTCAGTTATGTTACCATTAAACATGAGTTTGGAGGAGGAAATGGCAAGCCACTCTAGTATTCTTGCCTAGATAATCCCATGGGTGGACAGAGGAGCCTGGCAAGCTACAGTCCATGGGGGTCGTAATGAGTTGGATTCTGGCTATGTGATAACATGGATGCAGGGGACCAGGGTGGAAATAGGGTATCCAAAGGCTTTTATATTAATCAGATGAGAGAAGATGGAAGCTTTATCCAGGGTATTAACAATAGAAATAGAGAAAAAGTGGTATAATTGTATATATATTTTGAAGGAAAATCCACTCCATATTTTGCATCCTCTGAAAAATGTAGGTAATCAATGACATGAAGAGTCTGTCTTTGCTATATTGCCTCAAGTGACTGGCTCATATTCAGTCCCTACCACATGGGAGAAGGAAATGCCAACCGACTCCAGTATTCTTGCCTGGAAAATCCAATGGACAGAGGAGCCTGGTGGGCTGCTATCCATAGGGTTGCACAGAGTTGGACATGACTGAACTGATTTAGCATGCATGCATGCATTGGAGAAGGAAATGGAAACCCACTCCAGTATTCTTGCCTGGAGAATCCCAGGGATAGAGGAGCCTGGTGGGCTGTTGTTTATGGGGTCACACAGAGTCGGACATGACTGAAGTGACTTAGCAGCAGCAGCAGCAGTACATCGTTCAAGTTGAAACCTTTAATTTTGTGCATATTTTACATGCCCATGAACAGAATGTGTCAGAATAATTGACTCCTGTGGTAGGTTGCAAGTGTGTAACTTTAAAATACCAGGCATATGCTTTATATTTTGGTTCGTTTCACCTTTGTTTTATTGATCTAAAGTGTGTCATGAGACTATTACTGTCACCTTCAAATTTCATTAAATCACTCATATTATAATGAACGACACTGACAAAGGGGCTGGTTGTGCTTTGTGTTTTTTATAGGATTCACAGGAAATGTCATCATGATTATGTCTTTTTGCTAAAAGGGATTTTCAAGAACTGTTTCACATTTATAGAGAAGATGACAGCCCCCTCCCGTCTGAAACTTAACCTCTCAACTCCATGCCTATGAATCCTGTTGCGTTTGCTCCACAGATACTCATTTCTTTAACACACTGTGATCTCAGATTTGTCTGTAAGTCCTGGTGAGACAATGTCAGCTTGTCTTGTGCCCGTTCATCTGCACACTGAATGATAGCTTTACTATTTTTGAATGGTAGCAGAGTGAGAGGTCACTCTACCTGGCCATGCTGCCAACTGAAATGCTTAGTGTGTTTTCAAATCTTGGGTTGTTAGAGCCAAAGAAACTTCATAAATCAGTTCATCTGTTCTCTTATAGATGTGGAAAATGAGAGTAGAATAGCTAAGAAGAAACTTCTTTCTTTTCTTTTCTCTTTTTAACCATTACAGACAAGAAGGTGCACATTTTTAAAAAATGCCATTATCTGGGGTTGAAGAGTGAATACTTTAACAAGAAATATTGTCAAAATATGACTGCGCTCATTCTAGGGTCAAAGTCATGGTGTTAGAAATATGGTGTGCAAAATTATCTTCAGAGCAACAGCCTGAGGGGCCCCTAAGAGATGTGTCTCTTGTGGGTGGATATGTCTCCATCTTAACCTCAGCAATGATTGTATTAAAGAGAGAGGAAAGTAGTGTCTTGTTTCTTCTTGGAGGGCAAACCATTTTAGTTACTTACAATTATTTTTAAAGGGCTATCCTATTAATAACAGTTAATAAAACTTTGGGGGATGAAAGCCACATTAGTAACCAGTTAATGCAAGGGGAAGATAGTGTGTGCTAACATCTTTCTCCAGTGGGATACTGACACTAAAACTCACATTATGTCTTAAAGCAGTTCATACATGCCTTCTTTTTAGTCACCAGCTGAGCACCAATTTTATTTTCTCAGATATTTCTAAGCTGTGAGAGGTGTCTGCCTAAGAGGAAATCCAGAGGCTGTTCCTAGGATGAGGTGAAAATTGATTCTGAGAGGAAAAACAATAGACATTTCCTGTAATGAGTGGGGTAGGGGAAGGCGGTGGAGAGTGCAAAGGGATTTCATGAGGGCTTCTTTATGATTGAACCAAAGTTTCTCTACCAACCAAATTTGCTTTACAAATCAGGATGTTATAGAGAGATGAAGCAGAACCATAAACTTTTCAGTGTCTGAGGCATCAATTCCTGGCTTTTTATTTCTTAAAACCCACATTTCTAGGTCAAAGTTTAAATGTCTTTCTGGAATAGTCCCTTTCACGTTTCCATGCTGTCCCTGCAATAAGACCTCTTGCTGCATGCTTCATGGTGCACACACAGACTTGCTTCACTTCTAGATGGAGAGGGAGGCTCAGAGAGAGACCGAGAAGAGGAAGCCACAGGTTTTCAACCTTGTGGACAGGTTTGTGTATTCCTATGGGAATGTGTGGTTATGGGGAATATTGCCTGCAAGATGCTGTATCACTATACTATGTAGGTGAGAGAGCATCTTAGAAGAGAAATAGAATTCTCTGCTCTTCACAGTGATCAGGCTTAAGGGAGAATATGAGGATGTGAGTAGGTTAACTCTGGACAATGAACATCTACTCACATTGAGAGAAGTCCATCAAGGCTTCTACCAACCTCATATCCTTAGCTGCATTGGAGTGTCTCTTATTCCTGGAACATGCCGTGCAGTTTCACCCCATGTAGTGTGAGTATTCCCCCTCCTGTCCCAGCAAACCCATCAACTACCTCACTCCAGCTATCAACAATGCTTTTCCTTAAAGGTTCTGTGAACACTCCTCCTCCTTGAAGTCTGTCCTTTTCCATTTAAGCTGCTGGCCAGATTGAGTTGGTCAGAATACTTCTGTGGATTTGTTTCTAACTAGAGTTTGAAGATGAAGTTTTGTGTTTTTTTGGTTCATTTGATTTCCCCCCTTAGTTAGAGGGTGTTAAGGTGTAAGGTAGGACTTTTAGCTACTAATTCATAGCCATCTGGAGAAGACGGTCTGAGAGAGTGAAGTAACCTACAAAGAGAAGTGGAAAAAAGAGAAAAGTGTTTTCTTGTCAGTGTTTGAGAGCTTTCTTTTTGGTTTATAAAGATAGACTCTGTTCTTCCTTTCTATGGTTTATTTACATGAACTAATGTGTGTGTGTGTGTGTTTAAAAGTTTAATATAATTTGATGAATTTCTGCCATTTGCAACTGAAGAATTTTGATCAACACGAGTACCTTGGAGGAATCAGGGACATAATCTCTAAATTTAACAAGTGGTCACTTTGTCATCAGTGGAAGAATGGGATGAAAAGGGATTATAAGAAAGAGTAGTGATACGGTTGAATTTTAAGAGAATTATTGTGGTTTTTGTAAATAACATTTACTAATAAACTTCCAGTGACTCAGAATTATTCTACTCATGTATCTGAAAATGATTGAAAATAACAAAATTTTAAATGATGCTTATTCCAGGTTTTGTTAGAAATGAGACACCTAATCTATAGCCTTTTAAGCATTATGTTTGTCTGATATTGAAAAATCTGACATTATTATTTAATGCACATGGGCATATTTATATGCATAAGAAATTTAAGTGGAAAATCATTAGGTTTTGCTGTATTATTGATTTCTAGTTTCTGTAGTGAATTAAAAGTTACTGATTTTTAAACTCAGAAATAAAACCTCATATACTGGTGCTTTTTATGCTAAAAAAAAAGAGAGAGAGATTATTTTTAGTTTTGCTTTCAGACTAGTGAATTCCTTGTAGGTTGGTGAAAAAATTAAAAATCATAATTTGGTGGATTAAAAGTAGTGTATATTTTCATCACTTTTGGACACATAGAGTGACTTATTTTATGATTTGCTAAAGTTGTAGAAGTTTTCTGACCTTTTCTAAAGCAAAAATTGTGTGCCACTTTTGCAAACTTCTCTTTATATTTGGATCTGTCTAAAGCTACTTTTGAGAACTAGAGAATTCTGATCAAGAATTCTGTTTTTCCCTGAAAAACTTCCTTCAATATCTGATTTGGATGATGTGATGGAGATTATCTTTGTTCCTACTTAGATATGTTGAAATTGCCTCAAGGCTTTGAAGTTCTGAGATTTAAAAAGAAGATGAAATACAAATACATATGTGCTGTTTTCATATGGAAATAATATTCTGAATGAGAAGTAACTTCTTTGTTGGCATACAGTGGGTCTTATAAAATAAATTGAAAAGCCTTTGGAGAACAGGCTGCATGCTTTTCTGTTAACTTCTCTAAGATACATTGTTAAATAAGTATAAACCAAAAACTTCCAGGATTTTAAAGAGTAAATGATATTTTCATTAAATTTTTAGCGCTTAAGAATTTGAAGGTTGTGTTTATTTCTATGTTTAAAGTGTGTCTATTTCATTTGAGTTCTAGTGTTTTTTTGTGAATAGCTTTGTATTTTATTATTTCTGATTATTAATGCTGTAAATTTTCAGAGTAAAAAAAAATCATGTAATATAGAAAGGTAGCTTGAAAATTACTTATAACCGTTCCACTCAGACTTAACCACTATTAGCCTTTTAGAATTTATCCTTTCATTCTTCACCTGTCTGTATGAATCTTTGTAGGCACAACTTAATCTGTGTATCACAGACCATTCTGTGGGTGTCTTCAGTGGGCCTATTTGACTGGCTTCTCTTTCTTCATTGAGATTTCTCTTTTTTTATATGCTTTACTCCATTCTATCTATAAGGGATTTCCTATCTTTTATTTTTGATTTTTTACCCCTCATCTCTCTATCACACACACTCTCACTGTTTTTCACATTCCTTGTTTACAGAGTCATACATACGTAGTGTGAGTGAGTCTCTGTATATGATGTGAATGTGAGTATGTATGTATATATATATATATAGATATGTCAAAATAGGACCATAGGATACACGCGGCCTTATAATTAAAATACTTTTTGTAACAATAAATATATATCCAAAGCTCTTTTTTTAAAAAGATATTTTTAATGTGGACCATTTTTAAAGTCTTTATTGAATTTGTTACAATATCATGTCTGTTTTTACAGTTTGGTTTTTTGACTGCAAGGCATGTGGAATCTCAGCTCCCTGACCAGGGATCGAATCCACACCCCCTGTATTGATTGGAAGGCGATCACCAGGGAAGTCCACCACCAGGGAAGTCCCAAAGATCCATTTTTAATGACTGAATAGTATTCTGTGGTATGGTGTGGGCTAGATTTAATTTATTTATCCAGTCCTTTCAAATAATTTCTTTTGGACATTTAGGTTGTTTCCAATTTTTTGTTTGTTACCATATTTAGTTTTCTTAATGCACATTTTTACATATTTGTAAAATCATTTCTTAGTAACTGCAATTTTAATATTAATTACTGCTAATAATCCTTACACTAATTTCCTTAATTTAGATGATGTAAATTATGTAAACTTAGAAATTCACTATTAGGCTAAAGTCAATACAGTTTTTATAAGATTTCTTGGGAAAGCTCAATTTTTTTTTAAACAAAACATTACAAGATGCCAGCAACTCTTGGTGGAGTGTGGTTTTATATTGCTGTTGGATGTATCTAACTATGTTTTCTGATGGGTATGTCCTGAGCTGTCTTCTCTGTGATCAACAGGAGAAGTGTTTTGAGAAAACCAGTTAGGGTTATGGCTGTTGTTTGTGATCCAAAGAGCAGAATCAAGCTACATATTCACAGAGTAGGAATGAGACTCACTACCCTGCCCTTACTTGGATCAATCATGCTCTTTGCTCAACAACAGCAGGCTCTCATGTTAAGTTTTGCCTCCTTTTCTTTAGTTCTTTGTCTAAATAAGCTCTAAGCTGCTTGAGACAGGAGCTTTTTTTCCACTGTGTTGTTTTGTAAAATGCCATATGCACAGATGACATTTTGTAAATAATAAAACAGCAGTGATTATAGGCTGTTGGTAGTCCTCTGTTGATATCCTTGCTGGTAACAATACACTAAGATATCACTTGACATACTATTGAGTTAACAGGAACTGTTGTGTTGGTTTTTACTGCTGCTAAAAGCAGGGAGAATATTGATTTTAATCAGAAAGAGCAGGGAGAAATTTCTTTGACATGTGTTTTTCACTTGATCTTTGAGAATGTCATGAAAAAATAAAGAGTAAATAATAATCTATGTGAGTTTCTTTCAAAAGAGCCGAAAGGTTGTTCGAAAATAAGTGACCCAAGAGTAGAGATTTCATTTCAGAAATGAAATGTTTAATCAGCCATCTCAGAATGAAATCTCACATGACAAAAATAAGCCTTTCATTGCCATATTACATAATTATACTTTTAGTCATGCTGTGATTGAAATATAAAGGAACATGGTTTAATGTGTTAATAACTTTAATATTTATGTAGTTATTCATTCAACAAATATACAGTGATCACCTCCAATAAGGCTGTTGTTGTCCTAGGTCCTGGGGTCACACTAGAGAACAAAGCAAAGCCTTTCCCTTAGTGGAGTTTGGATTCTAGAGAAGGAATAGATACAATAAAAAATGATGTAGTGTGTCAAGTAGCAGTAAGTACCATGGAAAAAGAAAACAGAACAGAACGGGGAATGTGGATGGTAGTAGCATTTTACATATTGCAGTTGGGGAAGACGCCCTGGAGACCTAAAAAAGGGACAAATGAGCCATATTTGTATTTGTTGGCAGAGTGTTCCAGGCAGAAGGAAGAGCAAGATCAAATGTCCTGAGTTAGGAGTATGCTCCAGAGATAGCAAGGAGGCCTTTACTGCTAGGAAAGTAACAGATATCAGCAAGGAAGTGGGAAGAGTCAGATCTTCTAGGGCCTTGGAGGCCGTTATATGACTTTGGCTTTTACTTTGAGCGAGATGGAAGTGAATAGAAAGTCATAATCACGAAAAGTGATCTTATTTCCTTTTAAAGGGATTAGTCTGGATGCTATAAGAAAAACTGTCAAGGTGCCAAAATGCAGAAATGCTGTAGTAAGCTAGTTCATATCCAGACAATGGGAGATAATGGTTTGGATCAGGGCAATAGCAATAGAGGATGTGAAAAGTGATTCAATTTTTGCCTTGTTTTGGAGATAAGGGTGACAGAATATCCTGATGGATTTGATGTTGAGTATGAAATAAAGCAAGCAAAGATGTTTCCATGGTTTTGGGCCTGAGCAATCCAGAAGGGTAAGGCTGAAGAAAAGAGAGTTCGGTAGGGAACGCGGCAGTTCATTTTGGGATAAATCCAGTGTGGACATTACAGATGAGTATTTAGTTCCAAGAAAAAGGTCATAACTGGACACGTAGATTTGGAAGTTGTCAACATAAAGTTGATATTTAATACCATTAAATACAAGAAACTGGAAGAGATCATTTAGGGAGTAATTTAGGTAGAGAAGTTCTGAGACCCAAGGCTTGGGATGTTTCCAGGGTTAGAGGTTGGAGGGATCCACAGTAAAGGCTGAGAAGGGGTGAGATTGTGAGGGACAAGGGAACCAAAAGGGTGGTCTTTCAGGGGCCGGTTGAAGTAACTGCTTCAGGAAGGAGGGAGGGTGCATGGTGTCAGAAGCAACGATAGGTCTATGAAATAAGGACAGAGTTGGCAACTGGGAGACATTGTTGACCATTTTGTGAGTTATTCAGAGGCACAATAATAGAAAAGCCTTTCTGGAGGGAGTTTAAAAGAAAATTTAAGGACTTCCCTGGTGGTGCAGTGGATAAGGAATCCTCCTGCCAATGTAAGAGGCACAGGAAGATCCCACATGCTGTGAAGCAACTAAGCCTGTGCAGCACAACCACTGAGCCTGTGCTCTAGAGGCTGCAAGCTGCAACTACTGAAACCCGTGGGCCCTGGGGCCCGTGCTCTGCAACAGGAGAAACCACTGCAGTGAGAAGCCGGCACACCACAACTAGAGAAAACCCGTATGCAGCAACAAAGACAAAGCAGCCAAAAATAAAATTAATTAATTAATTAATTTAAAAATGTATAGAAAAAAAAAAAGAGACAATTAAAAAAAAAATAGAGGCAACAGTATAAGTAACTCTTTAGGAGTTTTGCTCTAAACAGGAAATGGTACTGTTGTCCCAACCGTGTTGAATGGGTAACCAGACAGCATACATGCCAGGCTGGCTGGAGCAGTGTTTGCTGGGAAAAGCTCCAAGGGGGAGAGCCAGTGTCCGATGCACGAGCCCCCGCTGCCCATGACATTTAGGGCAGTGCACACAGAACCAGCAGGGCTGAGTGTCAGGCTCCAGGAGAGAAATTCTGACACTAGGCGGTGGGGCTTTAAAGCTGCACCAACTCCTCTTCTGATGTAAGTAGGGGCCGATTTCAGCCCAATTCCTTAAATCCCTGCCTTAATTGCTAACAGGGCTGAGGTTCAAGTTCTGGCTGACCAGGGTTGAATATAATAAGTACTAGCTCCTCAGTTTCCATAGGAGCTCTATCAGAAAACAAATTCTTTTCTAGGACCCCAGGCTAAAGAAGATTAGTCCTGATAAGGTGAGCCTTTTTTCTTAGTAACAAGAGAAGCAGGAAAATGTATAGGAAGGCTTTTCTTAACTTCTCTCTTTCTCCCTTCTTTTTCCTTTTCTTCCTCCCTTCCCTCATTCTCTTCCTTTTCTTTGGGGTACAATATTATAAGTTTTTATACTCTAGCAGGGGAAAGACCATTGAGAATGTAGGGGAAATAGTCATTGGAGTGATTGCTATTGAGAAGATAAGAGGATTACCAGTCAGTGTAGGTGGAGGGCTTGGCCTTTGTGAGAGGAATGGATAGCACATCCTCAAAGCAGGACGGGTAAGCACAGATGTGCTTGGGCTGCGGTCAGAGCTTGTGGACATTCTTTTAGGACTGCTTCTAATTTCTCAGTGAAAGGTGAACTTGCATCAGCAGCAAGGAGTGAGAAGCAGCTGTTGGAGTGTCTGTAACAATGTGTGATTAACAACCTCATTTTCCCAGTGAAAACAAATTTTAAAATTAGCTACATGCTCCAAAAAAAAGAAACTACTTTCCCTTCTCTTACCCAGGATTGAACTTTGTGTATTTTTGGTGGACAGTCTTGGTTAAATCTGTTTAAATATACTGTGCTGTGCTCAGACTCTCAGTCCTGTCCTACTCTTTGCATCTCCATGGGCTATGCCTGCCAGGCTCCTCAGTCCATGGAATTCTCCAGGCAAGAATACTAGAGTGGGTTGCCATGGCCTCCAGGGGATCTTCCCAACGCAGGGATCGAATCCAGGTCTCCCACATTGTGGACAGATTCTTTCAGGCTGAGGCACCAGG
Source organism: Ovis aries (assembly GCF_016772045.2). NCBI lineage: Eukaryota > Metazoa > Chordata > Mammalia > Artiodactyla > Bovidae > Ovis > Ovis aries. The sequence continues at coordinate 61,007,331 of NC_056057.1, read as the reverse complement.
GAAAAATTTGTTTAGCTTTTGGTCAAATATTTATTTCTATGGGCTGCTTTTTCATATTAAAAAAAATCTCTTTTTTAAGTGTTCTGTGATTTGAGTCATGTTAGATGATTCTGTAAGCATAACACAGAAATAAGCAAAATGTACTTGGGCTTCTATGGCACATGTGCAGAAGAATCTGTACTTATTAAGCTTACAAATATGTTTAAAATTCACTAACCTTCATGTGGCTCCCAGCAAGCAAAAACATGACATTTGAAATTGTGTCTTCATAGCCTTCTCAGGGCACCGGATGATTGACACATTCTAACCTACTTATAACCATGAGGCCGAACCAGTTATTCACGTAAGTTTTCTCCCCTGCATTTGGAGCTTTAGATAATTGGATTAAATTATAGCAAAAAATAAGTCAGGCCCGCTATACTTGCACTCTCTCAACTGGCAGGAGACTGACTATTTTGGTAAAATGAATACATTTTACATATGTCATTATTAGGTGTTACTCTTGAAAAAGCAAGCAAAAATCTCCTATTTTAAAGTAAATAAAATAACATAATAACTGGACTCCATAATCCTTGGTTTCCTCAGGTTTAATATGAAGGTCAAGCTAACATTGCAGTAAATGGTGCTATATATACTCATGCTTTAGTTGCTAAGTTGTGTCTGACTCTTTGCAGCCCTGTGGAATATAGCCTACCAGGCTTCTCTGTCCATGGATTGTGCAGGCAAAAATACTGGAGTGGGATGCCATTTCCTTCTCTAAGAGATCTTCTTAACCCAGGAATCAAACTCTCATCTCCTGTGTCTCCTGCATTGGCAGGCGGATTCTTTACCACTGAGCCACCAGGGAAGCCAAATGATCCTATTAAAGTCAAGTGTTAGTCACTCAGTCATGTCCGACTCTTTATGACTCCCATGGACTGTAGCTTACCAGGTTTCTCTGTCCATGAGTAAGGTTCTCCAGGCAAGAATACTGGAGTGGGCTGCCATTCCCTTCTCCAGGAGATCTTCCCAACCCAGGGATCAAACCCGGGTTTCCCACATTGCAGGTGGATTCTTTACCACCTGAGCTACCAGGGAAGCCTTAATTATCCTATCAGTTCAGTTCAGTTCAGTCGATTCTATATGATTCTATATGATCCTGTAGACACATCCAATTATAAAATTTTATGATCTCAAAAGAGTTTTAGCAAGGGAGCCATTGTTAGCTAAGTTATTAACCTAGGTGATGCCATCCACTAGAGGATCTTTCCAACATACCTATGGTTGTTTCCTCTCACAATAGCATTTCCTTAGTTCCTTTGAGATGAACCTGCCATTTTACTTCAAGTTGTTAAGGTGGCTCAAATGGAATCAGGGGACTTATTTCAAGCCTCATGTATTTCTAAATGACAGGAGTCTGAAGGGAGAATTTTCTGGGAACTTGTTAAAAATGTAAATTTCCAGGGCTATGAAACTGGTCTTAGAAATCTTCATTTTAGTAAGCATTCAAATAGTTCTGAGGTCGGCAGCCAATGAAACACTTTGGAACACAGCCCTGGTTATCACATATAAATTACATAATTATGTATACTTGCCTGATTTAGTGAGATTGGACATGAGAACTCAACTGCCATAAGGTTTAGCTAAAAATCAAAAGATGATGAAAATTATCAAAGGGAATGGAAATTAAAAGACAGTGTAATAGGACTCCTACCGATAATTGCCAGGTTGTCATGATGATGAGAAGAAGCTGAACATCATAGAAGTTTATAAAATATTATAATGAGAGATGTCTTAAAAAATTCATTTAATATGCAAGCTTTGGAGTTAGTTGGGAGAACTCATGCATGGAATGCCAGGAAATAACACATCATGATGTTAAAACAAATGAAGAGAGCTTATAAATCAGACTAGCTCTATCTTCTGTAGTCCATGGAATTGTCCAGGACAGAATACTGGAGTGGGTAGCCATTCCCTTCTCCAGGGGATCTTCCCAACTCAGGGATCAAACCCAGGTCTGCAATATTGTGGGTGGATTCTTTACCAGCTGAGCCACCAGGGAAGTCCAAGAATACTGGAGTGGGTAGCCAATCCCTTCTGCAGTGGATCTTCCTGACCCAGGAATAGAACTGGGGTCTTCTGCATTGCAGGCAGATTCTTTACCAGCTGAGCTACCAGGGAAGCCCCTTATCTTCTGTTAGTCATTCCAAAGTGATGAAGAATAGCAGCCACTGAAAACAGGGCCTTTGCATCTGCAACATAACCTAACATACATAGTTTTATACATCAATCCTTGAAATCTATCTTGAATCCAGAAAACTGTTATGTTGGAAGTTAAGAACCCTGTTGAATTATGCTGGTAAATTTTATTTCTTTCTCTTTTCCTTCCTTCATCCCCTCCTTCCTTTTATCCCCCTTCTCTCTCTTTATTGCTTTCTCTCTTTCTCAATACCTGTCTCGGTTTCCCTTTTTTTTTTTTTTTAATATCTGAATCTTATGTGTGTATTGTATAGTCAGGGAAAAGACTTGTCCATTATTTTGTCTTTTAAAAAACTGTTTTAACATTTAAAAAAAATATAAGCTCCACACAGGTAAAGAATATGACAAATGCATTTTAGAAACCCTTAATATTTTCCACTGTAACTGATAATATTAGAGTTGCAGCCAGTATTTTGATGAGCTCTCTGCTGTTCCTCTGCTCAAAGTGTACTTCTCACTTTCTTCCTTGGGGTGAAATACTGGTAGTTCTTTGAGATTTAATTAAAGCTTTAGTTTCTTTGGAAGTATCCCCAGTCACCATCCTTAAGTCTCTCCATACCCACCAATTAAGTGCTTTTTCATTTGAGTTTTCATAAAAATTTGATCATGCATGCCTGCTAAGGTGCTTCAGTTGTGCCCAACTCTTTGTGATCCTATGGACTATAGCCAGGCTCCTGGCTCCTCTGTCCATGGGATTCTCCAGGCAAGAATATAGAGTAGATTGCCATGCCCTCCTCCAGGGGATCTTCCCGACCCAGGGATCAAACCCACGTCTCTTGTTTCTCTTGCACTGGCAGGAGGGTTCTTTACCACTAGCACCAACTGGGCAGCCCCAATAATTTGATTATGCTACCTATCAATTTGTGACCTCCTTAAGTAGGGTACTGGAGATGCTACTGGAGATCAGTGGAGAAATAACTCCAGAAAGAATGAAAAGATGGAGCCAAAGCAAAAACAACACCCAGTTGTGGATGTGACTGGTGATGGAAGTTAAATCCAATGCTGTAAAGAGCAATATTGCATAGGAACCTGGAATGTTAGGTCCATGCTGCTGCTGCTGCTGCTGCTGCTGCTGCTGCTGCTGCTGCTGCTAAGTCGCTTCAGTCATGTCTGACTCTGTGTGACCCCATGGACTGCAGCCTACCAGGCTCCCCTGTCCCTGGGACTCTCCAGGAAAGAACACTGGAGTGGGTTGCCATTTCCTTCTCCAATGCATGAAAGTGAAATGTGAAAGTGAAGCCACTCAGTTGTATCTGACTCTGTGTGACCCCATGGACTGCAGCCCACCAGGCTCCTCCATCCATGGGATTTTCCAGGCAAGAGTACTGGAGTGGGGTGCCATTGCCTTCTCCATAGGTCCATGAATCAAGGCAAATTGGAAGTGGTCAAACAGGAGATGGCAAGAATGAACATCAACATTTTAGGAATCAGTGAACTAAAATGGACTGGAATGGGTGAATTTAACTCAGATGACCATTATATCAACTACTGTGGGCAAGAATCCCCTAGAAGAAATGGAGTAGCCATCATAGTCAACAAAAGAGTCTGAAATGCAGTACTTGGATGCAATCTCAAAAACAACGGAATGATCTCTGTTCATTTCCAAGGCAAACATTCAGTATCACAGTAATCCAAGTCTATGCCCTGACCAGTAATGCTGAAGAAGCTGAAGTTGAACGGTTCAATGAAGACCTACAAGACCTTCTAGAACTAACACCCAAAAAAGATGTCCTTTTCATCATAGGGAGTGGAATGCAAAAGTAGGAAATCAAGAAATACCTGGAGTAACAGGCAAACCTGGCCTTGGAGTACAGAATGAAGCAAGAAAAAGGCTACTAGAATGTGTGCCAAGAGAACACACTGGTCATAGCAAATATCCTCTTCCAAGAACACAAGAGAAGACTCTACACACAGACATCACCAGATGGTCAACACTGAAATCAGATTGATTATATTCTTTGCAGCCAAAGATGGAGAAGCTCTATACAGTCAGCAAAAACAAGACCAGGAGCTGACTGTGACTCCGAACATGGACTCTTTATTGCCAAATTCAGACTTAAATTGAAAAAAATAAGGAAACCCTCTAGACCATTCAGGTATGAACTAAATCAAATCCCTTATGGTTATACAGTAGAAGTAACAAGTAGATTAAAGGGATTAGATCTGATAGGGTGCCTGAAGAACTATGGATGGAGGTTCATGTCATTGTACAGGAGGCAGTGATCAAGACCATCCCCAAGAAAAAGAAATGCAAAAGGCAAAATGGTTGTCTGAGGAGGCCTTACAAGTAGCTGTGAAAAGAAGAGAAGTGAAAGGCAAAGGAGAAAAGGAAAGATATACCCATTTGAATGCAGAGTTCCAAAGAATATCAAGGAGAGATAAGAAAACCTTCCTCCATGTCAATGTATGGCAAAAACCACTACAATATTGTAAAGAAAATAGCCTCCAAATAAAATAAATTAATTGATTTTAAAAAAGAAAGAAAACTTTCCTCAGTGATCAATGCAAAGGAATAGAGGAAAAAAATAGAATGGGAAAGACTAAAGATCTCTTCAAGAAAATTAGAGTTACCAAGGGAACATTTCATGCAAAGATGAGCTCAATAAAGGACAGAAAAGGTATGGACCTAACAGAAGCAGAAGATATTAAAAAGAGATGGCAAGAATACACAGAAAAACTATACAAAAAAGATCTTCATGATCTAGATAACCATAATGGTGTGATCACTCACCTAGAACCAGATATACTGGAATGAGAAGTCAAGTAGGCCTTAGGAAGCATCACTATGAACAAAGCTAGTAGAGGTGATAGAATTCCAGTTGAGCTGTTTCAAATCCTAAAAGATGATGCTGTGAAAGTGCTGCACTCAATATGCCAGCAACTTTGGAAAACTCAGCAGTGGCCACAGGACTGGAAAAGGTCAGTTTTCATTCCAATCCAAAGAAAGGCAATGCCAAAGAATGCTCAAACAACTGCACAATTGCACTCATCTCACACACTATCAAAGTAATGCTCAAATGCTCCAAGCCAGGCTTCAACAGTACGTGAACTGTGAACTTCCAGATGTTCAAGCTGGATTTAGAAAAGGCAGAGGAACCAAAGATCAAATTGCCAACATCTGCTGGATCATCAAAAAAGCAAGAGAGTTCCAGAAAAATATCTACTTTTGCTTTATTGACTATGCCAAAGACTTTGACTGTGTGGATTGAACAAACTGTGGAAAATTCTTCAAGAGATAATACCAAACCACTTGACGTGGCTCCTCAGAAATCTGTATGCAGGTCAAGAAGCAACAGTTAAAACTGGACATGGAACAATAGACTGGTTCCAAATAGGAAAAGGAGTACGACAAGGCTGTATATTGTCACCATGCTTATTTAACTTATATGCAGAGTACATCATGAGAAATGCCATACTGGATGAAGCACAAGCTGGAATCAAGATTGCTAGGAGAAATATCAATAACCTCAGATATGCAGATGATGCCAACCTTATGGCAGAAAGTGAAGAACTAAAGATTCTCTTGATGAAAGTGAAAAAGGAGAGTGAAAAAGTTGGCTTATATCTTAATGTTCAGAAAACTAAGATCCTGGCATATGGTCCCATCACTTCATGGCAAATAGGTGGGGAAGCAGTGTAAACAGTGACAGACTTTATTTTCTTGGGCTCCAAAACAACTGCAGATGGTGACTGCAGCCATGAAATTGAAAGAAGCTTTCTCCTTGAAAGAAAAGTTATGACCAACCTAGACAGCATATTAGAGAGCAGAGACATCACTTTGCCAACAAAGGTCTGTCTGGTCAAAACTATGGTTTTTCCAGTAGTCATGTATGGATGTGAGAATTGGACTATAAAGAAAATTGAGTGCTGAAAAATTGATGCTTTCGAACTGTGGTGTTGGAGAAGACTCTTGAGAGTCCCTTGGACTACAAGAAGATTCGACCAGTCCATCCTAAAGGAAATCAATCCTGAATATTCATTGGAAGGACTGATTCTGAAGCTGAATCTCCAATACTTTGACCACCTGATGCGAAGAACTGACTCATTGGAAAAGACCCTGATGCTGGGAAAGATTGAAGGCGGGAAAAGAAAGGGACGACTGAGAATGAGATGGTTGGATGGCATCATTGACTCAATGGAGATGAGTTTGAGTAAACTCCCAAAGTTGGTAATGGACAGGGAATCCTGGCGAGCTGCAGTCCACATGGTCGCAAAGTGTTGGACACGACTGAGAGACTGAACTGAACTCAACTCAACTAAGTAGGGTAAATATAATCTCTTAAATTTTGGGTCAATTTTGCTGATATAAGTATTAAGAGGTCCCCCTTTCACTCTCCAAAGTGTCCCTGTTTGAGTAGTAGAGGAGATGTCCATCCTATGGTGAAGAACTTTTCACCTTCAGTACTTATCTGTTATCTGTTACATACTGCTGCTACTGCTGCTAAGTCGCTTTAGTCGTGTCCGACTCTGTGCGACCCCATAGACAGCAGCCCACCAGGCTACACTGTCCCTGGGATTCTCCAGGCAAGAACACTGGAGTGGGTTGCCATTTCCTTCTCCAATGCATTAAAATGAAAAGTGAAAGTGAAGTCGCTCAGTCGTGTCCAACTCTTAGCGACCTCATGGACTGCAGCCTACCAGGCTCCTCCCTCCATGGGAATTTCCAGGCAAGAGTACTGGAGTGGGGTACCATTGCCTTCTCCAATCTGTTACATGGAGGTATTCAATTAGAGTTTGTCAATGAGTTTGAATTGAATTTTATCATTTAATGGCAGGAAAAACTGTTGGGGGTTTGGCAGAAATCATTGGGTATTTATAGGTATTATTATGTGTATCTACTATTTATAGGTCTTAATGTTCAAAGACAGCCGGAGTAGGATCCCATGAAGCCATTAATTACTCTGAAGAAGGCAGAGATAACTTGAACCAGACTTGAGGAATTGGCTCGTATCCTAGTCCAATGATTTCTAATGGTTGACTCAGAAACATCCACAGGACAGTAAATACCCTTGAAGATACTCTTACTGTTTCATGGCAAAAAAGAAAAAATAAGGTGCAAGTAGTGAGTTAAAATTAAATGCGTGTATTAGATTGATCTTCATTTTAGGGTTATATCCAGTGTTAGACTATTGCTTGCATGTTAGATTTTCTTTTTCTGAATCAATGGTAATTAAAAAGAACTTTCCTTATCAAAATAGGAAGTTGGCATGCCTCAAGTCTGGCAAACATTGACTGAGCAAACGGGCTGTGGATGGAAGGGGCTATCTGGACTCACAAGATAAGAATAATTAAAGGGCTCACACCTGCCAGTGGTGGAAAGACCCATGACTATCCATTCTAGAAAATGAGATGGATAATATCTTTTTTTTCCCACCACTTTATCCTCAGGACTTACACAGCCTCATATGCATTAAGTGTTCAATGATTTTTTATTTAAATAAATCCAAAAGTTCCATGAATAAATCACTTGCTGAAAACATCTAAAGTGACCCAACCTGGTAAACAGATAAGTTAGTTATGCCCTGCTGGTTATTTCCATGACTAGGAATCAATGACTCCATCAGTTGCTGCTTCTTTAGTTAAAGTTTTAGCTAAAGATTCAATGTTTTTGCGTGTGGACTATTATAATGGTTTCCTTTTTTTCATTTTTGAAATAAATAATTGTTAAAATACATTAAGATTTAACATCTTAGCCATTTTCAAATGTGCAGTTCAATGGATTTCAAATATATTCACACTGTCTTCCTCTCATCACTCCTGTCCATCCACAGAACACTTTTTATCTTGAAACTTTATATCAACTAGACAATAATTTTCCCCATTCCCTCCTTTCCCAGCCCTGGTGACCATTGTTCTACTTTCCGTCTCTGTGAACTGACTACTCTAAGTACTAGATGTAAGTGGAATCATACAGTATTTGCCCTTTGTGTCTGATGTATTTCACTTAGTGTATTGTTCTCAAAGTTCTCATGCTGTAGCATGTTTCAGAAGTTTCTTCTTTTTTAAGGCTGAATCATATATATATATATATATATCTATATATATCTATATATATCACATTTTGTTTACCCACTCATCTGTTGATAGGTAAGTTGAATTGCTTCCATCTTTTAGTTACTGCAAGTAATGCTGGCATGAACACGACTTTACAAATATCTCATTGAGTACCTAGCCTATTCTTTTGGGTATATACCCTAAAGTAGAATTACTGGATTATATGGTAATTTTCTTTGTAAGGTTTTGAAGAATCACCCTACTGTTTTCCATAGTAGCTGCATGGGTTTTACATTTCCATCAATAGTGCACAATGGTTACAATTTCTATACATACTTGCTAATAATTGTCATTTTCTGGATTTCTGGTAGTAGCCATCAAAATGCATATGATGTCATGGCCTCTGTCTCCAGGACTTTTCTCTAGAGGGTTTTTCCCTTACCTGTAAATCTGACTAAGTCAAATCTATTGATGACTCTCCAATTTCTTTTGTTTTAAATTCTAAGCTTCTTAACATGCTAACCTCTCAGGTCTAATTTCTATCCACCCTATAATCTAGTCATAATGACATATTTGCTCTTCTGTATACTTATTGTCCAGAGAAGGCAATGGCACCCCACTCCAGTACTCTTGCCTGGAAAATCCCATGGACGGAGGAGCCTGGTGGGCTGCAGTCCATGGGGTTTGTACCAGTTGGACATGACTGAGCAACTTCACTTTCACTTTTCACTTTCATGCATTGGAGAAGGAAATGGCAACACACTCCAGTGTTCTTGCCTGGAGAATCCCAGGGATGGGGGAGCCTGGTGGGCTGCAGTCCATGGGGTCGTGAAAAGTCGGACACGACTGAAGTGACTTAGCAGCAGCAGCAGCATACTTATTGTCCACTTTCAAGTCCCCATGACATTTTACTAGTGATTTCTGCAGCATGCAGTGCTTTAATTCCATGGTTCCCAAATTTGGTTTCTTATCTTTGTGCCTTTTCCCTGATTAAGAATTCCATGTGTACTGTTACTTTCCTAAGACTTTTTAATTTGCACACATTTTAAACAGTTCACTTTAAAAACTTTAGCCTTATTCTAAACAACAAAAAAATTCATGAAATATTGGGTTTAATAAATTGATCATATTAATTCTTAACATATCTTAACAAATATACTACTATTAAATTTTTAAAAAGTCTGTCTACATATCACCAAAAATTCATCTTGAATACCACCAGTGATGTGTGTACCACACTTTGTGAAAAACTTTGCTAACCCACCTTCCCCAGTCCATCGAATCATCTCTGACTCATCCTTAGGATGAGCTCATGCATTACTGTATGTCATGTAGGGAGTCATGGTGCCGGCTCTGGAGGTAGATGAGAGGGTTCAATTTCTGACCTCCCACTCACTAATTATGTGACCTTGGACATGTTATTGAATGTCCAGTTAAGCTCCCGTTTCCTCTCTTGCAAAAAAGGGTAATATTAATTCCTACCTGAAGAGTTTTGAGATATTATTAGGATAATGTATGAAGAATTCAGCATTTTTTGGCTCTTCTAGATCTCCTTTTGTGCTCCATATCATTAAAAGATGATCAACATTCTTTTAAGACTTTTTGTTTTGTATTGGAGTATCGCTGATTAACAGTGCTGTAATAGGGACTTTCCTGGTGGTCTAGTGGCTAAGAATCTGCCTGCCAATGCAAGGGATGTGGGTTCAATCCCTGGTCAGGGAAGATTCCACAGGTCTTGGGGCGACTAAGCCCATATGTCACAATCACTGCGACCGCGCTCTATGGTCCATGCTCCACAGCAAGAGAAGCCACCACAATGAGAAACACATGCACTGCAACTAGAGAAAGGCAGCATGCAGCAATGAAGACCCAGTTCAGCCATAAATAACTAAATCTTAAAAATAAAGCAGCTTAGGGCAGCAAGTGCTTAAAAAAAAAAACAACCAAAAACAATGTTGTAATAGGTGGACAGTGAACAAAGGAACTCAGCCATACATATACATGTATCCATTCTTCCCCAAACTCCCCTTCCATTGAGTCTCCCACATGACATTGAGCTAAGTTCCCTGAAAAAATGATCAACATTTACTTCAGTACACTCATTCAAAGGTATTCCCCCTGCTCCACCACACACACGCAAAGAAAAGTACAAAGTTATCCCATTAGGAAATTAATGAAGACAAAAGTAAAGTGGAATCTATCCAGACTATGCTTTCATGATTAGTCTAGTACAAGTCAAGTAATTGCAATCTTTTGACCCTAAGTTTTCTGGGTCCCTAAATTATAATATTTTATATGGGATGTCTAGTTGACCTCGATTTTTCCCTACCTGTTTCAGTCAACATCTGCAGGATTTTAATGTAATTCAAAGTTGGATAGAGGCAAAGGGGTGTTCTCAATAGCTGCTTCTTCCTCTATAATCTCACTGGTGTCAAAGTAAACCACCAAAGACAGAACATTTATTTTAGTTTCATGTCCAGAACACAATAACAGCTGTAGAAATTGGTTCCATTTCTCAGTCGCATTCCTTTCTAAGGCTCTTATGTCCTGGTGAGATTTTTCTCTGTTATGTTCTCTAGATCCTGAAGCCTTCCTGTGTACTTGGGACTGTCCATTTCTTTACTTTTTTGTCGTCAGAAATGCAAGTTTTTCATTTACCTTTTCTGTGAAAATCCCTTGTGCACAGAAACTCAAGGAAGAGGAGAAAAAAAGTATAGGAGGGAAAAGGGGGAGAGAAAAAGAAAACCAACTAAGAGATGCCTGAAAGCCTGTACTTCTGAAACTGACATTTAACTGGAGAACTGGCTTTCTTGTTATATGCAAATAGCTTTGTCTGTATTTCTTAGATAGTAAGTCTCTGGAGCAGAAACCATACCTCTGCCTTCCCTGGTATTGTGCCAGGTACACTGTGAGCATTCTATAAACAGGAATACCGTATTTTCAACTTCAAATCTGAGGATTCTCTTTGCAATATAAGAGAGACTCAATAAGAAAAATGCCAGTTTTTCTTTCTACCAGATCTGTTTCAGTCATAAGCATAGAGTAAAAAAATAGATTTACTAAGTAATTATTTCATATCAATAAAAGAAAGATGGACATAGTTTTCTTTTGAAATGTCTTTTGTCTTAAGCTATTAAAAATATAAAGATTGTTCTTTAGTAACTGTTAGCATATTTATGCATCCAAGACTTTTATCTTACAACCTTATGAACTTCTAGCATTTAACCCATGTGAACTTGGCATTTAAGATGGAGTAGGTGGTATAGTAGTGATACTTTGAAACTTCAGGGACAGTTACTACTTTTCAGATGTCTACTTTCAAGTTCTTTTGATCCTTTCAGAGACAGACCTTTTAATCTTCAAACAATATTTTACATTTAAAAAAACTATTTAAGCTGTTTGTCAGTAATGCTCATTAAATGGAAGGTCATATCATTTGGCAGAAAATATGAAGACTAGATTATACGCGTATGTTTACTGAAGTATTTAAATTATATTCTTAAAGAAGGGCGGGAGTTTAGTTTGGTAAATTAATTCTTAGCGCTCTTAGCTAAAATTAATTAATTCTAGCAAAAAAAAAAAAAGATTTCTTAAATACAAAGAGTTAGGTCACTGTCCCTTTTCTATTGACTGATTTCTTCACAATTTCTACCAAAAGTTGTGGTGTATCAGAAGAAACTTTTGTTTTCATGTTGTCATTGCAAAATGTTTTAACAATTTTTATTTAAAACAATTAACCTTTCTTGAGCAGCAGAAGAGATTTAATTGTATATTTCCACAAGAACCATAATCCAATTTCATAAAATAAAATTAAATAAAGCAAATAATTTGGGACTTCCTTGGTGGCCCAGTGGTTAGGACTTGGTGTTTTCACAACCATAGCCCTGGGTTCAATCCCTGATTTGGGAACTAACTAAGATCCTGCAAGCTGTGTAGTGGTACACCCCTTCCCACCACCCCAACCCCCCACACAAAAAAGAAAAGTAATTAGGTTGACTTTTAGAGTACCTGCAAAAGAAGGCATCTTCAGCAATGAATATGTGAATGATGTGGTGGGATGTGGGGTACCATTACATTGGGAAATGCAAACTGCCAAAGATTTCTGTTTATTAACCTGAATGAAAAAGAGTAAAATATAATGTATACATAATTTTTATGGGAGGAGCAGAGTTGCTTTAAGTATGATTTTATTCCTTGCTGGCATGTTTCTTCCTCTTTTAAATAATAAATGTACCAATCTGAATCCTTTAACACTGGCTTACTGAACAGTTCAATTCAGTTGCTCAGTCATGTCTGACTCTTTTTGACCCCATGGACTGCAGCGTGCCAGGCTTCCCTGTCCATCACCAACTCCCGAAGCCTGCTCTAACTCATGTCCATGGAGTTGGTAATGCCATCCAACCATCTCAAACTCTGTCGTCCCCTTTTCCTCCTGCCTTCAATCTTTCCCAGCATCAGGGTCTTTTCAAATATTCTTCGCATCAAGTGGCCAAAGTATTGGAGTTTCAGCCTCAGCATCAGTCTTTCCAATGAATATTCAGAACTGATTTCCTTTAGGATTGACAGGTTTGATCTCCTTTCAGTCCAAGGGACTCTCAAGAGCTTTGTCCAACACCACAGTTTAAAAGCATCAGTTCTTTGGCACTCAGCTTTCTTTATAGTCCAACTCTCACATCCATACATGACTACTGGAAAAACCATAGCTTTGACTAGACAGACCTTTGATGGCAAAGTATTGTCTCTGATTTGGCTTACTGTACAGAGAACTGAAAATGTATGTTGGCAGAAGTTTGGTTATTTTGAAACACACTCAGGATCTGGGTCAGTTTTTAGCCCAAACCTGGATAAGACCAGGATGTGGGCTGCATGGAGCTAAGGTTGTTCTAACAGCAAATGCAGGCTGTAGTTGAAATTTGGTGGTAGCAAAGATTAAAAAAAAAAACCTTTCTAGAGTGTTTCTGTAAGATTGATAGAGATTATAGATTAGTAGCTACCAATAGTGGCTGAGGAATAAATAATCAAAACTGTTAGAGAATCAGTGGTTAGTGACACAGGGAAGTCCTGGATTAGTGGGCCAGAGAATGGCTCAATTCAGAAGCATGTCACGGTCTTGAATGAGTAATTGACAGGGATCTCTAACTCAGTGGCAGAGCATTGCTGCATTGAGCAGGTATTTCCCCACAAATTTGCAAACACACTGTCCTACTATTCTAGGACAATGGAGTTTATTTCAAGTGGATGTCAAAACCAAGCTATTCTCTCTTGGAAGGAAAGGCAGGAGAACCTTGTATAGTTCACTGTTTCAGTTGTGAGGACTGGTTTGGCCCAAACTTCTAAAATATTAGAATATTGCAAGTATTAATTATTCAATGTGAAAAATCATTTTCACATTACACACTGTTTATAAAATATAGTGGCTTTAAAATCAGCTATAGGACTTCCCTGGTGGTCCAGCAGTTAAGAGTCCTCCTGCCAATGCAGGGAAGCGGGTTCGATCCCCGGTCTGGGAAGATTCCACTTGCTGTGGGATACACCTGTAGCTTAGTTGCCTCACAACAACTGTGCCACAGCTCCTGAAGGCAACGAGCCTAGAGCCTGTTGTCCGTGACCAGAGAAGCCACCACAGTGAGAAGCCATGTACCTTAACGAGGAGTAGCCCCCACTCACGCCACTAGAGAAAGCCCACAGGCAGCAATGAATACCCAGCACTACCAAAAAGAAATACATAAATAAGTTAATTAAAAAAATCAGCTCTAAAGCTTGTCTTCCTCTCTCTCTAGCTACACAGTGGAGAAAAGAAAGTACCAGCTCCTTGCTGTTTTTTGGCATGGAGAGTGATCTGAGTGGTGATGATGGATTATTTTAGATTATCAACCGAAGGGTCTTCTCACAGGCAAAGGGAGAGGGCTGTCAATTGTATTTCAGCTTTTTCTTCCAAGTCATTTTGTAAGATTAGATCTCTCACAGCTGAATGACAGAATTAATGACACTGTATAATAATGTTTGGATATAATAAATGATGCCAAATGAAATTTCTGTCATCCAGTCTGGTAGATTTGAGGCTGACCATTATTCTCTAGTGAAAACATGAAAAGTGCAAATAGAGTCTTAATGAAGTGACTTGCTCAGAAGTAATAAAAGCTTGGCTAAAGCTTAGCTTCCACCTCAGAGTCAATAATATGTTAACTGAGTCAGAGTGTGAAGCAAAACAGAACTTCTGAGTTCTCTCCTGGCTTGGTTACCTGTTTGAGAGCAGCAGGGAGATTAATGGCACTGAGTAACACTGATGGAGAAGGCAATGGCACCCCACTCCAGTACTCTTGCCTGGAAAATCCCATGGACATAGGAGCCTGGTGGGCTACAGTCCATGGGGTCACGAAGAGTCGGACATGACTGAGCGACTTCACTTTCACTTTTCACTCTCATGCATTGAAGAAGGAAATGGCAACCCACTCCAGTGTTCTTGCCTGGAGAATCCCAGGGACGGGGGAGCCTTGGGGGCTGCCGTCTATGGGGTCGCACAGAGTTGGATACGAATGAAGTGACAGCAGTAGCAGCAGCAACACTGACAGAACCTCTACTATGTGGAGTATACAAAAGTGGACACAAAGAGAAATCAGGCACAGTACCTTTGTCAAATAATTTACCATCTTCGGGGAAGGGAAAAAACCTAAATACAAATGACTAGTAATAAGGAAGAATATGATGATTAATGAAGAACTTTTAGGAAGAGACTGGGAGACGTGGAGGTCATTATAATGCTGGAAACGACATAAAAGAAAATACACCGTGAAGATTTGTGGTTGCTATTCCTTATAAATTATTTACCAAGTATATAATGTTGGTGTGGAAAATCTGTAGGTTTCTTGCATTTACCCTCTCTCTTCAATCTAACCGCAGAATAGAGGGATGAGAATTTAATTGGTTAAATTTCAGAGATTATTTGGGAAATATTTGCCAGAGGGTAGGGGTATTGCACGTTGATATCTATCTATCTATCTATCTATCTATCTATCTATCTATCTATCTATCTATATCTCTCTATATATATCTGTCTTACATTTTCTCCTTTTTGCCTAATACAGTTGAAGTGATAAACTGATCCAAGCTATACTGTCAGAAAAATCCTGATAACATTTCATCATATATTCCTTTTTTTTTTTTTAGTCAAAAAACTTTGACCAGCCATGCAGAGGTAACTCTGCATTCCTTATTTCTCTGGTTTTTTAGCCAGGTCTGACTTAAAACTATGGCAAAAATCTGTCTAGCTGAACTTGGAGTAAACCCTTGGAGCAAATTCCTTTTGTTCTATCTATTCCAGGATTTTGGAATGTGTGTTGGATATGGCTTTCTGTGTACTGCAGTAATAAGATCCTTAGTTGGGTCTGGGGATGGTGGGAAAACAGATACCGCATCTTTTAAAATGACCGGTATGGTTTTCTCTGGTTGGATGAAGACATACAGTGGAGACCTATGTTTGAAAACCATGTGCTTCATAGCAAGATAGTTTTTATGTTGGGTGATGCACCTAATGTGGGGACCTCAAACTGTAAAGAGAGCTGTGTAGAGCTAGAAGAACAAGAAGCTGCACTTTGCAAGGCTGTGCATCTAAAAAAATTTTTTTTTTTTTGCCACAGGGCATGAGTTGTGGAATCTTAGTTACCAGACTAGGGTTTGAACTCAGGCCCTCACAGTGAAAGTACCAACTTTCAGTGAAGGCTCCACAGTGAAAGCACCAAGTCCTAAACACTGAACTGCCAGGTAATTCCCCAAGGCTGTGCAATTCTAAGGGATGTTAAAAGCTCTTAAAGTATAATGCACTATATAGTTGTCTGTTATAAAGCTGGAGTAGTTTGCCATTTCCTCCTCCAGAGGATCTTTCCAACTCAGGAATTGAACCCACATCTGGTGTCTCCTGCATTGGCAGGCAGATGTTTTACCACCAAGTCATTTGGGAAACGTGGTAACAAATATGCTATATCAGCAGTAAAAAATCTTTATCTTAATTTTATTATAATACTTCTTAGAAATATTAGTAAGGTTTTGATTGTATAAAAGTGGTTATATTATTAGGCCAAAAGTACTTAGGAATAGAGGGCTTCCCAGATGGGTCTCAGTGGTAAAGAATCCTGCTCATGCAGGCAACACAGGTTCGATCCCTGGGTTGGGACGATACACTGGAGAAGGAATGTTAACCCATGAAATGTTAACCCATTCCAGTATTCTTGCCTGGAAAGTCCCATGAACAGCGGAGCCTGGTGGGCTACAATCCAGGGGTCGCAAAGAGTCGGAAATTATTGAGTGACTGAGAGTGCACATACTCAAGAATAATCACATTCTGCCCTAAATTAGAGCTGACCCTCCCTGTTGTCCTAAGAAAGATACACTCATAAGGAACATAGACTCAAAGAAACACTTTATTTAGGCTGAAATTGGGCCTAAAATTCCAACAGAATACTTACGGCCTGAACCTTTTCCTTGCCTCCTAATCCAGATTTGAGGGCATACTGTGCTTCTACAGGGAAAGATAAAACATGGACAAAAGCATGTATGAGAATGAAGAAATGGCCACATTTATAGGCCACTTCATTTTTTCATTCATTTAAATAGTGTGACCCTGTTCACCAGTAAATATTGCTAACTTCTGTCCTGGAATCAGACGACCATTCTTCTTTAAGGGGAGGGAGTTTATCACTCTGGAATTCAGTTCTTTAGTTGTCTGGAGGTTTTGTTCTCTGAAGGTTCACAAAACGTTATAATTTTGTATACTGTCCAGTTTTTTCTTCTGTGGGTTGGAATTCAATGACTGAAATTTTTGGTATTTAAATAATAAGTAAATATCTAAGTTTCCCTAAGTAGAAATTTATGAAAACTTTGGGTGTTGAACTTCAAAACCCACTTTCCCTCCATTATAGCACACTAAATTAGTAAACTCTTCAAAGATCTGGGATAATGTTAGTAAGTTATTTTTATATAGGGTTTTTCCAGTTAAGAATACTTCAGTTTTTATACTTAGTAGCTGACTGAATCCTTGTAGTTTTTTTATTCACACATTATTAAGGACCTTAGTTTACAGGTAAGAAAAATCACAATTTGATAACTTAATCCAGCAACTAATAAGACTGAAACCTGCTTCCAAAGCACATAGAGCTTATATATCAATGTGGATATTTTAAATGGATATAGCCATATTGACTCTTTAAATGTTGAGTTTACTCCCTGAATGATAAAAAATTAATTAGTGAGAAGTTTAGTACCTGAAAAGGAAAACTAATTAGTGAGAAATGGCACTTGATCCGAGGTTTATTAATTCTCGAGCCACTATCAGCCATCAATATCATTCCTTCCTTTAGATGAAAAAGTCAAATGGATGATGAGATTTGAAACTGTACCATTATTTTAGAAAAAAAAAAAAAAAGAAGATTTTGCAGTTCTTATAATGAGCTAAAACTGCTTCAGAAATAAAGTCAACATATCTTTCCGAGCATTTTTATATCAGTGGGAGACCATTATTAGAATACAAATTAGTATTTTATTCATATTATCATTTACACATGCCATCTTTAATAATCCATGTACAGTTATACTGAAAAACAAAAAGGCATACAAAATTCATCTTTAAGATAAGGCAAACATTATTTGTGAAAAGTATAGATATTTTAGACACTAAGATTTGTAGGATTTAAAGTTGGGGCATAGCTCAGTTGGTAAAGAATCCGCCTGCAATGAAGGAGACCTGGGTTCGATCCCTGGGTTGGGAAGATCCCCTGGAGAAAGGAAAGGCTACCCACTCCAGTACTCTGGCCTGGAGAATTCCATGGACTGTATAGTACATGGGGTCACAAAGAGTCAGACATGACTGAGTGACTTTCACTTTCATTTTCAAAGTTGGGGCAAGTGGATTCATAACTAGATATATGGGATAGGACAACTTTGGATAGGATGTTCTTCCTAGTGTATCTTTTAAGGGAAAAGCATTCTATTCCTAAAAATTGGTCCAAAGTCATATAAAGAGAAATGATAAAGTACTGAATTTATAATGTGGGAAAATTCTACCCCAGATACCTTTTTTAATACTTTAATAGGTTTCAAGTCAAGATCCTAGAAATAATTAAGAACTAGAAGCATGTAGTAAGATTTCAAAAAAAAAATAATAAACCTTATTTGTCTTAAAGTATATTCTAGCTGCCTAAATCCTTGCCATTGAAATAGGTTTAATGCATTTCTTCTAGATGGAAATGTCAGCTTTTATCTGGTGGAAGAAAAATAAGTAAGTAAGTTAGGTTAGCGATTTCTCATCTTGCAGAAAGGATTGCAGTGAGAGAATGATTGTGGTCAGATGAGCTTGTATAGCAGGTAGATCAGAAAGGGTGTAGAGCTCATGACATTTCCTGTGAGAGTAATTGCAATAAACATGAAGATGCTGGGCATATGAGAGAAGAGCATTGTAGACGAGTAAAGATTTCAACTCTCCATAATTTATCTCAGAAACTTAATATAGAATGTACTTGCTTATATGGATAGTGTCTAGTCCTTGTTAAGGCTTCCCTGCTGACTTAGTGGTAAAGACTCTGCATGTCAATGCAAGAGAAACAGATTTGATCCCTGGTCCAGAAAGATCCTCTGGAGGAGGAAATGGCAACCCACTTCGGTATTCTTGCCTGGAGAAACCCCTGGAACCTGGCAGGCTACAGTCCATGGAGTCACAAAAAGTGGACACAACTTAGTGACTGAAGAGCAACAACTCCTTGTTAACATCAAATCAGAGAAGGTACACTATTCAACAAATATCCGTCATGTATAAGGTACTACTTTGGGAACAACAGAATGTAAAAAATAAGACACCTTAGCTGATTTACGTTGCTGTACAGCAGAAACTAACACAACATTGTAAAACAATTATACTCCAATTAAAAATAAATTTTAAAAATATAAATCCTTTCACCTTTATGGAGTCTCTGATCTATTTGAAGATACAGATATCAGGTTACAGAAAAAAAGCAAAGAGGCAATAGCAAAGATCAGTTCAGTTCAGTCGCTCAGTCGTATCTGGCTCTTTGCGACCACATGGACTACAGCGTGCCAGGCTTCCCTGTCCATCACCAACTCCTGGAGTTTACTCAAACTCATCTCCATTGAGTCGGTGATGCCATCCACACATCTCATCCTCTGTCATTCCCTTCTCCTCCTGCCTTCAATCTTTCCTAGCATGAGGGTCTTTACCAGTGAGTCAGTTCTTCACATCAGGAGGCCAAAGTATTGGAGTTTCAGCTTTAGCATCAGTCCTTCCAAAGAATATTCGGTACTGATTTCCTTTAGGATGGACTGGATGGATCTCTTTGCAGTCCAAGGGACTCTCAAGAGTCTTCTCCAACACCACAGTTCAAAAGCATCAATTTTTCACAACTCAACTTTCTTTATAGTCCAACTCTCGCATCCATACATGACTACTGGAAAAACCATAGCTTTGACTAGATGGACCTTTGTTGGCAAAGTAATGTCTCTGCTGTTTAATATGCTATCTAGGTTGGTCATAGCTTTTCTTCCAAGGAGCCAGCGTCTTTTAATTCCATAGCTGCAGTTACCATCTGCAGTGATTTTGGAGCCCGCCCTCCCCAACCAAATAAAGTATGTCACTGTTTCCATGTTTCCCTATCTATTTCCCATGAAGTGATGGGACTGGATGCCATGATCTTAGTTTACTGAATGTTGAGATTTAAGCCACCTTTTTTACTCTCCTCTTTCACTTTCATCAAGAGGCTCTTTAGTTCTTCTTCACTTTCTGCCATAAGGGTGGTGTCATCTGCATATCTGAGGTTATTGATATTTGTCCCGCCAATGTTGATTCCAGCTTGTGCTTCATCCAGCCTGGCATTGCACATGATATACTCTGCATGTAAGTTAAATAAGCAGGATGACAATATACAGCCTTGATGTACTCCTTTTTCTATTTGGAACCAGTCTGTTGTTCCATGTCCAGTTCTAACTGTTGCTTCCTTACCTGTGTACAGATTTCTCAGGTGGCAGGTCAGGTGGTCTGGTATTCCCATCTCTTTAAGAATGTTCCACAGTTTGTTGTTATCTACACAGTCAAAGGCTTTGGGATAGTCAATAAATCAGAAGTGGATATTTTTCTGGAACTCTCTTGATTTTTTGATGATCCAACAGATGTTGGCAATTTGATCTCTGGTTCCTCTGCCTTTTCTAAATCCAGCTTGAACATCTGGAAGTTCATGGTTCACATGGTTAAAGCCTAGCTTGGAGAATTTTGAGCATTACTTTGCTAGCATGTGATATGAATATCCACAAAAAGAACTGAGAAAGCTCCCTGAGTTTTAAAGGAGAGTGCTATATACAATTCTTTTGTTGTTGTTATTGTTCAGTCACTAAGTCATGTCTGACACTCTGTGACCCCATGGATTATAGTCTGCTAGGCTCTTGTCCATGAGGGTCTCCAGGCAAGAATACTGGAGTGGATTGCCATTTCCCTCTCCAGGAGGTCTTCTCAGGCCAGGGATTGAACCCGTGTCTCCTGTATTGGCAGATGGATTCTTTACCGCTGAGCCACCAGGGAAGCCCGTATAATTCCTAGAATAAGATAGTTGGGACCAAATTCCAATGAGTAAGTAGGATTTGAAATGGACTGAGAAAGTTTGGATGAATGGAATGCAGGGGTCATCTTTCAAAGGGAGTTATTTGGAAAAAGCACAATGTAAGAGGAGGAAATAAATTGTCTGGAGCAGATGATTCTCAGTGGAGAAGGATGGAAGATTAGTCAGAAGATCTGGGTTTCCCTGGTGGCTCAGTAGAGAATCCACCTGTCAATGCAGGAGGTGCGAGTACAATCCCTGTGCCAGGAAGATCCCCCGGGGAAGGAAATGGCAACCCACCCCAGAATTCTTGCCTGGAAAATTCCATGCAGACTGACATACTACAGTTCATGGGATCCCAAAAGAGTCGGACACGACTTAGTGACTGAACAGCAACAATTTGGGACAGGAATGGATTGTGTGGCCCCCTGCTCATATCCCTCTTAATCTATTCACTAAATGCTGATACTGCCTTGGTCTCCAACCTGAAGCCCACTTTCACTTTACATAATCTCCGTAGGGACTCACATCTAGTCCTAAGATTTCAGTTATGAAGAATAGATGTTGAAAATTTTCAAGCTTTCTGTGTTGCTAGACTCCAAGCTACTATATACAATTGCTTATCAGACTTCTTAACATAAATATCTTCCAACTATTAGACTAATGAATTCCAACTTGATTTTCCTAATTTCACTCAACACCCTCTCCAAACTCTTTCTTCTTCTATAATCTTGTCTTCTCTACTTATTACTTGAATGGGCTTTGCATAAGATGCTTAAGGTTTTTGTACCTTGCTTGCTACATTTGAAATCATAGGGATAAAGTTATTGTTATTTTTAGGAGTTTCTGGGAGGAAAAAAACAGTCAAAATAGGCAAAATTTGCAAAACTGTAAGAACAGTGCTTAGCACATAATAAAGCCCCAACAAATATATATGTGGGGGACGCCCCCCCCCAAACATATATATATTTGGTTATCTAGCCAGGTTGTTTCATTACTTTTCTCTCAGTATTTAGTTGGTCACAAAGTACGATCACATATGTGCTTCTCCAGTTCCTTTCCTCAATCACCTCTGGTGTGGCCTCAGTCCAGATGTGCGTTACTTTTCAACTGTATTGTTGAGATGATTATACTAAACTGAAAATGGTCTTCCTGTCTCCAGTTTTGCTTCTCTTGCCTCTGATTTCCAAAATGCCACTATTGTGACCTTTTGAAACTGCACTGAACCAAATGCTTCAAGAAAAGCGAGCTTCATTCATAATGAGACCCAAATTTCCTTGAATCACGCTAGATGCTACATGATCTGGCCCCTGACTGCCTCTTTGGCTCTCTCTCCCACCATTTTCTGAGCTACTGATGCTTCAGATATATCAAATATCCCTTGCTGTTTACATTTTTACAAATGCAATTTTTTTCCCGTCTTTAAGTCCATTCTTTAATCCTTTTTCTTCTCTTATCCAGTTTTCCCTTCTTTTTCATGACACGATGAGAAACTTTGTCTTCCTAAATGTGGTTCTTTTCAACTGAGTCTGGGTTGGTAGATGTATCAAGAAAACAGCATGCTCAAAGTTGTTCATTTAAGGAGGGTTTAATATAGGGATTATTTACAAAAGTGTAGATATGATTAAGGGAAACCCACAAGAGATAGTGCAGGAACACAGGACTAGCAGCATCTGGGAGTCATAATGACTCCTAGGTCTGACAGGACAGGAGGTGGTAGTGGTGACCCCAGAAGGGACCACCTCACAGGAGATGTGGTCCGTTGCACAACCTGCGGCTACCTCTCAAGGAGGAATTTGGAGATAAATACCTATCCTTGGTATTCTTGCACTCTCTGCCCTTTGTTCAACATTTCCCATCATCTGTACCCCACTGGGAGCCAGTTGGTAAGGGTGTTGAAATAGCCATAAGGCCCACCTCCTGGCAGCATCATGGAGGAAGGATGGAAACCAGATCTGCAAGTGTAACTGAAGAATATTCAACAGAGGTGCTCCCCTCTGCAGTCCCCAGTATCCAGAACACACCTTTATTATCATAAAACTTAACACATTGTATTGACTACATATCCACTTTTGTCATAAATTGAGGAGTTTTTGACCATACAGGCTACCTTTATGTTTTCTCAGCATTCAGCCAGGGATCCGTATGTTAACATGTGCGTGAATGAATGGGTGAGTGAGTGTCAATGTCAAGGTAAGGTCTGTGCCATATAAAACAGGGCAATCATAACGGTTTGAAGCTGCTTATCTGCTTCACCCTCTAGAACTCTAGATTTCTGCTATAATCCAGGCATTCTTGTTAAGCCATGATGCCTATTTCTCTTTTGTGTGGTATGTAAATGAGTGCAAGTGTATACATGCGGTATTTATTTCATAATTTTTAAAAGTGATGATGGGTCAGGCAAATACCAGACAATTCACAAGCTTGAGACAAATAGGAGAAAACAATTTCTCTAAGAAAATGATCTCCATTTAGTCATTTATTCACTTGATTTAACCCCATGCTGCTATTAGTTATGCAGGGAAATAGTGTTTTAATGACTCTTCAGAAAATGTTCACCACAGGAAGAAATACTGTATGACTGGAATGGACTAAGAGGATATTTATCTCTCTGTGCATTTTGTGGATCTCAATGCTATCACACCTATGTGCTCCAAGAAAGATATGACAGTAGACCAGCTGTTAATAATAAAGGTATTTATAATTCATATGAAAATTAGGACTTCAGAAGAGCAAAGTCCTTTTAAATATATTATCTGGTCTAAATATCAAATAGAAATTACCTAATCTACTCCTTATATTAACCACTATGACTATGATGGTAATTAAAGGTAATTTAGAAAATAATATAAAGTGTTAATAATGTAATTCAGTCTCAGCTTTTTTAAATGCAGCACTCTCATCAAAAAAGTAATGCTAACTTGTGATAATTATGATCATCCCAACTTCTTTTGTAACAAGAAAATCAAGTTTTTAAAAGAATGAAGGAGACATAGTCTTAGAGATTATAGTTTAATGGAAATCACTTTCTTTTTAGATGCAGAGATAGGACCCTTGTTTATGAATTTCCAAGCCTAAATTTCTTATACTACATCATGCATCTCCTTAATGTTCGGCATTAATGAGGTAAGACATCATCTAAAATTAGGCAGTCAATCCCCCATGGCATTTGACGTGGGGGCTGGGATTTCTGGAGAGTCAAGGACCTTATTACAGAATACAGTGATTCATTTAATAAGAGCTTTTCTACAGAATATGGAAGCCCAGATCCATTTATAAACTACAGAACTAGAAAAGGTCTCTGCTAAGGAAATTTTGTGGGTGAATGGTTGTAAGATGGCATCATTAATTATTTCCCTCATTAATGCCTTGTCAAAGGAAAGCAGAAGTGGTGTTTTTATTGTTTGGGGGAAAATAGTTTTGCTTACTTTCTATTTTCATAAACAAGGAGAACCATTTTTTTTCCTAAAGTATTTTCTTATAATGGTAGCTTTTAATGAGAACTCTATTAATTCTCTTTTGCTGATTATACTGAATGTTACCTCCCCATGTTTTCATAGCTGAGATTTACTATTTTTTCCCCTGTTTCTAACCTCTTCCATAATCATTTATATTAGTTTGAAAGCTGAATAAAAGGAAAAATGAACTAAGACACAACTATTCACTTGATTAAACGGGACCCATTTATTCTCTTATCATGGATGTGAACTTATCATCTAAAATCTCATCATCATTTGTTTCTGTCTTCTCTTTGTTTCTGGTTGCTGAATGAGAATCTTTGAGACTTGTAGCCATTTTTTGATGTTAATCCTTAAAAAACCGGTATTAATCTTTGTCATTTATGACAGGTCCTGACATTAGGAGTGCTGAGTGCCAATTTGGAGAAAATAGATATAATATTATCTGAGCCATTTCTCCCATCTGGCAAGCATTAAGGATCTCTGCTAAAATAAGAAGGGATTCCTTCCAGCATAGGGAGTGTTATCTCTAACCCTGAATTTTGCCTTCAGTTTCAGAGTAAGATTATCTGACTCCATCTGGATTTTCCTCAACAGCTTTTTGAACCTCCCTTGACTCTTCCTCCCCAGACTTGCTTTTTCATTACTTTGCACACTTCAGTAGCATTGAAAGTATGGCCCCAGTTTGGGTGATAGGAGTGACTAAAGAAGAAATTCTCAGTAGTGTCCCGCTCTTTGTGATCCTACAGACCACTGCCTACCAGGCTCCTCTGTCCATGGAATTCTCCAGGCAAGAATACCAGAGTGGATTGCCATATCCTCCTTTAGGGGAATCTTCCTGACCCAGGGATTGAACCCACATCTCCTGTGTTGGAGGTAAATTCTCTACCATCGGAGCCACCAAAGAAGAGACAAAACAGGTGAAAGACTGAAGAAGCGTGTCTCATAGAGGGAAGTTTGTGCTCTGTGTGAAGGGAAACTTTGAAGTTTTCTTCTAAGTTATTCTATGAAATAATTAGGAACAGAGAGGGGCTCAGCTTCAGTAACATTTGAATAAGCATTTGGAGAGTTTTCAGCAGCCTTAGATGCCTGCTGTTGGTGAAAGTAAATCCCGTGTCATAAATCATACCAGTTTATTAGTAGTAGGTGGGATAAATCCTGTGGTAAGTGAAGAGAGGCTTAATGAGAGAGTGCTTTATTCCTAAAGTATCTGAGAGAGACACAAAAGAGAGCTGTAAATAAAAGGCCTGGTGAGAAAGAGGCGGGAGGGCACTGGTGAGGTGCCACACTCTGAAATAAGAGATATCTGCCACTAAACACCTTGATTTGGGGACTTGGATTACTGGGCATTGCAAACATAGTGAGGTGTGTGTCTGAAGAGATTATAAAAGATAACTGCCTGAAAAAGACCAGCTTTTTTTTTTTTTTTTTTTAAATATTTATCCTGAGCTCCTAGCATCTGCAAGCTAAGTTTGTTCCTCTGAAAATATTGGGAGACCAGCAAGAGACGAAATGAAAACCAGGCTATAAAATGAGAGTTCTGTTCCTCTTAAAGATGCCATATTCACTCTTCTTAGGATCTAGTCTTATTTTCCAGCTCCTCATATCTGCAGAACTTTCCTCTTCACTGGCCTTTGCCAGTTTGTCCATGTATAAAAATGTCCACATACTAAGAATTATTACAGCTTCCCTGGATCTTGAGTCCTCCTGGTGCTTAATATTGTCCCTATTCTCTGCAGTCAAATTTGAAAGAAAAGTCCATACTCACTTCAGTCTTCCTCAGCTAGGCCGGGATTCTCATTCCCATCCATCACTTGACAGAAGCTAGCTTCTCAAAGGTTACTGACAGTCTCCCACCTGCCCTATCTAATGGCTTCTTTTCAGCAGTTATCCTCTAGGACTTCTGCGGCATTTCAGACAAAGCACCCTTTGGCTTCTGAATCACAACTTTCTTCTCCCATATTCCTCTTAACTTTTTTTTTAACCGTTTTTAAAAATCAGTCTCCTTTTAGGTTTTTTTTTTTTTTTTTTCCTTTCGGTAGCTTGTAAATATTGATATCACCAAAGGTTGAATTTTGAATTCTTTCTTTCTTTTCTTTCTTTCTTTTCTTTTCTTTTCTTCTTCTTCTTTTTTTAATTTTCATTCTTTCATTTATTGCCATGGCCTCAGCTGTTGCTGATTTCTACAAACCTTTGTCTCCAGCCCAGACCTTGTGTCTGAGTTGCCAATTATTGCCTTCACCTAGTGGCTGTAATGCCTCTCAAAGGTCACATAGCTAACCACTATTCTCTGGTAAACTTTTGCTTCCTCTTCTGCACTTTCAAACCCTCTTAATAGAATTACTTTGAAGTCAGCCCCTCTGGAAACTTTGCCATCTTTGATTCCTATTTCTCACAGCTCCAGGAACGGATCCATAAGTCTAGTTGATAGTATGTCAAAACTAACTTTGAAATTTCCTTTTTCTTCTTTCATTTACTCTGCCATTCCCCTCATTTGACTTTCCCATTTCTCAACTACTTCAGTTAAATATCCTCCTAATAATATTTCATCTTCAGCCATCTCAGTTCCTCTCCAAGCTTCTTCTAAACTTTCTCAGCTATCTTTCTCTTATCATGTCTATTTTCTTCTTAAAACAGCAATTGCCAAGAACATTAAATTAATTAGTATGGCTTTAAGGCCCATGCTAATTTTTTGCCATCTGTTTCATGGTGATCCAAATCTGTTGAGAAGAGTTTGGACGCTCTCTTTTGTCGTAAAGGGAAGGAGTGCTGATTGTGCTTAATTCTGTTGCTTAGAGATTGTTTTATGCAAATCCCAGGCCACAGTAGAACAAAACAACTCCTCAAAAGAAATTCCAAAGAGGAGCTATGTGCATGGACAAGTTAATATGTATAGTCAAGTGTTAAGGCAATGCCATCCTGAGAAGTTAAGCCCCCATTAAGAGCTGAGTATGAAGTAAAGAATAGAAATTTGGAAAGAGGGAAAAAATGAAGATGTTTGTTGTTAAAAAATCTTTTTTGGGGGGACTTTCCTGGCGGTCCAGTGGTTAAGACTGTTTGCTCTCATTCCAGGAGACTCCAGTTCGATCTCTTGTCAGGTAACTAGATCTCACATGCTGCAACTGAAAGATCTTGCATGCCTCAGTGAAAACCTGGTGCAGTCAAATAAGTAAATAAAAATAAGTATCTTTTTGAAAAATCTTTTTTTGACAACAAAAGCAAAGGCAGTGAAAGCAAAAATAAACAAATGAGACCATCAGTTTAGTTAGTTCAGTTCAGTTGCTCAGTCGTGTCCGACTCTTTGCAACTCCATGGACTGCAGCACACCAAGCTTCCCTGTTCATCACCAACTCCCAGAGCTTGCTCAAACTCATGTCTATCGAGTTAGTGATGCCATCCAACCATCTCATCCTCTGTGGTCCCCTTCTCCTCCCGCCTTTAATCTTTCCCAGCATTGGGTCTTTTCCGGTGATTCAGTTCTTTTATCAAACTAAAAACTTCTGCACACTAAGGGAAATCATCAACAAAATTATAAAGCAATTACAGAATGAGAGAAGATATTTGCAAACTGTATATCTGATAGGAGATTCATATAAAAGTAGGTAAAGACAATTTAATAACAGGAAAAAAAAATCAGTAGCCTGATGGACAGCTCACTAATGTTCCATAGAAAATGTAGCCTTACTTGAATAAAACTTAATTCCCTCTCTTTCGCACACCCTCCACCTATCTTTGCTCCTCAAGCTTGGTGGATGGCATCACTACTTAACTTTCTAAGCCAGAAATTTGGGGATTATCCCAGATTTTTCCATTCCCTTTTATTCCACATCCAACTGGTCAGCAAATCTTATTCAATCAGTTTCCTTAGGATTTCTAAAATGGTCACATTTTCCCACATTATTCCCACTGCTTTTCTTTAGACCTATATCCTTTCTTGTCTTGAAAATTGTAGCAGCCTCAGTCACTTTGTTTGCATATTATGGAGTGGTCCCTCCTACCCTCCTTTCCTCCTTTGTTTTATATACAAAACATATAAGGAATGAAATAAAAATTCTCCTTCTGAAATCCTTTCAGTGGTTGAATCAAGTCTGTAGTCATTGAGTCATTGCTTTGATTTTGCTCTGTGAGGTGGTTTGGGGAAATAGTCATGTTTTTGGATTGTGCCTCTAGGGAAAATTAAAGCATCTTGACTGGATAGAATCTGGAAGAGAGAAGAGTCCAAGAGCTTGTTCTGCCATTTTCTTAAAGTGACAAAAACCATCAGCCCACCCATGGAGAGACTAGACTGCACATGTCTTAAAATGGACATGAGTTTGAGCAAACTGGGAGGTAGTGAAGGACAGGGAAGCTTGGAGTGCTGCAGTCCATGGGGTCTCAAAGTGTCAGGCATGACTTAGCAACTGAACAGCAGCAACGTCTTAAAAACTCTCTCCAAGTCGTACACTTCATCTCTCCATCTTCTCCATTTTCATCTCTCCATCTTCATCTCTCCATGTCTTACTTTTTTGCCCGTACTTCTTGGAGAAGCTAACTCTAATAGGACTGATGGCCAACCTGTTTGGCAGCAGATGAAGCAGTAAGAAAACTTTCAGAAGAAGTTTTGCCACTGTTCGTTGTATTATTTTCTTGTTTTCCTTCTTAATTTTTTTGTTGTTAGGTAGGAAAAAACAAGTTTAATAGTTTTCCACATTCATAGAATGACTAAGAGTTGCTTGATTGCTAAAAATGACTAATTTGCTTATTTGTGATTTTCTGTCCAAGCTGCATAGATTCTGAGTCTTATTAGCCAACTCTGATTAAATTAGGTAGATGAGTTTACCCCCAGAATCCAGTGAACTCTGTCTTCCACACAGTATTCCATGACTTTAGTGAGGCTCATAGGGTCCCTGAGTTCTTCTCCATGGAGAGTGATATTTCTAAAATTCCAATCCAGTATTATCACTTTTTTTTTTCTTGAAAATCCTTCAAAGGCAACTGATTACATTTAGTGTAAAATTTATGTTGAATGATTTGCTTTTTATGTAACATGCCATGATCTCCCCTACTTGTTATGTTCTACCTTCCATTACTTCCACCTAAGTTCCACCCTTTCTCCATTACCTTGCATTGCTGCTGCTGCTGCTGCTGCTCCTGCTAAGTCACTTCAGTCATGCCCAACTCTGTGCGACCCCATAGACGGCAGCCCACCAGGCTCCGCCGTCCCTGGGATTCTCCAGGCAAGAACACTGGAGTGGGTTGCCATTTCCTTCTCCAATGCATGAAAGTGAAAAGTGAAAGTGAAGTCACTGAGTTGTGTCCAACTCTCAGTGACCCCATAGACTGCAGCCCACCAGGCTCCTCTGTCCATGGGATTTTCCAGGCAAGAGTACTGGAGTGGGGTGCCATTGCCTTGCATTACTTCATCTATTTCTTCCCTATTAAAAACCATGGTCATGAGAGTATAAAGCAGTGGAATGGTAAACTGGGAGATTGGGATTGACACATACACACTGCTCTATATAAAAGATAACTAATAAGGACCTAGTGTATAGAACAGGGAATGCTTCTTGATACTCTGTAATGGCCTATAGGGAAAAGAATCTAAAGGAGAGTGGAGATATGTATATGTGTAACAGATTCACTTTGCTGTATACCTGAAACTAAACCAGCATTGTAAATCAACTATAGTCCAATCAAAAATCTTTTTTAAAAAGCGCCAATGTGATCTGGTCAGGGAGGACTTTTCTCATTATTATTACTTCCTGCCCCGCTTCCTGACCAGTCTGGGTTAGGTAACTGCCCCCATCTCCACAGGTCATTCTCATGAAAAGGACCCATTGCTTACCTTTGCCTTAGCATTAGTGCATTTGTCTCATGATCCAGCAGACTGAGAAGTTCCAGTGTCAAATTTGTGACTTATTTAGCTTTGTTCTCCTGGGAGGAATATAGCGCCTGGAGTTTAGCAGTATTGAATGTATCTTTGGTGACTAAAATTAAGAACCAAGTACAGCTCCATGGGTATTTTGCTTTTAGTGAAATTGCTAACTTTCTCAACCATTCTTGCAAATGGAAATACTGGTCTTCCACCAACAGAGAAATACTTTTTAGTTTGTGACAATCACTATGGAGAATTCTTTGATGGTTTAAGGTGGCCTAAATACTTCACGTATTATATACTTTTGAGGGGAGAAAGTGTCCATTTAAACCATGGTATCTAAAAGGCCCTATGAAGAATGGCTCTTTAACCTGACTATGAGTTCTCAGTAACTATTTTCAGAGACTTTGATCTGAGCTGGCCCCTTAGGGAAGAGAGGAGTGATTTACAGGGGACTTGGAGCTCCTTGGTTCACTCAGGGTGGGTTTGGATCAAGTCCAAACTTCTGCCTATCTTTTGTATAAGAAGACATTTTCATATGTTCCCAGAATAGACACTAAGCTTTGATTAATTTAATTGTCCTCATTGAAATGATGGAATTGATTCTAGGACATTTTTGCCAGGTACGCATGGACCACCAGTACAGGAAGAGGAAGGACGCAGAGCAGTGCCCTTCCTCTCTCACAATGCTGTCTTATTCTCACTCTGTCAACCTTAAATAAAAACTCTTTTAGTTGAAGTAAACAATCTTGCCAGCGTTCGTGTGGACCCCAAATGCCGGATTTATTGTCTTTTTTAGGAATGTCTTAAAACAGCAGTGGGCACAAGTCTCTCAGTGAGAACACAGAAGTGATGAGCTGAATCTGCCACTAGATGTCATCGCATCTTCAAACAAATGACTTTAAAGATCATTTCAGTAAAAGCTTGCTTCAAACCTCAGATTTTTGTGTTCTTTTCCATGGCATCAATGGAGTAAGTAATAAAGCTATCATTCACTTTTAACACATTTGCCCTATTTAGATTTTGGAATTTATTTTGCTTTATCCAGCCCGTTGCATTGTGAACTGGTGCTTACAATGTGTGAATGGTACTTTTCATAATGCAATACTGATCTTGTCTTCACTTAAGAAGATGTGAAAACTATTCAGAAGCACAAAACAATATATATTTAATAGCTTTTCCATTACAGAAAGCTAATAAAAATTCAAATATGAATAGATTTTGCTGGGGAAATTGCATTTCCATTTCTCTTGGGAAAAATGGGTACTTTATTTTTTATATTCTTTTGTAAATGACTACTAAATTGCATAACTTCTGTGCATTCTAGAGTTGTGCATCAGCTTTATCAATTTTTTAAAAATAGAAGTGCTACTAAATTATTGTTATCAATTATACTTTTCAATATGAACTCTTAATATTGTCCTAGTCATACTTCACCAAAGGGGGGTTGTACATGGACCTGTTTTTTGTTTTTTGTTTTTTTAAGAAAAACAACAAACCCCAAACAAAACCAAGGTAAGATTGAGTATAGCAAAAGGTAATCAGTAAAGCACAACAATCTCACACTTCCATGTTTTATAATCTCTGATCAAAGCAGGAGTAACAGTTACACAGTTACATATCTAAATAATAGGCTTTCAAAATCTCAAGCCAAATTTAATGTCATTATAAATTGGTATATGCTCTTTGTTTATATTTCTTTGAAAAGATTATTAATAATTGGAATTTCTTGTAAAGGACTGATGTTTAGAACCAGAAATCTTATTTTCTATCCAGTGCATATATCCTATCTTTCTATCCATTTCTCTGGTATAAAGTAGAAAATTTCAGATTTAAATATGAAAATGATCTTCCTTCCTACCATTGACCTATCAGATATATCTCATTTATACACTGTTGTCAGTAGAGAGGCTTTTTTTTTTTTTTTTTGAAACAGCCAATTCATCCTGCTGGTAAAACTTCTGCAATACACATACTAAAGCAAGATGAGGATTATGTTATGTGTCGATGTGTTTGTTGGCTCAGCCATGTCTGACTCTTTGCAACCCCATAGACTGTAGCCCTGTCAGGCTCCTCTGTCTGGAATTTTCCAGGAAAGAATACAGGAGGAGGTTGCCATTTCCTCCTCCAGGGGATCTTCCCCATCCAGGGATCAAACCCACATCTCTTGCATCTCCTGCATTGGCAGGCAGGTTCTTGATCAGTGTGCCACCTGCGAAGCCCATTTTGTGTGGGTATTGCTCAATAATTCTTCACAACCACTATTGAAGTTGATTAAACTTTCACTGGGGAAACCCTGCCTAAGCCTCTCCTGAGAACCTGCCTTCTGAGGCTGCTTCTAAGATGCTGAAATGAGTAATACTTTCTCCTTACTGTTGCCAGGTCAGGAGAAGCACTGGAGATGTTCACTGTGGAAGTAAAAGTATTTAAGGTTGAAAAACTTCACCCATAATAAGAGACAAATGGTTGACAAAAGTTTACAAATGAGCAAAGATGGCTAAGATTGTACCACCTGGGTGACACCGTGTCACTGTCGTCCTGGTATCAATGGTGCCAAGGACAGAGAGGAGGCTGGATAAACATTTACTGAGTTGAATTATAAGAAGAAATTTTAAAAGCATGCAGAAGTTTATTACTGTATGAGGTGGGTGTTCTTGTGGATACAGAATTATGCTATCTTTTGAACACAAAAAAAATCATATAGTAAAATACATACCCTGATGTATAGTTAGGTTGTTATGCTTGGATTTGTGTCTCCCAGAGTGGTTGAATTTTAGTGATGGTTTGTTGGTCATACTCTCATCTTGTCTGTCTTGGTCACTTGCATTTATTGCAAAATAGGGGGCTATGGTTTGGGGATACATTCTAATTTGTAAGGACAGAGAAAGGTAAAGAGAGAGGGCCTCAGAAAGAGAAAAGGACTTTGCACTTGCAAGGAAGTTCACTTTGATTCAAGGTGTAGGTACTAGCCTAGAAACAGACTGAAGTTGAGTTATCTACCACATGAAAATGAAGACCGTAGCTTTTGCTTCTTTAATGCGTATCTCTAGCCACCATGGTGGTTGGTCAGCTCTTGGGTATAGAAATGCTAGCGTTCTACGAGGTCGTTACTCTCCTACAGTCATGCGACACCTATTGTAGTTACATGTAGTTGCCCTGAATGTTTCCTTTTTTTTTTTTTTTAAATTTTAGTTTTTTATTTTTTAAATTTTAAAATCTTTAATTCTTACATGCATTCCCAAACATGAACCCCCTCCCACCTCCCTCCCCATAACAACTTTCTGGGTCATCCCCATGCACCAGCCCCAAGCATGCTGCATCCTGCGTCAGACATAGACTAGCGATTCAATTCACATGATAGTATACATGTTAGAATGTCATTCTCCCAAATCATCCCACCCTCTCCCTCTCCCTCTGAGTCCAAAAGTCCGTTATACACATCTGTGTCTCTTTCCCTGTCTTGCATACAGGGTCGTCATTGCCATCTTCCTAAATTCCATATATATGTGTTAGTATACTGTATTGGTGTTTTTCTTTCTGGCTGACTTCACTCTGTATAATTGGCTCCAGTTTCATCCATCTCATCAGAACTGATTCAAATGAATTCTTTTTAATGGTTGAGTAATACTCCATTGTGTATATGTACCACAGCTTTCTTATCCATTCATCTGCTGATGGACATCTAGGTTGTTTCCATGTCCTGGCTATTAAAACTATAAAACACTGATGAAAGAAATCAAAGAGGACACTAATAGATGGAGAAATATACCATGTTCATGGATTGGAAGAATCAATATAGTGAAAATGAGTATACTACCCAAAGCAATTTACAAATTCAATGCAATCCCTATCAAGCTACCAGCCACATTTTTCACAGAACTAGAACAAATAATTTCAAGATTTGTATGGAAATACAAAAAAACCTCGAATAGCCAAAGCAATCTTGAGAAAGAAGAATGGAACTGGAGGAATCAACTTACCTGACTTCAGGCTCTACTACAAAGCCACAGTCATCAAGACAGTATGGTACTGGCACAAAGACAGACATATAGATCAATGGAACAAAATAGAAAGCCCAGAGATAAATTCACACACATATGGACACCTTATCTTTGACAAAGGAGGCAAGAATATACAATGGAGTAAAGACAATCTCTTTAACAAGTGGTGCTGGGAAAACTGGTCAACCACTTGTAAAAGAATGAAACTAGATCACTTTCTAACACCGCACACAAAAATAAACTCAAAATGGATTAAAGATCTAAATGTAAGATCAGAAACTATAAAACTCCTAGAGGAGAACATAGGCAAAACACTCTCAGACATAAATCACAGCAGGATCCTCTATGATCCACCTCCCAGAATTCTGGAAATAAAAGCAAAAATAAACAAATGGGATCTAATTAAAATTAAAAGCTTCTGCACAACAAAGGAAACTATAAGCAAGGTGAAAAGACAGCCTTCTGAATGGGAGAAAATAATAGCAAATGAAACAACTGACAAACAACTCATCTCAAAAATATACAAGCAACTTATGCAGCTCAATTCCAGAAAAATAAACGACCCAATCAAAAAATGGGCCAAAGAACTAAATAGACATTTCTCCAAAGAAGACATACGGATGGCTAACAAACACATGAAAAGATGCTCAACATCACTCATTATTAGAGAAATGCAAATCAAAACCACAATGAGGTACCACTTCACACCAGTCAGAATGGCTGCGATCCAAAAATCTGCAAGCAATAAATGCTGGAGAGGGTGTGGAGAAAAGGGAACCCTCCTACAGTGTTGGTGGGAATGCAAACTAGTACAGCCACTATGGAGAATGGTGTGGAGATTCCTTAAAAATTGCAAATAGAACTACCTTATGACCCAGCAATCCCACTTCTGGGCATACACACCGAGGAAACCAGAATTGAAAGAGACACATGTACCCCAATGTTCATTGCCCTGAATGTTTCTTATGGGACACCTACTGTCTGCTTCTGTACCTCTGCTCTAGATTGG
The DNA here is from genome assembly GCF_016772045.2 of Ovis aries. Taxonomy (NCBI): domain Eukaryota; kingdom Metazoa; phylum Chordata; class Mammalia; order Artiodactyla; family Bovidae; genus Ovis; species Ovis aries. The sequence goes on along the minus strand of NC_056057.1, from coordinate 60,972,187 downwards.
AGACTTCCAAAAACTGATTACTGTCTCATTCAGACATGGCTGTCTTTTAGATCTGCCTGGAAAATTAAACACAAAAGGTTCAGATGTGTTTACGCATATTAAGTTATAAAAGGAGAGGTTTCTGTCTAGTAAATCTAAGGATAGAATCACAAGTACTTTTCTAGATATCCATATGTGAGGTGTTCTGAAGGCCGATTTCATTTAGAATAGTAGGCAGCACTAGCAGAACAGCTCTGGTACAGCTGTTTTAAGCAGAGCGTAACTGGGCTCAGGGGCAGACTTGGTCATTGAAACCTTCTTCCATGACAACTTGGTGATCGTCACGATTTAATCTCCTTATAACAAAGTTTCTTCATCTGGTACAAACTGGGGGTAATATTACCAATATCTGGGTGCTGCTGTGAGTCTTCAATAAAATAACACATAACTTTAAAACAGCACCTGCTATTAATACATACTAATATTCAGTCTTAGTTACTATTTTTATTATTCTGATATTGGATTTCTGCCTACTAATTCCTTTGAAAAATGGGACAATTTTCTTCAGCTAAGAAAGTTTGAAACCTACCAATCTTGACTATTACTATATGAAAATTCTCTTTTCTCTGCTCAAAGCATTTTGCCTAGTAAATTGGAATGGGCTCCACAGATCAGAGCAATGAAGCGCTCAGGTCAGTGCTGCATGAACCCTGATGAATTGTTCTTTGATGAGTTGTCATTTTCTATTCTTGAAAGGGGCATTAAGAATTTATAACAACGGTCTAGTTGCATTACCATTTGGACAGTGTGTTTATGCTAATTTCTACTGCCAATCCTAATTACCAGCAGTTAAATTCATTAAAAAATAATTTTTTTCAGACTGTTTTCTGATTCACCTTGTTTCTTAGAATATCTCAATTTCCTTTTGGTTCACTTGCCACAAGTATCACATGATTTATTCACCAAGCAGTATAAATCAGAGGTGCCTTTCCTTTTTCACCAGTCAGTTACTGAGTGCTTCTAGATGCTTCATGGGTATCCAAAAATTTTCCCATAAAACCTTGGAGGTCATCTAGTCCAACAGGTCACATATGATAGAGTTATTTTTGTACGCTGAGTGACAAGTGGTTCTCTGTCTGTTTCATGAAGGCTAGATTCTTGCCTGCGACTAGCTTAGATTATAGTTACTGACACATAATACAGAACTAAATAAAGTTACAAAGCTTTCACATTTTTCAATCTGGTAAGTCAAGCACACAAATACTACTGATTTGTCCAAGTCACAAACTAAGTAATAGTAGGATTGAGAACAGAATTAAGGTGCCTAGCTCCTAAAATACAACTTTATCACAACACTGCTTTCCTCAGAGCCATTTCTTCTTTTAAAAAGTGCTGTGAATAATGATTCAATATTTAGCTAGGCAATAAAACTAAACTTGGTTTAATGAAAAGAACACTTGTTTTCGTGGTCAGAAGTCATGGATAAGAGATCAGGCTTTGCCTTTGAACAGTTGTGTGAACGCTGTCAGCTTCCTTATCAGCTTCAATTTCCTTCACCTATAAATTCAAGGTTACATTTCTTGCCTTGTCCACTATGTCAGCTAGCTAATCCAGTGAAGTTATTCTTGGGTAACTCTTACTTTGCTCAGACTCTTGTAGAAGGCAAGGTGTCTAAGTCTAGGAATATTTTCTTCCTTAGCTCATCTTCTCCCAGTCATGCAGAACTACTTACATCCTGGAGAAGAACAAAATTCTTCACCTCACATATCTTGCCAGACCTCAGTACAGGCTATTGAAAGAGATAGAATAGCCTATGTAGCAGGAACAAATCTCCATCTACAAATTCAGTCTTCCAAGAGATACCTCTGGTAGAAAGTGCTAATTATTCTCCCATATTTATTCTCCTTTCCTCTCAGAAATGGAACTCTGTAAATGGCAGCTCATGGTCTCCACATTTCCTTGACTACTGGAAATATTCCTGTGACTCCAGTCTGGCCAGTGGTGAACATAAAAACACAAGTGATCTGTGAAACTTCTGGGAGGGAGTGTCCTTTCCTCTCGATTTTCCCTTTCAGTCTGTCTGTAATATGTGTGTGTGTGCTAAGTCACTTCAGTTGCGTCCAACTCTTTGTGGTCCTATGAACTGTAGGGCCCTATGGAGCCAGGCTCCTTTGTCCATGGATTCTCCAGACAAGAATACTGGAGTGGGTTGCCATGCCTTTCTCCAGGGGATCTTCCCTACCCAGGGATCAAACCTGGGTCTCCCACATTGCAGGATGATTCTTTATAGTCTGAGCCACCAGGGAAGCCCTCTGTAATATGAATGTCTATAAATTTTAACTCAGTCATCCCAACAAAAATTGAAACATATACTATTAGTATTTTCGCTCAGCTGGTGAGGGATTTCAGGCACTGAAGGACCAGGAGTGTTATCCCAAGTCATATACTTCTGATGGAGTCAGGTTTCTCATTCAGAAAGTGTAACTCTTCAGACCATTTGTACAACTACTGCCTCCCCTGAAAGGAAAATGGAATTACACTGTTCCAGTTCTTCCTGAGGGACTGCAGGGAAATGTGACTATAATTATCCTTGAGTGTCCCCTCCCCAAGTTTCATATATATTATACTAAAATTTCAGATAGGCCTTGATGGTCACTGGTCACCTTTCTACCATGGGTATAACTGAGATGTCCATTATTAAGAGTAAATTTTTGAAAATGTTGACTAGGGCATAGAAAGCTTTACATATTTTCAACCCAAAAAGAGAGACAAGAAGAAAATTTAAAAGGAGAAAAGCCTAGAATACAGTTGTTAGACCCATTAGAATTAACATTTCAAGAGGAATGAAACTGTACCTGTTCTGCTTCCCATAGCCCTGACATTAAGCCATTATCTTATAATTTTATAATAATAATAATAATAATAAAAACCCTGCTTTCCTCCCTCCATTCAAGAAAATAGTAAAAGTGACTGTTCCTTTGTTGAGAGAAGTTTGTGGGAGGACTTTATGGGTTTTGTTTTGAAAGCTGAAGTCCAGTGGGATTTGAGGTGAGAGAAATTTCTTCCATGTTAAAGGAGATTGTTAGACACCATTAAGGAGTAGAGAGAGGAGTGTGAATCAGTGAACAATGATTTCAGTTTAGGGGGAAGGTCAGGGTAAAGTCTGAGGGTTTCATGCTGCAAATAAAATATTAAATGATGAGGGAAGTAATTCTTAAGTATAAAAAACCTAAATTTATCTTTGAAGTTTATAAGCTGTAAGGCAAGGAGTGTGAGTGATGTTCAGTGATAGTCAGCCAAGCAACTCTGAATTCACGTGGTCCTGCCTGAACTTCCCACCCACCTGTACTTAAAACTCAGTTATACTTCTTTACTTGTCACCTTGGCTGGGGACAGTAAGGTCTGTTGTATGGCTACTCTATCTGTCCCCCACAATAAGCCTGACGATTTGGGACTGCTTAGAGATTGAAAGAAGGAGAAGGCAATGGCACCCCACTCCAGTACTCTTGCCTGGCAAATCCCATGGACAGAGGGGCCTGGTAAGCTGCAGTCCATGGGGTCGCTAACAGTCGGACATGACTGAGTGACTTCACTTTCATTTTTCTCTTTTATGCATTGGAGAAGGAAATGGCAACCCATTCCCGTGTTCTTGCCTGGAGAATCCCAGGGACAGGGGAGCCTGGTGGGCTGCCGTCTATGGGGTCGCACAGAGTCGGACACGACTGAAGTGACTTAGCCACAGCAGAGATTGAAAGAAAGTGGAACCACAGGAATTTCTCTGCCTCCAACATGCCTTACCCTTTCAGTTAGATAACTCTGCCTTTCCCATGCCATTCTTGGATTATGGGGCTCTGATCAGTCCAGAAGACCCATGTAGGATCCAGTTTCCTTGAAGTTTAATGTGACCGTGGATTATAATACCACTCCCTGTCCAAGGGCTCATAATTCAGCCCAGGTCATCTTTTTTTTTTTTTTTTTTTCAAACCTTATTCTTCCCACAGTGCTAAACTTCTGAAAATAAAGCCCAGATTACCCTGACGTGAACTTCTCCTGAAAAAAACCAACAAGGAGCCTGCTGTCTGCTTTTAAAGCAAGAGAAGGGAAAGGGAATGTAAGGCAAACCATTGAAATTATCCTGATCCATGCATATCATGCATACACATATTTTATCTGAAGACTAAAAAGAGACAAATGAGAATCAAGCAAAACAATCAGTCTTCCAAATGTTCATCTGCCTCATGACCATCGAAGGCTTGGCTGGTAAGTCTTTCTCCCCTCAGTTACCCATCAGAAGCCTTTGCCATGTGGATCATTTCCAGTCTGTCAGCATCCACAGTCAGCATCTCTTGCTTGCCAAGAAACCTGCACTTAGTTTCCTCTGGAATACCTGACCTTAGCTCATCTTAATTGTATTCTTTGTTGCCCAAATTCCAGGAGGCCCACTGCTGGCAAATAACTCACCTTTCATCTTGTGCTAGGGAACAGTGATGTCCTTTCAGTTGTTTTCCTCAGGCATGACTATTTATCTATCTTTTCTCTGTACAATGGCTGGCATCACTTGCCAATCTGCATTCCAAAATTCCCTCGCATAAAACTCGACTCAGAAAGCATTTTATGAAGCATGTAGGACTCTATAAGTGGGCAGGGTCCCCCCCCCCCACCCCTGGATTAAATAAAACAAGTGTATTCACTAAAATTTGATTTTCTTAAATAGTTGTACTCAAGAAAATCAATTTTAAATGAAGGAGGATAAAACAAGCAAATGATTTTGGATCTTTTCTCTACAGCTATAGAAATTGATGTTCCTTGTTCTTTTTATACTTTTTATGTTGGAACTACTTGTAGCATATGGAGTCCAGGGTATTTTGTGTGAATGTATTCTTGGCTCCAGTCCCACCAAAAAACTCAGAAAAATCTTTCCATCAGATATCCCAGAAAATTGCTACAACTGGTGGCACGATGGACAGTTGTCAACTGGTTGTCCAATTGGCACCAGTTCATTCGAGATTGAGCATGAGAGGTTTAAACACTAATATCTTTGAGCTGCTGAAACACTGTGTCACACTGAGAGGAGGCTTGCTTTTAGCTGTAAATCCAATCACAAAGTTACATTTTCCTCCAAAAAGAATGAACAGAATCAAATCCTTCCATTATCACAAGGTAACTGAAGAAGGCAAAACACAATTGAAGCCTTCCCTGGTGGTCCAATGGTTAAGAATCTGCCTTCTAATTCAGGGGACGCAAACTAAGATCGCACATGCCTCAGGGCAGCTAAGCCCGCTGCGCTGCAACTAAAACTCAGTGCAACCATGGAGAATGAGGTCTTTAATAGGTAGGGAGTAAAGTGAAGCTAAGCCTGGCCTCTGTCTCATGAAGAATAAAGGTGTGATAGAAGGGAAGGGCTTGTGAGCTAAACTTTGAGCCTGACCTTGAAAGTTCTAATGAATTTGGACTAATAGCACAATACAAAAATTTACTGAAGTGAAATTTTGAGCCTGACCTTGAAAGAGCTTATGCATTTGGGTGAGTGGATAAGCAAAGTTTGGAGGTAACAATGACCAAGAAGCAGAAATCTGCAGCATTTCCCTTTGTGCAGATGAAGCATTCTCCATTATTATGGTTATTGCGGTTATTGCTTTTAGGCATCTCGGATAGTTTTAACTTATTTTTAGAAATACTGTCACAGCTTTATCTTTATTGTGACCAGATGTGAGCAGATTCAAAGCAATTGGAATTGTTTAGAAATATTAGAGTTTGTGTGAAAAAGATACATCAGACAGAGGTGGACCATTTTAGATTTTAAGCAAGAACAGAACACTTTTTGCACAAAATGACAAAAAGAAGAAACAAATAAAAATACTTATAAGAATAAATGTAATTTATGTATCTATTAAATACAGTATTATTAGCTTATTAAGTTGCTTCAAAGGCCTGCTGCTGCTGCTGCTAAGTCACTTCAGTCGTGTCCGACTCTGTGTGACCCCATAGACGGCAACCCACTAGGCTCCCCCATCACTGGGATTCTCCAGGCAAGAACACCAGAGTGGGTTGCCATTTCCTTCTCCAGTGCATGAAAGTGAAAAGTGAAAGTGAAGTTGCTCAGTCGTGTCTGACTTCAAATGCCTATTTTCTATAAAATCATGAACTTGTACACTAATGCCATCTATTTTTAGTCATTAGTTCACCCTTCTCTATGAGAGGTGAGAGCCTCATAAAGCATTAGCATTACATGGACCTAAGAGGTAATTGAATTTAAGCTTTGCATTCTGCAAATGACAAAGCAGAGACTTAAAGAAACAATGATCTTCCCAAGGTCACGCAACTGGTTAGCACTGAAGCTGAAGCTAGAATTCTGATCTGACGCTTAGGTCATGATGTGCTTGTTTTCCTAATATTCTCCAAGATGGCCTTTATGGCAAGACTTGGAAGTCAACTTCTTAAATATCTGGTACTAATTATATCATGCATTATACACAAACAGAACGGTGTTATAAATCACAAGAAGACTTATAAACTAAATAAATCATAAACAGAATTTAATTTTTGTTATATGAATCATTAGGGAGATTGATATTAGAGGCAAAGATGAAGAATTATGGGCTTATTTTAGGGAGACTTGAGTTTATGAATAAAAAATGAAACTTGATAAGTAGTATGTCATGGTAGATTCTTCATCTAGGAGTGATGTGATCAATGTGGTCTTCTAGGAAGATTATTCCATTAGGTCTGGATATTGGCAAATAGGTTGACACCAAGAGAAAGAGAATGAGGTTTCTGAGCTAATCCGTAACTGGCGTGAATAGGTACCCTTCAAGTGATGATGGAGGCTCTGGATCACTCTTCATTTAGTGTCTGAGTCTATTTAGGCTGCTATGACATAGTACCATAGACTGAGTGGCTTAGACAGTAAACAGTAATTTTTCACAGTTCTCGAGACTAGGAAATCCAAGACTCAGGCACTGGCAGATGCTGTGTTTGCTGAAAGCCCACTTCCTAGTTCATAATAGTCATCTTGCTGTCTTCACGTGGCAGAAAGGGCAAGGGGGCTCTCTGGAGTCTCTCTTAGGAGGGCACTAATACCAATCATGGGGGCTCTGACCTCATAACCTAATCACTTCTCCCAGGCTCCACCTCCAAATACCATCCATGGGAGGTTGCTCTGCTGAACTGTGCTTAGCTGCTCAGTTGTGTCTGATTCTTTGCGATCCCATGGGCTGTAGTCTGCCAGGCTCCTCTGTCTATGGGGATTCTCCAGGCAAGAATACTGGAGTAGGTTACCATGCCCTCCTCCAGGCAATCTTCCCAACCCAGGGACTGATCCCAGGGCTGCTGCATTGCAGGTGGATTCTTTACTGTCTGAGACACTAGGGAAGCCCATGAATACTGGCGTGGGTAGCTTCTCAAGGCAAACTTCCTGACCCAGGAATCAAGCTGGGGTTTCCTGCATTGCAGGCAGATTCTCTACCAGCTGAGCTACCAGGGAAGCCCACGTGGGAGATTAGGTTTCAACAAATAAATTTTGAAGGGACACAAACACTGTCCATAGCATTTAGTGACTGAATAACATCAATAATGAGGAAAGACAGAAAATTATCATGGTTGCTAACCAAGGCTTTCTGAAATCAATGGAAGTTTAAAAAATGCAGCTACTTAAGCTTCAAATTTTGTGATTCTGATTTTGTCCTGGGTGAATCTTGTCTCTATAGGTAACAATGTATATGAAATGGTAAATGAAAGTGTTTTAAGGGGGCTATAGAAAAAAAGTGACTTTTTAAAAAGCAGATATAGAGATTCTTAGCTATAAAAGCAAGTTTATTTTCCTTCCTTGAAAAGTTACTTAATTAGTTAAATAAATGGGTGACTCACTGGGTAAAGAATCCACCTGCAATGCAGGAGACATTATTCATTCTCTGGGTTGGGACCGGATGCCATGATCTTCATTTTCTGAATGTTGAGCTTTAAGCCAACTTTTTCACTCTCCTCTTTCACTTTCATCAAGAGGCTTTTAGCTCCTCTTCACTTTCTGCCATAAAGGTGGTATCATCTGCTTATCTGAGGTTATTGATATTTCTCTTGGCAATCTTGATTCCAGCTTGTGTTTCTTCCAGCGTTTCTCATGATGTACTCTGCATAGAAGTTAAATAAGCAGGGTGACAATATACAGCGAAAAATTTGGCTTAAAGCTCAACATTCAGAAAATGAAGATCATGGCATCCGGTCCCATCACTTCATGGGAAATAGATGGGGAAACAGTAGAAATAGTGTCAGACTTTATTTTTTGGGGCTCCAAAATCACTGCAGATGGTGACTGCAGCCATGAAATTAAAAGACGCTTACTTCTTGGAAGAAAAGTTATGACCAACCTAGACAGTATATTCAAAAGCAGAGACATGACTTTGCCGACTAAGGTCCATCTAGTCAAGGCTATGGTTTTTCCTGTGGTCATGTATGGATGTGAGAGTTGGACTGTGAAGAAAGCTGAGCGCCGAGGAATTAATGCTTTTGAATTGTGGTGTTGGAGAAGACTCTCCAGAGTCCTTTGGACTGCAAGGAGATCCAACCAGTCCATTCTGAAAGAGATCTACCCTGGGATTTCTTTGGAAGGAATGATGCTAAAGCTGAAGCTCCAGTACTTTGGCCACCTCATGCGAAGAGTTGACTCATTGGAAAAGACTCTGATGCTGGGAGGGATTGGGGGCAGGAGGAGAAGGGGACGACAGAGGATGAGATGGCTGGATGGCATTACGGACTCGATGGATGTGAGTCTGAGTGGACTCCGGGAGATGGTGATGGACAGGGAGGCCTGGCGTGCTGCGATTCATGGGGTCACAAAGAGTCGGACACGACTGAGCGACTGAACTGAACTGGGTTGGGAAGATCCCCTGAAGGAGGACATGGCAACCCACTCCAGTATTCTTGCCTGAAGACTCCCATGGCAGAGGAGCCTGGCAGCATATAGTTCATAGGGTCAAAAAAAGTCAGACACAACTGAAGCTACTGAGCATACACACGTATATTACTAATTAATGATGAGGGTGTGTATCCCCTATAGATAACTAAGGTTAGACTCAAACTTTCTTGCCCTGACTTCCTAATATAAGCGTTTGGAAATAAGTAAATATTACAAATTCATGGATTATTCACTTTCAGGTACCCTTGTATTTTTATTTTACCATTTTTTTTTAATTCTCATTTTTCATTCTCTTTCTTAAGAACTTTTGTACTGTCTTGTTTCCCTTTTAATACAGACCACTCTGTCTATACTCAGGCTTCTTTCTACAGATGGAGTCCTTTGAGAGAAAGGATGAAAAGGGAATTAATGGTGCCAAATCTCCTATCTGCGTGAGAAGACAAAGGGATCATGGTTGTTTGTCTTTAGAGAAACAATGTGGTAGGATTTGTTTGAAAGTGGAATCCTGCCTCTTTCTGCTCTACTTTGCTTTCTTGGTCTACTTCAGATAATCCAATCTGAAAGTCCTGCTATAAAAATGGAAAAATTCATTAAGATTTTTAAGTGCCATTCACTGTTTTGCATTTCAATGTTGTATAAATCTTAGCCTTGACCTTGTAAACTCCAAAAGCACAGGCTGAAGATTCATGAATTCATGTTTTCATCCTGGACACCTCTGAACTCTAAATTTGCTTACTGAACCACCTACTCAGCATCACCGCTTGCATATGTAGCAGGGATCTCCTTTAAATGTATTCATAGCAGAGCTTGTCAATTTTCCCTCAAAGACTATCTGTCCCACCCAGCCTTCCCCATTTTAGCTACTTACAACTCTCTTATTATGGTTTCTTGAGGGTAAAACTCCCAAAACAAGACCCCGTTGTCACTCTCAACTAGTTTCTTTCACTCAATTTTCACATCTAATTTGTCAGCAAATCCCAGTCACTGTATCTTCAAAATATATCTTGGCTTCCAGCTATGATGGGCTGGCTTGGAGTTAACCAGTCCTCTCCCTGAGAGCAACTAGAAAATCTGGATAAAATATAGAAAAACATCTGCCAGAAGGCTTTGTATGGTTTCCAAGGCAGCCAAAATTTGAGCAGTCATAATCCTAGAATAAAAAGAATTGCAGAGAAGTGAGATTTAGCTTCTAAGCACTTTTGCCTATGGGGCAGTGCTGGCCAGGAGTTAGAGAAGCTGAACAGAGAGTAGTTATCAGAAATCTGATGGTACTTGGAGATAAAAACTGGAGTATAAAGTCTGCAAAGTGAATGGGCCCAGGTTCTCCATTTAGAGCTCTAAATGACAACACACAAGAAGTAAGGGCAAATCAGAAATAGATCAGCTTGAGGAATATTGAAACTTTTATCCCAATCAGCTTAAGCCCTGACTTGGTTAATGTTTCTGCTCCTATTCAAAACTACCTTTTAGAAGCTTGAGAAAAGCATTTTAGAGGAAGAATTGCCCTTTCAGTGTCTCTACAATTTTTCTGTCCCATGCCCTGACTTATTACTAGATAGGACCTTGGGAAAGAGTAGACAATAAAAATACTCACAGGTGATTCAGATATTGGAATTTAAAATAACTAAAAATTATGTTCAAGAAAAATTGATGACAGAATGGGGAGTTTCATTGGAAAGCTGAAATCTATAATAAAGAATAAGTGGGAATTCAAAAACCAAAAATCATCCTTTTCTGATGTGATAATTTTTTTAATGTCTTCTCTATTTTTCTTGATAAATCAGAAGTTTTTCAATTTTGTTAGTCATCTCAAAGAACAAAGTTCAAGTTTTATTGATTAGAGAAATAGGTTTGTTTCCAGGAGGCAGCTGTAGATAATCTAATAAACCATTCTAAGATTCAGCTTTTCACATCTTGAAAATGCACATTTTAGCTTAAATGATTGTTTATTGAACTTCAATAAATTGAACTCCAGTAAAATGTTAGGGGCTTCCCAGGTGGCGCTATTGGTAAAGAACCGGCCTGCCAACAGAAGACATAAGAGACATGAGTTTGATCCCTGGGTCAGCAACATCCCCTGGAGAAGGACATAGCAACCCACTCCAGTATTCTTGCTGGAGAATCCCTCCCATGGACAGAGGAGCTTGGCGGTCTACAGTCTATGGGGTCACAAAGAGTTTGACACTACTGAAACAATTTAGCATGCATGCAGTAATGTTGATTTTTGACTTGTGAAGAGAATACCTTTGTGGGGATGTGTCATACACAGGTGGAACTACAGAGCTGGCTGAGTTTAGGAGAAAAGTCCAAGCTAGAATGGGTTATCAGCCAAGAAGGGGCAGTTGTAGCTAAGAGGGTGCATAGGATCACCAAAAAGAAAGGGAAGAGACAGAAGAGGAAATGTGAAAGGGATAGAAATGCAGATTCCTGAAGCTGGGCGTTTGAACCAGCTTTCTTTATAAATTCCAGAGCTTGATCACCAGCCAAACTGTTAACGAGACAAAATAAACAGCCCCCTTTCCCCTGCAAAATGAAACAGCTTATGTTTTACTAAACAATCATCTCCTTTTTGAAACCTTTTCCAACAGAAGGTATATGTTGATGTATTTAGTATGAATGAATGACATATGCTTCAAAAAGTGGGGTTCTTGAGCAATGTTAAAAAAGAAAGAATGGTTTTTAAAGATCTAGTGAAAAGCTAGAATTATACATTCTTATTCTCTGGGATCAATTAATATAGAGACAAAGACCTGAATTCTAGGTGACTCTAAAGGATGTGGTGACACCAGAGCATTGGAAGGGTCCCATGGAGCTTTGATTTTAAAGTAGGTGTTGGGTTCCTTGGAATATATCAGAACATCTATTAAAGGTATATATTTATCAAAATTGTAGTGTTTTCAGGTCTTCTATTTCAGTCATTGGGCAAGTCATATCTATGTCTTGGCCAAGATCGAGTGCTTTTAATTTCTTGAGCATATTGACCATAGATACTATGTGAACCTGATGACATGTTAGTCAATGGCCTATAATCTCAAATCGAAAACTGTGCTGATCTGGCATGCTGTTTAAGAAATTTCATCTCCCTGGTATTATCAAAATCCTGACACGCTTTTAATAAATTGTTAAAATTAACTACGACACTTGCCTTAGTATACACATTGCCTTATAATTTACAATGTATTTGCCATGCTGAAAGATTGATTTTTAGATAGGTCTTGCTTGTCTGGGGAAAAAAATGTCATTCTGTTTTATGGAATAAAACAAGATTCCACAAGACACATTCAGTTAAAATGAAGCAAAAACTGCAGTGTTTGAGAATGGTAATGCCTTGTGTTATCTGGATTTATTGATCAAAATAAAATCAGTGTTCCATTTCAAATTTGCCTGCAGCAGCATGCTCTTTGCAACAGCCTCAATTTTTTGAAGTTTCCCACTGTACCCCCTATGACCCCCACTAACCACTTTTGAGCATAAAAAATTTTGCAGAATTGCATGCTAACTGAGAGATTATTGAGTTGCTTTCTATAAAGCTAAGATAGAAGTGAGCCAATGAATTAAAAACTTGTAGGTAGAAGAGCTTTTGAAAGGTGCTTTCTTCATAACTGAAATTACAAGAAGTTTTTATTGAACTCAACAGGTTAGATTTGAATAAAATCTAATTTTACATTAAAGATTATAGCCTGAGAGACTATGGAAAATGCTCTTTCATATAGACTCTTAAAATGTTTTCTTTTGTGAGGAATTATGTACATAAGTTATTGATTTTAAACTCAACTAAATAAGAACCAGGGCTTCCCAGTTGGCTCAGACAGTAAAGAATCTGCCTGCAATGCAGGAGACCTGGGTTTGATCCCTGAATCAGGCCGATTGCCTGGAGGAGGGCATGGCAACCTACTCCAGTATTCTTGCCTGGAGAATCCCTATGGACAGAAGAGCCTGGTGAGCTACACTCCATGGGGTCTCAAAGAGTCGGACACTACCGAGCAACTAAGCCCAGCACATATATGTGCTGGGCAGGGGCTGTGTGTAGGTCCGGGGCTCTGTTCGTATGCTTAGGTAATAATGTGGCCAGTCTTCTATGGAAATGAAAGAAAAATAATACTAAAAGTGAACTAGAATACCATGCTGTGAGCCATTATGCAAAATCACTAGGGCCAGAACAATTCTATTTGACTTACAAATCATTTATGCCCAGAAGGAACATGGAAATAAAGTTTCTGGGAGCTGGAATGCTAATTTTCTACTTTGGCTCTTCAGCTGGAACTGTCTAAATGACTTCCAGGACTGAAATTCCTTTTACATTGCTTCTCTTTAATAGCTGAGTAATATTCCATTGTTCCACAGCTTTCTTATCCATTCATCTGCTAATGGGCATCTAGGTGGCTTCCATGACCTAGCTATTGTAAACTTCAGTGAAAGCAGGTTGGCAGTGACTAACATGGATTATCCTCTGATGTCGTAAGTAGTGACAGACCCTTCTGCGTAAGATCACAATGGGGGAGAAAGTGGGAATATTTCTTTGGTCCTTGCTCTGGAATGGAAAGTGATTTCTATTAGTTCCAGAGAGCAAGAGTTAGACTCTGATGTGTGTGATGATTATCCAGGCAGCTTCTTATTAAAGCAGATGTCAGAACCATAGCCCCAGAGATTCTGGCTTAGTAGGTCTGGGCCCAAGGCTTCTCTCTGTATTTTTAAGAAGCTTCACTGATAAATTTGGTGCACAGTAAAGTTTGAGAACAATTGCTGTCAAACCTAGGTAAAAGAAAGGAAGCAGTTGTCAGGTTAAAACCCAGTATCTTGTTAACCTACAATTCCATTATTGTATATCAACTGTGTGCAAACATATTTTTCAGTTGTGTCTTTCAACAAATACTTTACGAATATCTACTTTGTACTGAGATTTTTTCTAGAAGATGGGCACAGACAAAAAGAATAAGATTCCATCATTTCCTTGGGCAGCTCAGTTTGGTAGACAGAATAGGTAAAGATATATTACAGTGACAAGGTAAAGAACCCGCCTGCCAATGCAGGAGACATAAGAGACACAGGTTCAATCCCTGGGTCTGGAAGATCCCCTGGAGGAGGGCATAGCAACCCATTCCAGTACTCTTGCCTGGAGAATCCCATAGCCAGAGGAATCTGGTGAGCTATACTCCATGGGGTCACAAAGAGTTAGACATGACTGAGTCAACTTAGCACGCATGCTCCACAGTGACAAATGTATTATAAATAGAAAAAAATCTATAAAATAAAGGTACATAGAAGGAAATTATATATTCTGGGGATATAAATGAAGAGTTTCCAGAGGAAGTGATGCACAAACTGGATTTTGAAGAATGTATTGGTATGTTCTGAATGGATTAGGGCAGAAAAAGTAATCTGGAAAGAAGTATTAGTTTAGGAATTCCTTAGATGTCCAGTAGTTAGGACTTTGTGCTTCCAATGTAGGGGGCACAAGTTCGGTCCCAGGTTGGAGAACTAAGATCCCAGAAGCCTCATGGCATGGCCAAAAAAAAAAAAAAAAAAAAAAAAAAGTAAAAAAGAAAGCTAGAAAGAAGTGCTAGTTTATACACGCTGCTCCTGCTGCTGCTGCTGCTAAGTTATTTCAGTTGTGTCTGACTCAGTGTGACCCCATAGACGGCAGCCTACCAGGCTCCCCCATCCCTGGGATTCTCCAGGCAAGAACACGGGAATGGGTTGCCATTTCCTTCTCCAATGCATGAAAGTGATAAGTGAAAGTGAAGTCACTCAGTTGTGTCCGACTCTTAGCGACCCCATGGGCTGCAGCCCATCAGACTCCTCCGTCCAGGGGATTTTCCAGGCAAGAGTACTCGAGTGGGGTGCCATTGCCTTCTCCGAGTTTATACATAGGCATGAGTTATCCTGCTTGAGTAGCTGCAAGTAGTTTAAGTGGAATGATAAGATGTAAGGGAAAGAAATGTAATCGATGAGTCTGGAGACGTAGGTAGGAAATAGACCATAAAAGTTCTTCTATTTCATACTAAATATCTTAGTTTTTTAAAATCCATTATGTCAGTAGTTTTTTAAGCTTTACTAGGTCATGGATTTTTCTGGGATACTTTTCTAGAAAGTTTCACTTACTCATTTAAAAACTTTTGCATCTGATTTCAGGAAGTCATAGACAAAGCGTTGCCAGTATAGATCATGCCTAAAGAGACTTACGTGGTCAGGTCTGCGCTTCAGAGTCATTGCTCTAGTCAGTATCAGCTTAGCAGCTGGACTATGTTAGGAAAGGCCAGCTTAGAGACAAGGGAAATGAGTTAGGAGGGAGGACAATAGAAATGAGAGGGAGAGTCAAGATTATGGAAATTGATCATTGTTTATATAGGGGAAGGAATGAGTGGAAGACCTCTCCAAGCTTTCAGACTAGGCTTTTGATTATGTGGAAGTGTTCTCAGATACAGTGGGGAATATGAGAAGATGTGCAAATAATGATTTGTTTTGCACATTTTAAGTTTGATACAGCACATGTTTCAGAAGCAGTTGTACTCATGTATCTGTTGCTCATAGGAGACATCAGTGTAACAGATACAGTTGTGGCCCAGCTAAATCTTCCCCATATTTCTTCTTCCTTGCTGGTAGAGGTCTGACTTTGCATCCTCATCCTTCTTTGTGGAGCCATGTGCTTTGGGACGTTGAGTCCAACCTCAGCCTCAACAAAGGTTTCCGAGAAGCCTCTCAGCTTGCATAGTCTCTTCTGGTCATAGTGATACCAATTCCTGTGCCAGTCATTTGCTTAGGAAGTGGCTGGTGATTGAGTTCTGGTCAATGAGAAATAGAGGGGTGTTTTCTGGGACCTGCTGGGAGAGTTCCTTAATGCTCACATGGCCAGATGTGTGAGAAGATGCAGCCATCTTGAACCCATGTAGTATGCTAGCCAAGGGGCTGAGAATGGCTTTTCTTTTTCTTTAAATATGAATTTATTTATTTTAATTTGAGGCTAATTACTTTACAATATTGTAGTGGTTTTGCCATACATTGACTTGAATCCGCCACAGGTGTACATGTGTTCCCCATCCTAAGACCCCCTCCCACCCTCTTCCCCATCCTATCCGTCTGGGTCATCCCAGTGTACCAGCCCTGAGCACCCTGTCTCAGGCATTAACACCTGGACTGGCAATTCGTTTCACATATGATAATATACTTGTTTCAATGCCATTCTCCCAAATCATCCCACCCTCGCCCTCTCCCACAGAGCCCAAACGACTGTTTTATATATCTGTGTCTTTTTTGCTGTCTCACATATAGGGTTATCATTACCATCTTTCTAAATCCCAAATATATGCGTTCAGTTCAGTTCAGTTCAGTTCAGTCACTCAGTCGTGTCCGACTCTTTGCCACCCCATGAATTGCAGCACACCAGGCGTCCCTGTCCATCACCAACTCCCGGAGTTCACTCAGACTCACGTCCATCGAGTTCGTGATGCCACTCAGCCATCTGACCCTCTGTCGTCCCCTTCTCCTCCTGCCCCCAATCCCTCCCAGCATCAGAGTCTTTTCCAATGAGTCAACTCTTTGCATGAGGTGGCCAAAGTATTGGAGTTTCAGCTTTAGCATCATTCCTTCCAAAGAAATCCCAGGGTGGATCTCCTTCAGAATAGATTGGTTGGATCTCCTTGCAGTCCAAAGGACTCTCAAGTCTTCTCCAACACCACAGTTCAAAAGCATCAATTCTTCGGTGCCCAGCCTTCTTCACAGTCCAAATTTCACATCCATTCATGACCACAGGAAAAACCATAGCCTTGACTAGATGGACCTTAGTCGGCAAAGTAATGTCTCTGCTTTTGAATATGCTATCTGTGTTGGTCATAACTTTTCTTCCAAGAAGTAAGCATCTTTTAATTTCATGGCTACAGTCACCATCTGCAGCGATTTTGGAGCCCCCCAAAATAAAGTTTGATACTGTTTCCACTGTTTCCCCATCTATTTCCCATGAAGTGATGGGACCAGATGCCATGATCTTCATTTTCAGAATGTTGAGCTTTAAGCCAACTTTTTCACTCTCCTCTTTCACTTTCATCAAGAGGCTTTTTAGCTCCTCTTCACTTTCTGCCATAAAGGTGGTGTCATCTGCATATCTGAGGTTATTGATATTTCTCCCAGCAATCTTGATTCCCGCTTGTGTTTCTTCCAGTCCAGCGTTTCTCATGATGTACTCTGCATAGAAGTTAAATAAGCAGGGCGACAATATACAGCCTTGACGTACTCCTTTTCCTATTTGAAACCAGTCTGTTCCATGTCCAGTTCTAACTGCTGCTTGCTGACCTGCATACAGATTTCTCAAGAGGCAGGTCAGGTGGTCTGGTATTCCCATCTCTTTCAGAATTTTCCACAGTTTATTGTGATCCACACAGTCAAAGGCTTTGGCATAGTCAATAAAGCAGAAATAAATATTTTTCTGGAACCGTCTTGCTTTTTCCATGATCCAGCGGATGTTGGCAATTTGATCTCTGGTTCCTCTGCCTTTTCTAAAACCAGCTTGAACATCAGGAAGTTCATGGTTCACATATTGCTGAAGCCTGGCTTGGAGAATTTTGAGCATTACTTTACTAGCATGTGAGATGAGTGCAATTGTGCGGTAGTTTGAGCATTCTTTAGCATTGCCCTTCTTTGGGATTGGAATGAAAACTGACCTTTTCCAGTCCTGTGGCCACTGCTGAGTTTTCCACAGTTGCTGGCATACTGAGTGCAGCATTTTCACAGCATCATCTTTCAGGATTTGAAATAGCTCCACTGGAATTCCATCACCTCCACTAGCTTTGTTCATAGTGATGCTTTCTAAGGCCCACTTGATGTCACATTCCAGGATGTCTGGCTCTAGATGAGTGATCACACCATCGTTATTATCCGAGTCATGAAGATCTTTTTGGTACAGTTCTTCTGTGTATTCTTGCCACCTCTTCTTAATATCTTCTGCTTCTGTTAGGTCCCTACCATTTCTGTCCTTTATCGAGCCCATCTTTGCATGAAATGTTCCCTTGGTATCTCTAATTTTCTTGACGAGATCTCTAGTCTTTCCCATTCTATTGTTTTCCTCTATTTCTTTGCATTGATCACTAAAGAAGGCTTTCTTATCTCTTCTTGCTATTCTTTGGAACTCTGCATTCAGATGCTTATATCTTTCTTTTCTCCTTTGCTTTTCACCTCTCTTCTTTTCACAGCTATTTGTAAGTCTTCCCAGACAACCATTTTGCTTTTTTTCATTTCTTTTCCATGGGGATGGTCTTGATCCCTGTCTCCTGTACAATGTCACGAACCTCATTCCATAGTTCATCAGGCACTCTATCAGATCCAGGCCCTTAAATCTTTTTCTCACTATAAATGATTTTATTTAGGTCATACCTGAATGGTCTAGCAGTTTTCCCTACTTTCTTCAATTTAAGTCTGGCTGTGCGGGCGCAGGAGGGCCTAACGGAGCTATCCCACGTTGAGGTCAGGAAGGGTGGCGGTGAGGAGATACCCTTTGTCCAAGGTAAAGAGCAGTGGCTGTGCTTTGCTGGAGCAGCCGTGAAGAGATACCCCACACCCAAGGTAAGAGAAACCCGAGTAAGATGGTAGGTGTTGCAAGAGGGCATCAGAGGGCAGACATACTGAAACCATACTCACAGAAAACTAGTGAATCTAATCACACTAGGACCACAGCCTTGTCGAACTCAATGAAACTAAGCCATGCCCATGGGGCAACCCAAGACGGGTAGGTCATGGTGGAGAGGTCTGACAGAATGTGGTCCACTGGAGAAGGGAATGGCAAACCACTTCAGTATTCTTGCCTTGAGAACCCCATGAACAGTATGAAAAGGCAAAATGATAGGATACTGAAAGAGGAACTCCCCTGGTCAGTAGGTGCCCAACATGCTACTGGAGATCAGTGGAGAAATAACTCCAGAAAGAATGAAGGGATGGAGCCAAAGCAAAAACAATACCCAGTTGTGGATGTCACTGGTGAGAGAAGCAAGGTCCGATGCTGTAAAGAGCAATATTGCATAGGAACCTGGAATGTTAGGTCCATGAATCAAGGCAAATTGGAAGTGGTCAAACAGGAGATGGCAAGAGTGAACATTGTCACTCTAGGAATCAGTGAACGAAAATGGACTGGAATGGGTGAATTTAACTCAGATGACCATTATATCTACTACTGTGGGCAGGAATCCCTCAGAAGAAATGGAGTAGCCATCATGGTCAACAAAAGAGTCTGAAATGCAGTACTTGGACGCAATCTCAAAAATGACAGAATGATCTCTGTTTGTTTCCAAGGCAAACCATTCAATATCACAGTTATCCAAGTCTATGCCCCAACCAGTAACGCTGAAGAGACTGAAGTTGAACGGTTCTATGAAGACCTACAAGACCTTTTAGAACTAACACCCAAAAAAGATGTCCTTTTCATTATAAGGGACTGGAATGCAAAAGCAGAAAGTCAAGAAACACCTGGAGTAACAGGCAAATTTGGCCTTGGAATGTGGAATGAAGCAGGGCAAAGACTAATAGAGTTTTGCCAAGAAAATGCACTGGTCATAGCAAACACCCTCTTCCAACAACACAAGAGAAGACTCTACACATGGACATCACCAGATGGTCAACACCAAAGTCAGATTGATTATATCCTTTGCAGCAAAGATGGAGAAGCTCTATACAGTCAACAAAAACAAGACCAGGAGCTGACTGTGGCTCAGATCATTTATGCATTAGTATACTGCATTGGTGTTTTTCTTTCTGGCTGATTTCACCCTGTATAATAGTCTCCAGTTTCATTCACCTCATTAAAACTGATTCAAATGTATTCTTTTTAATGGCTGAGTAATACTCCATTGTGTGTATGTACCACAGCTTTCTTATCCATTCATCTGCTAATGGACATCTAGGTTGCTTCCATGTCCTGGCTATTATAAACAGTGCTGTGATGAACATTGGGGTACGCGTGTCTCTTTCAGTTCTGGTTTACTCAGTGTGTGTGCCTAGCAGTGGGATTGCTGGGTCGCATGGCAGTTCTATTTCCAGTTTTGTAAGGAATCTCCACACTGTTCTCCATAGTGGCTGTCCTAGTTTGCATTCCTACCAACAGTGTAAGAAGGTTCCCTTTTCTCCACACCCTCACCAGCATTTATTGCTTGTAGGCTTTTGGATAGCAGCCTAAGAATGGCTGTTCTGCTGCTTGTAATCAAAATTATCCTAAATTTGAGATTTGGAATCTATCATCTTTCTAACATTTATCATGGTAAAAAAAACACATGTGTTTTCTGTCATCTTAACATTTTTAAGTGTACAGTTCAGCAGTGTTAAATATGTTCACAATGTTGTGAAGCAGATCTCCAGAACTTTCTATCTTGCAAATATGAGACTTTATATTCATTAAACTGGCACTCCCTCTCCCTCTTTCCCCTAGACCCTGGCAACCACTGTGGAATTTTTGTTAATAAGTTGTAATTAAAACTATGAGGGGGAATGAAACTCCACCTGAAGAGAATGTGATAGTTGGAATACTGGCATTTTAGGAAGGAAGCGGAGAAGAGCTCCACAAAGGAGATAGAGAAAGATTAACAGGAGATAGAATGAGAGGTCGTAGCATACAAGTCCATGAGACCTGAGAGGGGAGGGGCTTTGGGGGAATGGAGTAGTTTGCATGCTGAGTGTTGCAGAAAGATGTATTAAAGTGAAGTCTAAAAATTTCAACACTATTTTGCAATTAGGAAGTCATAGGTAATGTACTCAAGACCCATCTTGGTAGAGTCAAGAGGTCAGAAGCCAGAGTGAAGAATAAATAGAATTAAAGAAATAGGAGACAATTCCAAGCAAGTAAGAAAGCCACACAGATCTCCATTTTCCTCAAACAATAAGGTTCAAACTTACTCCTTTAACATGCTGTGAATATTTGCTCTTTTCAGCTGGATAGTGTCCAGAACATTGCCACAGAGACGGGAACAAAGCAGAACCTTCAGTCCTGTTTATCCTTCTGCTGCTTAAATGAGTACATATACTCTAGAGGAGCTTTGGTGGTTTGCCAGCAATTGTTTATCTTTGTTGGCCCTGTGGCTATAAATTGTTTTATTCTTACATGGGGGTCTAGAAAGAGGTATTGTTTCTTTGAAAGGTTTAAATTTACCCAGCAGAGGGACCTAATTTATTATTTTTAAAATTAATTAATTTATTTTAATTGGAGACTAATTACTTTACAATATTGTGGTGGCTTTTGCCACACACTGACATGAATCAGCCGTGGGTGTACATGTGTTTCCCATCCTGAACTCCCCTCCTACCTCCCTCCCCATCACATCCCTCTGGGTCATCCCAGTGCACCAGCCCTGAGCCTCATGCATACCTTGTCTCATGCATCGAACCTGGACTGGCAATCTGTTTCATATATGATCATATACATGTTTAAATGCTATTCTCTCAAATCACCCCACCCTCGCCTTCTCCCAGAGTCCAAAAGACTGTTCTTTATATCTATATCTCTTTTGCTGTCTCACATATAGGCTCATTGTTACCATCTTTCTAAAGTCGATATATATGCATTAATATACTGTATTGGTGTTTTTCTTTCTGATTCACTTCACTCTGTATAATAGGCTTCAGTTTCATCCACCTCATTAGAACTGATTGAAATGTATTCTTTTTAACGGCTGAGTAATACTCCATTGTGTATATGTACCACAGCTTTCTTATCCGTTCATCTGCTGATGGAATCTAGGTTGCTTCCATGTTGTGGCTATTTGTAAACAGTGCTGTGATGAACATTGGGGTACACACGTCTCTTTCATTTCTGGTTTCCTCGGTGTGTATGCCCAGCAGTAGGATTGCTGTGTCATATGGCAGTTTTATTTCCAGTTTTTAAGGAATTCCCACACTGTTCTCCATGGTGGCTGTAATAGTTTGCATTCCCACCAACAGTGTAAGAGGGTTCCCTTTTCTCCACACCCTCTCCAGCATTTATTGTTTGTAGACTTTTTGATGGCAGCTATTCTAACTGGAGTGAGATGATACCTTATTGTGGTTTTGACTTGCATTTCTCTGATAATAAGTGATGTTGAGCATCTTTTCATGTGTTTGTCATCTGTATGTCTTATTTGGAGAAATATCTGTTTAGTTTTTTGGCCCATTTTTTGATTGGGTCATTTATTTTTCTGGAATTGAGCTGCAGGAGCTGCTTGTGTATATTTGAGGTTAATTCTTTGTCAGTTGAAAAGCATATATTTCTCTAGAACTCCCTTGCTTTCTCCACGACCCTGTGAATGTTGGTGATTTTATCTCTGGTTCCTGTGCCTCTTCAAAATTCAGCTTATGCTTCTGTAAATTCTTGGTTCACATACTGCTGAAGCCTAGATTGAAGAATTTTGAGCATAACCTTGCTATATTTTTGAGATTAATTATTTGTCAGTTGCTTCATTTGCTATTCTTTTCTCCCATTCTGAAGGCTGTCTTTTCACCTTGCTTATGGTTTCCTTTATTGTGTAAAAGCTTTTAGGTTAAATTAGGTCCATTTGTTTATTTTTGCTTTTATTTCCATTACTCTGGGAGATGGGTCATAGAGGATCCTGCTGTGATTTATGTCAGAGAATGTTTTGCCTATGTTTTCCTCTAGGAGTTTTATAGTTTCTGGTCTTACATTTAGATCTTTAATCCATTTTGAGTTTATTTTTGTGTGTGCGGTTAGAAAGTGTTCTAGTTTCATTCTTTTACAAGTGGTTGACCAGTTTCCCTAGCACCACTTGTTAAAGAGATTGTCTTTTCTCCATTGTATATTCTTGCCTCCTTTGTCAAAGATAAGGTGTCCATATGTGTGTGGATTTATCTCTGGGCTTTCTATTTTGTTCCATTGATCTATATTTCTGTCTTTATTCCAGTACCACACTGTCTTGTTGACTGTAGCTTTGTAGTATAGTCTGAAGTCAGGCAATTGATTCCTCCAGTTCCATTCTTCTTTCTCAAGATTGCTTTGGCTATTCGAGGTTTTTTTGTATTTCCGTACAAATTGTGAAATTATTTGTTCTAGTTCTCTGAAAAATACCATTGGTAGCTTGATAGAGATTGCATTGAATCTATAGATTGTTTTGGGTATACTCAAAAATGAGTATACTCATTTTCACTATATTGATTCTTCTGATCCATCTATTTGTGTCATCTTTGATTTTTTCATCAGTGTTTTATAGTTTTCTATATATAGGTCTTTTGTTTCTTTAAATAGATTTATTACTAAGTATTTCATTCTTTTTGTTGCAATAGAGAATGGAATTTTTTCTTTAATTTCTCTTTCTGTTTTCTCATTGTTAGTGTATAGGAATGCAAGGGATATCTATGTGTTAATTTTATATCCTCCAACTTTACTGTATTCTTTGATTAGCTCTAGTAATTTTTCAGTAGAATCTTTAGGGTTTTCTATGTAGAGGATCATGTCATCTACAGTGAGAGTTTTACTTCTTCTTTTCCAGTCTGGATTCCTTTTATTTCTTTTTCTTCTCGGATTGCTGTGGCTAAAACTTCCAAAACTATGTTGAATAGTAGTGGTGAGAGTGGGCACCCTTGTCTTGTTCCTGACTTTAGGGGAAATGCTTTCAATTTTTCGCCATTGAGGATAATGTTTACTGTGGGCTTATCATATATGGCTTTTATTATGTTGAGGTATGTTCCTTCTATTTCTGCTTTCTGGAGGGTTTTTATCATAAATGGATGTTGAATTTTGTCAAAGGCTTTCTCTGCATCTATTGAGATAATCATATGATTTTTACCTTTCAATTTGTTAATGTGATATATCACATTGATTGATCTGTAGATATTAAAGAATCCTTGCATCCTTGGGATAATGCCCACTGGTCATGATGTATGATCTTTTTAATATGTTGTTGGATTCTGTTTGCTAGAATTTTGTTAAGGATTTTTGCATCCATGTGCATCAGTAATATTGGCTTGTAGTTTTCTTTTTTTGTGGCATTTTTGTCAGGTTTTGGTATGAGGGTGATGGTGGCCTCATAGAATGAGTTTGGAAGTTTACCTTCCTCTGCAGTTTTCTGGAAGAGTTTGAGTAGGATAGGTGTTAGCTCTTCTCTAAATTTTTGGTAGAATTCAGCTGTGAAGCCATCTGGTCCTGGGCTTTTGTTTGCTGGAAGATTTCTGATTACAGTTTCTATTTCTGTGCTTGTGATGGGTCTGTTAGGATTTTCTATTTCTTCCTGGTTTGGTTTTGGAAAGTTATACTTTTGTAAGAATTTGTCCATTTCTTCCAAGTTGTCCATTTTACTGGCATATATTTGCTGATAGTAGTCTCTTATGGTCCTTTGCATTTCTGTGTTGTCTGTAGTGATTTATCCATTTTCATTTCTAATTTTGTTGATTTGATTCTTCTCCCTTTTTTTCTTGATGAGTCTGGCTAATGGTTTGTCTATTTTATTTATCTTGTCAAAGAACCAGCTTTTAGCTTTGTTGATTTTGGGCATGGTTTCCTTTTTTTCTTTTTTATTTATTTCTGCCTAAATTTTCATGATTTCTTTCCTTCTACTAACCCTGGGGTTCTTCATTTCTTCCTTTTCTAGTTGCTTTAAGTATGGAGTTAGGTTATTTATTTGATTTTTCTCTTGTTTTTTGAGGTAAGCTTATATTGTTATGAACCTTCCCCTTAGCTCTTCTTTTACTGAATCCAATAGGTTTTGGCTTGTTGTGTTCTCATTTTCATTCATTTCTATGCATAATTGATTTCTTTTTTTATTTCTTCTGTGATTTGTTGGTTATTCAAATATGTGTTGTTTAGCCTCCATAAATTTGCATTTTTAACAGTTTTTTTCCTGTAGTTGACATCCAATCTTATCACACTGTGATCAGAAAAGATGCTTGGAATTATTTCAATTTTTTTGGATTTGTCAAGGCTAGATTTATAGCCCAGGATGTGATCTATCCTGGAGAAGGTTCCATGTGCACTTGAGAAAAAGGTGAAATTCATTTTTTTGGAGTGAAATGTCCTATAAATGTGAATTAAATCTAACTGGTCCATTGTATCACTTAAAGTTTGTGTTTTCTTGCTAATTTTCTGTTTAGTTGATCTATCCATAGGTGTGAGTGGGGGTATTAAAGTCTCCCACTATTATTGTGTTACTGCTAATTTCCCCTTTCATACTTGTTAGCCTTTGCCTTACATATTGTGGTGCTCCTATGTTGGGTGCACATATATTTATAATTGTTATATTTTCTTCTTGGATTGATCCTTTGATCATTATGTAGTGTCCTTGTTTGTCTCTTTTCACAGCCTTTATTTCAAAGTCTATTTTATCTGATATGAGGATTGCTATCCCTGCTTTCTTTTGGTCTCCATTTGTGTGAAATATCTTTTTCTAGCCTTTCAATTTCAGTCTGTGTGGGTCCCTTATTTTGAGGTGGGTCTCTTGACAGCATATATAGGCATCTTGGTTTTATATCCATACAGCCAGTCTTTGTCTTTTGGTTGGGGCATTCAACCCATTTACATTTAAGGTAATTATTGATAAGTATGATCCCATTGCCATTTACTTTGTTGTTTTCAGTTTGAGTTTATACACCTTTTCTGTGTTTCCTCTCTAGAGAAGATCCTCTAGCATTTGTTGAAGAGCTGGTTTGGTGGTGCTGAATTCTCTCAGCTTTTGCTTGTCTGCAAAGCTTTTGTGTTCTTGCCTGGAGAATCCCTGGGATGGGGGAGCCTGGTGGGCTGCTGTCTATGGGGTCGCACAGAGTCGGACACGACTGAAGCGACTTAGCAGCAGCAGCAGCAAAGTTTTTGATTTCTCCTTCATATCTGAATGAGATCTTTGCTGGGTACAGTAATCTGGGTTTTAGGTTTTTCTCTTTCATCGCTTTAAGAATGTCCTGCCATTCCCTTCTGGCCTGAAGAGTTTCTATTGGAAGATCAACTGTTATCCTTATGGGAATCCCCTTGTGTGTTATTTGTTGTTTTTCCCTTGCTGCTTTTAGTGTTTGTTCTTTGTGTTTGATCTTTGTTAATTTGATTAATATGTGTCTTGAGGTGTTTTGCCTTGGGCTTATCTGTTTGGGACTCTCTGGGTTTCTTGGACTTGGGTGGCTAGTTCCTTCCCTGTTTTAGGGAAGTTTTCAACTAGTATCTCCTCAAGTATTTTCTCATGGCCTTTCTTTTTGTCCCCTTCTTCTGGGACTCCTATGATTCGAATGTTGGGGTGTTTAACATTGCCCCAGAGGTCTCTGAGGTTGTCCTCATTTCTTTTAATTCTTTTTTCCTCTCTGCATTATTTATTTCCACCATTCTATCTTCCGCCTCACTTATCCTATCTTCTGCCTCATTTATTCTACTGTTGGTTCACTCCAGAGTGTTTTTTATCTCAGTATTGCATTATTCATTATTGATTGACTTTATTTCTTCTCGGTTCTTGTTAAACATTTCTTGCATCTTCTCAATCCTTGTCTCCAGACTATTTATCTGTAACTCCATTTTGTTTTCAAGATTTTGGATCATTTTTACTATCATTATTCTGAATTCTCTTTCAGGTAGACTCACTATCTCTTCCTCTTTTGTTTGGTTTGGTGGGCATTTATCATGTTCCTTTACGTGCTGAATATTTCTCTGTCTTTTCATCCTATTAGATTTCTGTATTCAGGGTGGCCTTCCCATATTCTGGCAATTTGTGGAGTATTCTTTATTGTAGAGGTTCCTCCTTGTGGGTGGGATTGGATGAGTGGCTTGTCAAGGTTTCCTGGTTAGGGAAGCTTGCATTGGTGTTCTGGTGGGTGGAGCTGGGTCTCTTCTCTCTGCAGTGCAATGCAGTGTCCTGTAGTGAGTTTTGAGGTATCTGTGGGTTTCATGTGACTTTGGGCAGCCTGTATATTAATGCTCAAGGCTATGTTCCTGCATTGCTGGAGAATTGGCATGGTATGTCTTGCTCTGGAACTTGTTGGCTCTTGGGTGGAGCTTGGTTTCAGTGTAGGTGTGGAGGCTTTTGGATGAGCTCTTGTTGAATAATGTTCCCTGGAGTCAGGAGTTTTCTGGTGTTCTCAAGTTTTAGATTTAAGCCTCCTGACTCTGGTTTTCAGTCTTATTCTTACAGTAGCCTCAGGACTTCTCCATCCATACCGCATCAATGATAAAACATCTAGGTTAATGGAGAAAAGATTCTCCACCGTAAGGGACACCCAGAGAGGTTCACAAAATTACATGGAGAAGAGAAGAGGGAGGAGGGAAATAGAGGTGAACAGGAGGAGAAGAGGGAGGATCAAAAGGGGAGAGAGCAATTTAGTCAGTAATCAATTCCCTATGTGCTCTCCACAGCCTGAAACACCCAGAGAGGTTCACAGAGTTATATAGAGAAGAGAAGAGGGAGGAAGGAGATAGAGGTGACCAGGAGGAGAAGAGGGGGGTCAAAAGGGGAGAGACAGATCTGGTCAGTAGTCAGTTCCCTAAGTGTTCTATACAGCCCTGAATATCCAGAGATTCACATAGTTGGGTAGAGAAGAGAAGGGGGAGGGAGGAGATAGAGATGACCTGGGGGAGAAAAAGGAGAGTCAAAAGGCGGAAAGGGAAATCAAGCCAGTAACCACACTAAGTAAAAATGGATACTGAAAATTGGATTCTTAAAGGTACAAAATTGATAACAAGTACCAAAAAGAAAAGACTAAAAATCTAGAGTAGAGGTTAAACTCTTAAAAACACAATATTAAAAAACAAAACAAAATCACAAAAATTATAAAAAATATATATGAAATTTACTTTAAAAATAGGGTCTTTTCTTTTGCAAGGTAATAGTAGGTTATAAAAATGAAAATTAAAGGAGTAATAAAGGACTTAAAAATTTAAAAAATTAAAAAATGATAATAGTAAAATATATCTAGGAATTTCTCTGGAGTTGTGGGCAGTGTGGGGTCAGTTCAGTTTCAGATAGTTCCTTGTTCCAGCTTATACTTCTTGAGGTCTATAGGCCCCTTCCAATGTAGACGGTATTAACTACAGGGTTTTAATCTGTTGCACCTGTCACTTCCAATGCGGTTCCCTCTGTTTATGTTGGCTTCTTCTGTTTCCAAGTCTCTTCAGTGTTTAATTTCCACCCTGACACAAGGGGGCAAAGATGGTCACTTACTTAGACTCACTTGTTCAGTTGTGCTGTGGGGAGGGAGGAACACTGCAAACAAATATCACTGGCATATGTGGGGAGTGCTCTCAGTGTCTGAGCCACACTGAGTTTGCCCCTGCTCACGGCGTGTGTGCTTTCCTGGTCTACCCTGCTCAGACTCCAGGTTGCTCTACAGGGGAACTGTTTAAAGTGGGCCCTGTGTTGTGTGCACTTCCCAAGTCTAAGCTGCTCAGGTTCAGGTTCTCGGGTATGCCACAAAGGCACAGACTCAGTTGGGCCTGCGTTTTGTGCCCTTCCTAGGTCTGAGCAGCTCAGGCGACCAGGTGCTTGGCAAGCGCACTCTCCCCAGGTGGGGCAGCATATCTTATCACCTCCCCCATCACAGCTGCTCAGTTTCCTGAGTGCGCAGCAGGAGCATCGTCTCAGGGGTGCCGTGTGGCTCCCCTGCTAGAGTGCCAGAGGGACCTAATTTAAACACTCTTAGTTTTAGAACTACATGCCTTAAGAGACATGTTCGGGGTTCCCTGGTGACTCAGTGACCAATTCAGGAGACACAAGTTTGATCCTGAATCCAGGAAGATCCCACATATCTCAGGGAAACAAAGCCTGTGCATGGCAACTACTGAACCCATGTGCTGCAACTACTGAAGCCCAGGCAAGTTGGAGCCCGTGGTTTCAGGGACAGAAGCCACTGCAATGAGAAGTTCCTGCACCGCGACTGGAGAGCAGTCTGTGCTAACTGTAACTAGAAAAAAGCCCATGCAGCAACAAAGACCCAGAACAGCCAAAAATAAAAGGTAAATAAATAGACTTATTTGGTCCTCTGTCCAGCACTGCTTACAACACAGTATGGTCTGCTTTAAATTCAAAGCAGCTTCATTGTTAGTATTTATTTCCCTATATTAGTTTAGGTGAAAAATATGTTAGTATTGTGCAGCAACAAAGGTCATTTTGTTCTCCACAATTTTTTCTTCTATGTTTATGAAAGTGGATATTTCAACAAAAGGTTGCCATCTGTTTAACTGTAACCCCAAGTGGTTGAGCTGCCAGGTTGGTGGGCTAATACCATTCATCCTCTGAAACTCTGTAAATTGAAAGCATTTATAGTAGATTCTTAGATATCCTCAGGGCTAACTTAAAACATGACTAGGTTGTGGCTTCCCCAGGCTTGACCAAAATGAATTGTTTTTATTTTCTCTTAAAAAGATTAGTGAGTGAAGTTGATTTTATTAGTGAGTGAAGATGATCTTAACTCCCACAGAATTAGTGTATTCAAATAACAAATATATATATATATATTTCTAAGAAATTCTGAAAATAAAACTTGGATGTTATAAGTATCTCATTTAGTCATTGAATACGTGTTCAATGAGTAAATCAAGCATCTACCATATATAAGATACTGAAGTCATGTCTGTTTAAAAGGATACTATGTAGCAACTCAAAAAGTTGTATGAAAAATGGCTCTTATTTTCTGAAAGTCAAATTTTCATATGTTGAGGTTTTGAGTGGGTATGGGAATAATGTATGGGGCTTCCCGGGTTGTGCTAGTGTTAAAGAACTTGCCTGCCAGTGCAGGAGACAGAAGAGATGTGGGTTTGATTCCTGGGTCCGGAAGATCCCCTGGAAGAGGGCATGGCAACCCACTCCAATATTCTTGCCTGGAGAATCCCCATGGACAGAGAAGCCTGTGGGCTATGGTCCATGGGATGGCAAATAGTGGGACATGACTGAAGCGACTTAGCATGCATGCATGGGAATAATATGTATGGTTAGTGGCTCTACCCTGCCAGAAAATATTTATCTTTCCTCCTATTTCAAATATTGCATATAGATATGAATTATTCTCCTGATTGCCAATGAAAATTCAGAAGGTAAATCTAGAGACCAAAGTGTTAAGATATTAAAATATGCTGCATTACTTGGTAGAAGTGTGAATAGAACCAGCTTTGAAATGTTGCATAAAGAAAAAAAAAAAAACCTTTGGATATGCAGATTGGGTCACAGAATGTTGGGTGTTTTCAAGGAATAAAATGTCTTGTAAACAACTTGCAGTAAATATCAATTAAATTCCACAGTGTTAGACATATGTTTATATGATAAAGAAAAATTGGGGGGAAACAAACCATCCTGAGCTTCTGAATATTTAAATGAGACCATTTCAATGTTCTACCAATATTGCGGAGTTCAATAAAAAGACAGCAATGAACAAAGCTGTTCCATTTTTATTTTGCTTCTTTGTGTCAGGATATATACTGGAATCAAATCTGAGATATCTGTTTATTCATTGACCTGATTCTTAAAATGTCTCAAATGTAAAATTTCTTGTTGGTGTTTAGTCCCTGTGGATTCCTACAGATTTGGAGATTTAATTACCTGCTTTTTCACTGTATGACGTGGTCGGCCCGTGAAGTCAGCTCTCAGCTGATAATCACCTAGGAGGAGGAACTGCTGGTTTTTATCCTGATGATTTTAATTATCTCTGGTAGCTCGAGAAATAGTAAGTCTATCTAAAGTTGTTGCTAACAAGAATTTTTGACAGCAGGAAAGACAGGGAATAAATTTCAGAAAGTGTAAGAAATGCCCAGATAGAAGAAAGATGCTATTCACAAATGAATGAACTAATGGAGAATAGGACTATAATTAGATTTCTCTCTTCTTCTTCCTTTAAATTCCCAGGATAACCAATTTAGTCTGGAAAGGCCTTCCCTGGACCATAGGCATTGTTCTCCTTAATTTTGATGTTGGTGGCTTACTGAAAAAAAGACACAAAACAAAAAAAAACACTAAGTGTTTCAAACTAAATAGGCCTGCAGGTTGACTTCAGTTTATAGGTCACCAATTTCCACCAATTTCTGCTTCAGACTTTCTTCAATATGTTAACTGAAGTGATCATTCTCTCTTTCAAAAGCATTTAAAAATTATTGTCTGTGCAATTCGTTTTGAAATTAATCATGACTGCCCCATGACATCTTTCCTATTATGTCTTGAGTTGCCGTTTAATATTTTATGGCTGTGAAATTTTTCACTTGCCTTGAGACTCTAATCAATTAACTTCTATGCAGAAGTGCAGATGTGTGTCTTATATTTCTTTGTATTTCCTCTAGTGCCAAGTGTAATGATCTCTCAAAGAATTAATGTTAATTTTATTTCATAAAGATCCACAACATTCCAAGTCTATATTTACTTTTTCTATAAGAGTACTAAAATGACAGAAAATTAGATATAATCAGTTCAT
This sequence comes from Ovis aries, assembly GCF_016772045.2. Classification (NCBI taxonomy): domain Eukaryota; kingdom Metazoa; phylum Chordata; class Mammalia; order Artiodactyla; family Bovidae; genus Ovis; species Ovis aries. The sequence continues at coordinate 60,940,983 of NC_056057.1, read as the reverse complement.
ATTCATGGGGTGATATTCATTTCTCCCTGGAAATGGCTGCAGAATTTGTAAAAAGACAGAAATTGTTGTTGTTGTTTAGTCTCAAAGTTCTCTTTTGCAACCCCATAGACTAGCCTGCCAAGCTCCTCTGACCATGGGATTTCCCAGGCAAAGAATACTGGAGTGGGTTGCCATTTCCTTCTCCAGGGTATCTTCCCAACTCAGGGATGGAACCCTGGTCTCCTGTGGCTCCTGCATCAGCAGGCTGATTCTTTACACTGTGCTACCTTGGAAGTTCCATTTGTAAGGAAAATCAGAAAAATCTCACAAGTGCTTCAGTTGTACCACTGGGGAAAGTGCCTCCCCCTTTCCTTTTTCCTGCACTGAAGGGTGAGCAGATGGAGGAAAACAGATGAGCAGATGAAGAGAAGAAGCACCATATCAGGAGCTTTGCATTCCTATCTCTTTAATTCTCAAAGGTCCAAGAAGAGGAATTCATATCCCCCTCTTACAGATGGGAAACTGAGAGGTACAGAGGTGATATTTTCTACAAGACCACACAGCTGCTATTAGGGCTTGGATTATAATTCTGTTTTGTTCTTGCAAATGTGGGCCACCTCTCTCAGCCAGGCAGCTTCTACTAGAAGCCAGGTCATTTTAAATGTTCAATATGAAAGGGCCCTGGGAAAAGGTCAGCAAAATGTCAAAGTTGTGAAGTAGTCTTAGTTTAGCGGATCCTTCCTTTCTTATCATCTCTCTTCTTGCATGCTGCTGGCTTCAGTTTGCTCATGCTTATCTAGGCTGGGAGAATCCAACTGCTGCTCCAGAGCTCCCCAGCCCAGGGCACACAACCTGGAATCTAATCTAGACGTTTGTGCTGTGCTTAGGTGCTCAGTTGTGTCCGACTCTTTGAGACCCCATGAAATGTAATCTGCCAGGCTCCTCGTCCGTGGGGATTCTCCAGGCAAGAATACTAGAGTGGGTTGCCATGCCCTCCTCCAGGGGATCTTCCCAACCCAGGAATTGAACTGGGGTCTCCTGCATTGCAGGCAGATTCTTTACCAGCTTGGTTGCATTCTCATTAAGATATTAGTTCCTTATCTCACTTGTTCAGTCGCTAAGTTGTGTGTCTTTGAGACCTCATGGACTGCAGCACGCCAGCCTTGCCTGTTCTTCACTATTTCCCTGAATTTGCTCAAACTCATGTCTGTTGAGTCACTGATGCCATCCAACCATCTCATCCTTTGTCGTCTGCTTCTCCTCCTGGTCTGAATCTCTCCCAGCATACATTCTCAACTTGGCATCAGGTGGCCAAAGTATTGGAGTTTCAGCTTCAGCATCAGTCCTTCCAATGAATACTCAGGGTTGACTGTCTTTAGGATTAACTGGTTTGATCTCTTTGCTGTTCAAGGGAATCTCAAGAGTCTTCTTCAGCACCACAGTTCAAAAGCATCATTTCTTTGGGCACTCAGCCTTCTCATTACTGTTTGCTAAGTCAATCTGCATTTACACATTAATGGCCATTGAAGGACTAATGCCATTCTTCCAGATAACACTGATCAACAGAGGCTTATAGGTATTATTAGGAGTTTTGGATTTGGTGGGAGTCATAAATGGGTGAAGTAATGTCGTTTACGGAGAAAGCAATGGCACCCCACTCCAGTACTCTTGCCTGGAAAATCCTATGGATGAAGGAGCCTGGTAGGCTGTAGTCCATGGGGTCAATAAGAGTCAGACACGACTAAGTGACTTTCCTTTCACTTTTCACTTTTATGTCTTGGAGAAGGAAATGGCAATCCACTCCAGTTTTCTTGCCTGGAGAATCCCAGGGACGGTGGAGCCTGGTGAGCTTCTGTCTATGGGGTCGCACAGAGTCGGACATGACTGAAGCGACTTAGCAGCAGCAGCAATGTCATTTAGGAGTTCTTCATTTCCATATCCTGACAAGTTCTGTGATAGACTTATCTGAAGGGTAAAATGCTTTCTATGTTACATGCTCCTTTATGTTATTCATTCTTAAACAATGGAAACTACTTGAAGCCAACCAAAAAGCGTTTCAGAATTTATATTTAGTTAGGGAACTCCTACAGCAGTGTATTTCAAGTTATGTGTTATAACTTCTGTGATCTCTGAAAACATTCTTCTTTGTAACAGGTATTATGTGATTCCAAAATCACATACTACCTGCTATGAAGATGTAGTATTGAGCTCCAAAATCACTGTGTTTAGTGACTGTAGCCATGCAATTAAAAGACACTTGCTCTGTGGAAGAAAAGCTATGACAAATCTAGACAGCGTATTTAAAAGCGGACACATTACTTTGCTGACAAAGGTTTGTGTAGTCAAAGTTATGGTTTTTCTAGTAGTCATGTATGGATGTGACAGCTGGACAATAAAATAGTCTGAGCACTGAAGAATTGATGCCTTCGGACTGTGGCACTGGAGAAGACTTTTGAGAGTCCCTTGGGCTGCAAGGAGATCAGACTAGTCAATTCTAAAGGGTATCAACCATGAATATTCATTGGAAGGATTGATGCTGAGGCTGAGGCTCCAATACTTGGCCACCTAATGCAAAGAGCTGACTCGTTGGAAAAGACCCTGATGCTGGGAAGGTTTGAAGGCAGGGGAGAAGGGAATGACAGAGGATGAGATGGTTGGATGGCATCACCAACTCAATGGGCATGAGTTTGAGCAAGCTCCGGGAGATGGTGAAGGACAGGGAAGCTTGGTGTGCTGCTGTCCACAAGGTGGCAGAGAGTTGGACATGACTGAACAACTCAATTGCACTCATCTCACATGTAAGTAAAGTAATGCTCAAAATTCTCCAAGCCAGGCTTCAGCAATACATGAACCATGAAGGCAGAGGAACCAGTGATCAAAAATTGCCAACATCCGCTGGATCATGGAAAAAACAAGAGAGTTCCATAAAAACATCTATTTCTGCTTTATTGACTATGCCAAAGCCTTTGACTATGTGGATCACAATAGTATGCAGGTTAGGAAGCAACAGTTAGAACTGGACATGGAACAACAGACTGGTTTCAAATAGGAAAAGAAGTACGTCAAGGCTGTATATTGTCACCCTGCTTATTTAACTTCTATGCAGAGTACATCATGAGAAATGCTGGGCTGAAAGAAGCACAAGCTGGAATCAAGATTGCTGGGAGAAATATCAATAACCTCAGATATGCAGATTACACCACCCTTATGGCAGAAAGTGAAGAGGAACTAAAAAGCCTCTTGATGAAAGTGAAAGCGGAGAGTGAAAAAGTTGGCTTAAAGCTCAACATTCTGAAAACGAAGATCAAGGCATCCGGTCCCATCACTTCATGGGAAATAGATGGGGAAACAGTGGAAACAGTGTCAGACTTTATTTATTTGGGCTCCAAAATCACTGCAGATGGTGATTGCAGTCATGAAATTAAAAGACGCTTACTCCTTGGAAGAAGTTATGACCAACCTAGATAGCATATTCAAAAGCAGAGACATTACTTTGCCGACTAAGGTCCATCTAGTCAAGGCTATGGTTTTTCCTGTGGTCATGTATGGATGTGAGAGTTGGACTGTGAAGAAGGCTGAGCACCGAAGAATTGATGCTTTTGAACTGTGGTGTTGGAGAAGACTCTTGAGAGTCCCTTGGACTGCAAGGAGATCCAACCAGTCCATTCTGGAGGAGATCAGTCCTGGGGTTTCTTTGGAGGGAATGATGCTAAAGCTGAAACTCCAGTACTTTGGCCACCTCATGCGAACAGTTGACTCATTGGAAAAGACTCTGATGCTGGGAGGGACTGGGGACAGGAAGAGAAGGGGACGACAGAGAATGAGATGGCTGGATGGCATCAGTGACTCAACGGACATGAGTTCGAGCAAATTCAGGGAGATAGTGAAGGAAGGGAAGCCTGGCGTGCTGCGATTCATGGGGTTGCAAAGAGTCGGACACGACTGAGCGACTGAACTGAACTGAACTGAACTGAGCAACTGAATGACAACAACAAATGCGATTCCACATTGTCGAACTGAGAAATTCATTTAAATAAGTAGATCATCTGCTTACACAATATCAAGCAGCTATTTCGCTGAACACATTATGGGAATATTGTACTTGCCCCATTTTAAGGGAATTGCCTCTAAAGTAAGCACTTGGAAAGTTTCTTATAAACCAGTATTTTTGAAAGTATGATCCTACATCAGAATCACAGAGGTGCTTCCTAAAAATGGTAGTTCCCAGACCCAGTGAATCAGAACCTCCAAGACACTATATATTTTTTAAAAAACCTTACTTTAGGTTGGTGAGGAGCTCAAAAGATTTCTTGAGGAATGTTTTATAATTAAGGTAAATCACTTCCTGCAAATGTACATTGTTTCTAGTTAATTCAGCTGCTCACATGTGCCAAATTCATTTGAAGGTAAAACTATTCCCACTAGAGAAAGATATAATACCAAAAAAATAAAAAAGTCACTGGGTCACCAAAGCCAAAGTGAATCTGCACACTTTTCTGGGGGTACATTAAGTACAAGTGGAGTACACTACACTCTTTATGCTAGGTAAAACCATCATAAATGTGCTTCATCTTCTAACATTTCCAGAGAATAACTATACAAACAGATTCTGTACAAAGAATGAAAATGTGCACCGTTCCCAGTTGGCAATCAGTTAGTTGTGCAATCACTTTAAAACCACATGTAAAGACTGTTTTCTGTCCTAAAATTACTGTTCTGCTTCTTTTTATGTCCATTCTCTCTTTTCCTATTTTTATTTCTATGGAAGGTAGCTTTTTTAGGAAAACCAATTGTATATGAGTTAACTTTTTGAGCAGACTCCTTTCTAGGAATACCACAGTGTTTCTGCTTTGGTCTTCTTTCTTTGGAGAATAACTGGTTCATGAGTCAGAAGAGTTTGGTCCTGGTTTTGTAGGCTAATGAATTGTGCAGTCTTGCCACGCCTATCTGTACAGTGGAGAAGGCTGCAATGGCTGATTTCTGATATCTCTTCCATCTGTATGACGGGAAAAGAGCAGAGGCAGTCCTTGTCTGTGTTTTCCCTGGTAAATATTAATTTCTAAGGGATCTTTTCTACTTTTGCTGTGAAATAATATGCACATTTCTCCTAAGAGGAGACACAGAAACAAAACATAAAATGGATCATTTCTATTTAAATTGCTTAAGAAAGATGGAAATTACTCACTTATTTAAGTGAATCAACATTTGCTTTTGGAATCCAGTGTGTCATCATGCATTTCTTAAGTTAATCACTTCAAAAAAAATGGCTCTGGAGTTGAGTAGGCCAAAGTTAGTAAAACAAGGTACTTTACAAAAGTAATCCCATTAATGCATAGCTGCTTAACTTAGTGGTTCCTTGCTAAAATGAGCTTTGTCAGCATTTCAGAACAAATCAACTAGAAATTAAGAACTGACATGCTCTTAATTCCCTCTTGCCCCTTGTTCTTTTTTTTTGACAAGCGGCCTCAATATTTTTGAATATATGCATCTAATCATTAAAAAACTCAGTATGCATTCCCCAAATACATATTTATATATGTATTTATAAGTTATATGTATACATGTGCTATGCTCAGTCACTTCAGTCATGTCTGGCTTTTTGTGAACCCATGGACTGTATGTAGCCTGCCAGGCTCCTCTGTCCATGGGGTTCTCCAGGCAAGAATACTAGAATGGGTGGCTATTTCCTTCTCCAATATCTATACATACAAATATATATATATATATATATGTATATATATATATATATACACTATCTCTAGTTACTATCTCAAGGAATAATGTGCAATTAAAAGAAGTTCATTATTAGAGAATACTTTGGAAGTATTTAAAGTATTTAAAGTCTTTTGGAAGACTTTAAATGATTTATAATTGAGGGGATTGACATAGATCCACATATGATTAAATCATTGTTGTTTTTAATTTATAACACAGCAAATAATTCATATTAAGCATAGATGTGCTAACTCTGTCACTTTATTTTTTATCTGCTTGAACTCGCATCATTAGTTTTATCTTTGATCTGAGGTTCTTTGCAGAGATGTTTTTAGAAGCTCTTTGACCATGCTGAGAAGATTTAGTTTTGTTGAAAACCTGATAAATATAGGCTGTAGATCTATCTAACTAGGCATACACAATCTGTAATTCATTGCAATATGTTGAAATCTAAGGAACCAGTGAGAAGGGCAAGTTGGAGGAAGTCTCCCCCTTCCTTCCATATCCTATGTGGACCATATGTCACATGTGACTCTCTGATGTATGGATTGAGGGTGGAAACCCAGGATCATTCAACAGTAAATATTAGTAAAGCTTAATTGCCTTTTTCTATTTCTAGAATAAGATAAGTGGAATTTCAATATTTTCTTCCCACATCTTACTTCCAAAAATTACAGCTTTAGTGGCAGAGTAGCATGGACAAGCTGTGTAGCAAATGAAAGGTGATTTTTTGAGTCATAATTAGGAGCAAGGATGTAACTGTTGTTGAGTTAATGAAGTATATTTCTCTTTCCCTCCCTTGTGTTCCCGATAGTCAGGAGTGATGAAGTTGATATTAATTGAGGTGGGAAGAGAAGAAAGAAAGAATGTGTTTGTCATGACCAACTTTCCCTAATCATACGCTGCTGTATGAGTTTGCATCTACAGCTTCTTCTATGGCCTGTGATCTTCTTAACAGGAATTATTATCCACTGAGACAGAAACACTACGGTATCTGTCCTTAGGGCTTTAAAGTTAGTTCAAGTACAAATTGCCCATTTTTCTTAGGGATTATATTCTTTTCCACAGGGGTGAGAAAGAAATGTAGTGCCATTGAAACAGAATATGCTACAAAGCCTTTACATCATGATTAATATAGTTGCCCAACTGCCTGCTTTGACAGTTGGGAGGCATGCATATTTTCCTTCTGTCTTTTTCAAGTCTCAGTTGTTCTCTGGGGCATGTTGTGGGATATATAAAGCTAAGTTGTGCACACTGATGGTGCTTTTGCCCTGAATAAATATGTGCAGTCTGCCCACATGTTTTCTGTGTAGATTCTCCTGGTGATCTCATGGCTGCTTTTTAGTGCTGTACTTAACTTTCTCTAGTGTGAAACATTCTCTCTTCAAATGCATTTGGCACTTGCTTATAGCAGAGTTAACCGAAAATAGTGCATTTTTCCAGGCGATGATTTGCTTTGATCATGAAGGAACATTTCCTGGGATCACTCTGAGATAGCTTGAAAAGAAAAATGATTATTGCAAACACAGTTTTGATGTCCACCTTTAGATACGCACTTCATAAATGACTACTGTATACTTAAAATATGTCCAAGGTACATAAACTCAGGAGAGAAGTTTATCTTATTTTTAGAACCTGGAAATCTTTAGAGCTAAATAATAAAAAGAAAAAGTGGAAGGGTCTGACATTTTATAACCATTCAATGTTGAAAAAGAATAGTTACAACTCACTCTCTAGTACTGTCATTTTCAAAAAGGGAGTAGAGGAAAACCTGCCAGGAAAACACACTGCCATGTTATCTGTGAGAAAACCAAGAAGTGAAATTATAAACTCCATGCTTCTAATTAGACTCATTTATTTAAAATCGATTTTTAAATTTAAATTACATAAGCAATATTCTTCTTATAAAAAAAGAGGAAATTAAAAAGTTGTTTCTCTACTCTTCCCACAGACCATCTGCTTCCCCAAATCCTGTACCTAGACTCTCCAAAAGGAACTGTTATTAACCATTATTATGAATTTCTTGAACATACATGTAGGCATTTTTGATTCATATAGACATGCCTGTGAGGAAATGCATGCGCACACACAGAGTCTAGTGATCTCAGACCCATGCACAGTTTTATAGAGCAGTAGGGTTCCTGGAAAGAATCAACACAAACACAATATAGGGTACCTTCCACATGGATGTATACTTCATGCACCATGCAAAGGCAGTGACTCTCCATGCTCATTTAATTTCCTAGATTCATGTCATGCCTTTGACCAAGGTTTCTTCCAGCTTTCCAATGATTTCATGCAACTATTGCCTAGTCCTTTCCAGATTACAGTTAGGTCTAACATGTCCTTCATGATATCAAACACTTCCCTTAGTTCTCAATTACTGAGTGAGATTTCCCTAGATTTCTTTTATTGTTCTCTCAAAGCCCTTAGTGCATCTCCCAAACTTGTATTTTCAGCAGCAGTGAAAACTTTTCCCTTTGTGACAGGTCCAGCTCTGTCATTAACAAGCTTTCAACAAGGTGAATTTAATTATTTGCTCATCCATAGACAAATGGCAGAAAGACAGATCATCATACAGCAAATAGAGGAAGATGCAGACCTCACCCAATTTATGCCATAGACCTCACTGAGTCCATTTGTACTCTAGGTACTCACAAGTTGGAAGTACAGTTGGGTAAGAAGATACTGTCACTGACTGAGAGCATACAAAATAGATCACAAGAAAAACATATATATTCTAGTTACCTGCCTGTTGTCTATCTATAGTATAACAACCAGCATTAAATTTAATGCCATCAAACTGGTTCTAATGTTCAAAACCTCTAGGAACAAGAATTTGGACAGAATAAAGTGTTGGTGGCTTGTCTTTGCTGCATGAGGTCTAGGACCTCAGCTGAAAAGAAGGATGGGGCTTATATCAAGAGCCATATTAGCTCAGATGTTAAGTAGTTAATGCTGGATGTTTACTGGGCCTCAGCTTGGTTGTCAGCCCAAACATCTGTAGATGGCCTCTTCATGTGGCCTTGGCTTCCTCAGAACAGAAGCTGGGTTTGATAAGGAATATCCCAAGATACCAGATACCAGAAAGTGGAAACAGTTTTCTCATAACCTGAGTCCACAAACTGGGTAGTGTCACTCTCATCCTATTCTGCTAGTAGAACAGAGACAAAGCCTAGATTCAAAGAGGAGGGAATAGACCTCATTTTCCTATGGGAAGAAGGTTAAAAAAATTGTGGGACTATTTGTTTTTAAACTTCCTTAAGTATGAATGCTGTACTGTCACGAATTGTTTACATATTTTTCTTCACATTAGACACAAATAGTATCTCTGAATAGTATGATATTGAACTACTCTACATATACCTATAAGTAGCATAAAATCAAGTCTCTCTTTTTCTTCCCTCATTCTTGATATATTGAATTTTGTAGTTTGTAATTTCCCTTTCTTATACAACAGCTTTCAATATCATTATTTAACTTTAATATAAATTTATCTTTACTTTTTAATTGTCTGTATAGAATTCTATTGTGCTGACTTTTTGGGGGGGGTGGGGGCACACCACACAGCATGTGGGATCTTCCCTGATCAGGGATGGAACCCATGCCCCCTGCATTGGGAACACAAAGTCTTGACCCCTGGGCCACCAGTGAAGTCCATAGTATTCTACTATATGGATGTAATGGACTTAATTAGTTTCCAAGTAGATTTATATTTATTTTACATTTAAATAGCATTTACTATGTGCCAAGCAGTGTTCCATGCCCTTTATAAATATTACCTCATTGCCTTTTCATAATAACATAATGACATAGGAAATATTGTTATCCCTATTTTACAGATAATGAAACATAAGAACAGAGAGGTTAAGTAACTTGCCTCAGGTCAAACAGCAGTGAGTAGTGGAGCTTTGACTTAACCCAAGTCCCTCTGACTTCAGACTTCACTTTTTCAGCCATCGTGCTTTGCTGCCTATTAATAAACCTTACTTTTTTCTCTGTTTGCTAGTATAAGCCATGCTGTTGTAGCTTATACAAATAAGCCACTACAGCTTATTGTATTTGTTTATACAAATACAGCTTATTGTATTTGTTTATACAAATACAGCTTTTGTATTTGTTTATACAAATAAACAACCTTTTATTTGTACCTATATGTCTACAAAAGTTAATGAGTATATAAACATACATATCTTTAAGTAGTAAACTTTTAATGATATCCTTATCACACATGTGCATTCTTCTTGGCAGAGGTGGGTTTACTATGAATACAGTGAAGTAGAAGCTTCAGGACACATCACTTGCATGGTGCTCTGAATGCTGAGAGGTGTGGAGGATTTTTGGTGCAAGAGGATATTAGGATGCAAACAGAAAACATTTTTACATGAGTATTTCTGATGGTTTTCCTAAAGAAAGCTTATAAAAAAAGAAGGGACCTGATTTCTAAGACTCCTATAATTTGGTTTAATTTTTTTTCTTATTATAGATATTCACTTTTGTTACAATTTTGAATTCATTTTGCTATGTTCTTTTTCTTAAAGATGCTGTCTTTAAGATGGCCTTAAGTGACTTAAGTTTCTGACCTCACAAAGCCTAGTCTGCCTCTATTTCTGGTATAAATTCCTATAAATGAAGTTGCTAAGTCATAGGTCTGCTTATTTGAAATGTAGATAATAATAATAATGATAGCTAACATTAGAGTTTTTGTGTCAGATACAATTCTAATTACTTTGTATATGCTTGTACATATGCTTGTATACATATATAAGCATTTGTATAATGCTAAGTATATGATATGCTTATACTATAAGTATTATTATTTCCATTCATAGTTGAAGAAATTGATACAGGATTGTCACAATTTCATCAATTCTTCAAGTGTTAATAGAAATGAAAGTGACTGAATATTACTGGATATTTTAATTCTTAAAGAAATCTGAGAATTAAAGTATTTTAGTTTATATTTCTTGTCATGAGAGACTTTGGACCTATGTGTATTGGTTAGCTATACTCAGAATTGTAACTGGTCTTATTTTTAACTCTTTCAAAATCCTGGATGCCTGGAGATGTTGGGTTTGTGTGAATTCAGATAGACTCCACTGGTATTAAACAGCCCACTGGATCAATTCAATGTAGAAATGCCACCTAAAGATACAACAGCAATATTTAGAGTTGTGGCAAATGAAACTGCTGGGTTAGGCATGTTTGTTATCATCTAGATTCATTCTGAGAGCATACCCTTATACAAGAAGAGAAGATTGAAAATACGGAGAAGAGTTCTGGAACAATATGGCAGCCATTTGATATGAATAACGGTTTCCATATATAAGTTACTTTTAGGCTCCAGTTTTCAAAATGTCCCACTCATTGTGAGAAGTAATAAACTAAAGGGACCCTAATGAGACCTGAGAATCATGAGACCACAGGGTGGATCCAGAGGTGTTCAGTTTGGCAATTTTCTCCAGAGACAAAGTGGCCATCAAGAAGAGGTGACAGCTAAAATCACTAATAAAGCCAGAGTTCTTTGGAGAAGGGTAGAAGTGACTAGTGAAAACAATGAGCTGTAGGAAGTGTAATTGGTGAAGACCCTTAGAGAATATACCTGTCAGTCTTGGGGACTGAGAAGAAGCCTTGACTTTGAAAAGAGAACCCAAAGTAGCATGAGATCAGTGTCACCTCACCATGTGGGCATCATGAAGTCCCCTGCTCTCAGAGCCAAATCACTCTGCACCAAATGTAGCAGATGAAATAACTCTAGAATGTCCCAGGTAGACACAGACATTTCCAAACCCCTTGTTCAGTTGAGTGCAATCTGTGTAGCTATAAAGAGGCAGAGGTAGAAGCAACATGAAGAGTAGCGGTAGCAGAAGAGTAGACATAGAAGAAGCAGCAGAAGCTATTAAGGCAGATATTTTTATATATTACAGTTTGGAATTAAGTGAATTCAAAAAAAACCTGCAGCTAGGACAAACCTACAGATGGTTGCTTCAAATACCTTTTATTGTTGTTTGAAAACAAAATAAGCTATAATTTATTAAGCATAAATAGATAAGTACTGCTAAAAGCTACCCTGTGAGCCAACTGAAAATATGTAATCAGCAAAAGAAATGTTTTGGAGTTCAAAAGTTGATTATGTCAAAGATAACTTACTTTTAAGACTAGCCCTCTATTTTATTTGTGGTTAGAAGTAAAATTGGAGTTTATTTTCCCATTTTATTCATTATATTAGTTCTTAATTCATTTTTTTTTACAAAAATTTCTATCAAATAAAAGTCATTAAAGTAAGGAAGTAAGAACATTATACGGAATCCTTAAATTTTTATTTTTATTTCCATCTGCTGTTGGAGGAGATCCAATTGTCTCCTCAGCCTTAAGTCACAAAAGTAGGAGTTAGAAAACTGACCTTTGAAAGGAGGCTGCTTTCAGATGTGAATATTGCAACATAACCTGAATCTTACATGGGCATTATGAAACATTTCACGCGTTCACCATGTTCACAGCATTCTGGACGTCTCCTAACAATGTCTCATCTGCTATATCTGTGGCCTGAAAATTAATGTTAGAATTAAAACTAGACAATGCCTCAACTTTCTGACTACACTACGCTTGTTGCCAAAGAAGTAAGTAAAATACATAAAATGGGAGAAACTCAATTTTTAAAATAATCATCTTAAAATTATTACAACTGTTTCCCTGTGTAATATATTTCAGCTCTCCTATAGTATTACTGAAGAACATTAATAGTCTCTACTTAATATCTTACTAGTAGCATCCTACACTCTTAACTTTTGCAAATTATCTTCTGCACTGCATTTTCTGTTCTACATTCCTTCAAAAGTAGCAATTTACTTATCTTTAACACAATGATGGATTTTATATAATTAAAAGGTAACTTATTAGAAATCTATTTGGACTGTAAGTCACTTACTGTAGTTTGACCCATGAAAATGATCTTCATATTTTATTTATTTTTTATTTCCTCTTTGAATGTATCCCAGTATGATAAGCAGACAGTTCCTTTGGCTGTATTAATATGTATGGCCTTCTCTGGATAGGTTTAGTTTCTTCAAATTTATAGTGGTAGCTGGCATTAGGAATGGAATAAACAGGTCTGCTTAGCTCTGCAGAAAATAAAATAAAGTGTAATTTCATCAACTTTCTTTTTAGTTGTCAGCTCTAAATGCAGCTCTCATGTTGCAAGGTTAGTGTTAGGCTGACATTAAATCATCATCTATGGCTATAGCTGAAATGCACTGAATTATGTATTTAAATGTACTCACACATTATCTCCATATAGAATAAAACAAAGTAATCAGATTTCCATTTTATTTCTCTGCCAGACCCTACAGTATTATTTTGCACTCACTGGAGGGAATTTGGCAATGTGTTATTCTCCTCAGGCTTGTTTCACATGATAGCAATTCAACTGAAGTGCAGTGTAAAAGTATTTATTAAAAGCTATTCCCCTCTGGCACTTGGAAATGAAAGACAATAGGAGTATGTTGTTTTGCTTTCTGGGAAGGGTTCACATTTTGTGAGTTGATGAAAAAGTTCCATGTATCACACCTTTAAATAAATATCTGTGTTTGCCCCCTGGAGACAAAAGTAGCAGGAATTTTCAAAAGTTCTTAAGAAGCTTAAAAGAACAATGCCTGGTACCTTGGAATAAGGAAGGAGACAGTTTAAGTGTTCAATCTTGCCCATCTTTTTATGTTAGCTTCTGTCCTCTCCACCTGAAGGCTTAGTCCATTTCATTGACCCGTCATCATTTCTCATCACTACCTCCCAGCATCTAAGACCATAACAATTATTGGATGTGTATTTAAGTCTCTGCCCACTCACCTTGAAATGCAGAATTAGTCTTGTTGACAGAATCAAAATTCCAAGGATGCCTGCTGCAAGCAGTACATATACGTCCGTTGAATCACCTATTTCCTCTCATGGAATTGCTCAGGCCACCCGATGGTCTTTGGCTTCTGTTTCTCTGGCTTGTTCTTCCTTGGGTCCTTGCCATGTCCTTTTGACAAGAATAATACACACAGCTCTCTGTTCCCTGACTACTGAAAATACTCTTGGAACCAACTCAGCTTCAACCAACATGTGCTCTGAATTTCTGTTGCAGTACTCTATATGTTGGCTTGGACTACAGTACCTGGTTGAACCAAGTGTGAGTCTTCCTAGCACTGGGATGATGAACATCAGACCAAAAGTCATCTTCAGTAGTTGGCACTATACCTGGGTTGGTGGCATTTGAATTTACTACCTATTCTTTTCTGTCCTGATTTCTTCCTCCTCACAATCAGCTGGCACTGTCCCAAATGCCTCTTAGTTGAGCCTACCTTATAGCCACCTGAGATATTGAGAAATGATTCATGCTTGGTAATGTATTCACTTTACAGTGGTTTAGCATCCTTGATAAGTTAGTGTTTCAGTATCTACTAAATGGTTAGTTTGGGGAAGGCAATGGCACCCCACTCCAGTACTCTTGCCTGGAAAATCCCATGGACGGAGGAGCCTGGTAGGCTGCAGTCCATGGGGTCGCAAAGAGTTGAACATGACTGAACGACTTCACTTTCACTGTTCCCTTTCATGCATTGGAGAAGGAAATGGCAACCCATTCCAGTGTTCTTGCCTGGAGAATCCCAAGGACGGCGCACCCCTGCCGTCTATGGGGTCACACAGAGTCGACCATGACTGACGCGACTTAGCAGCAGTAGCAGCAAATGATTAGTTAAAAGCATGTAATTTAAAAAAGCTCTCATTTATTATGCTTTTAAACTAGTGATTATTTATCTCTCTTCTTTTCTGTCAAAAATTTTGCTTTTCTTTCATTTAAAAAAAAGTAACAAACTTAAACAGGGAAGGAAGACTTTGTATTCAAGGCTATTGCAATAAGCAACCCCGCCAAAAGCAAAGGTTGTGGGAGTTTTTAAAGACTGAGGTAAGTGAGAGAACATAGGCCATCTGAGTTTGTTAGATGATTGGCTTTACCCAAAGGAAAAGTAAATTCTCTTGCGTCTTTAAGGCAGGAGATAGTTTATGTATTTATTTATCTATTTACTTTCTGTTGGGCTGCGTCTTCGCTGCTACATGGGCTTTCTCTAGTTGCCGCAGATTGGGGCTACTCTCTGCTACAGAGCGTGGGCTTCTCACTGTGGTGCCTTCTCTTATTAGTTGCGGAGCACCAGTAGGCTCTAGGCACGAGGGCTTCAGTAGTTGTAGCACACAGGCTCAGTTGCTACGCGGCATGTGGAATCTTCCCAGACCAGTGATGGAACTCGTGTCCCCTGCATTGAGGAAGATTCCTTACCACTGGACCTCTAGGGAAACCTGAGACAGGAGACAGTTTTAATACTTGAAGCAAGTCTGGCACACAGGGCTTAGTCTCCTATCTCTCCACAGAAATAGAAAGTTGGGACACTATTTCCCCTGATGTTTACATTTTGAAGAGATGGCTCCTAGGCCCTAGAGAAAGAGATTCCTGGGTTTAAAACCATCAAGAGGCTTTGAAAAGATTTACATACATCTCAGTGGGGCAGGGAAAGGATTTACAATGAAAAGTTCTTATAGTATATGCTCTAAGAACAGGAGGTCCAGAGGAAACCTATCTGAAGTTTAGTCAAGCTGAGAACAGTAGGCAGTCTTGTTTGCTTCCTCTCTCCCTCCTCCCCATCCCCTCTCTTCCCTTTCTCTCCCTCTCCTTCTTCTTTTTTTTTTTTTTTTTCTGTTCTTCACCCTTGTCTAATCACCTCCCTTTTCTTCCAAGGGATTATTTATTTAACATGTAATGATAAGCTTATTTTATTAAATTTCCCCATCAGTACCCTGTATCTTTTCAAAGTTGTTTGTGTATTACATTAATAGTGCAAAAGAAGTATGAAAAACATTTTACACATCCTCAGCATGATTGTTTATCACAATAAATAATTTTCATGTCATGTTTTAAGAAAATGATTATTTCTTACCGTGGACAAACTCTATGTTATCGATGTGGATATATTACAAAGCTATGTTCTCAGAGAAAATCACCTCAACTTGTGGACTGAATTTAAGATTTTGGATTTCTTATACTGTCTCACTTTGAGAACCATTTCTGTAGAACAGAACATGGTTTTTTTTTTTTTTTTTGTTAAATATGTAGTTATTTTAAACATCTAAAACATACATGTATTTTTTTTAATTTAATTTTTTTTTAATTTTTTAAATTTTAAAATCTTTAATTCTTACATGCATTCCCAAACATGAACCCCCTCCCACCTCCCTCCCCATAACATCTTTCTGGGTCATCCCCATGCACCAGCCCCAAGCGTGCTGCATCCTGCGTCAGACATAGACTGGCGATTCAATTCACATGATAGTATACATGTTAGAATGTCATTCTCCCAAATCATCCCACCCTCTCCCTCTCCCTCTGAGTCCAAAAGTCCGTTATACACATCTGTGTCTCTTTCCCTGTCTTGCATACAGGGTCGTCATTGCCATCTTCCTAAATTCCATATATATGTGTTAGTATACTGTATTGGTGTTTTTCTTTCTGGCTTACTTCACTCTGTATAATCGGCTCCAGTTTCATCCATCTCATCAGAACTGATTCAAATGAATTCTTTTTAACGGCTGAGTAATACTCCATTGTGTATATGTACCACAGCTTTCTTATCCATTCATCTGCTGATGGACATCTAGGTTGCTTCCATGTCCTGGCTATTATAAACAGTGCTGCGATGAACATTGGGGTACATGTGTCTCTTTCAATTCTGGTTTCCTCGGTGTGTATGCCCAGCAGTGGGATTGCTGGGTCATAAGGTAGTTCTATTTGCAATTTTTTAAGGAATCTCCACACTGTTCTCCATAGTGGCTGTACTAGTTTGCATTCCCACCAACAGTGTAGGAGGGTTCCCTTTTCTCCACACCCTCTCCAGCATTTATTGCTTGTAGACTTTTGGATCGCAGCCATTCTGACTGGTGTGAAGTGGTACCTCATTGTGGTTTTGATTTGCATTTCTCTAATAATGAGTGATGTTGAGCATCTTTTCATGTGTTTGTTAGCCATCCGTATGTCTTCTTTGGAGAAATGTCTATTTAGTTCTTTGGCCCATTTTTTGATTGGGTCGTTTATTTTTCTGGAGTTGAGCTGCATAAGTTGCTTGTATATTTTTGAGATTAGTTGTTTGTCAGTTGCTTCATTTGCTATTATTTTCTCCCATTCAGAAGGCTGTCTTTTCACCTTGCTTATATTTTCCTTTGTTGTGCAGAAGCTTTTAATTTTAATTAGATCCCATTTGTTTATTTTTGCTTTTATTTCCAGCATTCTGGGAGGTGGATCATAGAGGATCCTGCTGTGATTTATGTCTGAGAGTGTTTTGCCTATGTTCTCCTCTAGGAGTTTTATAGTTTCTGATCTTACATTTAGATCTTTAATCCATTTTGAGTTTATTTTTGTGTGCGGTGTTAGAAAGTGATCTAGAATCAATATAGTGAAAATGAGTATACTACCCAAAGCAATTTACAAATTCAATGCAATCCCTATCAAGCTACCAGGCACATTTTTCACAGAACTAGAACAAATAATTTCAAGATTTGTATGGAAATACAAAAAACCTCGAATAGCCAAAGCAATCTTGAGAAAGAAGAATGGAACTGGAGGAATCAACTTGCCTGACTTCAGGCTCTACTACAAAGCCACAGTCATCAAGACAGTATGGTACTGGCACAAAGACAGACATATAGATCAATGGAACAAAATAGAAAGCCCAGAGATAAATCCACACACATATGGACACCTTATCTTTGACAAAGGAGGCAAGAATATACAATGGAGTAAAGACAATCTCTTTAACAAGTGGTGCTGGGAAAACTGGTCAACCACTTGTAAAAGAATGAAACTAGATCACTTTCTAAAACATACATGTATTCTGTTACTTGTTTGTCCCCCAGTCATCCACTCCTCAGACAGGCACTGACAACCCATTATTCTTCATTAAGCTTCTATAACTTGGCCTTTTCCCACGTTCTTTTATTGTCCTTTTGAAACATCTCTAATCCTAATGGAGATTTCACTGTCCAACTTGTTTCATAGTCCTGAATCTTTATTTCCTTCCTTCATGTACTCAATTTTCAGGAAGTCCTTCCAATCAGGAAGTCCTCATTTTTATATAATAATTTCTTAGAGCTAAGAATCCTTTTAAATTATGTCCAGTTAAATCCTGTGTATTAGATTTGTCTGTTAAAGTCTTTTTCATTTTTATTTTGTAGAATATCAGTTTACTTATTGTTATTGTTTTTGTCTGATTCTGTAAAAATTTTCCTTTGCTTATTAGTTAGGAAACTCCCTGCATTTCTCCACACTGTGAACTCTATAATGTGAGCTATGAATTGGCAAATTTGCCACATTTTTAAATGCTTTTTAAATTTCTAATCTATTTCCTAGTAAATTAATTTTTCACTAATTCTCAGTTTTCAGAGAAATTGTTTTCTCCATATTAATGCTGATACACGTTATGTGAATATACTTGAACATAATATTCCTTGTGTGAATTTGCTATTCATTTTGTGACTACACTACTTCTTAAACACTGAATAATGAGTATTGGTGGTGGTGATTTAGTCACAAAGTCATGTCCAACTCTTGCAGTCCCATGGACTGTAGCCTGCCAGGCTCTTCTGTCCATGGGATTTCCCAGGCAAGAATACTGGAGCAGGTTGCCATCTGCTTCTCCAGGGAATCTTCCTGATGCAGGAATTGAACCAGTGTTTCCAGCATTGGCAGGTGGATTTTTTTACCACTTAGCCACCAGAGAAGCTCATCTTGATTGGATGCTATAATGAGCAATAGAAAATATGAAAATGTTTCTAAAGACACACCTAATTAGTGAACCAGTTTTATGAATATCCCAGTAAAGGCATCCAATTTTAATCTGAATTTTTTCAACACCTGTATGCCAAGCACTGTTTTTTGGTAATAATACAGAAGTGAATCAAAGAAGAAAGTCTTTGCTGTCTAAAGATTATGCTGTGCACCTTTTGGTGACGTGGACAATACACCAATAACAAACTGTGTAGTATCTTTCTCATTCTTTCTGGTAACGTTTTGCATATGACTCACTTTGATTTTAGATCTTTCCAGAAATCTTAAGTAGTGATAAGAGATACGAAATAATTGGAACCTATAAGGGGAAAGAAACTGGAACTTTATGAAATCCTTATGGAATACACCATGGATTGGGGCCATCAAAGAAAGACACTTTCTAGAAGTCAGTTGCATTCTTTGATGACTAAGAATGTTTTATTTCTGATGAATGACTGCATGAATAACTAGTTAATTCATGTTTGAACTGCGCCATGCATTTAATACAGTCTCTCAGGAAACTTCCTATAGAGACACAGAACTTCAGATCCAAGTACTAACAAGGTAAAGGAAAATATCTCAGGTCTTCAAAGATTTCAAAGGGAGGAAAGGAAGCCAGGTTGAAAAAAGAAGGGGTAGGAGGCAGGAGAGGGGGGCAAAGGGATAGCCTTACAGACGTTTCCTGCCATCTGCAGATACCCAGGCGTTATGGGACTTTACCCTGGGCCTCCAGAGAAGGGAGGACTGGAACTCGGCCCTACCAGAAGTCAGACCAGACCAGAACCAGAATTCGAGTTCTCTGCTGAGAGAAGATGATCAGTCTCCAATCCTCAACTCAGGCTGAGGCCCTTCGACCAGATTCCTGTGTCCAGGACTGGGGGACTACAAAATGGGGAAGGATAGGAAGGGTGAAGGAGAGGAAAGAGAGAGGGAAGGGGAGAGAGGTCAATAAAGTCTCTCGTTCCTTACCGGTCGGGGTACTCTGGCCAGTTGTCTGCGTCAGGAGGAGACCTGGGACAAAAGGGTCCTGGGTGCGGCCGCTGGGTCTGGTCCATTGGCAGGCAAGCTGGCCCCTGAGTACCCCAAGTGGTCACGATGTCAGTCTCAGCAAAGAAGAGTCTCACCAGAGTTGCCATTTGTTGCAGGAAAGGGGGACACATTCCAAAGCCCGAAACTGGGCTCTTGTCTAACACTTGGAAATGAATTGTCCGAGGAGACACATGTGCTGACAAAGCAGGCGATTTTATTGGGAAAGGGCACCCGGGTGGAGAGCAGTAGGGTAAGGGAACCCAGGAGAACAGCTCTGCTGCATGGCTCGCAGTCTGGAAAATCTCATGGGCAGAGGAGCCTGGTGGGCTGCAGTCCATGGGGTCACGAAGAGTTGGACATGACTGAGCGACTTCACTTTCACTTTTTCCCTTTCAGGCATTGGAGAAGGAAATGGCAACCCACTCCAGTGTTCTTGCCTGGAGAATCCCAGGGACAGGGGAGCCTTGTGGGCTGCCAACTATGGGGTTGCACAGAGTCGGACACGACTGAAGCGACTTAGCAGCATGCATTTAATGAAGAAGTGAAGCCTGAAGGAATTATTTTTTAAAGAATGTGAATTCTTTATGATATAGTTTACCAGTTGCTTCATACCATAGCATATTTGTAACTCTTGTCATCCTTACTTCCTTTACTTCCTTCTGGATATTCTGACTTCTCCTTTGAACCCCTTTCAGTCTTCTGCTGTTTCATCTAAATTCCAAGTTCTGTTGTATTAATTTTTTCCCCTTCATTTTTGCTTTTGAGGCTTAGTTCCTGTGTTTTCTTTTGATGTAAATAATAACAATAGGCTGTTGGTTGAATATTTTTCAGGCTTATTAATATATATTATGCCTTTTGTTAACATTTTTTTTCAGTTGTTCCTTAGAATTTCCTTTTGTAACTACCTTCTGGCAGGGGTAGAAAGAGATGGCATAGTGATCCAGGCTTTAAAGTGAGGACAAGTGCATGGGAGAAAAATATCATTAAAAATATTACTAGATTGGACCATTACTTTTTTCCCCATATTTTATTCTTATTACTCTATAATATCAAGACTATTGAAAGTCATGTTGAAGTGAAAAAATGATTTAAAGATAATCCTAAATTTGAAGAAATAAATAGCATTAAGAGAAATGGATCATTATAGTGAGGATTGACTCAAAACATGACATTGTTATTTGAAGAAGATTGTCAAGGAAGAGGGCAACATCCTTCAATAACAAGGGGAGATTAAGAGCAAGCTTGGTCCAGAGAAGGGAACTATTAGGGACTAATCTTGGTCATTATTGATGTAGGACATTACAAGTGTGCTTCTGGTTTCTAGTTATATAAAAAAATTAGGTAATAAATGATAAATGTGAAGAAGGCATACATCCAAGATGACATTACTAAGAAAATCATTCTAGCATCACTCTATAGATATTTCATTTAGATAAAACAAATATTAGATGGAGTGAATGTTACTGCTTTTGAAGGAAAACTTCCAAGATACTTTAGTTGGATTTAATGTCTGGCTGTGTTTTGAGAAACAGTGATGAAAACATGGATTTAACTTAATGTATACTTAAACAAAATTTTCTCATGTTCAGATAAAACAGAAACATCTGAGAAAGTTACATAATTTTCATTTTCTCTCAACATTCTTTAATTTAGTCACTCATCCATTCACTCAATCCTTTGTTGTGTTCCTATTGTGTGCTAGACACCAAAAGAAATGATTCAAGACTAAGACCTTGACAAAGTAGAAGTAAGCCTCAAGAACTTACTCTAGAATAAATTGGGATTTTCTAGAGGGAAAAGTATTTAGTAATATTCTAGAGATCAGCTATTTTAAGAAAATATCTAAATGTTTAGTAAAGGAAATGATATTAGTGTCTCCATTTAATCATATGCTGCTTTGATGATGATCTTTATAACGCCTATATGTTCTGTTCTTCAATTAAGCTGTAGATTCCTTAACAAAAAGAATCATCTTCCATACTTTGTGAAAACAACAACAACAACAACAACAAAAAACAACACTTGGCACACTTTCTGGGATGTAGTAAAGGTCAACATCTGCTTGCTAAATAAATAAGTCCAAGCTCTGGACACATTGCTGGTTAACAAGCAAGTCGTGACTTAGTTCTTTTCAAAAGGTATAGCAGTTTTTGATTTGCTTTTTCCCAGACCCACCACTGAAATTGCATAGAATTTAAATGTATCTTTAATTCTGTAGAAGCCTTGTAACACTGCACTCTAACCCATAAACAGGGTGAAAGCACTGCAATTTAAAAAGAAAATAGATTATAGGAATTATCTTAATAATTAAACCTAAATCTTGATCTTATGTCTTTAAATCACTGTAGGCAAGAGTATAATAAAGTTAGAGAGGACTAGACTGAAGAGTTTAAAACTATAAATATACCACATTAACCCAAAGGATTAGGGAGAAAAAAACACTGAAAACAAATATTATATTTAAGGGTACAAATATTTTCCATATTAACTCCAGATTTTTCAGCTCGTTACTAAAGTATTTTCTCCTAACTTATTTATGGAATAGGCAAAATGTAAATGTCTTTAAAAAGAATATGAGAAAGATTCTAAAGATGATAATAAAATATTCTCATGTTTCCTCCAGTACAAAGATATTTTTACTGATAAAAATGGTGATTTACCATAGGATGATTTTCAGTCTTTTGTTAACTTATAGAATAAATGATGTGGCTTTTAGAGTCTTGCAGTCTTTCATTTATCAATCCAAGAAGCTAATGAAAGTTTGCCTAAACTTTCCCATATTAAAAGAACAGATTTAAACTTTTCTCATATTAGTATAAATTAGATGACTTTTGTCCTTGCCTGAAGTGACAATGCCAATGTCTGAAGCTTACATCTTTCATGACTGTCATCTAATTAGAATGCAGGACAGCTTTAAAGGTCTCATCTGTAATCCACCATTCTGGACTACATCCACTGTTAGCGCTCCTGTCAATCACCACAGGGCCCCAAGCTACATTTCCCAAAACCTATGATAAGCATTTCCATGAGAATCAACAGCAGGAGGTAAAAAAGCCACCTTTTTATATTTCAGAATTTAAAGTAAATCTGATAATTGTACTCCTGTGGAGTCTTCAATCTATTGCTCCTGAACAGATACCATCTTTCTTAGAACTGAAAGATCATCAGAGAAGCACTCTTGATGTTTCTTGTTTATATCCATGTGTAGAACTAGGAACTGTGTATTTTGGAGAGAAGCAGTTTTTTTATTAGTGATTTTTCGTAAGTCCTGGGAATATACTGACTTCATTTATGGTCTCCCT
Source organism: Ovis aries (assembly GCF_016772045.2). Classification (NCBI taxonomy): domain Eukaryota; kingdom Metazoa; phylum Chordata; class Mammalia; order Artiodactyla; family Bovidae; genus Ovis; species Ovis aries. Next base: position 60,918,114 of record NC_056057.1, on the reverse strand, counting down.
GTCTAGCTCTCCACTCTTCTTCTCTCTTCCCAGCTTTCCCAAGTACTCATCAGAGGGGCAAGTACCACAAGACCAGGTCTCTTCTCATTCCCTCCATCTCATTCCAGCCTTTCCCTATTGACTCCCCACAAACTTTACATCCTGCACCTTCAGTTTTTCTGATAACATTGAGCCTTTTAATTGATTTTGTCTCAGTTCAGTTCAGTTGCTCAGTTGTGTCCAACTCTTTGAGACCCCATGGACTGGAGCATGACAGGCCTCCCTGTCCATCACCAACTCTCTGAGTTTACTCAAACTCATCTCCATCACATCGGTGATGCCATCCAACCATCTTATCCTCTGTTGCCCCCTTTTCCTCCTGCCTTCAATCTTTCCCAGCATCAGGGTCTTTTTCAGTGAGTCAGTTCTTTGCATCAGGTGGCCAAAGTATTGGAGTTTCAGCTTCAGTATCAGTCTTTCCAATGAATATTTAGGACTGATTTCCTTTAGGATGGACTGGTTGGATTTCCTTGCAGTCCAAGAACTCTCAAGAATCTTCTCCAACACCACAGTTCAAAAGCATCAATTCTTCAGCACTCAGCTTTCTTTATAGTCCAACTCTCACATCCATACATGACTACTGGAAAAAAAGCCATAGCTTTGACTAGACGGACCCTTGGTACAGTATTGTCTCTGCTTTTTAATAGGCTGTCTAGGCTGGTCATAGCTTTTCTTAGAAGGAGCAAGTATCTTTTAATTTCATGGCTGCAGTCACCATCTGCAGCGATTTTGGAGCCCAAGAAAATAAAGTCTCTCACTGTTTCCATTGTTTCCTCATCTGTTTGGCTTGAAGTGATGGGACTGGATGCCATGATCTTAGTTTTCTGAATGTTGAGTTTTAAGTCAACTTTTAAACTCTCCTCTTTCACTTTCATCAAGAGGCCCTTTAGTTCTTCTTTGCTTTCTGCCATAAGCATCATATCATCTGCATATCTGAGGTTATTGATAGTTCTCCCGGCAATCTTGATTCCAGCTTGTGCTTCATCCAGCCTGACATTTTGCATGATGTACTCCACATATAAGTTAAATAAGCAGGGTGATTTTGTCTACCATGTTCTTATTTAACTGGAATTTATTAGTAAGTCTGAGTCATTAGTGAAGTTTATTTGAAAAACTTCCCTCCAAAACTTTGATTGGGACTGTTCATTCTTTCACCTCTCTGTGTCTTAGAAACTGGGGTCAGTGTTTTCCAGAGAGTTTCACTCCCAAAATATGAATGGAAACACATCTGCTCTTCAGGTTTCCTGGGTTATATCACCTTTCAGTAGTCTCTAGGTCTTTCCTCTTAAAAGATGTTGAAAAATTTAATACCTGATGGTGTTTCTTTGTCCTCATTCCATGTGACTTAAGTGTCTATAGGGAAGACCCACCAAACACTCCAGACACTCTTCAAACAAAATTTACTGCCACTTGATTTCCACCACTCATGCCCAGGACAACTGTCTGGACCCCGTCATCCTCTAGCTCTAATCTATTTCACAAAACCAAATCTTTGAATTCCCAGTTTCATTTCTTGCCACAGTAGTATGCCTCTCTTTTCTGCATTGAGATCTCCTCAAGATCTCTAGGTTCTCTTGCTTCTCAAAATGAGTTTGGTGGAACCGCAGTGGTATTGGCCTCACTTGAGAGTCCCTCCCCAAATTTAATCCACAGTTTAACAAGATCCCCAGGTGCTTTGTATGTACATACAAGTCTGAAAAGAACTGTTCTATCACTTTCAGATTTTCCTCAAAACCATACGGTACTGGCATAAAAGACAGGCACATAGATCCATTGAACAGAAAGAAGGCCTGGATGGTAACTCTCACGTACATAGGCAACTAATTTATGAAAGGTTGCCTAAAACATACCATGGATCAAGGATCGTCTCTATAATATATGGTGTTGGTAAATGTGGATGTCCACATGCAGAGGAATGAAACCCTTTGCAGAGGAAAAATGGCATTTTGTGAATGCCATCCACAAAAATTAACTTGAAATGGACCAGAGATTTAAAATATAAGACCTGAAACTATAAAACTTGTAGAAGAAAACATTGGGAAAATGATTCTAGCAGTCTTTACTCCCTTTCCCAACTATCCTGGGTATCAAGGTTAAATATTTTGGTTTGTTCATCACTAACATACCTGCCACTGTATCTATTGGCCAATCCTCTCCTTAGACCACTCAAGCTGCCCTCTTTATCCACTACTGTGCCCAGGCTGCTGAGGCCTGCCGGAGCAAATGACTTAACTGAACTGACACCGTTGCTTAGTCGTGGTTGATGACTTCAGTTGGAGCCCAAGAAGGTTTAGTGCTCTTAGTGCTCTCAGAAGAGCATCACTCTTTTCAGCTTTTGGAATGTGCATACTCTCCTCAGAGGTCTTACTGTATTATCTTCAAACTCATTCACTTTCACTCTCTCCTTTTTTTGCTTATAAAACTCCTACCTCATATTTAGAGTGAATGGGATTCTTCTGCTATGAGCAATCTTAATATCTTGCCTAAACCTCTGAACATCTGTTTTCAGTCCTCTTCTCCCCTTCTTTCCTTTTGTCTCTGAGGAAGTATTTTTTCAAGGTGTAAGATTTCACATACATTATACTGATTCCAGGACTTCCACTTAACCATTGCCCCCTCCTTTATATGAATACATTTTTTATTCTGGGATAATTTTATATTCAGAAAAGTTGCAAAGATTGTACATATACCCCATATAGTAGTCTCAAAGAGTGGGGCCTTACTTGGAAATAAGGTCTTTGCAGATATAAATAAGTTAAGGATCTTGAGAGCTTATCCTGGATGTGGGTGGGTCCTAAATCCAACATGTGTCCTTATAAGAGTAATTTGTTCCTGGAATTTCTTTTAACACCCTATTAGGAGGAAAAGTCTTGTGATTTTATCATTAACATTTATATGATACCTTAGAATTTTAACAACACTTTCCTTTACAGTCTCTTTGGATCCTATTTCAAAGGCTATTAGTATCCCCACTTTGCAAATAAGCAAATTGAAATTCACAGAACTCATGCTTTCTCTAATATTTCCAAAATACAGTATAGTAGGGCCTCAAATCCTGATTTGACTTAAAATCCTGTCTATTAGTACTTCTCAACTCAGAGAAACCAGATCCTGATGACATAACCTGAATCCTGGAAAACAGCATCTAAACCAAAATTACATAGGTTAGGTGTCCCTCATTTACAAAAGCAAGTATTTCACCAGGAGCTACTTTAAGTCACCTTTCTGTCATCTGAGGAGATAATTGCAATGAAAATATTCTGATCAGATGTAGCCTTAAGATTTTGATTTTGTCGTTGATGAATAGTCACAAGTGTGGTTTGTAAAGTTGTCTGAATGTATGTCTCAGTTCTTAGTATAGAAGAGGAAAAGACAGAACCATTGTCATGCATCTCATTGTCTTTGCTACAGAAAAGAATTAACCATGAAGTGAGTGTTTTCTTTTTCAAGAGAATTGTCGCTGTTCTGTTCAGTTCAGTTCAGTTGCTTAGTTGTGTCCAACTATTTGCAACCCCATGGGCTGCTGCATGCCAGGCCTCCATGTCCATCACCAACTCCTGGAGTTTACTCAAACTCATGTCCATTGAGTCAGTGATGCCATCCAAGCATCTCATCCTCTGCCATCCCCTTTTCCTCCAGCCTTCAATCTTTCCCAGCATCAGGGTCTTTTTCAATGACTCAGTTATTTGCTTCAAGTGGCCAAAGTACTGGAGTTTCAGCTTCAGCATCAGTCCTTCCAATGAATATTCAGGGTTGATTTCCTTTAGGATGGACTGGTTGGATCTCCTGGCAGTCCAAGGGACTCTCAAGAGTCTTCTCCAACACCACAGTTCAAAAGCATCAATTCTTCAGTGCTCAGCTTTCTTTATAGTCCAACTCTCACATCCATACAAGACTACTGGAAAAACTGTAGCTTTGACTAGATGGACCTTTGCTGGCAAAGTATTGTTTCTACTTTTTAACCTGCTGTTTAGGTTGGTCATAATTTTCCTTCCAAGGAGCAAGCGTCTTTTAATTTCATGGCTGCATTCACCACCTGCAGTGACTTTGGATCCAAAAAAATACAGTCTGTCACTGTTTCCATTGCTTCCCCATCTATTTGCCATGAGCTGATGGGACCAGATCTGATAGATAGAGTGCCTGATGAATTATGGACAGGATTTATTGTGCAGGAGACAGGGATCAAGACCATCCCCATGGAAAAGAAATGCAAAAAAAGCAAAATGGCTGTCTGGGGAGGTCTTACAAATAGCTGTGAAAAGAAGAGAAGTGAAAAGCAAAGGAGAAAAGGAAAGATAAAAGCATCTGAATGCAGAGTTTCAGAGAACAGCAAGGAGAGATAAGAAAGCCTTCCTCAGCGATCAATGCAAAGAAATAGAGGCAAACAACAGAATGGGAAAGACTAGAGATCTCTTAAGAAAATTAGAGACACCAAGGGAACATTTCATGCAAAGATGGGCTCAATAAAGGACAGAAATGGTAGGGACCTAACAGAAGCAGAAGATATTAAGAAGAGGTGGCAAGAATACACAGAAGAATTGTACAAAAAAGATCTTCATGACCAAGATAATCACGATGGTGTGATCACTCACCTAGAGCCAGATATCCTGGAATATGAAGTCAAGTGGGCCTTAGAAAGCATCACTATGAACAAAGCTAGTGGAGGTGATGGCATTCCAGTAGAGCTATTTCAAATCCTGAAAGATGATGCTGTGAAAGTGCTGCACTCAATATGCCAGCAAATTTGGAAAACTCAGCAGTGGCCACAGGACTGGAAAAGGTCAGTTTTCATTCCAATCCCCAAAAAAGGCAATGGCAAAGAATGCTCAACTACTGCACAATTGCACTCATCACATATGCTAGTAAAGTAATGCTCAAAATTCTTCAAGCCAGGCTTCAACAGTACGTGAACCGTGAACTTCCAGATGTTCAAGCTGATTTTAGAAAAGGCAGAGGAACCAGAGATCAAATTGCCAACATCCGCTGGATCATGGAAAAAGCAAGAGTTTCAGAAAAACATCTATTCCTGCTTTATTGACTATGCCAAAGCCTTTGGCTGTGTGGATCACAATAAACTGTGAAAAATTCTGAAAGAGATGAGAATATCAGACCACCTGACCTGCCTCTTGAGATATCTGTATGCAGGTCAGGAAGCAACAGTTAGAACTGAACATGGACCAAAAGATTGCTTCCAAATAGGAAAAGGAGTACATCAAGGCTGTATATTGTCACCCTGCTTATTTAACTTATATGCAGAGTACATCATGAGAAACGCTGGGCTGGAAGAAGCACAAGCTGGAATCAAGAGTGCTGGGAGAAATATCAATAACCTCAGATATGGAGATGACACCACCCTTATGGCAGAAAGTGAAGAGGAACTAAAAGCCTCTTGATAAAAGTGAAAGAAGGTGGAAAAGTTGGCTTAAAGCTCAACATTCAGAAAACGAAGATCATGGCATCTGGTCCCATCACTTCATGGGAAATAGATGGGGAAACAGTGGAAACAGTGTCAGACTTTATTTTTTGGGGCTCCAAAATCACTGCAGATGGTGATTGCAGCCGTGAAATTAAAAGATGCTTACTCCTTGGAAGAAAAGTTATGACCAACCCAGATAGCATATTCAAGAGCAGAGACATTACTTTGTCAACAAACGTCCATCTAGTCCAGGCTATGGTTTTTCCTGTGGTCATGTATGGATGTGAGAGTTGGACTGTGAAGAAGGCTGAGCGCCGAAGAATTGATGTTTTTGAACTGTGGTGTTGGAGAAGGCTCTTGAGAGTCCCTTGGACTGCAAGGAGATCCAACTAGTCCATTCTGAAGGAGATCAGCCCTGGGATTTCTTTGGAAGGACTGATGCTAAAGCTGAAACTCCAGTACTTTGGCCACCTCATGGGAAGAGTTGACTCATTGGAAAAGACTCTGATGCTGGGAGGGATTGGGGGCAGGAGGAGAAGGGGATGACAGAGGATGAGATGTCTGGGTGGCATCACTGACTCGATGGACGTGAGTCTGAGTGAACTCCGGGTGTTGGTGATAGACAGGGAGGCCTGGAGTGCTGCGATTCATGGGGTCGCAGAGTCGGACGCGACTGAGCAACTGAACTAAACTGAACTGAAGTGATGGGACCAGTTGCCGTGATCTTAGTTTTCTGAGTGTTGAGTTTTAAGTCAACTTTTTAACTCTCCTCTTTCATTTTCATCAAGAGGCTTTTTAGTTCTTCTTTACTTTCTGCCATGAAGATGGTGTCATCTCCATATCTGAGGTTTTTTATATTTCTCCCAGTAATCTTGATTCCAGCTTGTGCTTAATCCATCCCAGCATTTCACATGATGTACTCTGCATAGAAATTAAATAAGCAGGGTTACAATATACAGCCTTGACATACTCCTTTTCTGATTTGGAAGGAATCTTTTGGTCCATGTTCAGTTCTAACTGTTGCTTCCTGACCTCCATGCAGATTTCTCAGGAGGCAAGTCAGGCAGTCTGGTATTCCCATCTCTTGAAGAATTTCCACAGTTTGTTGTGATCCACACAGTCAAAGGCTTTGATATAGTCAAAGCAAGAGTAGATGTTTTTCTGGAACTCTCTTGCTTTATTGATGATCCAATGGATATTGGCACTTTGATCTCTGGTTCCTCTGCCTTCCTAAATCCAGCTTGAACATCTGGAAGTTCATGGTTCACATACTGTTGAAGCCTGGCTTGAAGAATTTTGAGAATTACTTTGCTAGTGTGTGAGATGAGTGTAATTGTGTAGTAGTTTGAGCATTCTTTGGCATTGCCTTTTTTTGGGATTGGAATGAAAACTGACCTTTTTCAGTCCTGTGGCCACTGCTGAGTTTTCTAAATTTGCTGGCATATTGAGTACAGCAGTTTCACAGAATCATCTTTTAGGATTTGAAATAGCTCAACTGGAATTTCATCACCTCCTCTAGCTTTGTTCATAGTGATGCTTCCTAAGGCCCACTTAACTTTGCATTCCAGGATGTCTGGCTTTAAGTGAGTGATCACACCATTGTGGTTATCTGAGTTGTGAAGATCTTTTTTGCATAGTTCTGTATATTCTTGCCACCTCTTCTTAATATGTTCTACTTCTGTTAGGTCCATACCATTTCTGTCCTTTATTGTGCTTATCTTTGTGTGAAATGTTCTCTTTGTATCTCTAATTTTCTTGACGTGAAATGCTGCTACATTCATATTTTCTTGAGTGTTTTTATTTGAACCAACTTCAGAAGTTGAATATACATATAATAGCTTAAATATATTAGTAATGGCTTAGGCATATTACTCGCTTCCCTGGTAGCTCAGCAGTAAAGAATCAGCCTGCCAATGCAGGAGACATTTAATCCCTGGATGGGAAGATCCCCAAAGGGCAACCCACTCCATTATTCTTGCCAGGATAATCCCAAGGACAGCGGAGCCTGGCGGGCTACACTCAATGGGTCGCATTAAGTTGGGCATGACTTAGCACGCAAGCACAGAGAACTAGACGTATTAAAGAACACTTTTTTTTTTTTTTAAACACATACTGATCACCGCTGAAATTAGGGCTTTCAGGAACAAGTAAGACAAGCCAGTCCTGCCTACTTCTCCCTCATTGGAACTGACTCTGTTCCTCATTGCCCATTTGTGTCTTCCTGAACAGTAGGTAAAGAGTCCTAGCAAAATGGTAGTAAGATTCACAAGGTAAGCCTTTTGATTACTAAATGGCTTAGCTCATTTACAGAATTTCTTACTCTACTAATTGCAGCAGAAAGGCTGAATCAGTACAGTGGTAGCCTGGTATATAACCCTAGTGTCTGGGGCCAAAATTGCCCTCAGCATGTGGTCTATATGGCTTGATTTAGTCTAAGTAATTCAGAAGTAAATTAGCCTCTTTGAAGTTTATTGTGTTTGTTTTCTTTATTTGTTTTCAGAGGGAGGGGAATTTGCATCCTAATCTTTAGAGAGAAATATTTTGTTTTATAAACATTTTACTTTGTAAAAAGAAATTAATGTTTTTGGATTCTAAATCAATTCTGATATTCTCATGCATTTAAGTTGACTCTGGGAATATCCATAGGTGATGCTAGCAGGTCAGAGTTCAAGTAACACTAGTGTCCTCCATGGCCTCCCTTGTGTAAGTGATCTTCCTCCTTTGGCTACCCAAACCGTCGTCTCTAAAACCTGGTAAGTTGTGGGTTTTAGTTGGAGCTGATGTTTTTAAATTCTCGTTCTTTTAAGTCTTACTGCAAAATGAATCTTTGTTCATTTATTTTGTAGAACAGAATTCATAACTGATCCAGCCCTTGCACTATAATTCTAACACCGTTTCATATGGTATTTGTAGTGAAATGTAATAGAAATAAAAGTTCCAAAATATCATTTTAAAATGTTGCCCATGCATATTGATTTTGTAAGAGTAAATCAAAATAACAATGAAACAAACTAAATTTTCAATATTCTTAAATGTCATCAACTAAACAAAAATGATTAAGCACAAATTTAACAAGTAAACTGAATGTGACTGTGACTGTGAAGTCACTCAGTCGTGTCTGACTCTTTGTGATCCCATGGACTGTAGCCTACCAGGCTCCTCCATCCATGGTATTGGAGTGGGTTGCCATTTAATAAATGCTGTTAAAAACAGTGTAGTAGAAAGTCCCGTAGTTTTAAATTCAAATTAATATCTTTTCAGATATCAGCACTATTACTTCCTGGCCTTGTTTTCTTCAAGTAATTAAATTTATGTGAATAAGACTTTGTATATGAAAAATGAAGATGATAATACATATCAGTGAGGTTGTCATAAGGTTAAAAATAATATGTGTAAAATATGTAACATATCTTAGGACTCAATAAATGTAATTATTATTATCACAATGATTTTTAGTGCTTTTGTTCCATGTTTTTACATTGTGACTGAGATTGCATTAATTAACCCTGCTATATATATATATATATATATATATATCTATATATATATATATAGAGAGAGAGAGAGAGAGAGAGAGAGAAGGAAATGGCAACCGACTCCAGTACTCTTGCCTGGAGAATCCCATGGAGGAAGGAGCCTGGTAGGCTACAGTCCATGGGATCACAAAGAGTCAGACACGACTGAGCAATTTCATTTTCACTTTCATATATATATATCACCAAGTAAGTTCAAAACATCCTTCCCATAAATATATTTATAACAATACAAGAATAGAAACATCAATAGAATGATTTATTACACCAAAAAATAAAGGTATATGAGCATACTAATAAAAATATAGTTAGGAGAAATTAAGAAGCTGACAAAATATAATTAATTACAGACATTTTCAAGAGCTATCACAGTCTTTGTCACAAGTGAATTTTTATGAAAAAACTCAGTCTATGTCCATGGTAGGACCTCTGGCAGGCACGGTCTTCCCTGTAGAATACTCCTTCGTTCATTTCAGTCTAAACAGACATTCAAGACCTATCAGTATACTTTGGTATTCTGAGTTGATTGCTTTTATTATTTTTAGTTATTTTTAGCCATTTTTTCCACTTCCATTTGTGAAGATAACTTTTCATAAGAATTAAAAATAAAATTTATTTAGGTTGTGGGTCTTTGCTGTCGTGTGAGCTTTCTCTAGTTGCAAAGAGCTAGGGCTACTCTATAGTCGCAGTGTGAGGGTGGGCTTCTCATTGTGGCGGCTCCCCTTATTGCGGAGCACAGGCTCTAGGGTGTGTGGGCTCCAGTAGTTGCAGTTCCTGGGCTCTAGAGCACAGGCTCAGTAGTTGTGGCACATGGGCTTAGTTGCTCCAGGGAATGTGGGATCCTCCCCACCCAGGTATCAAACTACCCGCATTGGCAGGTAGATTCTTTACCACTGAGTCACCAGGGAAGCCCTTTCATAAGAATTTTGATTCACTGTCAGTACATTCCCTTCCAGACAAGCTCATAGAACCACCCTGCCCCCACATCAAATTAGCATTAGAGAGCAATTCTGTATCAGAAATCAATGGCATAGCTACCATGAGGGTATCATCATAATCATTACATGAATTTGCCCATTGCCTATTTGTATTGCTTTTAGAGACTTTTGGAATTATCACTCTGGGTCATAGAGTGTTAAACTCAGATAAACTCAGGCAAGGAGATGCCAACTTTGCTTGGGAAGCAACTTTCATCTGATGGGTTCTCAGTGGACATGGTATTAGTAGTGAATCCAGATTTTGATATATTTACTTTAAAAGTCCATTCTTATTAAATATTTGTTACCTTTTCTTCAGGTTAAATTTTTTCAGTATTCTTACAATGTTTTAAAACTCATTTTTTAAGGCTTTAATTAGCTTTGTGTTTTTCTGAACCTTTTTTGATTTCTGACCCAAAGAACATCTACTCTGAGGAATTTTTAAATCCCTGAATCTAATCTTTGCTCTCTGCTTATCTATCTTCTCAAGCCCTGTTTTGGGTTCTTCTGGCCCTTTTGCCTTTTTACTTCTAAATCCAATTCCTATATAGGCTTGTTTTTCTTTGGTTCTTGACAAAACATTCTGTTTGCATCAAGGTGTTATCAAATAAGGCTAAACCCATAGATAAATAAATCAGGTTTCTTGAACATTCAAGGGGATGCGGCATTAGGGGAATATGCTTATTCACTTATGGGGTTTCTCAGGAAGCACACCTGGTTTGCTGATTTACAGCACTGACCCAAACCTAGGTACTCCATTCTAGAAAGAATTTCACCTTTACTAAGGGAAAAGGGACCATTTTACTTTTGTAAATACAACTGGAGATAGTACATATAAACTATTAACAGTATTTTGTTCTCACAGGGTATGCAGTATTTTTCAGGCTTAATTTGAGATAAGTCAAGGTGGATAAGGTATTAAACAATAAACTGAATACTTTTCTTACCAACTCTTAATTTAACCTCCCCAGAAACCTACAATGACTTTCTGTTTCTCTATTTCATTTTCTATCTTTCTAATCTCTCTTCCATTACCCTGGAGGCAGTTTCTCAGCTCCATACCTCTGGACATCATTGTTGTTTCAAAACTTAAATATTTTAAAGAAAGTTCCAATACATTTATGTTTGTCTGGTTTATTCCACAAATGGGCACACTTAGATTTTTGGAAGGCACAAAATGTACACTTGTGCTTTTGTACCTTCAAAATATATCCAGAATGCAGCTAATTCTCATCACATTCTTTGCTTCATTGCTATCCCCACCTTCAAGCCACCATCATCTCTCTCCTGGATAATTGCATTACCCCTAATAAGCCTCCTTACATTTATGATGCCCACTCCATCACTGTCATTCTCCACACAGCAAGTTGTATGAACCTTTAAAAATATAAGCCAGATCCCATTACTACTCTGCTCAAAACCCTTCCATGGTGGCCCATGTCAGTTGAATAAATGCAAAAGTCCATATAATTGCTTACAATGCTCTTCATCATCTTGTTTCTCTTTGACATCATTTCCTACCCCCTCCCATGTTCTCTCCACTTCAGTCACACTGGTCTATTTATCTCAACCAAGCACATCAAGTGTTGACCTGCTTCAAAGTCTTTGCATTGCTGTCCCCTCTGCCCACGTATCTGTAGGACTCATTCGATCACCTCTCTTGGGTATCTATACAAATACCAGTGAGGTCTTCCCAAACAACTCTAAGTAAAAATCATAGCACTTACTGCACTGCCTAGCCCCATCCTTGCTTAATTTCCCCCCCTCACAAATTTATCACCAAATGATACACTATATATTTTCCTTTTCCCCCCATTCTCCTCATAGAATGTAAGCTCTATGAGAGCAGGGTTATTTGTTTTGTTCACTGATATAGCAAAGCGCCTCACACATAGAGGCAGTCAATGAATACTATTAAATAGGTATGTCAATGTATAAATAAATGCCTATCATGTTAATACTCTAATTATTTGTTTGATAAAAGGCACTGGGTGAGATCATGTTGTGCAATGAGGAAGAGTCAGACATATTTCTTAGAAAATTTTAAATTGGTAATGATAGAGTCACAATTTTTGAAGTATGGACACATTTTGATCTATGTTAGATGTTTAAAATATGAACTTCCCTGGTGGCTCAGATGGTAAAGTGTCTGCCTGCAATGCAGGAGACCTGGGTTTACTCCCTGAGTTGGGAAGATCCCCTGGAGAAGGAAATGGCAACCCACTCCAGTACTCTTGCCTGGAAAATCCCATGGACAGAGGAGCCTGGTAGGCTACAGTCCATGGGGTCACAAAGAATTGGACACATATACTGGGTTACATATTTTGATCTTTAGACAATTTCTAAGGACAAACTTTTTCAACCAAACAACTAGTTACCAAAATAAATATAGAATCATGAGAACTCTAAGCTTTTTCTCTATTTGTGGCTATTTAGTTCAATTAAAAATGATCTCAGTAGCACATATGCTTTAGAAATTTCCAGATACTGGAAATCAGCTTATTGATACATAATTTAACTATTTTCTCAGCTCCTAAAGAGAATAATCAGTGAGAATAAAATATGGGGACTTGCGGGTCTTTCTAGTCCTAAATCAGAGGGATTACTTAGGGAAGTAATTCTTGGTCCTGTGAGGTCACTGAGTGTCAAGAACATATTGGGGTTGGATACAATGATGCTGATAATAAAAATAACAATATCTAGAAGCTAATACCTATTGAAGCTCACTATGTGCAGGTGCTATTCTAAGTGGTTGCTTGTATCAATGTATTTGATCTTTACAACAACCCTATAAAGCAAGTGCTATTATTTCCACTTTATAAATTAAAAAACTCAAATTTGAAGAGGTTAGATAACTAGCCCAAGTCACACAGAAAACATAAATGGCAGAGATGGAATTTGAATGCTTGAATTCAGAGTCCTCTCTTTCTTTTTAAATTTTTATTTATTTTTTAACACCAAAAACATTTTGTATTGGGGTGTAGCTGATTAACAATGTTATGGTACTTTCAGTTCAGTTCAGTTCAGTTCAGTTTAGTTGCTCAGTCACATCCAGCTATTTGCGACCCCATGGACTACAGCAAACCAGGCTTCCCTGTCCATCACCAACTCCTGGAGCTTGCTCAAACTCATGTCCATCGAGTCAGTGATGCCTTCCAACCATCTCATCCCCTTCTCCTCCTGCCTTCAATCTTTCCCAGCATCAGAGTCTTTTCCAATGAGTCAGTTCTTCCCATCAGGTGACCAAAGTATTGGAGCTTCAACTTCAGTGTCAGTCCTTCCAGTGAATAATCAGGACTGATTTCCTTTAGGATTGACTGGTTGGATCTCCTTGCAGTCCAAGGCACTCTCAAGAGTCTTCTCCAACACCACAGTTCAAAAGCATCAATTCTTTGGCACTCAGCTTTCTTTATTCAGGTAAACAACAAAGGGACTCAGCCAACATATATATGTATCCATTCTCCCTCCAGAGCCCTCTCTTTCTTAATCTCCACGCTCTATCTGCCGATCACCTACCTGGAGCATAAGCAGAACTCTGAAATAGTGTGGGCACATGCTGATGTGCATATGTGTGTATGAGTTGACAGCAAGGATAGTAGTAAGTGAAGGTGATCACAGCTCTGAAGTGAGTGAAGTTGAGGAAATAATATTGTTACGCTTTACACATGTTCCTTCACTTTATCAGCATAGTAACTTGTATGAGAGAACATTTTCACTTCTTTTTTAATAGATGAGTTATCAAAGGATCAGAGAAATGAGAGTCTCACTTTTGGATAAGGCTTGTTCAGGCAGTAGCAATGAGACTGGGAGGAAATTGTCGCTCTTCTCCTCAAGGGTAAAACTGACAGCTCTCCTGGAGGAATACAGGAAGGCATCCTGTCTCCCCTGCCGAGATCCTGTGTACAAGGTATCTGTGTCTTCCCTCTGTGATTGTGAGAACTCAGCCAAGAGAAGACTGGATCAGTCTAGGGCTATATATTCTGGGGCTAGATTTGCCAAATATTGTATGGAAAATACTTATCTTGAAGATTACTTGTTGTTCTTTGAAATTCCGATTGGGTGTTGTGGTTTTTGTTGTTTTTTACTCAATCTCCCAACTCTACTTGTGGTTTCTATGCCCCTGTCAGAAGTGCTGAGTAGATCATAAGAAGAGAGAGAGGCATTGCCTTGGACTTTGTGAATCCCCATATGGATTCATCAACTGTTCATTTATTCTTACATCGTTGACAGAAACAATGATTGCCTACCAGGGTCAGGCAGCGTGGTAGGCTCTGAACAAGACTTGTGAATGCTCACTCCTAGGGTTTACAGTCTCTAGTTACAGAAGTTCTCAAATTTTAGTGTGTATTAAGATCACTTGGGAAGCTTGTTTAAAAAATTCTGGTTCTTTGTCTCATCCCTAGAGATTATGACTAAGGGTAAACCCTGGAATTTGGTTTCTTAATGAACACTCCAGGTTATCTTGAGATGGATGGTTCCAGGAGTATACTTCGATAAGTACTGGTCTAGTAGATGGAAGGAGACTTCATCTAGGAATTACAAGTATAAGTAAGAAATACTCTTGAGTAAGACTTGTATGCTGGCATATTATTGTGTGATTTGAGTTTCTCTGGTGGCTAGTCAGTAGAGACCACCTGCAATGCAGAAGACCTGGGTTCAATCTCTGCTTTGGGAAAACTTCTTGCAGAAGGAAATGGCAACACACTTCAGTGTTCTTGTCTGGGAAATCCCATGGACAGAGGAGCCTGGTGGGCTGCAGTCTATGGGGTCACATGAATCAGACACAACTTAGAGACCAAACCACCACCACCATCAAGGTCTTAAGGGCTACAGTGCAGGGGTTGCAAAGAGTCAAACTTGAATGAGCACACAACACACACAAGGTGTTAATGCAGATTAAAGAATAGTCTTGTACTCTATACATTACTTTTTTTTTTTTTTTAAAGGAAGTGTCATCTGATAAGATATAACTAAGAGTGCTAGAAGTGGGAATTGGCTCGTGAATAGAGAGATTGTCCCCAGGATTCAGATCAAAGCTTGAAGTCCAGTGAAATATGACATTCTTATAAAGTAGCTTAGACCTCTTGAGCCACAGTCAGTTCTAAGCCATGGTTATATATGAAAGCCTTGTTTTTGGAAGGAAAAGTTTCACTGTGTTTCACAGGGTTAAAGAAAGGACCTATACCTACACTTTTTCAAATCAGTTCTCTCTTTCAACAGAATGTTTGTGGTATTTATATGGTATGTGCACACATTTCTGTATTCATTGTTGAACACCCTGACTGCTGAATCCTCTCTGCAAAGTCAAGTCAAAGCAGTGAGCATTCTGGGAGGGATGCCAACAACAAATTGTAGTAATCCAGCCTTGTTGTTATAAAAGCATGAATCAAAAACTCAGCTTCTTGCTGAGACAGCAATCGTCTTAACCTTGTTATACTCTTGAGATGGTAATATGAAGTCTTATCAATATGGTTGATATGACTCTCAAAGGACGGCTGAGGGTCAAAAATGGCAGAATTTATCATGGAGAATATTGCTTTGGTGGGATGTCCAGCTATAGAATTGTGACTACCTATTAAATCCTCTATGAAGTGAGAAATATATGGTCCCCTGCCTGCAGGATAAGAGAAGGGGAGGGAAGTGGAATCAAAAGTAAAATAAAACTGGTCAAATGAGATGAAAGTCTGATATCTTAATTTTCAGCTGTAGGCATCAGTGTTTGAAATTACCCCTTAGGCAGCTTCTGATGGAATGGGGGTAGTTCCATGCCATGGAAGATTAAAGGCTTTCTGGGTGGCTGTATTTTAAATGATGAAATCTTTTCAGAGAGATTTTATTTTTGTTATCAAGTCTGGGCTGCGTTCACACGAAAGCAAATTATAGGTGACCTAGATAATTAATACCATTTAAATGAGTGTACAAAACAAACCTACTATGATTTATAGTTTCTATTTTTTTTATCTGAGATTTATA